>NC_059343.1:30776250-32095000 GCF_018350155.1 Leopardus geoffroyi
AATTATAAAGGAAAAACATGATCTTTGCCTTGATGAAATACTTCTGTGGTAGTGGTTACACAGTTCTACACAAGTCATAAAAAGACAGAATTACACACAAATATTTTACCAATGTCAATTTCCTGTTTTTGATATTGTATCCTAATACTGAAATATACAACAATTTGGAAAAATTGAATGAAGTGTGTGTACATGGGACCACTCTCTGCTATTTTGTTATTTCCTGTGAATCTCTATTTCAAAAATGTTTAAAAATGGAAAAAACACAAATGGTCTAAACAGATTAAAAACCAAAATTTGTCAGTTTGGATTAAAGAGCAAGTATATGATGTCAACTAGAAATATTCTTCAGCTCTAAAGATATAAATTGGTTAAAAATAAAAGAAGAAAAAAGTTATTGGATGGTAACGGTAGTCAAAATGAAGTTAGAGTACTGATATTAATATCTCACAAGATATCAGAGCAAAAAATATTACCAGGAAGAAAGAAGGTGTTTTCATAACGATAAAGGGTTCAAATTATCAAAATGTCAATAACAATCTTAATATGTTCATGCATCTAACAACAGAGCTTCAAAATACATGGTATAAGAACTGATAGAACTATAAGAAGAATTAGATAATCCAAAATGATAGAGATTTCATTTCCCTTTTTCAATAATTGATGAAGCAAATTTGGCAGAAAATCAGTAAAAATATAGAAAAAACAACACTGTTAACAAATTTGACTTCACTGATATTTATAGAATATACCACTCAACGACAGCAGAATACACATTCTTTTCAAATGCATAGTGGGTGTTTACACAGACTAGTGATATTCTGGGCCATAAAATAAATCTTGATATATTTACAAGATTCAGGTAATGGGAAGTATGTTCTCTGACCACACTACCTGAATTCAAGACTTCTATCAAGCTACAGTAATCAACATCGAGTGGCACTGGCAAAAAGGTACACAAACAGATCAGTGGAAATGAATGGAGATTCTAGAAATATACTCACAAGTTTTTCAAAAAATGGTTATAATGCAGGTACAAAGGAAATGTAGTAGAGAAAACAAAAACTACTCAACACATGGTGTTGGCACAAATGAATATCCACATGCCCTTCTCCCCTCTAAAAATATTTTGTGCTACACACACATACACACACACACACACACACGCACAAAAAAAAAAAAAAAAACCCTCAAAATGCATCATAGTCTTTTTTTAATAGAAGTTCACTTTTTTATTTTGACAGAAACAGAGGCAGTGGGAGAAGGGGACAGGCAGAAAGAGAGGGAGAGAGAGGATCCCGAGCAGGCTGGAGCTGCAAGGGCAGAGACCTAGGTGGGGCTCAAACCCAGGAATATCTGAGATCATGACCTGAGCTGAAACTGACTGAGCCACCCAGGCACCCCGAAATGCATCATAGTCTTAAATGTAAAACCTAAAACAACAAAACTTCTACATGACTATTGTTGTGAACTTGGGTTAGGCAAAGATTTTTTAGAAATCATGCCAAAGACATGATCCACAAAGGAACAAATTGACAAACTGTATATCATCAAAATGAAAATTTTGTGGTCTGTGAAATATTCCATCAGGAGATGAAAAAAGCAATTTACAGATTGGGAGAAATTATTTGCAAATCACACATCTGACAAAGGGCTTGTGTCTACAATATATAAATAACTCTGAAAAGTAATTGATAATTGGGACTCCTGGGTGGTTCAGTCGGTTGAGCGTTGAACTCCTGGTTTTGGCTCCTGTCATGATCCAGGGGTTGTGGAATTGAGCCCCATGTGGGCTTAGCGCAGAGCCAGCTTGGGATTCTCTCTCTCTCTCTCTCTCTCTCTCTCTCTCTCTCCTCCTCTCCCCTGCTCATGCTCATTCTCTCTCTAAACTAAAATAAAATAAAGTAATTGATAATAAATTAAGCAATCCAATAATAAATGGGCACAGCTTTGCACAGATACCTGACTAAAGATAGAGAGAAACCAAGCACAAGAAAAGGTGTTCATCTTCAATCGTTAGTCCAGAAATGCAAAATAAAGCCACAGCAGAGAGTAACATTACACATGTCAGAAGAGCTAAAATATTTATTTCAAAACTTATAATAACCAAATGTTGGTGAGTATGTGCATGTACAACTGTAATGTATAATTACTTTGGAAAACAGACAAGCAATAGTTAAATATGTATCATATCTGTTTCATTCTTCGATACTTACCCTAAAGGAATAAGGCATAGAAACATATTAATAGTTGCATATGAGTGTTTACAGCAGCTTTATTTAAAATAGTCTTCAGGGGCGCCTGGGTGGCTCAGTCGGTTGAGCATCAGCCTTCGGCTCAGGTCATGATCTCACGGTTCGTGGATTCAACCCAACGTCGGGCTCTGTGCTGACAGCTCAGAGCCTGGAGCCTGCTTCAGATTCTGAGTCTCCCTCTCTCTCTGCCTCTCCCCCACTTGTGTTCTGTCTGTCTCTCTCTCTCAAAAATAAATAAAATGTAAAAAAAGAAAATAGTTTCCAGGGCATCTGGGGGGCTCTGTCAGGTAAGCCTCTGATTTTAGCTCAGGTCATGATCTCATGGCTGGTGAGTTCAAGCCTGGCATGGGGCTCTGTGCTGACAGCATGGAGCCTACTTTGATCCTCTGTCTCCCTCTCTCTCTGCCCCTCCCCCACGTGCACATGCATGCTCACTCCCGGTCTCTCAAAATAAATAAACATTTTAAAAAATTAAAAAATAAATAAAATAGCCTCCCAAATGAAACAATTGCAGGGTCCATCAATAGGCGAAGGAATAAACAAATTGTGGTATTTTTTATTGATACAATGGAGTAGTATTTGACAATAAAATGAATGGATTATTTTTAAATTTTACAATAATTTTAGATTTATTTCAAAAAGTTGCAAATATAGTTCCCATAAAGCCCAAACCCATTCTCTTCTAATGTTTTTTAAACAACTCTACTAAAATATAACTGGCATTTACAGAACTGGACATATTGGGGCACCTGGGTGGCTCAGTTGGTTAAGCATCTGACTTTGGCTCAGGTCATGATCTCACCATTGGTGAGTTCAAGCCTCACATCAGGCTGTGTGCTTACAGCTCAGAGCCTGAAGCCTGCTTCGGATTCTGTCTCCCTCTCTCTTGGCCCCTCCCCTACTCGCCCTCTATCTCTCTTTCTGTCTCAAAAATAAATAAACATTAAAAATTTTAAGAAAACATAAAACAAAAAATAAAAAACTGGACATATTTAATACATACAATCAGATGAGTTTGGAGATATGCATACACCCATGAAGCCATCGCCACTGCAATCAAGATAAAGAACATATCCATCACCTCCATCGATAGGTGAAGGCATAAACAAATTGCCATGGATCTATACCCTGGTATATTACTTGATCATAAAATGAATAAATTATTGATACATTCTGCAACATGGATGAGTCTCAAAATAATGATGAGTGAAATAAGCCAGGCCAAAATGATTGCATACTGTATGATTGCATTTACATAATATAGTAGAAATTGCGAACTAATATATACTTACAAAAAGGCCAGTGGTTACCTGGCAACAGGAGTGGGGTAGGAAGAAGAATGAGGGAGGAATTACAAAGGGAATGAGGAACCTTTTAGGGGTGGGTGATGGATAAGTTCTTTAACTGAATTCTATTTGATATTTTCAGAGATATATGTCAAAATTTATCAAATTGTACAGTTTAGATACATGCAGTCTATGGTATGTCAATTACACTTTAATGAAGCTGCTTAAAAAACATATTAAAAAGTTAAACAAATTCTGGAATTTGGATGGGCCTGGCCAGCAAAAGTTGACAATGCAGAGATTTCTGAAAATGCAACAGTGACTCAACAAAAACTGTGAATCTAGGAGCTCACTCTACTTTTCCGCCCCCAGGAAACAGAAATGATAATTAGCCCAATTAGCTTTAGCAGGTAATTAGACATATGAGCTCCTCAATGCCACTTAATTTCATTTGAGAAGTGAACTACAAAGACACCCTTATGATTTTAAACTTCCAGTATATAAGATATTAATTTACTAAAAACATGGATTTCAGCAAGAGCAAAATAATGCTTATATTTGGAATAATGATGGAATCCAAGAAGATGAGACCATGCCAAAAAAAGAGACACTGCATATTAAAGTTGCTATATTCATTCACAAAATAGTGTTTCCTAAATGGAAATTCTCTGGGCAGAAGAGTGTGAAATGAGAAAAAAAAAAAAAAAAAAAAGGCTTTTAACTGAGTGTAAGGGATTGGGAAAAAAGAGAAAGAAAAATATATGCTAGCACTTTGGGTTTTGTTAAATTTATTTGTTTTTTTTTTTAACTCCAGTATAATTAATGTGCAGCGCTAAATAGTTTCAGGTGTAGAATATAATGATTCAACAATTACATACATTACTCAGTGCTCATCATGGTAAGTGTACTCTTAATTCCATTCACCTATCTTAATCCCATTTCACCTATCCCTCTACTCACCTCCCTGCTGGTAACTACCAGTTTTCTAATTTTCTATATTTAAGAGTCTTGTTTTTTGTTTGGTTGGTTTCTTAAATTCCACAGATGGGTGAAATCATATGGTATTTCTCTTTCTTTGATTGACTTATTTCACTTAGCATTATACCTTCTAGATCCATCCGTGTTTTTACAAATGGCAAGATTTCATTATTTTGTTATGGCTGAATAATATTCCATTGTGTATATATAACACTTCTTTATCCATTCATCTATTAATGGACAACTGGGTTGCATCCACACTTCAGCTATTGTAAATAATGCTGCAATAAACACAAGAATGCATATATCTTTTTGATTTAGTGTTTTCATATTTTTTGGGTAAATATACAGTAGTGGAATTACTGAATTATATGGTAATTTTATTTTTAATTTTTTGAGGAATCTCATACTGGTTTCTAGAGTGGCTGCACCAGTTTACATTCCCACCAACAGTGCATGACAGTTTCTTTTTCCTCACATCCTCACCAATACTTCTTGTTTCATGTGTTATTAATTTTAGCCATTCTGACAAGTGTAAGGTGATATATTATGGTTCTGATTTGCATTTCTCTGATGACGAGTGATGTTGAGCATCTTTTCAAGTGTCTGTTGGCCATCTGTATGTCTTTGGAGAAATGTCTGTTCATGTCTTCTGTCCATTTTTAATTTAATTATTTCTAGGTTTTTTTGCTGTTGAGTAGTATAAATTCTTTTTTTTTAATGTTTATTTATTTATTTTGAGAGACAGAAAGAGCATGAGCAGGGGAGGGGCAGAGAGAGAGAATCCCAAGTAGGCTTCATGCTGTAAGCACAGAGCCTAATGCAGGGCTTGATCTCACAGACTGTGGGATCATGACCTGAGTTGAAATCAAGAGTTGGATGCTTAACTGACTGAGCCACCCAGGTGCCCTAGTATAAGTTCTTTAGAAATCTGGGATAGGAACCCTTTACTGAATATTTCATTTGCGAATTTCTTCTCCCATTCAGTAGGCTGTCTTTGTTTTGTTGATGATGTCCTTGCTGTGCAGAAGCTTTTTATATTGATGCAGTCCCAATAGTTTATTTTTGCTTTTGTTTCTCTTGCCTCAGGAAACACATCTAGAAAAATGTTGCTATGGCCCATGTCAAAGAAATTACTGACTGTGCTCTCCTCTAGGATTTTTGTGGTTTCAGGTCTGACATTTAGATCTTTAATCAAGTTTGAGCTTATTTTTACAGTATAAGAAAGAGATCAAGTTTCACTCTTTGGCATGTAGCTGTCCAGTTTTCCCAACAGCATTTATTTAAAGGCTTTCTTTTCCCCAATGCAAATTCTTGTCTCCTTGTCATAGATTAATTGACCATATAGTTGTGGGTTTATCTCTGGGCTCTCTACTCTGTTCTATTGATCTATGTGTCTATTTTTGTGCCAGTATCATACTGTATTGATCACTACAGCTTTGTAGAATATATTGAAATCTGGGATTGTGACACTTCCAGTTTTGCCCTCCTTTTTCAAGATTGCTTTGGCTATTCATGGTCTTTTGTGGTTCTATACAAATTTTAGAGTAATTTCTTTTAGTTCTATGAAAAAAAATGCTGTTGTTATTTTGATAGGGATTGCATTAAATCTGTAGATTGCTTTGGGTGGTATGACATTTTAACGATATTTGCTTTCCCAATTCATGAGCATGGAATATCTTTCCATTTGTGTCATCTTCAATTTCTTTCATCTATGATTTATACTTTTCAGAGTGCAGGTCTTTCACCTTTTTGATGAAATTTATTCCTAGGTATTTTATTATTTTGGCACAATTGTAAATGGGATTATTTTCTTAATTTCTCTTTTTGCTACTTCATTATTAGTGTATAGAAATGCAATGGATTTCTGTGTATTGATTTTGTATCCTTCCACTTTACTGAATTTGTTTATCAGTTCTAGTATATTTTTCATGGAGTCTTTTTGTTGAAGATTTTTGCATCTATGCTTACCAAATATTGGCCTGTAGTTCTCTTTTATTGTTTGGTCGTTATCTAGTTTTGGTATCAGAATAATACTGGCCTCATGGAATGAATTCAGAAGATTTCCTTCCTCTTCTATTTTTTTTAACAGCTTGAGAAGAATAGGTATTAACTCTTCTTTAAATGTTTGGTAGAATTCACCTGTGAAGCCTGGACTTTTGTTTGTTGGGAGTTTTGGAATTACTGATTAAATTTCATTGCTGGTAATCAGTCTGTTCAAATTTTGTATTTCGTCCTGACTCAGTTTTGGTAGTTTATATGTTTCTAAGAATTTATCCACTTCTTCTAGGCTGTCCAATTTATTGGCACATATTTTTTTCATTATATTTTCTTATAATCCTTTGTATTTCTGAGGTATTAGTTATTTCTTCCCTTTCATTTCTGTTTTTATTTCAGTCCTTTTTCTCTTTTTTTAAGTCTAGTCAATGGTTTACCAATTTTGTTGTTTCTTTCAAAGAAGCTACTTCTGGTTTCATTGATCTGTTTTTTTTTTGTTTGTTTGTTTGTTTTTGTTTTTTTATTAGTTTCTACTTCATTTATTTCTGCTCTAATCATTATTATATCTTTCCTTCTACTGGTTTTGGGTTTTGTTTGCTCTTTTTGCAGTTCCTTTAGGTGTAAGGTTAAGTTGTTTATTTGAGATTTTTCTTGCTTCCAAGTTTATAGCAATACAGGTAGGCATGTATTGCTATAACCTTCCCTCTTCGAAAAGCATTTGCTATATCCTAAAGATTTGGGACCATTGTGTTTTCATTTTCAATTGTCTCCATGTACTTTTTTATTTCCTCTTTGATTTCTTAGTTGACATATTCATTGTTTAGTAGCATGTTATTTAACCTCCATGCATTTATGTTCTTTCCAGATTTTTTTCTGTGGTTGATTTCTAGTTTTATAGCACTAGAGTTGGAAAAGATGCATGGTATGACTTCAGTCTTTTTCAATTTGCTTAGAGTTGTTTTGTGGCCTAATATGTAATCTTTTCTGGAGAATATGTTTATCTCTAGCAATTATTCCAGTTAACTGAACTACTAATTAATCCCCTCCCCAAATTATTTTGGACGTTTATTTATTTTTGGGACAGAGAGAGACAGAGCATGAACGGGGGAGGGGCAGAGAGAGAGGGAGACACAGAATCGGAAACAGGCTCCAGGCTCTGAGCCATCAGCCCAGAGCCCGACGCGGGGCTCGAACTCACGGACCGCGAGATCGTGACCTGGCTGAAGTCGGACGCTTAACCGACTGCGCCACCCAGGCGCCCCTCCCCAAATTATTTTGGGCACGAACAAGAATTTATCTATACATTCAGCAGAAATTTTATGTGAATTCTTGCTGTATATAATTGATAATTGGCACATGAAACAGAATTGAAAGACAAAAGTGTGCAAAATTTCCACAAATTAGAGATAAAAGTGGTATACATTCCCCCCTTTCACAGGTGAGAGGCTCTTAAACCACTTGAGCTGTGCTCCCCATAGTACTTATAAACCATATTCCTATAAAAATTGAAGTATCAGTATTCCCTCTTCATGTAAAGAAAGACTGGGGTGTCTGAGTGGCTCAGTTGGTTAGACATCCGATTCTTGATTTTGGCTCAGGTCATTATCTCACAGTTCATGAGTTCGAACCCTGCATTGGTCTCTGTGTTGACAGTGCAGAGCCTGCTTGGGAATCTCTCTCTCCACTCACTCTGCCCTTCCCCCACTTGCTCTCTCTCTCTCTCTCAAAATAAATAAATGAACTTAAAAAAAAAAGAAACACCAACAACGCATAGGAAGAACAGAACAAAACGAAGAGATGTGAAGTTCAGGGAGGGCTATAAGCAAATTTTCAAACCAATATTCATTGTTTTATCCAAATAAAAGAATACTCCTACGTATCTTTCAAAAAGTCATATTGCTTTTATATCTGTATCCATATGTCATATTGCTTTTATGTCTGTATCTATATCTATCTATCTGTTTCGACTGACACATATGCTCATTTCTCAGTTCTCCTTTACATATTTCTAGACACTGAGTCACTAGTTTTTTTAAAACCCATATAATTTAATAAAAGATTAAAATGAAGCAACCAATAGATATTTAATAAGAACAATAAGACTACCAAATTCTTGGTCAGATTCCACTGATCACAGGAAGCCACATTGTGCAAATGACCCCTTGAAGGAATGAGAAATATAACCTCATAATTCACTCCTTAGAGTTGCTTTCCTTCAAATGTCCTTTAGTGACATAATTTCCTCTGCCTGCTTATTATCCCTGGAGGCAGCACCTACTGCACAAATATAAAAGGTCTCTCTGTTACTACCACATTCTTCATTCAGTTGATTATTCAATCATGCACACACATTAACAGTCATTTATTGCATGTCTATTATGAGCCAGGCCCCAGTGTTGTGTTAAGTAATGGGGATATAAAGATGAAGGAAATACAGATCTGTGTCCCATCCCTCTGAGAGTTCACAGCCTATCAGGAATGAAAATTGTGGGTCACAAAATGGGGTCAGTAAATGAATAATAAACAAAGCCAACTTTTATCGAGCACTTCAAATAGGCTGCTTACTGTGTTAAGTGCTTTTTGCACTAACTCAGTTAATCCAGCCAATAGGCCTTGCGGTAGGTATTATGTCGTCTTACTTCATGGATTAAAAAATTGAGATGTAAAAAAAGGAATTTGTTCAAACAGCAGATAAACAGTGGCGCTCCCACTGCAACCTAGGCAGTGTGGCTCCAGAACACACGTTCCAAGCCCCTGGTCCAGAGGACAGAGCACTTGCTACCTGAAATCCTAGTGTGCCCTTGAACTTTACTAGGGAGTCCCACGAGTTGGGTCTAGAAGACAGAGGACCACAAAGGTGCCTGAAAGTGTCTTTCTGGCACAGGGAGAAATCAAGGTAAAAGGAACTTAAATAGCCTTGAAGGATAAAAGAAGTCACTGAACTGTGGAATGGATGTGATACCTGGGATTGGGGGTGGTGCTCCCCGGGGAAAATGCAAAAGGAAGGGGAGATTTGACAGCTGACAGGTGGCTGCTTAGAAGCAGGGTCCTAGGCCACTTAACTATCATCCTGTCCTTTCCAGTCCTCAGTTAAGGTCCCTGCAGAGGCTGGGGATGGGCACTGCTGCTGCAGGATTCCTACTTCCATGGCTGGATAGATTTTCCCCTTCTTCTGGACACCATGAATGAATCAGAGCCCATGTTGCTTCTGCTGGTTGTCACTGCTGATGTTTCATGTCATTTTCTTCACTGGTACTAAATCTCTATGAAAAATTTAGGGAGAATTTCTCTTCCCTTCTGAGTTATACATTGTTAGGTAGGGTAGAAGGAGTCCAAGTTGGGTAATGCAAAGACCCCACTGCATTCTGCTTTTGTTTCATAAGGAGGTTCTAGTGAAAATAGCTCTCTGAGAGTTTACTCACATTTTCCCCCTCAAGCTTAGACTTGAAATCATAAAGCGCTGCTCTTTAGACACATCTGAATACCATCGTACACTAGAATTAGAATTATAACTCTGTTAACAGATTAAGGCTTAGTTTACCTGCTTGATTAAGGCTTCCTTTAAAAAGAATTATATCTTCTTGTAAAAAGAACACTGGTGGCCCACTTAGCTGGTTTGTTAGACTGCCTGGATGGGTGTGAATTGTGTAATGCACAAAACACAGGCTTAAGCCTTTTCTGCCACCCCTGTAAATCCATCCATTGAATGTGAAACAGTGTAGAAAGGTGGCCCATCCCCATAGGCCTCCTCTCCCACTATTCCTCTGTCAAACACCCCCAATCTCCCACTACCTTTTGCTCAGCACTGAAAACACAAAAATGCAGTCTCTGAGAGCAAAGACCTTACAAACAGAAGAGGGACCAAAATCAACTGTAATAAAACATGAAATCCTAGGTACACACTTACTAGAGCATTAGCACTGAGGAAGGAATCATCCTCTCTAGCAGGAATCATCATCTCTAGAGGGAGGGGCATGAGTGGGTAGGAAAAGTGAAGGTACTATTTTACCAGAGTCTTGAAGGATGAGTTGGAGATCATGAGGGCACAGGGGTGGGAGTGGTGTGTGTGGGTAGGACCAGGGAGGGAGGAGAGATTATCAATGAAGAAAAGGTCCAGAGGCACATGGTGGATGCTTAATAAATACTGAATGGGTGAGAAATGAGGAAATGGGTAATAATAAACTATATTTCTATAACATTTTACTGCTTCTAAAGTGTGCTTGCATAATTACTCCATTTACTCTTCACAATACTCATGTAAAAGAGCATGGATTTTGGGTCATGTTTTACACATGAAGAATTTGAGGCCCTAAGAGGTGTAAATGACTTATTCGATGTGACAGGAGTGACACAACTAAAATGCTACCAAGGCCCCATAACATGCCATTGCCACTTCAATGATTGTAGAGCATCAGTAATGGCATCCATCAGAAGCAGCAAAAGGCGGCAGCGGCCCCTTGACTCCTCCATCTCTGAATATTAGTGCTTCGGCTTCCACTTTAGCTCTTAGGTTAGATATATAAAACAGCAAATGCTTTGCTTGGAACGCTCTTTGCTGTTAACATTCCTGACATCACACTCAGCTACCTGAGAGGCCAAAACATTCTCTCCAGCTTTGAGAATCCTTGCAGCCACATCTGAGTTCTGAAATGTTGGTATGAAGCCAACAAGCTATAATCTTAAACCCAATTCCAATACTGATAGGAATGATAGGATCATTCCCTGATAGGATGAAACCCTGTCATAAACTGATTATTTCTTTTTAATGTTTCTTTATTTCTGAGAGAGACAGAGCACGAACGGGGGAGGTGCAGAGGGAGAGGGAGACACAGAATCTGAAGCAGGCTCCAGGCTCTGAGCTGTCAGCACAGAGCCTGACACGGGGCCTGAACCCACGGACTGCGAGATCGTGACCTGAGCCAAAGCCAGACGCTCAACCGACTGAGCCACCCAGGTGCCCCATAAACTGATTATTCTATTGGGAGGTATTAACATTAAGGTCTGCCCTCTGAGGAAGAACAATCCCCTTTGCTCTTTAATAGGTACCACTTTCTTCCCACTGGATATTGGTATTGCCCCCCAGTGTTATGAAATCTTGCAGAAATCACCGAGGATCATCATGAGTGCCAGCATTAATGTCAGCCACGGTTGGCAACAAAGCCAACATCTGGGAATTTGCAGAAAGGGAGCAGCCCAGTCAGGAAAATCAGGCAGAGTACTGTGATGTGCCTGTCAAAATTCACATCAAGACTGATGGCATACAATAAGAAATGAAGGAAACCTAAGGGTGGGGGCATCATTAATCAGAAGAGTTAACAGATTGCCTCTCTAAACATTATTGTTAGCTCTGCCAGAAAAATACACATATCATAGAGGAAACACTGATAAAAATGCTGCATGACCCTTCTTTCAATATGTTTAGGATAGTCATGAAGCCAGAAAATGTGAAAGTTAACCCAAAAGTCTGTCAGGGAGAATACTCTAGTCAGACTACTAAGTGGAATGACAAAATGATCCATGTGACAACGAAACAGAAAGGACTAATTTCATGGAGGAAGATTGATGACAGGATTACTTTGAAATACGTCTATCTCTTTTATACAAATCAATGCTTCCAGCTTTATAAAGTGTTTTACTTATCCTGAATATATGAATTGCAAAATTATATTCTTCTTTTTAGTTTTCCTGATCTGTTGCCCTAATAGCATTTATCCCATATCAATCAAAAAGCACAGGTCACCAGCCTTCTAGGACTGAAAGTATTTCCAGACCCATACAAAGCAATTTTAAAGGAAATCTCACCTTTTAAATTGGCTAACACAGAATCAAGGAATTATTTTTGATGGATAGGGATTTCATAGTGCTCTTCAAATTTCACTACATCAGCAACCACAATCATTTATCTACAGAAGCCTGTATCTAATTAATTTGAAGTTGATGATGATGACAGTAGCAATGGCAATGAAGTAATGAGTCAGGCTAGTCTTTGAAATGAGAAATTTAAGACAATGGCAATTCACTCACTTAAAAAGCATTTATTGAACATTTACCTTTTCTGGGTCCTGAGGAAAAAGAAAGAAAGCATATCTTACTCTAGCAAGAATAGAGTGGGATTGAGAAAAATGGGCGCCCTGTAGTCTTCAAATATTAGCATCATTTCATGGAAAATGGATAAAGCCAATTTGTTGGCCACAAGCTTTTGTTCTCACATCTTTATACTTAAAATGAGAGATTTAAGGGGTGCCTGGGTGGCTTAGTTGGTTGAGCTTCTAACTTCAGCTTAGGCCATGGTCTCACAGTTCATGAGTTCCAGCTCCACAAAGGACTGTCTGCTATCAGCACAGAGCCTGCTTCAGATCCTCTGTCCCCCTCTCTCTCTGCCCCTACCCTGCTCTCTCTCTCTCTCTCTCTCTCTCAAAAATAGATAAACTTCAAAAAAATTAAAATAAAATAAAATAAAATAAAATAAAATAAAATAAGAGATTTAATATTGCATGCATACTTTTTTATTTATTTGGAATTATCTTCTATTCCTAATACTTATAACCAGATAACATTATTTTCACTAAGGATAAAATTATCTTGGATATAGTTGCAAAATCTTGATCAAAGTATGCTTAAATTTTTTTTTCTCCTGATTTTCAATCTGGCAATATCTTTTGGAGTTTTACATAGGTTTTTCAAACCCTAATTCTCCATTTTGATTTCTATTTTCCAGTTTTATGTTTCAGGTTTCTGAACAAGATATGTTAAAAACACTTTAAAATATTTTAAATAAGGTAAGAAAATAAATCCCCCATTCCCAGACAAAAAAAGACTTTATTTTTGCATTACTTGATTTCAGAATTTTAGGGGTTGCCACTGTTGATGACACTCAACTACTAGCTGACGAATATTAAGGATGGTAAAAGGTCATGCAGCTACAGAATGAAATTACATGTGAATGACACTATATATAAGAATTACAAACTGACAAAGGGTTTTTCTTTTCCTCTCTCTTCCCTCCCTCCCTCCATTCCTTCCTTTCTTTCCTCTTTCCTTCCTTTTTCTCTTCCTCCCTTCTTCTCGCTTCCTTCCTCCTTTCTTTCATTTCTTCCCTTCATTTGTAATCTTCACTCTGGAGTGCAGGCTGTATTGGTTTATGTCCTATCATTTGTGCAAGCAGTTTTGGGCGAGACTGAATTAACTAGCAAGCCAATTCTAATTTTTTACAGTGGTATTTTATCATGCCCTCATGTCTTGACAAGAATGTGCTTGGATGGTCTGTTCCCTGACCAAATTCTGGACAGTGAGAAGCACATAAATAAAAGACTAACTATAATGCCACATGTGAGTACACTAAGGGAGCTGTATGCAACATGCTATGAGATGATAGGAAAGAAGGCAATTGATCCTGAGGGAATTTAGGAGACCTTTGACAAGAGTTAACATTTGATCTTCCATAGGAGTGAAGTGAATATTTTTGTGAAATCTTATTTTTAATTAACTATCTCTATAGCCAAAGTCTAGTCCTATTTAGTCCCTGATAGAGTTAAGTGAGACATAAATGTTCATATTGAGATCACATTCAAAGGATGCTATACTTAGTCTGAAGGAACAAGAAAGTGCTGTTGACAATCTCATAATGTTGTCAGAGTGGCCTGGATTACTTTCAAGGTGAACAAAGGAGATCCCGGAAGTGCCAGTAAGTCAGAATGGCAAAAGGTTGAGGAAGCATTCTGAAAACTGGCATATACGGATATGTGTACTCAGATTTGTGAGATTTCTCAGAAATCTGAAACTGCTTTATCTTTATTATAATATCAAATGGTTTGTGTGGGGTATTATTTGAGACATTCAAATATTTTGTTATGCTTCCCATAATATTGATGAAAACCCTCAAGCGTATGTGGTATTTTCTTTTAGTAGTACGGAAGGAGTACTCTCCACGTTTACATGAGATGCTTTCTTTCCCAGACTCCTGGTATCCACACCTAAATATTTTATATATCTTCCAGTTTGCATACATTATGAGTTAATTTTTTGTATAAATTTATTTTTATATACTATTTCTTAACTAGTTTTTATATTTCTATAAATACAGACTGAAACTCTATTCATAGAACAGGTGTATAGGTACATAAAATTGTGAAAAAAATGTTATTTATTGCTATATTTCCTTTACCTTATTGACATGGAAATTGGAAATCATAAACTCAGGAGTAAAGTGATCCAAAACCATCTGAAAGCAGTGAGACCCAAATGTTTTAAAGTTGTAGAATTTTATAGCTGAATGTCATCTTAGAAATGCTCTACTCCAGTCTCCTAATATTGAAAACAGAAAAGTGAGGTGACGTTACATGAGAGTGTTAAACTTCCTCCAGATTCCTCACTTGTAAAAATTCTGGGATTAGAATATCAGTTTCCTGACTTCCAGCCTCATTTACTTCCCCAGATCTATTGTCAGTACCCATATATAACTCTTCATTTTTTTAAATATAATCATAAAATAGACATTTTGAAGGGCCTTCAGGGCACCCAGGTGGCTCACTTGGTTGAGCATCCAACTCTTGATTTTGGCTCAGGTCATGATCTAACCATTCATGAAATCGAGCCCCAAGTCAGGCTCTGTGCTGGCAGAGTGGAGCCTCCTTGGGATTCTCTCCCTCCCTCTTTCTCTGCCCCTCCTCCACTCACGTGTGCATGGTCTCTCCTTCTCTCTCTCAAAATAAATAAAAAACATTAAAGAAAAGCTTTTAAAAATAGGGTATACTGTGCAGAAATGATACAGGGTAGTTTGTCAGCAACACTATCATTCTAAAGTAAATTCATTACTCATTACTATCCTGGAAAGAGCAGTGTCATTAAAGGATGTGTATAAATTGTCTCAAATGCCAAGGATTCATCTAATCCAAAGGAGTCATGGGTTAAAAGCTTTTTTCTAGATATATCCCTGCAAAATAAGAAGCAGACTACTCAAAGATGTGGTGTCATCAGTTCCCTATAGTTTGTAAGTCAACTCACAGAAGCACCAGGCATAATTGCACCTATAAAATCAAACATTCTCCAGATAACCTAAAACCCTGCTAGAATCAAATTGGTTGAATGCACATGGCTGACATTGCTACATTATTCAACAAGTATCTAATGAGACCACCTGCTGTGCAATGAATGCACTTTTATACTTTGGGCTTCATTCCTCATGGGCTTCATGCTGTCTGGAGCCACACTCCCCTACATGTTAGAGGGAGGACTGTGGAGGCAGGGTGTCTGGGTTCCATCCTGCATATGCTAGCTGAGCAACTCCTCTCTAATCCTCAGGGTCCTGATCTGTAAAAGAGAAATAAGAATACCTATCTCATAAGGTTAGGGAAGGTAAAATAAGATAACACTTGTAAATTACCTAAGCATAGTACCTAGAATGTGATGTGGAATTGGAAATATATAAGCACCAAACACTGTGATTCACTTTGGTTAAAATAAAACCATAAGTCAAATATTTTGGTGGTATTTAATGAGAAAACTTAAGGAGGGCAACTTTTTTTTTTTTTTTTTTTTTGACACAGTGCTTTTGAATATCCAGGATACAGAGCTCTTGCTCAGTCCTTATTGAAAAGATAATAGAGAAAGTTGAAAAATATTTATGCATCGATTATCATAGAGGCACAAGCTATAAAGAACATAAGATATATACTGATTTACCTAAATCTATATATATTTTTTATCTTGTCATTATAAAATTGATTTTGGGGCAAGTTTGCTGCAAATGAAAAAAAATCTCTTGTAATGCTCTGTTTGCATTTTCAGAGTTTTATTTTCAGTGTAATGTACTCCTTAACCTCAAGACTACAATTACTAAGAGCTTGTTGTATGTGCTTTTTAATAGAATATTTATTTGTTAGAGTATTTTTTACAGGAAATTGAATTTACTCACCAAAATCGTAAAACACTAGCTCTCTGATGTGCAGTTTAATATCTACGTCTATCTTTCCTAAGTGTTGTGATGCATCTATTATAATGTGGAATTGATTTGCTTGTCCATCAGAAAGCTTTTTATTTTTTTTATTTATTTATTTATTTTTTTTTTAATTTTTTCTTTTTCAATGTTTGTTTTTTTTATTTTTTTTGGGACAGAGAGAGACAGAGCATGAATGGGGGAGGGGCAGAGAGAGAGGGAGACACAGAATCGGAAACAGGCTCCAGGCTCTGAGCCATCAGCCCAGAGCCTGACGCGGGGCTCGAACTCACGGACCGCGAGATCGTGACCTGGCTGAAGTCGGACGCTCAACCGACTGCGCCACCCAGGCGCCCCCAGAAAGCTTTTTAATTAAAAATTTTTCTTTTCGGAACTCTTTGCAAAGATACATTTTTGACACAGTGAATTAACACATTCATCAAACAAAACAGAGATTCTTTCTTCTATATCGAATATTAAGTACACAACCAATGCTGACTCTGACTAGTGACATTAGTATTTTCATTACTTATGCTCTCTCCCACCATTTGACAACTACTCTAAGGCCAACAAAATTATGGAAGTAGAGCCATATGTCTTCTCTTAGGGGAAAACAGAGTTGAACACACCAGGGTTCAGGATCAAGTTAACTGTTCTGCGGTCACCTGGGCTTTTGTCTTCATCCTTGCCTCCACCTTCCTACAACAATTGCCTACAAGTACTGAGGCCCCTCTTGGAATTTAGAGCCATGTCGGCCCTTGCTATTTCCTTCACTAAATACTGGTGTCCTGGAAAGAAACCCAAGCTTATGGCCACCTGCTGCGAGTTCTCCCCCAAGTCCCATTGTCTGCTGGTCTGTCTACATGTCTGAACAAAGCCTTGCACAAGATTCCCTGGGCGCTCCTGCCAAAGAAATGACAACCAGACACTGGCTTTTGTTATATTGTGCCTTGATTACATCCCACAGTGAATAAAAGTAAATGTACGATCCTGCAGTTTAAATCAGGGACCTGGTGTTGCCTTTCCCTTGAAGCGTAAGGATCATCCTAGCTCATCAAGACAGAAGGTGTCAGTCCAGTAACTGACCAACCTCGGGAGCAGAAAGGTAAAGAGAAACTCAGTTGGTGAACTTGCTGTTTCCTTTTATCCTCACTCTTGGGAAGAACCAGGGTTCAACTGTGACATGAATAAACCTTAGTTAAAGAGCAAACACAGCCTAATAAATACAGAGATCCTGACTTCAGTGTCCTACTTCAGCAAATGAAGGCTAAATTACTGACACACTAAGTTTTCATCACTAGTGTTAGAGGTGAATTTCTGTTTTCCCCTAAATCTTACTTTGCGAAGAAACTTTATAGTTCTAATATATTTATGGAAAATGAACATAACTTACTCATTTTTGAGCACGATATCATAATCAGGACACGGAAAAGAATCACCTTAGCTATTGAAGGACAAACTGGAAACTAATCTATGAATTGACTCTTGGCGTCACCGCTATAGCCCCACTGGCTTCTGGCGGCCTGAGCGCTCTCGGCCTCAGTTCCCACAAGTCACATAACCTCTTCGGGCCTCAGTCAACCCATCTGTAAAATGGCACTTTAAAACTAGTTTTCTTTTTTTTTTTTTTTTTTATTTATTTTTTTTTTTCAATGTTTATTTATTTTTGGGACAGAGAGAGACAGAGCATGAACGGGGGAGGGGCAGAGAGAGAGGGAGACACAGAATCGGAAACAGGCTCCAGGCTCTGAGCCATCAGCCCAGAGCCCGACGCGGGGCTCGAACTCACAGACCGCGAGATCGTGACCTGGCTGAAGTCGGACGCTTAACCGACTGCGCCACCCAGGCGCCCCTAAAACTAGTTTTCTTAAGGGACTAAAAAGCGGAAACACGCGTGAAGGGCCCTTCAGGTGCCAGGTGCCGAGTAAACCGTGCGTGAAGTCACAGACCACAGGGCTGTCACACACCTGCCCTCCGTGCGTCACACCCACGTGTCACACTCTCCACGTCTTACGTTCCGAGGCTCCAAACGTGCTCTTCCACCTTCTGCGGTCGGCGGCCCCAGATCTCATCACCCGTCTCGTCCCTGGTTCTCACTGGACACTATGTCCGCGCACCTGGGTTTGCACACGGGTCTTACCCCCAGGGCAGAGGAAGCTGCGGACTCAGCAAGCAGAAGTGATGCCCCTTCGAGCTGCTGAGGCTCCCAGCTCCTCTGGGTCTCACTCCTAGGCCAGTCCACTTCCCTGATAGTCAGCCTTTGAGTAGCTCAGGGGGGGAGAAGAAAAAAAGAAATTCCTGCACTCTTTCTGTTGGTTTTGGTAATGTTTTTGGCAATGTTGAACTTTATCTGAACCGTATGCTCCTGGAAAACAGCAACGGGTAAAGAAATGCATCCCCCTCCCCAACCTTGTGTTCAGAGAATGGTTTTTTACAAAGAAACATCCTTCCCCATATGACTTAGATAAGGCTTACACATGCTTCCCATATTCACTGAAGACAAAACCAGACAGACTCTCTAAATTCCCATTCTTTCTTTCTCATTGCCAAGTAGTATTCCATTGTATATATAAACCACAATTTCTTTATCCATTCATCAGTTGATGGACATTTAAGCTCTTTCCATAATTTGGCTATTGTTGAAAGTGCTGCTATAAACATTGGGGTACAAGTGCCTTTCGTAGCAACGTGGATGGAACTGGAGAGTGTTATGTTAAGTGAAATAAGTCATACAGAGACAGACACCATAAGTTTTCACTCTTATATGGATCCTGAGAAACTTAACAGAAGACCTTGGGGGAGGGGAAGGGGAAAAAAAAAGTTAGAGAGGGAGGAGGCCAAACCATAAAAGACTCTTAAAAACTGAGGGTTGATGGGGGGGGGGTGGGAGGGAGGGGAGGGTGGGTGATGGTTATTGAGGAGGGCACCTGTTGGGATGAGCACTGGGTGTTGTATGGAAACCAATTTGACAATAAATTTCATATCAAATTCCCATTCTTTATCTCATAAACAGTTAGCCAAATTGCTTGCTCCTAATGATCCAAGGAGTAAAATGCTAGCCAATCAAACTTTGGTTCTGTTTCTTTCCTTTCCCCCTGGCTCCTGACATTTGGCCCACCTCAGCCTATACAGCAGTCCTCTCACATATTCTAATAGTCCCTCTCTTCCCTCTTGCAATAACCTTTTGAACAAAGTCTCTTTTTAGCTGCATTCTGGATGTCTTTTTTTTTTTTTTCCCACTAATTTATTGGTTTGCTTTGTGGAAAGGGAGCAGAGCATGAAGGGTAGACGGGGAGTGGTTGAAAACTATCGGAAGATAGAAGCAATGAATAAAATTTGTAGGTATTGTGTGTGGTTTTTTTTTTTTTTTTTTTTTTTAACGTTTATTTTATTTTTGAGACAGAGAGAGAGAGAGAGCATGAACGGGGGAGGGGCAGAGAGAGAGGGAGACACAGAATCGGAAACAGGCTCCAGGCTCTGAGCCATCAGCCCAGAGCCCGACGCGGGGCTCGAACTCATGGACCGTGAGATCGTGACCTGAGCTGAAGTCGGACGCTTAACCGACTGAGCCACCCAGGCACCCCAAGTGTGTTTGTTTTCATAGACAATCTTCCTGAAGGAAATGAGAGGTTGAGTGGGTGCAGAGTTGGGAAGGGATTCCCAGAAGGCTGTGAGATAGAAGCAGGCTCTGGATCTCTTAGTCCCAAATTGGGTTCCACACTCAGATCTGTGAGTACAGCAATCTGCCTCCTGGAAATAAGGGATGCCTCCTAACACTGCCCTTCCTCATCCTTCAGCCCCTGGGAGTCCAAGTGCAAATCTTCTCTTTATCCTCGCAGGACTGTTCTTGATGCTGCATCCCCCTAGCCTGTGTTGTACATGCTTCCACAACAGACAGACCTTTTTGCCACTGTTTATCTGATTCACTTTCCTCTAATTTCCATTTACTTGGGGGTGGAGGGGGTCTCCTTGGAAAAACAAAGGAGAAAAATGAGGAGGATTAAAGAAAAGTGTTTGTTTCCTTGTTTGTTTCTTTAAAAGGGCATTAGAAATATAAGTCCTTATTTCTTCCAGACTTGATTAACCCCACATTTTAGTCCATTTCGGGCTGCTAAGAACAAAATGCCAGGGACTGGATGGCTTATAAACAACAGAGATTTATTGCTCACAGTTGTAGAGGCTGGCAGTACGAGATGGGGGTGCCCAGATGGTCTTATGAGAGCCCTTTTCCAAGGATGCTGATTCCTCTTGTACCCTCACATTGCAGGAGCATTCAAGCTCTCCGGGGCCTCTTTTATAAGACTCTAATCCTATTGAGGGCTCTGCCCTCATGACCTAATCATCTCCCAAAGGCCCCATATTCTTTCTTTCTTTCTTTCTTTCAATCCAAGTTAGTTAACATATAGTGTAATAATGGTTTCAGGAGTAGAATTTGGTGATTCTTCAATTACATACAAACCCGGTGCTCATCCCAACAAGTGCCCTCCTTAATGCCCATCACCTATTTAGCTCTTCCCTTCACCTAACACCCCTCCAGCAACCCTCACTTTGTTCTCTGTATTTAAGAGTCTCTATGGAAAAAGGTCCCACATCCTAATATCATCACCTTGAAGATTAGATTTCAACATATGAATTTTGAGGGGGACAAATATTCAGACCAGAGTACCCCTAGAGTTGCTGAATAAAACTGCATTTTTACCAGATCCTTACAGGATTAATATATGCATTCATGTTTTATAAGCACTGACTTAGAGCATTATCATATTAATATTATGTTCTTTATGACTGAACCGTGTATAAAAGTTCAACATTTCATTGAAATAGGGAAGCTGAAAGATAGTGGTTTGCATTTACTCAAGGCCAGCACGTGAATTTAAGACCACGGTACCCCGTATCATCGCTTGAGTCACGAGAGGACATGGGCATCCTGTATTGCCTCAAGAGGATATTTGTGTATGGGAATGAAGGGAAGAACTTGGACCTCATCAGTAGTGAAACCAGAAAGGTGTGATGCTACTCTCTGCCTTCTCTGTAGAAGAGGCTGATCCCAGACAGGAGTGTTTCCTGTCAAGTCAGCAGGAGCCAGGGGAGACTAGAGGAAATAAACCTCAGGCCAAGCTGGTTAGCCAAATTTCAGAAAATTCCAGAGGTATGCCCAAGGGGCAGTTTTAAAAAATGCCCAAGGACCCTAGGAGTTTACAATTGTATTATTTTGAAATTTAGTCTTATCACTTCCTTCTCACATCAAGGGCAGAATCCAATCTAAATAGACCATTTTCTATTGACAGCATAATCACATTCTATTCTTATCATTCTTTTTACTGAATTTGCATTGTAGAGACTAACACAGATGGTTCACTTCCTACGCCCCAGGCGCTACCAAGGAAATGTCCTATTCGATCTACATAGTACAAGAGGCATCAATCAAACATCAATATTACATTTTACAGATGAGGAAACAGAAAAGTTTATTTGCAAGAGATTCTAGAGCTAGTTGGCAGTGAAGCAGAAACAAATTACAATTTATTGTATTTGACTAAAAAAATCCTGTTTTCATTATATTATAATGCTTTACCACATATCTAAATATGGCCTCATCTTCAGTTTACACAAAACGTTTACTTTTCATTTTCCTTCTCCATATCTACATAAATAATACCAGTTTAAAGCCATATGCTATTTAACCATTTTATAAAGCCTATTCATATATTTTGTTTCATAGTACTTCTCAACATTTCTGTGAAATGGGCACAAAAAATGCTACTTCCTCCATTTTAAAGATGAATTATTTGAAATTTAGATTGGTTAAGGCATTTTTTATAAATTGAGACAGCTACAAAAAAGGCAAGGTCCAGATCTGAACCTTAAAACTTCATATTCCAAATCCCTGGCCCTCAAAAAATATCACACTAACTTGATTAATTCTGTGTGTCTCTTTGGATACTGTGGTTTCTAAGGAAACTTATTTTATTTTAAATAATTTATTATTTGTTTATTTTAAAAATAAATTTATTTTTATAATTTTATTTTAAGATTTTAAAATTTATTTTAAAAATATATTATTGTTAGACAAACTACATACTTTGGGGGGAGGGGAGACAACAGTGAAATTATGTATTATATGTGGTGTCTAAACGTGGTATCTCCCCCAATTGGATGGGGGCCTCCAAATGTGGGGCGACAATCTGATGGGATCCTATGGCAGGGTCAGAACAAAGAAGATAGAAGTTTACTGAATACACCGCAAGGGAGCTGGGGGCAGGACAGCAAAGGAGAGGCTGTCTGCCAGGAGTTAGTGGGTGGAGGCTATTTTTATTTTTATTTTTATTTTTTTAATGTTTATTTTTGAGAAAAAGAAACAGAGTGTGAGTGGGGCAGGGGCAGATAGAGAGGGAGACACAGCATCTGAAACAGGCTCCAGGCTCCAAACTCCAAACTGTTAGCACACAGCTCCATGTGGGGCTCAAACCTAGGAACCTTGAGATCAAGACCTGAGCCAAAGTCAGAGGCTTAACCGACTGAGACATACAGACACCCCATGGGGGTTGTTTTTAACGAGGGAAGGTGAGGAGTATGGCAACATATGGAATTTTTCCTTTTTTGGTAACCGTGTTTAGATGTAAGTAGCCCATTGGTCAGTTAGACCCTATAGATATTTTGAGGTGTGTCGCCTAAGGAGCCTGTATGTATTCAGCCAGAGGGTCGCTGTGGGCCCTGTCTCCATTCCATTGCTCAAGCCTATTTGCCTAAAAGCGGCCTCTACACTATCTGGGATAAGAGTAAGCTACTATATTAAAAAAAAAAAAAAAATTGAAATAATATCTAAGGTTATTATTTTTTTACCTTCTCTGATTTTATTACTATGTTCTATATGGAAAAGTAGATAAAACATACATGTAGTGTGTAATAAATGATTAAAATGTAAAAATCTAGTCAAGAACTAGAAATTGCCAGAACATTCAGACTATAGATACACCTCTCCAGGGGGGGGGGAAAAAAAAAAAAAAGATTCCAGATGGAAAATCCAAGATAAAAGAAGGGAATAAGAACAAAAAACAGTAAATAGATAGATGCACACTGACTGCATTAAAATGTAGAATTAAATGCATGACATTGATAATTTGTAAATTGGAGCGGGATAAAATAAAGAGCATTAAATTCCTTGCATCATTTGGGAAGAAAGTAAGTTGTTGATTGTTCTTTTTTTTTAAATCAACTTTTTTTGTGAAATGTAATGCACATAAAGTCCATAAAACATAAATGCATAGTTTAATGGAAAACTGAAATACCTGTGTATCCATCCCATTTCTTTACCAAGCCCAACCTCCTGTCCCTCCCATACCACAGTAAAGCTTACTCTGTGTAGTGTAAATACCTGACAATTAGCTTTCTAGATTGTAATGTAAGTGTCTGACATTAAGCTTTTGATTGCTGAGGCATCCACTCCAAAGACTTGCATCTCAAGTAAACACATTGCCAGCTATGCAACTAGGCAACCTGACAAAAGACAGGCCACCCTACTCCTGAGGTTCCCCTTTTAGAAAGCCCTGGCGGATTTAGATACCTTAGATACCTTTTGAGTGACCCTGCCTTTCCCTTCCCATGGTTTAATTCCTGCTCTTATATTTTAAATTCACCAATTAAGAGTGTACCTGTAGAAACAGAGGAATCCCATTCTCAACGTTTATTTATTTTTGGGACAGAGAGAGACAGAGCATGAACGGGGGAGGGGCAGAGAGAGAGGGAGACACAGAATCGGAAACAGGCTCCAGGCTCTGAACCATCAGCCCAGAGCCTGACGCGGGGCTCGAACTCACGGACCGCGAGATCGCGACCTGGCTGAAGTCGGACGCTTAACCGACTGCGCCACCCAGGGGCCCCAGGAATCCCATTCTCAACCTAGTTCAGGCAGAACCTTCAGACCTGCACTGTCCCTCTCCTCATGAACCCTGCAATTTTGCTGTATGGCTCCGGGGCATGCTGTGTATACTCCAGGACATGTGAGTAATAAACTATTCATGCAAAATTCCCTGATGACTGTTGCTGAGATGCATCTTGCAATCAGAGTAAGAACCACAAGTGCTGGCTGTTTAGGTTTCTATATAATTCATTGTTTTTCTTTCTCTTTTTTCTTCCATTCTGCCCAGCACAATGATGATTTTCCTGCATCCTCTGGGGATAAGTTTAGTTCTGGTTTTCTCTAACACTAAGAATATAGTCCTTTTGAATCACAGACTACCCCCCCCCCCGCCCCAACACCCAAGCAGGCCTTGAGTCTTGACTTCTGTACCCCTCTTTTCTACTTTCCCTCAACTTAAGCCAGAGAATCTAATTCCCCAAATGAAGGAAGCACAAAATCTCTCAGGGTCGAGAAGGCAGTGAGGCAGGACTAAGCTCTATGTGTTCTCACTTCACAGTAAAACCCTGGCCTGGAATTTTTCCATCATCTTACCTCCTCTTTATTGTTTTTAAAGTGATGTTTTATAAATTTTAGCCAATGTGTTATTTTTAGTGGGAGAGTTCATCTAAATAATTTAGCCCACCTTAACCTGAAACCAAAATGCAACAAATACAGCATTTTAGCACAAAACAGAAAAGTTAACTGCATTTCCAAAGAATTTCAGAACTCTAACATATTATTGATATCCAAAGCTTTTGACTGTAGGAGATGAGCTGCTTGAAAAAGTGTTTATTGAGTTCCAGAAGCTTTACTTTGAATGCTAAGAGGTGAGAGACCTAAAGCAATGAGCACAGGTTTGAAGAAACCATAATGGTGAGATATGGTCTTCCCTACTTGTAGGAATGCAGCTCAGTGGAAAAGAAGACAGAACTGGGAGAGCAAAGAAATAGTAATTGATGCAGGTCCTGGAGAAAAGAAAGCTGCTAAGTAGAGCCAAAGGGTTCCCAGTTTATGACAAGACAGGATCACAGGCATGATTTACTGCCCACTTTCCATTTGGAACTCCAAGACCAAACATGCCAACATCTGCAGCCTCACTGTAGAAATGGCCACAGGGAAGGTATAACCATAAAGAAATTCTGACTGTTCCATGTTGCTTACATCCTCCAGATTTCCTGCAGTATAGTTGGCTGTATGAGAATGAGGTAGATTTTGAACATCCAGAGATTCCTTGTGTCCATGAAAGGAGATAATTTGAGGAAGGCTCAGTGGATTTGAAGGGATTCAGTGTTTTACATAAGGAAGATGAAATAAATCTTTTGTGTAGTTCTGGCATCAGAGATCAGGTCAGAGAGTGGACATCAGCAGATGGGGTTGATGACAGTCAGAGGCAGCTCAGCAGAGGCAGAAAGTGGGCAGAAAGTGGCTGTGGACCAAACATAAACCTTAATGTGACAACATAAAATACCCTACCAAACATAGTATATGTCACCCAGAGGAAAACAGATGGTGAAGATGAAAATCCAGAATTTCCTTCCTAAATAATACTGAGAAAAGCCTGGAAATTACTGAGTTTTCTGTAAATGTTCAAATTTATGTGTCCTTTACTTGGCAAATCGGAAAATAGAGAGTAAAATTTGGTACTTCAACTGGTAGCACAAGTTACATTTCTGTGCATCAAGTGTTATGATTGGGCTAGTTGTAGTACCCTAAGTGGGGGCTGGTTTGATATTCTGAGGGTTTTTCATTTTTATTGAGGTGAGATTTACATGACCTAAAAGTAATGGTTTTAAAGTGAACATTTAAGTGATATTTCATACATTCACAACCACCATCTCCATCAAGGGTCAAGATCTTTTATTCCTCCCCCAAGGTAACTTTGTAGCCCATTCAGCAGGTGCTTAACATTGCCCTCAATCACCAGCCCCTGGCCACGACCAATCTGCTTTCTGTCTCTGTGGATATGCCTATTCTGAATTTTTCATGTAAATACAATCATACAATGTGTGACCTTTTGTGTCTGGCTTCTTTCATTTAGCACAATGTTTTTGAGGTTAATCTGTGTTGTAGCAGAATACAGCTGAATATTCCATTGTATGTACATTTGTTAAATCCATTCATCTGCTGATACACATTTAAGCTGTTTCCACGTTTGGTTATTGTGAATATGTAAATATGTGTATTTGAGTACTTGCTTTCAATTCTCTTGGGTTATACAAATGCCGAGGAGTGGAATTGTTAGGTATATGGCAATTCTATGTTTAACTTTTTGGACTGTTTTCCACAGTGCAGAGCTATTTTACATTGTCACCAGAGATATACAAAGGGTTCCGATTTCTCCACATACATGCCAACACTTGTTATTTTCTGTTTTGTTGATTATAGCCATCCTAGTGCATGTGACATGGTACCTCATTGTCATGTCCTGTGCATTGCTCTAGTGACTAAAAATGTTGAGCGTCTTTCCATGTGTTTGTTCTTCATTTGTATATCTTTGGAGAAATGTCTATTCAAGCTTCAGCCATTTTGTAATTAGATTGTTTGAGTTATTGTTATTGAGTTTTAAGAATTTTTGATGTATTCTGAATACTAGACTCTTATCAGATATACAATTGAGCCTTGATCAACACAGGTTTGAACTGTTTGGGTCCAGTTATATACAGATTTTCTTGTGATAAATACAGGACAGCACTATATATGCATTCTTATTTCCTTATGATTTTCTTAATAACATTTACTTTTTTTCTAGCTTACTTTATTGTAAGAATACATTAGGTGATACATATATCATGTAAAGTATGTGTTAATCAACTGTGTATGTTATCAGTAAGGCTTCCAGGCAATAGTAAGTTATTAGTAGTTAAATTTTGGGGAATCAAAAGTTATATGCAGATTTATGACTGCATGGGGGATCAATGTCCCTAACCCCTGTGTTGTTCAAGGGTTAACTGTAAAATTTGCAAATATTCTCTTCCATTCTGTAGACTATCTTTTCATCTTCTTGATAATGTAAGTTTTACATTTTGATAAAGTCCAATTTGTTTTTTATTGTATTGGTCATTCTTTTGGTATCTTATCTAAGAATCCATTAGCAAATAAATTCAAGGTCATTAAATTTACTCCTGTATTTCTTTATAACTTTAGCTGTTTCATGTCTGTTGTCTATTTTTGATTACTTTTTATACTTGGGGTGAGGTAAGGGTCCAGTTTCAGTTGATGTTGATATCCAGTTATCCAAGCAGCATTTGTTAAAGAGAATAATCTTTCTACTTTGGATGGTGTTACGGACTGAATTGTGTCCCCCACCTCTCCCCCCCCCGCCCCCCCGCCCCTAATTCATATGTTGAAGTCCAAACTCCCACCTTGATTGTATTTGAAGATAGGGCTTTAAAGAAGGTAAGTAAGAATAAATAAGGTCATAAGTGTGAGGCCCTAATCCAATATGTCTGGTGTCTTTATAAGACAATAAAGAGACATCAAGGATGGATGCACACAAACACAAGTCCACGTGAGGACACAGCAATAAGACAGCCATCTCCAAGCCACAAGAATGGCCTAAGTAGAAACTAGCCGTCTAGCACCTTGATCAAGGATATCTATCCTACAGAACTATGAGAAACAAATTTCTGTTTTTAAAGCACCTAGTCTGTGATATTTTGTTAGGGCAGCCCTAGCAGACTAAGAGAGATGGTCTTGACATTATTGTTAAAAATCAATTGACCTTAGATGTATAGGTGTATTTATGGACTCTCAGTTGTATTCCATTGGTTCATATGCCTCTTCTTGGGCCAGTGGCACACTGTTTGAGTTTTTTACAAGTTTTGAAAAGCTGTAGCTTTTTAACAAGTTTTCAAATCCAGAGGTGTGAGTCTTTCAACTTTGTTCTTTTTTTTTTTAAGATTGTTTTGCCTATTTGGAGCCCCATACAATTCCATATGAGTTTGAGGATTGGCTTTTTCATTTCTGCAAGAAAAGTTGTTGGAATTTTTATGGAAAGTACATTGAATTTGTGGATTTCTTTGAGTAGTATTATTGCTATTTCAACAATATGATGCCTTCTAAACCATGAACATAGGATATTTTTCTATTTCTTTAGGTCTTCATCAATTTTTTAGCTCTTCCTGATGAATCAACCCATTTGTCACAATACAAAATCCTTCTTTGTCCCCTGTAACAGATTTTTTTTTAAGTTTATTTATTTATTTTTACAGAGAGATGCGTGCATGAGCAGTGGAGGGGCAGAGGGAGGGAGAGATAATCCCAAGCAGATTCTGCTCTAATAGTGCATATCCCAACATGGGGCTCAATCCCATGAATGATGAGATCATGACCAGAGCCAAAATCCAGAGTCAGATACTTAACTGACTGAACAACCCAGGCACCTCTGGACCTAAAGTCTTATGTAGAGAGCACATACTTGGATTTTGTTTTGGTTTTTGTTTTTTTTTAAATCCATTGTGCAAATCTCTGTTTATTGCTTGTGGAGTTTAACCCACTTACATGTAATTACTGATGAGGAAGGATTTACTGGTGCCACTTTGCTTTTTTTTTTTTTCCTGGATTTCTTGTTCCTTTTCCCCCTCATTTTCTTCATTTCTGCCTTGTTTTGTGTTTAATTTTTGAAGCACACTGCTTTGGTTCTTCTCTCATTTCTTTTTGTGTATATTTATAAGACACTTTCTTGGTGGTTACAATAAGAACTACAATTACATACTAAATTTATAGCCATCTAGTTTGAGTTAATACCAATTTAGCTTTAGTAGCATACACAAACTCTGCTGCTATACAACTCCTCTCATCTTTAAGTTATTGTTGTCACAAATTATATCTTTATACATTGTGTATGCAATACCATAGATGTATAATTATTATTTTATACATATGCATTTAAATCATGTAGGAAAAAAAAGAGTTACAAACAAAGAATTTATTTATACTGTATAAGCTGTTTGCATAAAATAGTCACTATTTGGGGGTACTAAATTCTGGATAGAAACTTAATTAACATATTCATCAAAGAGTAGAGACATCTGGTAAAAAGTAAATATTTTTTCTTTACTTGGAAGGAAAGCAGAATTGTCCTAGGTAGAGAAATATTGAGTGTAGTCAACAACCACAGAAGGGCAAATATGTCCCTATCTTTTTGCCTTTATAAGTGAACTTAAATTAGATCTTGAGCTTTCGTTTCAGCTCAGCAGTGAAAAATTTAATCATTCAAATTGAAGGTAAATTCTAGTTTGAAACTCAACCTCTTTTAGGGTAGCACTCTCTAGCACCCTCCTTATTTCAGGAATTTCCTGTTTTCCCTCTCCTTCTATTTGCCCTGGAGGTGATATGTGTTCCAGGGGGATTTATAAATAAGCTGAAGCTTGGGGATATATATTATGTATATGTATATTATGTATAACTTAACACTGGAACCAACAAAAACTGGCTTTGGCTCACATGAATAATACTAAATGGCATTATTGGTTGACATCTATCCACTGCCCTAAGGGCTCTAATGTACATGCTGCTCTGCTCTGTGGTGCCGAGTTTATTGAAGATCAATATGTGTCCTCATGTTCCCTTATTTTGAGGTTCTCTAAGTCTCCAGTGTACTTTTAGCCACTTTTATGTCTTTTGAAGGATGTAAGCCACTTTTGGATGTTCCTCCACTTACCATATTGAGGACATACACTCACAACTTGCTGCTCTAAACCGAGATGACAAAGTAGCCTTGGGACTTTCCCAGGGGCCTTTCACTAACCCCTCTTTGTGTTTGGGTCCCACTAAAGCTTCTGAATATCAATCACACAATAAACCCTAGAAAATGGGCCAGGGACATTTAATCCACAATTTAACTTCCTCAATCACTTCTGCCAATTATTTTTCTTTCCCTACAGCAAATTCATGGGTTCTTTATCAGGACAAGGGCAGGAAACTGTTCTCACATCCTTATAGAACTCTTTGTGTGGAATACATATAGCATAAATTCTAGGTCTGTTTCCTTCAATGCTGAGTTTAGTAAAATTTCAGGTTTTCCTAACTCCTTTGTGTTCTTTCAGCTTAAAAACTTGACTCAGAAACTAACTTGATTTCTTTATTCTCAGTTGGATTAGCCCCCCTCTTACTTAAATAACACCGATGACCCAATGGGTGAAGGATTCCAGGTTATCAAAAAAAAATGCGAGAAAGAAAAGCCTTGGTTATTATCAAAATATTGTCTCTTGCCACACTTGTAATAAAGATGTGTGACTAATTGGATGACTGGACTTGGGATAACATTTTATCAGGATATCTGTATTAGCTTGTGTCTTCTTGTGAGAAAACTGAAGTGATGTGTTAAATTACTTGTCTGAGAAACCAGTGCTAATTAACAACCCTAGGCACAATATTTTTCTGTTGCTGGAAGCTATAGAACTGAAGCAGGAGAAATGGAAAGTGGCTTTTGGCTAGCCTGGTATCAGTGATTAACAAACATGACTGTACATTAGAATTGACCAGAGCTTTTGAAAAACATATGACTCCCACAGCAAGCATGCAGATTCAGCATGTCTGGGGTAGTTTCCACACTTATGTATTTAAAAATAATCTCCCCTGGTGCAACCACTCTGGAAAACAGTGTGGAGCTTCCTCAAAAAATTAAAAATAGACCTACCCTATGACCCAGCAGTAACACTGCTAGGAATTTACCCAAGGGATACAGGAGTGCTGATACATAGGGGCACTTGTACCCCAATGTTTATAGCAGCACTCTCAACAATAGCCAAATTATGGAAAGAGCCTAAATGTCCATCAACTGATGAATGGATAAAGAAATTGTGGTTTATATACACAATGGAGTACTACGTGGCAATGAGAAAGAATGAAATATGGCCCTTTGTAGCAACATGGATGGAACTGGAGAGTGTTATGCTAAGTGAAATAAGCCATACAGAGAAAGACAGATACCATATGTTTTCACTCTTATGTGGATCCTGAGAAACTTAACAGAAACCCATGGGGGAGGGGAAGGAAAAAAAAAAAGGAGGTTAGAGTGGGAGAGAGCCAAAGCATAAGAGACTCTTAAAAACTGAGAACAAACTGAGGGTTGATGGGGGGTGGGAGGGAGGGGAGGGTGGGTGATGGGTATTGAGGAGGGCACCTTTTGGGATGAGCACTGGGTGTTGTATGGAAACCAATTTGGCAATAAATTTCATATATTGAAAAAAAAAAGGAGGGTAGAGGTGGCTGTATGTAGTTAGAGCAATAATTATTTACGATGTTGACATGAAGGAATTTGACCCTGTATAGTCAATATGGTAAATTTAACCTAAAGTATTACATCTCTTTTGGTGCTGGGAATATAAAATGTAAGAGTGTTTTAAAAATATGTAGTTCCCAATTATGACATGGATAAAGATGATGTAACAATTCAGCATAAATATAAAGTCTTATAAAACATGTAAATACTGGAATGTTGATGGAATATTGGAATGCAATAAAAATGACATATCAGATCGCTAAAAAAAATAAATAAAAATTAAAAAAATAAATAAATAAAAAATAAAAATAATCTCCCCAGGGGCGCCTGGGTGGCTCAGTAGGTTGGATATCTGACTCTTGATTTCGGCTCAGTTCATGATCTCACAGTTTGTGAGTTTGGGCCCCGCATTGGGGTCTGTGCTGACGGTAGGGAACCTGCTTGGGATTCTGTCTCCCTTTCTCTCTGACCCTGCGCCTCTTGCTCTCTGTCTCTCTCTCTCTCAAAAATTAAAAAAATAAATAAATAAAAAATAAAAAAATAAATATAAATAAAAATAATCTCCCCAGATCATTTTTATGCTTTATATAATAAAAGCTTAATAACATGTGTAATGCACATCCAATCTGCTTAAAATGTTCTTTCCTGGGCATCCTTCCATCAGTTCTTTACTGATTTCTTCCAGCTCCCAAAGACCAAATGGGAAGCAGCTAAAGCAGGCACCAACTCTGATATATGCACAGCTTGAGGTAGTAGTTTTAACAGTTTTGTATGTTTCAGGATCATCTAGGATACTTGTTTTAAAATGTAATTATCAGATGCCACTTCCAAGTTGCATTAACTGCTTTATAGACACTTGATAATGGATAATTAGTAAATGGAAATATGCTAGAATTTGATCAGAAGCTGGCATTTATAGTAATCTGGAAGTGAGGCTTTATAGTAATCTGGAAGTGAAGCTTTAAGCCCTACTCAACTCTTACCCAAGTCAAACCTCTTGGCAGCTCTTGTGTATGTACAAAGAGAACTTCATAGATGTGGGTGCCAAAGTCAGTTTAGGTCATAGGGTTTATTTCCCCAAGCATTTGCCTCTAGCAGTTGAACCCTCCTTCCTTTGGAGGCTGCAAACAATCTGTTTCCTAGTCCTGGCTTTGGAACATAGCCTGGCAGTGGGTAGGAAGTGAGCATACTTGTCTATTGGGGAATTTGGCAGGACAGCATGTAAAAACATTTCCCGAAGTATTTCTGAACCTGCTCCTGGAAATACGAACTGTCTTCTAAGCCTGCAAAATGAGCCGTGATGTTTGCTCAGTGGAGAACCTGAAATCACTGAATTTGCTGATTGATAAATGCTTGTTTGGAGAATGAAGAATACCTTCCAAGTACAATCTGCCTCTCAATAATTCTCAGAGAATACAGATGGCAAGAAAGTTTGGGTCTCAAAAGCTCTGGCATCCCAGGATTTTGTATGGAGTTTAATTACTTTGCAGGTGAAACAGGGGACAGATGTACAAACACCGGGTCCAGCAGTAGGGTGAATCTCGGTATCAGCCCAAACCATTATTTCTTGGCTTCTTGTACAAATCCCTCTGAATAAAGAGACGGGAGGCCAAAAATCTGTGTGGTGAGCTCCTCTGCTTTTACTGCCAGATGAGGCAGGTGAGAAGCATTAAGAAAAATACCCCTGTCAGGAAAATTATTGGGGCCACCTCCTGAGACCCAGCAATCTGTATCTCTGTATTGCTGTGTGTGTGTGTGTGTGTGTGTATCCAGGAATCTGAGAGACTATTTTTATTTAAGTTTGGAAGTAAGAAATTTTAATATAATTTTATTTTGGAAGAATTTTAGATTTACTACAAAGAGTTTCTGTTACCCTACCATCTAGTTTCTCCTGTTGTTAGCATCTTAAAAACCATGGTATGTTTGTCAAACTACGAAACTAATACTAGCCAAGCTTCTCCACTGAAAAGTTACTTTGCCTCCCATCCATACCCTTTTCTTTGGAATCAAGTCATTAAGACTAGCCCATACTTAAGGGGAGTGGGGAGAACTTAGGTCCACTTCCTGGGAAGTACTTACATAAATATTTTGGAACTATTCTGTAAGGAAAATTTGTCTTCCTCCCTCATATTCATTCATTCATTCAGCCAGTCATTCTTTGAATCACTTATTTATTATATCAGTACAAAAATTACATATCAGTATAATCACATATATATGTTTACATATATGATTCCTTTTGAGTTAAATTTTGGGTAATATGAGGAATATTTCAAAGTTTATTTTTTTTTTACACATGGATGTTAATTGTTCATGCACCATTTGTTGAAAAGATTCGCCTTCTTCTATTGGATTTTCTTCACTCCTTTGTCAAAAATCTGTTGACTGTATGTGTTTGGATCTATTTCTGACCTCTCTATTTTCTTCTATTAAAATATGTGTCTGTTATTTCACTAATATCACACTGTCTCGATTACTGTAACATTATAGTAAATTCTTAAATTGGGTAATGTGACTCATCTGACTTTGTTCTTCCTTTTTTCAGAATTGTTTTGGTTATCCTAGTACCTTTGTGTTTCCATATATACATATTTTTTATTACTGTTATTTTTTAGAAACAGCTTGCCAATATCTAAAAACAATCTTGCAGTGATTTGGTTACAACTCTGCTGATTTTACATATCAAACTAAGGATAATTGACTTTTTTAACAATATTGAGTCTTCCAATGCATGAACATGATGTAGCTTTCTATTTGTTTAGAATTTCTTTGATTCTTTTGTCAGTGTGTTTTCTACATACAGGTCCAGCACATATTTTGTTAGACTTATACCCAAGTACTTCATTTCGGGGATGCAATTGTAAATGTTATTACCATTTTTAAAATTTTAAATTCCAATTATTCTTTGCTGGTATATAAAAATACAATTTACTTTTGTATATCAACTTTGTATCATGTGACCTTTTTAAACTCATTTTTTTTATTTTCTACATGTTATCTATGAAAAAAGAAAGTTTTATTACTTCCTTCACAGTCTGTATGTCTTGTATTTATATTCCTTGCCTTACTAATCTTGATGGTACTTCTAATAAAATGTTAAATTGCAGTGGTCAGAGAAGGCAACCTTGACCTATTCCTGATCTTGAGGTAAACACATTCAATCTTATACCTTCTAGTATAATGTAAGTTGCAGGGGAGTTTCCCGTAGATACCTTCAATGAGACTAAAGAAGTTTCCTTCTGTTACTAGTTTTTGAGCATGTTTAAATCATGAATGGACGAAAAGTTTATTAAATGATTTTCTGCCTCTATTAATATGATTAGTGTGTGAATGTGCTGAATTATATTAATTGGTTCTTGTATGTTGAAACAGCCCTGAATTCCTGTGATGAACCTTACTTAGTTGTGATGTATTTTCATTTTATATGTTGCTGGGTTTGATTTGCTGTTACCTTCTTATGGATTTTTGCACCTATATTAAATACAGAAATTGCCATGTAGTTGCATTTAATTTTAATGCTCGTGTTAGGTTTGGGTATTAAGGTAATGGTGACTTTATAAAATGAGTTGGGAAATGTTCTCTCTTTTGTTTTCTGGAAGAGGTTGTGTAGAAATGTTTTATTTATTCCTTAAACTTTGGTAATGATTCTACAGTGAAACCACTTGGAACTGCAGTTTTCTTTTGTGGAAGGGTTTTACCTACATATTCGATTTTTAAAATATATTTGGGGGTATTCAGGTTATGTATTTCTGCTTGAGTGATTTGGGTACTTTGTGTCTTTCAGGGAACTGGTCTATTTCATCTAAGTTATTGAATTTATAGGCATAGAATTAATAGCTTTCTCTTATTATCACTTCAATGCCAGTGGAATCTGGAGTGTTTACTTTTTCATTCTTGATATTGTTGATTTGTGTTTTATCTCTTTTATTCTTATTATTCTTGCTAAATGGTTATTAATTTTGTTGATCTTTTCAAAGAACCAAGTTTTGTTTTTATCGATTTTCTCTATTTTCTATTGATTTCTGCTCTTATTACTTCCTCTCCTCTTATTACTCTGGATTTTCTGTACATTTTTTCCACTAGTTGCCTAAGGTAGAGCTTGCATTCTGTATTGAAACAAACCCTCTGATACATGTTAAAATGTTAGAATGGCTGGTTAGTGTGATCAAATTCCTGTTTTCCTGCTGGGCTGTCCTGTGAAGATTGATCCTCCTCCACAATTTTATTCCACACTAATGTTATTTAAGTAATTATAAATGAGAAGACCTCCTTCTACTTGTACACAATGTCACTTTACCCACTTGCCCTAAACCTCATATCCACAAGATAATTCCAATGAAAAGCAATTCATTACTGAATTATTTACTTAATTGCTACAGACTGTGGCTTTCTAAGAGACTCTCTGGATGTTTCCTCTTTCCTTAATTCTCTCCCTTTCTTCCTCTACTTCTCATAGCTCTATCCTTACAAAAACTTTTCTATACATAGTCCTCATTCTTTGCCCCTTACACTGGATGCCTCACTCTTGCAACAGAAGAAAGTCTCAGTGTCTATTTCCTCCATTCCTCCAAGTCATGTCATGAGTGTTGGAAAGGTTATGACCACAGGTAGCTGCTGAGTTTTGAGGATACTCTCCTCACTATAATTACTCCTAGCATTACCAAGAGGAGAAACTTCACATTTCTCTGTGTTGGTGTCTCTGACTCCTTGACTGGAGGTTGGGAATATTGAAGGGGTGAAAGATAAGCTCTGGGGTCTTCAATGTCACTGTGTGTTAAGAGAGAGAGAGGGTAAGAGATGAAGACTTCCACTTTCAATCTGCAGCTAGCCTTCTTAAGTATTCAAAATAAAATACACATTACAAATGCACTTCTAATAGAAATGTGTATTCCTTCTACAAATGTAATTTTATTCTATACCTTTTTGAATAATAATGCTAGTGCTCTTATATAGAAACATTTCTCAGGCTCTAGGTTATACTATATATTTTCTCCATATTAATCAACAAGAAATGGCCCCACATTGCTTTCTACCCTCTAGGCTCCTCCTTGGTCATATGAGGGCATCAGAGTTTTCCCTTATCTTACTGCAATCTATTTTTCTCTTACTGCATTGCATCTGTGAGCTTTCTCTCTCCTTCTACCACTTCTTCCATTATAACTGATAAAGGTTCTCAACAGCTACCTAGTAAATTAGAAGATAAAAAATTAAAAACCATAAGAAAGCACCATCTGCACTTGTGTGTATGTATGAGTGTATACATATAAAGTGACTTATTTACTCACTCCCTTTTCAGAGGACATCTAGATTCTCTTTTTCTTTTTTGTCATTACAAATAATGCAGCAGTGATCATTCTAGTATTTATATCTTTGTATATATGTGAATTTTTAGAAGGATGAGTATAATTGCTGGACCAAAACATATGTGTATTTAATATTTTGATAGATATTGAAAAAATTGCCCTTTAAATATCGCGAAAATTGCCCTTTAAAAATTTCCCAATCACACTCTCCTAACAGTATGTCATAACACTACATTAGCGTACCTTTTTACTTACAGCTTCACCATTAAATGATAACAAAAGATATTACATTATTATAAATTTTATAGGTAAAAAATATCCCACTCTTGTTTTATTTTGAATTTTCCTGCTAATCAGTGGGGTTGAATATATTTCATATGGCAACCTATCATTTATATTTGCATTTTTGTGAATTTCATGTTCATAACCTTTGTAATTTTTCTATTGGATTGTTTGGCTTTTCCACTTAATTTGTAAGTATTTATTGTGTATTCTATATATCCATCCCTGTCTGTTGAATATGATAAAAATGTTGTTTTCCAGGCTTTTACCTTTAAAATTCATGAATTATTTTGTAATACAAACGTTTATTTTAATAAGGCAAAGTCTGTCAATCTTTGTTTATAGATTTTAGATACTGTACTGTGTTTTGCTTTAACAAAACATATGTGCTGGGGTGCCTGGATGGCTCAGTAAGTAGAGCCTCCAACTCTTGCTTGCAGCTCAGGTCATGATCTCACGGTTTGTGGGATTGAGCCCCAAGACAGGCTCTGTGCTGGCAGCCTGGAGCCTGCTTGGGATTCTCTCTCTCCCTCTCCCTGCCCCTCCCCTGCTCACACACTCTGTGCATGCAAGCTCTTTCTCTCTCTCTCACTCAAAATAAATAAACTTAAAAATAAATACAAATAAAAATATATATGTACTTAATGCATATATTCACACGAAAGTACAATAAATAAAACAGAAGGTTATGCATCAATTTGTTGATAGTGGTTGCATGTGAGGAGGGAAATACAGATGGATGCACAGAAACTTTTAAGTTAGTTTTGTATACAATTCTGATGCAATGCATAGATATTTTATAAAATACTATATCTGTAGATTAGTTGTATAACAAAAACCTTTAAAAACTAGATGTAAAAATTAGTCTTTCCTTTTCCCATTTTCTTTATTCTCACTATGATTATCTTTCTCCTCATTCCTCCATTGATACTGCTTTTGCCAATATTATCAATGATCTCTAATTCTCAATGCAGTGGACACAGTTGTCATATTTTCTGACTTCATTTTGCATTTGACACCAGAATCCATTCCCTTCTTGAATGTTACTGAATTTGACTTTTTGTAGTACCATTTCATTCCAGTTGTTTTCTAGCCCCTCTAATCACTGTTGATTTTTCACTGTTTATAACTGAAGAGTTAATTTCCTCAGAATTCATGGTACAACCTTCTGCTTATTCTTACTCTATAACTTCTCATTCAGTGACTTGGTCTACAATGATGTTATTAATAGCCAGTTATAACTGGATGACTCTTAAGTCTCAATCTCTACCACAGGTAAACTAAACCAAATACTTTATTCTAGTTGAGGATATTCTATATGACTCCTTCTATTTTCTATCAGGTTCTAAATTCACTCAATTTTCTTTCTTTCTATCCCTCCCATCCATTCTTCTTTATTCAATCATCCTGATCTTACCCTAATGCAGGCTCTATTTCTCCTTTGGCCTCTGTACTTTCTTACTTTGTCCACCTTATTTCATTTCCTCTCCATATTATTTTGCTAAGATAAAAATCTAATCATATCACTTTTTTGCTTAATATATTCACTTGTCCATTGTTGACTAGAAGAAAACTCAAATTTCTAGGATGGCATAATAGTCCATCTATGAGTAGACTTCTACCTCATCTCATTACAGGCTCTTTTGAATCCAAGGATCTGGTTTCTATTGAACTACCTAAAGTTCTACATGTTCCTCTCATACGTATTTTGCACATGTTCTTTCTCAAAGGATCACCATTCCTCAGTTCTTCCATGGGTGAAATCTTACTCCTCTTCCTGATTCAATTCAGTAACTCTCTTATCAGTAGTGTTTATTCCCTACTGCCTCTAAACTTCAGATACAACTGATTGCTTTCTAAGCAATAATAGTACTTAGAAGATGTCACTTTATTGTAATGATCACTTTACCTGTTACTATAACTACTCTGAAAACCTTGAGAGGAAGTATGATGTCACATTTATCATATTATTCCCAGCACAAAGCATGCCATTTGATATATAATAGGTGCTTAACAAACCCTTGATGAACAAACGAAGAGATTGTACATATCTTGTTTTTGTTTCAGGGGAGATGTTGAGTGAAGCAGAAGATAATATATGACTTCTACATGTTGTTATGGGATGAATTATGTCCTGCTGAATTTATGTGCTGAAGCCCTAACCTCAAGTACTTCAGAACGTGACTGTACTTGGTGATAGGCCTTTTAAAGAGGTGATTAAATTGTAATAAGGTGGTTAGTGTGCGCCCTAATCCAATCTGACTGGTGTCCTTATAAGAAGAGGAAATTTGGACACAAAGAGATGCCAGGGATGCATGAACACCAAGGAGTGATCGTGTGAGGACAAAGGGAGAAGGCAGTCATTTGCAAGCCAAGGAGAAGAGCCTCAGGAGAAACAAAATCTATTGACACCTTGAACTTGGACTTGGTGGCTTCCAGAACGGTGAGAGAATAAATTTTTGTTGTTCAAGTGACCAATATTATGGTATTTTGTTATGTTGGCCCTAGGAAACTAATAATACTTAATAATACTAAAATTTACATGTATTTCTGTCCCTGACTTCTTATATTAGCTTTCTAGGGCTACTATAACAAATTACCACAAACTCTGTATCTTAAATCAATAGAAATTTATTTTCTCACAGTTCTGGAGGCCACAAGTCCAAAATCAGCATCCTTGGGCCAAAATCAAGGTGCCCACAGAGTCATAAACTCTCCAAAGGCTCTAGAAGAAAAAACTGTTTCTTGTTTCTTCTGGCTTCTGGTAGCTACTGTAATTCCTTGGTCATTACTCCAATCTCTACCTCTATGGTCACACTGCCTACCCTTCTATGAGCTTCTTTTCCAACTTCCTTCCCTTCCACCTTCTCTCCCTTCTTCTGGAAATGGCAAGGCAGAAGAGGCTGAAAGGGGCTAAATGATTCTTTGCCAATGTTCCTCCACTAAGGTCATGACAGAGCTGTAACAAGACCCCCAAGCTAGGTCTCTTTTTCACAACATTACATACACTGTCTCTAGTTTAGAATTATGTAAAATCAAAGACAGCCAAGCTGTCACCACAACACTGAATGAAGATCCTCATTACTCTCTATGCATTGCTGAAAGTATTACATCTTAAGAAATTAGAGGCATGTCACACTCTGCTATATCTCAGGCAGAGGAAACGCTAGATTGTGATGATCATTAAAAGGATAACCATGAGGGGCGCCTGGGTGGCGCAGTCGGTTAAGCGTCCGACTTCAGCCAGGTCGCGATCTCGCGGTCCGTGAGTTCGAGCCCCGCGTCGGGCTCTGGGCTGATGGCTCAGAGCCTGGAGCCTGTTTCCGATTCTGTGTCTCCCTCTCTCTCTGCCCCTCCCCCGTTCATGCTCTGTCTCTCTCTGTCCCCCAAAAAATAAATAAACGTTGAAAAAAAATTAAAAAAAAAAAAAAAAAAAAGGATAACCATGAATGAGAGGAAACAAGTTTTGTTAATAAATGTGTGTCAAAAAAGACAATATGTAGGTATTACCAACATAATGAGTGTTTTTCAAAATTGGCTACTCTGGATTTCAATTACTAACTTAGTCTTTGTCACACTTCAGCTATATCCTCACAGAATCCAAATCAAAATGAAAGTATTAAAAAAATGTCAGTTCATACATTTGACTATACAGTGCCATAAATGTGCATATGCTTTTCCCCCAGCTGAATCAATCTGCTACTTTGATATAACGTAGACACATCCATAGTTAAAATTTTATTTTTGTATTGTCAAGTAAATATTTTGGGAGGCAAAAGACTTGGCTACCCTTAGGACTTTGACAGACTCTCTATAACCTGGAGACAAGTTACTTAGCCATAGTTCTAACCCACTAACATTAAAACTAATAATAGATAGCCTTACATTCAATAAATAGGGGAAATTTTCCATGAGCCAGTGACAATCATTTATTCATTCTGCTTTTTTAAAAAGTTTATCTTTGAGATAAAGTTTATCTTATTTATCTTGAGAGGGAGGGAGGGGGAGAGAGAGAGAGCGCAAGAGAGACTGTGGAAGGGTGGGGGAGGGACAGAGAGAGAGGAAGAGAGGGAATCCCAAGCAGGCTCTGCACTGTGCGCTGTCAGCGTTGCAGGGCTGAATATCCCTGAACCGTGAGATCATGACCTGAGCTGAAATCAAGAGTCCCACGCTTAACCGAATGAGCCACCCAGGTACCCCTATTCATTCTGCTTTTTACGTGAATAAGAAATGGTAACAACTGCTGAGGGAATGGGAAGCAATGCAAGCCATTGACCAAGTTGATTTTTCTCTCATGCATATTCTTGTTTTTCCTCTAAATTAATAAAGTCTGACTCTGCTCAGCAACACTGAATAATCACACCTGAAGTTCTACTTAAATTTTGCTATACTGTTACATTTTTCCTTTTATATTTATATTTTTCATATACATTTATTTGTTTGTATATGGGGGGCTTATTAGAAATTGCCATTTTTGTTGGTGGGAATGCAAACTGGTGCAGCCACTGTGAAGAATAGTATGGAGGTGCCTCAAAAAACTAAAAATAGAGCTACCCTATGATCCAGCAATTGCACTATTAGGTATTTACCCAAAGGATACAAAAATACAGACTCGAAGGGGTACATGCACTCCAATGTTTATAGCAGCATTATCAACAATAGCCAAACTATGGAGAGAGCCCAAATGTCCACCAACTGATGAATGGATAAAGATGATGTGGTATATGTATACAATGGAATATTACTCAGCCATCAAAAAGAATGAAGTCTTGCCATTTGTAACAATGTGGATGGAGCTGGAATGTATTATGCTAAGCAAAGTAAGTCAATCAGAGAAAGACAAATACCATATGATGTCAGCCATATATGGAATTTAAGAAACAAAACAAGGGTGCCCCGGTGACTCAGTTGGTTAAGCATTAGACTTCAGCTCAGGTCATGATCTTATGGTTCATGGGTTCAAGCCCTGCATTGGGCTCTGGGCTGACAGCTCAGAGCCTGGAGTCTGCTTCAGATTCTGTGTCTCCCTCTTTCTCTGCCCCTTCCCTGCTTGTGCTCTGTTTCTCTCTCTCTCTCTCTCTCTCTCTCTCTCTCTCTCAAAATAAATAAAACATTTAAAACTTTTTTTAAATAAAAAAACATATGAATATATAGTAAGGGAGAGGAGGGAAGAAAAGAGAGGGAAACAAACTACAAGAGACTCTTAATGATAGGGAGCAAATAGGATTAACAGAGGGAGGTGGGTGGGAGATAGGCTAGATGGGTGATGGGTATTAAGGAGGGCACTTGTGATCAGCACTAGGTGTTGTATGTAAGTGATAAGTCATTGAATTCTACTCTTGAAACCAATATTGCACCGTATGTTAACTAAAATTTAAATTGAAAAATAAAAATAATAAAAAATTTTAAAAATCATACAAAGTAAAAAAAAAAATGTGCTTTAGGGAACATGTTTAACTTTTTTTTTTTTTTTTTACTTTTAGTAATGATTTTCACTTGATGCAATTTAATTGAAAAGATTGGAAGAGGAGAGGCTGTGGACAAGGAAGGTAACTTGGGGGCCACTAGCTTGTACTTAACGTTCCTTTTGAGCGATAATCAAGAACGTGGTAAATTACAAAGAACATAGTGCCAATTTTTAAAATTTTGACCCAGAATTATCTATTACTCTTTTAATGATCTTTCTAACACATGAGGAGTAAGTTGAATATTTCCTAAGTCTAGGAACTTTAGATGGGGTGTTTAGGAAAAAAAAATGTTATATCTAATGAAAAATACCAGTCCAGTGCCCATCAACCTTCTCCTCCATTTTATAGGAAGTCTCAAACTGTAACCACAAAAAAGACACACAGAAAAATGAATAATAAAGAAAAAAGTAGGTAGTTGGAGAGAATTTGCCAACATAATCTGCCTAGAAATTGCTCCCATAACTTGCAATAATTAGAGAACACAGCAGAGTTGAATCTTGGAAGACATAGAACACCTCAAGTCATCGGGAACCACTAGAAAATTGAATAAGATGTGAGTGAAGAGGTGATGGAACCACTTATAGTGTTTTGCTGGGTTTTGAGGAGTCCGACGTGAACTTACCCTGGGAGGAGCTAATGTGCTGTTAAGTCTCTACATCTGACAGTATTTGGAAAATTACCCATGAGTATGCACGGAGGTTTCCATTGGCCAAACAGATATAGGGTTTGTTAATAACATTTTAATCAACCCTTTTCTAATGTTCATTTATGATTTCTGTAGGAGACAGAACTATGATCCCATGTGGAAATTAGTAGAAATGCATTTCTTTTTGAATGGTACACCTACCAGATTTAAATCAACTTTAAGTTAAACACCTTTCCTTCCCCATAGTTTAAGAACTTCTGAAAATGACGTTTTGTATGTATTATCATATTGTGTTATTTAATGCATCATTATTTGCTCCTTTTTATCTCCTATGATGTTACACAGTAAAACTCACGTTAACCTCACTTAAGTAAATCATCTTTTAGTTTTTGTTTTTGCTTGTTTGTTTGCTTTGGCTTTTATCTTTTTTTTAAGTTTATCTATTTATTTTGAGAGAGAAAGAGATCATGCAAGCAGGGGAGGGGCAGAGAGAGAGAATCGAAGCAGGCTCTGCTTGCTTAAACCCGTGGAGCTGTGATATCATGATCTGAGAGTCAGTTATTCAACAGACTGACCCACCCAGGTGCCTCTGCTTTGGCTTTTATCTGATCCTATAATTTCTAATACCAAAGACTTTGAAGCAGTCTGTTAAATCCATGGGCCATGGACTTTATCTTATGGTAACCCATTCCCACCATTGACTAGAAAGGCACCCTTAAGCCACTTTATTAAAGGCTTTCTTTTAGTTTTCTTGCTTGCTGTACTGGGGGAGGAAACTGCTATTTGGAATCCTGATTAATAAGATTGTGAAAATTTCATTATATACCTTGTGTTGGCCTTATGGTAAATATTCAAAAAGGGCTAGCTATTATAATACTCAGTGTATAAAACTTACTGCTCTTCTCCCAGTGACTTGATTCTTATCATAAAACAGGAAGTGTCTACATCCTGACACAAGTTGCATATCTGGATTTTTACCAATTGCCTCTTGTATAAAAGCTTGCATAGAAAGAAAAGAATGTTAAGCCTGACCTACCTTTGTAAAGATGAATTTCTCATTTCCATTTAGAAGTAATTGTTTTCCTTAGATTATTAGTGTATTTAGCATATTACTTTATCTTGAATATTCATTCAAGAAAAAGAAGGCCAGGGTCAGTCAGTATTCTAGGCCACTTTTCTTTTTATTTTGAGTTTCCATTCTCTGCTAAACATTGTATTAGGAGAAGATTAAAACAAGACAAAAAAATACCCGATAACAACAATAAATAAACTCCATAGTTTTTCCCCTTAAAGATCTTGTTAGAGACTATACTAGAAACACAACTTGACCAAATTTAGGCACAAAGACGACTTTACCGGTTCCAGTAACTAAAGGGAAGGTGGGCAGTGATGCAGCCAGGCCTTGGAGACACTGGGAACAGTGGCGCCCTCTTTGCCAGCCCCTGTTTCTCTGTGGTGGTCTCTTTACCTCCTGCAAGCTGACTTCTTCCATGAGTTCTTCAGTCTGGCTCCAATGGCTCTTGTCCTTACTGCTTCACCATCTGGGAGGGGCTGAGCAGAGCTGAGGTCCCAGAGAAGCACTCTGACTGCCTGGCACAGAGTCTACACCGGTCATTGTGCCCAGGGAGGTGCGCGACTGTGACTCTCAGCCTCCACTAGAATCCCGTTGTTCCAAAGAGGAAAGATGAATGTACCAGAAAATTAGCGGTGATGCTTCCAGATAATTTGGGTAGAGATGGAGAATGCTGGGGCAAATAAACAGTATCTATATGAAGGTAGCTTTGGTGCATGACTGCCTGAATTTTTGTTCTGAATTTCTAGTTTTCAGTCCATGTGAGCTTGGAGCAGTGACATGCCTTCCCTGAGCCTGTCTCCTTTCCTGAAAAGTGGAGATATATAATAAGTGCCTCATGCACATTGTCTGGCATGCTGTAATCACCCAATAAGTGAATTTTCCTATTTTTTTAAGTGAATAGATTCTTTGGGGAGTTAGGGGGGAAATACTTTAGTTTAGTTTTTTTTTTTTTTTTTTAAGTAAGCTCTACACCCAATGTGGGGCTCAAACTCACAACCTGGAGATCAAGAATTGCATATTCTACTAACTGAGCCAGCTAGGTACCCCAATAAGTGAATTTTCTTATTCTAATTATCATGTCTTCTGCCTTGGCTAAATGATCCCAATCTCTCATTTAAATTAAGCTAATATAATTCTCCATTCTGAAAACAGATAGCTGGGTTAAATTCCCATTGGGGTTCCTGCTACCAACTTTATGACAAGAGCTGAAATAATAGCCACGATTGGTAGCATGGGAGATAGCCAGTCTTGTTTTCCAGGAATTCAGTTACCTCCCAAGGGAGAGTGACATTTCTGGGTTCCTGTCAGGAGTTGTCACCATGTACACAGTCTGTTGAATTCAAATTGGCAAAAACTTGTAGAGGTATCCAGTTTTACCACAAACCTTTAGACCAGGTGATAGGGTAGGGTCTGGGGACATCAGATAGCTTTTAGCAATTATCACGTTGACTTTTTCCTGATGACTCTCTTGGGAGACTGCTTACGGCAAGGGCTTCAGGGCAATTTAAGCCTTCTCCAGAGAAGTTACCTTAGCTTGTGAGTGGGTAGCCAATAAGCTGGCAAAGAGACAGTAGGATTTTGCCACTGCACACATCCCATGTGAGATAACAACAACAACAACAACAAAAAGTATATTTCCAAAGCCCTCAGAAACGTAAATTTTTCTGAAATGTCTGCTAGAAATAGCTTTAGATATTTCTAGGCTTGAGAAGGCTGGTAGGTTCATTTATGTTCAGCAGAAAGCATCCTGTGCAGCCATATGCAGCTTCTCTAATGCCTGCGTTACTCAGAAGCATGGGATCCTCAGTGTGTTGATAAGGGCAGCGTACCTTCACCGCTTACATCATCTGAAGGGAAAGGGTGTTTTCTTTATTCTAAGTGCAACAGACTAGACTGTGGCTTATGCTTTGAATGTCGATAACAAGTATTTTGTAAAATAAAAATCGATTTAGAGACAAGTCTTCATATCCACTGGGTCTATGTTTACTTGAGGCAGAAAGGTGTGGATGGATTCTAATGTGATCCCGTGGGGGTGTTTCTCAAAATCATTTTTCAACCATATACTATTCCACTTCAAGGAGAAAGTTTAAAACAGCCTTGCTTGGAGTTAAACATGTAGTTTTCTATCTGAACATAATCATTTTTCTTTGAATGATCATTCACCTGTAAGTCTTTGGTTTCAAATTACTGCTTGGATCCTGTAGTTTTCTCCTCCTCCTACCTTCCATCCAATACGTGGGTGAATATTGCTTGTGATGCTTGCCAATTAGTCATCTATTCAGGTCATTTTGGTCAACTTATTCCCCACAGGAAGGATAAAACCATTTTATAGAATGTTGTGTACAGCATTCATTATAATTTCCCTTCATATGAATAGTTGCAGATTTTTTTTATGTAACATTGGTTTGGTGATAAAGTGCAATGTGGAGATTTACAGATCTCTTTACCAACACACACACACATATATATATATATATATATATATATATATATGTATATATATACACACATATATATATTCCCAACAAATATATATATATATATAATTCATGAACTCTAAAGCAATTAAAAAAAAACATTAGAGAATGTAGCAGAATGTGGGAGAAATCTTGATTCCCGCCCCACGCCCCATGCCCCCAGCCCCAATCTCAGACATAGTGTTTTTGGTTTGTTTGATCCAAGGGGAACAGTCTGAAATGGTGAGCAGCATTGTGCTGAGGGATTTGCATGACAATACTGTGCACTAAAAAGTAAACCTCCACGTGACAGGTGTTTGACCCAGGCCACAAAGGGCCAATTTAATGTGAGAGACTGATTTCTGCATTGTGGAAACAACCAAGGAGCTTGTGCTGGGAAAACAATGCCAAAAAGGCAAATCTGCAAATCCATTATGATTGTCAACTCTGCCCTCTCAAAGCATAATCTCCTGCAGCCAAGGGACCCCCTTTTTCTCCCTGGTAATCGCAAATGGCTTTACCATGAGGTTCTGCTACTTTACCCATGATTTGCTACAGGTGGTTGCGAAAGAGGAGTCATTTGTGAGTGCCATGAGGATAGAAACCTCAAGACTCTGGTGCCTGGTTTACTGATCACTACACTCCAGGTACGGCCACCTCCAGTGGTAGCAAATGTCCAGGCGGCCTTATGGGTAAACAGAGAAAGTCCCTTTCCTTCTCAGTCTTATAGATGTGACCCCATCTTCAGCTGCCAACCACCAGGCTGTTGATGCCTGGTCAGGGTGGGAATTGCTTGCTTATAAGAAGCAAATGATAAATAATAAGCCCTAAGTACATCCTCACGAAAAACTACTCATAAATATGACCAGCAGATAAGACTGCCCCTTCTTTCCTTACAAGAAAATTTAATACTCTATTCCCAAGGAATAAAATGGGATCTGGGCCCATCAATTCTAGCAATTTATGCTTTTGTGTAATCAAGCCTTTTATTTTTTTTTGAAAAGGGTGTAGAAATGTAGCAGACTATCCCAAGCCGATTTATTACTTGGCTTTTTTCTTCTTGTACTTCCTGTGCCTTCATTCCAAGAACACTTTGAAGGTTTTTCCTTCCCCTTCACCCACAGCCCCTCATGCTTCTGCATCACTGGGTCACGCACTCATTTCGTACGTAGGAAAGACCAGGCAATGAGCTCCCTGACTTTGAAGATGCCCCGCAGTGGGAAGAGGACATGTGGAAGAAAACCAGTCATTGCAGCGCTGGACCGTGAGACGAAAGCATCTCTGGGTCAGCCTGAGGATGTTGAGGATGCCCCTGAGGAAGGGTTAGCATCGACTGAGCTGGTTCTTGAGCAGCAGGTAAGGCTTAGCCAGAAAGATCAGCCTATAGGCAGAGAAGGAAAAGAAATCCTAACAGGTGGAAGAGCAAGGCCAAATACTCAGAGGTCTGAGGGCCCTTAACACACTGAAAGAACTGAATATAGGCAGTGGATGTGAAGCAAGCAATGTGTGCGTGTGTGTGTGTGTGTGTGCGCGCACTCACACGCACGTGAGTGCATGTTGCGCATATTCACACGCATGCAGTGGTGGCAGCCGTGAGGGCACAGTGGAAGAGAAGTCTGTGACCTTCTAGGTCATCTGGCTGAATACAGTGTTCACGTGTTTTCAGGCCACAGGGGATAATCCCACTGCAAACAAGTCGCATAAAAACATTTCTCTCTCAAGACTATGAACATCAAACACGAGGAAAAAAAAAACTGAACCAAGCATGTCATTGCCTTTATTATTGGCATAAATCCAGAAACAGATGGAACAAGTTGAGGACTAAGGGAGATGGGCAGTTTCTAAGTCCCTGTTGTTCTGAATCTGTATAGTGTGACTTTATTATATGAAGTGCTGCATTTCATACTGCTTTCCATGTCAGCCCTAATATTCAATTAAAAATTAAAATATAGACTGATTCCAATTTATAAATACATTATGCATCCAAATCCCATTTCTAAGTTTGTTGTTTGCTCACAATGTGTTCGCCCACAGAAACAGCATTACAAAACCCACACCCACATCCCAAGCTCATTTTCCTATTGTGTACTTGAGGAACAGTGCTCCTGGGTCCTTACCACTATGTATGTCTAGATGTCTCATGTCCTGCATGACCCAAAGGCACTTCGGTCAACATACATACAACCACGTCCTCATTTTCTCTCATGCTCCTGACCTCATACTTGCTCTTCCTTCTCTGTCTCTGCCCTGACTCACTGCATTTCTGTCATCCAGACATCTGAGTTGGAATACTTGCAGTCATTCCTCTTCATCTTCCATGTCCCATCGGTCACTAAATCCACTAATATGCCTAAGGGCCCCTGTCATCTATTCCTTCCTCAGCACTTCACTGCCCTAACCAAAGCCTTCATCTTTCTCCCCTGAACGAATGACTACAATTGCCAGACTTTCTTGCTTTAGGCTCAGAGTGACCTCACTAAGACGTACTAACTTCACATCTTACATCCTTCCAGTGGCTCCACATGACCTTCCAGGTGGCAGCCAATCTTATTAATTCCTTGCACAAGGCATCTCTGTGCACACCAACTTGTGACCTACATCCCAGTCCCATGAAACAAGTGGTCGCCTCCCCCCTTCAGATATGCTGGCTCTCTGCTATCACTCTTTTACACCTTTATGCATTCCTCTTACTTTACCTCCTACCATTTCCTTGTCCTCTTTCAGAAATTGGCCCAGAACATCACATCTGAAAGTCTTCGTTATCTATTTAACAATTATTAACCAGTTATGTATTGAACCCGTGTTGTCTGGCACTGTGAGAGAACCTGGAGACTGAACGATGAACAAGAAGTCTCTGCCCTCAGGAGTTTTGATGGGAAATAGCTGAGCAAATAGACACTTACAAACGGGTAATTAGATCAGGGAAAGAGAGACTGTATTGGAGCAGTTGGGAGTACTTAATCAAAACTGGAGAGGTAGATTCTGAGAAGTGACTTCTAAGCCAAGACCTGAATAATAAATAGAAGTGACCACCAGGCAAATGGGGAAGGGAAAAGGAGGGTAAGTGGTGTTAGCTAAGGCCTAAAGACAGACACAGCAACATAATTTACAGAGTCTGGTGCAAAATGCAAATGTAGGGACTTTAGGTCAAAAGAGCAGGAAAATAAAAGTGCTCTTAATGGTGTTAAAATATAAACTGTTTCTTCCATGGTCTCTTTGAACCTGTCATGGTGTTTCTTTTTTTTCCCCTTCTTTTGGTGCTATGTTACATTTCCTCCTATAAGGGCACGCTGGCAGTACAACTGCAAAGCATCATAGGTGCCTAGGAGCCTGGCCTGAGGTTAGGAGCACATGTGACCCACAGGCTGCCTGTTCCATCTTCCACCAGCAGCCAAACCAATGAGACTTTCGAGAGTAGGGAAGTTAAGATAGGTATCTCACTTCCCATGGGTCATAAATGAGCAATCCCAGAGGGATTTCAACCTCCACACTGAGATGCAATCAGTTCTTACTTGAATCAGAGGTGGCTGAAGGGCATGACCCCTCCAAGATGACTCTGAATGGGCTCTGGCACTGATAGCCTGGGGCATGTAGAGGCATTGTCATGTCCTGTCCTAGAATGCCATGGACACAGTCACCTGACTCCAGTCCTCTCTGTGCCTCTGGCCAGGTCCATGCTCCACAGGGTGGAAGGCAGCATCAATTCCTGGAAGGACATGAGGAGGAAGAGACTGTGTGGGGCACAGAGCACCAGGGGTGGACATCCGGTTCTCCCAGAGAGGTCAGGAGGTGACAAGAGGTGGGGCAGTCTGAGTGGAGGCTTCAAGCACTGTTACATCCTCCATTGACCCATGGGGCTTCAAATAAAAACACTAATTCAAAGATAAGTTTATTAAGAATTTCAAGATGGAAAGTTGGCATAAGGAGATGAGGAGCTTTATGGATCTTCTTCCAGTGAAACAACTATAACTGGTGAAAATCATGTGCACACACACACACATATAGTATTGAAGCAACCATTTAAAGTCTCTAGAAATTGTTCTAAGGACATGCATCAAATTAAATATGTTCAAGAAAACTGCCAAATCTCAATCAGCAGAGTACAAGTCCATTTGAGAGAGCATTTGAACCACAACTTCTTCCCTACATCCCTCTCTCAGCTCAGTAATAAGGAAGCTCCACTCTAATGGGATGCAGTCAAAAACACAGGGCTTTCTTTCCTCCCAAGCCCCAGTTCAGGACAATGGTACCTCCCAAGATAGACAGGCTACCAGCATTTTTCAATCCTAACAGCATGGAGTTGCAGAGGCTCTATTCTAGGAAAGACCAGTCTGAGACTTAGAGGATCTCTTCCTCCCTCCAACTCCCACTTCTAGGGCAGAGCATCACCCCAACTTTGGGCAAGCCCCTCCAATAGTGGGGCTCTAATCACCATCACCCCAGCTCACTCATTGGATGGAGGTTCTATGCTGGAAGAAGTAAATCAAAAAGACCAGAGGGCTGTATCTTAAACCAGTATCCTGCTTATGAAGCAGAAGTGTCACTCTGAGAGAAGTGAGCCACATTTAGTGCCCTCAGCTCTGGATCAGTAATGGTTTTGCTCAGGGGAAGAGGCGGGTTGTAAGAACAGAGAGCTCTAAAGCTCTCCCCAAAGGAAATTATTTTGAACAGAATGTTGATACTTCAAGGCTAAAGGTGCTACCCAAACCAATGAATATCTTAGTGGTAATCAATTACAAAGAAGCTGGTCGCTGAATGAGAACAGCAAGCTAAACTCTAAACTAGCTAGATGTGTATCAAAGAGAATCAAGGAAGGCGATGGCTAAGAGACATCATAGGGTTGGAACAAACCTCAAAAACTAGCCTCAAAGGTTACTTCTGCAAAGAGACAGACACTAATGGGATCAGACTGTGGAGCAATTTATGCCTCAGGACAATATTGAAACCAACAGCAAAATCAGCCAGTAATTAATGAAACCTAACAGGTACATGTGAATCCAACTGAAGCAAAGAACTTAGACCAGGAAAGAAACAAGACTCCTGCAGAAGCCACTGTCATCCCAGGGTGAATGTGTGCATGTCCAAGACTGTACTCTTTGAAGAATTACATCACAAGGTACATCCTGATGGGGAAATAAGACTTCACTAAAATAGTTCAGCCAAGCCACTAAACAAATAAGCAAACAAAAACAATGAACCTGAGAGGAGGGTATTAGTATGCAGAATTGCTACATTGTCTAAAATGTTAAGTATCCAAGAGAAAAAAAAAAAAAAAACACAAGAAAACATGACCCCTACATAAAAAACCCACATCAAATATTGTAATTAATTGTAAATGACTAAACATCTTTCCATTAAAGATGCTCACTCTCAACACTTCTATTTAACATTGTATTGCCCCATCTCGGACAATTAAGCAAGAAAATTAAGTAAAAGATATCCAGATCAGAAAAGAAGAAATAAAACTATATTTCTTTGTGGATAATATGACCTTGTATACAAGAGCTATAAAGAATCCATTTATTAAAAAAACTTCCAAAATTAATGTATGATCAATTTCAGCGAGGTTGCAGGGTACCAGATCAATACACAAAATACATTTCATTTCTATACACTAACAATGAAAAATCTGAAAATTAAATTAAGAAAACAATTCCATTGGGGCGCCTGAGTGGCTCAGTGGGTTGAGCTTCAAACTCTTGATTTCAGCTCAGGTCATGAACCCAGGATAATAGGATCAAGCCCCGTGTTGGGCACCATGCTGAGTGTGGAGCTTAAGATTCTCTCTCTCTCCCTCTGCCCCCTCCACTGCTTGTGCATTCTATCTTGAAAAGAAAGAAAAGAAAAGAAAAGAAAAGAAAAGAAAAGAAAAGAAAAGAAAAGAAAAGAAATTTCATTTATAATAATATGTTAAAAAGGATGATACCTAGAATACACTTCACAAAAGAAGTATAAAACTGATATTCTGAAAACTGCAAAATATTGTTTTAAAAGAAATTAAAGAAGACTTAAATGAATGGAAAGACATCCCATGTTCGTGATGCAAAAGACTCAATATATTTTGGATGACAGTTATCTATAATTTAATCTATAGAGTCAATCCAATCCTTGTTAAAAACTCAATTGGCTTCTTTTTGCAGAAGTTGACAAGCTGACAATAAAATTAATATGTGCATTCAAGGAATGCAGAATGGCTAAAATGATCTTGAAAAAGCAAATCAAAGTTGGAGGACTCACACTTCCCAACTGTAAAACTTTCTATAATGCTACAGTAACCTAGACAGACAGGTCCTGACATACTTAGACATATAGATCAATGAAATAGAATTGATAATCCAGAAGTAAGCTTTTAAATTTATGGTGAGTTAATATTTGACAATTATGCCAAGACAATTCAAAAGGAAAAGAATAGACTTTTCAACAAATGGTCCCAGGATGACTGGATATCTACATGTAAAAGAATGAAATTACAGTTCCTTTCTTACACCATACACAAAAATTCACTCAAAAATAGGTCATAAAACAAATGTAAGAGCAAAAATTATAATAATCTTAGAAGAAAATACAAGAGTAAGTCTGTATGACTTTGGGTAAAGCAAAGCCTTTTTAGATAGGATCCTAAAAGCACAAGCAACCAAAGAAAAAAAGAGATAAATCATACTTCATAAAAAGCTCAAAAGCATAAAAGCATAAAAGCTTTTGTACTTCAAAGGACACCATAAAGTGGCGCCTGGGTGGCTCAGCGGGTTAAAGCACCCGACTTCAACTGAGGTCATTATCTCACGGTTGGTGGGTTTGAGTCCCGTGTAGGGTTCTGTGCTGACAGCTCAGAGCCTGGAGCCTGCTTCAGATTCTGTGTCTCCCTCTCTCTCTCTGCCCCTCCCCGGCTTGTCTCTTTCTCTCAAAAATAAATAAACATTAAAAAAATATTTTTTAAAAAAGGACACCATAAAGAAAGTGAAAAGACAACCCAAGAATGGGGGAAAGTATTTGCAATTTATAATTCTGATATAGTTCTTACATCCATAATACATAAAGAACTCGTATAAATCAACAATAAACGACAAATAATCCAGTTAGATTAATGCAAGGACTTTCCTTTTATTGTCCATTAGAACAGCCATTAGAAAGTTTTGAAAAATGATTGACATGATCTGTTTTATGTTCTTAAAGATCACCTTGTATGTAGTGTGTATAATTAACTGTACGGCACCAAAAGTGGAAATAGTGAGGCCATTTAGGGAGCTATTGCAGAAAACTAAGGGGAGATGGCAGTAACCTGCATGTAACATGATAGCTGTGGAATGCTGAGAAGTGGTCAGATTTAGGATGCATTTGAATGTAAAACTGACATGCTGCTACACAGTTAAGATTGAAATTTGCCTGTTAAATTTCTTAGTGTTAGTCACCTACATAATTACTCTCTGTTAGTGTGGAGTGAGTGTGTATTTATAAAACTTCTTGCAGACCTGTGAAGTTAAGACCAGGATGCTACCTCTATAAAATATTTGATAATGCCCCAGAATTCTGGATGGACTACTCTAGAAAAGAAGAAATTATTTCTAAAATAGCATGTCGCAACGTTCTAATAGAATTGAGATTTTTACCTAGGCAACTAGCTTTCTAAGAGTGGCTCAGAGGATTAGAACCAAAATCTGAGCTTTGCCCCTTGCTTGCTGTATTATCTTGGCTAAATTATTAATATTTCTAAACTTAAAGGTATTTTCTATAAAATGGATAAAATAACAACTTTTTGCAGGCTTGCTGAGAGAAGTGTATTTTTTCACATATTTAAAAGGCCTGGTACAGAACAAAGGTCAGAGTGATAGCCAATATAAGTCATTCTAATGTATTACTAGATCAAGGATGCTTGGGTTTTCAATCATCCTCTTTATATATAAACAAATGTACCTATTGTGATTGTGACATGATATGACTATTCAGTTTTTTACAAATCCTATGAAATTCTGAGTCATTAAAAACAATAGGATAATAATCATTGACCTCATTGCCTCAACATCTTTTCAAAATCCATTGTTCGATTCCTCAGATTTTGAGAGAGTGAGAGAAAGTTTTAGAAGCAAAATTACAGGGAGGAGCCAAGATGGCAGAACAGCATGGAAGTTTTTTGTGTGTCTCACATCCGTGAAATACAGCCAGACCAACATTAAACCACCCTGCACACCTAGAAAACTGATCTGAGGATTAACACAACAATCTGCACAACCTGAACCACAGAATTCAGCAGGTATGTGGCATGGAGAGATGAACTTCGGGAGAGAGAAGCTGTGGAGGTCAGGGAGCCGCTTTTGCATGCAGAGAAAGGACAGAGATTCGGTGGGGGGGGGGGGGGGAGAATATGGGAAAAGCATCCCTCCCCAAAAGCAGCTGGAGAGAAAGTGGAAAATTGGAAACAGCCACAGGGACTAAAAAAGGGAGAAGGAGAAAGGAGAGGGTTTAAATTCCATTAAGACTGTAAAGAGTGGTTGCACAGAGTCTGAAACTCTACAGCTTGATACCTGGCAGTGCTTTGGTGGGAAGGGCGAATCCCCAGGAGCAGAGTGGGGTCCAGGAGGTTCTCGGACCACATGGGGAAAAGTGGATCCACTGCTGGAAGGACATTTGGTAGAGGCTGTGAGGCCACCTGGGCCCAGAACACCCCAGAAAACGGCCACATTCACTGGTGCTGGAACAAGGTCGTGGGGGTGAAGGCTGGTGCAGGATGTGTGTTCTGATTTTCCATAATCCTGAGGCGCTGCTGCTAAACTGTCTTGCAAGCTTTTTCTGGGGCGGGCTGGCACCTGACCGCAGTCTCTGGGCATTGGCAACAGCACGGTCCCACAAGCATTCCTGGGTGCAGCTGTCACCTGGCCATTGCTCGGTGAGACCCTCTGCAGAGGGATGGAGTGGGTCAAAGCTGCAGTCCCTCAGAAGTGGGGTACGGGGAAGGCAGCCGCATCTGAGACAAAAATCGGGAGGGAGGTGCTGCCTGGGGCTTGGTCACGGACAGTGTGGAAGCGGGGAGTGGATGGAAGCCCAAGACTAAGGCCAGTGTGAGACTGCTGATAGGGGAGAACAGAGTACCAATACTAGAGACTGGGTAGCTGGGTGACGCCATTTTCACCATTCCCACGCATGCACACACACACCTACAAGCTCCACAACAATCCACCTCAGTAAGCTAGCCGCACCATCCAGTGGAGAATGGAGCTGTCACACTGAGCCCCGCCCAACTGGGACAGCCTCGCTCTTCAAGAACACAAGTCTCACTGCCTGCTTTGTTTGTGGACTATAAAGTGCTTCATAGTTTGACTTCTAGGAGAAAACAAAGTAATTTCAGATGTATTTCAGTCTGTTAGCCGGCCCAACTATTCAACTTTCTTTCTTTTTTTTTTCTTTTTCATTTCTTTTCTTTTTCTTGAATACAGAAAGAGAAAAAAAAATCATTTTTATTTTTAATTTTTACCAAAAATATTTTTCTTTATTTTTTTCTACTATATTTATTACTTCTGTGTAAATGTTTTCAAATTCTATTGTACTTCCATCATTTAATTTTAGTCTACTTCAGTGTATTCATGTTTTCAAATTTTCAAATAATTTCTTTTTTTTCTTCTTTTCCCCTTCTTTTCTCTAATTGATCAAGCCACTTTCAACACCCAGACCAAAACACACTTAGGATCTAGCAACATTTATTCAACTTTGTGTGTGTGTGTGTGTAATTTTTTAATTTTAATATGTTTTTAATTTCAATTTTTTATTTTAATTTTTGTACCGTATTAATTGCTTTTCTCCCTTAAAAATGACAAAATGAAGGAATTCACCCAAAAGAAAGAACAGGAAGAAATGACAGCCAGGGACTTAACCAACACAGATAAAACCCAGATGCCTGAACCAGAATTTAGAATCACCATAATAAGAATAGTAGCTGGAGTCAAAAATAGATTAGAATCACTTTCTGCGGAGATAAAAGGTAAAAACTAGTCAGGAGGAAATTAAAAATGCTATAACTGAGCTGCTATCTCGAATGGATGCTGCAGCGGCAAGGATACATGCGGCAGAACAGAGAATCAGCGATATAGAGGACAAACTTATGAAGAATAATGAAGCAGAAAAAAAGAGGGAGATTAAGGCAAAAGAGCACAATTTAAGAATTAGAGAAATCAGCGACTCATTAAAAATGAACAACATCAGAATCATAGGGGTCCCAGAAGAGGAAAAGAGAGAAATAGGGGTAGAAGGTTACGTGAGCAAATCATAGCAGAAAACTTTCCTAACCTGGGGAAGACACAGACATCAAAATCCAGGAATCACAGAGGACCCCCACTAGATTCAACAAAAAACGGCCATCAACAAGGCATATCATAGTCAAATTTACATAATACTCAGGCAAGGAGAGAATTATGAAAGCAGCAAGGGAAAAAAAAAGTCCTTAACCTACAAAGGAAGACAAATCAGGTTTGCAGGAGATATATCCACAGAAACTTGGCAGGCCAGAAAGGAGTGGCAGGATATATTCAATGTGCTGAATCAGAAAAACTATGCAGCCAAGAATTCTGTATCCAGCAAGGCTGTCATTCATAATAGAAGGAGAGATAAAAAGTTTCCCAAACAAAAATTAAAGGAGTTCATGACCACTAAACCACCATGCAAGAAATTTTAAGGGGGAGTCTCTGAGGGGAGAAAAGATGAAAATAAATAAATAAATAAATAAATAAATAATAAATACCAAAAGCAACAAAGACTAGAAAGGACCAGAGAACACCACCAGAAACTCCAACTCTACAAGCAACATAATGGCAATAAATTCATATCTGTCAGTACTCACTCTCAATGTCAATGGACTAAATGCTCCAATCAAAATAGGGTAACAGAATGGATGAGAAAACAAGATCCATCTGTATGCTGTTTACAAGATATCCACTTTAGACCTAAGGACACCTTCAGACTGAAAGTAAGGGGATGGAGAACTATCTATCATGCTAATGGTCAACAAAAGAAAGCTGGAGTAGCCATACTTCTATCAGACAATCTAGACTTTCAAATAAAGACTGTATCAAATGATGAAGAAGGGCATTATACCCTAATTAAGGGGTCTATCCACCAAGAAGACCTAACAATTGTAAACATTGATGCGCCAAATGTGGTAGCACCAAAAAATATAAACCAATTAATCACGAACATAAAGAAACTCATTGATAGTAATACCATAATAGTAGGGGACTTCAACACCCCACTCACAGCAATGAAAAGATCATCTAATCAAAAAAATAAATAAAGAAACAATGGCTTTGAGTGACACACTAGACCAGATGGACTTAACAGATATATTCAGAACATTTCATCCTAAAGAAGCAGAATATACATTCTTCTCCAGTGCACATGGAACATTCTCCAGAATAGACCACATACTGGGACACAAATCAGCCCTCAACAAGCCACAACACTATGAAACTCAAAATCAACCACAAGAAAAAATTTGGAAAGATAACAAATACTTGGAGAATAAAGAACATCCTACTAAAGAATGAATGGGCTAACAAAGAAGTTAAAAAGGAAATAAAAAGTTCATGGAAGCCAGTGGAAATGATAACACCACAACCCAAAACCTCTGGGATGCAGGAAAGGCGGTCATACTAGGAAAGTATATAGCAATCCAGGCCTTCCTAAAGAAGGAAGAAAGATCTCAGACACACAACCTAACCTTACACCTTAAAGAACTGGGAAAAGAACAGCAAATAAAACCCAAAACCAGCATAAGACAGAAAATAATAAAGATTAGAGCAAAAATTAATGCTATCAAAACCAAAAATACAGTAGAACAGATCAATGAAACCAGAAGCTGGTTCTCTGAAAGAATTAACAAAATTGATAAACCACTAGCCAGTTTGCTCAAAAAGGAAAAGAAAAGAACTCAAATAAAATCAAGAATGAAAGAAGAGAGATCACAACCAACACAGCAGAAATAAAAACAATAATAAGAGAATATTATGAGGAATTATATGCCAATAAAATGGGCAATCTGAAGAAATGGACAAATTCCTAGAGACATATACACTACCAAAACTGAAACAGGAAGAAATAGAAAATTTGAACACACCCATAACGAGTAAAGAAATCGAATTAGTAATCAAAAATCTCCCAAAATACAAGAGTCCAGGGCCAGATGGCTTACCAGGGGAATTCTACCAAACATTTAAGGAAGAATTAACACCTATTCTCTTGAAGCTGTCCCAAAAAACAGAAATGGAAGGAAAACTTCCAAACTTTTTCTATGAGGCCAGCATTACCTTGATTCCAATACCAGACTGAGACCCCACTAAAAAGGAGACCTATAGACCAATTTCCCTGATGAACATGGATGCAAAAATCCTCAACAAGATATTAGCCAACTGGATCCAACAATACATTAAAAAAATTATTCACCATGACCAACTGGGATTTATACCTGGGATGCAGGGCTGGTTCAGTATCTGCAAAACAATTAATGTGATTCATCACATCAATAAAAGAAAGGACAAGAACCATACGATCCTCTCAATAGATGCAGAGAAAGCATTTGACAAAATACAGCATCCTTTCTTGATAAAAACCCTCAAGAAAGCAGGGATAGAAGGATCATACCTTGAGATCAAAAAGCCATATATGAACGACCCAAAGCTAATATCATCCTGAATGGGGAAAAACTGAGAGCTTTCCCCCTAAGGTCAGGAACAAGACAGGGATGTCCACTCTTGCCACTGTTATTCAACATAGTATTGGAAGTCTTAGCCTCTGCAATCAGACAACACAAAGAAATAAAAGGCATCCAAATCAGCCAGGATGAGGTCAAACTTTCACTCTTTGCAGATGACATGATAATCTATATGGAAAACCCAAAAGATTCCACCAAGAAACTGCTAGAACTAATTCATGACTTCAGCAAAGTCTCAGGATATATAAAATCAATGCACAGAAATTGGTTGCATTCCCATTGACCAACAATGAAGCAACAGAAAGAGAAATCAAGGAATCTATCCCATGTACAATTGCACCAAAATCCATAAAATACCTAGGAATAAGTCTAACCAAAGAGGTGAAAAATCTATACACTGAAAACTATAGAAAGCTTATGAAAGAAACTGAAGAAGACACACACAAAAAAATGGAAAAACATTCCATGCTCCTGGATAGGAAGAACAAATATTGTTAAAATGTTGGTACTACCCAAAGCAATTTACATATTCAATGCAATCCCTATCAAAATAACACCAGCATTCTTCACAGAGGTAGAACAAATAATCCTAAAATTTGTATGGAACCAGAAAAGACCCCGAAAAGCCAAAGCAATCTTGAAAAAGAAAACCAAAGCAGGAGGCATCACAATCCTGGACTTCAAGCTATACTACAAAGCTGTAATCATTAAGACAGTATGGTACTGGCACAAGAACAGACACTCAGATCAACAGAACAGAATAGAGAACCCTGAAATTGACCCCCAAACCTATGGCTAACTAATCTTTGACAAAGGAGGAAAGAACATCCAATGAAATAAAAAGACAGTCTCTTCAGCAACTGGTGCTGGGAAAACTGGACAGCGACATGCAGAAGAATGAACCTGGACCACTTTCTTACACCATACACAAAAATAAACACAAAATGGATGAAAGACCTCAATGTAAGACAGGAAGCCATCAAAATCCTTGAGGAGAAAGCAGGCAAAAACCTCTTTGACCTTGGCCACAGCAACTTCTTACTCAACATGTCTCCAGAGGTAAGGAAAACAAAAGCAAAAATGAACTACTGGGACCTCATCAAAATAAAAAGCTTCTGCACAGTGAAGGAAACCATCAGCAAAACTAAAAGGAAACTGACAGAATGGGAGAAGATATTTGCTAACGACATATCAGATAAAGGGTTAGTATCCAAAATCTATAAAGAACTTCTCAAACTCAACACCCAAAAAACAAATAATCCAGTGAAGAAATAGGCAAAAGACATGAACAGACACTTCTCCAAAGAAGACATCCAGATGGCCAACTGACACATGAAAAAATACTCAACATCACTCATCATCAGGGAAATACAAATTAAAACCACAATGAGATACCACCTCATGCCTGTCAGAATGGCTAACATGAACAACTCAGGCAACAACAGATGTTGGTAAGGATGTGGAGAAAGAGGATCTCTTTTGCACTGCTGGTGTGAATGCGAACTGGTGCAGCCACTCTGGAAAACAGTATGGAGGTTCCTCAAAAATTTAAAAATAGAAGTACCCTATGACCCAGCAATTGCACAACTAGGTATTTATCCAAGGGATACAGGTATGCTGTTTCAAAGGGACACATGCACCCCCATGTTTATAGCAGCACTATCAACAATAGCCAAAGTATGGAAAGAGCCCAAATGTCCATTGGTGGATGAATGGATAAAGAAGATGTGGTATAGATATACAATGGAGTATTACTTGATAATCAAAAAGAATGAAATCTTGCCATTTGCAACTATGTGGATGGAACTGGAGGGTATTATGCTAAGCAAAATTAGTCAGAGAAAGACAAATATCATATGACTTCACTCATATGAGGGCTTTAGGAGACAAAACAGATGAACATAAGGGAAGGGAAACAAAAATAATATAAAAACAGGGAGGGGGACAAAACATAAGAGACTCCTAAATATGGAGAACAAACACAGGATTACTGGAGGGGTTGTGGGAGGGGGGATGGGCTAAATGGGGAAGAGGCATTAAGGAATCTACTCCTGAAGTCATTGTTGCACTATATGCTAACTAATTTGGAGGTAAATTAAAAACAAATTAAATTTAAAAAGAGCAAAATTATCCTTGCATTAAATGAAGAAATTACAGAGATTTTTGTGTATAATACAGATGAAAATTATAAACTAATATTTGAAAAAATACAATAAAAATTAATATTTTAATTTTAACTATTTTTATTTTTAATCTTTTATTTCTTTATATTAAAATTGTATAGAAAATATAAAACAAAAGCATAAGTTAGAACTAGAAAAATCAGCCAGATGATGTGGGATAGTGAGCTGACAGAAAGGAAATAGTGTTTTTGAAACATGAACTGAAGATTAAACTCAGAGAAACATTAGACAACTAAGCATCAGGGGCACCTGGGCGGCTCAGTCGTTTAAGCGTCTGACCCTTGATTTTGGCTCAGGTCATGATCTCACAGTTTGGGAGTTGGAGACCCATGTTGGGCTCTGCACTGACAGAGCCTGCTTGGGATTCTTCCTCTCCCTCTCTCTCTGCCCCATCCCCCTCTCAAAAGAAATAAATAAACTTTAAAAAAGAAAACTAAGCATCATGGAAAGTGCCTTAAAATATATAGAAGATTAAAAGAAGAAAATTTCTAAATGAAAAAGAAACTAAGAAAGATATAATGAATCTAAAAGGTAACAGATATGGAAGATAAGAAAAAGTCCAAAATACATGTAAGATGAAGAAAAAGAAAAAGTAATGGAATTCAAAAATAAGAAAATTAATACAATCTTCAATTCAAGAAAGCTTTTAGTTTTAAAAAAAGTACTATACTAAAAGGACACACTATATATCTGGGAAAACTGACACAAAATATTAAGCACTGAGATATTCTACCAAAACCACTGTACTTTAAAGGAAAAAAAAAACAAAAACATTTGCACATCTAAGTAAAAAGATTAATTCATTTACGAAGAAAAAACAATTAGATTGTCAAAAAATTCTTAATTAGTTCTTCTACTTTATGTCTGGAAATGATGGAGTTAAGAAAATCAAAAGAAAAGAAACAGGTCAAAAAGGAATTTTAATATATCTATCTGTAGTGTGTTGAATAGTGGCCTACAAAATATAGGTCCAAGTCCTAACACCCAATACCTGTGAATGTGACCTTGTTTGGAAGTAGATTCTTTGTAAATGTAATTAAGTAGATGATCCCAAGATGAGATAATCCTGGATTAAGATTGGGCCCTAAATCCAATAACAAGTGTCCTCACAGAGATATTAAGATGACACAGAGATGCACAGAGGAAAAGATTTTATGAAGGTGGAGGCAGAGGTTTTCATTTGCTACAACAACTCAAGCAACTCTAGGAGTCACCAGAAGTTAGAAGTGGCAAAGAAGGATTCTCCTGTAGAGCTCTGGAGGGAGGGTGGTCCTTCCTATATCTTGATTTTGGACTTCTGGTCTCCAGAACTGTGAGAGAATACATTTCTGTTGTTTCAGTCTACCCAAGTTTATGGTATTTTGTTTATGGCAGCCCTAGGAAACCAATACAGACTTTGGTAGCTGGAGGTATCATGCTTCTATAATAAATACCTAAACATGTGGAAACGGCTTTGTAACTGGTTAATGGGTGGAAGTTTGAAGAATTTTGAGATACATGATAGAAAAAGCCTACATTGCCTTGAAGAGATTGTTGGTGAAAATATGGACACTGAAAGTGCTTCTTATAAGGTCTCAGAAGGAAATAAGGAACATGCTATTTATTGGAAACTGGAGGAAAGGCAATCCTTGTTATAAAGTGTTACAATATTTGGTTCAATTGTGTTCTACTATTGTTTGCAAAGCAGAACAGAAAAAACAAACATTTAGCTGAGCAGATTTATAAGAAAAGTGTTGAAGGCAGAGCCTGGTTTCTTCTTGATGCTTATAGTCAAAATGATAGGAAAGAATTAAATTGAGGATATAACTGTTGAGAAAAACAAACTAATAGTTGCTGATTTGGGAGGTTTTTGTCCTATCTAGATTGAGAATGAACTAAAATTAAGAAATCCACTGCTGTAAAGGCATACACTGGATAGAGAATCAAGGGTTTGCCTGGATAACCTTTTAGTGAAGAGAGTAGTCATGTGATTAATGGATCCACTCCACCATCTCAACCGAAGTCAGAAAAAAAATATGGAGTTACTAGGGAAAGATTTGTGGAGGATCCTCTTGTCTAATGGAATTGATACCATAGAAAACATGGGAGAACCACAATGTATTTTTTGAGAATGTAGGATCAGCAAAACCATTTCCAGCTCAGACCGAAGGGGACAGAGACAGGACCAAGTGAAAGAGGGCAATCGTATTTCAAAAACTGTATAGGCAGGAAACAGGTTGATAGAGCTAATCACCTACAAACCTGTAGTAACCTTCAAGAAAAAGGAACCATCTCCAAGAGCAGAACTGTGGATGCAGAGGAAGAAGCCAGAGTAGTGGACCCAGAGGGCAAAGCCTCCATTGGCCCAAAGGATGAACTCCAACCCATAGAGGATTAATTCCAGTTCTTAAAACATGATAGAATTTGCCTTGCTGGGTTTCTAACTTGTTTAGAACCAGTGACCCCTTTATTGCCTGAGAATTCCCATACAATTTCTCTGTATGGGAATGGGCATGTTTAACCAATGACAGCTGTGCCATTGTATTCAGGAAGCAGACAACTTGTTTTCTAGTGTCACAGACCCACAAATGGAGGGGAATGTTTCCTAGAATGGATCATATCCAGAGTGTCACCCATACCTGATTTAGATGATTTAGGAGATGAGATTTGGGAACTTTTGAGCTGATGAGATTTAGATGAGATTTTGGATTTGGACTTGATGTTATAATAATTGGTTGAGATTTGGGGGGATATTGGGTAGTGTGGATGTATTTTGCACATGGGACAGAAATAAAGTTTGGGGGTCAGAAGGGGGACTGTAGTGATTGAATAGTGGCCTGCAAAAGATATTTCTAAGTCATAACTTCTGGTGCCAGAGAATGTGACCTTATTTGAAAACAGGGTCTCTGCAGACTAATTAAAGATCTCAAAATCTTTAACTTAATTTAGGATGGGCCCTAAATTCAATGATAAGTATCATTATAAGAGGCAAACAAGGATGTGTGGGCAATCTGGCTGTGACATCTGTCACCCCATTGATCACGAGTGCTGATTTGGCTGATCTGGCTGGCATGTTTCCCTGTCTTCCCTCACCATTCCATGTGCATCCTTCCTGAAGCCATGCACTCCAAGAGGAAGTCCTTCTGCAATGGAAAAGTCGAGGGTATATGAGGAGCTGTGATCCCATGCTAGAACCTCCAATCAAGCTCTCAAGGTCCATTTTTAGGGGAACATAGAGCAGTCAAGCTCTCTAGACAGTAGACACATCCAAATGAAGCACAACATGCGGCAGGGTTTTTCCTTTTTAAAAAGAGAGACACAGGGGCACCTGGGTGGCTCAGTTGGTTAAGCATCCGACTTTGGCTCAGGTCATGATCTTGTGGTTCATGAGTTCGAGCCCCACACTGGGCTCTCTGCTGTGGGCACAGAGCCCGCCTTGTATCCTCTGTCCTCGTCAATCTCCCTCCCCTCCCCCAAGTGCTCTCTCTGTCTCTCAAAAATAAACATTTTAAAAAAAGGGAGAGAGACCAACAAGAAGACACCGAGACACACATGAAAGAGATCGGCATTATGCTGCCACAAGTCAAGAAAAAGGAGGAAGCACCAGGAGCTAAGAGGCAAGGGAAGATTCTTCCTTAGAGACTTTGGAAGGAGTATAGTCCTGCTGACACCTTGATTTCAGATTTCTGGCTTCCAGAACTATGAGAGAATATGTTTCTGTTGTTTTAAGCCACCTGATTTCTGCTAATTTGTTACTGCAGCCCTGGGGAACTAACCTCCCCATCAAACACACCTTCAAAAATAAAAGCTCAGAGGATATTATTTTCATAAGCCCTTCCTGATGAATCAAATAAAGAAAGAATTTCAGGCAATTAAAATGACTGGAGCAGTGTTAACAAAAGCATGAATTATATTTTTACCTATAAATATTAATCTAAATGATCGTTATAAGGAAGAGATGATAGTATGTAACTATACCTGCAGACACTATAGGCAGAGAGTAGAAATATACAAAATAGCAAAATGAGGCAAGTGTAAATAAAATATGTTAAGTTCCCAGGTTGCCTTACAACTATGAACTGTGAACAAAAATATATTACTTCATATTAGATGATGAAGAGAAGATAATTTTAGCTAATTTCAATATTGCTCATAATGCCAAATTAAAAGAACAATAACTAAAAATTGGATGTAATAAACATATTATCAAAAAGTAGTTTAATGATACCAATTAGAGTAAAAGATATACATTTTCTTACACACAAAAAGAATCCAAAATGTGTGTGTGACAGAGACAGACACACACATGAAGAAACAGAATGAAACAAATGGCATAATGCAAAACCATATACATGTATGTGCATAGAAATACACAATTTTAAGAATGTCAAATAGGTTTATCGTCCTACTTAAAGGAGAAAAAAATAAGATTTGCTTACAAAATAAAACATAACACTGTGATGTATAAAGAAAAGACAGCTAATAAGTCTTCTTAGATTTAGGCATGGATAAACACATAAATGCAAATAAAAAGAAAGTAAAGGTCCTAAACCTAATAACTGAAAAAGTAGATGTCAAACAAAACATTAAAAAAGACAGATAAGAATGCTTTATAATGCTAAAGGTGACATTCTCAATGACTATAAAACAGGTATTAATATTTATGTACCTAATAATTTAGCAAAACCAAATTCATTTTAAAAATCTGAAAATATCAGGAGGAACAGAGTGAAACTGAGTATCACTAGGAGATTTTAGCATACCTTTCAAAAAGACAGATCAAGTAAACCAAAAATGTTATGTCTACAGATTTCAACAACATTATAAGTCAGGTATATCATATTGATATAAATATTAAACTCCGAGAATCATGAACTCACCTTATTTTCAAGTGCATACAGAAAATTTACAAAAATTAACCATGGTTTACTTAAGACATACACACACACACATACACACATACACTTGATTCATATGTCAAAAATAGCTTTCTCAATCCATAATATGATAACACCAGAAAAATGTCACCAGCATACCTACCTTAAAAAAGTGTTCAAAATAACTTTTCTAAAAAGAAAAAAAAATGATCAAAGAAGAAACCCTGGAACATCAGGAAGTGTGAAAATACACGATAAACAAAAATATGAGTAAATATAATAAATCTTCCTCCTCCTCTCGAGTTTTCTAAATTGTAAATCACAGTTGAATCAAAAGTTATAACACTGTTTAATGTGGTTCTAAGTGCATGTAGAGGAAATATTTGATAATCATATTATAAATGAGGGAGTATAGAGGGATGGAAAAGGAGGTAAGATTTCTATATTACACTCAAGATGGTAAAACAATAATACCAGTTTACTGTGATAAATAATATATATGTAATATGATTCTTACAGCAACAACTAAAGAAACCAAAGGTAAACACACAGAATCATCATTAATAAATTAATGTGGAAATCTAATAATCAAGGCACGTATAGGAAGATAGGAAGGGAAAACAGAGAAATGGAAAATGAAACAAACAAACAAAAATTTTTAAAATACAATGGTACATTTAAGCCCTCATATACAAATAATTGCATTAAATGTAAATGATTTAAATATGTTGATTTTTTTAAGTTTATTTATTTATTTTGAGAGAGAGACAGCCCAAGTTGGGGAGGGGCAGAGAGAGGGAAAAAGAGAGAATCCCAAGCAGACTCTGTGCAGTCAGTGCAGAGCCCAACATGGGCCTTGAACCCAGAAACCCGGGAGATCATGACCTGAGCTGAAACCAAGAGTCAAATACTCAACCGACTGAGCCACCCAGGCGCCCTTTAAATATGCTAATTAATGGAAATAAATTAGCATGGTGGATTAAAAAATATGACCCAACTATAGACTATAAGAAACTCATTTCAAATATAAACAGGTTGATACAGTCAGGTAAAAAAATAACAGGGTGGGAAAAGGCATATCATGCAAACATAACTAAAGGAAGCAAGGAATGATTTTGTTAATATCAGATAAATGATATTTCAGACAGAAGAAAATTACCAGAGAAAAAGAGGTATATTAAATAATGATAAAAGGACCAAAGCACTAAGAAAGGAATGTCATCCTAAATGTGTATGTACCAAGCAAGAGAGCTCCAAAAATGTGTATTAAACACTGATAAAAATGAAAGGAAAAATAGACAAATACACAATTATAGTTTGATACTTCAACATCCCTTCTTAATCACTGATTGAACAACTAGACAGAACATCATCAAATCTATAGAACTCAACAATGCTATGAACAACAGAAAGTAATCAAAATTTATAGAATACATCATCTAACAAGAACAGAATACAGATTTATTTTAAGTGTCCATGAAAAATATACCAAAACAGACCACATCATGGGTCATAAAATGAAGGTCAACAATTTTATTTTTTATTTTTTAAAAAATGTTTATTTATTTATTTTGAGAGAGAGATAGAGAGTGGGGGAGAGGAAGAGAGAGGAGGAAAGAGAGGGAGAGAGAGAGAATCTCAAGCAGGCTCCATGCTGTCAGTGCAGAGCCCAACATGGGGCTAAAACTCACAAACCACAAGATCATGACCTGAGCCGAAATCAAGAGTCAGATGCTTAACCACTGAGGCACTCAGGTGCCCCTGAAGGTCAACAATTTTAAAGGCGTTGAAGTCATACAGAAAGTGTTCTCTGGCCTGAATGGAATTAAAATAGGAATAACTAAAAGATAAGAGGAAAATCCTCAAACACCTGGAAACTAAATAGCATACTTCTTTTTTTTTTATTTTTAGTATTTTTTAACTTTTTTTTATTGTTTATTTATTTTTGAGGGAGACAGAGACAGAGTGTGAGTGGGGGGGGGGGGAGTGCAGAGAGAGAGAGAGAGACACAGAATCTGAAGCAGGCTCCAGGCTCCGAGCTGTCAGCACAGAGCCTGACACGGGGCTCGAATTCACAAACTGTGAGGTCATGATCTGAGCTGAAGTCAGACACTTAGCTGACTGAGCCACCCAGGCGCCCTAAATAGCATACTTATAAACAATCGATGATCAAAGAAGAAATTCCAAAAGAAATTTAAAAAATAGAGAACAAACTGAAGGTTACCGGAGGAGAGGTGGATGGGGATTCAGTTAAATATGTGATGGGGATTAAGGAGTGCACTTGTCATGATGAGCACAGGATGATGTATGGAAGTGTTGAATTACTTTGTTGTACACCTGAAACTAATATAACACTATGTTAACAAAATGGAATTAAAATAAAAACTTAAAAACATAAAAATAAATAAAATAAAAATGAAAATACAACATATAAAGTCTTGTGGGACATAGCTAAAGCAGGGATGAGACAGAAATTGATAGCACAGAATGCATACATTAGGGCCCAGAATAATAATCTTAAATTCCCTCTTAAAGAATGTAAAAAGGAAGAACAAAATAAACCCAAAGCAAGTAGAAGGTAGGAAATAAGTAAGAGAAGAAATCAATGAAATTGAAAACAGAAAAATGATATGGAACATGAATAAAATGAAGTGCTGGTTCTTTGAAAAGATCAATACAATTGATAAATTCCAGCAAAAATGACCAAAAAAAAAAAAAAAAAAAAAAAGAGAAGACACACAAATTAGCAATATTAAGAATAAAACAGGGGCCATCACTGAAGACCTACAGGTATCTGGAAGATAACAAGGGAATATGTGAACAATCCTACACACATAATTTTGAAGACTTAGATGAAATTAGCCAATTCCTCAATATGGGGTGTGCCCCTGGAGACTACATGACTTTGGAAGATGCCAAGGACATATGTTAGGAGGAATTCAGCACATAAATTGCATTAGCAGCAGTATTAATCCCCATTTCCCTAATCAGCTTACTGAAAATTATCTCTGATATCATATCTACATTTCTCAGAATCTTTTCAAAGGATTTCACAGGCCAGTTATGACAGCAATACACATGTTTAGATCAAAAGAAAAGTATTATAGCCTTAAAAGGTAAAGAAAGAGAAGAAAGAGAGAAAGAAAGAAAGAAAGAAAGAAAGAAAGAAAGAAAGAAAGAAAAAGAAAAGCAGTAATATTAGTGTGTATTTTTGAACAACAAAATGCAACACATAGTTTCAGAAAACAGAGAAAGCACTCTGCAAAGAATTAAGAGTCACCTGACTAGTACTGAGACATGCATTGCTTAGCAACCTTCTGCGATTTGCATTAAATCAGTAGGTTCTTTGATACCAAGGCACAAACAGATGTCTGTACTATTCCTTAAAAAGTGTTTGTTTGTTTGTTTGTCTGTTTGCTTGTTTGTTTGTTTTTTGGGCTTGCAAAGCTTATACTCAATTCTTTTAACCTTCATGTTGCCCTCCTGATCTTGCCCAGAATGACATCCCATTTTGACTATATCTATCTATATCTATATCTATATCTATATCTATCTATATCTACCTATATCTATATCATATCTATATCTATCTGTATTTATCTATCGATATATATCTATATCTAAAGGTAGATATAGATATATACCATATGTTTTCAACAAATACTATAAATCTGAGCTTTCTCTGAGGACACTATTACAATTACTATTACTATTACCATGATCCTACTTTAATTTTCCTTTTTGTACAGCTTCATCTTCCCAAATAATATTTGCCTCACTTATAAACTATACCAGGGGTACTGATTTTTCTTCATAATTAAAACTGGAGCCTCTTGTTTGTTATACTAAGAGGTCATCTATAGACCATTTGCTAAGGAAGAGCAGAACTCAAAACAAACCACTCAAGTGCTTTCATCATTTAAAGTGAAGTCACACCTTCTTACTTTCTTTTTAGAGAATCACCATTTGTTTTTCTTTGTTGGGTCAAAATATAGGACAGATATATCCCTGAGTGGATGACTTATCACAGTCCTCTTCAGAGAAGAGCATTTACGTCCTTGCCTTAGCATGCATGCCAAAGCCTGTGGCCAACAGAGTAATGTCCCTTTCCTGCTTTCTTTTCACATTGCTGTCTCAGGAAGGCTGTGGAAAAATTAAAAGGGTAAAAAGGTCCTTCGAATTCCTAGCACTCTCTGTGCTACTCTCTGCAGAGGTTTGTTCTCTTAAATCACCTTTAAATTCTAAATTCTTCAGCATGAAAGCTTTTGGCATTCCATCGTGACAGTACTGGCCAGCCAGCCAGTGTAGTTACAGCAAGGCTCAAGGCTGGCCTTTGTCACGTGCAGAGTTCAACGCTGTCAAGCTTGAGCTCTGTCTCTTCATCCACCCACCCTGCACACACTAAAAGATTAGAAAGTAGATCTTCATTTGTCAAGTTCAATAGAAAGATATTTCTCAGGTATCTAGTTTCAGATAGAAGTTTCTTAAGTATCTAGTTGAAGTTTTTTCAAGCTGTGAAATTCAGTCTTAGTCATAAACACATCTTTTTTCACTAGAAGCTTGGCAGAAATCCCAGCTATAAATGAGCAAATGAAAGCCATAAAGACAAGAGCACATTTAGTAGAAAGGGATGCTTATATGTTTATGTGAAACTAAAGAAGTTTTCTTATTTTTTATAAACATTTAAATAATTTTAATAGCTTATTAAATTTCTTCTTACTTAGGTCATTACTGATGGTTGAGAATTTTTTCTTACACATGTTTTTCACTTCTATTATTTAGAAAATTGAAGGCATACTGGAATTTAAGCAGAGATTATTTACTACCTGAACTTAGCAGACAATTGTAAATAAATAGCTATAGTTTGAGTTATAAAGATCTGTCATAAGACAGAATGAAATAGAACTTGACAACTCTCTAGTGAAAACAGGCCTGTCTTACCATCCAACTGCTTTGGTTTGAGCTTTCTTGCAGAACTCACATCCCTTAAAAAGTACAGCTGTCAGCAGTCTATGCATCATTTTTCAAAATCATCTTTCCTTGTCCTGTATTTACTGATCTTTGAACACAAACCGCATTGCTTTCAGGGCCTCTTCACCTAATCCCTAAACTTGAAGAATGTGCCCAGAAGAGCACAGAAACAAAACAAGCAGGAAAAACCAAAATAAGAGAAAAACCCAAACTAAAGAATCACCATCTGCTTCTCAATACTACTTGTCTATGTGCCTCCATCATTTCTGATAGCACATGACCTTTCCCATATTCCAAACTCTGAAATCTGGTGCTGCTTTTTAAAAGGATCAACCTTTGGCCTGCCCATTTTACCAACGGTCAGGTTAACCCATTTGTATCCTAAATCTTAGGGATCACAGTCCCTCATTGGCTGATGTTCAATACCTAAAGAAACTTGTTTCATATATTTTGGCCAGTGCTTTTGGTTCATTCATGCAAGAGGGTAAATATAGCCCGTTTACAGATCTTTTGCCATATTTTATGATCATCCTTTACCCATATCATCAAGAGTAAGATGCAGGTCTCTTTAATGTTATCTAGTGATCACCCCTCCTTTCTGCAGGCTTTTAGTTATGCCTTGGATTTGCCAGAAGAGTAACTAGATTCTTTTGACCTGCTCTCACATCTTTGACCTTAACACTGTTATTCCATGAGGTTTGACATTACCTCTACCAACAGAAAATATAGAAAACATTAATAGGGGCACCTGGGTGGTTCAGTCTGTTAAGTGTCTGACTCTTGGTTTCAACTCAGGCCATAATCTCATGGCTTTATGGGTTCAAGCCCCGTGTCGGGCTCTGTGCTGGCAGCACAGAGCCTGCTTGGGATTCTCTCTCTCTCTTTCTCTCTCTCTCTCTCTCTCTCTCTCTCTCTCTCTGTCTGTCTGTCTCTCTCCTCTTTCTCTGTCCTTCCCCCACTCATGCTGTCTCTGTCTCTCTCAAAATAAATTAACAAACTTAAAAAGATAAAAAATAAATAAATAAAACATTAATAAGTGAGAGCATGTTCTTTAAAATGTTCATTGTTTTACAAGTTTCCCACATGACAATGAGATCCAGGGCTGTACTGTTACTAGCTATGAAATATGTTTGGATTTTAAACTTTACCTCACGTCAAACTGTCAGTAAACAAAGATAATGTGGTTTTGCTTCTGAACATGTTGCCTGCAGAATATTAATTCTTGAATGACTTAGGTTAAAGATTAATTGTAGAAGAGCCTCAGGCAATATCCCCATTCTCCTAAAACAGATTATAAGAAACACAAACATGTATGTCCTGTGTTCCCAAGCTTCCAGAATTACACTAGACCTCAAAAAAAAAAAAAATGGTAATGGAGAAAATAATACTGTGGTTCCATAGTTTCTCTGCTAGGACTACAAATTCTTATAGCCCCTAGACTAACTATCATGTTTCTATTTCCTGATACTTATCAGTAATTTTAAGCTATTTAATTATAGAATTAATGATCAGTATGGAAAATTTGGAAAATCCAGAAAAGTATAAAGAAGAAATAAGAAAACCTGAATAGTTTCATACTTTGAAGTTAACTTCAATTATTGTTGGGGGATTTCCTGCAAATATTTTGTATCTTTTTGTTTGGTTTTACTATAGTAGCATGACCATCTTTTCATATCCTTAAAACATTCTAGAAAAAATCTTGAGATGATTGTATAATGTTTCACTGTATGCACACAATAATTTATTCAACCTTACCACTAACTTGGGCATCTGTTTTTTGTTTGCTTTCATTTTTATACCATTTTTTAGTATTATAATGTGATGCATCTCCTTGAACATAATCCTCTAACTCACATTACATATATGATTTTTTTATGCATTTGTTTTTAAACTTCTGGAATCCTTGTCTTAGCTTACCAACATTCTACCCAGCTCTCCTGGAAGCAGTGATTAGTCCAGAGGTGTTCTCATGATTTAAGTAGGTCAACCCAATACTTTTTGTGGTTTTACAGGTGCTAAGAGAATAGGGGGAAAGGCTCTTTTACCTCTGGAGTTGCAAAAGCAGAGAAGATGAGAATCTTCAGCTGCTGGGGGCCACATTTTCTCCCTCAAGAGGAAATCTACCTGAAGAATGAAGTTAAGTGAAACCAGCAGAGTGGAAAGACAGATGGAGACTTCTCCTTACTGTCTGATCTTGGGTCCTTAGTGCCGCAACCCTTCTTTCCATGTTGTGACCTTCCCCCATATTCTTTCAACTCTAGCAACAGCTAATTTCCACTTTTTAAAGTTTTTGTTTGTTTGTTTGTTTGCTTTTGGTTTTTTTTTTTTTTTGGCTTGGTATCTATCACTTACAACTGAAAATTTGTCTGTTTTTTTTTTTTCTTTTAATATCTCTAATTCCCTTTTGGTAACTATCTCTAGAAGTAAATTGTCTGGCTCAAAGAATAAGAATGGTTTAAGATTCTTGATGCATATTTTCAAATTACATTCCACAATACTATTAGTTTGCACTCTGGGTAATGAATTATGGTTTGCTATAGATAGGTTTCTGAAATATCTCCAAATGATGATTCATCTTTGGGTTTGAGATTGTTTATAATTTTGTGTCTTCATTGCCCCCGGTATTTATGAAGCAACTACAATGTGTTAGAAATTGTCTGTAATCTAGAGTACAAAGATGAAGGAGATACTGGGCCTGTCTTAAAGGAGTTCCCCAATAGGGGAGGCACATGGAGGCCCATATTAATATGGGGATGTGATCAGTGATATAATGATACTATGAATAAAGGACCCTGGAAATACAAAACAGGAAGAAATGGTCTGAGATCAGTAGCAAAGTATTCAAAAAGCAAGCTGAAATTGACCTTAAATAAAATTTCAACCACTATCAAAGTGGGAAATGTAGAAGAAACTGCAGGAGATAAACTGTAGAGGCACGAAAAGGACTATTCTATTACATATGAATAATTTAGTGTAGAAGGAAATATGTCAGGAGATCAGACTCAGGCAGAAATCTGGCATTGTGGGTCAATGAAAGTGAGACTCTAGGGTTGGTTCCTTATGCTATAGACAGGGGATTTATGAATGATGGCTGGAAGTGAAAGGTTTTAAGTACAAATGCAACAATATCCTATTTGTATTTTAGCATATATAATCTAGTAACCATATGGAGAAGATGTTGAGGATGACAGTATCACACATAGGAAGACTTATCAGGAAACTATTGTGATTGCTCAGGGGAATGATGACAAGGGTCTGAAATATTTTTTCCAGTGTCGGGGAGGATGGATGAGGTAATATCTTCAATATTACCTCTGTATTAATTTGTTGTTTATTTATTTTTGACTAATTTATCTGAACACTCATCCAAACACTTCTTTTTGTCTAGGCTATGCCCTGTTTGGATAGGCTGGAATATTATAACTTCAGGCTATGGCAAAGTGGGGAGAAATCTGAGTAGTCTTAGTAGTAAACCATGATGGGCTGGCTGGATGTCCAGCTGGAAATCTGGCTTATGGCAGTTTTCTGGTACTTCAGAACAGTCAGGGTGGGTACAAAAAACAGACCTGGAAGGAGGGATGGAAAGAGCTCAGTAGCATATTAAGCTCTCCTAGCCTTCTGTTGGTATTGAGTTAAGGGATATGAGTCATGGTTACCAGGAAAAATAACATAAAGGAAACTTAAGCATGTGCCCAGTTATAAGCAAAGAGAAATGTTGGCATCTAGGGGAAAGAGTAAAAGACTTCACACTAGAGATCAACATGGATACTCAGGCTCACCCTGACACACCAAGTCCGGGGCATGTGCAGCTGCCCTGTCTTGAGGGAACCTGGCCATCATGGCTTTTATGTGTGTTCTAGCCCATAATGTGATGGAGCCACACAGAGGATGGGACTCATCAATGCATCCATTTCAGGAACCTTAAGAAGTGGAAAACAGGCAAATACTGAGAATATGCTTAATTTCTTGCCCAGTCTTGGGTACAGGATAAAAGGACCAGATTAAAGGCAGATTTCTCCAAGAGATTATAATAAGAGCCTATGGGCAAGACCCTTCAAAGCCAGTGCACCTCAGGGAGAGTGATGGAAACATAAACATTCCCAAGTATTTTGCTTTTCCTCAGTGTGCTTGACCACACCTCTCCACTGGAGGTAGAAATCAACCACACCTCCCATGTTCCCACACACAGAGGTACATACTATTCCCTACTGAAATCACTGATACAAGGTTATAGTTTCCCAAACCAGTAGGGTTAAATATGAAACTCAATCCCTGAAGACCAATGATAAGTTAAAAATAAACTGTTTATTTACCAGCCTGTCTTCTGTGGAGTAACTCGGTGTTCAAGAATCTGACTTTCCACTTATATCCCTTTCCTTGAAAGTATGTCACAAAGGAATTAGTCATGGTCACTTTGTACAATTACTTATGAAGGTAGTGTCTCACCCAAATAAAAGAAAGTACAAAAATGATGAGTGTGGAATGGCAAGAAAGAGAGATGGGAAAGTTAGATGTGCTTAGGAAGTGGATTTGCTGCTTTGTCCCTGACCCATATGGCTAGGAAAGAAGAGAACTGAAGACAGAGAGCTGTGATGTGAAGAGAATGTACAGTTGTAAGTTCACCTGCACTCTCACCATCAGTTGTAGGGCAGTTATAGGAGACTCTACTGGGCTCACTGGACACTGTGGATGGTAGTCAATCTTTTGCCATCTTGCTCACATAGCGTACCTCAGAGAAAAACCCATAGCAAGAGAGGGCTCCAGCTGGAAGAAACTGCTGGTAATGGGAGCTGATAGGTGGTGAATTGATGGGGGAGGGGTGAATTTGGGCCAGATCTCGCATTTGTGCACCTCTCTTTGTGCCAGAGATTTGTGCATTGAGGAGGCCCTAGAGGTCCCTTTCAATAACCCCCTGAACAAACACATAACTCAAAAAAGGCCACAAAGAAGCCACTGAGGTCCAGCAGGAGTCAGCAAGAAAATCAGGAAATAAAATACAAAGTGACCTACAAATGTAGGCAAGTTAGACATGGAATCTCCTTCCCCAATCTACTACTGTCCACCTCACCCCAACATACTATAAGAGCTAGAATCTGGAAGGGGAGGCTGCTAGGGGAAAATGTAACAGGTTACGAGATTGATAGTTTTATATTAGATTAGTCTTCTTAATAACCAATAATGACCACAAATGATGGGAATGTCCCAAGATATCATTAAAGAGGAGAAAGGGGAATTCAAGAGAGTGTGTTTAGGAGCAGAGAACAAAAGCCTCTTTTCTGCATGTAATTCCAATACGTTGAGCCTCCTCAATAAACCAGCTACATATTCCTGTCACAGGATAAAACAGGATAAAACATGTTTCCACATCCACTAACTGGTTTACCCTTTCATCACATCTATAACTTATTTAGGAAGGACATCATGACAGCCAGTTTTCAGATGAAATAACAAGCTTACAGGCTCTAAGTGAGTTGACTTAAGTCACAGAGCAGTTAAAGGATGGCACTTTGACCCAAATTAACTCCAAGTCTATGGCTGGTTTGACAGTATCAATATGCCCAGATACCCAAAAGCCCCTATAATTTTAAATCAAAAGGACCCTGGATTAGCCCTCATCTGAGCAAATTCAACAGAACAGATAAAGTCAGGGGCTGTACCTGGTCCACCTATCCCACTGGAGCATCAGCTCTGTATTAGGACAGATAATTCTCTTCTCAGAGCAGAACCAAGCCATAGAGATTTACTTTGTACTCAACCTAGAAACCTGGCCATGCACTTCATAAAACTGGCTGGTCACTTTGAATAGAAAGAGAAAACGGTAAGAAAACAGTCTTAAATTGTCCTGTAAATACAGGCACTCTACAGGTCCTTTTCCAGAGTTGTTTTTAGGTAATCAGAGAGTGAGCTGGTAATTCTGTGGAGGACTCTGTAGAGTGTCTGAGAAAGACAGGAATCAAAGGATCTATCTGACCTCTATTTTTCATGGCTCTGCCAAGTATATGATGGTAACAGTTGCTTTTCCCCCCATGAATCTTGGTTTCTTAATTTGTGAAACAAATGAAATAATATATCCCTTGCCTATCACACAATATGGTTGTTGTGAAAAAAAAGAAGAAATATTCTATTAATTGACATAGAATATATACACACGCATATATGTATACGTATGTGTGTATATATATATGTATATATACACACACACACACATATATATAGGGTGAACTGCAAAAACCCATACAAACATTTCTACAGGTCTTTCTGATGTATTCATCCTTATTCAGAAATCTCTTTTAATTTTTTTAAATTTAAATTCAAGTTAGTTAACATACAGTGTAGTATTGGTTTCAGGAATAGAACCTACTGATTTATCACTTACATATATTACCCAGTGCTCATCACACATTTAGCGCATCCCCCCACCCACCTCCCGTCTAGCAACCTTCAGTTTGTTCTCTACCTTTAAGAGTCTCATATGGCTTGCCTTCCTCTCTGTTTTTATCATATTTTTCCTTCCCTTCCCCAGTGTTCATGTGTCACATTGTAGGCTCCACACTCAATGTGGTGCTTGAACTTAGGACCCTAAGATTGAGTCAAATGCTCTATCAACTGAGCCAGCTAGGCACCCCCCAGAAATCTCTTTTATACAGTACTATTTGGGAGAATGGGTATATGCTTATTGCCCCATTTTCTTTTCCCGGGCACACTGGGAAACTACATTTCCCAGCCTCCTTTGCACTTAGGTTATAGTCAGAAGCACGTTCTGGGCAATAACAGGTGGGCAGAAGTGGTGTGCTCCACATCCAAGCTCAGTTATTAGAAAAATCTCATTCTTTGTCTAGCTGGATGCACTAGATGCACCAGAATATGGTGAGGAGCTCCAGGAGGCACTGGCATTATAAGATGGAAACTGTCATGGTCCTCTTCCTTGAATATTACCATCAGCCTACAAATTGAGCTTAAAATAAATCTTCAGTTTGGTTAAGCTACTGAGATTTTGGGTGGTTGGCTGCAATATCTAGTGCTAATTAGCTGGGTAATGCAGTAGTTGACAAGCTTATTACTCATTTTTCAACACCTGTCATTTAGTAGTATTTATGTATCAAATCAACCACTGGAATATCATAGTAATCTAGCACCCAAGGATGAACTTCTGCTTTCTCCTCCACGGAAGCCCATTGTTAGGTATATCTGTTAGTGGTGTGTGGTATACTAAGCACTTGGATTAAAATTCAGAAGTTTAGGGAAAATATTACATCATCAAAACTAAAATGTACTGCTATCACTACCAATTCCCTAGGATTTGCTAAAATGATTTTAATCGATTATATTTTTTTCTTTCTTAAAGTAACACGATATTCACAAAGTGCCTTGTGCTGTTAATTTCTAAGTGACTTCCCTTAACCATGCTCTCTAGCTAAGCATGCAAATCTGAGAGTGTACAATAATTTGAGGTATCATAAACACAGTGAAATAGGAGTATCAATTGTTTTCATTCTTTCAAAGGAAGAAATAACTTAATTGTTTATTGGAATGCTAGAAAGTTAAGCTACATGAATCCTGACGCTTTTGCCTGATAGGTTTTCCTGGGAAAAGCTTATTCCAGTAAAACTGTTGGCAAACTCCTTTTGAAACATCCTTTGATGCCAGAAATATATACCTCATGTGTTGTTCTGGGTTTAAACAACACTAAATGAGAAAATGAACAAAAATACATGCTTATTTAAAAAAAAAAAAAGAAGTTTTTTGGGAACATCTAAAATTTATGTCTTACTTTTCCTGACCTGGTTATTCCTTTTGTTCTCCATTTAATTTACTCCTGCACTGAGTACCTCATCATCTCATTGCTTACCTCACCTTAAATTGTAATTTTCAGTCATTCTGTGGGTAATAGGTCTCTGTCTTAATTTATATTTAATTTTACTAAAGTTTATTGAATTTCTAAGAGGATTGCATTTTGTAATATGTCTATTTCTATATATATATATATATATATATGTATATATATATATATATATCATCCTTTTTCAAAGTGGCAGAATGAAAGATAATTTACATATAATTTTATCTTTCAACAATTTTGTGATGCTCAACATTTCATCAATCTCAATGAATATAGGAACATTTTTTAAAAGATAAAAAGAGGAGGTCACTAGTAAAGTAGAAAGAGTGACCTACATCAAACACGGTCCTGGGCAAGGGTCCAAAAATTATAGGGGCATTCCTCTAATGAAACAATACTAGCTTGATCAAACAGATTCCTCTATGAAAAGGAAATTCTGTTTAGTATCTAGTTAACAGCTAGTCAATTAATCACATCAGTTCTTGGTGTGAAAACAAATAAGTTGGCAGGACTTAGGGGAACATACTAGATATGTAGAAAGGTCACTTTCCAACAAGGCCATTCTTCCTCTTATCTGTCCACAGTCAAGGGTGGGTGAGGAGACAGTAAGGACAGAGACAGAATATTCCAATACAGAACATACACCATAAACTAGCTCGAGTTGTTTACAAACTGTTCAATGGGAAAAACACACGCTGAACAAAGGAATTAATTGTTTCTTCCACCTTTTCTACTCAAGAGATTTTCAGTGTAGAATATATTTAAGTGAAATTGATTATGTGATTTCTTACCAAATGAAGAAAAATATATTATAAATTTTGGTTTTATACAGTTTTCAAATATGGGGGCATAGCCCTCTAAAATACAAGCATATCGTTTGTAAAACAGTTTTAGTTTTGAGAGTAAAAGTTGGAGAAGTATGACAGCTTCCATGGTCAGGGACCACCATGAATAACTGATAAAACCAAATGCCATTTCGTATCCTGGAGACTTACTAAGGACCGGCTGTGGGAGAAATCTGTCTACTCCGAGCATCAGCACTAAGAGGATACATCACCTGTGGAGATTTTACAAACAATAGAAAAATTAACTAAAAGTCAGTTGTCTTTGTATTATATATTATAGATAATTATAAATATTACCTAGGATAAAATACTGCTATCCTAAGAAATCTTCTCTTGGTTGATGTAAGTCCTAAAGTCTTCTGTGGTCATTGTTGAGTTTTAATGCTATAGATGCAATCTTAAAATAAGTACATTTTTAAATTATTTATCCTATATAAACACTGCAAGTTAATTTGGAAAAGCCATTACACAAGAAATCCTAACACATAGTACTCAGCTACATGTGTTCTTAGAGAAAGTGCCTGATGTCCTCAGTAGTGTTCATATTTACTTTTTTTTTTAATATATGAAATTTATTGTCAAATTGGTTTCCATACAACACCCAGTGCTCATCCCAAAAGGTGCCCTCCTCAATACCCACCACCCACCCTCCCCTCCCTCCCACCCCCATCAACCCTCAGTTTGTTCTCAGTTTTTAACAGTCTCTTATGCTTTGGCTCTCTCCCACTCTAACCTCTTTTTTTTTTTTTTTTCTTTTTTCCTCCCCCTCCCCCATGGGTTCCTGTCAAGTTTCTCAGGATCCAAATAAGAGTGAAACCATATGGTATCTGTCTTTCTCTGTATGGCTTATTTCACTTAGCATCACCCTCTCCAGTTCCATCCACGTTGCTACAAAAGGCCATATTTCATTTTTTCTCATTGCCACGTAGTATTCCATTGTGTATATAAACCACAATTTCTTTATCCATTCATCAGTTGATGGACATTTAGGCTCTTTCCATAATTTGGCTATTGTTGAGAGTGCTGCTATGAACATTGGGGTACAAGTGCCCCTATGCATCAGTACTCCTGTATCCCTTGGATAAATTCCTAGCAGTGCTATTGCTGGATCATAGGGTAGGTCTATTTTTAATTTTCTGAGGAACCTCCACACTGCTTTCCAGAGCGGCTGCACCAATTTGCATTCCCACCAACAGTGCAAGAGGGTTCCCGTTTCTCCACATCCTCGCCAGCATCTAGAGTCTCCTGATTTGTTCATTTTGGCCACTCTGACTGGCGTGAGGTGATACCTGAGTGTGGTTTTGATTTGTATTTCCCTGATAAGGAGCGACGCTGAACATCTTTTCATGTGCCTGTTGGCCATCCGGATGTCTTCTTTAGAGAAGTGTCTATTCATGTTTTCTGCCCATTTCTTCACTGGGTTATTTGTTTTTCGGGTGTGGAGTTTGGTGAGCTCTTTATAGATTTTGGATACTAGCCCTTTGTCCGATATGTCATTTGCAAATATCTTTTCCCATTCCGTTGGTTGCCTTTTAGTTTTGTTGGTTGTTTCCTTTGCTGTGCAGAAGCTTTTTATCTTCATAAGGTCCCAGTAATTCACTTTTGCTTTTAATTCCCTTGCCTTTGGTGATGTGTCGAGTAAGAGATTGCTGCGGCTGAGGTCAGAGAGGTCTTTTCCTGCTTTCTCCTCTAAGGTTTTGATGGTTTCCTGTCTCACATTCAGGTCCTCAATCCATTTTGAGTTTATTTTTGTGAATGGTGTGAGAAAGTGGTCTAGTTTCAACCTTCTGCATGTTGCTGTCCAGTTCTCCCAGCACCATTTGTTAAAGAGGCTGTCTTTTTTCCATTGGATGTTCTTTCCTGCTTTGTCAAAGATGAGTTGGCCATACGTTTGTGGGTCTAGTTCTGGGGTTTCTATTCTATTCCATTGGTCTATGTGTCTGTTTTTGTGCCAATACCATGCTGTCTTGATGATGACAGCTTTGTAGTAGAGGCTAAAGTCTGGGATTGTGATGCCTCCTGCTTTGGTCTTCTTCTTCAAAATTCCTTTGGCTATTCGGGGCCTTTTGTGGTTCCATATGAATTTTAGGATTGCTTGTTCTAGTTTCGAGAAGAATGCTGGTGCAATTTTGACTGGGATTGCATTGAATGTGTAGATAGCTTTGGATAGTATTGACATTTTGACAATATTTATTTTTCCAATCCATGAGCAGGGACTGTCTTTCCATTTCTTTATATCTTCTTCAATTTCCTTCATAAGCTTTCTATAGTTTTCAGCATACAGATCCTTTACATCTTTGGTTAGATTTATTCCTAGGTATTTTATGCTTCTTGGTGCAATTGTGAATGGGATCAGTTTCTTTATTTGTCTTTCTGTTGCTTCATTGTTAGTGTATAAGAATGCAACTGATTTCTGTACATTGATTTTGTATCCTGCGACTTTGCTGAATTCATGTATCAATTCTAGCAGACTTTTGGTGGAGTCTATCGGATTTTCCATGTATAATATCATGTCATCTGCAAAGAGCGAAAGCTTGACTTCATCTTTGCCAATTTTGATGCCTTTGATTTCCTTTTGTTGTCTGATTGCTGATGCTAGAACTTCCAGCACTATGTTAAACAACAGCAGTGAGAGTGGGCATCCCTGTCGTGTTCCTGATCTCAGGGAAAAAGCTCTCAGTTTTTCCCCACTGAGGATGATGTTAGCTGTGGGCTTTTCATAAATGGCTTTTATGATCTTTAAGTATGTTCCTTCTATCCCGACTTTCTCAAGGGTTTTTATTAAGAAAGGGTGCTGGATTTTGTCGAAGGCCTTTTCTGCATCGATTGACAGGATCATCTGGTTCTTCTCTTTTTTTTTGTTAATGTGATGTATCACGTTGATTGATTTGTGAATGTTGAACCAGCCCTGCATCCCAGGAATGAATCCCACTTGATCATGGTGAATAATTCTTTTTATATGCCGTTGAATTCGATTTGCTAGTATCTTATTGAGAATTTTTGCATCCATATTCATCAGGGATATTGGCCGGTAGTTCTCTTTTTTTACTGGGTCTCTGTCTGGTTTAGGAATCAAAGTAATGCTGGCTTCATAGAATGAGTCTGGAAGTTTTCCTTCCCTTTCTATTTCTTGGAATAGCTTGAGAAGGATAGGTATTATCTCTGCTTTAAACGTCTGGTAGAACTCCCCTGGGAAGCCATCTGGTCCTGGACTCTTATTTGTTGGGAGATTTCTGATAACCGATTCAATTTCTTCGCTGGTTATGGGTCTGTTCAAGCTTTCTATTTCCTCCTGATTGAGCTTTGGAAGAGTGTGGGTGTTCAGGAATTTGTCCATTTCTTCCAGGTTGTCCAATTTGTTGGCATATAATTTTTCATAGTATTCCCTGATAATTGTTTGTATCTCTGAGGAATTGGTTGTAATAATTCCATTTTCATTCATGATTTTATCTATTTGGGTCATCTCCCTTTTCTTTTTGAGAAACCTGGCTAGAGGTTTGTCAATTTTGTTTATTTTTTCAAAAAACCAACTCTTGGTTTCGTTGATCTGCTCTACAGTTTTTTTAGACTCTATATTGTTTATTTCTGCTCTGATCTTTATTATTTCTCTTCTTCTGCTGGGTTTAGGCTGCCTTTGCTGTTCTGCTTCTATTTCCTTTAGGTGTGCTGTTAGATTTTGTATTTGGGATTTTTCTTGTTTCTTGAGATAGGCCTGGATTGCAATGTATTTTCCTCTCAGAACTGCCTTCGCTGCGTCCCAAAGCGTTTGGATTGTTGTATTTTCATTTTCGTTTGTTTCCATATATTTTTTAATTTCTTCTCTAATTGCCTGGTTGACCCACTCATTCGTTAGTAGGGTGTTCTTTAACCTCCATGCTTTTGGAGGTTTTCCAGACTTTTTTCTGTGGTTGATTTCAAGCTTCATAGCATTGTGGTCTGAAAGTATGCATGCTATAATTTCAATTCTGGTAAACTTATGAAGGGCTGTTTTGTGACCCAGTATATGATTTGTCTTGGAGAATGTTCCATGTGCACTCGAGAAGAAAGTATATTCTGTTGCTTTGGGATGCAGAGTTCTAAATATATCTGTCAAGTCCATCTGATCCAATGTCTCATTCAGGGCCCTTGTTTCTTTATTGATCGTATGTCTAAATGATCTATCCATTTCTGTAAGTGGGGTGTTAAAGTCCCCTGCAATTACCACATTCTTATCAATAAGTTTGCTTATGTTTATGAGTAGTTGTTTTATATATTTGGGGGCTCCGGTATTCGGCGCATAGACATTTATAATTGTTAGCTCTTCCTGATGGATAAACCCTGTAACTATTATATAATGTCCTTCTTCATCTCTTGTTACAGCCTTTAATTTAAAGTCTAGTTTGTCTGATATAAGTATGGCTACTCCAGCTTTCTTTTGGCTTCCAGTAGCATGATACATAGTTCTCCATCCCCTCACTCTCAATCTAAAGGTGTCCTCAGGTCTAAAATGAGTGTCTTGTAGACAGCAAATAGATGGGTCTTGTTTTTTTATCCATTCTGATACCCTATGTCTTTTGGTTGGCGCATTTAATCCATTTACATTCAGTGTTATTATAGAAAGATACGGGTTTAGAGTCATTGTGATGTCTGTATGTTTTATGCTTGTAGTGATGTCTCTGGTACTTTGTCTCACAGGGTCCCCCTTAGGATCTCTTGTAGGGCTGGTTTAGTGGTGACAAATTCCTTCAGTTTTTGTTTGTTTGGGAAGACCTTTATCTCTCCTTCTATTCTAAATGACAGACTTGCTGGATAAAGGATTCTCGGCTGCATATTTTTTCTATCTAGCACACTGAAAATCTCGTGCCAATTCTTTCTGGCCTGCCAAGTTTCAAAAGAGAGATCAGTCACGAGTCTTATAGGTCTCCCTTTATATGTGAGGGCACGTTTACCCCTTGCTGCTTTCAGAATTTTCTCTTTATCCTTGTATTTTGCCAGTTTCACTATGATATGTCGTGCAGAAGATCGATTCAAGTTACATCTGAAGGGAGTTCTCTGTGCCTCTTGGATTTCAATGCCTTTTTCCTTCCCCAGTTCAGGGAAGTTCAGCTATTATTTCTTCAAGTATCCCTTCAGCACCTTTCCCTCTCTCTTCCTCCTCTGGGATACCAATTATGCATATATTATTTCTTTTTAGTGTATCACTTAGTTCTCTAATTTTCCCCTCAGACTCCTGGATTTTTTTATCTCTCTTTCTCTCAGTTTCCTCTTTTTCCATAACTTTATCTTCTAGTTCACCTATTCTCTCCTCTGCCTCTTCAATCCGAGCCGTGGTGGTTTCCATTTTGTTTTGCATTTCATTTAAAGCGTTTTTCAGCTCCTCGTGACTGTTCCTTAGTCCCTTGATCTCTGTAGCAAGAGATTCTCTGCTGTCCTCTATTGTTTTCAAGCCCGGCGATTAATTTTATGACTATTATTCTAAATTCACTTTCTGTTATATTATTTAAATCTTTTTTGTTCAGCTCATTAGCTGTTGTTATTTCCTGGAGATTCTTCTGAGGGGAATTCTTCCGCTTGGTCATTTTGGATAGTCCCTGGCATGGTGAGGACCTGCAGGGCACTTCCCCTGTGCTGTGGTGTATAACTGGAGTTGGTGGGCGGAGTCGCAGTCAGACCTGATGTCTGCCCCCGGCCCACCGCTGGGGCCACAGTCAGACTGGTGTGTGCCTTCTCTTCCCCTCTCCTAGGGGCGGGATTCACTGTGGGGTGGCGTGGCCCGTCTGGGCTACTTGCACACTGCCAGGCTTGTGATGCTGGGGATCTGGCGTATTAGCTGGGGTGGGTAGGCAAGGTGCACAGGGGCAGGAGGGGCAGGCTTAGCTCGCTTCTCCTTAGGTGATCCACTTCAGGAGGGGCCCTGTGGCAGCGGGAGGGAGTCAGATCCGCTGCCGGAGGTTTGGCTCCGCAGAAGCACAGAGTTGGGTGTTTGCGCGGAGCGAGCAAGTTCCCTGGCAGGAACTGGTTCTCTTTGGGATTTTGGCTGGGGGATGGGCGGGGGAGATGGCGCTGGCGAGCGCCTTTGTTCCCCACCAAACTGAGCTCTGTCGTCTGGGGGCTCAGCAGCTCTCCCTCCCTTTGTCCTCCAGCCTTCCGGCTTTCCGAGCAGAGCTGTTAACTTATGACCTCCCAGACGCTAAGTCGCGCTTGCTGTCGGAACACAGTCCGTCAGGCCCCTCTGCTTTTGCCCGCCAGACTCGGGGGCTCTGCTTGGCCGGCGAGCCGCCCCTCCGCCCCGGCCCCCTCCCGCCAGTCCGTGGAGCGCGCACCGCCTTGCCGCCCTTCCTACCCTCTTCCGTGGGCCTCTTGTCTGTGCTTGGCTCCGGCGACTCCGTTCTGCTAATCCTCTGGCGGTTTTCTGGGTTATTTAGGCAGGTGTAGGTGGAATCTAAGTGATCAGCAGGACGCGCGGTGAGCCCAGCGTCCTCCTACGCCGCCATCTTCCCTCCCTCTCCCTCAGTAGTGTTCATATTTAAAGGGTAGATTGAAATTGCATAATGCTATAAGTGATTAATCAAGCAATAATAAAACTTAAATTACATTAATCCTACCATTTTACCTGGCCAATCAAAATTTTCATTTGTGTTTAAAATTTAGAATAGTGAAAGAGTGTTCATAACAGCATTATTCACAATAGCCAAAAGGTGGAAACAATCCAAATGTCTATTGATGGATGAATGGATAAACAGAATGCAGTTTATATATACAATAGAATGGTATTCATCTTTAAAAAGAAGGAAACTCTTACACATGCTACAATGTGGATGAGCCTATAATACATTATCCTAAATAAACTGAGACAGACACAAAAAGACAAATATTGTATGATTCTACTTATATGAAGTACCTAGAGCAGTCAAATTCACAGAAATAGAAATTAAAGTGGTAGTTGCTCACAGGAGGGAGAAATGGAGAATTATTACTTACCCGGTAGAGAGTTTCAGTTTGGGAAGATGGAAAAGCCCTAGAAAGACATGGTTATGCTTACATAATAATGTGAATGTACTTAATGCTTGCCAGTTCAGAACCCAGCCAGAAGGACACAGAGGCCAAGGAGAGCCAGAAGGTAAAGGCAAACTTCTCTGGATTGGTTGGTAGAAGAGATTTAATTAGCAAGGTAACTAACATATAAGGTTTATTTGGGGCACCACAAGATGAGTAGATCTCCACACCTGCCAGAATCTTAAACTTTACATAGAGGTCTTAAGACGGTTGAATCACGTACACAGTCCAGATGGTCTCAATAACACCTTACTATTTGAAGGCTATGTCCTTGAAACAGCAACTAGTGTCGGAATGGTGGGCAGGATGGGCATTCCAAGGACAGGGGAGGAGCTGAGGAGCCTCTCATTTCCTGGGTCCAGATTGTGGGTCAGGCAGTGGTCACATGTTCTTGATGACTTCCTCTAACACTGTTACTAAAATAAACGTGTACTAAAAAATGGTTAAAAGGGTATGTTTTATGTGGTGTATATTTTATCACAATAAAATAAAGATTTCAGATCTTTTATAAGCTGGCAAAATATATATTATGTTCAAATTTATCATAGCCTGATTTTGGGGGTCAACATGATTAATATTCCCTGCTAATCTTCATTAAATAACAAATAATAGATTGGTCACCTGAAATAATACAGGAATAAGACTTGTCCATTTTTCTGTAATATAAACTCCCTCAATTTGTCCTTCTAATGGTTACTTATGACCCACCACTTGTTCATTATTTTTTTAATTTTTTTAATGTTTGTTTATTTTTGAGAGAGAGAGAGAGAGAGAGAGAGCGAGCAGGGGAGGGGCAGAGAGAGAGGAGGACACAGAATCCAAAGTAGGCTCCAGGCTCTGAGCTGTCACCGCAGAGCCCGATGCAGGGCTCCAACCCATGAACTGCAAGATCATGACCTGAGCTGAAGTCGGAGGCTTAACCAATTGAGCCACCCAAGTGCCCCACACTTGTTCATTCTTTAAGGTAGATTAGGTTATTCTGGGACACATGACCACAGCTGTGCCCACAACCTACCTTCTGCTCCTTTGCCTTTCTCATAATGAGTTGAGTCAGGACTGTGTCATTTCTGTCTTTCTCTCCTTCAATGCCCTTTCAAGTTATGCATAGTCATTTTACTCCCTTCCCTTGTCCTTGGTAATTTTCCCCCCCATAGTAAAGTGAAAAGTAGGTTTTCTTTTGGAAAAAAAAAATCTTGGTGACACTGGTTTTATAAGTTTGATGGTTCTTACAAATGACTTTTGATTTAGAGAAAAAAGATGGCTCCCTCAACGTGTTGTGCACAATACATATATTTAGAAGGATCAATCTCTTGAATTTTCACTTAAAAAAAAAATTTAACGTTTACTTATTATTGAGAGAGACAGAATATGAGCATGGGAGGGGCAGAGAGAGGGGGAGAAGGCAGAGAATCTGAAGCAGGCTCCAGGCTCTGAGCTGTCAGCACACAGCCCAATGTGGGGCTTGAACTCACAAACGAGATCATTACCTGAGCTGAAGTCGGATGCCTAATCAACTGAGCCATCCAGGTGCCTCGACTTTAATTTTCACTTTTTTCAGCCCTTCTCTAATAATACCATCTTTTCCTTTGTGGCTCTGTATCTGTGGATGAGGCACACAACAGTTGTAAGAGTATCTTTTGTAGGGGGGTGGGGGATAAGTGAAACAGGCAAAGGGAATTAAGAGGTACAAACTTCCAGTTATAAAATAAATAAGTCACAGGAATGAAAAGCACAGCATAGAGAATAAAGTCAGTAATACTCTAATGACTTTGCATGGTGACAGATGGTAATTACACTTACTGTGGTGAGTACTGAGCAATGTATACAATTGTTGAATCACTATGTTGTACAACTGAAACTAATGTGTGTCAGGTACACTTCAATAAAAAATAAAAAATAAATTTCCAATTAAAGTAAAGGATGGATGAATTGCTAGATGGAGAGATCTGTGATAAAGCACATATAACAAAACATCAATAATAGAATCTAGGTGGTGGGTATATTGGAGCTCACCCTCCACTTCTTTTAACTTTTCTGTGTGTTTGCCATTTTCATAATAAAATGTAAGGAAAAAAAGTTTAAAACCAATGGCTCCATTTATGCTTCCTTGGATGGGTGCACCACAAATCAGAATAATAATTAATGAAAAATTATCCCCTCACCTGACTACACAATCTCAGAGTAACCCAAGTAGTAAGACACTCTTGATGACCTGGTCCCTCAAGGACTCCATCCTTCTAAGCCTAGGCCCCCAATCATTTTGCTTTCTGGCTTTCCTTAGAATGTAACTAATACATTGAGGAATGCTTCCTCTCTCTCTTCATTATCACTATCTTCTTGTAGGATTTTATGGGAATCTACACAATAAATCATCCTAGATGGATGTAAGACCTTTACTTTTTATGGTCTTTTGTATGTTGTGACATTTAAAAATAAAGACTGAAACTTGTCCTAGTAGTCAGGACCACTATAAAAGAGCAGAGAGCCCTGTTTACTAAAATGATGGGTGCACTGAAAAGGTTTTACACCAGTTTGCAAGGGACAAAAGGATGCTTTTATTTTGATTTGCTTTTTATTCTTGTTAAGTAAAATTAAAAATCACTCACAAAATATTCATGGTCATTGCACTTCTTAAGAAAGGGGTAGGGGTGCCTGGGTGGCTCAGTCAGTTGAGCTTCCAACTCTTGATATCTGCTCAGGTCATGATTCCAGGGTCATGGAATCAAGCACCACATCGGGCTCCACACTGAACGTGGAGACTCCTTAAGATTCTCTCTCTCCCTCTGCCTCTTTCCCCTCCTTTCTCTCTCTCTAAAATAAAAAAAAGAAAAACAAAAGAAAAATAAAGGGGTAGTCTGTTAGTAATATTTCCATGGGTATATAAATAAGCAAAGGCAATTTATAAACAAAAGTATGCACTATTGTAATAATAATTACTGTCATCACCCACACTCCCCTATCGCATAATTCTCAATTTTAGTGTTTATGTACATTTTCGGATAAATTTTTAAACTCCTCTAACAAAAAGAGATAGTCTTCATTCTGTGCTTTATTTTTATTCAATACACCTAGCAAAGGTGTGTGTGTATTTACAAACAAGTATTTACATACAAGGATATATACTAAATATAGCATCAATATGCATGTATACATCTTATAAATATATATTTTATATCTTATATACCTTCCATATATGTATATATTATATACTTATAAAATACACATACATATGTCTCATATATAATTAATATTTTCATACTCAATGTGATTCTTATTTTAACAGACTAATTTAGTATGTTAAATACTAAATTAATATGTTAAATATAATATTTTATTAAATATAATATAACATTTTATTAAATATAATAATATATTAAATGTAATAATTACAATTTAATGTCATATATTATATATAATTAAATATTATTAAATATGATATATGTAAATAGTTAAATATAATAAATTATTAAATATAATAATATATCATTAAATATAATACATTATTTAATATAATAATATATTATGATGCAATAATTTTTAATTAAATTGATATATTAAATTAATATTTTCATAATTGTGATTCCATGTACTTACATAAATGTATATATACTAAATACATCACATATATCAACTGTATCTCTATCACATTTATATATCTTATGGTATATACCTTACATGTATGCATATCTTATATAGCTTGTATTATAAGACACATATGCATATATTACATCTCACATATATCTTATAATTAATATTTTCATACTTGGTGTGATTCTTATTTTAATGGACTGTTTTTTTTCACCAGGGAGGGAAAGCCAAATAAAAAAGTTTAGAATCTCAAAAACTCCCATGTTAGACTTTTAACAATGATACTATGAATTCCTAAGCCGAGTGCAAACCAAACGATTAAATGGGTGAGGGCAAAAGAGAGGACTCGAGTTGGCGGACGAGCCCCCACTCTGGGGCAGTCAGGTGAATTAAGGACCCTAGAGCAGGTGACCTGATGTCTTGTGAAATTTCTCCCGGGGGCAGGATGCCAATCCCTCCCTTTATATACTCTGAGGCCGTAAATGGGGCTCATTCACCAGAATTCCAGAATTCCCCAGGACTCTTGCACGACGCTGCAGACACAGAGGCTGAAGCTGGTTGACGTGGAGCCCCTCAGTCTGGACGGGCGTTATTTGCCTGGGTGTTGAGAGGTGAAGGGGTGAACCCGGAAGGCTCCCTCCTGAATTCCACAGGCGGGCCTTTAATCCGCTTGCTTGTCGGACCTGCCAACTGAAACCAGCGCGTGAAGAATGAAAGCAGCCGTCTAGCGAGACGCTGGCATGCCGGCTTCACTGCGGCCCCGATCAAGTGTGAGTGACTTTTAATGTGGCGGAAGTAATTCCAGACAGAAAGATGAACTGTGGCAACTTGTTTGCTTCCAAGATTAGGCTTCGAGACGTGCCCAAAAGGCGCGAGCTGGGCCGAGTCCCCCGAGCCTCTGCACCACGACCTGTGTGTGGAGAGCTGCCCTGGTGTGCTGCCTGTGCATTTGCACATTCTCAATTGTGACTGTCAACCTGTCATCCTCAGCTGTAATTAACCCTTTTCCAGCTTATTCTCTAATCAGCATCACATGCTGTGTAAGTCTACTTCCTGGTGCACATCCTTCATCGCTCTCTTGGTGACTCTAATACACAGGATACTGTATTAAACACACTCAGAGCCCTTCATTGTCAGTGCTTTTGAAGTGGGTTCTCCTCCTGCCTTTCCCTTCCCTCCTTCCTTCTCATTTCGAGCCTTCATCTATGCAAATATGGTCCCCCTAAGACCTAAAACTGCATTGCACCATACACATTATCTTTGCCTTAATCTCCTCCATTGGTAAGAGGTAGGATGATTAGTAAAATGAAATACTGCCATTTGCAATGACAAAGATAGAGCTAGAGAGTATAATGGTAATCAAAATAAGTCAGAGAAAGACAAATACCATATTATCTCACTCATATGTGAAATTTAAGAAACAAAACAAATGAGCAATGGAGACAAAAAACAGAGAGAGAGAGGGAGAGGGAGAGAGGGAAAGGGGGAGAGAGAGAGAGAGAGAGAGAGAGAGAGAGAGACACCAAGAAACACTCTTAACTATAGAGAACAAATGGATGGTTACCAGAGAGGGGATGGGTGAGGGTATGGGTGATATAGGTGATGGGGAGTAAGGACGCACTTGTCCCGATGAGCACTGGGTGCTATATGGAAGTGTTGAATCACTATATTGTACACCTGAAACTAATACAACACTCTATGTTACCTATACCGGAATTAAGATAAAACTTAATAAAACAAGAATATTAGGGGAAAAACGGGTAGGAGAAATTAGTATAAGGAAGCCAGGCTGGACAATGAACCCAATTCCTCCACATTCCACATTTTTCCAAACAGATTACTAAAGGCATATTGCTAATCACATCATTTTGTGTACCTAAAAAAGTGTGTGAGAGAGAATCAAGATGTTGTTATCCACTGCTAATAACAGATTAGAGGATTAAGTTGGAAAGAATCTCACTGCAGAGAAATGGCAAAAGAAAAAAAAAACAAAAACAAAGAAGCCTAATATCATTATTATTCAACAGAGACAACAAATAAGGAAAAGAGAGTTTAAGCCTTTCTTCCAGAGAACTATAGAAGCAATTTGATGGATTTTTACAATCCAATTAGCTGGTCTTTTTCTTTCTTTCTTTTTTTTTTTTTTAACAATCACAAGTTCAAAGTCCACTGTAAGTACATTTCTGAAGCAAAAGAAGCCACCGAATGGCAGCATCTCCCTGACACAGACAGAAAAGAAAAGGGGCTCCATAATCTCATAACAATGGGTTCCTTACCATGAAATTCTGGATCCCTGTCCCCGCTGTGCTTCCATAGTATCTGCTACTCCCATGTAACATCATATGCTTCACACCCGAGCCATCTAAACAGGAATACTTTCCCAGGGGGACTTTGAAACCTTGTTGGTCATGCTAAATTAATCTTAGCCTACAAAGCAGAATACATGTTCTTGTGCCTCAGAAATGGATTTCTTCCTTTTTAGGTGTTTCAAGGAATAAATCATATCACTGCATAATGCAACATAACAATTCCATGCCTCATTGTGCTCTTTATACTGGTTGAACTTGTCTGCTAAGAGAGGGGGTTTGAAAGTTAACAGCTTCAAATCTCCAAACCCAGGGAATTGATATTATCTATCAAACAAACATGGTGTGACCTGGAGAAGTGACAAGGAAAAAGAGGTGGGCCTTTTGCTGAAAATAAATAGCATTTAAATTTCTGTAAGTCTCCATCGTTTAAGAAGAAAATGATTCTTTTAATTTAAACTAACAGTTTTAAGTGGGATAGTAGAAAATAAAATGTTCTTACAATTTTTGAAATTATATTGGCACACCTCATAATTTACTTGATTTGTGTCCTATAATATAGCTAGCTGGTCTAAAACTTCCATTATCCTTCAATAAATATGGAAATATAGCTATTTATGAATATTTAATAAAGTGAGAATAACATTTCTTTGGAGAACTTATGATGAATTGAGTTTTGTGGGAAAACAAGCAGAACAAACTGAAAGCTTAATGAGATGTTATTTTGTCTGCTAATGCAGATAAAGCTGCCCCTAATAAGAGCCGCAGGTTTACTGTTAAATGAAGCTACAGAGAAAAGTTGATTATGATGTAAATGATATAATTTTAGCTCGTAGAGGAAGCACAGATAATTGAAATCTTTAGATCATTTCCATTATTTGTTTTAGATACTCATCTCTACCTTTTTCTAAATTAAATATTGTGCCATATCTATAGTGTTGTAACTCTGGAATCTAAATATAGTGATAAGAGAGTGACCTGGATGTGATTTTTAGAATTGACAAGCCATCCAATCATTTATTCTGAAGATCCTCAGGGAGCACCTACTATATGCCACACGTGCTGAGGGGACAGAACTGGAAGACATTCACAACCGGAGCCCTAACACAGGTTACAGCTCAGTGGTTTTGAGTAGGCACTATTTTTCCAAGTCTGACAGTCACCCCATTGTCCTTTGCCTAACAGCTGCCTCCATGCTAGACGTGTCACCTGTGGCTGGGGCAGAGAATTTTCTCTTGGAGAGTCAGAGATCTCACGGGGTAGGGGCATGAACCCGTCAATGCTGTCAGCATCTCTGCCCCACAGACGCAGTGACACAGCAGATCAACGCCGGCAACTTGGAATTAAAATACCACACTTTGGGCTTCATTTTCTCTTTAGGTTAATTTGCATATCAGGAGGAGATGCTAATATTCTAAGAACAACCCAAATTCCTATTATCTTCCTTCATTCTATCTCCTTCCATTCCAGATAGGTAGCTACTTCTTCTCAGAGGACTCTGCCGCACGGCTTGCAGAGTAAGAACATGCTTCAGAGGGGAGAAGATAGTACTGTTTTCTGTTTGTGCTACCTCGGACATGTTATGTAACATTCCATCTGATTTTTACAGCTTTAATGAGGAATAATTGACATACAATAAACTGTGTGTTTTTAAGTTCTGGCACTTGTGTATATCCATGAAGCCATTATCACAGTTCAGATAATGAACACATCAATAACCTCAAAAATGTTTCCTCATGCATGCTAAGCTCCAGGTTCTTCATCTATAAAACCAGTATGAACATAGCAATCTCATGAGGCTGTAGTAAAAATTTACAAAATACAGTAAAGAGCACACTATGTGGCAGGTTATTAGACTGTGTCAGATGATTACACACCCTTTGCATTTAGCAAATCTTGATGAATAAACAAATTCTGACTGGATCTACCACTTAATGTTTCTTTTTCTCTTCCCCCAGTGACTAGAATCTCCTTGCACCATTACGCACCAGAAATCAAAGACTATGAGAGTTCATCATAAGTTTGCTTGAGCTAGCTGGGGGAGACAAGAGAGCTGGACACCTTAAACTATCCAAGAAATGAACTACAGTAACTATGGACATAAGCCCTACTGCTGGCTGACAGCTGAGCAAATGTCTGTGTGTGAGTGTGGAAGGGAGCAGAGTGCCAGGGGCACTGATGTCACTGCCTGAAGGGAGTCTGACTTTTTCATCAACAGCTGATACCACGGGATGGAGATTTGCAAAATTTGGTCAGCAAAGAAACCACAATCTGATGGAACACAAAGTGTAGTGGGATACTTGATGCTCGGGATGAAGCTATGTTGACCTGAGTTGAGTCTCAGATCTACTTCTGGAATAACAGTTTATAAATTTTGCTTTTTTGTAAAGCCTCTCTTTGCAATCATAAGGAATGGCACGAGGGGCGCCTGGGTGGCTCAGTCAGTTAAGCAACTGACTTTGGCTCAGGTCATGATCTCACGATTTGTGAATTCGAGTCCCGCATCAGATGAGCTTAACCCCTGCTTCAGGTAAGCCCTGCTTCTCTCTCTGTCCCTCATAGGATTCCCTCTCTGCCCCTCTCTCTGCCCTCATGCCCTTTTGACCTCTCTCTCAAAAAAAAAAAGAAAAGAAAAGAAAAGAAGAGAAAAGAAAAGGTGCGTGAGCATGTCCAGTGGCAATCACACTCATTCATACCTGTGTGACTACTCTTGCATTACTTTTTAAAGTTCTTGAAAGGATATGTGTTCATGTTTGTTTTTTCTAGACTTTTTAAAGGTATTGGTGTTGATCTTGATTTCTATTTCCATTGAGTGATGTGTCCTATTTATGGTGTAATCCTAAGATTAGAGTTGAACAGGTAGCTTGTTAAATGAAGATTCCTGGGCCCTGTCCCAGACATACTGGGAGTGGGAACAAGGAATTGCCACTTTTAACAAACTTACTATTAAATACCATAACTTAAGTTTTGAGACCATGTTATATTCATTTTAAATATTTTCCTAAATTAAGGTTTATAGCAAATTCTATGTGGTATATTTAAAACTGATTTTAAGAGGAGAAACTAAAGTTCAGCAAGACTAAGGAATTCAGCAAAATGAGACAGCTACAAAGTGCACACTGGTTCCCAAATATGTGATTTATCTACCATGTCTCAATGCATCTGAATTTTGTGAAAGGTTAAGCTCTTTGCAAGCCTGTTAGTTTTTACCCTTGTGAAAGCTATGATACCTCAGTCTAGGTCGAATAGCAGTAGTATTGAAGCTGAGAAAACCCTGGCTGCCTGATAAGAATAGCTGTGTCCTGGGCAAAACAGATGGGGCTGGTTAATTCTAGAATGGGGCAAAAGGACCATAGGAAGAAGTCATCCAAAAGAACATAAAGACAGGCATTTGGACAATTTTCATTACGATACTTTGTTAGGCATCTACTGATGTTAGGAAAACTATAAGTCCTCTGTTTATGAAGGCAGAAGTAACCTGAATATGGGCTTAATGACATACAATTTAATGGACTCTGATTTTATAAAGAAGGCATGAAACATTTGCTTCTGTAAGTTGGAGAGCCATGATATAGCCTTTTGCCACTGAGCTCTTCCCTTCTTCTGATGCCAGGGCACTGCTACCCACATCACTGATTCACGTGAGAAACATCATGCCATGGTTCCCCCATTGATGCCAGCTGCTGTTCTGGGAACAGCAAGTCTGCTGCTTCAGCTACTGAACTGGAAAATCCTTGCTGTCCTCGTTGAATTGCACCTAAGTGAAGGCTCATTTTGCCCTCAGGATCTTGAATACCATCATGGGAGACAGCTCTTGTTTAAGACGTATATCCTCATTGATGACACTCAGCTGCTGCCGGGGAAAACCTCCGAGATCCAGCATGCCAAGAAATAAGCAGCACACCAGACAAAAACTGACTCGGCAATGATGAAAACCCTCAGGGAAAAATGTATGTCTGCTGTGAAGCAGTCCCACCAGATATCATTAAATTGCACAACACAAATCTCATTTTATGAGTTTGGCAATGGGGAATCTACTCTAACATTACATTACATTACAATATTTTCTGAATGTTGAATAGAGTTTGGAACAACCAGGATACAGGAATTTAATGTAGAGAGGAGACAGAGGAGGGTCCTCAAGAAAAAAATAGATATCAGAGATAATGTTTTAAATTTTGAAGCTTTCAAATATTGTTACTATATTGATGCCCACCCTCCTGTTTTGTGGTTGTGATACAATTGCATCTTACTTATTTTGCTGCAGACTTTCAACAATGATTTGTAGATTCCAAATGTTGTCTTCCAAACACCTAGTGTTTGTTGGTTTTCCCAATTATCCTCCAACTTCAGTAAATCATTCAATCTCTTTGAACCTTAGCTTCTGTGGCAAATTGTATTTGCAAAAGATGCTGCAACAATATCCCATATGCCACATGCCCATCTAGAACATTGCCACTCCCTTTTCAATATGTGGACTCTAATTCCCCTCCTATTTAATCTGGGTAGGTTTGCAACTCATTTTTAATGAACAGTATGAGTTGGAAGTAATTCTGCTGGACTTCTAAGGCTCAAACGTGAAAGGCAATGCTCCGTCTGCCTTTTTCACTAGGACACTAGCTTGTGAACCCTTGGGCATGCATGTAAAAAGTCCAATTATCCTGGGGCTTTCATGCTCCAAGGATGCCGAGTCATGAGGGGGGCTGTGTATAGATGTTTTTTTTTTTTTTTTCTGTTGGCAGCCTTAGTTTTCAAGTCCTGCCAGCCCAGATGAATGAGACTCACATAATAATAGCCCCTGCCATCACTTCACCCTAAACCTCCAAATCGCCCAGCTGTTTCCAAATATTATGGGAAAGAAACAAGTATTCCCTATTGTGCTTTTTCCAAATTTCTGACCAACATAATGTATGGGCAGAATAAAATGGTTCTTTTAAAACATTAAACTTGTAGTGTTTGTTGTGTTATGCTTGTAACTGGATACAGTTATAAATGGGACAGCCTTCAAGCAATGTTAAGGGAGTCAAATGAGTTTACGCACAGAAAAACTTCCTAAATTGTAAAGTGCATCTGTCATATGTGAAGATCATTCTCTTTGGGCTGCCATGTAACTCAAGGCCTATAGGTATTACAGGTACCTACTCCAACACAACTTCCACATTCAAAAACCATTTTTCCTTCATCCTATACAAACCTTAGCTTGTTGGAAGAGCTTGTCATCAATCAAAAATAGTAATTTCTGCATAATTATCAAATCATACATATATGCACTCTTATGTACATACATATATGTATATATAATATATACACACATATATACAAAGACATCTGCGTGCACAGGATATATTGTCATGTTTTTCACTGACAAATTAATCTCATTAGGAAGTGCATTTACTAGAGAAACATTTTTGCAAGTAGAGGCAGTCAGTAATAATCTAATATATATATAGATTGAACATGAAAAATTCATGCATTTTTGTATCAGAGAGCTTTTTTTTTTTTTTTTTTTTAAAGAACTTAGGTTGATTTCGGCTCTGCTAACATTTTTTTCACTAAAAAAAATTTTATAATTTTATGTAAAAGTATTTTCCTTCTAAGATACATTCTAAATGAATAGTCTTCCCTTTTTTCATTGCTTCTCTGGCCTTGTAAAAGCCCCCAAGGCATATAAGGCCTTGGAAATGACTAGAATACAAGTTTTTTTTTTTTTAACGTTTTATTTTTATTTTTGGGACAGAGAGAGACAGAGCATGAACGGGGGAGGGGCAGAGAGAGAGGGAGACACAGAATCGGAAACAGGCTCCAGGCTCTGAGCCATCAGCCCAGAGCCCGACGCGGGGCTCGAACTCACGGACCGCGAGATCGTGACCTGGCTGAAGTCGGACACTTAACCGACTGCGCCACCCAGGCGCCCCTAGAATACAAGTTCTTGAACAGCTTCAGGATCCTTCTTCAGTTTTTGTCCACGATTTTACTTTCTTTCTAAGTTAGCTTCATTCTTTCCTCTCTCTAAAGATGAATCTTTTCCACATCCAGAAACCTGAGTCATAAGTATACTCAAGAAGTATGTCTTATAGTATTAGTCACTAGACATCCAAAAGTCCAGGAGAAGTTCACGATGGTGATGGTTAAGTCGGTTAGGTGTCCTACTTTGGGTGAAGTCATGATCTCACTTTGACTTTGACCCCGCATCGGGCTCTCTGCTGTCAGCACAGAGCCTGATTCAGATCCTCTGTCTCCACCTCTCTCTGCCACTTCCCCTCCCCTGCTCTTGTGTGTGTATGCATGCTCTCTCTCTCTCTCTCTCTTTTTGTCTCAAAAATAAATAAACATTAGAAAAATAGTTATAGGAAAAGAACAAATTTTTTTTTGCCATATGTAGAATTACCATTTTCTTAAAGGCGCCCATATCATTCCTTACATTTTAAGTTAACTGGGTTTGGAATGGTATGGACATGTCACCTATCATAGACCTACATGAAGGTTCTTTAAAAATAACATGTATTTTATTGCTAAACCTCTACAGGCACACTGTTAGAAACAGTCTTCCTATATCCTTTCGGTTTATCTTTCTGTGTTATTCAGCTCTGCCAATGCTGCCAGTGGGCTTTGGTCCATGTGCATTTTTAAATGTTTCCTTTCTTAGTGCCAATCTATATGATATCATGCCTTCTCTGTAACACTTACTCACAACTTTGGCCTCATTATTAATGCATAGATCAGGATTCTTCTGTACTTTTAGTTTAGGTTGAAATGCCAGGAATTTAACATAATAAGATCAAAGACAGCTCAAATAGTTGTAGGTTGTTTTTTCTATAGGTTATAAGGTAAAGCATTTCTAAAGACATTTGCATGTTAGGTCTGACTTCACAATAGATAGGCAGTTACTCTCCAGGGCCCACAGCAAAACTTGTCACAATTTTCACTTATATGTTTTTATGATGTGCAGTAAAAGGGTTGGCCTGACTAGTGAAGTATAAAGGAGAGATGGGTAACGAGATCCAAAAGAGGAAAAGGAGGCAGAGCTAAATATTATCTTTAGCTCTTTGGGTAGACATTTATCAGATTCTCACCTAGAGTCTTTCCATCCAAATTTGCAAGAACACCTGGTTGCCCAAAGCAATAATTTTAGATAGACACAACTTCAAGATTTAAAATAGAAACATCCTGAAGAAGGCCCCCTTTTTCCCACTTATGTCATTGCTTGAAGTCATTATTCTGTATCTCTGACAACCATTTCACACATACTAGAGAAACCTAATATTAGTGTACTTCCATTTCTCCCTTTATGGCCATTGTGGTATTGCTTGCATGCATTTTATTCTTACACACATAATAAAGCCTACAATATACTATTATTCTTGTTCAGAAAGTGAGATTCTATACCCAAGCTTGATGGAAACATAGAACAGCCCTTAATCTCAAGACTTCATCTTTGTCCCACTAATGCACCACTCTATGGATATTCCAAGTTTTCAAAGGAAACGTTCTCAGATTCCAAATGTGGTTGAAGGGGAAGAAGAGGAGAAGAAAGACTGCTGGATTTAAGAATTAGTGCCCGTGGCTCAGTCGGTTGAGCATCCGACTTCAGCCCAGGTCACGATCTCATGTTCTGTGAGTTCGAGCCCCGCATCGGGCTCTGTGCTGAAAGCTCGGAGCCTGGAGCCTGTTTCAGATTCTGTGTCTCCCTCTCTCTCTGACCCTCCCCTGCTTATGCTCTGTCTCTCTCTGTCTCAAAAATAAATAAACATTAAAAAAAAATTAAAAAAAAAAAGAATTAGTGCTCTTGTATTCAAGTTAGGCAGGGAAAACACATGGGTATGTTCAAATTGTGAAATTCCTTACAGTATGCATTTACAATTTGTGAACATTTTTGTATGTGTTCCATAGCTCTACCAAAAGTTTCAAATTTTCAAAAGCCATATTTGGAAAAAGTTCAAAGAGAAAAGAGAGAAGAAAATTCTTTTTATCAACTGAGGTGTCAGACTTAGCAATTTATGATGATGTATGTTAACAACTTGTAAGTTAATTTGCTGCATGGATTTGTTTAATGGAAAATTCGTTTCACAAAAAAGAAAAAACGAGTTTCATATCAGATCACAACATAAAATTGGTTACGGGTGTTCAAATTGTGACTGAATGAACGATCACATGATGAAGCAAATGGGAATTTGGGAATCAGATGTCAAGATAGCCTAAATTATTGGCACAATGAGAAGATTTGAAGATACAATACAAGGAGACCCAAGGTCAATGAGACTTAGTAGAAGGAAAGTTAAAAAAAAAAAAGCAGATAACCTCTTCTCGATATAAAATTCAAGGCCTTTGGCATCCTTTACAGTTGTCATGTGTGGGAAAGTAAAAGACTTTAGTGGTGAGAAACATGTGTCTATACTCAACTGACTTACAAGGCAGAATGCAATCTAGATGTGTTGCTGAGAGAAAATATTTGCACTTTAGTCACTGTGGACCTGGTAGTCATACGAGTAGATAACGTGTGTCACAAAACCTGTAACTTACTGAGCAAAGAGTTGGGCCAATAAGCATGTTTTCATCCAATCTTGCCAATGCTTCTGCAAGACAAGAGATACTATTTCCATACTATAGATGAAAAACATGTGTAGATGGATTGGAGGTAGCCCAATGAAGAAAGCAATGGGTAACTGATCTAGTACTGAAAGAAGAAAATCGAGAGAGGAAAGAATAGAAGGCAACCAGAGGCCAGAAACTGAGAGTCAAGAACTCAGAGAGAGAAAAGACAATGTCCACAGTAGGCACAGTTAGTCTTGGCCCAACAACTCTCTGGGCCATGTTAATGCATTCACATGCCCCAAGGCTTGTTCTGTGGGACAAGATGAAGGAGAAAAATACCTGAGGTACAGAAAGAAGAGTTTTAACAACCATAGGACAAAACCACAGTGTGAAACACACTTTATCCTTCTGCCTTGTGATTTCACTTCTAAAGAGTCCCAGGCTTACGGGAGTCACATATGTAAATGGTGACCAATTTGATAGTATTTTTAACATTACCAGGCATCACAAGTGCTGCGTGTGCATCTTTAAATTATTGTTAAAAATATTGTATCAAAATAGTCGCAAAATTAGTTGACTATGTTATCAGTGCTTTCTAGTATTTCATTCAAAAAAGCACGGCAAACTGGTTTAAAGAAGATAATTTGAAAAATGATCTTCCTTAAAGCTCTTAGATGCCTTTTTCATTTAACATGCTTCCATTTCTGCAAGAGAATGGTTATGACAACGTTTTCCATTCTTTCTATTATGGGACACTGGGAAATATAATGAAGGTATATATTTAAAACAATAAATTATATGCCATTTTTTATAGCTCTTACTTTTGTATATTTAAAACGAAATGAACATTTCCAACTTAAATTCTGCATTGGTCAATTAAAAGTGAAACATTTCCCTATTTTTCTTTAAGACATAGTCAGGACCCACAGCATCCTTTTGGTTGTCATGTGTGAGAAAGTGAAAGACGCTACCTGCAAGAAACACATGTCTATATTCTCTGACTAGAAAGGCAGCATGCAATCTGGATGAGTCGCAGAGAGGAGACAAGGCAAGGCCACAGACATGCAAGAGCTCTCTCCACTGCACTCTGAGCAGTTTTGCTTTGACTTGATGGTTTTGAGATTCAGAAGCTAAACATTTTAAAACCTCAGCCAGACAAAATAATGTTCTACATAAAAATAATGTTAATGGATTGTCAGTCCTCTAGAGAAATGTCAGAGAAGTTATTGACCTTTCATTTAACAAAAGCTAAGCCCTAAAATCTCAACAACATGTTGTATGTAGTTCTATGTATTTTTAAAAGTGGCACTACATAAGTTATCCAGTTTCATGGTTCCATTGTCTGTATAATGTAGGCACTGGTCAGCCTCGTTTGACAGAGGAGGGAATTCAAATTCTAAAGTGTACTGTGATTTACCAGCATCTCCAGGGTTAATGTCCAAAGCACTGGAACAAGAACTGAAGGCTGCATCCTGCAGAATTCTGCGCTGTATTTTTCTACCCATTTGCCTCCCTTGAAATAATGTTGGAGGCATCAAAACAATCTGAATCATGAAAAGTTTGGTAATTATTTTTAATCTAGAATTAGACGTAAATGGCCATTGTGAGATCTTATTGTGGACCAGCCTCTGGCTGAGTACTCTGCGTGCTGTGCTTACTAGTTCTCCTCACTGTATCTCTAGAAAGGACTCTGATTATCATCTCTAATTAACAGATAGAGGGATGTTTTAGGCAGTTGGTTAGTGGACCAACTATGAATGTATCTGGCTTCAGTCATCTCAGGGGAAACTGTGAGCATGACATATTGATCACATATAAATAAATCAATCATTTTACGGACTTTCTTGTCTACAGACAAATCTTGGAGGCTTTTGTGTACATGAACTAAATCTACTGTCATCCGTCACTTTGGGAAGGAAGTGTCAAGGTGCTACTTTCAAATGCCGACACTGTGGTCTACCACACTGAAGGTGGGTACCTATGCATGTCCAGTTAGGAGCCCTTCTTTAGCTTTAAGGGAAATAGAGTATGACATCTGCATACTCACAAATCCCTGCACATCCCTGGGTTAACACTCTTGAGGAACTAGGTAGATAGAAAGTTAATAGAGGTTAACTGGCAAGGAACAACTATGAAAGTCTGAACAAATCTCTTAGTCTCAGGACAGCATTCCCTGTGAGTTGAAAACAAGACTAATTTATTATAGTCTTATCACACAGAAGAGGTAGGTGGCCCTTGAGCATCAATTAAAAGAAAGTGTTATTAGTTTTATTTACCCAGAGTGATTTTATCCTATTAACAATGGAGTTTATAGAATGAACATTCCATTTATATTGTGTTCAGTGTTATTAGAAAAGCTCCTGGCTCATCAACTCTTGTATGAGGATGGAAGATCAGCTAGAATCTTTAATGTATGGTGGCTTTTAGAACCCCAAATGGCAACAGAATTAGTTTAGCCTGCAGTGTTACATGCCACCATTACTATGCAGGGGAGACATTTCCAAGACGGATCCCTGACTGGTAACAAGTTGATATCTTAAGTGAATGCCACAAGCAGGATTAATAACTCCAGTGGCAATAATTCCCCTTGCTGTACACTTGACACAAATTTTGCTTTTAGCAAATACCATTTGAATGTTTTGAATTTCCTGTTTGCATTGGAATGGCATGACCCACTTTGACTTTTAGAAATTATCATTTCATTTGCTTCCTCTGAATGTCACTGATTACAGTCATACCTATGTCAGTCCAAAACACATCATTAGGGGCTTCCAAATTCGGTATAGAATACAGTAATGCCTATTAGTAAGGCCTAAATGGTATTTAAAAGTTTATCTCCTGAAGATTTATTTTCCAAGCCTGCTTAATTTTTCAACTGATATCTTTTGGGTTAAAGTACTACTTTCTAGAAGGCTTTGTGGGAATTAATAGATGGTACATAGAAGAGATAACACAGAGCTTGGCATACAGCAGGGGCCCAATAAAATTTTCTGAATAAAATGTTCATTAAATGGCGTCACTCTTTTTTTTTAAGTTTATTTATTTATTTTTGAGAGAGACAGAGTGAGTGGGGGAGGAGAAGAGATTGGCAGAGAGAGAGAATCCCAAGCAGGCTCCATGCCATCAGCACAGAGCCTGATGAGCGGCTTGAACCCATGAAAACATTGAGATCATGACCTGAGCTAAAACCAAGAGTCAGATGTCCCTAAATGGCATCACTCTTAAGCATGTTAATTTGGGTTAAGTCCAGAATTCAAGATCATATACATGCACCCCTATGTTTATAGCAGCATTATTTACCAAAGCCAAGATATGGAAGCAGCCTAAGTGTTCATCAATTGATGAATGGATAAAGAAGATGTGGGCTATATATACAATAAAATGTTATTCAGTCACAAACAAGAATGAAATCTTGCCATTTGCAATGACGTAGATGGAGCTAGATTGTAATGTTAAGTGAAATAAGTCAGAGAAAGACAAATACCATATTATTTCACTCATATGTGGAATCTAAGAAACAAAGCAAATAAGCAAAGGGACAAAAAAAAGACAGGCAAACCAAGAAACAGACTCTTAACTATAGAGAACAAACTGATGGTTACCAGAGGGGAGGTGGGGTGGGGGAAGGGTGAAATAGGTGATGGGGATTAAGGAGTTCACTTGTCGGGATGAACACCAGGGATGTACAAAAGTGTTGAATCACTATATTGTACACCTGAAACTAATGTAACTCTGCTTGTTAACTATACTGGAATTTTTAAAAAAATATATCAAAAAAAAAATCCAATGAGGATGGGACCCAAGGCAGAGGGATATCAGTCAACTGGGGGCAGGATAGAAACCCTAAAGTGTGTGGGCACTCAGGGTTGCAAGCATCTACCAGAATTAAGCTTCAAAAATGTAAGAATCTCGACTGACCTTCTCCTCATAGATATCTGGTGCCAGGAACAGTGTGTTGCAATCTGTAGTGTGTTTTGGAGTAACAGAAGGCAAAATTCATGCACCTCAAAGTTTTGCACATGTGTCTGTTAGTGGTACTGATGTTGCAATATAGGTTATTAATGCAGAAAATGAGAATTTAAAAACGGGCCAAAGACTCAGCAGGAAAGAAGGTTCTTTCTGTAAGGGCTTTGAAAAGATGATCATTTGGAGAAGTCAAGGTCACGGGGAGACTTTTAACTTTCATATATTAGTGCTGTCTTCCCATTGGTTATATATTATTTTCTGATAATTAAACATTTCAAATATACCTCTAAAAGTACTCATTGAGGGTGGTGATATCTGTGGCGTGGCAGGTTAGGGGATAACATGAGGAAAAAGAAGGAGATCCCAAGAGAGACACAAACATTCCTTAGAAGCCCCAAGCACCAGACTATTTGCATACTTTATTTCATTTAATCCTCAAAGATAAAAACTAAAAAGATAAAGCTAAAAGTTTATAAAATAATAATTATTAGCATAATTAAGAGTTGAGATTTACTTTGTCTCATAAAAGTTAAGATTTTTCTAAGGTCAAAAAGCTAGTAGATAGCAAAACCAGAACTTGCCTTCTGAGAAATAAATATCAGAATAAATAACAATGAGTTTGTATTGGGTTGGCTGATTATTTACGTTCTTTTTGTTTTCCTTTCCAAGTTTTCTATAATGTGGTTAATTAACTTTCAAAATGAAAAGGAGAAAAGAAAGTATCAGATATAGGTCTAAATAGAACCATCAGCACTGGCAACAGCCACATCCTAACAAGTTACCAGATTTGTTCCCAGCTGAAACTAGGGAGCAGGGATTATCACTCCACAGGAAATGAGTTTGTGAGCAGCTGCTCTCTGTTACCATGGCAACCCACAGATCCTGACTTCCTGAAACAGCACCAAATCAAATCTACAAAATCCATGCTGGAGAAACGTCTTCTATCTCTCAAATGTCCTTGTAACAGAATCACAGTCAATAGCCTGTTCTCCCTGAAAGACACATGCCTCAATCCTCTGATTAAGCTGAGGACAATGAGAAGCATAAAGTGAGACATGCTTTTGATTGAATGAGCTAGATAATGGTGGAGCTGTAGACCCTTGAACATTATCTCAGCAAAGCACTGACCAGCTGTGTGACCTTGGAGAACTTACCTGACTTCTCTGAATCTTGGTTTCCTCCCCTGTTACCTGTGACTCAGTGGTCCTGAGGACTCGGGGCCACATTAGTGTGCAAAGTGCTTAGCTTTGTGCCAAGCCCCTAGTGAGTGTTTAATGAATATGGCTGGTTAGTAATTATGGACTTTTATAATTTCTTTTATTTCTTTGATAAATATGTATTGATTGCAAACTCTGTGCCAGGCACTGTTCTAAACACTGGGAAGACAGCAGGAAACAATACAGATAAAAACCACTTACATGCTGGTGGGGGTGCACACAAACAAGAATTTAAAATAGTGTATGTAGTAGATTAAGTAGTGTTAAGTGCTAAAGAGAAAACATTCAAGACGGTAAGTGTCAGTATGGAGAGTTCGGGTGGCCAAGAAAGGCCTCACTGAGATGGGACTTTTGGTCAAAACATGAGGGAAGCGATCAAGAAGCCATGCAGGTATCTCACAGAACACTTCAGGTAAACAGCAGAAGAAAGGGTCCTGAATCGGGGGCTTGCCCAGCATGTTTGAAAAATAGCACAGAAACCGCCTTATTGAGATCAGACTGAAGGGGACAGAGAAGAAGTGGAGAGCTCTGTTCAGCAACAGGCATTCAGACCAGAGAGGAACTGGGACCAGGCTGGTGAAGGCGGACATGTTGAGCTGTGCTCAGATGCTGGATGTCTTCGGAAGTGTATGCTGATGGAACAGCCTCATTGTGAGACGTTTAAAGGCCAAGGCTCTATGCTCCTTTGAATCCACTTCCAGGCTGGAAATAATGACTTACTCGTGGTAGGCACTTCAGAAATATTTAACATTCTCAGAATCGGAAGATACCTTCAAGCCTTCTAGTTAAGACATGTTGTTAGTTCTTGATTTTTCTTATAACCACTTTCTGGCTTTAACCAAATTATACCCCCAACAAATGCCAGAGTAAAGCACTATTTCTCAGGGCAATTGATTCTATCCTCACACAGTTCTTACCATGCATGTAACCTATCTCACTGTAGCATTAAAAAATAAATAAATACAAATATGATGTGGTCCATTTCACCTTTCCAACTTCCAAGGCTTTTTTGTATTTCTAGTCTGATACTGAACATAGTCTATATCATACCAATTACTGTGATCTACATATAGAAGGAATCTTTAAAGCTTTATTCAAAGCACTGCTATAAATAAAGAGGGAAGCATGGAGAACAGAGACCTATGGAAATGCTTCCATGGTGGACTTTTATCACAGCAATTCCAACTCATTTGTCAGTACTGATTTAGTCAAGATAAATCAACCTGTTACAAAATCCCCTACATTTAGCCAATAGTTTTCCTATTCCCCCCACCACCACCCAGGAGGATGACAGGACTTTCTAATGGTTTCTAGAAATCAGATATATTACATATTCATTTGATTAGTTATTCCTAATAAAATAAATTTGACTATTGTAATTTATTTAATAAACACATGTTGGATTCTAGTGATTTGGGCTTAAAATTTTTTTTCTTCCTTTTTTTTAAATGTTTATCTTAGAGAGAGAGAGAGAGAGAGAGAGAGAGAGAGAGAGAGAGAAAGCATGTGCAAGTGGGGGAGGGGCAGAGAGATTGGGGGCAGAGGATCCAAAGTAGCCTCCATACTGACAGCAGTAAGCCTGATGTGGAGCTAGAACCCATGAACTGCAAGATCATAACCTGTGCTGCCAAATTTAGACGCTCAACTGAATAAGCCACCCAGCTGACCCAGAGCTAAAAATATTTTTAATGAAATATTCTTGCATTAGGGTAATGGGAAAGCAATTTTTTTCCAACATGTGCAAAATTATAATTTACATACACTCAAATTCACCCTTTTTAGTGTATAGTTTTGTACATTTTGACAAACATATACACTTGTGTAACCAAAACCAAAATAAGGTATAAAGCAGTTCCATCAACCCCAAAATTCTCTCAAACATTTTGTATCCAAACTTACCCACAACTCTGCCTTTCTTTTGAATTAATCAGATTTTTTAAAATGATACTATTTTACCTCCATTATTGGTTATTTATACTCTTATTTTTTCAGTGATTATCTTAGAGTTTACAGTAACACCTGTTATTAATTAGAGTCTACCTTCAAATAATAGTGTACTATAAATGTCTTATTAACAATATATTCTCAACTATATCCTTTATGCTATGGTTGTCATTCAACACTTACATATACTTTAAAAATAATTTATTGGGGCGCCTGGGTGGCGCAGTCGATTGAGCGTCCGACTTCAGCCAGGTCACGATCTCGCGGTCCGTGAGTTCGAGCCCCGCGTCGGGCTCTGGGCTGATGGCTCGGAGCCTGGAGCCTGTTTCCGATTCTGTGTCTCCCTCTCTCTCTGCCCCTCCCCCGTTCATGCTCTGTCTCTCTCTGTCCCAAAAATAAATAAACGTTGAAAAAAAAATTAAAAAGAATTTATTGCTACTATTTTTGCTTTAGAAATTATCTGTCTGAGAAATCAAAGTAATAACAAATTAATCAATATTTAACTTTCAATTATCATGTTTCTCTTAATATCTAAGTTTCTGTGTCATATTCCTTCTTCCTGAAGTTTCTTTTATTTTATTTTGAGAGAGAGAAGTCACAAGTGAGTGAGGGTGAGAGAGAGAGAGAGAGAGAGCGAAGTGGGGCTCACCTGAAGTGGGGCTAGAGCTCACCCAATGTGGGACTCAAACTCATGAACACGAGATCATGACCTGAGCCGAAGTCACAAGCTTAATGACTGAGCCACCCAGGGGCCGCAAAGAACTTCTTTGAACATATTGTTTGTAGTTCATGTCTGCAGGCAATAATTTCTTTCAGTTTTCCTTTTTCTGAACAAGTGTTGTCTCTCATTCTTTTTTGAAAGATATTTTGTTTGATTATGGAAATCCAGATTGATTCTTCTTTTTAGCACTTTAAAGATGACTATTGTCTTCTGGTTTGGTGAATTTCTGATGAAAAGTCTGACATTTCCTTATCTTTGCCTCTCTATATGCAATATAACTTCATTTTTTTTTCTCCTCTGCTGGCCTTCTAGATGTTTTTATTTTTTTTTAATTTTTTTTTTACTATATGAAATTTATAGTCAAATTAGTTTCCATACAACACCCAGTGCTCATCCCAAAAGATGCCCTCTTCAATGCCCATCACCCACCGTCCCTTACCTCCCACCCCCCATCAACCCTCAGTTCGTTCTCAGTTTTTAGGAGTCTCTTATGGTTTGGTTCTCTCCCTCTCTTTTTTTTTTCCTTCTCCTCCCCCATGGTCTTCAGTTAAGTTTCTCAGGATCCACATAAGAGTGAAAACATAGGGTAACTGTCTTTCTCTGTATGGCTTATTTCACTTAGCATCCCACTCACCATTTCCATCCACATGGCTACAAAGGGCCATATTTCATTCTTTCTCATTGCCACGTAGTACTCCATTGTGTATATAAACCACAATTTCTTTATCCATTCATCAGTTGATGGACACTTAGGCTTTTTCCACAATTGGGCTATTGTTGAGAGTGCTGCTATCAACATTGGGGTACAAGTGCCCCTATGCATCAGCACTCCTGTATCCTTTGGGTAAATTCCTAGCAGTGCTATTGCTGGGTCATAGGGTAGGTCTATTTTTAATTTTTTGAGGAACTTCCACACTGTTTTCCAGAGTGGCTGCACCAGTTTGCATTCCCACCAACAGTGCCAGAGGGTTCCCGTTTCTCCACATCCTCTCCAGCATCTATCGTCTCCTGATTTGTTCATTTTGGCCACTCTGACTGGCATGAGGTGATATCTGAGTGTGGTTTTGATTTGTATTTCCCTGATGAGGAGCGATGTTGAGCATCTTTTCATGTGCCTGTTGGCCATCCGGATGTCTTCTTTAGAGAAGTGTCTATTCATGCCTTCTGCCCATTTCTTCCCTGGGTTATTTGTTTTTCGGGTGTAGAGTTTGGTGAGCTCTTTATAGATTTTGGATACTAGCCCTTTGTCAGATATGTCATTTGCAAATATCTTTTCCCATTCCTGCGGTTGCCTTTTAGTTTTGTTGGTTGTTTCCTTTGCTGTGCAGAAGCTTTTTATCTTCATTAGGTCCCAGTAGTTCATTTTTGCTTTTAATTCCATTGCCTTTGGGGATGTGTCAAGTAAGAAATTGCTGCGGATGAGGTCAGAGAGGTTTTTTCCTGCTTTCTCCTCGAGGGTTTTGATGGTTTTCTGTCTCACATTCAAGTCCTTTATCCATTTTGAGTTAATTTTTGTGAATGGTGTGAGAAAGTGGTCTAGTTTCATTCTTCTGCATGTTGCTGTCCAGTTCTCCCAGCACCATTTGTTAAAGAGACTGTCTTTTTTCCATTGGATGTTCTTTCCTGCTTTGTCAAAGATGAGTTGGCCATACTTTGGTGGGTCTAGTTCTGGGGTTTCTATTCTATTCCATTGGTCTATGTGTCTGTTTTTGTGCCAATACAATGCTGTCTTGATGATGACAGGTTTGTAGTAGAGGCTAAAGTCTGGGATTGTGATGCCTCCTGCTTTGGTCTTCTTCTTCAAAATTACTTTGGCTATTCGGGGCCTTTCGTGGTTCCATATGAATTTTAGGATTGCTTGTTCTAGCTTCGAGAAGAATGCTGGTGCAATTTTGATTGGGATTGCATTGAATGTGTAGATACCTTTGGGTAGTATTGACATTTTAACAATATGTATTCTTCCAACCCATGAACACGGAATGTTTTTCCATTTCTTTATATCTTCTTCAATTTCCTTCATAAGCTTTCTATAGTTTTCAGCATACAGATCTTTTACATCTTTGGTTAGGTTTATTCCTAGGTATTTTATGCTTCTTGGTGCAATTGTGAATGGGATCAGTTTCTTTATTTGTCTTTCTGTTGCTTCATTGTTAGTGTATAAGAATGCAACTGATTTCTGTACATTGATTTTGTATCCTGCAACTTTGCTGAATTCATGTATCAGTTCTAGCAGACGTTTGGTGGAGTCTATCGGATTTTCCATGTATAATATCATGTCATCTGCAAAAAGTGAAAGTTTGACTTCATCTTTGCCAATTTTGATGCCTTTGATTTCCTTTTGTTGTCTGATTGCAGATGCTAGTAGTTCCAACACTATGTTAAGCAACAGCAGTGAGAGTGGACATCCCTGTCGTGTTCCTGATCTCAGGGGAAAGCTCTCAGTTTTTCCCCATTGAGGATGATATTAGCTGTGGGCTTTTCATCAATGGCTTTGATGATGTTTAAGTATGTTCCTTCTACCCCGACTTTCTCGAGGGTTTTTATTAAGAAAGGATGCTGAATTTTGTCAAATGCTTTTTCTGCATCGATTGACAGGATCATATGGTTCTTATCTTTTCTTTTATTAATGTGATGTATCACGTTGATTGATTTGCGAATGTTGAACCAGCCCTGCATCCCAGGAATGAATCCCACTTGATCCTGGTGAATAATTCTTTTTATATGCCGTTGAATTCGATTTGCTAATATCTTATTGAGAATTTTTGCATCCATATTCATCAGGGATATTGGCCTGTCGTTCTCTTTTTTTACTCGGTCTCTGTCTGGTTTAGGAATCAAAGTAATGCTGGCTTCATAGAATGAGTCTGGAAGTTTTCCTTCCCTTTCTATTTCTTGGAATAGCTTGAGAAGGATAGGTATTATCTCTGCTTTATGTCTGGCAGAATTCCCCCAGGGAAGCCATCTGGCCCTGGACTGTTATTTGTTGGGAGATTTTTGATAACTGATTCAATTTCTTCGCTGGTTATGGGTCTGTTCAAGCTTTCTATTTCCTCCTGTTTGAGTTTTGGACGTGTGTGGGTGTTTAGGAATTTGTCCATTTCTTCCAGGTTGTCCAGTTTGTTGGCATATAATTTTGATAGTATTCCTTGATAATTGCTTATATTTCTGAGGGATTGGTTGTAATAATTCCATTTTCATTCATGATTATATCTATTTGGGTCATGTCCCTTTTCTTTTTGAGAAGCCTGGCTAGAGGTTTATCAATTTTGTTTATTTTTTCAAAAACACAACTCTTGGTTTCATTGATCTGCTCTACAGTTTTTCTAGATTCTATATTGCTTATTTCTGCTCTGATCTTTATTATTTCTCTTCTTTTGCTGGGTTTGGGGTGTCTTTGCTGTTCTGCTTCTAGTTCCTTTAGGTGTGCTGTTAGATTTTGTATTTGGGATTTTTTTTCTTTCTTGATATTGGCCTGGATTGCAATGTATTTTCCTCTGAGGAATGCCTTCGCTGCATCCCAAAGCGTTTGGATTGTTGTATTTTCATTTTTGTTTGTTTCCATATATTTTTTAATTTCTAATTGCCTGGTTGACCCATTCATTCTTTAGTAGGGTGTTCTTTAACCTCCATGCTTTTGGAGGTTTTCCAGACTTTTTCCTGTGGTTGATTTCAAGCTTCATCTCATTGTGGTCTGAAAGTATGCATGGTATGATTTCAATTCTTGTATACTTAGGAAGGGCTGTTTTGTGACCCAGTATGTGATCTATCTTGGAGAAGGTTCCATGTGCACTCGAGAAAAAAGTATATTCTGTTGCTTTGGGATGCAGAGTTCTAAATATATCTGTCAACTCCATCTGAACCATTGTATCATTCAGAGCCCTTGTTTCTTTATTGACTGTGTGTCTAGATGATCTATCCATTGCTGTGAGTGGAGTGTTAATGTCCCCTGCAATTACCACATTCTTATCAATAAGGTTGCTTATGTTTGTGAGCAATTTTTTTTAAATTATTTTTTAACGTTTATTTATTTTTGAGACAGAGAGAGACAGAGCATGAACGGGGAAGTGGCAGAGAGAGAGGGAGACACAGAATCGGAAGCAGGCTCCAGGCTCCAAGCCATCAGCCCAGAGCCCGACGCGGGGCTTGAATTCACGGACCACGAGATCGTGACCTGAGTCGAAGTCGGACCCTTAACCAACTGAGCCACCCAGGCGCCCCATGTTTGTGAGTGATTGTTTTATATATTTGGGGGCTCCCGTATTTGGCGCATAGACATTTATAATTGTTAGCTCTTCCTGATGGATAGACCCTGTAATTATTATATAATGCCCTTCTTCATCTCTTGTTACAGCCTTTAATTTAAAGTCTAGTTTGTCTGATATAAGTGTGGCTACTCCAGCTTTCTTTTGACTTCCAGTAGCATGATAAATATTTCTCCATCCCCTCACTTTCAATCTGAAGGTGTCCTCAGGGCTAAAATGAGTCTCTCGTAGACAGCAAATAGATGGGTCTTGGTTTTTTATCCATTCTGATACCCCATGTCTCTTGGTTGGCGCATTTAGTCCATTTATGTTCAGTGTTATTATAGAAAGATATGGGTTTAGAGTCATTGTGATGTCTGTAGGTTTCATGCTTGTAGCAATGTCTCTGGTACTTTGTCTCACAGAATCCCCCTTAGGATCTCTTGAAGGGCTGGTTTAGTGGTGACTAATTCCTTCAGTTTTTGTTTGTTTGGGAAGACCTTTGTCTCTCTTTCTATTCTAAATGACAGACTTGCTGGATAAAGGATTCTTGGCTGCATTTTTTTTCTGTTCGTCACCTTGAAGATTTCCTGCCATGCCTTTCTGGCCTGCCAAGTTTCAGTAGAGAGATCCGTCAGGAGTCTTATTGGTCTCCCTTTATACGTTAGAGCACATTTATCCCTAGCTGCTTTCAGAATTTTCTTTTTATCCTTGTATTTTGCCAGTTTCACTATGATATGTCATGCAGAAGATCGATTCAAGTTACGTCTGAAGGGAGTTCTCTGTGCCTCTTGGATTTCAATGCCTTTTTCCTTCCCCAGATCAGGGAAGTTCTCACCTATGATTTCTTCAAGTACACCTTCAGCACCTTTCCCTCTCTCTTCCTCCTCTGGAATATCAATTATGTGTAGATTATTTCTCTTTAGTGCATCACTTTGTTGTCTAACTTTCCTCTCATACTCCTGGATTTTTTTTAAATCTCTCTTTCTCTCAGCTTCTTTTTCCATAAGTTTATCTTCTAGTTCACCTATTCTCTGCTCTGCCTCTTCAATCCGAGCTGTGGTCGTCTCCATTTTCTTTTGCAGCTCATTAATAGTATTTTTAGCTCCTCCTGGCTGTTTCTTAGTCCCTTGATCTCTGTAGCAAGAGATTCTCTGCTGTCCCGTACAGTGTTTTCAAGCCCAGCTATTAATTTCAAGACTACTATTCTAAATTCACTTTCTGTTATATTGTTTAAATCCTTTTTGATCAGTTCGTTAGCTGTCGTTATTTCCTGGAGGTTTTTTTGAGGGGAATTCTTCCGTTTTGTCATTTTGGATACTCCCTGGAGTGGTGTGGAACTGCAGGGCACTTCCCCTGTGCTTTCTTGAATAACTTGGGTTGGTGGGCAGGGCTGCAGTCAGACCTGATGTCTGCCCCCAGCCCACTGCTGGGGCCACAGTCAGACTGGTGTGTACTTTCTCTTCCCCTCTCCTAGGGGCAGGATTCCCTGTGGGATGGCATGACCCATCCGGATACTTGCACACTGCCAGGCTTGTGGTGCTGGGGATCTGGCATATTAGCTGGGGTGGATAGGCAAGGTGCAGGGGGGCGGGAGCGGCAGGCTCAGCTCGCTTATCCTTAGGTGATCTGCTTCGGGAGGGGCCCTGTGGCACCAGGAGGGAGTCAGTCCCGCTGGAGGGATGGATCTGCAGAAGCACATCGTTCTGTGTTTGCGCAGTACAAGCCAGTTCCCTGGCAGGAACTGGTTCCCTTTTGGATTTTGGCTGGGGGATGGGTGAGGGAGATGGTGCTGGCGAGCGCCTTTGTTCCCTGCCAAGCTGAGCTCTGTCGTCTGGGGCTCAACAACTCTCCCTCACATTGTCCTCCAGCCCTCCTGCTCTCCGAGAAGAGCTGTTAACTTATAACCTTCCAGATGTTAAGTCCTGTTGGCTGTCCGAACCCACTCCGTCCAGCCCCTCTGCCTTTGCAAGCCAGACTCGGGGTCTCTGCTTGGCCGGCGGGCCGCCCCTCTGCCCCGGCTCCCTCCCGCCAGTCCGTGTAGCACACACTGCCTCTCTGCCCTTCCTACCCTCTTCCGTGGGCCTCTTGTCTGCGCTTGGCTCCAGAGACTCCATTCTGCTAGTCTTCTGCGATTTTCTGGGTTATTTAGGCAGGCGTGGGTGGAATCTAAGTGATCCGCAGGACGTGGTGAGCTCAGCGTCCTCCTACACCGCGATCTTCCCAGAAGCCTCCCAGATGGTGTTTTTAATCAACATGTTAATTTGATACATTTATATATTGTAATATGTTTGCCATTGTAGCCATAAGCAGCAACTCAATCAATTGCAAAATGATCCTTTATTTTTAGTGGTTGGAATCATTAAGTTCTAGTCTCTTAGGAAATTTGATGACCATAATATAATATTGTCATTTATACACACTATACTGTACATTAGATTTCTAGGGCTTATTTACCACTTGTTGTAAGTTAGTACCCTTAAACAACATCTCTCCCCCTCCCCTCCTCCAGTCCCAAGTAGACACCATTTTACTATCTGTTTTATAAGTTTGGCTATTTTTAGATTCTACATACAGTTGATATCCCACATACTTGTCATGTGCTGAGTTATCTCAGTATAATATGCTCAAGGTTTTGTTTTTATTTCTATAGCTTTATAGTATAGTTTTAAATCATGGAGTTGTGATACCTGCAGCCTTGTTCTTTTCCCTCAGAATTGCTTTGGCTATTTGTAATTTTTTTGTGGTTCCATATGAATTTCAGGATTGTTTTTGTCTATCTCTGAGAAGAATGCCATTGATATTTTGACAAGGAATGTACTGAATTTATATATGGCTTTGTGTAATATGGACACTTGAAAAATATTCTGATCCATGAACATGGGATTGTCTTTCCATTTTTTTGTGTTTTCTTTGATTTTTTTTTTAAGCAAACTCCTGAAGCTTTCATTAAACAGATCTTTCACTTCCTTGGTTAAATTTATTCCTAAGTATTTATTATTGGTGATGTTATTGTGAATGGGATAGTTTTCTTTATTTCTTTTTCATACGTTTCATTGTTAGTGTATAGAAATGCAACTGATTTCTGCACGTTAATTTTATATCCTGCAACTTTACTGAAATCAATGATTAGTTCCAACAGTTTTTTTTTGGTTGAGTCTTTGGGATTTTCCATATATAAAATCCTATCATCTGCAAGAAGTGACAATTTTACTCCTTCCTTTCTGATTTGGATGACTTTTATTTCTTTTTCTGGCCTAATTGCTCTAGCTAGGACTTCCACTACTATCTTGAATAAAATTGGTCACTCTTGTAATGTTCCTGATCTTAGAGGAAAAGGTTTCAGCTTTTCTCCTTTGAGTATGATGTTAGCTGTGGGTCTGTCATATATGACCTTTATTATGTTATGGTATGTTCCTTCTTTACCCAACCTGTCAATGGTTTTCATCATAAAAAGACATTGCATTTTGTCAAATGCTTTTTCTGTATCTATTGCAATGATCATGTGATTTTTATCTTTCATTCTATTAATGTGATGCATTACATTTATTGATTTGTGTATGTTGAACCAGCTTTGTATCCCAGGGATAAACCTCTTGATCATGGTGTATAATCATTTTAATGTGCTCTCGAATGTAGTTTGCTGATACTGTGTTGATAATTTTTGCATCTATATTCATCAGGGATATTGGTTTATAGTTTTCTCTTCTTCTAGTGTCTTTATCTGACTTTGGTATGAGGATAATCCTTGTAGAATACATTTGGATGTGTTCCTTCTGCAATTTTTTGGAAGATTTTGAGAAGGATTGGTGTTATTTTTCTTTAAATGTTTGGTAGAATTCACCCATGAAGCCATCTGGTCCTGGTCTTTTCTTTCTTTGGGAGGTTTTTGATTACTGATTCAATCTCTTTGCTTGTTATTGGTCTGTTCAACTTTTCTATTTCTTCTTGATTTAGTCTTGGTAGGTTGTATGTTTCTAGGAATTTATCCATTTCTTCTAGGTTATCCAATTTGTTGACATAAAATTGTTTATGATAGTCTCCTATGATCCTTTGTATTTGAGAAGTATCTCTTGTAATATCTCCTCTTTGATTTCTGATTTTATTTACTTGAGTGTTCTTTTTTTCTTATTTTGTCTAGCTAAAGGTTTGTCAATTTTACCTTTTCAAAAAACCATCTCTTATTTTTGTTGATCTTTTCCATTATTTTTCTGGTGTCTATTTCATTTCTTTCCATTCTGATCTTTGTTATTTCCTTCCTTCTGCTAACTTCGGGCTTAGTTTGCTCTTCTTTTTCTAGTTCATTGAGGTGTAAGGTTAAGTTGCTTATTTGAGTTCTTTCTACTTTCTGAATATATGTATTTTCCACTTTAAACTTCCCTCTCAGAACTTCATTTCAGCATCTGGTAAGTTTTGGTGCGTTGTGTTTCCATTTGTATTTGTTCTGAGATATTTTTTTATTCCCCGTTTGATTTCTTCTTTGACCCACTGGTTGTTCAGGAGTGTATTGTTTAGTTTCCACATACCTGTAAATTTTCTAGCTTTCCTCTTGTTGTTGATTTCTAATTCCACTGTATTATAGTCAGAAAAAATACCTAGTATGATTTCTATCTTCTTAAATTTGCTAAAATGTGTTTTGGGGCCTATCATATGATCTATCCCAGAGGATGTATCATGTTCATTTGAGAAGAATGTGTATTCTGCTGCTGTTAGATGGAGTGTTCTAGAAATGTCTGTTAGGTCCACTTGGTCTAATATATGGTTCAGGCCCAAAATTACCTTGTTGATTTTCTGTCGGGATGACCTATCTATTGATGAAAGGGGTATTGAAGTCCCCTCTTATTATTGTATTGGTGTCTATTTCTCATTTTAGATATGTTAGTATTTGCATAACATATTTAGATGCATACATATTTCATACATATAATATATGAAATGTATATTGTATAATATAATAAATTTTATATATAGATATAGATGATATAGATATATAGATATAGATTTACATCCTCTTGAGTGTAAGTGAGACCTGTAAATATGATGGGATATGAGTCCTATTATTAGGTTACATTCTATGGAAGAATGAAGATATTTTATAAATGTAATCTAGTCCTTAATAAGTTGATTTTAAATTAATAAATAAGGATATCACCCTGAGTTGGCCTGACTTAATTATGTAAGACCTTTTAGAGTCTATAAATCAGATACAGAAGAAGTTAGAGAAATTAAAAGTAAGATACATGCTGTCCTGTTGACCTTGAAGAAGCAAACTGCCATTTTGTAGAAAGGGGCACAGGGCAGGGAATGGTTGCTGGCGTCTGAGAGTTGAGGATCTCAGTCCAACAATCACATAGAAGTGAATTCTGCCAACAACTGTTGAACTTGAAAGAGGACTCTGAGCCTTAGATGAAATCATAGCTCAGGGTGGTACACTGATTTCAGCCTGGTGAGACCCTGATCAGGGAACGCCATTAACCTGACCCATGGGAAACTGTGATATAACGTATTTATGTTGTTTTCAGATGCTAAGTTTGTGGTAATTTATTACACAGCAATATAAAACCAATGTACACTCTCAGACTGATTTAATTAATAGGGGATGAAGCGTGGGAATCATGTTTGTTAAAAGTTCCCATATTATTTTACTGTGCAGCCAAAGTCAAGATCATTGGCCTAGAATATTTTTTTACATACTTCCTTTTGAATCATGGAGAATAAGAGTTAGTTTTCTCATGGCACATCCCTTGCAGCTTAAATTTTTAAATAAACTCTATCTTATGGTACAACAGCTATCACTGTAGTTAATCTTTCGAAACAGCAACTTTTCAAAGTCTCTTCAATTTCTGACAGATAAAAGTGATACAGGTATCAGTCTTATTTTAAGAAAAAAAAAGTAATATGTACATACATGTGTCAGTAATGCTTTTCCAGTATTGACAGAAAGAGAACGTCAAAAAAGATCTCAGTTAATTCACTCAGATGGTTTTCCCTAAGTATTTTCTTCATGCTTATATAATAGAAAAAAATTTCATAGGAATCTTTTACACATAGAATGGCAACATCAAAGCTAGCTGTTTATGAAACACCTTTTTAAAAACTTCTTTCCAAAGTTCAAATAAACTAAGTGAGAATAGATTTTTTGCATTAAAGTGTAAAACTCTATAGGATATGATTGACCTTAAATTTCAAATTTGTTCTTCAGACAGTCCCCCATAGAGATTTAATAACAGAATGTCTTACTTTTCAATGACCATGAGAATTCTTAAAATTACATCTTGACTAGGCTGTAACTTCACTCCTTCAAATAACATACAAGAGTGGTTCTCAATTTTGTTCCAGGGATCAGAAATATGCGCACTACCTAGAAACTTGCTGGAAATGCAAATTCTGCAACTCCTGCTCTGACCTACTGAATCAGACACTCTGGGGTTGGGGGAGGCCACAGTGTATCAAAACAAGGCCTCCAGGTGATACATGTAAAAGCTTGAGAAAAAATAACCTCTCTCTCTCTCTCTCTCTCTCCATATATATATATATATATATATATATATATATATATATATAAAAGACATTGGCATTTACATTCTCACCACAGAAAACTTTTTGTCCTGATTAGGCTATAAATAAAATTTTGGAAATTAGTCTCTCTATTGCCGTCCCTAAACCAAGATTCAACAGACTTGTAGAGAAAACCCCTAAAGTATCCAGGACCACAAAGCCATTGCATTATGGTTTTAATATTTCTTGACTTCCATTTTTTTTTTTTTTTGCTTCTTGTTCATTTTACATGAAACTAGTGAAAGTCACACACTATGCTTTTTTTTTATCTCAACTTATAATAATGTTGGCCTTGATATAAATACCCGCATGAAATTCTAAAGAAATCTACCAAGGTAAAAAAGAAGACAGATTCCTGACAGCCTGCTGTCTTCTGAGACAGCTGCTGTCTTCTGTTGTTCTCTTTCTGTCAACAACACTCTTAATTTCTTATTCCAAATTTGTTACTCTTCCTTGTCCCTGAAAGAAATTTCAAGAGAAACTTAATGCTTAAATTTGGTAATTTCCCATCTTCATGCTAGTCAGGTTTCTCGTTTTTTTCTTCTTCTGTTTCATGCATCTCACACCACCTCATTTCTCTTTGTGATTTTCCTTACAATTGACCTCCTGTTCCTTTTCGTGACAAGAAGTCTCCCTCATTTTCCCAGGATTCCCTCTTATAGACAGTCTATGAATGCATGTGCAGAATCATTAAATGTCCCTATCTCAGTCCAAGTTTCTTAGAAAACAGAGCTTGTAGCAAAGATTAATATACTAATATTTTATCGGTGAGGAGTTCAGAGAACATGCGAAATTCCAGGGTAGAAATAATTTATAAAAGAGAACTGATGCAAGGAAAAAAATACAATGCATAACATTATCAAACTGGCCACAGCTTCCTTAGCAAGTGTAGCCATTTGATCAGTCATATGGACCATCCTCTGAGAGGCCACAGAGGGCCACTGCACCTCAGAAAATATGTGGGAAATGAACTATTGGGACCTCATGAAGGTAAAAAGCTTCTGCACAGCAAAGGAAACAATCAACAAAACTAAAAGGCAACCAATGGAATGGGAAAAGATATTTGCAAATGACATATCGAATAAAGGGCTAATATTCAAAATCTATAAAGAACTCACCAAACTCCACACCCGAAAAACAAATAATCCAGTGAAGAAATGGGCAGAAAACATGAATAGACACTTCTCTAAAGAAGACATCCGGATGGCCCACAGGCACATGAGAAGATGCTCAATGTTACTCCTCATCAGGGAAATACAAATCAAAACCACACTGAGATATCACCTCATGCCAGTCAGAGTGGCCAAAATGAACAAATCAGGAGACTATAGATGCTGGCGAGGATGTGGAGAAACGGGAACCCTCTGGCACTGTTGGTGGGAATGCAAACTGGTGTAGCCGCTCTGGAAAACAGTGTGGAGGTTCCTCAAAAAATTAAAAATAGACCTACCCTATGACCCAGCAATAGCACTGCTAGGAATTTACCCAAGGGATACAGGAGTGCTGATGCATAGGGGCACTTGTACCCCAATGTTTACAGCAGCAGTTTCAACAACAGCCAAATTATGGAAAGAGCCTAAATGTCCATCAACTGATGAATGGATGAAAAAATTGTGGTGTATATACACAACGGAATACTACTTGGCAATGAGAAAGAATGAAATCTGGTCTTTTGTAGCAACGTGGATGGAACTGGAGACTGTTATTCTCAGTGAAATAAGTCATACAGAGGAAGACATATACCATGTTTTCACTCTTATGTGGATCCTGAGAAACTTAACAGAAGACCATGGGGGAGGGGAAGAAAAAAAAAAGAGGTTAGAGAGGGAGGGAGCCAAAACATAAGAGACTCTTAAAAACTGAGAACAAACTGAGGGTTGATGGGGGGTGGGAGGGAGGGGACGGTGGGTGATGGGTATTGAAGAGGGCATGTTTTGGGATGAGCACTGGGCATTGTATGGAAACAATCTGACAATAAATTCCATATTAAGAAAAAAAAATATGTGGGAAGAAGAAAAAGAGTAAGATTTATGTAAGAAAATCTTCCTGTTTACTCTATCACATTGGTTCAAGCTTGCCACAAAGAACATTAACTTCCTAAACCTCCAGATTGTGTTACTGAGCTTCTCTAGGAAACCACTAGATCAGACAAATTCCCCATTCATGATTGTGAGACATTATCTAAAGCTGGAAGGGGTGGAAGTAGCAATAACGTCTGAAAGTTGTAGGACTGGGGTATCTGAGTTGTGGCAGCGACTTCTCTGGGACATGTGGAAGCCTTCTGTTACCCTGGGAGGCTGAGACAGACAGCAATGTGAGGAGATGTATCCATGACAGTGATGGTTGAAGCTCTCCATCAGCAGGTGGTCAAGTCTTCAGGTGGTGGGGGTGAGAGGGTAGCATATAGTGCCAAGAGAATCTGAGATGTATAAATTGGGTCAATTTAACACCTCCAGTACGTAACTGGAAAGTGGAAGTGAAAATCCAATCTTTGTCACTTGTAATCGCCTAAAAAGTTACAAAGACTTTTATGACTGTTGCTGTACCTGGTCCTGAGGCCATAATAGATACTCATCTTCTTCACCAGCATTCTGGATTACTGTCACCCTGTGAGAGCACTTAGTCTCATTTGGGTTGCTTGCCTGGTAGGGCAAGCCAAAAATTCATCCCCAAGGGCTAAATGCTGCCTTTGCTGAGCTGGTGTTGCTAAAATTTCTAATTTGTATTAACCTCTTCATGTGGAAACATCAAGAGATGCCCCAGGGACACTTCTGAATGTGAAATATACTTCTCTCAGTTCCCATTTGTGCAGTAGCATCCTTGCTCTTCATAGAGTGTTTCCCTTCTCGAAACTATGACTTCTAACAAATCATAGCCTAAAATTGTGAGTCAGGAATCACAAACTGCACAACTGGATCAGTTAGATGTTGAGATGGGCCTGTCCTGTATTCCAGGCCTATCCTGTATTTCACTTTTAATTCAAAACCACTGTATTCTTGCTATTAGAGATACCATACCATATAATGATATGTATGTTCAGGGCATATACTGCCCTTCATGGTACTGCTATGCACCTGTTTGGTGATTCAGAAACCCGCCAATTTTGAGTGACATCCAATACAAGAGAAGGTTGTGAGTAGGTGCAGAGTGAGGAATAAGTCATTGTACCATTTGGAAAATATGACTTAGCACATTAATTTGTGCTGAATGCTCCAGCATGTCAAGGATACTCTGTAGAATCTCTGGAAGGCCTTGACAGGAGAGCCACAGAGTGAACCACTATTTCTAGGGAAAAGCCATCCTCTATCCCTGTGCTATCTAATAGGGAAACCACAGGTCACCTATGGCTACTTAAATTTAAATACATTTAAATTAAATAAAATTAAAAATTCAATTCCTCACTCTCAGTGCCCACATTTCAAATACTCAATAGCCACATGTGACTAATGGCTACCATATTGAGTGGAGTAGATATAGAGTATTTCTATAAAGTTCTATTGGACAGCCCTGCTCTGCCCAATAAAAAATATTCTTCTTTAAGAAAGATGTTACGGGGCGCCTGGGTGGCGCAGTCGGTTAAGCGTCCGACTTCAGCCAGGTCGCGATCTCGCGGTCCGTGAGTTCGAGCCCGGCGTCAGGCTCTGGGCTGATGGCTCAGAGCCTGGAGCCTGTTTCCGATTCTGTGTCTCCCTCTCTCTCTGCCCCTCCCCCATTCATGCTCTGTCTCTCTCTGTCCCAAAAATAAATAAACGTTGAAAAAAAAAAAAATTAAAAAAAAAAAAAAAAAAAAAAGAAAGATGTTACTGGTATGCTACTGGAATCCTAACAAAGACCGAAAAATTGACCATGGACATCAAGGCACCATGCAATGAGAGCTGCTTATCATGAACTTGGTGTTATCAAATCCATTGAGTTGTAAATTGGGGCTGGGTAAAAAAGTGGGAAGTTTATCAATAAGTTTAGGGGAAAAAATGTAAGGGACAAAAGCTTACAGACACAGAAATAGAGAATACTAGCAATAGAAAGGATCTTTGAGAACTCATCGGTTAATTTTATACATAACTTGCAGAGCTCTTCAAAGTCTACAAAAAATAAGAGGAAAAGAAAATCCCTAATGTCCCAGAGCTAGCTACTATTTGAATGTGACTAACTCAAGGTCAACCCTTAGTCCTCCTTCCATTAAAGCACCTGGCTGCATTTAAAGATACAGAATGTGAATCACAATCTAGAAAGCTCCATTTCAAAAAATTGGCTACTGGGAGGACAGCATTGATGATTCAGTTTAACAAGCTCTTCAATTCCTCCAAGAATGTTAGCAAGAAAGTTTCTAATGAAGTAACAAAGCATAATATTTATATCAAAACTATGCTTTCAAATTTATTTTCTTGGAACTGTACAAAGTAGTTTCTTTTAGTTTTTTTAGGTTTTTTTTTTTCACTTTTTTGTATTAAAGTTACTTCCAATTCACATATAGTTTATGCTCTCTTCCTCTTTCTTGATTAAATTAGCTCATGGTATTTCTCCCCCTATATCACTAAATTTGTGCAAAGAACCAAAGTTTTTATTTATTATGTCATCTCTTGTTTCTGTTCTCATTAAATTTTGTTCTTATATTAGTTCCCTACTGGTGCTTTCTTGTGATTTACTTTTTATACCTTATCTAGCCTTTTGATTTGGCAATGTAATTTATTTTTATTCTTTTATTTTTACTGATGTAAGTGTTTAGGGCTTTGGAATTTCCTCTGATCCCTACTTTTTTATTGAGATATAACATTTTGTAAGTTTAAGGTATACGGCAGGTTGATCTGATACACTTATATATTGCAAAATGATTATCACTGTAGAGTTAGCTAATACTTCCATCACCTCACATAATTACCATTTCTTTTTTGTGGTGAAAGAAGTGAAGATGTACTCTCTCAGCAATTTGCAAGTATATAATACAGTATTATTAACTATAATTATCATGCTGCTGTTAGATCCCCAAAACTTATTCATCTTATAACTGGAAGTTCATATTCTTTGACCAACATCTCTCCATTTCCCCCACTTCTCAGCCCCTGATAATCACCATTCTACTGTTTCTTCAAATGGCTTTTTTAGATTTCACATGCAACTGATATTATGCAGTATTTTTCTTTATCTTATTTATTTTACATTTCATAAAGTCCTCAAGTCCATCCATGTTGATACAAACAGCAGGATTTCCTTCTTTCTCATGGTTGAACTCTCAATCTTTTATATATATATACATATATATATAATATATGTATATATATATATATGTATATATATATTTAAATATATTTATATATTATAATATATATTATTTATGTATTTATATATATTATATATTACTATATATCTCATTTTCTTATTTTCTTTATCCATTCATACATTGAAGAATATAAGTTGTTTACATGTCTTAGCTATTTTAGCTATTGTGAATGATGCTGCAATGAAAATAGGAATGCAGATATCTCTTCAAGATAGTGATTTCAATTCCTTTGGATATGTACCCAAAAGCAGGATTGCTGGATCATATGATAGTTCTATTTTTAATTTTTTAAGGAATTTCTATGCTGTTTTCCATAGTGGCCATAGCAATCTGCTTTGCCACCAACATTGCACAAGGTTTCCCTTTTCTTCACAGCCTCACAACACTTGTTATCTTTTGTGTTTTTGATGATAGCCATTCTAACAGGTGAGAGGTGATATCTTGTAGTTTTGATCTGCAGTTCCCTAGTGATTAGTGATGTTAAGCATCTTTTCATGTACCTGTTGGATACCTGAATACTTTAGAAAAATATCTACTCGGGGTGCCTGGGTGGCTCAGTTGGTTAAGCGTCCTACTCTCAATTTCTGCTCAGGTCGTGATCTTAGGGTTCCTGAGTCTGAGTCCTGCTATAAACGTGGAACTTGCTTGGGATTCTCTGTCTCCCTCTCTCTTTGCCCCTTGCCTACTCACTCTCATTATCTCTCTCAAAAAAATAATAAAAAATAAATAAACATTAAAAAAAAGAAAAATATCTACTCAGTTCCTCTGCCCATTTTTTAGTTGAATTTTTCAGGTTTTCTCTCTCTCTCTTTTGCTATTAAGTTGTATGAGTTCTTTATACATTTTGGATATTAATCCTGTATCAGATGTATGATTTGTAAATATCTTCTTCCTTTCCATAGGTTGACTTTTCATTTTGTTGACTATTTCTTTTGTTATGTAGAAGTTTTTCAGTATGATTTTTTTTGATATGACATTAAAGCACAAGCAACAAAAGTAAAAGTTAATTAATATGTAGAACTACTTCATATTTTTTGATACGTAACTATCATTACTGATGATGGTACTTATTTTTTTAGAAACTCTGTAATTTCTGTTTGTATATTCTCTTTAATCCAAAAGTTTTTTAATATCATTTTTTTTTTCCAACTGAGGTAAACCTTTCTTGTTTTGGTTTGTTTTCCTTTATGATTTCTATTTTGATCTCTGTTTGTTGGCATTGGAATCAGATAATGTTGTTTTAATAGTTTATAGAATTGATCTTTGTTTTCTTGTGCTATACCAGGCATTCTATTTTTGTGAATGTAACATGTGTACTTAAGAAAAAGATATAGTGTCTATTATTACGGTTTAGAATTCAATATATAACCAAAATATTTGCTTACTAATCATGTTGTTTATGTGTTTATATGCTGACTTTTTCTCCTGATTGATATATTTTGTATACTGGCATATTGGTATATGAAGACCCTCTGTTAATATTGTAGCTCTATCCAGTTTTCCATGCATCTCCTGTACATCTATTTTATATAAGTGTTTACTGTGTTATTTAGTGCATAGATACTCATAACTGTTGTAGCTTTATTGTTAAATAAAACTTTTAGCACTACAAAGTGTCCTTCTTTATTTCAGTTAATGGTTTTTTACTTAAATTTCACTGTGTCTGTTACCAAGATAATGATTTCTGCTTTTATATTGTCTCCATTTACCTAGTAAATCTTGGTCCATCTCTTTATTTTTAGTGATTCTGAATCACTGCGTTTTAGGTATGTCTCTTATTTTTGTCTCTTGGATTTTTCTGTAGGAATTAACTTAAGAAATATTTTTCTTTTCAGTCAATTTAAGGTCATTTACATGTATTGATATGATGCATATAGTTGGTCTGAATTCGGTCATATCTTTGGTTTTAATTACTGTGCTTTATGTTATATACTGCTTCTTCCTATTTGGTGATTCTTATTGGCTCATTTCAAACAACATTGCTTTTGGTGTTTAAAAAAAGTTTCCATTTCTTTTGGTATTAAGGAAGGATTTTTACTAATAAAAAGTAAATATCATTGTATTAATACACTTTAAATGCCCTTAATCCCTTTTTTCTTATTAAATGTTTATGAACCAATATTACAGCTTTAAATTGACTCCTGCCTTTAACCTATACAATAGTCAATGATCTTATTCTATTTTCCCTTTTTCTATCCTGTCTACTCCCATATTTCAGTTGGATTTCTTTTTTATTTTTAAGAACACATGTTTAAATACTATCCTTCTACCCAGCTACTAACCTTTTAGTTTTAGATATACAATTAAATAAATGTAATTCTCATCATATGTCCTTTTACAAATGTTTCCTCAGTCATTTCTTGGTTGGATGAATCTTATCTAGTTGATTCTGCAAGAAGAGCTTATGAGTTAAAATTCTCTGTGTTCCTGTATATTCAGAATTAACTTAGAGCTTCTTTACTTAACAGAAAGCTTGACTCTATGTAAAATTCTCAGTTTGTATTTTCAGTACTTAAGTGTTTGAAAAATGTCATTTCACTGTTGCCTTCATTTGTATGTTATTTTTGAGAATTTTGACACCACACTAATTGTCTTTTCTTTGAAACTTTCTTCATATTTTGCCTAAAGGCCAGGGAATTTCTTACTTATCTTGAAACATGAATAGTTGTATTAGGATACTTCCCCTGACTTGATTATTCCAATTCAATTTTACCCACTACACTATACTCAGATCTTTCTTTTTCTTTTCTTTTTTTTTGGGGGGGGGCGGGGTTTGGGGTGGTGAGGATATTGGGATAATTATTTTAAATACTAGTTCCATTCTACTGTATTAAATTTCTTCTTCAGGAACCCAATTATAATATTTTAGAGCTTATATTTCTGTATTCCATTTCCATCCCTTTCTCTCTGAGAAAGAATTTTTTATTGGACTTTTTTTCCAAGTTTTATTTCAATGCCTTTTTAATTAAATTTTCATTTAAACCTATTATTCCTTAAGTAACCTATTATTCCTTGGGTAATTTCATCTTCTTATCTAATGTAATTTTTTAAAGTTTATTTATTTATTGAGAGTGAGCAAGAGGGGGAGGGACAGAGAGAGATGGAGAGAGAGAATGCCAAGCAGCTCTACGCTATCAGCTAGGAGCCTGTCACCGGGCTCAATCCCACCAACTGTGAGATTGTGACCTGAGCCAAAACCAAGAGTCAGATGCTTAACTGGTTGAGCCACTGAGGTGCCCCACTATCTAAGGTAACTTCATACAAAGATATAGAACTGTCTTTCCTTAGTTCAAACAACTCTTGTTTTTCCTTGGTTTATTTTCTTTTTCTGTAACTAGATTTGTATTTCTGACTCAAGATCGCCTAATGCTTGCATGAAGAGACTTAATTTAATTTACAGGGCTGAGCTACAGTCTTCTTAAACTTTGAGTTTCTATTTAGGGAGGCAGGGATTGTTATCAGTAGAAATGCCTTGCTTTGAATTTCCTGCTTTCTTACTATATTTCTGCTGTGTGATTGTTTTCCATTTCTATTAATTTAATGAATGCAATTAATACTTTTAGACTGTCCTTTTTGTGTGGTTTTTATTTATTTTTATTTTTATTGTTTTATTTGAGAGAGAGAGAGAGAGAGAGAGCAAGTGCACATGAGTTGGGAAGAGGGGCAGAGGGAAAGAGAGAGAATCTTAAGCAGGCTCCATGCTGAGTGGGGCTCCATCTAACAACTCTGGCATCATGACCTGAGGCAAAATCAAGACTCTGCAACTCAGCAGACTGAGCCACCCAGGTGCCCCTATTCTTTTTTTTTTTTTAATTTTTTTTTTTTTTAGCGTTTATTTATTTTTGAGACAGAGAGAGACAAAGCATGAACGGGGGAGGGTCAGAGAGAGGGAGACACAGAATCTGAAACAGGCTCCAGGCTCTGAGCTGTCAGCACAGAGCCCGATGCGGGGCTCAAACTCACGGACCGCGAGATCATGACCTGGGCCGAAGTCGGCTGCTTAACTGACTGAGCCACCCAGGCACCCCATTTTTTTTTTAATGAATGACATTGTTAGATCACTTGACATGACTTATTTCCTTTTTTTTTTCCTGCAGGATTTCAAATTTCCCGTTCTTACTACCTACTTCCCCTTCACAAAGACATACTCCAGGGAAAGCACTTTCTCTATATACCTATTCTCCTGAAGTAATGTTTCTCTGATGCTTCCACTTCTAATTCCACTTCATTTCAAACCCCTTCCTTGTAGCCAATTCTGTAAAGCACCAAATCCAATCCACATTTAGTATTTTGTCATTTGGTGTAAATTTTCTCTTTTAGGGAGTGATTTTATCTATGCTTTGTCTAAGACTTGTGGGTCCTACAATTTTTCCATTGAGTTCCTTAAATATCCCCTCCCTAATCTCCATACCACAGCCTTGCAGTGACTAGTGATGGAAACTCTGTTGGAAGTTGTTTTATTATTCTACCTAGAGGTAATTTGTAATGCATGGTATTCTCTGTCTTCTAATAATGACGAAGGTATGCATTATGCGAAGTCTTATTTGTTCTTCCTGATGATGTTATATACATGTGTGTGTGTGTGTGTGTGTGTGTGTGTGTAGAATGTGTGGGGAGAATGTACATCATACAACTGTCATTAAACTCTAGACCCATATACCACATCTGAATATTTTCTATTGACTCACAAAACCTGATTTCAAAACCAAACTCTCGATTTATACTCCAAATCTGCTCCTCATACAATATTTACCATCTTCATAAATGGATCTCTATTCTTCAAGTTATTCAGGCCAAAAAGATATGGAGAAATATTTGACCACTCTTCTCTCTCAAAACTTATCCACAAAATCAAACCCACAGAATGTATACCAAATTCACTCACATTATTTTTTTGCCAAATCAACTATGCCACCTCAATCCAAGCCACCATCATGTCTTATCCAAATGTCAGCAGTTGCTTATAACTCCCATTTTCTGTTCTTGCTGCCCCCAAGTATGGTTACTAAATAGTTGCAAATGCAGCCTTATTAAATGTTCATTAGAACTTAGAATAACATTTAAATCACCTGCCTCTGCTCAATACAGATCTGTTCTCTATTAATCTCTCATACTTTTTACCACTCTCTCACTTGCCCATGTGCTCCAGCCACACGGGTCTTAGCACTATACATATAAAAGAATGTTAACCAGCTTTTAAAAAGAAGGAAATTCTGTAATATGAAACATGATGGACCTTGAGGACATTATGTTAAGTGAAATAGGCCTGACATAGAAAGATAATACTGCATAATTCCACTTACATGAGTTACATAGTCAAATTCAGGGCGCCTGGGTGGCTCAGTCAGTTAAGCGTCCAACTTCGGCTCAGGTCATGATCTCATCGGGCTCTGTGCTGACAGCTAGCTCAGAGCCTGGAGCCTGTCTTTGGATTCTGTGTCTCCCTCTCTCTCTGTCCCTCCCCTGCTTGCACTATCTCTCTCTCTCTCTCTCTCAAAAATAAATTAAAAAAAAATTTTTTAATTAAAAAAATAAAATAGTCAAATTCATAAAATCAAACATAGGAATGGTGGTTACCAGGGGCTGGGGCAGGAGGAAATGGAGAGTTATTAATCGACAAGCATAAAGTTTAATCAGATGAATTAGCTCTGGAGATCTGCTGTACAACATTGTACCTGTAGTCAACAATAATGTATTGTTCCCTTAAACTTTGTTAGGAGGATAGATCTCAGGTTAAGTGTTCTAACTACAATAAAATAAAAATTAATGAAAAAATCAAAGATGCATATGACTAAACTCAAGAATGAAACAAGGGAAATCACTATAGACCCTGCTAATACCAAAAAGAGAATAATAGAATAACATGAACAACCTTATACACACAAATTTGACAATTTAGATGAAGGAGACCAATTACTCATAATATACAAACTACCATACCCAATTCATCTGAAATAGATAATCTGAATAGCCCTATAACTACTAAGGGAATCCCATTTTTAACTTTAAAAACTTCCTCAAAAAAAAATAAACTTCAGATCTGGATGGTTTCACTGGAGAACTTGAACAAATGTTTAAAGACAAATTAACAACAATTACATCCTATCTCTACCAGAAGAAAAAGGTGTTAACACTTTAAACTCATTTTTAAGACAATATTACCCTAATATAAAAAAAAAAGATAAAGAACAAAAAAGGAAAAATATAGACCAGTATTCTTCATAAATATAGACCAAAAAGATTATTGACAAAACATTAGCAAGTAGAATTTGGCAACATGTAAAAAACAATTTTAGAGGATGGCCAATTTGTGTTTATTCCATGAATGCAAGACAATATTAATATTTAAAAATCAATCAATATAATCCATCATATTAATAGGGAAAAGAAAAATCACACAATTTTTGTAATATAGAATAAAAGTGATAATATTCAACACCCATTCAGATAAAAAGTTCCTAGAAAACTAGGAATAGAGGAGTGTCTGGGTGGCTCAGTTGGTTAAGTGTCTGACTTTGGCTCAGGTCATGATCTCATGGTTTATGAGTTCATGCCCCCACATCGGGGTCTCTGCTGTCAGCACAAAGCCCGCTTTGGATCCTCTGTCCCCCCTTTCTCTCTGACCCTTCTCTCTCTCTCTCTCTCTCTCTCAAAAATAAACATTAAAAAAAGAAAACTAAGAATAGAAGGGAACTTCCTCAACTTGATAAAGGATATCTACAAAATTGATTATAGCTAACATACCTATTGATTTCACTTACGGCAGGAAGTAATCAAGACAATTTGTGCACAAGTTTGAGAATGTGTACCCTAGAACTGTGATTCTATAAAATATATAATTTTTTATAGGAGAGAAAGTATTGGGAGATCATTAAATCTGATTCATTTTCACAGGCTATAATGAGGGATACAATTCAAAAATTTCAAAATTAACAGAGTTCAGCAAAATGATCTCCAGTGTCACTTCCCAATCCTTGAGAGTGTTTCCCAGGATTAACTTCCATAAGATTTATAAATGATAAGAAAGGTAGTGCTCTTTTCACAACACACTTAACTGTTCTATCTATAAAGCAATGCTACGGTAAAATAAAATTCATGTTTTCAGTAGCCTAATTATTAGTGAAACTGTTGTAAAAATGTGTGTGAATTTTTTAAAAAATGTCTTCAAATTGCAGAAAAATTATATGTATACATTTATTAGATACCAATTTCCATCAGTAAGAACACACTATTTTATCTGAGCTGGGCTTTCTAATATTACTACTAAGATACATTTCTTGGAGGGAAAAAAACCCTATTATTCTCAAAGTTTCCCTGATGGAAAATTAATTTACAAAGACAATAATGATAATGTTGGGAAAGTTTCTCATCTGGGAGACCCAGTGGGGGAGAAAACCACCCTATTAGCTATTGGCATGTTGGGTTAATCAGTGGACCATGATACAGAATAATAACCTTCTACGCACTAAGCATGTGACTGAGTAATTGCCACACACTGGAATTTCCCAGTGACTCTGAGATGTCAGGGGAAATGTTAAGCAGCAAATTTCCTAAATGGGTATGTATCTATTGTACTGCATAGAAATTACAATACATTTTGCACAAGATTGTAACTGATCTTCATCTCCATTATGTGTCATACTTGCCACAGAGAAATCAAATTGGCACATTTAATGGTCTTGCAGAATACAGGCTTTCAGAGATTTCTATCATTAAATCTACATAGTTCTGGGTGAGAAATGGGAGTTTTTGTGCTCTCAACTCACTTTTGTTTGTGTCCCATGATTGATACTGATAAAGGACTTGTATTTAAAATATGAAAATAACACTTAAAACTCAACCATAAGGAAACAACACAATTATTTAATGCAATTATAAATAGTATTTTTATTTTAATGTAGAATTGTTCAATGCTATTATAAAGAAATGCAACTGATGTTTATATACTGCTTTTGTATCTTGTCTTCTAGCCAAACTCACTTATTAGTTTTAGTAGTTTTTTTTTATACATTACTTAGGATTTTCCACATAGATGATTATGTCATCTGCAAATAAAGAAGCTTTTACTTCTTTTTCTATCCGAATACTCTTTATTTCTTTTTCTTGCCCCACTGTGTTAGCTAGAACCTACAGAATAGACTTGATTAGAAGTGGTGAAAGTGGAGATCCTCACCTTGTTAGCTGTACCTTTTTTTGTACATGTTTCTTACAGGATTGACAAAGTTCCCTTCTGTTGTAAGCAGTTCGGGCTACTAAAACAAAGTATGATAGACTGAGTGGCATATAAACAACAGAAATTTATTTCTCACAGGTCTGCAGGCTGGAAGTCTGAGATTAGAGAGACAACATGAAGTTCTAGTGAAACTCATTCTTCCAGGTTGCAGACTGCTGACTTCTTGCTGTGCCCCCACATAAAAGAAAGAAGGCAAGAGAAATGTCTGGGGTCCCTTTCCTAAGGGCAGTAATCCCCTTCATGAGGGATCCACATTCATGACCTAATCACCTCCCAAAGGCCTCACCTCCTAACACCATCACATTGAGGGTTAGGATTTCAACATATGATTTTGGGGGGACACATTCAGTCCACTGCACCTTCTATTTCTAGCTTTCTGTATGTTTTCATCAAGAGTAGATGCTGGATTTTTTCAAATGCTTTTTCATCATCTATTGAGATGATAATATGTTTACTTATATTTTCATTCTATTAATATGGTCAACTAATTCTTCTTAATTAATCTCGTTGACTAATTCTTCAAGTTTGAATATGCCTTGAAGTCCTGGGATAAACACAAAAATGGTTGTGATATATTATCATTTTTAGATATTGGTGGATTTGATTTTCAAAATTTTGAGGGATATTGGCTTGTGGTTTTCTTTATGTATGATGTCTTTGCCTGGTTTTGGTATGAATAATGTCGGCCTTATAAAAGGACTTATGACCTATTCACTTGTTGTCTATTTTCTGAACTCAAGTAGCATTTCTTCCTGAAACACTTGCTGAAATTCACCATTGAAGTCATCTGCTCCTGCATTTCAATTTGTGAGATGGACTTTACCTACAAATCCTATTAAATTCTATTTAATAGAGTGTTAGTAAATAGGTTTATTTCTTGATTTGCCTTTGATAGTTTGTGTCTTTCAGGGAATTTGCCCATTGTCAATTAAGTTGTCAAATTTATTGGCATAAAGTCAGAGAAAGAAAAATACCACATGATTTCACTTATATGTGGAATTTAAGAAACAAAACAAATGAACAAAGAAAAAGGGACAAATCAAAAAACAGACTCTTAACTATGGAGAACAGACAGATGGTTACCAGCAGGGAGGTGGGTGGGAAAATGGTGGCAAAAGGTCAAAGGGATTAAGAGTACACTTATCATGATGAGCACTGAGTAATGTATAGAATTGTTAAGTCACTATATTACACCTGAAACTAATATGACACTGCATGCAAACTATACTGGAATTAAAATTTAAAAAATAAGATAAATAAAATAAAATGGTAAAAAATAAAATTTAATATTTCATACTTATTTTAAAAATTATTGGCATAAAGTTGTCCTTAATATTCATGTATTACTACTTTGATAATAATTGAATATACAGTGAGGTTAATTATGTAATTCCAGACATTAGCGATTTATGCCTTCACCTTTTTTTTTTTATCACTCTGGCTCAAGACATCAATTTTATTCATCTTCTCAAAGAGTCAACTTTTACTTTCACTGATTTTCTCTATATATTTTCTGTTACATGTTTAATTTATTTGCAATGTGATTCTAGGGATTTCCTTTCTTCCAGTTACTTTGAGCTTATTTACTGTTTATTTTCTAAAATTTAAGTTGGAAGATGAGTCATTGATTTGAGACCTTTACTCTTCCAAAAGGTAGGCATTTAATGTTATAAACTTTCCCCCGATACTGATTTAGCTTCTTGTATGTGTGGGCTTATGATTTTCATCAAATTTACAACAGTTAAAGGGCACCTGGCTGGCTTAGTCAGTAGAGCATGAGACTCTCGATCTCAGGGTCATGAGTTTGAGCCCCATGTTGGGCATAGAGATTACATTTTTAAAAAATTTTTATTTAATCAATTTTTTTTAAAATTTACATCTAAGTTAGTTAGCATATAGTGCAACAATGATTTTAGGAGTAGATTCCTTAATGCCCCTTACCCATTTAGCCCATCCCCCTCCCATATCCCTCCAGTAACCCTCTGTTTGTTCTCCATATTTAAGAGTCTCTTATGTTTTTGTCCACTTCCCTGTTTTTATATTATTTTTGTTTCCCTTCCCTTAGGTTCATCTGTTTTGTATCTTAAAGTCCTCATACAAGTGAAGTCATATATTTGTCGTTCTTCTGACTAATTTCACTTAGCATAATACCCTCTAGTTCCATCCACAAAGTTGCAAATGGTAAGATTTCATTCTTTTTGATTGCCAAGTAATACTCTATTGTATATATATATACCACATCTTCTTTATCCACTCATCCATTGATGGTCATTTGGGCTCTTTCATTACTTTGCCTATTGTGGATAGTACTGCTATAAACATTGGGGTGCATGTGCCCCTTCAAAACAGCACACCTGTATCCCTTGGATAAATACCTTGTGGTGCCACTGCTGGGTTGTGGGGTAGTTCTATTTTTATTTTTTTGAGGAACCCCCATACTGTTTTCCAGAGTGGCTGCACCAGTTTGCATTCCCCCCAGCAGTGCAAAAGAGATCCTATTTCCTCTGCACCCTCGCCAACATCTGTTGTTGACTGAGTTGTTCCTGTTAGCCATTCTGACCAATGTGAGGTAGTATCTCATTGTGCTTTTCATTTGTATTTCCCTGATGAGTGATGTTGAGCATCTTTTCATGTGTCAGTTGGCCATCTGGATGTCTTCTTTGGAGAAGTGTCTATTCATGTCTTTTGCCCATTTCTTCACTGGATTGGTTGTTTTTTGGGTGTTGAGTTTGATAAGTTCTTTATAGATTTTGGATGCTAACCCTTTATTTGATATGTCATTTGCAAATATCTTCTCCCATTCCATCGGTTGCCTTTTGGTTTTGCTGATTGTTCCCTTCGCTGTGCAGAAGCTTTTTATTTTGACGAGGTCCCAATAGCTCATTTTTGTTTTTGTTTCCCTTGCCTCAGGAGACGTGTTGAGTAAGAAGTTGCTGCAGCTAAGGTCAAAGAGGCTTTTGACTGCTTTCTCCTCGAGGATTTTGATGGCTTCCTGTCTTACATTTAGGTCTTTCATCCATTTTGAGTTTATTTTTGTGTATGGTGTAAGAAAATGGTCTGGGTTCATTTTTCTGCATGTCGCTGTCCAGTTTTCCCAGCACCACTTGCTGAAGAGACTGTGTTTATTCCACTGGATATTCTTTCCTGCTTTGTCAAAGATGAGTTGGCTATACATTTGTGGGTCCATTTCTGGGTTTTCTATTCTGTTCCATTGATATGAGTGTCTCTTTTTGTGACAGTAGCATACTGTCTTGATGATTATAGCTTTGTAACACAGCTTGAAGTCTGTAGAGATTACATTTTTTAAAATTTACAAAAAAATTGGTCGCTTGGGTGGCTCAGTCAGTTAGGCATCTGACTCTTGATTTTGGCTCAGGTCATGATCTCATAGTTTGTGGGTTCGAGTCAGAGCATCAGGTTCTGTGCTGACAGCATGGAACCTGCTTGGGATTCTCTCTCTCCCTCTGTTTCTGCCACCTTCCCCCCACTCTTTCTCAAAATAAATAAACTTTAAAAAAAACACAAAAATTAAGCTTCCTAAAGATGTTCCACTACTCACTGATGATCTGTTAAATTTTTTCCTGTCTTTCTTTTTCCCCCTGTATTCTATTTGGATACTTTCCACTGTTATGTCATCAGGTTCACTAATAGTTTCTTCTGTAATGTCTAATGTGTTGTTTTTCTCATCTAGTGTATTTTTCATCTTATACATAGTCATATTTATATCTAGATGTTCAGTTTGAGTCTTTTACAATCTTCCATGTCTCTACTTAAGATGTTCAATCTTTCCTCTGGCCTCTTGGATATATGGAATGTAATTATAGTAATTGTTATAATTAATGCCTTTATCTACTATCAACTGTATTAATCCTGGGTTTATTTCAATTTAACAATTGAGCAACTTTTCTTGTCATTAAAGGTTATATCTTCCATCTTCTTTGCATGCTTGGTAATTTTTTATTGCCTACCAACATTGACATTTTTACCTGATAGGTAGTAGATGTTTGTATGTTTGTATTCCTAAAGTTTTTTTTTATTTTATATTTTACCCTGGATACAGTTAAGTTACTTGAAAAATAATCTTAGGCCTTGATTTTAAGATGAGTGTTTAGTCCACGGCTAATTTTTAAATCTGTTTTAAGTTTATTTATTTTGATAGAGAGAGAGTGCAAGCACAAGCGGGGGTGGGGCAGAGAGAAGGAGAGGCAGAATCCCAAGCAGGCTCCATGCCATTAGCAAAGAGCCTGATGTGGGGCTTGAACTCATGAACTGTGAGATCATGACCTGAGCCGAGATGAAGAGTCAGACACTTAACTGACTGCACCACCCAGGCACCTGTATGGCTAATTTTTAACCACAACTAGGGCAAGATACTTTTGAATACTGTATTTTATGCCCAATGAATTGTGAGGTTTTCCATTCTAGCTAGTGGAAAAGGAAATTCTTCCTAGTCACTTGTGAGCCCCAGGCATTGCTACCTCTCATAACTGTAGGTAATTCTCCTTCTAGCCTTAAGGAGTTACCTCACATGTGTTTACTGATTTCACATGATTACTTAATGAGGACTCTCAGCAGATCTCCAGAATTCTCTCTGTGTACAACACTCTTGTCTCCAGTACTCTCTCCTATTAACTCCAGCTGTTTTAGCCTCCTTTGTTTTACTGCTATGTCACTCTAATTCAGAGTTATGATGGACTCCACACTGCTTCCTGAGTACATCTTTCCCAAAAATTGTAGCATGATCCATCCACTTAGATGGTTAAATTATCACCCCAAAGGTTTGCAAGCCTACCATTCCTTCTCTCTAATGTTGGTTTAGAGAACAGATTCATGGGGAACTAACTACATAATATGTACAAACAGAGTAACTCACTATTATTTCCCAATGGCAAGAACCAGTCAGGCAATGGGACCATGCCATTGTCACTTTTCGATTTCATTTCTTTCACTAATACCCACCCAAAGCTGGAAAGTTGTATAATTTTATGTTGTACATTTCTAGAATGGAAAGGAGTGATGTTCCCTGGCTAGTTTGGGTTCTCTGGCTAAGAGCATAGAAGATCAAAAAGTGATAGCAAAGCTATATGGTTAATGGACATCAGAAAACTTTTGGGATTTTCCATTCAGTAGGTGGGATTTAATCAGTATCCTTCATCAATGCACTAGCTGCTGAAGTTCACAAGAACCCTATGGAGAACATTCTGTCAAAGCTGACACTCTGGAAGAGTGTGACATCAAACAGATGGGTTTGGTGCTGGGCTCATATGTTGGTTATCACATTTCCTGGTTTTAACTATGTCACTGAACATATTGGGTGAATAGGATAAAGCTGTACACAGAGACTAGAGAAAAGAAACAGGAAACTACTTTAGCAAGTTCCTGGCAACGTATTTGACTATCATTTGGGATTTCAGTAAGATTCTCAAGCCAAGTTCTGTTTACACGTGTGCAAGTTTAGGCACTAGGTATTACATTCATCACTGCTGACAAGAATAAGACATCTTCATTGCATGTGATCTTATTAAATGTGGCACAGCATTTATAGTCACAAGAAGAGCACTGCCCGGGGAAAGGGCAGTAGTTAACAGTCTAGGCCAGGTCCTGACATAAAAACTCATGACAGGAGAAAACACAATTGGAACTAAACGGTGTAGACAGAACACTGTAAACAGAAGAACATTGCTTATATTCGTTTCAGCAAAATTATGAAATCTACAAGTGAGCAAATTATGAGATTCATAAAATTATTTTTAAATTTGTATCCTTAAGTAGAATGGGATGTTTAGCTAAGTAAGAGGATCCACTGGAATAACTCTTCTCAACTTCTTAAAAAAACTTTTTAACTGAACTTGGCTTCTCTGTTCACTTCATGTACTGCTGCTTTGATATTTTTGGAGATGGTTCTTTAGGAGCCAGCAAAATATTTTAGCATAATATTCTAGAGTAAAAAAAAAAAAAAAACTTCTGTATTTAAATTTTGGTTCTATCATGTACTAACTATGTGACTCTGGGTCTCAGTTCCTTTATCTGCAATATGGGGATAAAAATAGTACCTCCATTATAAGCTTCTTCTAAGGATTAAATGGTGGCTATAAACTAGTATTCTTTTAATTCCGATTGATTTATTCATCACTCCCCCTCAATGAATTGCATTGCATAAAGAATTACTTAAATTATTTTACTTTCTTGAGCCTTTGAATTACTAGGGAATTCCATTTATTCTTCATACATTATATAATTCCTACATCATAAGCATTTGTATCATATTTTCCAGTCTTGCAATCAGATATATTTGACATTCAAAGACCTAGCTTAATTTAATCCATGGAAATTCTTTAAAAACATATCTATTGAGCATTGAGAGACATAAACACAGGAGATAAGGATAGACAAGCGAGATGTTATGCATCAGCCCAATGATCTTAGAATGTACTGGGAAAGATGGGAATGTATGAGATAAATAGAAGCACAAGGGAGGAAGGCTATCTCCCTTGGGGGAAGGATATTTAGATAACTTTTCACAGAGGAGGTGAGGTTTGAGCTAAGGGTAGATGTCCCAGGTCATTAGGAAGACAAAGATGAAATTTATTTCTGACAGTGGGAATAGCATTTACAACATCATGGCATTGTATAAAGGCATGGAGGTTTGAAAGAACAAAAAGTAGGGTGGTGCTAATGGAGCAAAAGTTATGTGAGGGCGTGTGGGGGAACTGAGACAGGAAAAGTAGGGACAAATCACAGTATTTTAAATACAAATGAAAAACATTCACTTTCATCAATCATCATCAGTATAAATAATAATTATTCATGACATTAGGTTGAGTATTCAATGGCAGAAACCTGAAAGTGCATGAAGAACATGTACCAAGCACCTATTATGTGCCTGTCTCAGGACTAAGGAGTTTTAACATATAATCATATTTAAGTCATATAAACAAAATATTTGACGAATTTCATTCTCATCCACACTGTCACAGGTCAAGTCGCATGCAAAGGTTCTGAGACAAACACGGAATGGAGAGTTGTACCTGTTGGCTGTTGCTGCTGCTGGGTGAGCTGTTTAAGAATATCAGGTCACCTGGTGAAGTAGAGCCAGCATCAGGTGACAATACCAGAATTTATGTCCTGGCTTTTGGCACTGAGTAAGTCATTTACCCTCTCAATGTATGTTTCCACTACAAAACATGCAGAAAAGGACCAGGTGATGCTGGGTATTGCTTCTTGAAAAAAAAATGTTATTTTCCAAACACAAAGTTGTACTAAACTACAGAGAAACTTAAAGAATGGACTCATTTATTACTTGAACAAAACAAACAATACTTCATCTATATTTCTGTGGAGACCGGAATCACAGGGAGACATGAGGAATGAACAGTCTTGCCAGAGAGACAGGTAAATGAATAGATCGCTATAGCATCCACTCATAAGGATAATGGCAGAGATGAGGCAAAGCTCTCAGGTAGGGCCCCAAGTCATGACTGAGTATGGAGGAAATCAGTGAAGATTCCTGAGAAAAAGCTATCTCTAAGTTGAGATCAAAACACTTGTTCTAAGTTCCCAGATAAGAAAGCAAGAAGGCATTCATTTATCTGTCTTCCCAGCTAGACTGTTCATTCCATATGTGTGCCTGTGTTTCCAATCCCCTTAGAGGGCTCTAGACTAAGGATCATTTGTTTTGCTCAGGTAATAAATGAGTCCATTCTCTGAGCTTCTCTGTGTTTTTAGGCATCTGTGCAGGGGCAGCAGCAAGTGCAGACATTGGATGGTTAGAGAATTTGGAGTGTTCAGGGAACTATAAGGTGCTGGGTAGGGCTAGAGCAGAGGGAACAAAGGGTCCTAAGTCATAAAAAACATGAGTCTGAGGCCAGCAGGGGTGAGCTCATGAAAATTCATGTAAATCATACTCAAGAGATGAATTTATTCCAAAGGTCACAAGGTGCCATGGAATGACTTTTAAGCATGAAGTCACATGATAAGCTTTGCATTTTAGAAAGCTTACTCCTGAACAGTGAAGAGATGAGGAATGAGTGTCAGCATGTATAGAACTTCAAAGAGAAACTGATGAGAACAAGTACTAATAACAGAGAAAACAGAAAAGAAAAACAAAAGAAACATATTTTGTCTCAAGTTTAAGGGCAATTACATGGTTGAACAGTCTATATTGGTGTCTGCTTTGATGTAAGAAAAAGAGAGAAGACAAGACAGGAGACAAGTTCCACTCCCCGGTTTCTGGTTTTGGCACTGGGGAAATGATGAGGTCATTTGCTGAGATGAATTCAGTTTTTTCCTCCAGGGGTGAAACTTATGGCCTATCCAACATTAGTCCTTCACCTATGTTTTGGATTCACCTCTCTTATCTCTTCAAACATCCTCAATCATTATCATTACTTTTCTATACCCTCAATCAGTTGTCTCTTTACCCTTTACTCTCAGTGTTACTAATTAAAAACTAAACAAAAACAAATGCAACAAGCTTCTTCAGCCCTATGTTCTACCAAATTATTTCCTTGTGTGTGTTTTTTATCTTTCCATCACTTTGTACTCAAATTCCTCACATGAACAATCTGTCCTCTTTATTATCCTCTTCTGTTTAAGACCTTGCCATAGTCCCTTAATCAGACGCTTCATATCAACCAATCAACCCTAATTCCTGGCATCCTTCCTCCTCACTGACTCAAATTCACTCTTAAATCTTCTTTTTTTTTTTTAAGTTTATTTATTTTGAGAGAGAGAAAGAGAGTGCACACGTGCACACGAGCAGGGGAGGGGCAGAGAGAGGGGTAGAGGGAATCCTAAGGAGGCATCACACTGTCAGCACAGAGCCTGATGGGGGGCTCGAACCCACCAACTGGGAGATCATGACTTGAGCCGAAATCAAGAGTTGGATGCTTAACTGAATGAGCTACCCAGGCACCCCTTAAATCTTTCTACTCTGGATTAATTTACCATATGATCCAGATACAGAATCTGCCTCAGCACAGAACACTTATAATACCATTTTCAACCCACTGCATTGAGTTCATGCATTTGTGACTCTTCTCGCCTTACATTAGGCCCTCATTTCCTACTTTCACCTGAAATCTGACGACTCCCCAATGTTGTCACTAACATAGATGTCTTTTCTGAGTTAAAAGCCTGAATATCAAGTTGTTGAGTGTCACTTCCATCTTAATGCCACCAAAGGAACTTCACATTCCTCATGTCCAAAATTAAAACTATAAGAACACACACACACACACACACACACCGCAATATGTTTTATAAAGGCATCACATTAGCAAGAATGGCCACAGAATAGAAGACAATGAAATTGAAAATGGGGAAAAGGGAAGATTACAATTAAATTTACAGGAGAGATGCCTTTCACGTATAAGGGAGGTCACTGCATTTAAGCTGAGGAGTTTCATAAACTCCCCATGCCTGAGATTTGGCTGGTGAAAAAAACAGTCCGCAAATAATCTCAGTAAAATGGTCAAATATCCACTGTTGCTTAGGACAACCTGAATATCAGCAGGGCTACACTATGGGTCCACAACTGACACAGAAGCTAAACTCATGGTTTGATAAGTGATACAAGAGTCTTGGCCCTCAGTAACTCCTCAGGGCTCCCATGTATCCTCTTAGCCCCTGTGCAATCAAACCCAAGGCAAATATATATATTTATATTATTAAATAAATATACATATTTATGCCATAAATATATGTATTTATCCTGTATTATATATCATAGTACATGTATATACTATTTTTCCATAGAAATTGTTGACATAATTTTGTAATTATCATGTAATTAAAATAAGAAAACCATCAGCAATTACCAAGTCAGTGTTTTCATGGCAAATTTAATAGTGACATGAGTATGCAGGGGCTGGGATTACATATTCACTGTTTGGTGAACACTGTCCATGCTATCTGCCTTCTTCCAGATCCAGAAGGTGCTTAAATAAATCTTGAACTTTCAGGAATCTTTGTCTCTCTTACCCTGGTCTGTTTTCAGTTTTTTGGGGGGAAAATGAGTTTATTAGACCCTGTTACACAAAAATCCACCTAAAGCGTTTTCTGAATACTAAAGAGATACACTTTTTTCCATTGTAAATCATTGTTCCTTTGTCTTTTCTGTTCCTTTGCTTTTTTCGTCCACTCAAAATGGAAATGGAAATGTCTAAAATATATGTAGGATGAAAAATGGGTATTGTTCTGCTCAGTGAGTTTTAATGTTTATTGAGGTTTTCTGTCTTGGTTTCTGCTTTCCTGACAAACTCAACTATAGTCTCTTTGTCCTGTACAGAAAAAAAATATTATGAATAAAATATAGCTGGTCGAAATAGATTTTTAAAGAAATTTGGTGATTCATTCTTTACATGGTATTCATTTTTTTATTTTTTCATTTTAAATTTTTTAAAATTTTTATTTATTTTGAGAGTGGGGGGGGCAAAGAGAGAGGGAGAGAGAGAATCCCCAGCAGGCTCTGCACTCTCAGCTCAGAGCCTGATGAAGGGCTTGATCTCACAAACCGTGAGATGATGAGCCAAAATCAAGAGGTGAACCCAGGCACACCATACCTGGTATTCAGTTTTAAACCAGCAAACCAATCATGCAAACTTTCATCAATTGATATCTTCAGTCTGAAATCAAATGTGTCTATTATGCTCCTAATACACACAGAAAACTGTAGGAGCTTCTTTCAAACAATGGTAAAAAGTCCTAACAATAAAGGCTATTTGTACATGATAGATTAACTTCCAACTGTCATCTGAAGAAGGGACCAAATCCAGTACACTTACTATTTCTGTAAATAAAGTTTTATTGGCACACAGCCGTGACCATTTGTTTGCATACTGTTTACGGCTGTTTGCATGCAACTAGAGTATACATGCATAGTTGCAAGAGAGACCATATGGCTTATAAAGCTTAAAATACCACTATTTTTATCATTGTTGTATTTTTTAAAATCTATCCTATGTATACAATTACTCTTAAATAAAATCATCAGTATATATGCATCTAGTATCCTTAATTATAATTGAGAATATGACTTATAATAGCTGAATAATATTCCCATTTATAGATCCACCATGAATTTAAACATCTCAATTTTTTCCAAAGATTTTGTTATTGAATGTGATGAGAGGTGAATATTCTTGAACATAAATATTTGTTCTTTTCTTCAGTTACATTCTTTAACATTCTTTAAGTTCAAAACATTCTTGAGGTATAATTTATTCAGAATAAAATGCATCCATTAATACTCTACAGTTCTATCAGTTCATTGAGTATTGATTCACCTTTATTGAGATGTCATTTACATAAAATAAAATACGCCCATTTTAAAAGTATAGTTTGATGAGGGGTGCCTGGCTGGTTCAGTTGGTCAAGCATCAGACCTTGGCTCAGGTCATGATCTCATGGTTCATGAATTTGTGCCCCGCATAGGGCTCTTTGCTGTCAGCACAGAGCCCACTTCGCATCCTCTGTCCCCACCTCCTCTCTGCCTCTTCCCCACTGGTTCTCTCTCTCTCTCTCTCAAAATAAATAAGTGAACTTAAAAATAAAGAAACTTCCAAACTTATTATAAAGGTGACTGTATCAATTTGCACTACAACCCACAGGGTATGAAAATTTCAGTTGCTCACATTCTGGACAAAATGTGGTATTGTCAGTTTTCTTTTTAATTCAGCAATTCTAGAGGGTAGAATTTCATTTTCATCTTATTTTCTATTTCCCTGATAGCTCAAGATGTCAAGGACATTTTAATTTTTTTTTTTAATGTTTATTTATTTCTGAGACAGAAAGAGACAGAGCACGAGTTGGGGAGGGGCAGAAAGAAAAGGAGACACAGAATCCGAAGCAGGCTCCAGGCTCTGAGCTGTCAGCACAGAGCCTGACGTGGGGCTTGAACTCACAAACCGTGAGATCATGACCTGAGCTGAAGTCAGTCGCTCAACTGACTGAGCCACCCAGGTGCCCCAAGATGTCAAGGACATTTTAATGTGCTTTCTGGTCATTCTGTTTAGAGTGTCTTTGCCAATCTTTTGCTTGCTTTTTGTTGGATTGTTTGTTGTCCTATTATTGGGTTGTAAGAGTTTTACTATATCCTAAAACTCAATCCTTTGTCCAATATACGTATTACATACATTATCTCCTATATATAGTTTGCTTAATAGTTTAATTTTGTTAAAGACTCATTTGACATTTCTTTCTTTTGTGGTTTGTGCTTTCTATGTTCTTTAAAATATATTTCCCCAACCCAAGATCATGAATGTTTTCTTCTCTGTTTTCTCTTAAAGGTTTTAGAATTTTGACTTTTCCTTTTCCTTGCTTGTTCATGAGCCTTTATGAATTATTTTTTGTGTGTGTAAGGTATGAAATTGTCATTAAGGTTCATTTTCTCCCCCATGGAGATGTCCAGTTATTCCAAAACCATTTATGTAAAGGAGTTTCTTTCCCTACTGAATTATATTCGCAACACTGAAAAATAAGTTGATTATATGGGTAGGTTTATTTCTAGATGTGCTGTGATGTTCCATTTATCCAAATGCCTATCCTTACATCAGTAAAACACTGTCTGGAATATTGTAGCTTTCTAGTAAATTTTGAATCAAGTAGTTTAAGTACTCCAACTTTGTTGTTTTTTCAAAATGTCTTAGATATCCTGGGACTTTTGTAAGTTCATATAAATTTTAAAATCAGCTTGTCAATTTCTGCACCCAAAAATGACTCCCTCCTGGTATTTTGACTGGGATTATATTGAGTCTATAGATCAAATTGTGGAAAAATAGTCCTCTTCAATTTATTGATTCTTCCACTCATGAAAATGTTTTGATTTTTCATTTGTTTTGATTTCTTAAAAAGTTTTCAGCAATATTTTGTTGTATTCTTCATAGAGTAGGCTTACCACTAAAGTAATCTGAAGAATTTTTAGTAATCAAACTGGGAGCTTGAAAAGTGAAGTTACAAGTCCTGGATAATCAATGAAAAGGACATGATATTCCACAAAAATCACTGCATATTTAAAAAAAATTAAGTAGCATTGATGGCCTAGTTGAGGTTAGAGAGCATACCTTCAGTGTGGAACTAATTCCCTTTTGGGACTTTTTTCATCAACAAATGGTGGCTTGGAAGCAATAGTAGATAAAATATATTATGAAGGTATGCTAGAATTAGAAACTTGTTAGCAGAAATTCTAGGTGAGGAATTCTTGAGTAACTACCACACTGAAATGGGTGAAGTCAGTGTTTATGATTGTTTTGTGGCCATACACCAGAATATTTAGAAAACAAAATGAGGAGACAGAATAATTTTACAGAGGTAAAAAATAAGATAAACAAAAGTTATATAGATTAAGAGAGCAGAAAGGAGAGATGAGAAAGGAAATAAGAAAAATGAGAAAAGAGTAAGTTGTGTTTCATTTATGTAGAGGAAAGATGCAATCTAGGTCAAATAAATAACTCCATGAATATTTATCACTGGATTCTTCATTGGGCTTTCACACCAATGCCATTTGCCCTTTAATGATTTACTTTGGCTGCAGGGATGATATTGTTCTTTTTAATATTGAAATATAATTGGCATATAATAGCCTATTAGTTTCAGGTGTACAACACAGTGATATGATATTTCCATACAAAATTAAATGATCCCCACAGTAAGTCTAGTTATCATCTGTCACCATAGAAAGTTATTACAATATTATTGATTGTATTCTCTATGCTTTACATTACATTCCCATGACATATTTATTTTATAACGGAAGTTTGTACCTCTTAATCCCCTTCACCTTTTTCCCCCATCCCTGCAATCCCTCCCCCTCCTTCTGGTAACCAACAGTTTGTTTCCTGTATGAGTCAGTTTCTGTTTTGTCTTGTTTGTTCATTTGTTTCACTTTTTTAGATTCTACATATAAATGAAATCATACAGTATTTGTCTTTGACTTATTTCACTTAGCAGAATACCCCCTTGGTCCACCCTTGTTGTTGCAAATGACAAGATTTCATTATTTGTTATGGCCAAGTAATATTCCATTATATACGTATACATACATACAGAGAGAGAGAGAGGGACCATAACACATCTTCATTATCCATTTATCTATCAGTGGGTACTTAGGTTGCTTCCAAACCTTGGCTGTTGTAAATAATGCTGCAATGAACACAGAGGCACTTCTATCTCTTCAAATTGTTGTTTTTATTTTCTTCAGACAAATACTTAGTGGTATAATTGTGGGATTGTATGGTAGTTCTATTTTTAATTTTTTTCAGGAAATACCATTGTTGTTTTCCATAGTGACTGTACCAATTTACATTCCCACCAACAATGTATGAGGATTCCCTTTTCTTCACATCCTTGCCAACACTTGTTATTTTTGTCTTTTTTATAATAGTCAGTCTGACAGGTGTGAAGTGGTATCTCATTGTAGTTTTGATTTGTACTTCCCTAATGATTAGTGATGTTGAGTACCTTTTCACATGCAGGGATGGTATTCTTTGTTCCTTTTACACATCACCCATAATTCCCTTTTCCAGCATTGATAAGAATTTTTTATGTCATTGCTAAGCATGACTATTTCTAAGATTAAATGCCAATATTCTTCCTTTGAAAATAACATGTTTGCAGATGGCTTGTTGAGTATGGATGTTTTATCAGCATTCAAAGAGGTAGTACAGCTTTTTTTTAATCCAAAAAAGGGGTGCAGCTTGTTGCTTGCCTTAAAAAGGAAAAGGAGGCTTGATCTGTGCTTATGGATTTGCCAAAGCACCTGAGGGTAATTGAGTCGCTTGCATTGTGGAAGTATCATTTAGATGTTGCTGTTCAAATATAGATGCAGCTACACTGACAAGACTGTCTTCCTCTAGGCCATCCACTGATGCAGGATGCTATAGGCAATTTGAGATCAGCATTCTCAATTAATATTTCTGGCATGCACTTTACATTGTTTACAAATGTCCTTAGGCAAAAATGGAATGTATCACTAAACATGGCAATATATTTCATGTGACTTTCTTGCTTCTCTCAACCTCCGGAGAATTCAGTTGAAAGACTGAACAACTGTAAAATAGCAATCAGGAAGACAAAAGCCATCCTACACATTTGGTAAACATCCATTTGGTTTCCACTATATCAATTAATCTACTAATTTAATATTCCACCTTCAATCAACTCTCAGCACCAAAAGTCAACACAGCAGGGCTCACTTATGAAATCAGTGATGTTGAAATGCTTTTATTTCATTTTCATCAGTTCAAATTATCATAAACCTGTTCAGATACCCAGGCTCATAGATTGGTGAAGAATGTGTAATAGAATCTTCAATATGTCATTAAACTCGTATGATGCTTAATTTTTTAATTTTTATTTATTTTTGAAAGAGAGAGAGAGAGAAAACACGTGAGTGGGGGAGGGGCAGAGAGACAGAGACACAGAATTGGAAGCAGGCTCCAGGCTCTGAGCTGTCAGCACAGAGCCTGATGTGGGGCTTGAAATCATGAACCACAAGATCATGATCTGGGCCAAACTCTGATGCCTAATTGCCTGAGCCACACTGGTGCCCAATGTGTAATTTTTTGAGTGGAGGAATGAATCTCCATAAATCAAGGGCCTTGGGCATATAATTAACAATCTATTTGATACTATATCTGATTCATTGATTGATAAGGAACTTGAATAGTGCCAAAATAAAATCAGGTTCTCTTATAAGCCATGGTGATGATCAAAACAGTAAGAAAGAGAAATATCACATAATTTCACTCATATGTGGAATTTAAGAAACAAAACAGATGAACATAGAGGAAGAGAAGGAAAAATAAGATAAAAATCAGAGAGGGAGGCAAATCATAAGAGATTCTTAAAAACAGAATAAACTGTGGTTGCTGGGGGGAGGTTGGTGGGGGGATGGGCTAAATGGGTGATGGGTATTTGTTCAGATGAGCACTGGGTTGTTATATGTAAGTGATGAAATCACTGGGTTCTACTCCTAAAACCAATACTACACCTTATGTTAACTAACTTGAATTTAAATAAATAAATTTAAAACAAAACAAAACAAACCAAAACACCCCAATAACATAGAAATGCCTCAAGTAAAAAAAAGGTGTTTCAAGATAAAATCTAAAATATGGTTTAATTCAAAGTCTTTTAAAAATTCCAGTGTTCAGACTACGTACTGAATTTTCTTCTAGAGAGATTCAACAGCAAACTAGGAGGCAGATTAATTATGAAAGTTCAAAATGAGGTTACCAAAAAAGTACCAGTGTGGGCTGAATGTGAGACATATAACTAAGAGAATAGAAGCACTTTGAAACAAAAATGCTGGGGTTTGAATCTGACTCCTCCAGACTGTAGCTGTGTGACCTCCGACAAGTGACTTAACCACTGGGCCTTAGTTTCCCTGTCTGTAAAATGAGGGTGACCCAGTATTTACCTCCTCAGGATGTTATGAGGATTAAATGAATCCATGTGTGTGAATAACTGACAGCAGTTCAAGTGCCAGGGAAATGCTTGATACTATTATTCTTAAAATTGTTTTGGCAATACCAATATTGTACCCATTGAAATTTGTCTATTTTGAGACATGTTTAAAATTTTCTATTTTGAGACAAGTTTCTGGCTTTCAATATGAGAAAGCCAGAAAACAGTATGTGATCCAGGCGTTTGAACTGGGATAGAATGATCTGCCTGTACAATCACACAGGGGATTTTCTCTGCCAATTTCCTTGGGAACTGGTGAGGTATGAATGGGAAAGAATATGCAAATATTTTTTCACAGCTTTTCATATCTGATGGAGACAGAGCTGTATAGAAATGATATGAGCAATAATATATGTTTAAGGAGACCCAGGTATAAGAAAAAGGCTTTCCCTGCCCAATCCTCCATTTACCTTACATAAGTCATAATTTCTCAGTTTTTCTACTGATTATTTATTCCCACTTCTGAGTTTCCAACCTGCCAACAGCAGAGATAAATGCCACAAGTCTAACAGAGCACCACTGTGAGGAAGAGGGTAACAACCTACCAGGTCAAGTCGATTGTAAGTAATTCTTTATGTCATTTAGACAGAAATGATTTGTCCTACCATCACCACCATCAACCAATGGGCTTACAGAATGCCTCATTCATTTACATGGTATCCACACACACACTGTAAAATCTATTTCACAACAAATAAAATACAGGAATTTTGTCCTGCTCGTTCACTGATTTTATCATGTTTCACAACACACAGAAATATACTAAACTGTGGAAAAGCCTACTGAAGGCTTAACACGTTGTCTTTGGACGACAACACATTGTGAGCTGGGGGATCTGCACTTAAAGGTTCAATTCAGTATGTGCTCTGAACCAATGACCAATATACGATATGTCATTTGTTTCATAGCCAGAACATACAAGAACATATCAAGGAGTGGGAATGGAAATGTCCCTTCTAATTATTACTAGTGATAACACATGAATAAAAGTGTGGGTTCCAGTCACAGTAACTTTGAGCTTTCCTGGTTTAGGTGTTAGTTCACCCTTCAAAAAGGAATACTTCTATAGTCACGGGAATTCTAATAAGGCAAAAGAGGAAATTGCCAGCTTTCCTGTTTAGGATTCAGCATTCTAGTTAATAGAAAGACAAAAAGATGAACTCTAGTGGTTGTGTTAATTGATCCTGATTATTAAGAGAAAACAGGGTGTCTGCTATACAGTTGGATCAAGGTGGACATGTATTAAGTATGGAATTCAAGTAATTCTCTGAAGAACTTCTTGGCAATTCTGAGTCTAGTGAATATTGGTGGAAGGTATAGCAACTCAATGCAGACAGAACTCTAAGGATTCTTACCCTCCAGAAATAAAGGTTCTGGTCACATCTCTAGTTAAACAACTATGATCAAGATGAGAGCAAAAGAAATACTAAGTAAGGAAGAATAAAGTTACAAATACCAACTATGACACTTTAACCAATTATAGAAATCAAGACTTCAGAATCTAAGCAAATTTTATTACGCTTGCTTTGTTGAATATATATACTTAACCAATTTATATTCCTTACCTGCCCTTTGCCTATTTTCTTTTTAGTTTAATTATTTTTTGGCATGATTTTTTTAAATAATTTTTTTTCAGGAACTGATAGGCAACACACCCATTGATTGGATTCAATTTTGTAATTCTTGAGTCTTTTTTAAAATTAAATATAATTTATTGTCAAGTTGGTTTCCATACAACACCCAGTGCTCATCCCAACAGGTGCCCTCCTCAATGCCCATCACCCACCTTCCTCTCTCCCTGACCCCCCATCAACCCTCAGTTTGTTCTCAGTATTTAAGTCTCTTACAGTTTGTCTCCCTCCCTTTCTGTAACTTTTTCCCCCCTCCCTCTCCCCCATGGTCTTCTGTTAAGTTTCTCAGGATCCACGTATAAGTGAAAACATATGGTATCTGTCTTTCTCTGACTTATTTCACTTAGCATTATACTCTCTAGATTCACCCATGCTGTTTCAAATGGCAAAATTTCATTCTTTCATATGGCTGAATAATGTTCTGTCATACACACACACACACACACACACACACACACACACACACACTGCTGCTTCTTTATCCATTCATCTATCACTAGACACTTGGATTGCTTCCATAATTGTGCTATTGTAAATAAAGCTGTGTACCCATAGGGGTACATATATCCCTTTAAATTAGTGTTTTCATATTCTTTGGGTAAATACACAGTAGTGGAATTACTGAACCAAATGGTAATTCTATTTTTAATTTTTTGAGAAACCTCCATACTGTTTTCCACAGTGGCTGCATCAGTCTGCATTCCCGCCAACAGTGCAGGACTGTTTCTTTTTCTCCAAATCCCCATCAACACTGGTTTCTTGTGTTTTTGATTTTAGCCATTCTTACAGGTGTGAAATGATATCTCAGTGTGGTTTTGATTTGCATTTCCCTAATGATGACTGATTTTGAGCATCTTTTCTTGTGTCTGTTAGCCATCTGGATGTCTTCTTTGGAGAAATGTCTATTCGTGTCTTTTGCCCATTTTTTAATTGGATTATTTGTTTTTTTTGGCACTGAGTTGTATAAGTTTTTTATATATTTCAGATTCTAACCTTAACTGGATATGTCACTCAGGAGTTTGCCCTTTAGTTTTGTTGATGGTGTCCTTTGCTGTGCAGAAGCTCTTTATTTTGATGTGCTCCCAGTAGTTTATTTTTTATTTTGTTTCCCTTGCCTCAAAAGACATATTTTTAAAAAAATGTTGCTGTGGCTAATGTCAGAGAAATTACTGCTTGTGCTCTCTTTTAGGATTGTTATGGTTTCATGTCTCACATTTAGCTCTTTAATTAATCTTAAAGTTATTTTTTATGTGGTATAAGAAAGTAGTCCAGTTTCATTCTTTTGCATATAGCTGGCCAGTTTTCCCAACACCATTTGTTGAAGAGACTTTTTTCCCATTGCATATTCTTGCCTCCTTTGTCAAAGATTAATTGACCATATAATCATGGGTTTATCTCTGAGCTCTCTATTCTGTTCAATTTATCTATGTGCCCATTTTGGTGGCAGTACAATACTGTTTTGATGACTACAGCTTTATAGTGTATCTTGAAATCTGGGATTAGGATACTTCCAGTTTTGTTCTTATTTTTCAAGATCGCTTTGGGTATTTAGAGTCTTTTGTGGTTCTATACAAATTTTAGGATTATTTGTTCTAGTTCTGTAAAAAAAAAGGCTGTTGCATTTTGACAGAGATTGCATTAAAGCTGTAGCTTGCTTTGGGTAATATGGACATTTCAACAATATTTGTTCTTCCAATCTATGAGCATGAAATATCTTTCCATTTTTTGTGTGTGTGTCATCTTCAGTTTGTTTCATCAATGTTTTATAGTTTTCAGAGTACATTTTCCTACTATTTTCATTAATTCATTGTAGATAAACTTATATTTTTTAACTGAATATTAAAAAATATCAAAGGAATTTGTGACTGAGGTAGAAGAGGAAAAACCATCACCCAGTAATGGGTAAAGTCTATTGGGAGTTATTATTTCATTTTGGGGGTAGAGGGGAAAAGTATTTTCTTGACATCAGTGATAATCATTTCATGTTAGGTGAAAGCCCAGATCTATAGATATTTTTGTCATTTTAGGGGCCCCTGGGTGGCGCAGTCGGTTAAGCGTCCAACTTCAGCCAGGTCACGATCTCTCAGTCCGGGAGTTCGAGCCCCGCGTCAGGCTCTGGGCTGATGGCTCAGAGCCTGGAGCCTGTTTCCGATTCTGTGTCTCCCTCTCTCTCTGCCCCTCCCCCGTTCATGCTCTGTCTCTCTCTGTCTCAAAAATAAATAAACGTTGAAAAAAAAAATTTAAAGTTAAATATGAGAAAAAGGGTCTTTATAGATATTGAATTGTCAAAGAGGTAGACTGTCAGACTGTCCATGTCAAATCAACATGATGCACACCTAATTTACACTTGCTTCTGCATCACAGAAGGAAGTTTCAAAACTATTATTTCTGAGACTCTGCTGACAACAGAGGTTAAATTTTTCCAATAAGAAGGATCCACATATTATTTTAAAGGCACAAGAGAATCAGAAGCTGTTATTACTCATCAGCATTAAAAAGAGACTCTTGGTCGGGGCGCCTGGGTGGCGCAGTCGGTTAAGCGTCCGACTTCAGCCAGGTCACGATCTCGCAGTCTGTGAGTTCGAGCCCCGCGTCGGGCTCTGGGCTGATGGCTCAGAGCCTGGAGCCTGTTTCCGATTCTGTGTCTCCCTCTCTCTCTGCCCCTCCCCCGTTCATGCTCTGTCTCTCTCTGTCCCAAAAATAAATAAACGTTGAAAAAAAAAAAAAAAAGAGACTCTTGGAAAACTGCAAACATGAGTTTGCAGTTGACTTAGAGTGAATTCCTATGAATCACTTGCTTTAGTCCTACTGTTAGCTGAGACCATCAGTGGCTTCCACATGATTCTTGAATTTCCAGGTTTCCCAAAAGTCAAGAGAGTTATTTCTGTGAATGTTTCTTCTTCAGCACTTTTAATCATTAATACTCTAATGATCTACATCTAATCCCTTCCTACTTGAGATGTTCAGGGTGGCATCTGTCATGCTGACTAAGTCCTGATGGATAGAGTCATGGATCCATACCTTATGCTGAAGAGGATGGGTTTGGAGTGTTTGGAACAAAAATAATTGTATTAATTCAAAATTATGCTTGAAAAAATCTTTAGTAAGATAACACATTAGAAGCCAGCAGATTATGTGTAAGTCAAACAAATGGTTTTTCCAACACGTGGGAGCAGGTTGCTACTTTTTTAGTTTACAACAGATGAAGCAAACGGCTTGCTTTGAGAAAATCTATCTTACGGAAAATATACATCTTTACATGCTAGAATCTCATTCCACACAGATATATGCTCACTCTTTAGGAGGCATGCTGTAACTGGGACCGACCAAAGTAACAGCAACAGCCAATGTAGGCTTCTCACCTTATCTTCTCTGTAGGCTACATATTCACTGATTGGAACAGTGAACTGGATTATTCACATTATTTGAACTTTTATCCTCTCTCTCTTTTTCTCTCTCCTCCCCCTCATCCTTGCTATCCTTCTTACTATCACTCTTTCTCTCCTAAAAACATAAAATTGAATTTACCTAAGTGAAATGTATACATTATTTATGTTGATTGAATTTTCTTTTGTTAATTGCCCTGCTGCTTACATTCTTGAATCATTCATTTCCAGATATCAATATAAATATATTATAACCTAGGATTAAATAATTCAAGTTTTCCTAGGAAATTTGTTGCTCAAATTACAATTTATTCTTTATTTTCAGTTTAATATTTTGAATAAGTTAATTCAATTCAACACTGTCAGATATAGACTGTTAATAGCATTACATATAAACCTAGATCTTGAGCTCTTGGTTTATAACAAAAATTTCTTAGTACCACAGGAGGAGTACCAAAATGAAAGTGATTTAGAATGACAAATAGGCTGAGATACGAGATTCGGACTATACTTTCCTCTGTAGCTGTATCAGTAACTGCAAAGGGTCTCAGATTTACCTTGCGTATAAGATAATAAGCTAGCCTAGTACTGTTTCATAGGTACTGACATAAAACATAAGACTCCTGGGTCAGAGATAAATCTCTTTATTACTCACAGCACAATAAGCAGCATAACCATCAGCATATCTGTGTTAGGTCTCCTTGCCCTGAGTTGCACAAGGGCAACACAGATTAGACTACATAGTTCTCTGCACATACAGTGGGATCCATTTCAGAAGAGCAACCTTGAGCTTACTTAGTGAACCTGAACCTCTTTATAATGAGCAGTAAGCATGCTTTCCCTCTGACACAGATGAGGACATTGTCATTATTATAGTAGAAAGTAAGTGAACCTTCTGTTAATCCAATGGAAGACTACTACATCTATCTTCCAAGGCCAGTCACTATACAAGCATCCTTGAAGAAATAATTTTAAAAAATATATAGTGTCTTTCTTCACAAGATATCCAGATGCATGAGAGTACCAGAGAAAATTGTCTCCTGACAGACTGACTTTGCAGCTTACAGCTGATCTCTTCACTGTGACTTGCTTCCCACTGCCTGGGAAATGAATTATCAGTGTACTGTCTCCCAAAATATTTTTGACTTCAGGTCTTTATGTTTAATCAAAGGACTAGAAGAAAATGTGTTCCATGACTTTAAATAATGTGAATCTCAGAAGTCAGTAAAGAACTAGTATCTCTGATATTCACTTTCTAAATGCAAAAAAAAAAAAAAAAAAAAAGAAAAAACAGAGGAAACAAAAGAGCTTAGCCAAAATTTGCTTTATCCTGAAAGAAGAAAAAATCCTATTCAACAATAACCAGATATACAAAATGCCTTTCTCCCAGAAGCAGGAATATTTTTTTCTTCCAGAAAAACAAGTTATATAACGTACAGCAGTTGGATCTCAGAACAAACCTCTGTCTCTTGGTCAAAAAAAAAGATGAGTTGAGAAGGGAGAATATCCTACCTTATTTTGTTTGGAAATTAAGTAAAAGAGGTGATTTCTTATTTTTTCCCTTAACTGAGAGAGACACAGAGAGAGAAACAGAAAGAGGGACAAAGACACAGGAAGACAGAAAGAGACAGAAGACAGAGACAGAGACAGAGGGGCGCCTGGGTGGCTCAGTCGGTTAAGCATCTGACTTCAGCTCAGCTCATGATCTCATGGTCCGTGGGTTCAAGCCCCGCGCTAGGCTCTGTGCTGACAGCTGACAGCCTGGAGCATGCTTTGGATTCTGTGTCTCCCTCTCTCTGACCCTCCCCCCGCTCATGCGTGCTCTCTCTCTCTCAAAAATAAATAAACATTGAAAAAAAAAAAGACAGAGATAGAAACAGAGACAGAGAACAGTGTGAAATCTTGGGAAAAAACATGCAAGTGGGCTTTATACAAAGATATACCTGGCTTTCAATCATAATTCTGTCCCCTACTAGCCATATGTCTTTTATAAACTGAGCTTCTCTGAGCCTCAGTTGTCTTTTTAAATACAGTGCAATCAATAAATTAGAAATACTTCATATGAAATGCATAGCTCATGCTTGGTATTCAATCAGAGTTAGCTATTCATTACAGGGAGTTGATAACATATCACTGGGGAAGAAGTGTGGTTGAAGAATTGAGATTTATCCCCATGAGGGATAGATAAGTTGTGGAAGTGAATGAGCTTTCCAAAGAAGAGAATATAAATGAATCGGCATTGCCAGAAGCCAGAGATTAAATAAGGACATAGAGGTAGTCCGTGATATTGGCTGCCCCCAGTGAATTCACACCCTTGGTAGTCTTCTTCCTTTGAATCAGGGCTGGGTCAGTTTCTTGCTTTAAGCAGTAGAATGTGGCAAAAATGATGCTATTCCAGTTCTGGGCCTGATTTGAAAGCTACTGGAAGTTTCTGCGTTTTGTGCTTGTGGACACCCTGGGTGGGAGTCCTGTTGGAGAGATCATATGGAGAGAATACGTAGAGAAGCCATGTGGAGAGGTAGAGGCCCTGGGACAAGATAGACAGAGACAGAGAAACAGAGAGACACCTACTGGTCCTGGTATCTCAGCTGAGCCCAACCTTCCAGGAGCTGGTCTTATGAACAAAACATTTTGGATGACCCACAATCTTGCTGAAACAGCATGAGAGGTTTCAAATGAGACCAGAAAAAGAACTATACGGCTAAGTTCTAGTCATCCATAAAACTGTGAGAAATATTAAAATAATTGCGTTTTAAGCCACTAAGTTTTGGAGTGGTTGGTTACACAGCAAAAAATAACCAAAGCAGACACTGAAATGTTATATTAAATTTGTCTGTAGTTCATCTGGCCTCAGCGTTTTTCTGCAGCAAGGGACATTTTTCAGGAGCATGATATCCCTGTCCATATTATTCTCATAAGTAAATGATATGTTAGCATCCTCAATTTCCCCATTATGGATCTGTGATTTGGAAGTCATCTAAACCTTGTTTGAATGTATTCATACCCTTCATATGCATAACTCTGGGGCATAAATATGACATATGTTTACAATCTATCATGTCAACTGTCTGTCCTACAAATTGTTTTCAAATAAATTATTTTAAATGCCATGCAATAATTCCATCTTGCCTTTTAAGCCAACATTTTCTAAAGAAAAAACAAGGGGGAGAGATTGAAAGAAAATTAGATAATGTGTCTTTAACATTTCACTAAATTATGTCATGATTTATACTTCTGAATTTAATTCGATCCTTATTGATCTTCTAGAAGTCACGTAATAATATCCATGATGAAAGGGGGTTTGGCTAGTCTTTATGAACTTCTAAGTGTAGTTATTTACCATGCTATAATTGGTAAATTCCATCTAAAATTATTTTAGGGTATTACATTTAATCAGTTCTTAATCCTCTTGCCCTAACTTTGGGGAAGGGAATCCTTTCCCCATTTACAGGCATCCATGGTATTGCAGGGATGTAGGTTTTTATTCTGTGATTTCTTTGTCTCTTTTTTTTAAACCTCTATAAATGTGTGGCTGGAGATTGGGAGGACCAGTGCAGAACAAGGGAAGAAAAGGTTAGAAAAGATGAGGATACTAAGAGCAGTTAATTTTGTCCTGAGCTTTACTGAAAATGGCCTAGGCTGAGAAGTTAGGACATGAGTCAGTGTGGGGCAATTAGACACGAAAGCTGCAACCTCCATGACCCAGATACACATGTGAACCAACAGAGGATGAAGGAAGAGGCCAGAAGTCTGGTGGACAGTCATGCAGTGATGCATACGTGATGTCAAGGAAAAAAAGGCAAACAGTGAATTAAAGTCTAAACTCATTCGTTCAGGTGTCAATGGGCAAGTGTACTGAAGAATGGGAAGAACATCAGGTCACCGGTGGAGACAGTCAGGAGGTTTGTGGAAAACAAAAGAATTAATAAAGTAAAATGAAATAAAGTTAACTAGGGAAGATCAAGCAAGGAGAGATGGCTCCCCTCGTAACCTTCCTGACTCTCACCCTGATCTCTTCTGTTAGTTGTGGGCCCGAAAACCATTCCCATTTTTGACCAACTCACTTTATAAAGGAGTGAAGTATTACTCAGATTTTCACATACTTTGTTCAGCTTTCATTGTAATAGACACAAAGAATTGGAACACACTGTCAAATACTTATTTTCAATAAGGCAATCGAGAGCACTGCTGGTGGACAAAGCAACGTCATGGAGGCACTTGCTCTCCCTGCTCAGCCTCAGCATACTAAATCATCTTTTATTCCTTCCAAAAGCAGGATAAATGGTGTTTTGTAGTGGAGATAATTTTTTAAAAAATCATACTTTATATTCTATCCAACGGGGAAATTAAATCACAACAGAAAGGTATCACACTATCAGCTAGAGGTGTGATCTAAAATTAGGTCTCAACTATAGATGCTGGAGAGGATGTGGAGAAACGGGAACCCTCTTGCACTGTTGGTGGGAATGCAAACTGGTGCAGCCGCTCTGGAAAACAGTGTGGAGGTTCCTCCAAAAATTAAAAATAGACCTACCCTATGACCAGCAATAGCACTGCTAGGAATTTACCCAAGGGATACAGGAGTGCTGATGCATAGGGGCACTTGTACCCCAATGTTTATAGCAGCACTCTCAACAATAGCCAAATTATGGAAAGAGCCTAAATGTCCATCAACTGATGAATGGATCAAGAAATTGTGGTTTATATACACAATGGAATACTACATGGCAATGAGAAAGAATGAAATATGGCCCTTTGTAGCAATGTGGATGGAACTGGAGAGTGTGATGCTAAGCGAAATAAGCCATACACAGAAAGACAGATACCATATGCTTTCACTCTTATGTAGATCCTGAGAAACTTAACAGAAACCCATAGGGGAGGGGAAGGAAAAAAAAAAAGAGGTTAGAGTGGGAGAGAGCCAAAGCATAAGAGAGTCTTAAAAACTGAGAACAAACTGAGGGTTGATGGGGGGTGGGAGGGAGGGGAGGGTAGGTGATGGGTATTGAAGAGGGTATCTTTTGGGATGAGCACTGGATATTGTATGGAAACCGATTTGACAATAAATTTCATTAAAAAAAATAAAATAAAATTAGGTCTCAAGACTTGCTCCTTTTAATAAGTGAGAAAAACTACATTTTCACTAACTGTTACAGTCGCAGTGACCCAAACATAGCAAATGTGGGAGGGAAGGTCATTTCTTAGTCTTTAACACATGGCTTGGCTGAAAGGCTGGTCTCCTCCAGGAAGATGCACATATGGCGGAAGCGACTGTGCATATCACGTGTCATACGTTGAAGTGTGCTCGGACCGAATTTAGATGATCACCATGACAACTGTTAGCCAAGGAGAAATGTTGGTAGTGGGGGTACAGAAATCATTAAACACCACAAGAATGGGGTCATGTCGTTCATATGACCAAGGGGACCTGAAGCAATGTGACTTCATTTGTTCCCACTGTGAAGCCTTTTTTTTTTTTATGTCAGTCTAACAGTAAACGTCAAAAGCAAAGAGCTCAATGGCAGTTACTACACAAATGTCTTTGTGGATAATCTTGCCTTATTCTTCTCCCAGCTTCAGACAAACATGTCAAGTGCAGTTTTGCTGAAGTCAGCATAATTAAGAAAAACACATAACTTATTAGTGCAAAACCACTTTGCATCTCTGTCTCCAAAAGTATTTTTGCCTACCACTTTGTCACTTACTTCCTGCTAAGGAATGCTTTGAGTATCACGTTTCAGAGTGGCTGGTTTGCTTGACAAAAGCTAAATGCTTAAGAGAATTTATTCACTTTCTGATCAAGCTGCAGGAGAGAGAGAGAAACAGAGACAGAATAGTATGGGTGATGTTGAGACTCTTAATGAGTTCATTAAAAGCCTTTGTGCCCATCTTCAGAAGTAAAAGTCCATACATAAAATACACCTGATGGGAATTAATTCTGAATGCAAGGTATCAAATTCCCAAACACTTATGAATCATTGTCATTTTCCTCCAAGAATGATACTGATATGGGATTCCCAAATTTCTAAATGCCATGCTACTGTAAGTTACATATATACTACATGTATTTTTGTAATTTTTCAATAAAGAATACTGCTCAAGCTCCTCCATGTTACTCTTGGTTAACACCCAGTCTCGGCTGAGTGGAACAATAACTAGACATGACATTTGATAAATGGATTCCACATGAGCTGCAGCAATCTCCATCTCCCATTACTCATGCACAAGCCCCTGCTCTGCACTATGGAATCCACTATGGAATTACATATTCTGAGATGTATATGTCAATCCTACATTACTGTCTTATGTTTATGCCAGAGAAGAAGCTTTGTACTATAAGTATTGAAGGAGGGATGGCAATCATGGTAATGTCTCAAATGAGATGCTGAGACTCTCTGGATGGGAGACTGGATGGAAGGGTAGACTTGAGGCTTAGATTAGGAAATGACAGAGAATTGGAATAGGGGCCAAAATGGAGCCTTTATGGACTCTGTAATCAATTGACTAGAGGGGGAGTGATGAAGTTAGTAAGAAGGATATCTGGGCATGGAGAATGGAGCCAAATGGGGACTCACATGCCTAAACTGAAGGACAGGACAGTTCAGAGGTCTACTGGTTGGGTCTAGTGGTCAGAATCCTTTTACACAAAAGCCAAAATCAAATTCTTGCAGCCCACACAGAAAGTACCTTTATTTTCCAGTGACTACGAAGGTGAAAAACACCTCTCTGTATTGGACTAACTGGTTATTATTAAGGTAAAACCATTAGCATTAAAGGACTGAATTATTGGCAGGATGCTACCCTTTAAGACGAAAAAGGAAAGAGTATTCTCTTAAATTAGTTATTTGGATAATATAAAACAGCTACAGTTATGTACCCATTCTGTGAATTTGCAAAATTCATAGTGCTCTTTGCTATTATGAATTATACATTTTAAGCAGCTCTCTGTGGTGAACTTTAGCGGCAATTACAAGGAGTAAGACTCATTGAAAATCAGTTGATTATGAAAGCATGAAGCCTTTCATAATACTGTTGCTTCAGTATTATCTATATTATTATATTATCTGTATTATTGACAATACCCATGGCACTCATTGGCCAGACCATGATTCATCTTTCTAATTTCCCATTGTTGCTCCTGGTGCTATCTTCTCCTGCACTTGAAATACCAAAGTGACTTTACATGTTTCCATCTCCAGTATCTGACTGCACATTATATCTAGATAAAACCTTTTAATCTGAACTCCCGGGCCCTTCATGACATGTCATCAGCCTCCCCTCACGGTAATTATCACCATCATCATTACCATCATCATTGCTAACAGTTACTTAGCATTTATTATGCACCAGACTCCTTTATATATCTTTATTCATCATAACAATGCTATAAAGTACGCTACATTATTGTCCTTAGCTTACCAATAGAGGCTTAGTGACATTAAAAACCTTTCCCCAGACTGCACAGTGTATAGTGGACCTGGGAGGTACACCCATGTCAGTCAGCTTTGAAACCTAGAGGTCTTACTGGAAATGCATTAAAAACACAAGAATAACCTTTATAATACACTTACATATCAGCCAATTTTTAAAACAATAGGAACTAAGGAGGGGCATAGAAAATGGATCTTAAAATTATAAACAAAAATATGCATAAATCAGAATATTCTAACATAGAATACTCTAGAACAAAGATGGAAGGAAGACAGACAAAAAAAAAAAAAAAAAAGACTTGTTGTCAGGGACTGTGGTAACAAAAAGTTGTTTTTTGGTGTAGGTAGTTCCAACTAAAATTCTAGGAATCTCAATAGCTTCCGACCTGCAAACTAGCTTTTGAAATAATAAATTTACTTTGAATCTCATTTCCCTATATGGTATCTAGACACATTCTCTTCATTAATTGATAATCGATATGCCTGAGAGCTCCTACCCTCATAGCCTCTCCTCTTCCACCCTTTGCTTTTAAGAACCCAGCCTAGATCTTTCACTTGACCATCTCTTGGGGCCGATTCCCTAACTGCACTCATGCATGGCACCTCTCATCCTTACTTCTTAGGAATCTAGGTTAGGCCTTTTCTTGAGCTTTCTTCCAGAGAGAACTCATGCAGGCATCTTCCTACTCCTAAATCCTGGGAATTCTGCAATGGATTCCCTTCATCATGCTTTTTCTCATCTGTGATTCCTTGAGTGCAGATAGGCTGGCCATTTCCTATACACTCTTCTTAGGAAATCAGTATAAGATTCCCTTTCACTTGGTCTTCTCTTCTACTCTTCCCTGAGTGCACACATGTAGGCCCATTCAATCACTTTTCTCTTATGAATCCTGCATAGGACTCCCTTTCACTTGGCCCTCACTTGGGCTGATTGAGTTACTGTGACCCATCTCCCTGGCATGGAGAAGAGAGAACTTAGAATACAATTAGTGCTTTCTTGTTTTATACTAAACTAAAACTGTTTACACAGTAAATCTTGGTGGTCTTTTGTGTAGGAAGAAGCCCCAATGTCCTTTTTGTTTTTGCATTCCTGAGATTTGTTTGCATTTGTGATAAAACTTATTTTCCTTCATAAAATCTACTTTTCAAACCCACGAGGGCCTGGAGCTCAGGCTGTTGGGAGCAATTTTCAGTTATTTTAATATAGCACCATCCACTGACATCTCCTTCTGAAAATGTGAGGTCTGGATCTCCCTTGCTTGGTTAAGAACCAATCTAGTTCCTTTCCTTGCCTTAGGAATACTTCCAAAATTCAATGCAGGATGTCTAGAACTCAAATTCTAGAACTCTACTGCCAGATCTACATGATCTAAAATGTCTACTAATGTCAACAAGTCTCAAAGGTCAGAGATGCGGAACGATTCATTGTAATAAACAGTGCAGTGTATTGAACATCTATCAAGTTATAAGTGGTTCAGTGAGTTATGAGAGGTTTGATTCTATGGAAATAGAGTTCCTTATCCCCCAAAGCGAGAGATTCACAACCTGGTTTATATGATAAGATTTGCAACCTAAGAAATGTGCATCAGAGTTGAAGGACCTCCTGTGAATCAGCCTCTTCTTCAATTACACTGAGCACAAATAGAAGATCCTGTAATTGCTGTGGAAAAATACAAACAAGAAGTTCTGGGAAAGGGGAAAGCAGGATATACAAATAAAAGCTGACCTTGAGAGAGCCTGGGTGGCTCAGTCAGTTGGGCATTGGACTCTTGATTTCAGCTCAGGTCATGATCTCACAGTTCATGGGATTGAGCCCCGCATCAGGCTCCACACAGTAAGTGCAGAGCCTGCTTGGGATTCTCTCTATCCCTCTCTCTCTCTCTGCCTCTCCCTGTGCTTGCACTCACTAGCTCAATCTCTCTCTCTCAAAATAAATAAATAAATAAACATAAAAAAACTGACCTTGGCCAAGTTTATTCCAGGAGATCATTGGCTCACCACCCTTCTGCCATGTGGTCCTGGAAGCCTATGAGACAAAACAAGAAGGGCTGGTATGAAACAATGGCTCTAATGTGCAGGATACAAAGCATGCTATTTGTAAACTCAAGTCTTCTTGATTCAGGCATTTTTTTTTTTTTTTTTTACTTTTTGTTCCCCTCTTCTTCAAAAGACATTTCTGAAGCAAATGGATAGCTTGTTTTGACAAGAAAATGGATCATTTCTTGCTAGCTGATGACAATGTGCAGGGTCAGTTTCTCTCTGAGTAAAAGAAAGTCAGTGTGCTGCTTCAGAGGACTTGGAAGTTATGAGGGAATCATAACCCTGCCAAGCAGACACGCAAACTGTGGAGGTGCACTGCTACATCAGCCTGGGGACAACATCGAGGTATATTTTTTGATGAACAATTTCCTTCTCCACATGACAGGAAGCTTTTCCTAATTTTAACTGTAACACAAAAAGCCCTCTTCACATGCCAGGGGTACAAATAAGGTCAACATGGTTTTAATAATTAATCCAACATTTCTATGTGATCTCATATAAGCACTGCAAGACTATCCACTTCTCCCATAGGGTCATCACCAGAGACCATTTTCTGGAATAGTGTATTCTGTGGGAACCACCTCATGTCTGGAGTTGAAACTCAACTAGAAGTTCAGCATTTCTGCATCTACCACCAGAAGCAGGTGACTGGTAGCACGCAGTGCAGCCAGAGACTAACACCCATGTACAGAAATCCAGGGAGACTGTTCCCAAACTTCTATTGCTTTGCTAAGGTGACTCACGGTAAGCATAACCCAGAGAGTTGGATGTGATTTCACCCTGCCCCTATCTCACAGTGTCACCTCCCACATGGTTTCAATAGTCCCATGTCATTCCTGCTTACTGTACAGTAATACCTTTGAAGGAACAGGTTTTCTCTTGGTTCCTCTTGTCATCTGGGGGCTGAGAGGTAAGGAGGGTAGGAAAGAGTAGAGATAAAATGCTCTCTCTGCTCTCATTGTCACAGTCAGCTGTGGCTGCCACATAGCAAACCACGGGTCACTGCAAACTATGTTACAGACTACATTATAACCTGTTCTTTTACCATTAACATGCTGTCATTAATCTCAATGCCATCCCATAGTGTTTGGGTTATTTAGTCATGGGAAGTTTTCAGGTTCAGCCCGTGATGCTTATAACCCAATGCACCAGGGACACTGGATAGTTGTTTACCAAACCCATTTCCTTTTATTCATACGCACTCTGTCTGACCTCCCTTGCAGCAGATGGGGCCATGTGGATGGAAGTGATGAACACGACTTCTATGTCCAGCATAACAAAATACCTCTTAAACTATCCTCCACTTTCCTATGGCAGACAGAAGAAAAAATATCCAGCAGGGGAACTTGCAGTCCTAGGAGGTAGTATTGGTACAAAGAGGAGGCTGGCCTCTACATCTTTCCACCTAAGGCCACCCACCAAACAACTGAATGAGCCAGCACTAGATTTGTATTATATTAAGCCATTAAGATTTGGGGATTGGTCATTACAGTGGTTAATCTTCCTGGTCTAATACATCCCGGTAATTTAAGGCCTGATCTAGGCTTCAGTTGCACTCTGAATTCCTTCCTACTGCTCTCTGACCAGTTCATTTACAAAATGTTTTCAAAGAATGTGGGACCCCAAATGGAAAAGAAGCCAGATCCTATACAGATCTTTTCTCAGAAGAATATTTCGCCCCTTTACTAATTTGTCTGCTATGTTTTCCCCGACAAACTGCCACTTCCTTCAAAAAATATGGGAATTGGAATCCACACAACTTCTGTGGCTGAATACATCATCAATTACTTAGGAGAAGTAAAGGAAATTGTCACTAAAAGACTAAAAGTCCAAAAATTGGGGTGCCTCGGTGGCTCAGTCAGTTAAGCATCCAACTTGATTTCGGCTCAAGTCATGAACTCACAGTTTGTGGGTTCGAGCCCCATGTCAGGTTCCACACTGACATTGAGGAGCCTGCTTGAATTCTCTCTCTCCCTCTCTCTCTTCTCCTCGTCCTCCACCCACACACTCTCTCTCTTTCTCTCGAAAAAGAAATTAACTTAAAAAAATAAACTCCCAAACCCACACCAGTTAAATTTATACAATATATAAGATCACAATAACACACACACACACACACACACACACACACACACACACGCACGCGCGCACACGCACACATACAAAGTACCAAAAATGGTGATAAAACCATTAAACCACAGTACCATAACCACAAAGATTGTAGATATAAGAATTATCAGATGCATATTTAATATGACTACAGAAATAGCATGAGAATGACAATGACAAGTTGTATTACTATTTATCAAATGTTATACCATTGTTTATGAAATATTAATCTCACACTCCTATATGCGAATGTACATGAGCCTGTTTATTGTCTCTGAGCAAGGCAAGTGAAATACGACTGAGAATGTTTACTGGGTCCTCCTTGAGAAGAGTGTACTTCCACATCCCCACCCCATTCATGCTGGACTTGATTGTGTAGCTTGCTTTGGTGGATAGAAAATGGGTGGAAGTGGCAACGTGCAGTTCCAAACCTATGTCAGATGAGGCATTGTGTGTTTCCATCCAACCTTTAGGGAAACTACATTTCTACCATAAGAAGAATATGTACTAGGTAGCCATGGCCACTTCTACCTGTGTCCAAAAATGAGACACATGGGAAGACATGAATTTGACCCACAGCCTAATCACACAAAAGCATTCTATTGATTGGCAATTGTACTATTCACTTCATTATTCTTTAAGTGTGCCTATGTGGGTTTATATGTATAATGTGTGATGATGATGATAATAATAAAAGCAGACATCCTTATACATTTCAACAGTGAAATTATTCATATTCTTTCATCGATGCAAGGAATTTGAGGCATTTTAGGCTGACCAGCTTGAGAAATCAGTCAATCAGTATACAGAGGAATACTCTATTTCTGTGTGCTAGTCCCCTTCAAGGAAAGGATGAAAGTGACTTTGACCATGGTAGCACAAAGCTCTGGGTTTAGGAGTGAAAGTTATCTATCCCTTTGGCGAGACTATTTTAGACTATGGTTTTAGAATGTGCATTTCAAAAACAATGTAAATAAAGGTGTCTGTGGCACCTTTAAGTGCCAGTAAGTATATTGGGCAATGCTTGCCAATAAAAGTATATTCTCAATGCTTGCCTAAAATAAATAGAATGTATGTGTATGTGTGTGTTCCTAAGTGTAGGTTAATGCATATGTAGACTTTTGTTGTCTCTGAACTAGGATGCTGGAATATGGCTGACACAGTTTACTGGCTCTTCCCCGAAACAATGTCAGCTGAGTCTTGTTAGAAGCTGAAAAATCAGGGTTACAGTCTGAAAATAAATATTCTTCTGGAACACTTTCAGGAAAAGGAGGAAATTTGATGACCCAGTTTTTGCCTACACAGCATTGCTGGGCAGTGGCTTTTCCCTGAAAGTGCAAGTCAGCCAAACCCTAATTGCACTGTACCATTCACACTGGAGGCCCTTGGGTGGCTGGTTCTCATTTCTTCTCATGCCAGTCCTCATACCAAACTCCAAATTAGAAAAGTTTATCTTTCTCTCTTTAAAAGCTGATTTTCTTAACTTGACACAGGAACATTCATGGTTCTAAGACTGATTTGAAAAATCTAGGCAATAAGTGACAAACTGCATTTATTCTACATTGTGACTACAGAATGCATATATTTATCTTTGCACTTGGCATCAACATGTTTGCCTTACCATCGTCTGTCTTCTGACTGTACACAAAAGGTTAGCCTTGCAACTGTCAATGGGATTTTATAATCACAAGTACAAATTGCAAAGCAAAATTGAACTCTTCCAGAACAAGACTTAATGAGAACTGTGTGATTAAAACTAGTTTATAGGATAATCCTGAAATCAGCAAGAAAAGATATAATTGATGCCAACATGGTATGACCTTAGAGAACTAGATCACTTGTGATTTTTTTTTAAATTAAGCATCAATTTGAATATAATTCAGTTTTTATCATTTAATTTTTTTAATGTTTATTTATTTTTGAGAGAGAGAGAGAGAGAGAGCACGAGTGGGGGAGGGGCACACAGAGAGGGAGACATAGAATCTGAAGTACCCTCCAGGCTCTGGTCTGTCAGCCCAGAGCCCAACGTGGAGCTCAAACTCAATGGTGAGATCATGGCCTGAGCCAAAGTCAGACACTTAACCAACTGAGCCATCCAGGAGTCCCTATAATTTAACTTCTTATTGTAAAATAAACCTAATGAAATTTACCATTTTAACCATTTTTAAGTGTACACATCAAAGGCATGAAGTACATTCACATTGTTATACGACCTCTACCACTATCCATCTCCAGAACTTTTTCATCTTTCCAAACTGAAACTCTGTATCCACAATAACTACACATTCAGCTCTCCCCACAGACTTTGGAAACCACAGTTCTACCTTCTATCTCTGAATTCCATTACTCTACATATCTCATTTAAGTGGAATCATGTAATAGTTGCCTTTTTGTAACATTCTGCAAGGTTCATTCTTCTATGTTGTAGCGTGTGTCAGAATTTCATTCCTCTTTGATGCTAAATAATATCCCATTGGTGTACATACCATATTTTATTCATCCATTCACCTCCTGATGCACATTTGGGATATTTCGACCTTTGTGCTTTTGTGAATAATGCTGACAGCAACATAGGCATACAAATACTGTTTGAGTCCTTGCTTTCAATTCTTTGGGGTATATACCCAGAAGGGACACTATTGGATCATACGGTAATGTTATGTTTAATTTTTCCAGGGACTGCCAAACTGTTGTCCACAGTGTCTGCACAATTTTACCTCCCCAAGAGAAATTCAAAAGGATTCCAATTTCTCCATATTCTCACCAATGTGTTATTTTCTTTCCTTGTCAAATCCATTGTCTTCAAGCTTTCTATTTTTTCCTATAAAAATATTATAGTTTTGAGAAACACAGGGAAGATGGTGGCATAGGAGGACACTGGGCTCACCTCCTCCTGCTGACCGCTTACATTCCACCCACATCTGACTAACCCAGAAAACCACCAGAAGACTAGCAGAACGGACTCTCCAGAGCCAAGCATAGATAAGAGCCCCATGGAAAAGGGTAGGAAGGGCGGAGAGGTGGTGCGCGCTACACGGACTGGTGGGAGGGAGCCAGGGCGGTGGAGGGGGAGCCAGGGCGGTGGAGGGGCAGCCAGCCCACGCTGCAAGGCAGAGCCCCTGAGTGGCTTGCAAAAGCGGAGGGGCTGGATGGACTGAGCTTTGACAGCCAGTGGGACTTAACATGTGGAATGTTATAAGTCGACAGCTCAGCTCAAAGAGCGGGAGGGAGAGAGGACACTGGGAGGGAGAGGTGTTGAGCCCCGGAAGACAGAGCTCAGCTAGGCAGGGAACAAAGGTGCTGGCCAGCGCCATCTCCTTCTCCCATCCCCGAGCCAAAATCCCAAAGGGAACCAGTTCCCTTCACCGAAATTGCTTGCACCTGCAAAACCCAAAGCTGTGCTTCTGTGGATCCATCCCTCTGACGGGTTGGCCTCCCTCCCAGTGCTGCAGGGCCCCTCCCGCAGGGGACCACTGATGGCAAAGCAAGCTAAGCCTGCCCCTCCCGCCCCTATGCACCTTGCAGATCCACCCTGGCTAATACGCCAGATCCCATCAAAGGAGCACAAGCCTGGCAGTGTGCAAGTAGCCCAGACAGAGGCCACACCACTCCACAGTGAGTCCTGCCCCTGGGAGAGGGGAAGATAAGGTACACACCAGTCTGACTGTGGCCCTAGCGGTGGGCTGCGGAGAGACATCAGGTCTGACTGCGGCCCCACCCACTAACACAAGTTACTCTAGACAGCACAGGGGAAGTGCCCTGCAGTTCCGCACCACCCCAGGGACTATCCAAAATGACGAAACAGAAGAATTCTCAAAAGAAACTCCAGGAAGTAGTGACAGCTAACGAATTGACCAAAAACGATTTAAGTAATATAATGGAACAAGAATTTAGAATAATAGTCATAAAATTAATCACTGGACTTGAAAAAAGTATAGAGGACAGCAGAGAATCTACTGCTACAGAGATCAAGGGACAAAGAAATAGTCATGAGGAGCTAAAAAATGCTATAAATGAGGTGCAAAAGCAAATGGAGGCGACCACAGCTCAGACTGAAGAGGCAGAGGAGAGAATAGATGAATTAGAAGATAAAATTATGGAAAAAGAGGAAGCTGAGAAAAAGAGAGATAAAAAAAATCCAGGAGTGTGAGGGGAGAATTAAAGAACTAAGTGATGAGGGGCCCCTGGGTGGCGCAGTCGGTTAAGCGTCCGACTTCAGCCAGGTCACGATCTCGCAGTCCGTGAGTTCGAGCCCCGCGTCGGGCTCTGGGCTGATGGCTCAGAGCCTGGAGCCTGTTTCCGATTCTGTGTCTCCCTCTCTCTCTGTTCCTCCCCCATTCATGCTCTGTCTCTCTCTGTCCCAAAAAGAAAATAAATGTTGAAAAAAAAAATTAAAAAAAAAAAAAAAGAACTAAGTGATGCAATCAAATGGAACAATATCCATATCATAGGAATTCCAGAAGAGGAAGAGATACAGAAAGGGGCTGAAGGTGTACTTGAACAAATCATAGCTGAGAACTTCCCTGAACTGGGGAAGGAAACAAGCATTGAAATCCAAGAGGCACAGAGAACTCCCTTCAGATGTAACTTGAATCCATCTTCTGCATGACATATCAGAGTGAAACTGGCAAAATACAAGGATAAAGAGAAAATTCTGAAAGCAGCTAGGGATAAACATGCTCTAACATATAAACAGAGACCCATAAGACTAGTGGCAGATTTATCTACTGAAACTTGGCAGGCCAGAAAGGAATGGCAGGAAATCTTCAATGTGATGAACAGAAAAAATATGCAGCTGAAAATTTTTTATCCAGCAAGTCTGTCAATCAGAATAGAAGGAGAGATAAAGGTCTTCCCAAACAAACAAAAACTGAAGGAATTCATCACCACTAAACTAGCCCTACAAGAGATCCTAAGGGGGATTCTGTGAGTGAAATGTTGCAAGGACCACAAAGTACCAGAGACATCACTACAAGCATGAAACCTACAGACATCACAATGACTCTAAACCCATATTGTTCTATAATAACATTGAATGTAAATGGACGAAATGATCCAACCAAAAGACACAGATGTATCAGAATGGATAAAAAACCAAGACCCATCTATTTGCTGTCTCAAGAGACTCATTTAGACCTGAGGACACCTTCAGATTGAAAGTGAGCGGATGGAGAACTCTCTATCATGCTACTGGAAATCAAAAGAAAGCTGGAGTAGCCATACTTATATCAGACACACTAGACTTTAAATTAAAGGTTGTAGGGGCGCCTGGGTGGCGCAGTCAGTTAAGCGTCCGACTTCAGCCAGGTCACGATCTCGCGGTCCGTGAGTTTGAGCCCCGCGTCCGGCTCTGGGCTGATGGCTCAGAGCCTGGAGCCTGTTTCCGATTCTGTGTCTCCCTCTCTCTCTGCCCCTCCCCCGTTCATGCTCTCTCTCTCTCTGTCCCAAAAAATAAATAAACGTTCAAAATGGCTTTAAAAAAAATAAATAAAGGTTGTAACAAGAGATGAATAAAGGCACTATATAATAATTACAGGGTCTATCCATCAGGAAGAGCTAACAATTTTAAATGTCTATGCGCAAAATACGGGAGCCCCCAAATATATACAACAATCACAAACATAAGCAACCTTATTGATAAGAATGTGGTAATTACAGGGGACTTTAATACTCCACTTACAACAATGGATAAATCATCAAGACACAGGATAAATAAAGAAAAAAGGGCCCTGAATGATACATTGGGTCAGATGGACTTGACAGATATATGTAGAACTCTGCATCCCAAAGCAACAGAATATGCTTTCTCTTCGAGTACACATGGAACATTCTCCTAGATAGCATACTGGGTCACAAAACAGCCCTTCATAAGTATATAAGAATTGAGATCATACCATGCACACTTTCAGACCACAATGCTATGAAACGTGAAATCAACCACAGGAAAAAGTCTGGAAAACCTTCCAAAGCATGGAGGTTAAAGAACACCCTACTAAAGAATGAATGGGTCAACCAGGCAATTAGAGAAGAAATTAAAAAATATATGGAAACAAATGAAAATGAAGATACAACAATCCAAACCCTTTGGGATGCAGCAATAGCATTACTAAGAGGAAAATACATGGCAATCCAGGCCTATCTCAAGAAACAAGAAAAATCCCAAATACAAAATCTAACAGCACACCTAAAGGAAATAGAAGCAAAAGAGCAAAGACACCCCAAATCCAGCAGAAGAAGAGAAATAATAAAGATCAGAGCAGAAATAAACAATATAGAATCTAAAAAACTCTAGAGCAGATCAACAAAACCAAGAGTTGGTTTTTTTCAAAAAATAAACAAAATTGATAAACCTGTAGCCAGGCTTCTCAAAAAGAAAAGGAAGATGACTCAAATATACAAAATCATGAATGAAAATGGAATTATTACAACCATTCCCTCAGAAATACAAGCAATTACCAGGGAATACTATGAAAAATTATATGCCAACAAACTGGACAACCTGGAAGAAATGGACAAATTCCTAAGCACCTACCCACTTCCAAAACTCAAACAGGAAGAAATAGAAAAACTTGAACAGACCCATAACCAGCAAAGAAATTGAATCAGTTATCAAAAATCTCCCAACAAATAAGATTCCAGGACCAGATGGCTTCCCAGGGGAGTTCTACCAGACATTTAAAGCAGAGATAATACCTATCCTTCTCAAGCTATTCCAAAACATAGAAAGGGAAGGAAAACTTCCAGACTCATTCTATGAAGGCAGCATTACTTTGATTCCCAAACCAGACAGAGACTGAGCAAAAAAAAAGAGAACTACAGGCCAATATCCCTGATGAATACGGATGCAAAAATTCTCAATAAGATACTAGCAAATCAAATTCAACAGCATATTAAAGGATTATTCACCATAATCAAGTGGGATTCATTCCTGGGCTGCAGGGCTGGTTCAACATTTGCAAATCAATCAATATGATACATCACATTAATAAAAGAAAAGATAAGAACCATATGATGCTGTCAATCCATGCAGAAAAAGCATTTGACAAAATTCAGCATCCTTTCTTAACAAAAACCCTTGAGAAAGTCGGGATAGAAGGAACATACTTAAACATCATCACAGCCATTGATGAAAAGCCCACAGCTAACATCATCCACAATGGGGAAAAACTGAGAGCTTTCTCCCTGAGATCAGGAAGATGACAGTGATGTCCACTCTCACCGCTGTTGTTTAACATAGTGTTGGAAGTTCTAGCATCCGCAATCAGACAACAAAAGGAAATCAAAGGCATCAAAATTGGCAAAGATGAAGTCAAGCTTTCACTTTTTGCCGATGACATGATATTATACATGGAAAAACCTGACAGACTCCACCAAAAGTCTGCCAGAACTGATACATGAATTCAGCAAAGTTGCGGGATACAAAATCAATGTGCAGAAATCAGTTGCATTCTTATACACTAATAATGAAGCAATAGAAAGACAAATAAAGAAACTGATCCCATTCACAATTGCACCAAGAAGCATAAAATACCTAGGAATAAACCTAACCAAAGTGTAAAAGATCTGTATGCTGAAAACTATAGAAAGTTTATGAAGAAAACTGAAGAAGATATAAAGAAATGGAAAAACATTCCATGCTTACAGATTGGAAGAATAAATATTGTTAAAATGTCAATACTACCCAAAGATATCTACACATTCAATGCAATCCCAATCAAAATTGCACCAGCACTCTTCTCGAAGCTAGAACAAGCAATCCTAAAATTTGCATGGAACCACAAAAGACCCCAAATAGCCAAAGTCATCTTGAAGAAGACCAAAACAGGAGGCATCACAATCCCAGACTTTAGTCTCTACTACAAAGCTGTAATCATCAACACAGCATGGTATTGGCACAAAAACAGACCCATAGACCAATGGAATAGAATAGAAACCCCAGAATTAGACCCACAAAAGTATGGCTAACTAATCTTTGACAAAGCAGGAAAGAATATCCAATGGAAAAAGATAGTCTCTTTAACAAATGGTGCTGGGAGAACTGGACAGCCACATGCAGAAGAATGAAACTAGACCCATTTCTTACACCATTCACAAAAATTAACTAAAAATGGATGAAGTACCTGGATGTGACACAGGAAACCATCAAAACCCTAGAGGAGAATGCAGGAAAAGACCTCTCTGACCTCAGCCGTAGCAATTTCTTACTTGACACATCCCCAAAGGCAAGGGAATTCAAAGCAAACATGAACTATTGGGACCTCATGAAGATAAAAAACCTTCTGCACAGCAAAGGAAACAATCAACAATACTAAAAGGCAACCAACGGAATGGGAAAAGATATTTGCAAATGACATATCGGACAAAGGGCTAGTATCCAAAATCTATAAAGAACTCACCAAACTCCACACCCGAAAAAACAAATAATCCAGTAAAGAAATGGACAGAAAACATGAATAGACACTTCTCTAAAGAAGGCATCCACATGACCAATAAGCACATGAAAAGATGCCCAACGTCGCTCCTCATCAGGGAAATACAAATCAAAACCACACTCAGATAAAACCTCACACCAGTCAGAGTGATTAAAATGAACAAATCAGGAGACTATAGATGCTGGAGAGGATGTGGAGAAACGGGAACCCTCTTGCACTGTTGGTGGGAATGCAAACTGGTGCAGCCGCCCTGGAAAACAGTGTGGAGGTTCCTCAAAAAATTAAAAATAGACCTACCCTATGACCCAGCAATAGCACTGCTAGGAATTTACCCAAGGGATACAGGAGTGCTGATGCACAGGGGCACTTGTACCCCAATGTTTATAGCAGCACTCTCAACAATAGCCAAATTATGGAAAGAGCCTAAATGTCCATCAACTGACGAAGGGATAAAGAAATTGTGGTTTACATACACAATGGAATACTACGTGGCAATGAGAAAGAATGAAATATGGCCTTTTGTAGCAACGTGGATGGAACTGGAGAGTGTGATGCTAATTGAAATAAGTCATACAGAGAAAGACAGATACCCTATGTTTTCACTCTTATGTGGATCCTGAGAAACTTAACAGAAGACCATGGGGGAGGGGAAGGGAAAAAAAAAAAGAGGTTAGAGAGGGAGGGAGCCAAAACATAAGAGACTCTTAAAAAGTGAGAACAAACTGAGGGTTGATGGGGGGTGGGAGGGAGGGGAGGGTGGGTGATGGGTATCGAGGAGGGCACTTGTTGGGATGAGCACTGGGTGTTGTATGGAAATGAATTTGACAAATTTCATATTAAACAAATATTATATTTTCTGTTCTTATGTTTTAGTCTTTTATACAATTTGAGTTCAATTTTTGTATATGGTATAAGGTAAGGGTCCAACTTCATTCTTTTGCATGTGAGTGTCCAGATTTCCTAACATTATTTGTTGAAGACTCTCCTTTTCCTGTTGAATGGTTTTGAATCCTTGAGGAAAATTATTTGACCATACATGCAAAGGCTTATTTCTAGTCTCTCTATTCTATTCCACTGGTCTATATGCCTGGCTTTGCGGCAGTACCACACCATTTTAATTACATTAGCTTTGTAATAAGTTTTGAAAACAGTAAGTTTGAGTGCTCCAACTTTGTTATTTTTAAAAATTGTTTTGGCTATTGTGTGCCCCTGAGGTTCCATATAAATTTTAGAACAGATTTTTCTATTTGTTTAAAAAACATCATTGCAATTTTGACAGAGATTGCATTGAATCTGTAGATCACTTCAGTAATATTAACTTAACAATATTAATTCTTTCAAACCATAAATAGACTATCTTTCCATTTATTTATGTCTTCAATTTTGTTTTTTTGGGGGGGAGGTTAGCGTATAAGTCTTTTGCCTCCTCAGTTATATTTATTCCTAGGTAGGGGTGCCTTTTTAGCTCGGTTGGTTAAGCGTCCAACTCTTGTTTTTGGCAAGGGTCATAATCTCACAGTTGTGAGATGGAGTCCCATGTTGGTTGCTGACATCATAGAGCCTGCTTGGGATTCTTTCTCCCCTTCTCTCTGCCCCTTCCCCCCGCCCATGCTAGCTCTCTCTCTCTCTCCCCCCCTCAAAATAAATAAAAATTTTTAAAAACTTAAAAAAAATTGATTCCTAGGTAAAGAAATAACAAGTAAATTTATTCCTAGCCATTTTATTCTTTTTAATCCTGGTGTTAATGGAATGGTTTCTTAATTTTTTTTTATATTGTTAATTAAAAAAATGTTTAAGTTTATTTCTGAGAAAGGGAGCACAAGCGGGGAAGGGGCAGAGAGAGGGAGACACATAATCCAAAGCAGGCTGCAGGCTCTGAGCTATTATTACAGAGCCTGACACAGGGCTTGAACCCATGAACAGTGAGATCATGACCTGAGGTGAAGTCATACATTTAAACTACTGAGCCACCCAGGCACCCATGCTTTTTGTATTTTTTATAGTTTATATATTTTATATTTTTAATATCCATTTTCAGTGCAGAGAAACACAACTAATTTTTGTGTGTTGATATTATATCCTGAAACTTTGCTAAATTCATTAATCCTAATAAGTGTGTGTGTGTGTGTGTGTGTGTGTGTGTGTGTATTCATTAGAGTTTTCTGTATATAAGATCATGTCATCTATGAACAGAGATAATTTTGCCCCTTCCTACCCAATTTTAATGAATTTTATTTCTTTCTCTTAATTGCTCTAGCTAGAACTTTCAATATTATTTTGAATAGAAGTGGCAAAAACAGACCATAACACAGTTTTTAACATAGACCAATATCTATTTTCACTGAAGATTAAATCTATAGTCCCAATTTACATCAACTCTCACCGATTCATGGAAAGGAAAATAATTTGGGAATATTTATCCCTCTTCCAGTAATTAGAATTTGGGAGACCAACAGAAATTAAATAGGATGGGCGGGATGGAGAAAGAGTCAGAAAAAAAAATAATAGAAATAAAAACAAAAGCTAAGAGGTTGGTGGCAATGGCAGCTCCAGATTTTGTGGGATCTAAAGTTTATACAATTTGGGGGTGTTCCTTTAAGGAAAAAATACAAAATTTTGAATACAAGGTTAAGAAGGTAATTGAATATTTAAAATGAGAAAAGAAATGACAACAAATGTATGTAGTCTTGGAAATTCTTGTCCCCTTCTCTGAGAAACTTCAGGAAATTTGTCAGCAATAATTAGACAGGTTTCCTGATTGCAATCTGGCTTCCTCTCCTGATGGAGAACACTCAACTCCCAGAAACTCCCAGCATTCTCAGGAGTCCATGCACTTGAGGGGCCCTGAAGATGCTGAAGCATCACTTGATTCCTAAAGAGTCCACCATGTGATCAGTAGAATGCCTAAGTATATATGTTTTCCAGTACTAGCCCTGAGGAGTTGGACTTGAAAAAGTTACACTGCATCATTTTGTACAGTTGCTCTAGGACTAAAATTTGTAATACTTATATTGCATCTGTATTTGGTTTTTTGCTTGAAATGGACATAATCTGTAGCCTTATTATAACATCAGGCAATAAAAAGCATGATTTATTCAACCAATTTGTCTTGAAAATTCTTGCCAAGGAAGCTTGATTGAAAATTCTAGAAGGATTTGCTGACTACTCTGATGCATCCATAATGTAATCTCCAGAATCATACAACTCAAGATTGTGACAAATTTTCAGTTCTCAAAAGTGCTCCATGTGTGCATGTGCATGCGTGTGGGTGTGTGCAAAACTCTTGCTAAGGACTCTGATTTTTAGTTTCTTAAAAATACCAGAATTCTGCATTAGTGTTTTCACTGCCTCAGTAATGTGATCTATTCAGTAATAATGACAGAAGACACTAATATTGTAACTGGGTGCCAAGCCATATTCATATATATACCTATTTGATTCTCAAAATGACCCTGTGGGGAAAATTCTATTATTATTGCCATTTTACATATGAGAAAGCTGAGGCACAGAGAGGATTATTAACTTTCCCCAGGTAACAAATCTGATAAGGTGTGTGTTAATTCTGGAGACTGCCTAACTGCAACATTTTACTACCTTACCAGACTTCACTAACTACTGATGAATAGGTGGTGTTTATTTGTGATGTGGGAGTTCCTTGGCTATAAATGGCTATTATTTCACGCCCAGTGGAAGACCAATTAGTTCATATTCTATCCGGATAGTTATAAGAGCATGTGGCTGGACGTGTATTTGCTTTTTGATCTCTTGCTAATCTGTTTTCTAGGAAATCTCCAGCTTGTGTACTAATACTCAACTCTGTTTTAGTTTCACCTTGCTTTCCAGTTACAGTTTGTGCTTCATGAGGTCGGGAACAGTGTTTTGTATTTCCTCTGAATCTCCCAGAATCATAGCATGGTGTTAGACTTACAGGACGGTAAGGACAAGCATTGATTTATTCACTGATATGTTTTTAACAACAAGTCACTGCTAAGTCAATTATCTGTAATTTGCATTTAAACATTACATGAATCATGCATTCCTTCAAAGAAGATTTATGCAGGGTCCATATGTGATGGGGATACAACAAAAACAAAAATATAGTCTGCTACCATTGAGGGTCCAGTGGTATCATGGAAAGACACAAATCTAAACAAATATTGTAGTGATGTGTTATAGAGACATTAAGATTCAATGAATGTAATGAGTGAATTAGCTTCAGTGGGGATGGAGTGATCTATTTCTAATCTTGGTAAGAGATATCTGATCCATACACTATTAGAAATGAAATAAACTTTGGGGGATTATTTTTGTCTAATCCCTCATTTGTTTAAAGGTTTTAAGTAATCTCTACACCCAATATGGGGCTCAAACTCACAACCCCGAGATCAAGGGTCACATGTTCTACTGACTTGAGCCAGTCAGGCGCCCTTAATCCCTCATTTTATAGGTAAGAAACTGGAGTGATAGGATATTGAATGGGATTTTTCCTGTTACTCTATAGGCTTGGCTATTAGGAAAAACAACTGGTAATGAAAGCCCCTACAAAACTATTTAATCTAAAGAGGGCTTTTCTATGAACACCATCTTCTTGAAGGAATTTAGTGGAAAGACAATGAGCTTTACTATCGTCATAAACCCTCCCACCCCCGAACTAGCAGAGACCTAGAGACGAGAAGGAGAGTCATGTTTGACAGCTTTCAAAGCATGCAGGGTGCTCAAAGAAAGGCGCCTTCCTTCCCTTTACAATTTTCTTCTCCTAAATTCAAACGTTGACAGTGATGGGTTTGTTTTAAGAGATCAATCATAAATTTTGGCTGAGTCTACAAGAAGAGGAGAATGAGCTCTTATTTCTTATTCTCTCATCTGGATATCCTGTCTCAACAACCCAAGGGAAATAGTTAAAAAGTTCTGGGAATAGTGTTAAGTGTTCTTTGGAGGTTGGTGGCATAGTGAATAGGAGACCGATGCCAATTTGTGATCTGGAGTTTTTGAAGAACAGAGTTCTACTGTGGTGGTCCAAGACAGCAGGACTTCAAGACAGCATAGTTTCATAGGGTTGAAAAAATTATGGAAACAACTTTAGCTTATCCCAGTTTTCCATAGTCCTTGGAGTAGAGAACAATGGTAATTCCCACAGCCTCAAGAGGAGTTCTGGGGTTTCTCAAGCCATTGACTGGCTAAACACTCAATCCAGAGAGGAGATTGGGGGTATGGAGTATTGACAGAAGGCCAGAAGGAGATACTACATTCTTTCTCTGTAGGGGTCCTCAGTGATGGAGTGATTCTGGGTAAAGCCGATCATCCCCTGAGTATCACCCACACCATGTAACGACAGAATTACACCAAATCAAAGCAAGACATGGGGCCCCAAATGACAGCAGTTATATACAAGCGTGGCTATATTCCTGACTCTCAACCCTGCTTCCAAACCTAGAGGACCTACATCTTATAAGAGGGATGTTGACAGAATATCCCAGACCCTGACACCACCAATATACACACACGCATAGTGCTATAGTGAAGGGAAAGGGTATAATAAGGGAAACAGAACCACTCCAGTCCTATTTATTTATTTATTTGTGGTTAAAAGAGTTTATGTTCTTTTTTTTTGACATTTTTAAAAATTAACAGCTTTACTGAATTATAATTCATACACCATACATTTTACCTATTTAGAGTGCATAATTCAATGGTCTTTTTTCTTTTTTTAAGTGAAATCACATAACTTAAATTTATTATCTTAACCTATTTTTTTTTTCAGGAATAGAATTTAGTGATTCATCACTTACCTATACCACCTAGCGCTCATCCCAGCAAGTGCCCTCCTTAATGTTTAGCCCATCCCCCCCCCACCCAACACCCCTGCAGCAACCCTCAGTTTGTTCTCTATATTTAAGAGTCTCTTATGGTTTGCCTTCCTCTCTGTTTTTATCTTATTTTTCCTCTCCCTATGTTCATCTGTTTTGTATCTTAAACTCCACATGAGTGAAATCATATATTTGTCTTTCTCCGATTGACTTATTTTGCTTAGCATAACACACTCTACTTCCATCCACATTGTTGCAAATTGCAAGATTTCATTCTTTTTGATTTCCAAGTAATATTCCATTATATATATATATACATGTATATATGTATATATATACACACATATATATATATGTATATATATATATACACATACCACATCTTCTTTATCTATTCATCTGTTGAATTTTCATTTGGGCTCTTTCCATACTTTGGCTATTGTCGATAGCACTGCTATAAACATTGGGGTGCATGTGCCCTTTTGAAACAGCATTCCTGTATCCTTTGGATAAATACCTAGTAGTACAATTGCTGGGTCGTAGGGTAGTTGTATTTTTAATTTTTTGAGGAACCTCCATACTGTTTTCCAGAGTGGCTGTACCAGTTGGCATTTCCACCAGCAGTGCAAAAGGGTTCCTCTCTCTCTGCATCCTAGGCAACATTTGTTGTTGCCTGAGTTGTTAATTTTAGCCATTCTGCACTCCAGTCCTTTTTAGACACAAACCCAGCATTAACTGTAAGAGCTTCAGAATAATAAATGTGATGTTAGAGTTTTAAACAGGATTAGACAAAATTTTAATATTCATAAATAAAAGATTTGGCCAGTATCTTATTAAGGGATCAGAAAAAGGACAATCTGAAATTTCATGGTTGAAAACAGTTAAAATAGAGACTCTTTCCCATTTAAAATTTAAACAGTTCACAGGTGTATATCAAGGCTAGGGGTGGGGGGTAGGGAAGCATTTCACCTTGACAGGGAAAACTATTTTATTACTGACATTGTTTAAAATTACTGGGCCCATACTACTAATAAAAAAATATACAATCATTTAGTGGATTTTATTGTTTTTTTTTTTTTTTTTTACCTTCTCCAGAGGCAGTCCTCCTTGACTGCTTGTACTCAGGGTACTCTACTAAACCCCCCTTGTCACAGGACTGCCAGTTCAGACTCCCTCAAAAGACATTTACACTGGCTTGGTGACCTGCCCAAAGAAACAAAACTTCTTCTCCTAGGGAAGGAAAGTTTTTTAGGGGTAGAGAATTTTGCATAGATTTAAAAATCCCTGGCCTTGATTTAAAATCATTTCTATTTTTCTTGCAGCACCTGGGTGGCTCAGTCAGTTAAGCGTCCAAGTTCAGCTCAGGTCATGATCTTGCAATTCATAGTTCGAGCCCCACAGCAGGCCTCTGAGCTCTCAGGGCCTGAAGCCCGCTTCTAATTCTGTGGCTCTGTCTCTCACTGCCCCTCCCCCTGCTTGCACTCTGTCTCTCTCTCTTTCTCTCTCAAAAATAAATAAACATTAAAATTTTTTTAAAAAAATCATTTGTATCTTTCTTGAAATTAGTAACAGGTGTAGGCAAACACGTGGGTCATGGGGGTCCTTCAGCATGCCAGCACAGAGACAGTGTTATGAGCACAAGAAGATTATTGTACAATAATGTTGGAGAGGGGGCGCCTGGGTGGCTCAGTCAGTTAAGCATCCGGCTCTTGATTTCAGCCCAGGTCATGATCTCATGGCTCATGGGATTGAGCCCACATTGGGCTCCACACTGACAGCATGGACCCTGCTTGGGATTCTCTGTCTCCCTCTCTCTCTGCCCTTCCCCTGCTAATGTGCTGTTTCTCAAATAAATATTTAAAAAATAATGTTGGAGAAAGATAAAGGAAGGGAGCAGGAGTGGACAGGGAGAAGCTCTGTCCAAGATGCAGATCTGAGAACTTCTTGGCCAGCTCAGTAAGGAGCTGGGGAGCAAAGATTGTTTGTTAGATTTTCCTTGTATTGGTCAGGAGTGGCCAGGCCTTAGTAATCCCACTCTGTACAGCCATCGACTGGGGGCTGCAAGGAAGAGCATGGCATCAGCTAGCAAGCTGACGTCGAACCTGACGGCGATGCTGCTGGAGACTGTCAGGCTACTGCACCTCTTGCGGCTAAACAGTAAGTCCTTTCTTGACAGAACTAACCCGTGCAACGTCCCTGGCTCCCACACCTGATCACACATTAAATTTCTGTCTCCCCAGCTTTTCTATTAATTTTAGAAGTGTAATAAGTGTTTTGTGATGCTTCATTAGATACCCACCAACCACTGCTATATAGCCAAATAATGTTTAGCTCCCCAGGAAGTTCAGCTGTTAAGGAGAGTCAATTTAGTAAACATGGAACTGGAGTCCTCGTGCAGCTTGACTCAATTCTATGTCACACTTCAGCTTCTTTTGGACCAAATAAAGTGTGGACTATCTGACAAAGAGGGCTATCTTTTATTCATATTTCTATCTTCTCAGCCATCACACACACAAAAAGGACAGAACCTGGCAGGGCACCTGTTGCCCAGGAGGGGTACAGTAAATGTCATGTTTAATAGAATGACTGATTACAGACTGTTTTACCTTCTTCACCTCACTTCACATCAATATAAACAGCCTCTGTGTCACTTTGTATTGCTGCTGGTTCTGACTCTGGTTTTGAAGTCAATGTATTCTGTCGATTTTCTTCTTTATGAAAGAAAGAATAAAATCCCCAATGGTAAGAGATAATGAGCATAAAACAATGCTAAAAAGAAATGCTATATAAAAAACAAAGTTGACTGAAGAACCATTTTCTGGTACCTGCCATTCCAAAGGTATCTCCAGGCAGGTAACTTTCTTTCCAGCACACCAGAGATCAAGGAGGGGAGCAAGATGTGTTGCAGACTGAGGGAGGCAAGAGTTCATATGTCAGTGCAAATTTAGCAAGGAAGGGAGGAGGGTTATAGAAAATACTTGTTTACAAAAATAGGACCATTGGGAGGCTCCTCTGTGTAAATTTAGCAACAATTTTCAGTTTGTCAGTGGCCTGAGGATAATTTTATAATTGCAGGAGGCTTACTTCAAGGATCAAGACATCTAAATACAATAGTTAAGTCCAGCTGGTAGCTGGGATGAAACGTGAATGTCAGGAACCCTTAGCTGCCAAAGGACCTGTCCTTTGTAAGCTTTGGAAAAGGGAGCAAGTGATGACTGTCAATGTGTAGCATCCGTGGCCATCCACAGGGTCGGTATGGCAAGTCAGAAGGCTGCCATTAAACCTAAATAAATAAGAACCAAGGAGGTGGCTTCATTTACAAAGTCATCTACTGATGGATACTTTCCAGTGCTAGGAGAAATCCATTGACTCCAGACTTCCTGAAGATACCTGGGGAGAGCTGCAAACGGGGAAGCTGAAACAAAGCCATATGGGGGCTTCCTGAAGGCTCTTTGATGCAACTGATTATGATGTTCTTGCTGGATAATTTGCTTGTTTCAAGTGCATGATTAATGGAATTATTATTCATAATTAGGAAATGCCCAGAGAGCAAAGAACACAAACTATTCTGACTAGCTGTCAGTAATTGCCAGGCTCATGCTAATAATGCCCAGGAAATGAAAACGCTCTAGCACTTTCCTTTAATTTTATTTTGGAATGTGATGTCCTAACAGCAATGGAGTGCTGTAGGCAGTGTTTATCCTTCAGATTATGTCACCTCGAAGTGCCACTCCTCATGACATCCCTCGCAGAGTACAGAGGAAGCCTGTCAGATAGTATTGCTTAATTAATTAGGGCCTTTCTAGTAGGAGTCCTTGTAGACAATACCCCCCTTTCCTCTTTCTCCCACTCATCTCTTCCTGAAATCACACATGTTGCTGGTCCCTTAAGGAGACACTATAATGGAAGACAGGATCTTGACCAGCTTGACCTCTAACGAAAAGCTTTATAAGGCTAATCACAAATCAGTTTTTAATGAAATGTCCTTTCTTCTTGTAGTGATGGGGAAAATGTCTTAGCAGCTTAGTAGGAACTACTCCAGTTTTTATTTTGTTTGTGGGGTCTTTGTGGTTTTCTTTGCTACAACTAATCGAAATACTGCCACACTAGACAGTGCAGAGTATTAAAAGCCGCAATGAGCTACAGAAAGACCCTGGTCAGAGTGAAGGACCATTTGTAAATGCAGTTGCCAATTTCTCCAGTGGAATATCTTTTGGACGATCAGAAAAGCCTGGGATCCCCTGGGCAGATGTTCAAAGAGATTAAACAGGGATGAGAAGAAAGCACACAACAGCCCCTCAAAGATAATTCCTAGTTTGTTTCTCCTTTCGCATGCGCTCTGTAGGATTTTCAAAAGAATGAGTGGCTACTGTGCTGGATGCAGATGTCTGAGTTCTTTGCAGGTCTGGGAGAAGTGAGGGAGGAGGGAAAAAGAACATTGGTGTGGATCAACTCAAAGCAAGCTAAAAGCAAAAAATTAAATGTGGCAATCTAGGCTGCAGGAAGAGATAGCTCAAACTCTGCAAAGTTCATACACACACACACACACACACACACACACACACACACACAATTATCTTTGCTTCTTCCTCAGAGTACCTAAAGCTATAGCTGAACTCCACAATTTTATCACAAAGTGGGTCACCTGTGCTCATGCCAAGCTAAAACACAAAATGGACAGGGATAAGGGTTAAGGTCACTCATTCCTACCAGGGCTCTGGGCAGAACAAATTTGTCCATTCAGTGTGTCTAACCCCTCACTGTTCAAAGTATGGGGTATGGTCTGGCATCACCAGGGAGCTAGTTAGAAATGCAGAATCTCAGGACCCACCCCAGACACGCTGAATCAGAATCTGCATGGTAACAAGAAAGCCTGGGAATGTCTATGCACACTGTGGCATGGAAAACCGTGGTCTAGGGCACTTCCTGAAGTGACCTCCGCAGTTTAGAAGGGGTGAGGATCCACACTGGGCTTCATGAAAAACAAAAAACAAACAAACAAAAAAAAACAAAAACAGAATAAATCTACTTTATATCTTATTTAACTTTCTTTCTATAGGAACTTGAATTTTTTTTATTTCAAGTTTTTATGCAAATTCTGGTTAGTGAACATATAGGGTAAACTCGGTGTCAGGTGTAGAATTTATTGATATCTTTTTTAAAGCAACTCAATTTCCAAACTTCTGAAAAGACAAGATGTTGTATTGTGCGAATGACAAGCATTGGACTTTTCCATAACTGGGTAATATTTTTAGTGAGCAATGGGTTATTTTTAGAGCAAATGTTACACTGTTAAGCCCAAAAGTTACATGAAATATTACTATAAACAGTGGGATTCCTTTTCTATCCAGTTGAGGCAGCAAACAGCCAAATTCATGGGTAGTGCCCACTTTATCTCCTAGGGATCTGAAAATTCTTTTGATCAAATAAGGAAAAATGGTTAGTGTTCCTTTCTCCTACCTCCTTAGAATTTTTACTATGTCCCATATTATTTATTGCCTTAAAAATTATTGATTACTTTCAGTGTTTGTGTCTAACATACCTCCCATTACTAGAAGAATGCTAACCCCAGTAGATAGATACCTTGCCTATAACACAGTAGGCATAAGTCCCCCTCAACTGGATTATTCACATCGCTCTAAGTTTATGCTCACAAAGAAAATTAATACATAATTTGTTTTCTAAAATGTCTGGGGTATGAAAAAGGAATTTATGGATTGGGGTTGAATACATCCCACTTTTGCTTTGTTAGACATGAAGATCTCTGTGGAAACTAGCCTCCATTAACAAGTTAGTTTCTCTTTCATGTAACAGGCTCATGTTATTTAATATGAATCCACTACAAAGTAACTAGTCTTCAGTGTTGACTATATTAATCTTATTCATTTCTATGCGTGGAAAGCCAAGACCAGATGCTGGAACTTACACAAGGTGTTAATCCTGAGAGGGTGACCAGTTTGCAGGTTTATAGGACATCTACCACTGCTCTTGAACCTCTCCCTTCCCCCCAACAGGCATGGCAGAAACTGTAAGCAAAGAGAACTAAGATTTATTATTCTGCAATGTAACCATATGTTGGAAGTCCTATATTCTAATTAATGGCACAGACTCACACAGCATGGTGACACACTAAACAGGTTTGGAAAGTACCATGCAACCATGATGGATTCAGGCTACTTAGTCCTCTTCTGTTTCTTCCTCTTTCTGCCTCTTAATCTTGGAGTGTCCCCAGGGTTCAGTCCTGGGTCCCCTCTTTACATTATATTCACATACACACAACCCTGCTCAGTGAACTTAACTCCCATGGCTTTAAACACTATCTAATTGCAGACTACATTGAAATGGATATCCTAGCCTTGAATTATGTCCTGGGCTTTATACTTATCTATAGACTTGTGCATTCAACAACTGTCCTCGGCTGTTTAACATGCAATTCAAATTGAGCATGTTTACATTTAAATTCCTTGTCAAAAATCTTACTCCCCAAATCTATTCCACTCACAATCTCAGTTGAGGGCAACTCTACTATTTCAGTTATTCAAGCCAAATATCTTAGAGTTACTCTTGACTCATCTTTCCTTCTGAAGCCTCATCTTTACTGCCAGGAGAGTCTGTGAACTATACCTTCAAAATACATCCACTGTATGCCCACTTTGCTCCAGCTTTGCTGTTATTCTGGCTGGAGCCATTTTTATTACCCCTTGCTGGATTATAGACACAATTTCCAGATTGGTCTTTCTGCTTCCAATTTCAGACTTCAACTGATGATTTTCAACAAAACAGCTGGAGATATCCTTTTAAAAACTAAATCAGGGGCGCCTGCGTGGCTCAGTCAGTCAGGGGTCTGACTCTTGATTTCAGCTCAGGTCATGATCTCACGATTGTGATATCGAGCCCCATGTTGGGTGTTGCACTGACAGGGCAGAGCCTGCTTGGGATTCTCTCTCTCCCTCTGTCTCTGCCCCTCTCCTGTATGCACTCTCTCTCTCAAAATAAATAAAGAAACATTAAAAAAAAAAAAACTAAATCAGATTATATCACTCTGCTCCATCTCTCCAATGCCTCCCTAGTTCATTCTGAGTAAAAGCCAAAATCCTTACAGGGTCTGGCCTTCTGTTACTGCCTCAACTTCATCTTCTTTTCTTCTTCGCTCCCTTATTCCACTTCAGCTTCCCTGGCTTCCATGTTGTCCTTAGAACACCCCAGACACACTCCTGCTTGGGGATTTTGCTCGGTAGTTTCCTCAGCTTGGATCACTGCTCACTGCAGATATCCATACAACTTGCTTCCTCATCGTCCTTCATATCTATCTGCAAAGGTTACCTTTACATCAACCAACCCTTTTTGAGTTGCAACTCACTTTCCTGATCTGGCATGCCCATTTGTTCTCTCCATACGCTCTTTATCATTATTTAATTGTACTTAGCACTCCCTATCACGCCACATAGTTTAGTAATTATGTTTATTGTTTACTGTCTGTGTCTCTTAACCCAAATAAAAGCCTCATGAAACTACAGATATTTGTCTCTGGTTCAGTAATACATTTCAAGCATCTGGAGTAGTCTGGGTTACTTAGCAGGTGCTCAATACACTTGTTGAAAGTGCTAATTTTTACTAAGTTCTACTTTTACACTGATTGAGAATTTGCCTCCCTGATATCCTGAAAAGTTGACTCCTGTTTTGCCCTGTAAAAAAAGCATAGGGAAAAAGGAAAGCTTGCTCTAATTTTCTCAGAATGATCTCTGGCCAGAGAGTATTAGTGGCCTTTCCCACATCCAAAATCAGGTGCCTAGAAATTTTCATTTATTGTAGGGGTATCTATAAATTTATTCCAGGCTTACCCTGCCATACTTAGGGTAAGCAATGATGTTTTCCTAACTTATGATCAATACACAGGCCTGTCTTCATGAACATGATGATTATTACTTTTGATCCAACAATCTCTAGTCATTATCACCAAAGTCAGGAAAGACCGAAATGAATGTTATTTGAATAGTTTTGCCCAATTACTGAGGCCATCACAGACAAGTAGGCCCAAAATAACATTAAATCTAAGGGCATTTGCAAACACCTTGTGAGTCAATATTTTATATCTCACATTTCCTTCCTCTCCTCCTAAAATTGATTTATGTAGTCAAGTTCCCTGTGAGTTGAAAGCTCACATCTAGCTGAAAATGATCCACATGCAAGAATCTTGGGCTTTGTCCAAAATGCCCCCAGATAACTTAGTGGTTTCACTGCAATATCAAACAATTTAACTCATTATCAACTCAACCAGCAACACACATGTCTTGAGAGGAAGCCACTTAAACTGCACATAGTCTGCACCAGAACATTAAAGACTGTTCAGGCACAAAGATGTTTGCATCCCAAATATTTCAAACTTCTCTTTAAGGAGGTTAATTATTTGAGGTATTATTTGTACATCATATCCTGGTGTCTTAATTTGGTAATACAGAAGAGTTCTGGAGGAAAGAAGTCACTAGGAGCTCATGCTAGAGAACAGGATGCATTCTATCCACAAAGAAATAATAGCATAAAATATACTGACAAGAAAGCTCTATCATATTGTATCACAGTCATAGAAATAGTAATGCCATTTTCACTTCCAAGTATTGTGAAATCAATCCCAGAATAGTCTTATGTTCCAACAAAAATCATTGGAGTTTTAGAAGTCTTTTACTTTTCAGCTGGCACAGTGTTTCCTGAGGTGTAATTTCGAGTCTGGCTGGAGATGACTTGTCTTTGGTTTGCAAATGAAGATAATGAAGGTCACCAGGTGAAGTAGCCTGCCTGAGGACAAATAACCAGTACACAGCACAGCCTTGTTCGGCCTTGTTCTCGGGCTGGTTCTCCTCGCAGCATGCCTTCTTCCACACTCTGGTGCCTTCGTTTACAAGTACACAGTAGAGTTCTGAAGGAAAGGATATGGAAGTTCCTGCTAGAGGGGATGAAGATGACAAACTCTACTATAGCAAATATTAATATTTATTCCCATATCTGCCTTCCTATTTAATCTTCTTAAGGTGCATCCTTAAATCTGTGCCCCCCGTACGTTGCATAATCTACAACATGTAGCCAATATTTAAAATGTTGAATTAAAGAGGCTTGATAAATACAAATGTGAGTCTCTCTCCCTCAGGGACACCTTTTCTTGTCACTAAGAACAGAGACCCTTCTCCAAACCTAGGAAAACGTAAGGAGGAGCATGGGAACCAGGGAAAGGATACATTCATCCATTCATTCATTCAAAAACTACTTATTGAGGGGTGCCTGGGGGGCTCAGTCGGTTCAGCACCAAAACTCTTGATTTCGGCTCAGGTCAGGATTTCACGGTTCGTCAGTTCAAGTCCCGTGTCGGGCTCTGCTCTGACAGAGTGGAGCCTGCTTGGGATTCTGTCTCCCTCCCTCTATGCCCCTCACCCTGCCAAATAAATAAATAAACATTAGAAAAAAAACCCTACTTATTGAGTATCTCCAATACTGTGTGAGGCAAAAGTCATAGTAATGTAGAAGACATGGTGCCTGCACTCAAAGAGCACCTAAAGACTTGGAGCTGTACTTTCAACTCTTGTTACAAAGTACGGAACAGTGCTTCTCAAATTTGAATGTGCATAATAACTACCCAGGAACTTGGCAAATTCTGTTTCAGTAGGTCCGGGGTGGGGCCAAGGAGTCTACATTTCTCAAAGCTCCTAAGTGATGCTGATTATGGTGATTCTAGGTTCACCCTTTGAGTAATAAGGACCAAGATTATAAAACTTTATTCTCTTGAAATACTACCTTGTATTCCCTCTCCACAAAGATTTCCCCAATGTTATTTGTCCTCCTTTGAGTGTATTTAGTTCTATGCAATTTTGTCACATATGTAAGTTTGTATATCCAACATCATAGTAAAGATACAGAACAGTTCTATCCCTCCTAATCCCACAACATTGCTAAGCCCTGACAACCACTCATGTTGTCCATATCTATAATTTTGTCATTTCAAGAATGTCATATAAATGACTCATACAATATGTAGCCTTTTGATATTGGTGCTTTCACTTCATACATTGATCTAGAGTCATCCAGGTTTTTGCCTGTATCAATAGATCATTCCTTTTAATTGAAGAGAAGTATTCCATGGTATGAAAAGTAGCAGTTTGTTTAACCATTCACCAGTTGAAGGAAATTAGGTTGTTTCCATTTTCAATTATTACAAACAAAGCTGCTCTTAATTTCTATCTACAGATTTTTGTTTGAACATAAGTTTTCTTTTCTTTGTGAGGAATAACAAAAACTGCAATTGCAGAACAATATGGTAGTGTCATGTTTAGTTTTATGAGAAACTGCCAAATTGTGGCCCGGAGTGGCTGTATAATTTTACATTCCCACTAGCAAAGTTTGAGTGTTTGAGTTTCTCTGCATTTGGTGTTGTCACTTTTTTTTTTTTTAATATTAGGAATTCTAATAGATATGTAGTGATATCTCAATATGATTTTTTTAATTTTTTTAATGTTTATTTTTGAGAGAGAGACAGAGACAGAGCATGAGCATGAGCGGGGAAGTGGCAGACAGACAGGGAGACACAGAATCTGAAGCAGGCTCCAGGCTTTGAGCTGTCAGCACAGAGCCTGACATGGGGCTAGAACTCATGAACTGCGAGATAATGACCTCGCCCCGCAATATGATTTTAATTTGCACTTCCTTAATGCCTAATGATGTCAAACACCTTTTTTGTGCTTCTTTGCTACCTGAATATTCTTTGGTTAAATGTCTGTTGGGGCGCCTGGGTGGCGCAGTCGGTTAAGCGTCCGACTTCAGCCAGGTCACGATCTCGCGGTCCGTGAGTTCGAGCCCCGCGTCGGGCTCTGGGCTGATGGCTCAGAGCCTGGAGCCTGTTTCCGATTCTGTGTCTCCCTCTCTCTCTGCCCCTCCACCGTTCATGCTCTGTCTCTCTCTGTCCCAAAAATAAATAAACGTTGAAAAAAAAAAAATTAAAAAAAAAAAAATGTCTGTTGATGTTTTAACCTGATTTCTGATTGGATTTTTTGTTATTTCTGTTGAGTTTTGTTGGTTTTTTAAAATGTTTATTTTGGTGGGGGGGAGAGAGACAGAGAGACGGGGTGAGGGGCACAGAGAGAGGGGAACAGAGTAACTGAAGCGGGCTGTGTGCTGACAGCAGAAAGCCCAATGTGGGGCTCGAACTCATGAATTGTGAGATCATCATCTGAGCCAGAGTCAGATGCTTAACCGACAGAGCTACCCAGGCGACTCTGTTTCTGTTGAGTTTTAAGAGCTTTCCGTGTGTGTGTGTGTGTGTGTGTGTGTGTGTATTTTAGTGCACAAACAGGGGAGAGGGGCAGAGGGACAGAGAGAGAATCTTAAGCAGGTTCCACACTCGGCACAGAGCCCAACATGGGGCTCAATCCCACAACCCTGAGATCATGACCTGAGCTGAAATTAAGAGTCAGACACTCAACCAACTGAGCCACCTAGGTGCCCTGAGCTCTTCATATATTCTAAAGTTTATTTATTTATTGTGAGAGAGAGAGAAAGAGGGAGAGTGTGTGTGTGCACAAGCAGGGGAGAGGCAGATAGAGAGGGAGAGGGAGAGAATCCCAAGCAGGCTCCATGCTGTCAGCGTGGAGCCCAAAATGCTGGGCTTGATCCCACAAACTGTGAGATCACAGCCTGAGTCAGACTCTAGAGTCAGACACTTAACAGACTTAGCCACCCAGGCGCCCAACTTTATATATTCTAGATACTGCTTTGTCATACATGTCCTTTAGAAATAGTTTCTCCCTGTCTTAGGCTTGCCTTTCATCTTTTTCAGAGTCTTTTACAGAGGCAAAGTTTTTAATTTTGTGAAGTCCAATTTATCATTTTTTTTTCCTTTTATGGATTATGCTTTGGGCATCAAGTTTAACAACTGCTCACCCAGACCTGATCCTGAAGATTTTCTCCTGTGTTTTTTTTTTTTCGTGAAGTTTTTATAGTTTTAAGTTTTATATTTAAATCCATGACCATTTTGGGGGCACTTGGCTGACTCGGTCTGTGGGGCATATGACTCCTGATCTCAGGGTTGTGAGTCTGAGCCCCACATGGGTGTAGAGAGATGGCTTGAAAATAAAGTCTTTAAAAAAATAAAAAATAAATCCATGACCATTTTCAACTATTTTTTGTATAATGTGTGAGTTTTAGATTGGAATTCATTAAACCTATTGAGGTGTAGCATGAGGTCCAGGCTGATGTTGTGTTCAGTTTTCCACCAGGCCACAGTGACATCACCCCCTCAAAGTAGAGTGGAGCACTCACACCTCCTCACTGCAGTTAAGGTGGAAGTTCAGCTAGCTCCTCCCTCCGCTGACATATTCTCAACAAGCGTGTGACCTTTACTTCCACTGCCTGGTTGATGCCGAGTGAATATGTAAGCTCAGCTCCTCACTGGGCCCCTCTGCCACTAGGAAAGAAGGTAGAGGGCTGACATATCATGTTTTTTGCTGCAGGGAGGGGGTGCTACATGAGGAGAGGGAAGCAGAGTGCAACCAGCTGCACCTCTTACCATCTCATTCTACCTCCTTGCTGGTGGGTGGTGGTTGAGGCTCTGCTCCCCGCTCCGCTCCAGTGACACAGGGAGAGGACTGTGAAGCCTAGCGGAGACTAGCTCTGCCTGTGCCACTTCATTAAGTCTTAACTTCTTCCAGGAAGATATGGAGAGTCTGTTCACTGCTGGATCTCAATGACACTATCCTGGGGGAGAGGGAGAATGGTAGTACCACCTGCTTCTGGCTGGCAGGTGGTGGAGATCTCCACTCAGCTTTGCCAATACTATTCCTGCAGGGCAATCACTGTACTGTCTGCATATGCGGGCCAGGGGCACATAGATGACAAGCTCCCACTTTAGCCCTGCCAACGACACCAGGTGGGGGTGGGTGGGTCAGAGGCTTGCCACCTGCTTCTGTGGTGCCCTGGGGAGTGGGAGAGTGGAAGATTAGCCTATACTTGGCCCCACTGGAGGGGTGGGGGAGGAGAACAACTTTTTCATTGTTCCATTTGTTTTGGGTTGGAGTGAAGTGGCTATTGCCGAAACAGTTTCTGTTGTTAAGCTACCCATTTTCTAGGCCTTTACCTAGGGGAAATGGGCTCTTTTTTGTCTATGCTTGTTGGTGGTTCTGGGTTGGAGGCTTTTATAGCATCCCATCTGGGATACATGGAGGTGATAAGAAAACCCAGGGAACTCACTGCCAAGTTGTTCCTCAAGCCCCATGCAATGTAAACCTGCAAATAATAGAGCACTACAGGATGGCATTGGCTTCCTGTGGATTGTGACTGAGGACTGCCCCTTTTTCTCATCCTAGATGTTGCAGTCTCTGAATCCCTAGGGCCCAGAAGCATGACACTTTCCTTGTTGTCCATTAAATTGCTCTTTAATAATGATGGAAAGGAGTAAGCTTTAACTCTGAGAACCACCCTGGTGGCTTCTATAGAGGCTCAAGAAGTTTTATTGGCATCTTGACTGGGGGAAGGGGGGTAGTCACATGGGATGATAGCAAAGGAAGCTCTAGCCTATGTCCTTATAGCTCAATCACATCTGAGAAGAAAATGAGCTCCTGGCTTCTCCTGCTTCCAAATGTCGCCTTTCTTCACACTCATCCAAGTCCAACATGCCTTATGTTTCTCATTACTTAGCTAGTATTTTCAAATGCTCAGCTCCAGAAATGCCCTGGCAATTGATGGTGGGACTTCATAGAAATTATTCTTAAAGACTTTTTTAAAATTATTTTTTAATGTTTATTCTTGAGAAAGAAAGAGAGACAGAGCATGAGCAGGGGAGGGGCAGAGAGGGAGGGAGACATAGAATCTGAAGCAGACTCCAGGCTCTGAGCTGTCAGCACAGAGCCTGATGCCGGGCTCAAACCCACGGATCACAAGATCATGACCTGACCTGGAGTCAGATGCTTAACCAACTGAGTCATCCAGGTACCCCATATTCTTAAAGACTTTTTAAGCAATCTCTACACCCAACGCAGGGCTCAAACTCACAACCCCAAGATCAAGAGTTACATACTCCACCAACTGAACCAGCCAGCTCCCCCCTCCGACCTTTTTTAAAAGATTTTTTTTTTTATTGAATTTATTCTTAACCTCTACCCCTCAGTGGTTTACCGGCTCCCATATTACAGTGAGGGAAATGGAGGCTCAGATAGTTATTAAGTGATTCACCCAGGACTCGCACTGAAGTCTGACTCCAGAACTCACCTTGTCAATCACTAACATTGAATTATTTCAACTAAAACCAAACTCATGTGATTTAAGGCAAAAACATTCCCTCAATCTGCTCAGACTTCTATAACAGAATACGATACACAGAATGGCTTACAAACAGCATTTATTTCTCACAGTTCTGGAGACTGGAAAGTCCAAAATCCAGGATCTAGCAGATTCAATATCCAGTGAGAACCACTTTCTTGGCTCATAGACGGCCATCTTCTGGCTGTATTCTCAAATGGCAGGAAGATAAGGAACCCTTCTGTAAGCTCTTTTATAAAGTCACTAATTCCATTCATGAGGGTTCTCCTCTCAGGACCTAATCACCTCCCAAAGATCCCACCTCTAAATACCATCACATTGGGGATTAGGATTTCAACATATGAATTTTGAGGAGACACAAACACTTGGTCTACAGCAAGCACATTGCTGGCTGCACTTATTTCTATAAATGTAGTCAGTGATAGTGACACAGTTTTAGCACTTGCAGGCAAATATATGGCTGATGGCCCTGGGAAGATTCAGACCTCCCGGTGGAACGGAAGTGGCTGCATTTTCAGTCAAACTCCCAGTGTGATTACTTGCCAATAAGGATTTAACCACCACCACCAGGGGTGCCTGGCTGGCTCAGTCAGTAGAGCATGTGACTCATGGGTTCAAGCCCCACACTGGGTGTAGAGTTTACTTAATAAAAGAAATATATATTAAACACCACCACCCAACTCCGTGTTCATGCTAGACTAAGGAGTTCTTCCCTCATTTAGAACCTGAATCTCACTGAGACTGTCTCTTGCTTTCAGAAATGTGAATAGTCTTCGTCACATCTTTGCCTTCAACAAATTGTGAAGCTTAATGAACTATCAAGAGCTTTTAGATGACTGTTCATTTATAGTAGCATGTGTCTCTAGTTTTCTGTATTACACAAACATATTCATATACATTAGGAGTAATTCATATGCAGTTATGATCCAGTACTCAGAAATATAAAAGTATAAAACACCTATGTGTATCAAATAAAATGCCACTCAACATGTCTTATGAAATCTTATCCTAAATCCCTAACCTTTACATTGCTCTAACAGTTATCACCTTTTGAAACATAAATGACTTACTTGGTGTGATAATGTGTCTCTCTGTTTTTGACAGACATTATACTCTGGACTTTCTATGATTATCATGGAATAAAAAGCAAAAACTCAAGAAGCACTACCTGAGATGAAACTTGGCAGTTACAGTACTATCTTACCAGTGACTTTTGGCTTTTTAAAATGTGATCCTGGTTTATTTTCTTCGAGTTTATTAATTTAGGATGATTATGAATGGTTTTAGGAAATTTTGTGAGTTGACAGCTGTTTTCAATCTAAAATCTATGAATAAAAAACAAAAACATCTACTTCATGATGCTTTTTATATTAAAAAAAAGATTACACCCAATAGATCGTTAGTGTATGAAAAAGTTCTCAACATTACTCGTCATCAAGATTCCAACTATAAACCTCAATGAGTTATCACTAGACCACCACCAAAAGAGTTAAAATTAAAAGGAATGGCAACACCAAGCGCTGGCAAGGCTGTAGAGTAACTGAAACTGTTGTACATGGTTGGTTGGAGGTAAATTGGTTAAAACCACTTTTAAAAACTGTTTAACAGCAACTAGTAAAGCTAAAACACAAATACCCTCGGATTCAGTAATTCCATTCCTGGCTACATAAACAACAGAAATGTGTACACATGTATACCAAAATGCATGGACAAAAAGGATTTTCCCAGCCAAAACCTGAGAACAACACAAATGTCCACCCACAGGTAAATGGATAAATTCATGTGACATATTTGTACAATGGGATATAGCTCAGCAATATATATATATATATATATATATATATGATATATGCAAATACATGCATTAAACCCACATACATAATATTGAGCAAAAGAAAGACAAACACAAAGAGTACAAACTATATAATTCCTTTTATATCAAGTTCAAAATTTTGGAGAGTTTTAACTAGGAGAGGGCACAAAGGAGCTTCCTGGAGTGCTGGATATGTTCTGTATCTTAATGTCATGGGTGTAAAAATTCATGAAACTTTTTACACTCACAATCTGTTTACTTATTAAAACATATATTGTTTAAAGATTTATTTTTTTTTGTTTTAAATTTTACTTGAGAGAGAGAGAGAATGAGTGAGCAGGGGAGAAGGCAGAGGGAGAGAGAGAGAAGGGATCTTAAGCAGGCTCCACACTCAGCATAGAGCTTGACATGGGGCTCGAACCTGTGACCTTGGGATTATGACCCAAGCTGATATCAAAAGTCAGATGTTCAACCGATTGAGTCCCACTAAAAAATATTTTTTTAATAGAAACAAAAGAATACATATGCAGAATTGTCAAAATGCCCTGTTGCAATGACACTTTTGGACAGACTGATTTCAATGTGTGCAAATTTGGTCCCAGAGAATGAAAGCTTTCCTGAGTCACCAGGTCTTATTTCTGGAGGTTCCACATGGGTAATATATTTTCAGCGCTATGTTTAAGAGCAAGTTGCTTAAACCTAGATTTAGTATCGTCTCTTTTTATTATAAAATGCTACATGGGAAGTGGCAACATCTCATGACCCACATTTTGAATTTAATACTCAGTCACACAACTCATAATTTTCCATTCTTAAACACACAGGTTAAGAACTTAAAAACAATTAATAGCCTGAATAAGTCACTTGTGTAAGTTATTACACAACTCCTCAAAGCAATCATTTAATGAACTACTAGATTTATCCATTTTTGGAAAAACATTGCTTAATAAAATAGTCATCATGTTTTTCACTGAGATTTACGAAAATAAATGTTTATACATGTCTTACTTCATAATTTTTTTTCAGATAAATGTCTTTTTTTCCACACAGACTCTATAATTGTTTCACATAATTATATGCAGACTCAGAAAAAACGTACAGCCTCCATTTCTAAGTATGGGACTATTTCCTAGCTGGAAGGACTGTCTATCCTACAAAGGCATACAAGATAGGAGGGTGCTCTAGACTTCCAAGAGATCCCAGCCACGAAGACATCTGCTGAGAAGTCACATTTTGCTTTTGCTAAAGTTTTGAACCGTCCTCTGTTGTCCCAGATACAAAACGACACAGAGAATTAATTCCCAGGAATGAGACAAACTTGTTTGTCTCTGGAAACCTCAGAATGCTTTTTCAACACCGCCTTTCTGATCTTTGAAATGGAGCCAATTTTTGTTTCTTGCAGTTAATTTCTACACCAGAAGACATTCTTGAATATCATTTTCCTTTTGAGAAGTGTCTGTCCTTCACATTGTAGCTCTGACATGTTATTAAATGTGTCATCTCTCTCATTAAAACATACTATTACCAGCCAGGTGCTGCTCTCAGCATTGCAAAGGCTGTAACTAGGTAGAATATAGAGTTTCATGTCCATGGAAGCGATGGAGGCAGAAAATGAATTGGATTCCTTTAAGATGAATCTTTTATGGATCAGCAGATTTGTTTGGAGTTATTTATAAAGGAGTTATCATTTCATTAGCAACTAACTTTGATCTGTGTGAGCAGTAAGATATTCTTCATTTATTTTAGAACAAGAAGCCATTGCAAAAGAAATGCTATTATTGACTAAGATGCAAATAAGTACTGTGTCAAAAGTAAGACTTTTTTTTTTTTTTTTTTACAGAATTAAAGATCCTACACTTGATTCTAAGCTTCATTTAATAAAAGCACTTGGCCATTTTATTTTGGTGAGTAAGTTTAGGATCAGGAAAGATGAAATAATTATTTTTTAAAGAACCCTAAATCTAACATATTGTTGCAAAGTTTGTAGCAACAATTTAAGTACAATTGCTCAGGTCTATTGTACAAAGAGTACGGGAGATGCTAGCTGCTCAACTGATGTTTGACAAAGAAGCAAAAGCAATTAAATGGAGAAAAAAAGTATTACCTTTTCAACAAATAATGCTGAAGCAATTGGACAGCCAAAGGCAAATATATAAAATGAACTTCAGCTTAAGTCTCATATTATATATAAAAATCAACTCAAGGGGCGCCTGGGTGGCGCAGTCGGTTAAGCCGACTTCAGCCAGGTCACGATCTCACGGTCCGTGAGTTCGAGCCCTGCGTCGGGCTCTGGGCTGATGGCTCAGAGCCTGGAGCCTGTTTCCGATTCTGTGTCTCCCTCTCTCTCTGCCCCTCCCCCGTTCATGCTCTGTCTCTCTCTGTCCCAAAAATAAATAAACGTTAAAAAAAATTAAAAAAAAAAAATCAACTCAAAATAAATAACAGACTTAAATGTGAAATATAATACTATAAAACTTTTAGAAGGAAAAAGGAGAAAATCTTTAGGATCTAGGGCTAGACAAAGAATTTCCTAGACTTGACATGGTCAAACACAATCCATTAAAAGCACAATCTATTAAAGAAATCCATTAAAGAAAATACAGGTAACTTGGACTTCATCAAATTTAGAAACTTTTGTTTTGTGAAATACTATGCTAAGTGGATGAAAACACAAGTTACAAACTGAAAGAAAATAACTGCAACCAAAGCATATATCTGCCCAGAGGACTACTATCTGCAATATATTAAAACTTTTGAAACTCAATAGTAAAAAAACAACCAAAAAAAAATCAATCTAATTAGCAAATGTTAAAAGACATGAAGAGACACTTCACTGAAGAGGATACACAGAGGGAAAACAAGCATATGACAAGATGTTCCTCATTAGACATTATGGAAATGGAAATTAAAACCACAATAAGATACCACTATACCCCTATCAAAATGGTTACAACTAAAAATAGTGGAAATAAAAATGCTAATGAAGATGTGGAGAAACTGGATCACACATACATTGCTGGTCAAAATGTAAAATGGCAGAGCCTCTCTGGAAACATTTTGGCAGTTCTTATAGAATTAAACATATGACTATCATACAGCCCAGCATTTGAACTTTTATTCACTCTAGAGAAATGAAAATTTTTGTTCAAACAAAAACCTGTACGTGAAAGTTCACATTAGCTTTATCTGTAATAGTCAAAAGTGGAACAACTCAGATGTCTTTCAACTGGAGAATGGTTACACAAACTATGGCACTTCCATAGCATAGAATACTATTCACCAATAAAAAGGAACAAACTACTGATATAGGAGCCTGAATGAATCTCCACAGAATTGTTCTGAGTGAGAAGAGACAATCCTCAAAGGTCACATACTGTGATTCCATTGATATAACATTCGTGAAATGATATAATTATAGAAATGGAGAATAAACTAGTGGTTACCATAATTTAAAGAGAGGCTAAGAATGGGAATGACATAAGCTTGGCCATTAAAGGGCAACATGAGATATCTTTTGGTGATGGAATCATTCTGTACTTTTACTGTATCAATGTTAACATCCTGGTTACGATGTTGTACTATAGTTTTGCAAGATGTTATTGATGTGGAGAACAAAGGCAAAAGAAGTAAAGAAAAAAAATTAAATTTCCTTGACAAGTATTTAAGACAGGCAGGGTATGGGACGCCTGGGTGGCTCAGTCGGTTAAGGTCCGACTTCGGCTCAGGTCATGATTTCGCGGTCCGTGAGTTCAAGCCCTGCGTCAGGCTCTGTGCTGACTGCTCAGAGCCTGGAGCCTGTTTCAGATTCTGTGTCTCCCTCTCTCTCTGACCCTCCCCCGTTCATGCTCTGTCTCTCTCTGTCTCAAAAATAAATAAACGTTAAAAAAAAAAATTAAAGAAAGACAGGCAGGGTGATCTTCTTCCAAGAACTCAATTACCTCAATATTAATACTTCGCTAGAGGCAAAAGGAAACCTTAGCTTGCCCAACCTCCAGGATCCTATAAATCTTCTTTAACATATAAAAATCCCTTTGGAAACTTCCTTTACCTCTACCTCCCCCAGATATATGTTAGCAATCATCCTCCAAACATATGGCCCACTCATATACATCAGAATGGTCTCATGACTAAGGTTTTACTAGACAGTAATAAATGACTTTTCCTAACAATAGCTAGCTCCCTCAAGGTCCAATGGAGTACTACTTGGCAATGAGAAAGAATGAAATCCTGCCATTTGCAGCAACGTGGATGGAACTAGAGGGTATTATGCTAAGTGTAATGGGTCAGTCAGAGAAAGACAGATATCTTATGTTTTCACTCACATGTGGAACTTGAGAAACTTAACAGAAGACCGTGGGGGAAGGGAAGGGAACAAAATAGTTACCAACAAAGAGGGAGGGAGGCAAACCATTAGAGACTCTTAAATACAGACAACAAACTAAGGGTTGATGGGGGGTAGGGGAAGATGGGAAAATGGGTGATGGGCACTGAGGAGGGCACCCGCTGGGACGAGCACTGGGTGTTGTATGCAAGCGATGAATCACAGGAATCTACCCCCAAAACCAAGAGCACACTGAATACAATGTATGTTAGCCAACTTGACAATAAATTATATTTAAAAAAAACAAAAAAAAAAGAAAAAAGAAACCTTGCTTCCAAATTCCTTAGAGACTTATGCTATCCCTAACGTCCTCCAACTTGAAAATACAATATAATCAATCACTCCTCACAACCCTAAGGCAGCCCTTTCTGCCCACAGGTACTGTTCCCATGCTTTAATAAAACCACCTTTTTCCACCAAAGATGTCTCAAGAATTCTTTCTTGGCTGTTTGCTCCCAGACCCTAACATCTGAAACTATGCAAAGGGTATATGGACTCTCTCTTTTTCATTTTTACCACTGCATGTGAATCTACAATTACCTTAAAATTTTTTAAGTTTATTTAAAAAAATACTTGCAATGTATTTATAATTGTAATAGAAACTGTGCACAGAAATATTATGAATAATACTGAGATTCTTTTGTCCAAAAATACCATAAATCTGTACTAAAAAGAACTTTTTGCAGATATATATAAAGGACACCACATAGGTACCTGTTCTCTCTATATCTGGTTACATATTTCATCATCTTACCCTGACTTGGTCTGACCTTGAGGCCATGAACCTTCTATATCCTTTACCTTTATACCAGTATTCTTGTGCTTCCTCTTTAAACAGATCTACAAGAAAATCTATCTGGTAAACTCATTCAGAGTAAAGAATTAGTGCCTGAAATTTAAGTGTGAAGGAGAAATCTGCCAGAAGGATCCAGGTTTAACACATAAAACCCAAGGATAAGCAATACAGACAGACCTCCCCACAATGTGAACAAGCCACTGGAATGTTATTTAGTAAGCAAGACACACCATAGCCATTTAAAGTTTGTCTCTCTGTGTACATTTGCCTTATTTTTCTGTCTGAAGTCAGGCCTTACTAATGTTTTTTACTGATGCATACATTACTATCTCACAGCTCCCACATTCACCTAACTGAATAGTTGATACCAAAATACATTCTCTTATCCCAATGCCAAATTCCTACAGAAAGAATACAGTGTTGTTTTTTTTTTTCCCCCAAGGGCAGTTCCCTGCCCTTTATCCAACTGACTGTTGGGCCATACAGGTGGATGAACATGGATACTGAGGACTAAGATCTAGGGTCCAGTGATATTTACCTTTTGAAAACTATGATGCACTACATTAATAAATTGGTAAGGAGAGAATTACAAGCATGAATGAGGCAGATAACTTTAGATGAACTCTTTCTTGGTGTCTGAAAAATACCACTGCCTACATAGCTTACACATGGAATGAGGATGGCCTCATCTCTCTGTTATACAGATGTCAAAAGTTTCTCTATCAGTAACATGAGATAAGAGTGATTCAGCAGTTTCTGTTTTAATACCTCCCCCATACTCCTTCAACATTCAATCTCCAGTCTCTGACAAACATGCCCCACTGCAAACTTCTGCAATAGAAAAGAATCATTAGAGGAGAGGGGCCAAGATCCTCAGCCAGATCATGGAGCAAGATCAGTAAACAGACAAGCTTAGCAAGACTCATCCCCTTGAAATCTTAGCAGATGGGAAGACAAAGGAAGCAGAGTTCTGCTGACTGCCTAGATACATGGGATTTCCAACCTGTGGTCAGTGACCTGAGGTGTATTAGGGGAACTTCTTAGCTGAGGTCCAAAGATGTTAATTAACCCATCAATGTAGTCTTAATTCATTTGACTGTTAACCTATCTAAGTATATGGATGCCGCCTTACTCACAAATTATATCATTGGCCATTTTGTCTTAGGTTAAAGAAGTGCTTCTTCTAGGAGAAATGTCTCCTTGTAGATGTAATTTTAAAATAAGGCCCTAGTTTAAAAGATCTACATAACACAATATGTTAAGTCTTCACAACAGAGTTTTACTCAGGAACATGTTAATTTATAAGCAAAGATATAGACCAACAATTTAATATTAGTGAGAAAAGGCTAGCTAGCTCTGGCAGAAAAGGGCATAGCAAATTACCTCACCAATCCTAAAATGTAGAGACCAAGGCTCATCTCAGTGACAGCTGATGAGAAAGAAACAGTTTCAATATCCTTAACTAGTTGAGTTGGAAATTTTTACGTGACTCTTTAAATGTTAAGTGTAGAGGCTGCTTTTAGACAACGGACTTGAGTACTGGAAACTTGATTAAGGTAGAAGGGCCCAAAGTGACCCCAACCTCCTGGCTGAATACACACAGGCCCATCAGGTGACCTACCTCAAACTATCCAGAAGCCCTTAACTAACCAATAGGCTACTTACAACCAGGCACAGTTATCAAAATAGGGGAAATCCCTATCCAATCAGGCCCATCCAATCAAGAGAGACACCACATTTAGACACCACATTAAGCATCTCCCGAAAAGAACAAAAATAAATTTAGTAACTGATTGTAATCTACATATGTAAGTCTCTGGAAACTCTATAGCCATTTTCACTTGAAAGTGATTGGATTTCCTTGCTAATTAACTTGGCCAAACTCTAATGGGCTATTTAGTTAAAAATAAACTCAGGGGCACTTGGGTGGCTCAGTCCTTTGAGCTTCTGACTTCGGTTCAGGTCATAATCTCACGCCTCGTGAGTTCAAGCCCTGCGTCGGGCTCTGTGCCAACAGCTCGGAGCCTGAAGCCTGCTTCTGATTCTGTGTCTCCCTCTCTCTCTCTGCCCCTAACCCACTCACATTGTCTCTGTCTCTCTCAAAAATAAACAAACATTAAAACTCTGAATTTCTGCTCAGGTCATGATCTCAAGGTTCGTGAGTTCATGAGTTCGAGGCCCACATAGGGCTCCTCGCTGACAGTGTGGAGCCTGCCTGGGGATTCTCTCTCTCTCAGGAGGGAGCCTGCCCTCCCTCTCTCTCTCTCTCTCTCTGCCCCTCCCCCCATCCATGCCCTCTCTCTCTCTCTCTCACAATAAATAAACTTGAAAAATTAACTCAGAGACACCAGTAAAAATGGCACTATGTTCCCTCTCTGATGTATCCCCTTCTGATCTACAAACTTGGCAATGATGGATAAATTATAAAGATAAAGAATCCAAAAAACTTAGACAAGATAAACATATTCATAGGCCAGAGACAAAACAGAAAGCTGGAATTGTAAATGGGGCTAAAGATCCATATTCCAAAGCTGGCAGGGGGAGATGTAAATATTCCAAAGCTGGCAGGGGGAGATGTAAATTCACCTCCTTGGGGAAAAGAAGGACTAGAGGCTTGCATGTGAAATGGAAAAACAGAGTCCACCAGAGTGCTTAATTCCAGGGGCTATGAGTCATAAAAGTAGGGTGAAAAATGCTGACAACTGCTGCCTGGGGCTACAACTTCTATGGTGCTGCCAGGCAATGTAAGCTTGAGGATATGGACACAGCCTCAGGACACAGCTGCCTGAGGCTCACTAAGCAGTTCTGTATATCCTTCTATCCCCACCAGGGAGGAGGCCAAAGCCTTCATTATGAGAGCTGCTTCTCAACCGAGGGCCCCAGGACATTCAGAGAAGTAGCTTCTTAACTTCTTGTTAGGGAGGAAGGAGCTGAGCCCAGGACAGTAAAAGAGAGAGAAAACAATGTAAAGCAAAAACTATGTTCCCCTTGCATAAGTCTGTGATCTGCAATTCTAAAATGCATGAAGAAATATGATGCTAAGGAGGAGCCCAAACAAACCACACCAGGACAGAAATTATTTTCTAATGATGCGAATGTTATGGAATAGTTAGACAAATGTTTTAAAATAAGCATGGTTGGGATACTCAAAGGCATGACAGCATAACATTCATAAAAATAGCAATAAAATATTAAATAAGAAGTTACATACAGAAAACAGGGTGAGGTACAAAAAAAGTATAAAATTGAAATATGAGAAGCAAACATAGAATTAAAATAAAAATAAAATTAATACACTGGATATATTCTAAACAGACCCCACTGAAGAGATTATTTCTAACTGATAGCACCAAACTCTTCACCTACCACACAGCAAAAAGATAAAAGAGATAAAATACATGCAGGAGCAGTTAGGGTTCCCACAAGATCTACTGAGATCCTTTACACTTAAACTTTACTAATTGCTTTGAAAACATGTTCTAGTATATAGAGAATATAGGCAATGGCAGAGAAAGAATATATGATAAGGTATTAGCTAAGAATTTTCTGAGATTAAATAGAGGTCTAATATTCAAATTAATAGTGCACTTTCGGTACCAAGCAAACTAACAATAATACAATAACATAACAGATCCACAACCAATACATGATATACAAATTTCAGGAAATCAAGGATAAAAGAAAACAAATTTTGGGGGGGGGGGGGCACGAGTGCACCAGCAGGGCAGAGGGAGAGAAAAAGAGAGAATTTTAAGCAGGCTCCATGCCCAGTGTGGAGCCCAACACGGAGCTTGATCTCACAATGGTGACTGCTCTAGTCTCTGAAATGGATTTGATGCCCTTTGATTTTGTGAGCCATTGATATTCATTAGCACTACACTAAAAAATAGTGGAAAGCATACATTGAAATCATTTCTTCTCCCTGATTCCTTTTCCAACACTGTTGGATTCTTAAAGTAAAATAAAACAAAAACTAGGTGTGTTTGGAGAATCTTCAAGAATTTGTTGATGTTTTTTCTCATAGGTTATCCTAAGAACTAGGACCATCTATATAAAGACAGACATTCTGAACGTTTCTACAAGTAATTTCTACAGGTAAAGAAAAAAGGGAAACTGCCAAAGAAAAATTTTAAACTCTGGATCGAATTTCAAATCCCCTCTAACATTAAAATAATCCACAAATAATGGGGATGAGAGAGCATCTGACACTACAACCTTGCCCCTGTGTCTTCTTGACACGTTTGGTGCCTTGTGACAGAAGTCCCTAAGTCCTGAGGATTCAGATATTTCTTGATGTCTGGCTACACTGGGTACCATTTAGACAGATAAATATCAAATTTATAAACTAGGGAAAATATAAAGCCCAAATATTCTAAAATAAATAAAGATTGAAAGTTATTTATAAATGGTTCTAATAATGAATAGGACTTTGGGAGAGCACATGAGAATAAATATTAACTAGAATAAGCTTGTATTTCAAATGCCTGCCAGTGGAGAGAGGAATCCAGAATCATCTTCCAAGTGCAAAGAAGTTCCCACCTTTTTAAAATTATGATATTGATTTACTTTTCTCCCTTATTGCCAGATGCTATTTACATCGATGTTGGCCAAATCTCTCCATATCAGTCATCTGATGGAGGGTTCTGGAATTCAAGAACGACCCTTGCAAATTACCTTTAGAAAAGAGCAAAGAAGTTTAAAAATATTGCATATGGAATAGGTAGCAACAATGTGTACTATTTATTCATCTTCTAGATGAATATCTTGCAAATCCCATGTACACATATAATAAAATCACTTTTACAAGGTATATATTACAATCAATTAACCTACCCTATTGTCTTGTGCTCTCCTCAACGCAACATGACTGAAAATTGATTGATCATCTCTTGTCTATATAATAATCACTCTCTAGTATATGACTACAAAAGTTCATTAGTGTAAGATCAAAATGTAAAGATCCCCAGTGCTGATAAAAACAAGCAGAATTTATTGCTCTGTAGTCCTTTGCTTGGAGAGCCAAGAATATCACTCGGGAGACAAGTTCACAGGGTCTCAGCAAGTGAAAAGCAAGACTGGATATTGCATAGGAAGAGAAAAATTTTCTCAAATTAAGGTTCTGAAGGTCATAATTTGGATGAATGTGGAGAGAACTGTAATGTCTCTTTGGGATTAGTTATTACATCATAAAAGTGTAGGCAAAGAGATCATACATTTACATTAGCAAAGACAATCATTTTCCACTTGCAGAGCAGACGGCAAGTTCATGAGCCAGAACTTCATTTCAATTGTCTCTGTATACCAACACCATACACCTTGTATCATGCTGGGTACATAATGATTGTAAAAATAATTTTTGAGTAAATGAATGCACACAGGTTATGCATAATAATAAAACAGCCACAACATTGCATGATCCTTATAAATCTTTGCCTCCGCGAATGATTATTTTTCTGGCTCAGCACAGCGCTGGGCTTTTCCATGTCAATGCTTTATCTCTAGGAGATTTTCTACTTTGCTATGGGTCTTTGCATGGTTTATAACTGATTCTTTGTCTTCAATTTATTTTTACACTCTGTTCTCTCTGGACCTGTATATAAATCCAGTACAAAAGGGCCTTTTAAAAGAAAATGATGTCAAATACAGAGAGAATGTCCCCAGAAGACATACCTTCTAGTCCACTGGATTAAGGCTAGACTTTCACTTTGTTTCTATGTCTTTTCTCAATCCCCACCTTGTTTCTGTTTTAGTCAAGGATGTTAAGGGTTCTTCATCTTTGTCTCACATGTTCGTACAGAAAATTCAATTAAATGCCCACAGTTCATCCTTCTTTCTCAGCAGTTTCTCTAACAAAAAGCTGCTACCAACAAATAGTTTAAGGGTACAAGGGCTAAGTACAGGTATGACTGACGCTGTTTGGCTTAATAGGCATCTCTGATACATCAGTGATTCTGATACATCAATAATTCTTAACTAGGTCTCTAATAATCATATCATCCCTGTGTCTGATAGGTTGTTTAGATGCCTCCCTCTTCTTAATGTGTTATCCCTGCTCTTAAGGAACTATGGATGTGCTGGGAGTAAACCACAGTGTTGTATAAAAGAAACAACGAAAACTGGGAGATGATGTCAAAAGGAGAAATAAAATCAAGAGCCAGGTGGATTATCAAGGTGTCAGTTGGAAGAGACTATTCAGAGCACAGAAAGCTCAAGGCCTGACAGCAACAAAGGCATCAGAGAATCCAGACAAGAGTGGCTATGTGAATTCCTTGCACTCATGAGGGTGGAAATGGCTGGGTGCTGGACAAAAGAGGTCATGCTCAGAGAACTGCCTGAACCACTGAGTCAGAACTGGGGGCTCACATCACACTGTGATTATAGCCCAACAGAGGAAAAGCGGAGGTAGGATAAAGAAACCAGGCAGGGCATTGTCCCTAGCTGTATTATGAGTGGTGCTTTTGATAAGCATATTTAAATCTGTGGTAATGTCCTGGAAACTGCTTTTACTGGTCCCAAATGTATGGTGGCAGAGCACTGAACTACTAATAAGGAGACATATTCGAGGACCACCTCTCCTCCTCACTTAGGGCTTTTGATGCAAATGCTAAATTCACTTCAAATAACAAGACAAATAACGAATGCTATGCATAAAGAACAACACCAAGTAGTGTAGTGGATGCAAAGATGAGTAACTTGCTGTCTACTAAGTGAGGAAAACATTCATTCCCAAGTGATAATGAGGCATAGTATGACAAGAACTCTAATGGTATAAAGCATAGAGACAAAAGCCCAGAAAAAAGAAGTTAATTCAGATGGAAAATATCGGACATCTAGAAAACTTTCTGCTGGAAGAATCTGAGCAGAGTTTTCAAAGACAGAATGTGTGTTGCTAGGCAGGTGTGAGAGAAGTGTCCTTTGGGCAAATTGAACGGCACAAGCAAAGGTACTGGGCAAGAGATTTGCTCTGGCCTGAGCTCTGGTTTTGAGGCAGATGAGGGCAAAACTGTGGAGATAAGATGGAGCCTGGAAGGGAAAAAGATGGTGGAATGCTTTGGATTTCAAGGTTAGGAAGAAATGATCTTCACTGAAAGGGATGAAAAGCCCTCTACAAGTCTGTGGCTATGACTGACAGGAAGAAAATCCAACTGGGAATGCGCTGGAAGGTAACAAGCTACAGCAATCTAGGCTGCACCTGGGCAGGTGCAATGGGCCTAGAAAGGAGGGGCCGGTTACACACGACTCAATAGAGGATGAATCAGCAAGATTTGGGAGAAAAAAAATCAGAAGGGAGAAATGGGTACTTTTTGGACCACTTATTAAAGTCTGTAGCTTTTGAACTACATTGAGCTTGGTCCCATCACTTGTCTGATGAATCAAGTGGGACTGAAGAAGGGGCTCACGGGAAGGCCTCCTGCTGGAGTCCAGAATACAGTCAGCAGGAACTACGTGCCATTGGTGCTCTGCGATACTTTTATCTGCCTCTTTCCTAATCTCCCATCTCCTCACGCCCCAGTCCTGGAGGACGCAGCAGGGGAGAAAAGGGTTTCTGCCGCAGCACCGCCTGCAGCCCGGGAAGTCAGGCACCCTCATCCACTGTCCCTTCCCCACCCAGAGAGCTCCCGGCGCCAAGCAGCCTTTAGGGAGGGGCGGCGCCGGCAAAATGCCTCTTACCTTCTACGCATCCAAACTTTCTGTGCTCCAAAGGAGCGCTGGAATCTCTCCCCTGGAAACCAGGACTCTCGCGAGGCTGAGTCCCCCATGGCTGTGCGCTCAAGTCAGCATGTCCCAGGTGCTCTCTCTCCACAGTCAGCAGGGGCTGAGGCACTCCACGGGCTCCTGCGGGTTCTGGCGACCCATTTCCAGGCCCATCTGCCTGTAACCATGGGGCACAGGCCGGGGAGACGATTCTACCCACCTGGCGGTTCCCTTGCTGCCTGGTTATAGATCTCACAGCTGGCTCGGAAGCACTTTTGTTCGTGGGCAGATGCCGAATTGTAGTTGTTACAAGGCCGGGACAGAAAAGCAGGGACAACCCTTGCTGACCAACTCCACAGTTCCTCTTCTCTCTTTTTTTTTTAATTGGGGCTTGACCTTTCTTTGAAGAATCAAATAAGTAGCATCAAAGGATTTCTACCTAAAATGGAAGCGGAAGATGTTAAATGGCCACTCTCAACCACTCAGCCTCACAAGAACAGAACTTCAGAACTGGGAGACTGATTTCCGCCAATGCCTGATTTACAGAAGACCCGGATTTAGCTCCTGACCAATGATCATTCACCAACAATCTCTCCCCATCCTCAAGCCAATGAGCTTACTGTTTGAACTCTGGCGGCATTTTCCCCCTCTCCCGTAAATACAGGCCCCACCAACCCTTAATGAACGCACTTGGAGGGAGCTACTGCATGCATTTGCCGGGTTGCGGTTCTTCAGCGATTTCTGTATAAACTCAATTTCTGGTAATTGGAGTTTACCTCAGTTTAGCTTTTTTATTTAGGTTGGCCGTACCTTACGTACCCTTGAACAGAGTAATTTTCTTACGCAGTGGGCGCCCATTTAAAGTAAAAAACAATGGAGTAAATTTCAAGATTTTTGTAGGAATTGTTAGGAAAAAAAGAAGGTTCTCTTAAAGCATTACTTATATTTTTGTTGTTGTTGCTGTTATGAAATGTTTTTTTTGTTTGGTTTTTTTTGGTTTGTTTTTGTTTTTGTTTTTGTTTTACTTTCTGTGTTTTATCATGTTTTGACATCTTAAAGATCTTACTGTCCGGAAAGTGATTCCCTCTCCCAGGGCTAGCCCTTTCTTAGAGGTAGCAAAGGGTTCCAGCCATTCATTTGTATGTGGAATGAATATATATGTATTTTTTTATATGGAATATATATATTCCCTATGTAAATCAAATAATCTTGAGCGTGTAGCCCCAACCTTCCTTATCTGTAACACACAAGCCATATTTCTTCTGTCCTAAATCATCCCAAGGCCAGGTACCAGATAACCAGAGATCACCCTTATAGCCCAGATCCTGCCATAATTATTCAAACTAGTCAATCCCACACTGTTTTCTCTGCCTTGCCTTGCTTTTCCTGCAGAAATCCCAATAAAGTCTCTGGCCTAGACTTTTTCCTGTCTTTTGCCGCCTGACCAAGACCTGGAGCTTCCTCTGTGGCCCTGCCTGGCATGCAGTGACAGCTTGTCTGGGATCTGTGAGTATAATAAACCTTCTCCTTTTAAGCCTCAAAGTTCTCATTTCCTATGGCCACACTCACTTTACCATACCATATCCGACATTTACATTCTTGGAACATTTTTTACTTATCTACTTGAAACTAAGAGGATGGAATAGGTGTAGCAAAATGCCCCCGGAAGGAAGAAACAAGCTGCTGGGCAACCGCGTGTAACCTTCAAATGGAGCTTAACACACAGCAAGCAGCAAGAGATGAAAAGAAACTCAGTCTTGATGACTTTGTTTTTATTCTAATCTAACCATAGCTTAAACTGCTTCTTGCATGTTTAGGGTAATGTGAGCTAAAAGTACATTTTGTTACTTAATCCAGTGTGATTTGGGTCTCTTGCCAACTGCAACAGAAACAAACCTGCCTCATTCCAAAATTAGTACCAATATATGAATGTGATGATCCTAAATTATTCAGTTATCTGAATAGAAGTTAAGTAGAAACCATGAAGAACTGATATCTTGGCCTTCGGATATGTTATTTTTTTTTTTTAGAATAGTAGTAAAACAGTAGTTTAACATGTTGCCTGCATCTTGGAAAATGTTGCCTTTTATTTTTTAAATCAATTTCACCTACTGTGTACAATAAAGATTCAAGCTGACATATAGGCATATGTGTATGTGTGTATACATACATATATATACATATATATATATATATATATATATACACACACATACACACATACATATGTACATACCAATGTAAATCTTTAGTTGTCGCTTTTTTGAGCCCAAACCACCAGGTATAGTCTCCTGGATGTCTCACCAGAAATTATGTGATCATACTCAAGATAAAAACAAAATCGTTACCTGCTTTTCTGTCTCTTGTCTTTATTAATAAAGATACCATAATGGCTCAAAAAAATAAAGAGACAGGTTTGACTGCACTCCTTCCATCAGTCTACATGTACACATGGTGTCTCTTATTAGTACAGCCTCTTCATTCCCAAGGCTGTCCTCTGATGCCTCATTATCTATTGCCTCTAATGACCTATGATATGAAATCTCTATGTTTATTAGGTGTCCCTGTCTTACATTGATAATATCCTTGTGTCATAGCCATGTTAAACTTCTTAATGCATGAGTTGCTTTAATTGCTCTCCTGTTCAAACAGCCTTAATATCTCCCCACAGCCAACAACACCAAAAAGATCACATATGTATATTATAGTCTGCCAGCTGAGCTTATGCATAATATGACTGCTATTGAACGAAATTTTCTGCTCTCCCATACAGATACTCAGACAGAAATAGTCACATTTTGACACAATGGCCCCATAATTTTCCTGCCTCTGTGTACACTGTTCCTTCTGACTCACATGTGTCCCTTTTTATCACTCTCTTATCCTTCAATGTCTGATTTGTGTTTTATATCCTCCAGGAAGCCTATTCCATTTCTATCCGCACTATCAATGGCAATTTGCACTTCTGTCAATGTTGGTTATCGTATTTTCATTTGTAATTGTTATTTTTTAATTTTACCCCTCAAATTATAAATATCTATAGCATAAGGACTATAAGAACTATGCCTTTAGATCTGCTGCCCAACTGCAAGCTAATGCTTTAGAAAAATTTTAATGGGTTGTTTTCATATTTGATAGGCATAGTAAAGTAATGTAGGCTCTTGGCAATCTCAAAAATAAGTTAGGACTATAATGTAATCAGTTTAATTTGTATGTGTATGTTTTATATATGCATGTGCGCCAAAAACTGATTCTGAATGTCCATTCCAAAACTGAAGTTACTTAGTGTTTTGAACAATAGAAATATTACTATATGGATGATTACTGAGTGTATAGCAAATGCAATGTCAGAGATCATGAGTTTTGTCAAAGCTTCGGAATGAGAGTATTCAACAGAGACTTCATTATGGAGATAAGCCTTGAAAAAGGAACAGATTTTGGATAGGCAGAGGGGAAATTGGAGAAAAAGTCAGGTGAAAAGGAGAGGCATGAGCAGATGTGCAAGAATGAAAATAAGTGATTATGGTGATTTTGTAAAGGAACAGTAAGAGCCTTGTCAGCTGACAACAGAAATTGTATGTGGAGGAGGAGTGGTAAATAACACTGGATAATTAGTGTGAGGTCAAGTTTTAGAAGGCCCTGAAAAACAGTGGAGAGATTTGGATTTGATGTGAACAATGGGACTGAACACAAGGACATTAGAGCCTGCATGAATAAGATTTTTGTGAGAAGTATCATTTGAAAACAAGAAACAGTTTCTTGCAACGGCTGCTTTAATGATAGCAAAGCAACTTTCCTCTGCATAGCCTAGCTAGCAGGTGTAACTACAGTTCCTTTCTAGAGTGGTAATTAACATCAAAAGGATATACCCTAACCTGTTAGGAAAGCAGATATTAGCATCTATGAGAGGAAGGCATTACAGAAGAACCCTAAAGTCAGATTTCAGTATCAAATATACCATTGATAAAAAAAAAAAATTAAAATAAAATCTTCCTGAAAGGGTTTGAGAGACATTTGCCGGGGTACAGTGTGTTTCTCTGATTTGAAAAAGACAAATGAAGTCTTCTGCAAAACACTGAATCAAATGTGGCTAATAGGCAGATGGAATATGAAGAAAGGACAAAAAGGGGACAGGGTGCTCTAGGGAGCATAAATGAGTAAACTCTTGTACAGCAGTAACATTGCTACCACTGGCAATAAACAGAATGTGACAGGGGACTTAAAGGTCAGCCCTATGTTGACTGCCCTTGTCAGAGAGTTATAAAATGGGTTAAATAAATGAAACCAAACAAGATAGATATTTTAGTGCCTCTGGAATCAGTGAGTGGGTTTGTTTATTTCTTGGTAATTTGGGTTTGTTTTCTTTACTCGTTGGTTTATTACACATATATATTTTTTTAATGAAAATATACATCTAGAGAATAAAATCAATGAGTATGAGCATCATTCTAGGGAATGGGATTCGAAGAAACTATTACAAGCCAATTTTTAAAAAACAACATAATAATGGAGGTCCACTTGTGTGCTTGTATTCAGATCAATAATTTTATTTTCTAATTTCTTATTTAAAATATGGGCATTGTGGAGCACCTGGGTGGCTCAGTCGGTTAAACATCTCACTGTGGCTCAGGTCATGATTTCATGGTTTGTGAGTTCAAACCCCACCTTGGGCTCTCCCCTCTCAGTGTGGAGCCCCTTCAGATCCTCTGTCTCCTTCTCTCTCTGCCCCTCCCTCTGCTCTCTCTCAAAAAGAAACATTAAAAAAATTAAATTAAAATTAAAAGATAGGCATTGCATAAAATGCCAGTAGTTAAAACTTTCTTAGGATTATTATCAAAAGTGACATCAGCACTAAAGTTACTTCTGATACATTTTATTTTATTTTTTTTAATTTTATTTTTTACTTTTTAAAATTTATATCCAAATTAGTTAGCATATAGTGCAACAATGATTTCAGGAGTAGATTCCTTAGTGCCCCTTACCCATTTAGCCCACCCCCCCCTCCCGTAACCCTTAATTTGTTCTGCATATTTATGAGTCTCTTCTGTTTTGTCCTCCTCCCTGTTTTTATATTATTTGTGTTTCCCTTCCCTTATGTTCATCTGTTTTGTCTCCTAAAGTCCTCATATGAGTGAAGTCATATGATTTCTGTCTTTCTCTGACTAATTTCACTTAGCATAATACACTTCAGTTCCACCCACGTAGTTGCAAATGGCAAGATTTCATTCTTTTTCATTGCCGAGTAATACTCCATTGTATATATATACCACATCTTCTTTATCCATTCGTCCATCGATGGACATTTGGGCTCTTTCCATACTTTGGCTATTGTTGATAGTGCTGCTATAAACATAGGGGTGCGTGTGTCCCTTCGAAACAGCACACCTGTATCCTGTGGATAAATGCCTAGTAGTGCCATTGCTGGGTCGTAGGGTAGTTCTATTTTTAGTTTTCTGAGGAACCTCCATACTGTTTTCCAGAGTGGCTGCACCAACTTGGATTCCCACAAACAATGCAAAAGAGATCCTCTTTCTCTGCATCCTCGCCAACATCTGTTGTTGCCTGAGTTGTTCCTGTTAGCCATTCTGACAGGTGTCAGGTGGTATCTCATTGTGGTTTTGATTTGTATTTCCCTGATGATGGGTGATGTTGAGCATTTTTTCATGTGTTGGTTGGTCATCTGGATGTCTTCTTTGGAGAAGTGTCTATTCATGTCTTTTGCCCATTTATTCACTGGATTAGTTGTTTTTGGGGTGTTGAGTTTGATATGTTCTTTATAGATTTTGGACTTCTGATACATTTTAATAGAAGAATCACGGAAAAGCTGCCAGGGAATTTCGAGATCCTCCTCCTTAAATGTAGACATTGATATGAAATTCCATGGATTATCTACTTTTCAGCTGCTATGCACCAAGTTAGCATGCATTTAAAGCATGTTGCACACAATTTCACTGAAAATCCGATTTGTCAATAGCCTTGCTTAGTTGATCATTTTAACTGATAATGAGTAGAAGCAGTGATAATATGTGGTAATAAGAAGAAAGATCATTTTTGACATTTGATATAAACATCAAAAGGCATGAATAGCTACAATCTCTGAGTTTATGTACTTTTCTTTCTGGATTCTGAAGTGCAAGCCAAGATAATCAGTTCTGTGATTACATGTTTTTGTAATGTACCAGACATTGGCAATATGAAAAGGCATACCCAAAAATGCTGAATTGTTTATCTCTTGCGCGGCATTTTCTTTGTCTCAAGATAAATACTATCTCTAATAGGGCTACTACATTTTGGTATTTTAAGGAGTATCTCTGATATGCATTTAAGAAATCAGTTATCAGCATATAAAAATAAATGGGAGGATACAGTTCCTAACCTAATATCTTATAAAGTATTTTTTGATAAATTACATTTGGGGGGAAGATGAATACATTCAGAAATAGTTACTGACCTTGGGACGTCTGGGTGGCTCATCTGTTAAGCATGACTCTTGGTTTCGGCTCAGGTCATGATCTCACAGTTCATTATTTCAAGCCCCAGATTGGGCTCTCTGCTGACAGCATGGAGCTTGCTTAGGATTCTCTCTCTCCCTCTCTCTGCACCTCCCCCGCTGACTCTCTCTCTCTCTCAAAATAAATAAATTTAAAAAGACTTTTAAAAAAAGGAAAGAAACAGTTACTGACATAAAACTAGTAGATGCTTATGTCTCAATAGTATAGTTGTAGGGAATATTGTGATGTGCTCCCAGATATCTCTTCGATGTAGGACTTACTGCCCCAGCTGCTGAAAGTGCCGTGCAAAATATGCCTTTGGCTGTCCGTTCTTACAGAATTACCTTAACTGCAGAGAGCCAAGTTCTCTAAAGTTGCATCCCTTTCCAGACTGATCTGCATCAAATATCAGGTCAATACAGGTCTGCAAATTCCTGGCCATATCAGCTGTACTCTAGACAACTCTAAAGGTATATTCTAGTAGCATGGGTACATATGGCTTGGTAAAAGCTGACTTGGGGACTGCTTTGCAGCCTAACTTCCCTCTGTCCAATCCTGCTTCCCTTTCTTTCCACATGAGTTGGTGTAAAGGAACTCCTCAATAAACTCCTGCATGGTAAACTTCATCTCAGGGTCTGCTTTCCACAGAACTCAATTCACAGCAGTTGTCATTTAAAAAAAAATCAGTCTTATCTTCCTCAGGAGTTATTTTATTACCTTCATAACTCAAGCACAAATTGAAGTATATTTTTCTTTATTCTATGTGTGAGAATAAAATTCTTTGGTTAAAAGTTTAAACCCAGGGTTAGAGTTTGAGTCATTGAAAATATCAAGATGAAAGAATAATCTGCTGCTCTGGATGATTCATAATTTTAGAAGATAATTGAAAATGTTGAGAAAAAACTTTTTGGAATGTATTTATTTTGTTATGTGTTGAGCTATACTACCCTGGTATATTCATAAAAGTATTTGGCTTTATGAAGAAGACATTGGCCTTACAGTTTATTAGCTTTTATATTAGTTTTCTATTGCTGTATAACAACTTACCACAAATTTACCAGTTTAAAACAACGCGTGTGTATGTGTATGTGTGTTTGTGTGTGTGTGTGTGTATATACACACACAAATATAATTTCACAGTTTTATGTAGGACAGGTGTACAGATATATCTTAACTGTGTCCTCTGGTCATGGTTTCACAAGACTGAATTCAAGGTGTTGTCTAGAATGCAGTCTAATCTGGAAACATGCATAAGGAGGAATCCCATTTCCAAAATTATTCAAGTTGTTGGCAGAATTCGGTTCCATGTGGTTGGAGGACAGAGTCCCCATCTTCTCGCTGTTAGTGGGGGGCCACTCTTGGCTGCTTAGAGATTGCCCTCAGCTCTTTGCCGTATGGCCATCTCCATAGTCAACTCACAACATGGCTTTTTCTCCTTTAAGACCAGCAGAAGAATCTCATTTGAATCTCCCTTGCTCTGAATTCATCTCTTCAAGAAAGACCTGAATCCTCTTTTAAAGGACTGTTTTGATTAAGTCAAGCCCAGCCAGATAATCTTGCTTTTGATGAACTCAAAGACAGTGTATCGCAAACCTGATTACATATGCAAAATCTCTTCACCTTTGTGATACCGGGTAATCAAGGAGAGAAATCTCATCATATTTACAAATCCTGCACATACTCAGAGAAGGGATTATACAGAGCATGCATACATACGGGGAGAGGGGGAACTACAGAGTCCATGTTAGAATTCTGCCTACCACATATTGGTTTTGTGTTTAAAAACACCGTATTTTCATACAAATTAAATAACTTGACTTTTCTACTTATTTCAATTCAATGATTTAACGTTTTGCAAGAGACTTGGCATACAGTATATCTGGTGTGTGTGTGTGTGTGTGTGTGTGTGTGTGTGTGTGTGTGTGTATTATCCAATATTAGAGAAAAAAAATTGGGGGGTTGGTTAATGTCCTTTGAGTATTATTGAGTCAGAGAATCCACCTAGAGTTTATTTAGGAGAGTACACTGTGTTTGATTTACTGTTTATTATTGATTAGTGTTCCTGGACATGATGATGTCTCATGTTAAATTATGGACTTTCATTTGGTATAGGTGCAAGTAATTGGTAGAAAGGATAACCCAGAAGTTAAAGGTTATAACCTTGTAAGTCAATAACCAATTGTGTATATAATCTAGCAATTTTATACATTCCTTTTTGTATTACATCTGCATAGCTTCTCCATTTCACTTTTAAATTAGTCTTGACATTGTATTGGTTCCTTCGATAATAAATTATTTAAATAAATATTTGACTTTATATATTTGTATGAAGTTCATCCCAATTACATGGGTTATTTATTTAAATGGTTATATAATCCAGCTATTTACCTGACACTTGGATATTTTTTACACTATCACTGCCAAAGCCAACCTAGGTTTGAACATTAGTAGTGGGGTATCTCTATTTCCCCAGACTTTACTTTCAATTTTAAGTTGACAGAAGGTCCTTCCTATAATGAGGGATGACCACGTTTTTAAAGTTATACCTTCATATATGTTATATAAGATCACGTTAATTCTGGCAGTCTACAGCAGTACTCAATGAATATTCTTGAATAAATTAATGAAATGAGAGAAAAAATGGTTGAGGTGAAGATTTTTAAAGAACAGTATTACATGGTAGTCTTGTAAAAGTTTTATAAAAAATAATTTCAAAGGTTGAAAATCAATTAGAAGTCTAGTTTAATTGGCTTACTTGGCAGTAAGCCACTCCCCAAAACCCGGTGTTCTACATGAAAATGTCCACATAAATAAACAAATTCACAATTATTTTATTGTTCCACAGTTCCTTGAGTTGTTTTTTTTTTCCTTTGTCTTTCTCTTCTTCAGGTTATGTTATATAATTTCTATTGTTGTCTTTAAATTCACTCTGCTGTCATCTTTATCTCTAAGCTGCTATTGAGCACATTCAATGATTATTTTTTTTTTTAATTTCACATGCTTTTCAGTTCTAAAATTTCCATTAAATTCTGTTTTAGAGAGACACCTGTGTGGCGGTCAGTTGAGCATCCAACTCTTGGTTTCAGCTCAGGTCATGATTTCATGGTTTTGTGAATTCAAGCCCTGCTTTGGGCTCCACGCTGACAGTGCAGAGCCTGCTTGGGATTCTCTCTCTTTCCCTCTCTCTCTGTCCCTCCCCTCATCTCATGCCATCTCTGTGTCTCTCAGAAAAAATAAATTAATTAAAAAAAATTCTGTTGTAGGGTTTCGATTTTTCTACTGATAATGTATACCTTTATTTTCATTTCAGGTGTGTTCACTATTACATCATGGAACATTGAACATAGTTATAATAATCTGTTTTTGATAATCCCAATATCTGTGTCATCTCACAACTGGCATCTGTTGATGGTCTTTCCCCTTTATTTAATCAGATTTTTCTACTTCTTTGCAGGCCAGGTGTAGGAGCCCTGACAACACTGATTCCATCTTTGGCCCTGCATCTTGTTCATGCCCCTGCAATGATCTCCCTCAGGGCTATATGTTTTTTTTTTTTTTAATATATTTTGAATGTTTATTTATTTGTTTTGAGAGAAAGTGCGAGCGCGAGTGGGGCAGTGTCAGAGAGAGAAGAATCCCAAGCAGGCCCCGCACTATCAGTGCAGAGCCTGATGCAGGGCTCCATCCCACAAACAATGAGATCATGACCTGAGTCTAAATCAAGAGTTGGATGGTTAACCGACTGAGACACCCAGGTGCCCTGGGTCTATGTGTTTTAGACCCTGTGGAGGTTAATGTATGCTCTGATCACAATGTGGGTGGGCTTGTTCTGATTTTCCCTAAAGTGGCACACAAAAGGCCCCATTTTAGATAACTAGTAGAGATCCTCAGGCACACAAATGATGTCACTTTAAATACCCTGTGACCTCCCCACCATCCCCTCACTCTATAAAAGTTGGGGATTAAGGGCCACACTTGGCAGTGAATAGGGGTGGAGACTTGCTGTGTCTTGGTTAGATGGCCTGCCTGATTCTCCGTGTCAATAAATTATCTTTTTAAATTTTTTTTTTTTCAACGTTTATTTACTTTTGGGACAGAGAGAGACAGAGCATGAATGGGGGAGGGGCAGAGAGAGAGGGAGACACAGAATTGGAAACAGGCTCCAGGCTCTGAGCCATCAGCCCAGAGCCCGACGCGGGGCTCGAACTCCCGGACCGCGAGATCGTGACCTGGCTGAAGTCGGATGCTTAACCAACTGCGCCACCCAGGCGCCCCTGTCAATAAGTTATCTTTGGTAAAACTGTGCAAAAGGTATGGGATTGCTTTGCTGACTAGCTTGCTTTGTTTTTGGCCACAAAGGGCCTTCTCAGTCTGGAGGATACTTTACTGACCCTCCTCCACCTTCTAACAATTGGCAAGCCAGCAGGAAACCAAATGCGAAACAAACATGGGTCAAGGAGTCCTCTTGGGGTAAGGCTCCTTGTCCATGGAGAGGAAGGAGGAAGATTTGTTGTGGTGAGGGAAATCCCAAGCTGGCTGGCTACTGACACATGGGGAGTTGGCCAGGTTCTTTGAGTGCTCCAGACCAGTGTACAAGTACGGGAACAACTTGAAAACACCCAAGATACTGTTAGATATTCCATGTGAAACTTGGGCAGGGGCTAGGAAATGGAGAAGGGACAGTGAACAAGCTGTTGCAGTGGTGGCTTGGCCATTGATCTGTGTGTGCACTGCAAGACACTGGAAGGGGAATTACGAGGAAGGAGAGCCTTGGAGCAGACTAGAGAAGCATTGGCTTGGGAGAGAGGATTGTGGGAGCACAGTGTTCCTCTAACTCGAACATTGTGTCCAGGAGAATCAAACAGCAGGAGGACCACTTACCGATTGTGGTGTGTGGGATGGCATAGATGTGTGGGTGCAGAGTGCCACATACTAGAGTGAGAGCTGTTGTATTTCAAGGGAGTTGGGACCCTGAGGCATGGGATCCCTGGGATGGTGACTCCTCTGATGAAGAAGACATTATCCTGGTGGAGGAAAATGTCTTATAGGCATGCCTTTTAATTCAAACAAAGACCCAGGCCCCCTGATGAGCCTGTGGATAACAGAGAAGAGGTTCCCACTGGTCAAAAAATGATTGAGTGAGTTCTGCTGATTTGGTGGAATTAGCCACTTTGAGCAAAGGAGCCTAGAAGGGGTGGTAGCTTGGGTGTTGTGACTATGGGATCCTGGGGGAGATAGTATTATGTTAAATGAGTTTGAGATGTCAAAGATGGCCTCAGTCACTGCTTGACATGCCTTGTGGCAGGGGTTATGTGCCCCAGGCATGGGTGAGAATCACGGGCACTTAGCTACTTTGATTTGATAAATGTTAGCATTAGGAGAATCTGATCTGGCAGGGCGACATTCCCTCCCTTCCATTGCACTGGATCTCTATGGAAGAACTATAGGAAATTACATGTGAACTGGGAAGGAAGGTCATTTGCACTCAGCATTTTGGAAGCCCAGACTAAGAATTGTTTTCCTCCGGTATGAACGACTGTACCTTACAGTGAGCCCCAGGAGCATGTTATGGGGCTTTAGTATTTGTCCTTGCTCCTATGGTTAATTGTCCCACTGCTGCAGTAGCTGCTACAGTGGCTGGCTGAAGTGAAACCAAAAGAATCTGTCATAAGGGAAATAGATGGGTGGAAAAACAAAGGATCCTGCTGACGATAAAATGGCAGAAAGGGGGCCTATCAAGGTCTCTAATAAGCAATTGTGGCAAGATCTAATGTTAACTGAGACCTGAGGAAAAACTTAAACAAACAACCCAATTCAGTCTTGCTCAGCCTAAGAAAGGTGTTGCGTAAGAAAAAGCAGTTCACTTCCTTGCAGGAAGGCTCAAGCCAGGTATGTCACTGAGTTCCCCTCTTCTAATGGAGGAGTTTCAGGGGTGGATACCCCCACTCCTTAGAGAGTAGGCGTTAGGCCAATGTTGCACTTTAGTGCATACATTAGGGGGGCAAAAAGAGGCCCTATGTTGAATTAACCATTTATTGGTCTTGAGCTAACAGATTGTACTAGCTCTAATAGTTGCTGAACACACACTTCCTATGGAAACTCCTCCAAATTTGGTGGAGAAATAAAGGCTATTGATGGTTATGAGGGGCAAATTATCAAGGTCAGATAAACTATAGATGGGCAGGCTCCCTCCCCGCTGTATTGTAGTGTATATTTTCCCCATTCCCGAGTATATTCTTGGCCTATATATTTTATAGGATCTGGCTCTGACTACAATGACCAGTGAATTCAGGTTGCATACCCAAGTAGTGAAACCCATCATCATGGGTCATGAAAAATGGGAACCTATACAGCCCCTCGTTCCCTGGAGAGTAATAAACCTACAGCAATGTAAGCTACCTGGGGGGCATAATGAGATCACTGCCACCTTTGGAGAATTAGAGAAGGTAGGGGTAATCATGCCTCCTCAGAGCTCCTTCAGTAGTCCAGTTTGGACTATAAAGAAATCTGAGAGCCACCTGGGTGGCTCAGTCAAGTGTCCAATTCTTGATTTTGGCTGAGGTAGTGATCTCACAGTTCATGAGATGGAGCCCAGCCTTGGGCTCTGCACTGCCACCTTGGAGCCTTTTTGGGATTCTTTCTCTCTCTCTCTCTGTCTCTCTCTCTCTCTGTCTCTATCTCTCTCTGCCCCTCCCCTCCTCAAGCATCCTCTCTCCTTCTCTCTCTTTCTCAAATTAAAAAAAATTAACATTAAAAAAAAATCTGATGGAAACTGGCTAATCACAATAGATTATAGGGAACTCCATACAGTTACTCTACCCATCGCTGTCATGGTGCCCGGGATAGTCTTATTGTTAGAAAAAATCATGGCATTTATTAAGACATAATTATATACTGGACCTATCACTTTTTTTTCAGCTTTCTATTAGGATATGAATCCCAAGACCAATTCGCTTTCACATGGAGCAGAAGACCATGGGTCTTCTAGGCATTGCCCAAAGGATATTTTCATCTCTCACAATTGGTTACGAGATGGTAGAGATTTGGAAAAATGGATATTACCAGATGAGATGGTGCTCTATCATTATATAAATGATATGTTAACTTTTGATGGTTTATTCTCCTTGTCTGAAGTAGTCACATCATTACAGGCATACTTAAAGGCATGAGGATGGGAGATAACTACTGACAAGATCCAAGGGCTGAGTCAATCAGAAAAGTTCCTGGGCATCATCTGGTTGGGTAAGACAAAAGTGATGCCAGAGGCAATACAAGCCTTGCCAATCCCTAAAATGGTGAAGAAATTACAGGCTTTTGTTTATTAGGTTGCTGGAGGCTTTTTATTCCCCAACTAGTGCAGACATTAGGACCTTTATATGCTTTGGTTAAGAAGGGAAGCCAGAGACCTTTTTTTTTCTTTTTTTCAGTTTATTTATTTTTGAGAGAGAGTGAACATGCTTGCACAAGTGGGGGAGAGACAGAGAGAGAAGGGGACAGAGAATCTGAAGTGGTGCTCCGTGTTGACAGCAGAGCCTGATGCAGGGCTTGAACCCACAAACAGTGAGATCATGCCCTGAGCCAAAGTTCAACACTCAACCGGCTGAGCCACCCAGGTGCCCCAGCCAGAGACTTTCATCAAGGCGCAGGTGGTATGGTTGCAGGTATTGTTGGGAGGTTTGAAGCTGATCATGTGAAAGACACTTGTTTTGCATTTGCCACAATACCTTCTACCTGGTACGACTTGAGTTCATTGGAAATTAGCTTCGAGTCCCCACTCCCCACCTCCCAAGTGGCTTGGTGTCCTCATCCCTTTGGGCCAAGGGCTCACATCCAATATTATTCTTAACCCCTCATTCCGCTTTAGTCAGAACCAAACACACAAACCAAAAACACAGAACCAAACACACTGCTTCTGAACCTCTGACATTTGGTCCTGAGGTAGGGCTGTTAGCATACATGCCAACTGAGATGCCTGTGTACAATGTAAACCTACCCTCCGAGGCTATTAAGGGGCAAACATATGGTAACATCTGCCAGGGAGAATACCTAAGCCACGGGTGCTATTGGCCCACTGGAACTGTCTGTAGAACATTCATCACCCCTAGATTCCCACTGCTGTTTTTCCCTACTATTGTGTCAGGAAGCTTCTTAATGTCAAGGGCCACCACTTAATGTTGAAAATCACAATTGCTGAGGAACAATAGTTCTAAGTAATTTCTTTGGTCTTATATTATTGTAGCTGCAGCACAGGCATGCAGGTCACTTGCTGATATGTTGCTCTAGGGTCATAGTGGAAGAAAGACCTGTAAAGGTGGTATAGGACACAAAGAGGGCAGGTATAGAGTGTAGGAGTGCTGACAATACCGACTCCTTATATCTTGTTCATGCCCACATAGTGACCTCCCTTGGGGCTACATGTTCCAGGCCCCTAATACATGCCCTGACCAGAATGTGGGAAGGCTTGTTCTGACCTCCCCTAAAGTAGTATGCAGAAGGTGCCACTTGGGGTGACCAGTAGATCTCCTCTGGTGCACAGAAGTCACCACTTTGGTGAACTATCCTATGACCTCACCACCATGCCACTCACTCTGTAAAAGCTAGGGATTGAGGTCCGGACTTGAGAACAGGGGTGACAAAGAGCTGCATACCAGCTGGATCATCACTCTGCCTACCTGATTCCCCCATCAGTAAGTTACCCTGAAGGAAGCTCTATAAATGGTATGGAGTGGCTTGCTTCATTTTTCAGTCTTAAGGTGCTTTCTCAGTCTGCAGGATGTATTACTGACCTTTCTACACCTAACACCATGTAAATTTGGACTGTGTCTTGGATATTTTTAATACTATGCTATGAGATTCTGTGACTCATTAATTTTTGGAGATTGTTGCTTTCTATGTTTTTAGTTGGAAATCAACCAGTTAGTTTTAGAATGCAAGTTCGGTTGTACCTTCTGTATGTGGTGGTCCCCTTATCAGTTGGGTTTTCCAAGCTCTTCTGTGTTTTTTCCATCTACTACATTTGTTGCTCAGAGGCTAGTCTAATATTTAGGCAGTTGTTGATAGGGTAAACTTTTTGAAGCCTTTGCTATACTTCTTTGGATCTTTTCTGCCCATTAACAGCTTAAGAGTGAGCCTGGAATTCATATTGCTTCATCCATGGATTTAAAAGCTGCTCTTCTGGAGCACTGGCGTGGCTCAGTCGGCTAAGCATCTGACTCTTGATCTCAGTTCAGGTCATGATCATATAGTTTCATGAGTTTGAGGCCTGTGTCAGGCTCTTCCCTGAAAGCAGCCTGCTCAGGATTGTCTCTCTCCCTCTCTCTCTCTATTCCTCCCTCTCTTGTGCTTTCTCCCTCTCAAAATAAATAAACATTAACAAATTTTTTAAAAAGATGCTCTTTTCCAGATTCTTCTCTGGGATTTCTCCTACATACTCCATCTCTAAGCTCCTCTTTTTGACTCCTCTGGCTGGAAAATGAAATTGTCGTAGAGTTCTGGCCTCTCATGCTATTGTGCAATTCCGTGTGACTAAAATCTCTTTAGGGCAATGTAGTGAGAAAATAAATAACAAGCATTTTCTCCATACTCTTTGAACAGCATGAGCCCCTTTTCCTGCCTCCAGTGGCCAAAGAGACAAGTCGTCTTTGGTGTTTTAGACACTCATGTTGCACCCATCACCACTGTATACTTTTGGGAGTACAGCTGTCCTCAGGACCATGCTGAAAGAAGAAAAAGAGGAAATGTCCCTCACTTTGGTATGCAGGGAGCAGTTTTTGTTCTCTGGCAAAACAAAACAAAAAAAAATGACTTTTGATATCAACACACAATGTTCTACTCCAGGATTTGTGCAAAGACTGGAAGACAGAAAAAAATGAATTTCCATTTAGGTTTTTATTATCATCCTCAATCTACCTTGAGATTTTACACTCTCAATTTACACTTGAGATTCCTCAACTGGTTACTTTTTCTGTCCAATTTTTAGTTGTAATCAGTAGGAAATACAGACCAACTTGGCTGGCCTCCCAATTATTTTAAATGGGCAAAATACAATATTTTGCGCATCTAACCCAAACTCAGTTTTATAAAATGTAATGAAACCATACTGAGCTGGATAGATAATTATATTGCTATGTCAAATCCTTTTTTTTTTTTTTCTGTTTTGGTAATCACCAACTAATATGGTTAATATAGTGAAGAGTTGACTTAGAAATAGTATCTTTTTCTCTTCCATTATAATCTCTCTCTCTCTCTTTGTTTCCTTATCTACCATTTTGTTTAGTTAAGCAAAAACATCTAAACATGATAGGTTCTGTGGAAATTCTCTCCTAGCGAATGAAATATCGGGCATGGGTCACACTGAGTAGGAGACTGTGATTCCACTCTTAATACCATGAATATCTAAGGGACGGCTCTTCATTGCAAGGTAGAATGTCTTTTGCATATTAAAGACTTGAGCACCCCTTTTTTACTAAATATATTGAGTCTTACGGATAGAAATATAAAAAATTGCCCCCAAAAATGTTAAATTGAGAGTTAGGCTTTACAAAATTTGATATTAAACAGTAAGAGGTATTCTGGAAACATGTTAATTGGGAAAGATGATTTGTGAGTGTGCATATATAACGGTTCTGACTTTTCTCCATAATTGTATGCTAGTTAACATGGGGAGAGTTAGAGTGTACTTTACTGTGCGTAGGGCAGAATTCTAGCATTAAACTGATAGCATCTACAAATGTGGCTGTGAAGACTGTCCTTGTTCATGCAAAATATAAACGGACCTGAAGTCTGAGAGAATATTTCAATTAAACTTGAAATTTGTTTTGTATGACGGGATCTATGTTGAATTATTAACTCCAGGATAAACATCTTTACCCATCAACGTGAAATGAGGCAAAGGAAGTTCAGAGACTCTTTAATCAGAAGAGCAAGAGGAAGAACTATAGAGATGATGAACAAAAAAAATGTAGAGAGTGATAGTGTCAGATCAATATATCCATTCTATGTTTTGAATGTGAGGAAATCTAATTTGCTAAAACATATATATATATATGTGTATACACATATATATACATGTTAGGTATAGGTCACAGGGGCATTGGGAGATAGAGTTCAGAAAGAATAGGAGTCAACAAACTTTGTCTGTAAAAGGGCCAGATAACATTTTAGGCTTTGTGGGCTATATGGACTGTGCTATAACTCTGTCACTGAAGTGCAAGAGCAGCCATAAACAGTAAGTCACTAGGTAAATGGGGGTGGCTAAATTGCATCATAAATTTGGTAACACAGGTAGCACTCCAGATTTAGCACATGGGCTGTGGTTTGCTGAACCCTAGCCTAGAACACAAACCTCTTGATTCGTCAGTGAACATCAACTGAGTACCCCTATACCCCTTTACTTTTAAAGAAGCGTATAAGGGATTAAAATGTAATGTTAGGGGGGCTCCTGGGTGGCTCAGTCGGTTAAGGGTCCGACTTCGGCTCAGGTCATGATCTCTCAATTCACGAGTTTGAGCCTCATGTTGGTCTCTGTGCTGACAGTTGAGAGCCTGGAGCCTGCTTCTAATTCTGTGTCTCCCTCTCTCTCTGCCCCTCCCCCCCCTTTCTCTCAAAATAAACATCAAAAAAAGTTTTTAAATAAAATTTAATGCTAGCTGTCAGGTTTTCGCTCTCTACAACTCAGTGGAAGTATTGCACATTTAAAAATAGGATGCATAGGGGCACCTGGGTGGCTCAGTCAGTTAAGCATCCACTCTTGATTTCAGCTCAGGTCATGATATCACGGTTGGTGAGTTCAAGCCCCTCATCCGACTCTGCAATGATAGTGTGAGCCTGCTTGGGATTCTCTCTATTTTTCCCTTCCCTGCTCGTATGCTCTCTTTCTCTCTCTCTCAAAATAAATAAACTTAAAAAAATAAGGACTGATGGATAGATGAATGTGATAAGGAACTATGGTAAATGTTAATTATAGAATCTAGGTAACAGGTGTATGTATATTTCCTGTGTAATTGGATTTTCTACACTTGAAAATGTTAATGTAGAAAATTTTAATATGGGATGAAAATCAAATTTCTTAAAATATGTAAGATTATCTATAAGAATTCTTACTAAAATTATTTTAGTAGAATAGTCTTAGGATACTTAGTAGTAGGATATTTAGTAGAATAGTCTTAGAAATGTGCAGTTTAGGGGCACCTGGGTGGTTCAGTTGGTTAGGCATCTGACTTCGGCTCAGATCATGATCTCACGGTCTGTGAGCTCAAGCCCCACGTCTGGCTCTGTGCTGACAGCTCAGAGCCTGGAGCCTGCTTAGCATTCTGTAACTTCCTCTCTCTCTGCCCCTCCCCTACTTACTCTCTGTCTCAAAAATAAATAAACATTAAAATAATAAAAATTAATTTTAAAAATGTGCAATTAAAAATGCAATATTTTTGGGGTGCCTGGGTGGGTCACTCAGTTAATCATCCAACTTCCACTCAGGTAATGATCTTGCAATTCACAAGTTTGAGCCCTGCGTTGGGCTTTGTGCTGACAGCTGAGAGCCTGGAGCCTGCTTCTGATTTGTTGTCTCTCTCTCTCTGTCCCTCCCCTACTTGTGCTCTGTCTCGGTATGTCTCAAAAATAAATAAGAGCATTTTTGGGGCGCCTGGGTGGCACAGTCGGTTAAGCGTCGGACTTCAGCCAGGTCACGATCTCGCGGTCCGGGAGTTCGAGCCCCGCGTCAGGCTCTGGGCTGATGGCTCAGAGCCTGGAGCCTGTTTCCGATTCTGTGTCTCCCTCTCTCGCTGCCCCTCCCCCATTCATGCTCTGTCTCTCTCTGTCCCAAAAATAAATAAACGTTGAAAAAAAAATTTTAAAAAAAAGAGCATTTTTAAAAATTATAAAATGCAATATTTTTTTAATTTATTTTTTTTCATTTACATACAAGTTAGTGTATAGTGCAACAATGATTTTAGGAGTAGATTCCCTAATGCCCCTTACCCATTTAGCCCATCCCCCCTCCCACATCCCTCCAGAAATCCTCTGTTTGTTCTCCATATTGAAGAGTCTCTTATGTTTTTGTCCACTTCCCTGTTTTTATATTATATTTGATTCCCTTCCCTTAGGTTCACCTGTTTTGTATCTTAAAGTCCTCATATGAGTGAAGTCATATGATATTTGTCTTTCTCTGACTGACTAATCTTGCTTAGCATAATACCCGCTAGTTCTAACCAGGTAGTTGCAAATGGCAAGATTTCATTCTTTTTGATTGCCGAATAATATTCCATTGTGTGTGTGTGTGTGTGTGTGTGTGTGTGTGTGTGTGTGTGTGTATACCACATCTTCTTTATCCATTCGTCCATCGGTGGACATTTGATCTCTTTCTATACGTTGGTTCTTGTTGATAGTGCTGCTATAAACACTGGGGTGCATGTGTCCCTTTGAAACAGCATACCTGTATCCCTTGGATAAATATCTAGTAGTGCAATTGCTGGGTCGTAGGGTAGTTCTATTTTTAGTTTTTTGAGGAACCTCCATACTGTTTTCCAGAGTGGCTGCACCAGTTTGCGTTCCCACCAGCAGTGCAAAAGAGATCCTCTGTCTCCACATCCTTGCCAACATCTGTTGTTGACTGAGTTGTTAATGTTAGCCATTCTGACAGGTGTCAGGTGGTATCTCATGGTGGTTTTGATTTGTATTTCCCTGATGATGAGTGATGTTGAGTATGTTTTCATGTGTCAGTTGACCATCTGGATGTCTTCTTTGGAGAAGTATCTATTCATCTCTTTTGCTCATTTCTTCACTGGATTAGTTGTTTTTTGGGTGTTGACTTTGATATGTTCTTTGTAGATTTTGGATACTAACCCTTTGTCTGATATGTAATTTGCAAATATCTTCTCCCATTCCATCAGTTGCCTTTTAGTTTTACTGATTGTTTCCTTCACTGTACCAAAGCTTTTTGTTTTGATGAGGTCCCAATAGTTCATTTTTGCTTTTGTTTCCCTTGCCTCTGGAGATGTGTTGAGTAAGAAGTTGCTGCAGCCAACGTCAAAGAGGTTTTTGCCTGCTTTCTCCTCAAGGATTTTTATGGCTTCCTGTCTTACATTGAGGTTTTTAATCCATTTTGAGTTTATTGTTGTGTATGGTATAAGAAACTGGTCCAGGTTCATTCTGCATGTCGCTCTCCAGTTTTCCCAGCACCACTTGCTGAAGAGACTATCTTTATTCCACTGGATATTCTTTCCTGCTTTGTCAAAGATTAGTTGGCCATACGTTTGTGGGTCCATTTCTGGGTTCTCTATTCTGTTCCATTGATCTGAGTGTCTCTTTTTGTGCCAGTAGCACACTGTCTTGATTACAGCTTTGTAAAAGAGTTTGAAGTCTGGGATTGTGCCTCCTGCTTTGGTTTTCTTCTTAAAGATTGCTTTGGCTATTCGGGATCTTTTCTGGTTCCATACAAATTTTAGGATTGTTTTTGCTAGCTCTGTGAAGAGTGCTGGCATTATTTTGATAGGAATTGCATGGAATATATAGATTGCTCTGGGTAGTATCAACATTTTAACAATATTTGTTCTTCCTATCCAGGAGCATGGAATCTTTTCCCATTTTTTTGTGTCTTCTTCAATTTCTTTCATAAGCTTTCTATAGTTTTCAGTGTATAGATTTTTCACCTCTTTGGTTAGATTTATTCCTAGGTATTTTGTGGGTTTTGGTGCAATTGTAAATGGGATCGATTCCTTGATTTCTCTTTCTGTTGTGTCATTATTGGTGTATAGGAATGCAATAGATTTCTGTGCATTGACTTTATATCCTGCCACTTTGCTGAATTCATGGATCAGTTTTGGCAGTTTTTTGGTGGAATCTTTTGGCTTTTCCATATAGAGTATCATGTCATCTGCAAAGAGTGAAAGTTTGCCCTCCTCCTAGCCGATATGGATGCCTTTTATTTCTTTGTATTGTCTGATTGCAGAGGCTAAAACTTCCAATACTATGTTGAATAACCGTGGCCAAAGTGGACATCCCTGTCTTGTTCCTGACCTTAGGGGGAAAGCTCTCAGTTTTTCCCCATTGAGGATGATATTAGCATTGGGTCTTTCATATATGGCTTTTATGATCTCGAGGTATGCTCCTTCTATCCCTACTTCCTTGAGGGTTTTTATCAAGAAAGGATGCTATATTTTGTCAAATGCTTTCTCTGCATCTATTGAGGGGATCATGTGGTTCTTGTCCTGTCTTTTATTGATGTGATGAATCACATTGATTGTTTTGTGGATATTGAACCAGCCCTGCATCCCAGGTATAAATCCCACTTGGTCGTGGTGAATAATTTGCTTGATATATTGTTGGATCTGGTTGGCTAATATCCTGTTGAAGATTTTTGCATCCATGTTCATCAGGGAAATTGGTCTATAGGTCTCCTTTTTAGTGGAGTCTCTGTCTGGTTTTGGAATCAAGGTAATTCTGGCCTCATAGAAAGAGTTTGGAAGTTTTCCTTCCATATCTATTTTTTGGGACAGCTTCAAGAGAATAGGTGTTAACTCTTCCTTAAATGTTTGGTAGAATTCCCCTGGAAAGCCATCTGGCCCTGGACTCTTGTTTGGGAGATTTCTGATTACTAATTTGATTTTTTTACTGTTTATGGGTCTGTTCAAATTTTCTATATCTTCCTGTTTCAGTTTTGATAGTGTATATGTTTCTAGGAATTTGTCCATTTCTTCCAGATTGCCCATTTTATTGGCATATAATTTCTCATAATATTCTCTTATTATTGTTTTTACTTCTGCTGTGTTGGTTGTGATCTCTCCTCTTTCACTCATGATTTTATTTATTTTGGTCCTTTCCTTTTTCTTTTTGATCAAACTGACTTGTGGTTTATCAGTTTTGTAAATTCTTTTCAAGAACCAGCTTGTGATTTCATTGATCTGTTCTGTTTTTTTGGTTTCCATAGCATTGGTTTCTGCTCTAATCTTTATTATTTCCTGTCTTTTGCTGTTTTGGGATTTTATTTGGTGTTTTTTTTTTTTCCAGCTCTTTAAGGTGTAAGGTTAGGTTGTGTGTCTCAGACCTTTCTTCCTTCTTTAGGAAGGCCTGGATTGCTATATACTTCCCTGTTAGGACCGCCTTTGCTGCATCTCAGAGGTTTTGGGTTGTGGTGTTATCATTTTCCTTGGCTTCCATGTACTTTTTAATTTCCTCTTTAACTTCTTGGTTAGCCTGTTCATTCTTTAGTAGAATTTTCTTTAGTCTTCAAGTATTTGTTATCTTTCCAAAATTTTTCTTGTGGTTGATTTCGAGTTTCATACCATTGTGGTCTGAAAGTATGCACGGTAAGATCTCAATCTTTTTGTATTTATTGAGAGCTTATTTGTGTCTCAATATGGGATCTATTCTGGAGAATGTTCCATGTGCACTGGAGAAGAATGTATATTCTGCTGCCCTAGGATGAAATGTTCTGAATATATCTGTTAAGTGCATCCAGTCCAGTGTGTCATTCAAAGCCATAGTTTCCTTGTTGACTTTCTGTTTGGGTGATCTGTCCATTGCTATGAGTGGGGTGTTGAAGCCGTCTACTCTTATGGTATTATTATCAATGAGTTTCTTTATGTTTGTGATTAATTGATTTATGTATTTGGGTGCTCCACATTTGGTGGATAAATTTTTACAATTGTTAGGTCTTCTTGGTGGATAGACCCCTTAATTATGATATAATGCCCTTCTGCATCTCTTGATACAGTCTTTATTTTAAAGTCTAGATTGTCTGATATATGTGTGGCTACTTCAGCTTTCTTTTGTTGACCATTAGTATGATAGATGGTTTTTCATCCCCTTACTTTCAATCTGAAGGTGTCTTTGGGTCTAAAGTGGGTCTCCTGTGAACAGCATATAGATAGATCTTGCTTTCTTACCGGTTCTCTTACCTTATATCTTCTAATTGGAGCATTTAGTCCATTGACGTTTAGAGTGAGTACTGAAAGATACAAGTTTATTGCCATTATGTTTCTTATAGAATTGTATTTTCTGGTGGTGGTCTCTGGTCCTTTCTAGTCTTTATTGCTTTTGGTCTTTTTTGTTTGTTTGTTTTGCTTGTTTTCTCCCTTCAGGAGTCCCCCTTAAAATTGCTTGCAGGGCTGGTTTAGTGGTCATGAACTCCTTTAATTTTGTTTGTCTGGGAAACTTTTAATCCCTCCTTCTATTTTGATTGACAGCCTTGCTGGATAAAGAATTCTTGGCTGCATATTTTTCTCATTCTGCACATTGAATATATCTTGCCACTCCTTTCTGGCCTGCCATGTTTCCGTGGATAGGTTTGCTGCAAACCTGATTTGTCTTCACTTGTAGGTTAAGGACTTTTTTTTCACTTGGTGCTTTCATGATTCTCTCCTTGCCTGAGTATGTTGTCAGCTTGACTATGATATGCCTTGTTGATGGTCGGTTTTTGTGAATCTTATAGGAGTCCTCTGTGCTTCCTGGATATTTATGTCTGTGTCTTTCCCTAGGTTAGGAAAGTTTTCTGCTATAATTTGCTCACATAAGCCTTCTACCCCTTTTTTCTCTCTTCATCTTTTGGGACACCTATTATTCTGATGTTGTTCATTTTTAATGGGTCGCTGATTTCTCTAATTCTTAAATCATGCTCTTTTGCCTTAGTCTCCCTCTTATTTTCTGCTTCATTATTCTCCATAAGTTTGTCCTCTATATTGCTGATTCTCTGCTCTGCCTTACCATCCTTGCTGCCGTGGAATCCATTCGAGATTGCAGACCAGTTATAGCATTTTTTATTTCATCCTGACTAGCTTTTACTTCTTTTATCTCCACAGAAAGGGATTCTAATCTATTTTCGACCCCAGATAGTATTCTTATTATCGTGATTCTAAATTGTGGTTCAGGCATCTTGCTTGTATCTGTGTTGATTAACTCCCTGGCTGTCATTTCTCCCTGCTCTTTCTTTTGGGGCAAATTCCATCCTTTTGTCATTTTAAAGAAAGAAAAGGAATTAATAAGGTAAAAAAAATTAAAATTAAAAAATTAAAACCAACACACACAAAAATCAAATAAATGATGTTAGATCCTAGGTGTGTTTTGGTACAGTTGTTGAAAGGAGCTTGACAGACTAGAGAAAAAAGGGGAAAAAAAAAAAAAGAAAAAACAAGAAAAGTGAAAGAAATAACAAGGAAACATGAGAAAATTTGAAAAAATGAATACAATGAAATAGAATAAAATGAAATGATGGAAGCAAAATAGAATTTGAAAAATTTACAAAAAAGTAAATAATACAGTAGAAAAATATTTAAAAAAAATTATTTTTAATAAAAATTGAAAATAAAAATAAAAATTTTATCTTTTTTTATTCAGAAAAAGAAAAGAGATGAAAAAGAAAAAAAAGAGTATTGAATAGATGGTCCAGTGAACAGACTGAAATATGATTGAAATTATATCGTTTCCCCTAGAAGTCAAACTATGAAGTACTTTATACTCCATAAACAAAGCAGGCAGAGGGACTTGTGGTGTTCCCGAAGAGCAAGGTTGGTCTACTTGGGCGGGGCTTAGTGTAATGGCTCCATTCTCCACTAGATGGTGCTGCTTAGCTTCCTGGGGTGGATTGTTGTGTCTCTTGTGGGTGTGTATGTGCATGTGCGGGAGGGGTGAAAATGGCATCACCAAGCTACCCAGTCTCTAGTATCAGCACTCTGTTTTCCCTGACCAGCAGTCGTGCACCCATCCTTTGTCTCTGGTTTCCATCCACTCCCCGCTTTTACCCTGTCCGTGACCAAGCTGTCAATCTGCCAGGCAGCACCTCCCTCCTGAGTTTTATCTCAGATGCAGCTCTGTTTCCCAACCCCTCACATCTAAGGGACTGTGACTTTGACCTGTTCAGACCTTCTGGGGAAGGGTCTCACTGAGCAGTGGCTGGCTGCCAGCCGCACCCAGGAATGTTCGCGGGACTGTGCTGCTGCTGCCGGTGCCCAGAGTCTGCGGCTAGGTGCCGGTTTGCCCCAGAAAAAGTTCACACAATCGTGTAGCAGCAGCATTTCAGGGATTATGGAAAATCACAGCACACATCTGGCACCAGACTTTACCCTTAACGACCCTGTTCCAGCACCAGCGAATGTGGTTGTTCTCTGGGGTCTTCTGGGACTGGGTGCACAGCCAGCTACCAAATGTCCTTCCAACAGGGAAATCACCTCTCCTCATGTGGCCCAAGGATCCCTGGACCTCACTCTGATCCGGGGGATTCACCCTTCCCAGCAGAGCACCGCCAGGTATCAAGCTGTGGAGTTTTAGACTCTCTGCTCCCCTTGTTTATAGAGTCTTAATGGAATTTAAGCCCTCTCCTTTCTCCTTTCTCCCTTTTTATTTCAGTCCCTGTAGCTCTTTCCACTTTTCCACTTCCTCTCCTGCTGCTTCTGGATAGGGGTGCTTTTCCTGTACTCTCCCCCCCCATCTCCATCCTCTCTCTGCAAGCAAAACCAGCTCCCTGCCCTCCACAGCTTCTCTTTCCCCCAGTTCAGCTCTCCACGCTGAGTACCTACTGAGTTCTGTGTTTCAGGTTGTGCAGGTTGTTGTGTTAATCCTCAAATCCATTTTCTAGGTGTGCAGGATGGTTTAATGTTGGTCTGGCTGTATTTCATGGATGCGAGACACACACAAAAAAAACTTCCATGCTGTTCTGCCATTTTGGCTTCTCCTAAAGTGCAATCTTTTCAAAGAATTACATATGCATCAGTTATACCTAAAGTAGCTACAAAATTTGTACCCTTTCTCCATATAACTTTTTATCACGGAGCTTAAAATTGGTTGTCAGAAAAAGCAACAAACAGTTAAGTTAAATGATATAACATCGGTTAGCAATCCAGTTTGTATAGTTTGTTTTATTCAGACAGTCCTATAAACATGTGTTTTACTTAGGATTTAAAGGAAAGTCATATTGTGAGTTTTATGCAAAGTTCTGTTAAGTTTAGGGGAAAATGTTAACATGACCCAGTACATATACAATGAGAAGTCAAGACAACCCACCCCATGAATGGTTAACTCTAGTGCCCATATGTTCTTTGTTCTGAACTGTATATAACTTTTTTTTTCAGAGGAAAAAGCTAAATGAAAAGAGAAAATGGCCCTGTGCCACTCTATTCTAATAGTATGCCTAATTTGAAAGTTATTACTGTTGTTCAGGTCTAATCTCATTACAGGCAAATGTACATCACTTACCATGTTCAGCAAAACATTATCTTTAATGATACCAACCATTAGAATCTATATAGATTTTTATAGCATTTGCTTTTAAGTATATCAATCCTGAAGAAGCTGTAATCAATGGATTATGTTAAATATTTTGATGAACATGTCAAATAGGAAAAAAGTTTACTAACGGTTCTTATTTTTGTATCGTGCCATCTCAGTCAATGAGGAAGAGAGCCATGGAGTAGCAAAATGTGTTAACCAATCATGAAGAAAATCCTTCCATCGCTACTATTTGATGTAATGTTGACATTATTACTGACTGCGGCACTTTGATTCAAGTATGAGAAAGTAGTTCCAAAGCTATATATACATAAAAATCACCTGAAGTTACAAGCTGTGTAAATTTTGAGAGGAGCAATCATTCTCAAAATTCCTGTGTATCATAACACTATTAAAATATCAGGCCAAAAGCATCTTCATTTTGCCTTGGATGCTCAGATAGTGTCAGGGAGGAAGACCTTCCTCTGCCCTATGGTCCTTCTAGCTAGACTTAGAATCAAATTGACATGAGACAGATTAACAGGAGAAGATCAAATTTAATAGGTATATGTATAGGGAATCCACAAGAAATGAAAATCTTAGAACCAGATGCAGGGCTCAAGCTCACAGACCATGAAATCATGTCCTGAGCCAACGTTGGACGCTTAACTGACTGAGCCACCCAGGTGCCCCTAAAATTTTATTTTCTATTTGAATAAAGTTATATTTCTAGATGGTTCTCTCCTATAGTAGTTTGCTGGAACAAGCAGATGTCAGAAGAAGGAGGCAACGACAGCCCTGAAGCAGCCATTAAAAATTCACATCTGGGGTGCCTGGGTGGCTCAGTCGGTTGAGTGTCCAACTTTGGCTCAGGTCATGATCTCACAGTCTGTGAGTTCGAGTCTCATGTCGGGCTCTGTGCTGACAGCTCAAAGTCTGGATCCTGCTTCAGATTCTGTGTCTCCTTCTCTCTCTGCCCCTCCCCTGCTCATGCTCTATCTCTCTCTCTCTGTCAAAAATAAATAAACATTAAAAAAATTTTTAATTCACATCCATGTAACTAGCATGGTATTTATGAAGCAATAGCAGTAGTTGAACCTACCACATATTCTTGCCCTTGAGCTTATGTTGGTGAATTCCCTGTGTGTTTCAATAAATGGACTCAGTAGTCACATAGGCCTCAGTTAAAATCCCTTCTCTGCCACTCATAAACTGTGTGATCATAGAAAAACAACTACTTTGAGTCCACTCTTTCCCTCAGAGTAAATCCCATTACTTTTCAGGGCGAATAAATGAGGAAACATGTATGACCTAGAATAATTCAAGTACTCCCTAAATGGAAGTTCTTTTTCTTATGACTGCTTCATCAAAATTAGATTTAAAATACATTTAATGTTTTTCCAGCAATATGGCAGACTAGATATCCTGTAAAAAAAATAAAAATTGTGTCTAAGCATCTAGCAATACTTGGTTTAAAAAAGTAAATGCAGGGATGAACATTTTTAATAGGGTGATAAAAGAATCTCCTAGGGAATGACAGAAATAAAAACAAAAATGGAAGTTAGGAGATAAGTAAGTTAGGGCAGATGCTAAGACTATCTTCAGAGGTATATGCTGATCTCAGTAACCAGATTTTAATAGCTGAGTGGGAAGGAGAAGCACGTTCCATATGGTAGGGTGTCAAAACTGAGCCTGTAATTTAAAGCCAAGGGCCTTGAAGGGCTACACCTTCAATGAAGGAGTTAAACTAAATAAAATCTCTGTGTCAAAAAATATTAGGAAAATTGAGAATTCATAACCACATACAATCTTCACGTTGTATTGGGGTTTGAATGTATAACATCAAAAATGATTTGAGAAATCCCCAATGAAAGATAGTGCCATAAATTTGACTTAGATTGACCTAGTCAAAAGCAAATCCCTTCTAATGGGATACCTCTTCAACCAAGGTCACCCAGTAGTCCCACAGTTGAGAGTCCCACTAAGCAGATTTTAACAAATTATAAACACATGAGAAAACAAGCTATGTGAGCCAAAGTTAGAAAATTTTTAAACAGAAATAGAATTTCAAGATCCACAATTAATGGATTATGGATCTTTATGGGTTAGGGGTCAGTGAATTGAAAGCTGGACATGTGGAATGTTTTTTTTTTTTTTCATAAGTGAAGAATGAGCAAAGCTCAGAGTAGATAAATAGTATGTTCAGTTTTGCTACAAATAAAAGATATAATGTAAGTTAATTGTCATCAACATCACCCTAATAGTGTTCTAGAATATTATAAGTGTTGGGATTCTGTGTGGAGTCCTGGCTCTGGCAAGAGCTAACTCTATGGCCTTAGTAGAGCTACTTTTACTCTATGTGTCACAGTTTTCTTAATTATAAAATAAGGATAATAACTGAGATTAGTGCTTTTATGAGAATAGAATGAGATTATAAAAACACATAAATATATATCAATAAATATTCAATAAGAATATTTAAGTGTATATTAAAGTGTGCATTCAAGGCATTTTACTAATGCATAAAGTTTAATGTTGGGAAACAAAGCTGGTTAAGACAAAATAAACATTCAGGTAATTTTTTTAAAAAGGCTAATAAACTAACAATTATAATATGGCTTATTTCCCTTAATACATATCGATTGAAACTAAAATCTATGAGACTGAATGGTACAAATTTCGTGATAATATAGTTACCAAATGGTTCACACAAAAAGAAGCATTCAATCTGAATCAAAAATGTTAGTAAGAATTTCTTGGAAGAAAAGGGAAGGAGTGGAGAGAACACTATGGGCAAAGTAAAAAAAGCACACAAGATTATATACCGAAAATGGCAAGTAGAGCCCTGTGGGTTAAGTTTACTATATTAAAGGCAATATGGAAGAAAATGATGTAGACTACAACAAAATTGACATGGCTTTGTCTTTGAATTTTAGGAGACTAGAATCAATATTAAGTGTTAGAAAATTTCAATTATTTTTATTACTTTTCATACAGAATTTAGTTTTTAGAGTTCAAAGTCAAATAGAGGATATTTTTCATAAATAATGTATTTCATATTTCCTTCACATGTGGATGGATACTTAAGTTGTTTCTATTTCTCAGCTATTGTGAATAATGCTGCAATAAGCGAGGGAATGCACATACCTCTTGAACGTAGTGATTACAATTCCTTTGGGTATAGAGCCTAAATTGGGATTGCTGGATCATAATATAGTTTTATGTTTAAATTATTTTTTGAGAAACCTCCACACTGTTTAGCACAATGGCTGCACCGGTTTGCATTCCCAGCAACAGTGCACAAAGTTTCCCCTTTCTCCACATCTTTACCAATACTTATCTCTTGTCTTTTTGATGATAGCCACTCTTACTGGTGTGAGGGAATACTTCATTGTGGTTTTGATTTGCACTTCCCTGATAATTAGTGATGTTGAGAATTTTTTTTTCATGTACCTGTTGGCCATCTGTATGCCTTCCTTTGAAAAATGCCATTCAAGTCTTCCGGTTTTTAATTGGATCATTATTATTATTATTTTTGCTCTTGTGTTATATGAGTTCCTGATCTACTTGGGATATTCACTCCTTATCAGGTATGCAGTTTGCAAATATTTTTTCCCATTCTGTAGGTTTCCTTTTTATTTTGTTAATTGTTTCTTTTGCTATGCAGAAGCTTTTTAGTTTGATGTAGTCCCACTTGTTGATTTTTTCTTTTGTTGCTTATGCTTTGAGTGTCAGATCAACAAAATCATTACCAAGACCAGTATCCAGGAGCTTTTTCCATATATTTTCTTTTAGAACTTTTGTGCTTTCAGGTTTTATGCTTAAGTCTTTAATCCAGTTAGAGTTAATGTTTTTAAGTGGTATAAGATAGAGATCCAGTGTTATTCTTTTGCCTGTGATTATCCAGTTTTCCTAACACCATTTATTTAAGAGACTATCCTTTACTCACTGAGTATTCTTGGCTCTTCTGTCATATGTTGGTTAACCAAATATGCTCAGGTATATTTTTGGGCGCTCAATTTTGTTCCATTGGTCTACACAGTGTGTTTGCTAACTCTTTCGTTTGAAATTTCAAATTTGCTCTTGAATGTCTGTAATGAATTATTTATTTGTTTGTTTATTTTAAATACTTATTTTGAGTGAGAGTGAGTGTGAGTGGAGGAAGGGCAGAGAGAGAGAGGGAGAGAGTATCCCAAGCAGGCTCCACTCTGTCAGCACCAAGCCTGATATGGGGCAAACTGTGAGATCATGACCTAAGGTGAAATCAAGAGTTGACTGCTTAACTGACTGAGCCACCCAGGCACCCCGGAATGTTTTATTTAGTTATTGTTTTTTTCAACTCTCCGATTTATTTGCTTTATCTCTCTATTTTCTCTATTTGATGAAACACAGCCATCATACCTTCCTTTACTTCTATAATCATGATTTTCTTCAGTTCTTGAACCTAGAATGGCTTAATAATGGCTTTCAAGCCTTTTTTAAATACATCTAGTTGGTCTCACAGATAGTTGATATTGCATACTTTTTTCCCGCAGTGAGTGCATTATACCTTCCAGCTTCTTTGCATGACTTATGTTTTGTTGGAAACTTAACATTTCAGGTAATACAGCCTTTGTTCAAAGAATGGGGTGTGGGCATATGGGAGCCCCTGCCTCTTGGTCACACATGCCTAGATCATAGCCTCAGCAATAGGTACCTGTGACCTAAATCAGAAATGTTGACATCCTGTCCCTCTTGGGAAGAAACCTATGTCTAGGAACTCGGAGGGAAAGAGAACTCTGTTTTCTTTCCTGTACCAGTCTAGAATAGAGTGTCTGTCTCACTGAGCTTCACCAGGGGAGGGACATGGGTGGTGGTTCAAATACAAAGCCTCTCATAATTCTTACCTTGTTTTAATAGTTTTTCTTGAATAAATGTTCTTCATTTGCAGTATTCTTTTAAGAATACCATTTTCAGAGACATTAAGTCTTTGTCTTTTTAAGTAATTTTTACCACTTTCAAAGGCAGGTGGGTCTGTAGAGCCCCTTACACTGTCATGCCAGATGTAGAACCTCAGTCCTCCATTATCATGACCTAATTTAAGAATATATTTTCCATCATGACCCAGTAAACACACACATGCACCTACACACTTAATTATAACAAGATTTTACAGAATACTTTTCCTTACTAAGTGTGATTCATTCCACTATATTCCTATTTTATTTTGCCTAATTAAAAAAAGTACTAGTTGACAATATCTGGATTGATTTTTCTACCCATTAATAGATTGTGACTAACAGATTAGAAAACACTACTCAAGTTGATTTGCAGTCTTGGTTTATTTGCTCACTCATTTATCCTTTTATTAATTGAAGCTGTAATTATTTAGCACACTAGTTCGATTTTCATTTTTGAAAGTACAAATATGAGCAAAATACAATTGTTATTCAGAGGAGCTTAAAACATGTTCTACTTGGGGAACATATTAGAGGTGAAAATGCTATTGGCAATAGATGTAATATTGGACGTTGTTAAGCAGAGGAGTAATGCAATCATACCTATGTCTTAGGAAGTCCAATCTGGTGGTAGCATAGAGGTTGGAATGGTGATGGGGAGAAACCAAAATCTGATACATCAATTCAGAAGCTTTTGCATTAAGTCAGCAACATGGTATGAACCCAAATTTAATGTTATAGTAGAATCTGATAAGAGAGTCAACAAATGGGAATCTAAGAGACATGTAGCAGTAAAATATAATGATAGGTGAATTTTAAGATAAAGACATTTTCAAAAAATAATAAGATAAAGATACTTTCTTGTGCAGTGGAGGATATGTTAGCATCATTTACTTGAAAGGGGAATATGAGGAAGAAGGGGTATGTTTAGGGGGAAAGTGGCAGAGAAGTATTTCCTTTTGTAGGTATTGATAATTTGTTCTTAACTGAGAAAATAGGAGTTGTGAGAAAAGCATTAATTTTAAAGTCTGATAGAAATTGCAGGAATTGAATAGAAAGTGATACACCACTGAGTGAAAATAAAAACTATTCACCAATCCTGATATTTGTGAAATTAAATGTGACTTAATATGTATTATGTAAATGTTTGGCACTATGGTTTTTGTGTTTTTTAATGTAATGCATACAGTCACTTTCATTTTAGTGAAAATTAGTAGTTATAAAAGAAGGCAATTTAAAGAGGTAAGGTGTATTAAAGTACAATGGTTGTATTTGAAATCAGTTATGAAGTAAAAATTTTGCAAGAAGATACCACGTTATCAATATATTTTGACTTTAGAGTAACAGTGAACTATTTGAAAGTAAATGACTGAGTTTAGACATTTAACAGTAAGCTTGATGATTCTGGGTTTATAAAAGCAGCAAAAAAATATATATTCATTTGCACTTGCATGCTGTAGCTGAAATACCATCAGCTCCTGATCACATACCTAAGAGCCAGTTTCAATTTCCAGCACAATGTCTTACTATGTAAAAATGAAAAGTAATTTTTTTATTTAAACCTCGTTTCTTCATCATAAAGTACAAAATAATACCACCTCCCTCCTAGAGTTGTAAGTATTCAACATAGAAGCTAAATCAAGGGACCAGCACCCATACCTGGTTATTTAGTGGGTACAAATGAATGAAATACAGGAAAAGACCTGCATCCACACATTAAACAGTAAAAATAGGTGAACTGCTAAATCTGACATTCATAGTATTTCTGGAAGCAATAGAAGCAAGCATTCTTCTGGTTTAGTAGCCATGTTATCTTGGTACAGAATGACATAGTGCTGGTGTGAATAACATATTGCTCAGGTAATGTCATTTTTAGTCAGCAGTAATGGCTGACTCAAATGCCCCAAATTTGAGAATAAGGATAAGTACATTAGAAACTACTGCCCAGTTGAATGTTTATCCATTAAGTGGTTTATATATTCCCATAATTTCAATGATTCTCGCCATTCCAAATAGGTCTTACCACTAAGAACTGTTTTGTAATTAGCAATCATGAAAAGTCAATATTTTTTGAATGATAATTTGTGATGGTGCTAATATCTACAGAACAAATTCTCAAATGCAAATTTATATTAAATTTATATAGTGGGGCACCTGAATGACTCAGTAGATTGAGTGTCCGGCTTCAGCTCAGGTCATGATCTTGCATTTCGTGAGTTCAAGCCCCACATTGGGCTCACTGCTGTCAGTGCAGAGCCTGCTTTGGATCCTCTGTCCCCCTCTCTCTGTCCCTGCCCTTCTTGTGCTCTCTCTTTCAAAAATAAAAATAAACATTAAAAATTAAGTTTATATTGTTTTAAAATGAGAATATGTACCTTTCAACTAGTCGTCAGAGAGACTCACCTTCCCCGACACTTAACCTGTGGGGGTTTCAAATGTAACCCCATTTACTCATAAATGCTTCTCCAAGCCCTCTGAGATTTCATTTGGTCAGACTAGCAGTGATGGTTAGGCAGCCTGTTGCCGGAGAGGCAGGGGACAGAATGATATTTCAGCTGTAGGGGTTCCTGATTTAGTGTCGTTGGAGCAATATCACCATCTCATTTCCATTTGCATTAGCCCTTGTCCTGGAGCATAATGACTATGGGAAAGGAAAAGGGCCAGGGATTATATAAATAAATTGTATCATATAGAAGTGTTGTAAACAAATACATATATTTCTTTTGCCTCCATTACGTCCCCTTTTATCTCTGCTTTTGGAGGAGGGAACTTTGGGACAGAAGATAAAGATGTGTCACTTGGGATTTTCAGACATGCCTGTGGCAGCAAGCAGATCTTTAGCTGAATTTCAAGCCCTCCTCTGGCCTGTCCACTAGTCTGGGGCCTACCCAGAGATCACACTGTGATCTCTCTGTCTCTGACACACACACATGCATGCATATATGTAAAACAATGACAAAAATGGAATAAGACTGTAGTCTAGTTAACAGTATTTTACCAATGTAAATTTCCTTCTTCTTTGCTATTTTACTACAGTTATTTAACATGTCACCATTGTGGACAACATTAGGGTAAGAGTTCACAAGAATCTATTTTTGCAATTTTCTATGAATCTATATTTTAAAACAGAAGTTAACAAAATGATAATTATAAAATGACTGGAAATTTAAACAGTAAATGGTTATTTGAAGTGTATTGATACTAAGGAATTTTTAATTTTTAGATGTGACAGTGGTACCCTGGTTGTTATCTTTTATTTATAGAGATGACAAGTAAATATTTACAGATGACAGAATGTCTGGGATTTTTTTCAACAGAATATGGAAGTTGGGGACAGGGTGGGCATATATCTGAAGCAGGATTTGCTGTGATTTTATATATATTCATACTGGATGATGAGTGCATGGAGATTAATTCTGTTTCTGCACATATTTGAAGTTGTCCATAATAAAAATAGAATCAAGAAAACAGTGATTCCCCATGTAAGCCTTTTCAAGCTGTACCACTTGAGACTAACTGTAAATGTCATGTTCTCAGTCAATACCATATGCCAAATTATTCTCTCACATAAAACCTTTAATTCTGCTGCCAGTGATTTGATTGTCAAATCAATACAGGGAAACCAGGCATAGATTTTGTTCATAAAGCTTCCTAAGTAGTTAATTTTAGAAATGTCCACTGTATGCTAGATGAAATGAACACCATTTATATTTGTAAATCTATTTTTAAAGAGGTCATTTAAGACCTTTCAAACAAACATATATCCTCATTTCTTAATAAGCAAGTCAACAACATGATCACTTTAAAACAATAACGACACATTTTTCTGTGCATGGTACTAACTAGTGTCTGCTTTAAAAGGCTAGTAATCACTTTGGCACCAAGAGGTATGTCTTAAAACATGACCTTTGTGCCTCTGCTACTGAAGCTAGATACTGGCAATAGTCATCTTTTCAGAAATAATTTGAAAGTTGTCTTTAACCTAAAAATTGTTAGTAAAATATGTGTGTGAAATTTTATGGAGAAATTTTGCCTACATGTGAAATTTGCAAAATTGTGTTTACCTTTGCTATTAATGAAATGATACTTTTAATGCTTCACTTTATTTAAATTCAAAAGAATTTTTAATCTTGTATTTAATTTTCAACATTTCAGACTCAGTGTTTTTTTTACAATATCCTATGCCTTTATAAAAGTTTGTAAAATCCCTATCAAATCACCTATACTTAATAAAGTCCTTAAAGGTATATTATAGGAAGTATTTTAATATCAAAATCACTTTATGGTCATTATTTGTGCCATATTAACTTAATGTGGAGGGCAAGTAACTTCTTACTTGCCACTAGTGTTGACAACCTTTCTGTTACATTCTATAATTAGAAATTCTTTGCTGATATTGGGGGGAAGACCTTCCTCTGCCCTACGGTCCTTCTAGCTGGACTTAGAATCAAATTGCCATGATATAGATCAACAGGAGAAAATCAAATTTCATAGGTATTTGTACAGGGAATCCACACAGACATGAAATTCCAAATGCAATGAGGCAACAGGAAGCTCATATGCACTAAGGCATGGATAGGGGATGAGGACACAAAGGGAAGAAAGACCATTATCAGGAAGGATAAAGGAGAGGTTTTCAAAAACAAAGGTTGCCCTGAGAGTCAGATAAGGTTCTTAAGTGAAATGGAGTCTCTGTTAATAGTTCTCTTCCAGGTACAGGCTCTCCTTTCCAATATAAATTTAGGCAGTTGAGGGAGAAGCAGAGAGCTTTTTCTGCACCTGCTAGGTTTTGATTACTTTTTTAAAAATGTTTTTATTTATTTATTTTGATAGGTGGGGAGGGGCAGAGAGAGAGGGAGAGAGAGAGAATCCCAAGCAGGCTCCATGCTACCAGTGCAAAGCCCAATGTAGAGCTCGAACCCACAAACCATGAGATCATGACCTGAGCGAAAACCAAAAGTCAGATGCTTAACCCAGTAAGCCATCCAGGCATCCCTGGTTTTGAATTTTTTTTTTAACGTTTATTTTTGAGACAGAGACAGAGCATGAACGGGGGAGGGGCAGAGAGAGAGGGAGACACAGAATCGGAAGCAGCTCCAGGCTCTGAGCCATCAGCCCAGAGCCCGACGCGGGGCTCGAACTCATGGGCCGTGAGATCGTGACCTGAGCTGAAGTCGGACACTTAACCGACTGAGCCACCCAGGTGCCCCACAGGCATCACTGGTTTTGATTACTTTTAACTCAAAATAATCTTTATACCAAAGTGGCCCATTTTGGGGCAGCCAGCCCTTTGCACCTCCACTGAATAAAAGTAAATAAAACAAGAAGACTAAATATTTGAAGTAAGTTGACTTTTGCAAGGTAATATTGTTATTATTTATCTGCAATCACCGGGTGCAAATTTTTCTCCCTAGTTCACTTAATACCTTTAGTGATAACAAACATTGACTACTACCTTTATAGAACTTAATTGCATTAATGTTCCTTTATATTTCCTGCTGTATATTTGGGGTTTAAATCCCAGTTTCATCAGGGTCAAATGGAAAAAGTTCTCCAATCTGAACTTTCACCAAAAATTCTAGATCATTGCTACGTAGGAAGTTTGTGGTGAATGACTCAGCATTTCTGATAAAATTTGAATATTACTCCATTCTCTTTGTGAGACCTTGATGACCAGAGACGTATCCTGCCACAATACCACTACAGTTAAACATTCATGCTGACATGCGGCTGTGAGCCTGATGCTTGTTACTTTATGAAATCCTTACGGAATAATAATCAGAAGCCATACTAAAAAGTGTCACTCTCACCAGGATCACAAAATGGAATCTTAAAGATGTTTTCAGTGCATCTTATATTTATGCCGTACCGTGAAATAATGCAGTCACTGTAAAAATGGGAATCACTCAATATCCCAAATGAAAATTCAGTCGTTTTTAAAATTCATATGTAAAATAACTGACCACAACAACTATCACAAAGTCTTTTGTTTAAACATTTATTCCACTGTGATGTTTACTCATCTTTAGCTCTCCAGTTACTGAGACGAATGTGCTTTACAGGCTCACTAAGTATTCTAAGATGGGTCGCAATGATCTGAAGTTAACTGAGTGGCGTTTAAGACTCAAGTGGCCATCTTCGTGTCAAGGTTGATTATATTTGAGATGAAGACTGTGAAAGAAGTTGAGGAACTCCTCAGTAAAATAAACTGGGAAGGAGCACACCAAATGGGAGACTGTACGTGAGGAATTTAAAATCCAAACTGATAGGAAATGCAGGTGGAAAGTAAAGTGCAGACTCAAAGAACAGGTCCCATGGTATAACATAGGAAAGGAGACAGGGCACATTTAGGTTGGGACTCCTTGATGCATTCAGCAAGTGTGTACTGATTGTGGTGGTAGAGGGTTTGAAAGTGAACTGTGGATGTGGACAGCCTGGATTAGAATGCTAGCTCTATACAGGTGCATGATTTCAGGTGTTTACTTAGCCTTTCTGTACCTCAGTCTTCTGATCTGTTCAATGAACTTAACTCCTGTAAATCTACCAGATCAGTGCTTAACAGTGGAAAGTGTCCAGGATTAACCAACATTACTGTGGCCGTTATCTTTGCTGTTAACTGTTGTAACATTTTTTGACTGGTGCTAGGCAGTGATGCATAATCAAATAAATGAAAGCTGAATAAGACAGAGTGTCCATTCCAAAGAAGTTAAGCCTAGAGCATTGTTTTTTAAACGATTAATTTAAAGGCACTTGATTGTGGCACCTGGCTGGGTTGGTAGAGCATGCGATTCTTGGTCTCAGGGTTGTGAGTTCAAGCCCCACGTTGATAAATAAATAAATAAATAAATAAATAAATAAATAAATGCAGGTGATCATTAAAATTAGTTTACACACATTTCTAAAATATAAGAGATAATTAGAACGTATATAAAAATAAGTGAGTTGTTGCCATTCAAGTTATAATAGGAAGCCAATCGGGATACATCGTGCTGTTGTCATTAGGAAATGAGTTTGTGTCTTCAGGTAACCCAGTGCTTCTTAGTATTTTGCTGGGATGTTTTCGTAATCAGCATAGGAAATTTCCTGTTTCTGAACCAGATTCATTATCTGTGATTTCCAGTATTTTTACAGTCTAACCGAAAAATATGCAAAAATCCAATAATCTTAAAAAAATAAAATCTTAACCACAAAAAAAATAGGAACTGAAAGTCCCAAAGATCTAGAACATAAGTACTAGTGACATAAGAATTAGAGATAACAGAACTTTATTCAGATACCCATGGGTTATATATAGCACAACTCTATAATGAGTTCAAATAATAGGATTTCTTTATTACAAGTTTAAAAAATTAACATGTTAATAAGGAATTTTTGTGTTACTTTTAGGAAAAGTTTAAAATCTGGTATAGTTTTAAAGAGCAACTGTTTTTAGAAAACTATAACCTACTCTTGTATATTTCTTAAAAAAATTGTTAACATTTATTTATTTTTGAGAGAGAGAGAGCATGAAGAAGAGAGGGAGACACAGAATCTGAAGAAGGCTCCAGGCTCTGAGCTGTCAGCACAGAGCCCAGCACGGGGCTTGAACTCACAGATTGTGAGATCATGACCTGAGCTGCAGTCGGTCGTGCAACTGACTGAGCCACCCAGGCCCCCCTGTATATTTCTTAAAGTTGAGACACAGAAACCACGTCTGGGATCTTCAGGGAAAAATACTGATGGATATCCATGAGCTAAGCACTTTGTTCTTTTTAAATACAGTCTGCTATTTAAAAAAAATCTAGATATAATAGATATTCTATTGAAAGCACAGCTGAGGTTTCTAGAGGAAACCAATTACGGAGCAGGATATCTCCAGGAACACTAAGGAGAGAACTGGAAACGAGAATGAAGAACATGAACTGCCATAGAACATAGAGAACTGCTCATCTGATGTTCTGAGCATCGCTCGTTGCACTGTGCACTGTGTATTACAGAGGAAGAAAGCTGAGGGAAGGACGCTGAACAAGAATGGTGTAAGAATCTAGATGTCATTTTAAAAGAGTTTCAGAGAGGAAGATGGCGGCGTAGGAGGACGCTGGGCTCACCGTGTCCTGCCAATCACTTAGATTCCACCCACACCTGCCTAAATAACCCAGAAAACCAGCAGAAGACTAGCAGAATGGAGTCTCCAGAGCCAAGCACAGACGAGAGGCCCACGGAAGAGGGTAGGAAGGGTGGAAAGGTGGTGCACCCTACACAGACTGGCGGGAGGGAGCTGGGGCAGAGGGGCAGCCCGCCAGCAAAGCAGAGCCCCTGAGTCTGGCTGCAAAAGCAGAGGGGCCGGATGGAGTGTGTTCGGACAGCAAGCGGGACTTGACATCTGGAAGGTTATAAGCTAACAGCTCTGCTCAGAGAGCGGGAGGTCTGGAGGACAACGGGAGGGAGAGTTGTTGAGCCCGGGATGACAGAGCTCAGCTTGGCGGGGAACAAACGCACTCGCCAGCACCATCTCCCTCGCCCATCCCCCAGCCAAAATCCCAAAGGGAACTGGTTCCTGTTAGGGAACTTGCTTGCATTGTGCAAACACCCAACGCTGTGCTTCTGCAGATCCATCCCTCCAGCGGTGGCTCTGACTCACTCCCAGTGCCACAGGGCCCCTCCGGAGGCAGATCACCAAAGGAAAAGTGAGCTGAGCATGCCCTTCCTGCCCCTGTGCACCTTGCCGATCCACACCAGCTAATATGCCAGATCCCCAGCACCACAAGCCTGGCAATGTGAAAGTAGCCCAGACGGACCACGCCACCCCACAGTGAATCCCGCCCCTAGGAGAGGGGAAGAGAAGGTGCACACCAGTCTGACTGTAGACCCAGCGGTGGGGTGGGGGCAGACATCAGGTCTGACTGCGGCCCCACGCACCAACGCAAGTTATTCAAGAAAGCACAGGGGAAGTGCCCTACAGTTCCGCACCACTCCAGGGACTATCCAAAATGACGAAACAGAAGAATTCCCCTCAAAAGAATCTCCAGAAAATAACGACAGCTAAAGAACTGATCAAAAGGGATTTAAACAATATAACAGAAAGTGAATTTAGAATAATAGTCATGAAATTAATCGCTGGGCTTAAAAACAGTATACAGGACAGCAGAGAATCTATTGCTACAGAGATCAAGGGACTAAGAAACAGCCAGGAGGAGCTAAAAAGTGCTATAAATGAGCTGCAAAATAAAATGGAGACAACCACAGCTTGGATTGAAGAGGCAGAGGAGAGAATAGGTGAACTGGAAAATAAAATTATGGGAAAAGAGGAAGCTGAGAAGAAGAGAGATAAAAAAATCCAGGAGTATGAGGGGAAAATTGGAGAACTAAGTGATGCACTAAAGAGAAATAATCTACGCATAACTGGTATTCCAGAGGAGGAAGACAAAGGGAAAGGTGCTGAAGGTGTACTTGAAGAAATAATAGCTGAGAACTTCCCTGATCTCGGGAAGGAAAAAGGCATTGAAATCCAAGAGGCACAGAGAACTCCCTGCAGATGTAACTTGAATCGATCTTCTGGACGATATATCATAGTGAAACTGGCAAAATACAAGGATAAAGAGAAAATTCTGAAAGCAGCTAGGGATAAACGTGCTGTAACATGTAAAGGGAGACCGATAAGACTCGTGATGGATCTCTCTACTGAAACTTGGCAGGCCAGAAAGTAATGGCAGGAAATCTTCAATGTGATGAACAGAGAAAATATGCAGCCGAGAATCCTTTATCCAGCAAATCTGTCATTTAGATTAGAAGGAGAGATAAAGGTCTTCCCAAACAAACAAAAACTGAAGGAATTAGTCACCACTAAACCAGCCCTACAAGAGATCCTAAGGGGGATCCTGTGAGACAAAGTACCAGAGACACCGCTACAAGCATGAAACCTACAGACATCATAATGACTCTAAACTCCTATCTTTCTATAATAACACTGAATGTAAATGGACTAAATGCTCCAACCAAAAGACATAGGGTATCAGAATGGATGAAAAACCAAGACCCACCTATTTTCTGTCTACAAGAGACTCATTTTAGACCTGAGGACACCTTCAGATTGAAAGTGAGGGGATGGAGAAATATTTATCATGCTACTGGAAGTCAAAATAAAGCTGGAGTAGCCATACTTATATCAGGCAAAGTAGACTTTAAATTAAAGGCTGTAACAAGAGATGAAGAAGGGCATTATATAATAATTACAGGGTCTATACATCAAGAAGAGCTAACAATTATAAATGTCTATGCACCAAATACGGTAGCCCCCAAATGTATAAAACAATTACAAACATAAGCAACCTTATTGATAAGAATGTGGTAATTGCAGGGGACTTTAACACCCCACTTACAACAATGGATAGATCATCTAGACACACGGTCAGTAAAGAAACAAAGGCCTGAATGATACATTGGATCAGATGGACTTGACAGATATATTTAGAACTCTGCATCCCAAAGCAACAGAATATACTTTCTTCTCGAGTGCACATGGAACCTTCTCCAAGATAGATCACATACTGGGTCACAAAACAGCCCTTCATAAGTATACACAAGAGTTGAGATCATACCATGCATACTTTCAGACCACAATGCTATGAAGCTTGAAATCAACCACTGGAAAAAGTCTGGAAAACCTTCAAAAGCATGGAGGTTAAAGAACACCCTACTAAAGAATGAATGGGTCAACCAGGCAATTAGAGAAGAAATTAAAAAATACATGGAAACAAACGAAAATGAAAATACAACAATCCAAATGCTTTGGGATGTAGCGAAGGCAGTCCTGAGAGGAAAATACATTGCAATCCAGGCCTATCTCAAGAAACAAGAAATATCCCAAAAACAAAATCTAACAGCACACCTAAAGGAAATAGAAGCAGAACAGCAAAGACACCCTAAACCCAGAAGAAGAAGAGAAATAATAAAGATTATAGCAGAAATAAATAATATAGAATCAAAAAAACTGTAGAGCAGATCAATGAAACCAAGAGTTGGTTATTTGAAAAAATAAACAAATTTGAAAAACCTCTAGCCATGCTTCTCAAAAAGAAAAGGGAGATGACCCAAATGGATAAAATCATGAATGAAAATGGAATTATTACAACCAATCCCTCAGCAATACAAGAAATTATCAGGGAATACTATGAAAAACTATATGCCAACAAACTGGACAACCTGGAAGAAATGGACAAATTCCTAAACACCCACACACTTCCAAAACTCAATCAGGAGGAAATAGAAAGCTTCAACAGACCCATGACCAGCGAATAAATCGAATCAGGTATCAAAAATCTCCCAACAAATAAGAGTCCAGGACCAGATGGCTTCCCAGGGGAGTTCTACCAGACGTTTAAAGCAGAGATAATACCTATCCTTCTCAAGTTATTCCAAAACATAGAAAGGGAAGAAAAACTTCCAGACTTATTCTATGAAGCCAGTATTACTTTGATTCCTAAACCAGACAGAGACCCAGTAACAAAAGAGAACTACAGGCCAATATCCCTGATGAATATGGATGCAAAAATTCTCAATAAGATACTAGCAAATCGAATTCAACAGCATATAAAAGGAATTATTCACCATGATCAAGTGGGATTCATTCCTGGGATGCAGGGCTGGTTCAACATTCGCAAATCAATCAACGTGATACATCACATGAATAAAAGAAAAAATAAGAACCATATGATCCTGTCAATCGATGCAGAAAAAGCATTTGACAAAATTCAGCATCCTTTCTTAATAAAAACCTTGAGAAAGTTGGGATAGAAGGAACATACTTAAAGATCATAAAAGCCATGTATGAAAAGCCCACAGCTAACATCATTCTCAATGGGGAAAAACTGAGAGCTTTGTCCCAAGATCAGGAACACGACAGGGATGTCCACTCTCACTGCTGTTGTTTAACATAGTGTTGGAAGTTCTTGCATCAGCAATCAGACAACAAAAGGAAATCAAAGGCATCAAAATTGGCAAAGATGAAGTTAAGCTTTCACTTTTTGCAGATGACATGATATTATACATGGAAAATCCGATAGACTCCACCAGAAGTCTTCTAGAACTGATACATGAATTCAGCAAAGTTGTAGGATACAAAATCAATGTACAGAAATCAGTTGCATTCTTATACACTAATAATGAAGCAACAGAAAGACAGATAAAGAAATTGATCCCATTCACAATTGCACCAAGAAGCATAAAATACCTAGGGATAAATCTAACCCAAGATGTAAAAGATCTGTATGCTGACAACTATAGAAAGCTTATGAAGGAAATTGAAGAAGATATAAAGAAATGGAAAAACATTCCGTGCTCATGGATTGGAAGAATAAATATTGTCAAAATGTCAATACTACCCAAAGCTACGTACACATTCAATGCAATCCCAATCAAAATTGCACCAGCATTCTTCTCGAAACTAGAACAAGCAATCCTAAAATTCATATGGACCCACAAAAGGCCCCGAATAGCCAAAGTAATTTTCAAGAAGAAGACCAAAGCAGGAGGCATCACAATCCCAGACTTTAGCCTCTACTACAAAGCTGTAATCATCAAGACAGCATGGTATTGGCACAAAAACAGACGCATAGACCAATGGAATAGAATAGAAACCCCAGAACTAGACCCACAAAACTATGGCCAACTCATCTTTGACAAAGCAGGAAAGAATATCCAATGGAAAAAAGATAGTCTCTTTAACAAATGGTGCTGGGAGAACTGGACAGCAGCATGTAGAAGGTTGAAACTAGACCACTTTCTCACACCATTCACAAAAATAAACTCAAAATGGATAAAGGACCTGAATGTGACAGGAAACCATCAAAACCCTAGAGGAGAAAGCAGGAAAAGACCTCTCTGACCTCAGCCGTAGCAATTTCTTACTTGACACATCCCCAAAGGCAAAGGAATTAAAAGCAAAAATGAACTACTGGGACCTTATGAAGATAAAAAGCTTCTGCACAGCAAAGGAAACAATCAACACAACTAAAAGGCAACCAATGGAATAGGAAAAGATGTTTGCAAATGACATATCGGACAAAGGGCTAGTATCCAAAATCTATAAAGAGCTCACCAAACTCCACACCTGAAAAATAATAATCCAGTGAAGAAATGGGCAGAAAACATGAATAGACACTTCTCTAAAGAAGATATCTGGATGGCCAACAGGCACATGAAAAGATGCTCAACATCACTCCTCATCAGGGAAATACAAATCAAAACCACACTCAGATATCACCTTACGCCAGTCAGAGTGGCCAAAACAAACAAATCAGGAATCTATAGATGCTGGAGAGGTTGTGGAGAAACGGGAACCCCCTTGCACTGTTGGTGGGAATGCAAACTGGTGTAGCCGCTCTGGAAGACAGTGTGGAGGTTCCTCCAAAAATTTAAAATAGACCTACCCTATGACCCAGCAGTAGCACTGCTAGGAATTTACCCAAGGGATACAGGAGTACTGATGCATAGGGGCACTTGTACCCCAATATTTATAGCAGCACTCTCAACAATAGCCAAATTATGGAAAGAGCCTAAATATCCATCATCTGATGAATGGATAAAGAAATTGTGGTTTAGATACACAATGGAGTACTACATGGCAATGAGAAAGAATGAAATATGGCCCTTTTTAGAAACATGGATGGAACTGGAGAGTGTGATGCTAATTGAAATAAGTCATACAGAGAAAGACAGATACCATATGGTTTCACTCCTATGTGGATCCTGAGAAACCTAATAAGAACCCATGGGAGAGGGGAAGGAAGAAAAAAAAAAAAGAGTTTAGAGTGGGAGAGAGCCAAAGCATAGGAGATTCTTAAGAGCTGAAAACAAACTGAGGGTTGATGGGGGGTGGGAGGGAGGGGAGAGTGGGTGATGGGTATTGAGGAGGGCACTTGTTGGGATGAGCACTGGGTGTTGTATGGAAACCAATTTGACAATAAATTTCATATATTTAAAAATAAATAAATAAATAAATAATAAAAAAATCTAAGCAGAATATTAAGGCTATGCCTGGAACTAAGGAAAAAACAATCATTGGTGAATGGCTCTATGCATGGATAATAAAAGTAATAGCTATAATTTATTAAACTTCTGTCACATCAAATTTCAGTCAGATCTCTTAAATGAACTTGGAAAAAAACTTTAACCAGAGATGGGGTGGATTTAGACCAGTTTCCAGGAGGAAGCAGGACAGACAGCCTGAGATCTAGAACTCTATTTCCTGGGGAGGGAAATAGGGAGGGGGGTGTCCTCTATCGAGGAAAAAGGCACAAATACTACTCTCTTGATGTGTGAGAGAGAGGGATTGATTGGGTATTTAGTGCCAGGCCTGGTAGGGTAGTTGTCTGCCCTTCTTCACACACTACAGCACCTGCTGTTTGTGAAAGCAGTAATATTAACTAACAGCCATAGCACAGTGTCCTGTCCTTTGTGACTTTGCACGTATGCAAGCGTCTCCAGCCTCCACTGCAATCCTGGGACCCTGTCAAATGAGAAGAAAGCCTCAGCAGGGGTGGCATTTGGCCTTGAGGAAGAAGGAAACATGAGGAGACAAAGGACTCTTCAGGAAGCTAATGGAGCCTACAGTAGAGCCGTGTCCATCAGTCAAAGACAGCGTGGACAAGGGAAGAGGCAAATATTAGACACCTCAGACATCCCTCTTGTTTAGAGCTAGAGTGGAAGAAACAGGAGGAGCCCAGACTCAGAAAAATGGATGTGCTATAAATGTATATCCAACCTATAATCTAAAATTCAGGTTTTGCAGATTTCTGTCAAACAGACAACTACCCCAGTTCATTAGTTATTATAGTTTTGCCATTATGATGTTCAGACCCAATTGCTTAATAATATAATGATCTCGACTTCTTTTGTGAAGTAAAGCTTTTAAAGCCTGATCTTATTCAGTTTTCATTTTAAAAAATTTTAATGGAAGTGTAGTTGACATATTAGTTTCAGGTGTACAACAGAGTGATTCAATTATATACATTATAAAGCATTCACTGTAAGTATAGTTACCATCTGTCACCATACAAAGCTATTAGAATATTGATTATATTCCCTATGCTGTAATTTTTATGTCTGTGACAACATTATTTTATTAAGTGGAAGTTTGTACCTCTTCATTTCCTTCAACTTTTTTACCCATTACCCCACCCACCTCCCTATGGCAACCACTAGTTTGTTCTGTATGTTTGAATCTGTTTCTCTTTTGTTGTTTGTTTTTTTACATTCCATATTTGAATGAAATCATGCAGTATTTGTCTTTCTTTGCTTTATTTCCTTAGCAGTAGCATCCTCTAGGCCCATGCATGGTGTCACAAATGACAAGATTTCATTTTTTCTATGGCTAACTAATATTCTGTTGGTACATACATATTCCACATCTTTATCCACTCACCTATGGATGGACACCTCTGTTGCTTCTAGATCTTGGCCATTGTAAATAGTGCTGCAATAAACATGGAGTGCATATATCTTTTCGAATTGCTATTTTCATTTTCCTCAAGTAAATACCCAAAAGTGGAATTACTGGATTTTTTTGAGAGAGAAGGCACAAGTTAGCAAGGACAGAGAGAGAGAATCCCACGAGGGGCAGAGAGAGAAAGAGAGAGAGAAAAAAAAGCAGGACTCCCCCGAAGTGGGGCTTGTGCTCACCCCACACAGGGCTCGTGATCACCCCATGTGGGGCTCGAGCTCACAAACCAACCATAAGATCATGACCTGATCCAAAGTCAGATGCTTAATTGGCTGAGCCACCCAGGCTCCTGAAATTATTGGATCATAGAGTAGTCCTAGTTGTAGTTTTTTGAGGAACTTCCATACTGTTTTCCATAGTGGCTACACCAATTTACATTCCTACCAACAGGGCCTAAGGTTTCCCTTTTCTCTACATTGTCACCAACACTTGTTATTTTGGGTCTTTTTGATACTAGCCATTCTGGCTAGTGTGAAGCGGTACCTCATTGTGGTTTTGATTTGCCTTTCCCTGATGATGAGTGATGTTGAACATCTTCTCATGCATCTGTTACTAAATTCCTGTTTTTAAACTGAGTACCTAATTACACACCTTTGTTCCCTGGTGCTGACAGATGTAGCTTGTGTAGTCTCCAGCATTCATGGGAACACTGACTAGCAGAGTGATTTGTTACTTCATAGAGGCACAAAATTACACAAATGGGGGTGGGGGGAGAACTAGCAAGTCACTGAGTCTGGCCTCTCCTTGAGCATCCTTAGCAAAACATTGTTCTGCCTTAGTCATCCCATATGCAATTATAAATCAGTGTTTTATTTTGAAAACTAGATCAAAAATTAAAGATGTCAGCTATTGCTGATGATGAGAAAAGATAAAAATTGAAGCAATCAGTAAGATTTATGACTTTTAGAAGAAAAACAAAATTTCTGGTTACATTAGAGAATGCAGTGTTGAAGTAATAGTTTCAAGTCATGATTTATGATGTGAATGGCCTCCTATAGGTTATATGAAGAAACAAGAAAAAGGGTTTTCAGAAATGACTTCAGGGGATGCTCTGATCCACTATATATGCTTATCCAACTTAAAAAAATGGAGAAAACTGGAGTCATTTTATTTGAGATTCAAGAAATGTGTCACTTCCAAGAGAAGCACGATTAAAGGGACACTCAACAGGTATTCCTTCATCATCATTACTTTGTTTGAATCAGCTAAGCTCATCTTTAGCCTTGCTAGAGTTATACGCTGTAAGATTGGGTATGGTCGTGGCAAAATTTATTTCAATAGACTTACAGAAAATTTATCCTGCATTTATAGTATCATTGAGAGTTTTTAAAGATCTTAATTTTTCTTATGTGTTACCATCCTTTATGGGGGAAATTATATGCTAGAGTTATATTTACAATATTGGAAATCCAGGAATTTAAGACCTGTCCTTCTATAATATCAAGAGCATATTTAAACTTCAGTTATTTCACTTATTTGGCAAACATACTGGGTCCCTACATTTTGTTACATATCTTTAATGGAAGACACAAGTGTAACAAATGGTTCCTGCATTCAGGTAGCATGTAATCTACTCAGGAAAATGAACCACCTAGACAAATACCTGTAACAACCAAACCAATTAAAATTTGAAAGACAGCATATTTCAACCACTAAATGAATGCTATAGAAAAAAAGGGGAAAGGAATCCAAAGTGGACTGGTCAAATAAATGGTGGAAATGTACACTTTATAAGGATTGCTGTGGTTATTCTGAGAATAGACTATAGGTAGAAAAGATAGAGACCAGTAAAGAATTTTTGCAGCAATCCAGCCTAAAGATGTTGGTGGCTTAGATCAAGATGGAAGTAGTAGTAATGGTGAAATGTATTTGGATTTTTGTTTATATTTTGTAGATTTCATTGACAAATTTGCTAGTGGATCAGATGAGGAGTGGAACGGAAGCAAATCAGAGTTTGCTTGAAGCTTCCTGGCCTGAAAGAATGCAAGAATAAAATTGCCATTTATTAAAATAGGAGGACTTTAAAAAGAACCAGCTTCCAGAGAAATTCAAGAATCTGTTTTGGGGCATGCTATGATAAAGATGAATATTAGCATGCAAATAGCGATGTTGAGTAGATAATTGGTTACATGAGTCTGACATTTCAGGGAAGAGGCCTAGACTGGAAATATAATTTTTGGTTTCTTCAGAGCACAGATGGTAAAGTCAGTAGACTGGTCTAAGCACATAGAGAGGGAGTGTACATAGAAGAAATATCTCAGATTAAGCTCTGCGCACTAGGATGAGTAAAGATTAGGGAAACGAGAAAGAATAAATGAAGGAATTAGAGAAAGGGTGGTCAGTAACAGGAAAGGCAGTCCAATAAAAGGTGATGCTTTCAGGGTGATGTAAGAGCACTGGTTTAAGAAAGAAGTAGTGGTGAACTGTACCAGATGATGGACTCACATTCGTTGAGATAGATGACGAGTAAGAATTGACTTCTTATTAGAAGTGTAGAGAGAGCACAACCTAAAAGGCAACTCTTATGGATGCTTCATTTCAGGGGATGTTGACGTCATGGAGAACCATGTCAGGGATGGTATAGGAAAGAATGATTTTGAACTAGTAGCTAAGAGGGAGGTTATTACAGTGTCTATACAATGACTGTATTAAGAAAGAGTAGAGGCAGGAGATTCTGATGACCTGGACCTCAAAGCTGGCATCTGGCAATGAACAGTGTAGAGTGGCAATAGTGAAGAAGTAACTGCCCAATACCAGACCCAGTGATCTGTGGAGTCCTGGGGATGGCAGGAGGTTTAGGACCCCCTTCCCCAAGGCTTTAAATGTCTGTAATACCCAACCAAACACTTATCCATAGATTTTTACATACCTCCTAACAGAGGTATCATGGCTTATGGTTGAAAACCACTGGACCTAACTCCAAAGTTCATTTTCTTGCTTTTTGTTGGTAGTGTCTCAACAATGTGACCTTTTCAAACTTATAAAGCTCTATACACATCTATATTAGGATTGTTTTTATATAACCCCAGCAGTCCATTTTAATTGGAGTTGGCATGACTTCCAGGAGATTTTCCTTCTCCATTTCATGATTTGCAAGACTTCTATTATATTGATTTCCTTTTTTGGCCATGAACTCCTTTGCTTAAACAAGTTGTATAGAAACACAAATGAATAAAACAGATGAAATAGTATTTCTTTTTAAATACTAAGCATTGTATGTGTTTTGTATCAGGGGATGCTTGAAGGAGAAAATAGAGTAGCAGGTTTTAAAAATAACCTTAATATAAAAGGATGTCACTGCGATAGAAGAATTCTAGACCCCAGTGTGTGATGACAGTTATATATAGAAATTAAGCCTTCCTCTGTGTGGTATTTCTTAAATTATACTGCCCAGTGGGATACCCATTCTGCCAACATCTGCCTAATCTAATGTTGGAGATAACCCTAATGGAACAGGGATATTTAATAGCTTTCTCAGTGCTTTTACTGTTGAGAATATAGACAGCAGATGCCCTGTGTTCTTTTAGTCTACCAAAGATAAGATTGACCTGTATCTAAAATTCATAGGACACTCAGCCAAAGTAGTAATGTGAACAGGGGTATATCTGTTGAAATGGAGCTAGAGGAAGACTCTCTCCTTGATGAAACTTTAGACAGACTCCTCTGCATCTTCTTCTCAGCTAAGACTTGACCTTGGGCTTCCACATGCATCTTTGTGAAGTCTTTTCCTAGCAAGAATCCTGCTACTTTCATTTAGAGAGAATCCCCCACCCTTGATATCTGATCACCTTAGCCTGTCTTCAGTAAGAATCCTATGGAGTCAGTTTAGCAAGAATCTCCCTACCCTTGATGTCTCCTCTTAGTAATTTTACATCCATTGACCTCCTCCTCTTGCTCTTTGTCTATAAATTCTCACTTGTTCTCATATTTGGAATGGAATTGAGCTCAATTCTATACCGAAGTCTCTTTTCCTTTATTGCAGTAGTTTCTGAATAAAATCGTTCTTTACCACTTTAACTAGTGTCTAGCTCTGGTTCTCTAAGAAATTTCAAGACTCAGGTATCAGGACTCCTATATCTGAGTCAAAACCACCATCACATCCTCAGACATGACAACTAGACCTCTCAGCGTGCACCAAGACTTTTGTCTTCAGGCTACTTGTTTATTTGGGTATCCAGTGGTGAGTCTGATTTGAGATTCCAGTGTTCTGGATAAGTATCCATTGAAGCATGATGAGAACAGACTTCGATTCTTAAAAACAATCAAATATACTCTAGAAGTTGAGTTAGAGTCTCAGGCAAACAGAAGCTAGATAAGGGTCACAGGCCTATCTGTTTATATATGTAAAGATATCATTAGTCAAGAAGAAGATATCTTCTAAGTTAATTGAAAACCACCCCCTTCCTCAAACTCCTGCTGACTTTATGCTTAACCACCACAACCTTAATACTATACACTTTCTTTCTCCCTAGCAAAAGCATACTATACTTTCCTGAGCTGCAATGACCCTTCTGGGATTCCTGGGATATCTCAAATTAGTCTACCTAAAAGGAGCCCTAGAATAATGGGAACAAAAATCTTGAACACAAAATGGCCTGCTTATTTTGCTTGGTTCAAAAGCGAAAAATGACTAAATAATTCAAGCCTCCCTTAAACTACTGAGGCTCTTAAATAATGCTTTCAGAAAAAAACATTCTGACCCAGTAAGCTGTCTAGAGCCTGTCACCCATGGCACTCACATATTCCCCTCCCTAGTTCTCTCTATTCTCCCCCCCACCACACACACACAATATCCTTCATTGGTTGTACCCCCAACCCCTGAACTCTCTGTCACCATAAAGTTCTTCAGGCCCCCATCTTTTGCAGGTGAAGCCTAGGGTACAGACCCTACCCATTCCAAGTGAAGCTGACAGAGGAGATATTTAAACCTTGGTATTGTTCCAAATTACGTACTCTCACCAAGGATTTTTCTAACTTCCAAAAGGAAAGGTGAAGGCTTACTGAACAATTTAAAATCATTCTAGGAGCATATGCTCCAGGATTCCCCAATTTATATCATTTTATCCACCTATTCTTGAGCTCAGAGATGCTTCCCTTTGGTTTAAAAAGTCAGATGGATAGCTTTTTTTTTTTTTTAAGACCTCATACTACTTTTATTCCTACCAAAAAATGAAAGAAGTTAGAGAAAATTAACTAGGGGACATGCCTTAGGTCTATCCCACAAAAATTGATTGGTCATGTATTCAAAATTATAAATCAACAAAGAGTTGAAACACTAGTTATCACCACTAATTGGAGACCACATAGAAAGAACATTCAGAGCCAGAACGGACTTCCCAAACAGCCTCTCCTCTGACCATAGCTTTGTAAATGGTCTCAGGCCAGGGTGCATGACACATTACAGGACAATAATATTAACTGGCAAAATACAAACATGTCTGTGGCCCAGATATTAGCCCAACATTATAAAGATAGCATTTCCAAAAACTTGAAAAATACACAATACACTCTTAAGGCAATGCAATTAAAACAAACAAACAAAACCCCTGAAAATCTTAATCTATGGCAAGCTCCAGAATTACTGGTTCTCCTTTATCAAGATACTTGCCAAAATTGTAAGGAAAAAGGACATTGGGTCTAGGATTGTCTGGATCTCAAGAGGAACGGAAAAGCCCAAGTGCCTTCCACAACAGAACATTATTGACTCCCGTCCCTAGAAGTAAATGCCTATTGCTCTCAACTGCCCCTAAACTCACAAGAGAAAATAACTCTCAGAGTTAAAGGGTCACTTATCAGATTTCTCACTGATGAAAGGGCAACGTATTCCACTTTTAGCCTCTTCATTTCCTGTCATCCTTCCATGGAGTCAAGAAAGTTTAACATTGGTGTGTTTTTTTTAAGTTTTATTTATTTATCTTGAGAGAGGGAGAGAAAGAGAGCACGAACAGGGGAGGGGCAAAGAGAGAGGGAGAGAAGGATCCTAAGCAGGCTCCACACTGTCAGCTTGGAGCCCAACGTGGGGCTTGCTCACAAACCATGAGATCATGGCCTGAGCCAAAATCAGGGGTCAGACACTTAACTGACTGAGCCACCCAGGCACCCCTAACATTAGTGGGTTTTGATAATTTGCCTCATGATTTTCTCTATCAACCTCTTAACACTTCTCTGGGACCTCTGAAAGCTCAAAAGCAGTTCCTTCTCAATTCTACCACCCAAGTAAATCTGTTAGGGAGGGATATTTCCATGAGTTAAGGTATCACAATTCACTGTGATATTCAAGTGAGTCCTTGAAGGGCCTTTTCTATGGGTCCCCAAAACCTCCCCTTCATGTGTATATTGCCTAGGGCTTTGTCCAACTTGCCTGAATTCCTTTTCTCCCTTCAACTTAGCATTAATTTAACTGAAGATGCAAATCAACTGTTAAGATAAAATTCCTTGTTGGGGTGCCTGGTTAAAATTCCTTATTAGCTTAGTCCGTTAAGCATCCGACTTCAGCTCAGGTCACGATCACGGTTCGTGAGTTTGAGCCCTACATCGGGCTCTGTGCTGACAGCCTGCTTTGGATTCTGTGTCTCCTTCTCGCTCTGCTCTCCCCCTGCTCACACTCTGTCTCTCTCTCTTTCTTTCAAAAAATAAATAAACATTAAAAAAATTTTAAAAACATAAAATTCCTTATTTGGGGCAAAAAAAAATCCATTAGTATTAGGTACATACAGGATGCAGAACCCTTCAAAGTAGAAACAGATCCCTTCATGCCCCTCCCCAGGATTCTTCAATATCTTCTAAAACCAGAAAGACTTGAGAGGCTCTGCCCAATATTTCAAAATTTATTATACAAAAAAACTTCTTATGGTCCATGCAATACTACCATTTTGCCTATTAAGAAAACAAATGGGAAAGGATACTGGTTAGTTCAAAATTAGATTTCTCAATAAAATTGTCAACTCCAGACTTTCCTTTGTGCCAAATCCTAACACTATCCTGTCTATTCCTTCCAGCACCCAGTATTTCACAGTCATGAATTTGTGTTCAGCTTTTTTATTAGTATTCCCCTTCATGAAGAATCCTAACATTTGCTTGCCTTCACCTGGGAAAACCAACAATATACCTGGACTGTTATGCCCCAAGAATTTATCGATGCCCCTACCTATTCTTGTGTATCCTAAATGCCAATTTGAAGAACTTTAAAAATCCCAGGAGGCTCCACTATAATCCGATATGGAGATGATCTGACAGTTATGACAGCTCCCTTCTGGATACTTGAAAACCTTCTTAGGACATTAGCAAGAAGGGCACACAAGGTGGCTAGAGACAAAATTCAGTTATGCTCTATGTGTGTCCATGATCTTGGTAATGCGTCTCAGCCATACAAATATCTGTCTCTGTGAACCAAGAATCTACTATTCAACATTTTTCTCTCCCTGAAACAGAATTACAACAGAAAAGTTTTGGGGGTCTTGTGGGTATTGTAAGATGTGGATACCTATTTTTTTATGATTGCTTTACTTCTCTATGCTATGACTAGGAAGTCATCCCCAGACCTAGTACTCTAGAATCCCTATCAAAGGATGCTTTGAAGAACCTTTAGGCCTCTCTGCTTTCACCTCCCACACTTGGACTTCCCAATTACTCTTCCTTTTCCTTATTTGTGCATGAATGAGAGCACCATGCCCTTGGAATGTTATTCCAAGGGCATGGTGGACACCAGAGACCTGTGGGGTATTATAGCTTAGCCTCGAACCCAGTAACTAAGGCATATCCTCCTTGCCTGTGAGCTGTGGCTCCCACTGCCAAATTTGTCTACACTGCCTCTGATTAGTATTAGGTCATTTGTGTGACATAAATGCACCTTATGATATACAGAGCCAATTTCTTTTTTTTTAAGTTTATTAATTTATTTTGAGAGAGAGTGTGCATGCACACATGCGAGTGGGGAAGGGACAGAGAGAGGGAGAGAGAGAATCCCAAGCAGACTCCCTGTTGTCAGCACAGAGCCTGATGTGGGACTAGATCTCAAAAACCACGAAATCATGACCTGAGCCACAACCTAGAGTTGGATGCTTCACCATCTGAGCCACCCAGGTGACCCCAGACCCAATTTCTTAATGAATATACACAGAACTTTTCCACATCTTGACTTTTTATGCAATTTTACCACTGTTCTTCTCTTGCATCACCCTACGTTGCCGTCAGAAACTTAATCCTGCTACTCTGCTTCCTTTACCCACTGACAGAATCCCCCATGATTGCTTCACTAACACTATATCATTATTTTGTCCTAAGTTAGATTTATCAGAAAACTCCCTCCCCCAAGTTGATCTCATTATTTATGTTGATGGCTCCTACCTCCAGAGGGAGTATGGGACCTGCCAGGTTGGATGTGCCATCACTGATCAACACAAACCTCTTGAATATCAAGCCAAGCTAAATGTTAAATGAGTTCAGATGGCTGAATTAATTGCTCTCACTCAGGCTTGTATAAGAGCAGAGGGAATAAAGGTTAACATTTATACTGACAGCCACTGTGCCTTTAAGGTAGCACATGATTTTGGTATGTTATGGAAACAGAAGATTCATGACAACAGCTGGTATTCCTGTTAAAGACAGACCCAAAATAACAACTTCTAGAGGCGTTGTTGTTATCCCTGGCAGATTGCTATAGTTAAAATGGAGGAGCATAGCATTAAAAACTCAGACAGTGCCCATGAAAATAAATTGGTTGATAACTATGTTATCAGCCTCTTCCCAAAACACCCAAGAAATCCAAATGGTCTATGGGCCTTAGGACTGTGCCCCAGGATCCTGCTTCAAGCCCTAATTCCTGATGGCATTATTCACCCTCCCTTGAGGGAAACAGCTTCTTTAGAATGACTCCCAGGGAAATAATAAAAGATGTCTACATGACCCATGTAACAGCTTCAGACTCAGAAGGCACTGGATAGGGAAAAACTGGGTGTTCAATCCACTCAGACTTCAATTACACCAAGATGACCACTCGATGGCTCTTACATCTATTACCCAAGTTATCGTATATAGTTTACATGATTAGACTCACCATGGAATGGATAAAATGCCAAATATATTAGACAGGCAATACATTTTGACCTTTTAGTTTTTATTTGGACCAATAGTTGCTGCTTGCTTCATATGCTAAAAACATAATCCTAGGAAAACTGTGTGCCCTTTTTGGAGCGAGGAAGAGAAGTGGATCCCCACCCCCAATACTGAACATTCCCTCACACACAAATATATTTTATCAAACTACCAAAAGCACAAGGCTCCCCAAATATACTCACCCTAATCTGCATGTTTTCTGAACGATTAGAGGTTTTCCCTTGCCAAAATGCCTCAGCAACATCAGTTGCCAAAGTTTTCCTATAATGACTCTTTCCCCATTCAAGGTATCCCCTCTATTGTATCTAGTGACAGAAGATCACATTTCACTAGGAGAATTATACAAGAAATTGAAAAGGCAACACATTAGTCAAAGTCTTCACTGCTCTTACTATTCTCTGTCACCAGGCACCATAGAAAGAGCCAATATTACCTTTAAGACCAAACTAGCTTAACTATTTGAAGAATTGAACTTACCATGGCCATGAGAGCATCCCATTGCTCTTATGACTCAGAATTTTCACTGCCGTCTCCACATTTTGAAATTATCATGAGTGGGCCCATGAGGATGCCTTATTCATCTTGGCTTGCAGAAGAGTCTAACTTGACACAATCTGACATCCTTAGATACTCTCAAGGGTTAGTAAAACATACTCAGTCCTATAATCAACAAATCAAACCCGCTTTCCCTTTAGAACTTCCTGGTCATCCTTTATGTGATTTACAAATACGTAATCTAGTATTGTGGAAATGCCACCATTGGAAAACCAACCTTGAGCCCAGATGGAAGGAACTTTTTACCAGGTTGCTCTGCTAAACCTAGATTGTTTGGTTCATGTTTCACACCTAAAGAAATACAAGAGCTATTCATACTGGAGTATTCTAACCAGACACCTCAAACTGAGGCTGTGTCAAGATTTCCAGAACCAAACAACAGCCAGAAGCAGACAGCCATCCCAAAAACCTCCAGAAACATAGAGGATATCACAAGGTAGTCAGCTTCTGCCCAAGGTCAGAGAACAAGACTCACCTGGATTCTCCTTATCGCCTGCTTCTTGATGTTTATTTATTTTTGAGAGAGAGCATGCAAGCAAGAGAGGGGCAGAGAGAAAGAGAGACACAGAATCTGAAGCAGATTCCAGGCCCTGAGCTGTCAGCACAGAGCCTGACATGGGGCTCAAAATCACGAACCGTGAGTTCATGACCTGTGCCGAAGTCAGATGCTTAACCGGCGCCCCTACCCTGCTTCTTTATCTTTGCCATTTGCCTAGACTCTCTTGCTCTTTCCAACTCTTTTATCAAGATGTGTTTCTATTCACAACTCCCTACTTTCGACATGACTTTCCTCACCTGACGTTAGTGTCCAACTCAAGTTTTATGCCTCCAAATTTAAGATTTCCTGCTCCTCCCCCTACCTCCTTCCCATTTTCTTAACTCTCAGCAAGACTTTTTCATCCACAGAACCTTTGGCAATCCAGGGGCCAAACTTTACTCAAGTAAGCTTACTCCGTTGTAGCATGCCTACACCTTACTTAATAACACTTAACTCACTGAAAGGTGAGTCCTATGTTCCCTATCTTAACTGTAACCAATAGAATGTGGCTGAAGTGATGCTGCCTAACTTTGTGTCTAGGTCAGAAAATGTCCTGCATCTTTCACCTGATTCTTGTAGGATACCTGTTCTACATGAAACCAGTGGTCATGTAGAAAATCCAACTACCTGGGAGATACAAATAGACTACATATAGGCACTTCTGATGACAGCCCAGTTAAGGTGCCAGTCTACAACCAGCATAAACTGCTAGTTGTGAGAGTTAACCATTTTGATCATCCAGCTCAGTGAAACAAATTGTGGACATGACGAATATGTGATTGCAACTGTATGAGAGAACCTGAATCATTAAAATACACCAAAAAATGCACTAAAATCTACCAGTATCAGTATAAGGCTTACATTATCACATTCTCAGAGTCAAAGTTATACAAAATCAAAGTCTTTATGAAATAATCTGTTGCATTTTTGGATTACTTGGTAATTCTAAGTAACTCGCTTAGTATACAAGGATCATCAGAATTCAAGGCAGAAGAACCAAATTTTATTTTGTATTTTGAATTCATTTGACATATGATTTCATATAATAGAATTCTTAATAAATACATTCATTCCCTAGGAAAATTTTTATTGAAAAATAACAAAGTAGGTCTATTTCATATTTCTTTTGAGACTATTTTTAAAATTAACATTTGCAGAAACACCAGAATAAGTGATAAATGCTGCTTCTAATTTCAAATAAACACCTAATAGTCTATTAGGGATATTTATTAAAAGTGAACTGGGGTGCCTGGGCAGCTCAGTCATTTAAGCATCTGACTTCAGCTCAGGTTATGATCTCGTGGTTTGTGAGTTCAAGCCCCACGTCGGCTCTGTGCTGGCAGCTCAGAGCCTGGAGCCTGCTTCGGATTCTGTGTCTCCTTCTCTCTCTGCCCCTTCCCTGCTCACACTCTGTCTCTCTCTCTCTCTCAAAAATAAATAAACATTTTTAAAAAATAAACTTACCATTAAATATGAAAACAAAATTACTGCTTCCTTTTTGTTTTTCTGATAAAAATATTTTGACACTTGTCTCATTTATTCCTTTTTTTAATGGGGCATAAGGAAGCAGACCCTATTACATTAGAAACAATCTTGTATAATATTTTCCAGTAGCACGCATAGCCAAATTACCACAAAGACACTAAAAACATCAAAATACTCCATAAAAATACAAATTTAAACGAAATGCCAGTGTGAAGAAATTTGTCTTAGTGTTCTCTAACAGCCTAGAGAATGTAGAAAGGTAGTCTAGAAGTCAGCTTGGAATTGGATTGAGAAGAAATGAATAAATATGGGGGAATAAAGAAAGCAAGAGTTGAGCTCCTAATTTAGTACTGAGAAGTCTGAGCAAGACTTAGATTCAAAAATGTAAGTTTTATTGTGGGAAATCTATTGAGCATAGATCTTCTGCAGTAGATTCTACTGAAATTAGGATGATACCCTTCCCCCCAAAGTGAAGGAGTCTCATATCTGAATTAAATTGTATGTACAGCAGGATGTGACATGCCCCTGTTCTTCCTTGTCTTCTTTCTGACCCTAAATATAGCCTGAGTTCTATGTCTCCAATTAAGTAACTGCAGGCAGAGTTTCCAATCAGTTTTAAAGATAAATTAGACTTATGAATTTTTTCAACTTAGAAATAATCATGATGGCATCTTGCAGAAAACTCATACATTTAATTTTAGATCTTTATTGGATATTTTCCTTTGTAAGTATCCTCCAGAATTTTGAGACTTATGTGTTGATTGTAATCTCTTATAACTGATGATTGAATTACTTAATTGTATCTGTCAAAAGCAATCACAAGTGAGGCAGTAGAGGATAGAACTTGTGTTATTTTAATATAAATTATTTGGTTGCTCTGTTTTCATCAAAGTACATGCAGGATAATATAACAGGATGATTAATAAGGACACCATATAATAACTTGATTACCCTGAACTCTCTAAGTTATTTTCTATAATCAAGAAATAACAAAGAAAGTTTTGTTAAAGGCCTAGAAAAGTTATGAAATCAGTTTTAGGTGGAATATATCTGTCATGTTTAGCTCATTTTCACCTACGCTAGAAACTTGCAATGTAGAAAGTCTAAAATAAACTCCTAGTAGCAAAGGCTTTGGGCAATCCCCAAGTGTTATGTAGGCCAGATGAACATACAGAACTGAATGAAGGGAAATCAATATTCTACCCAAGAGGCAAATTTCTCAGAGTAAACAACTAGGATAGTACAATCTAATACTTACTAAATAGGTAGAAATTCATTTTTGCACTCCTGATTTCAAAGGGAATATTTTCAAGCTGAGCAAAGTGGGTAAGTTATGCAAAACATTTCATCAATTAGTGGAGGAACAGAGAGCTCTCATTCATGACCCTAACTCTGTTTTTTTTTTTTTTTTGAGCTTGTCAATCCATAAAAAAAATCCTATTCTTTACAATGAATAGTTTACTTTGAAAAGACTCCATATAGAGAGAGGTAATGGCTTTATCGATTAAAGAAGGATAAGGAATTGCCACAACATTAAGCTATGACTGCTCTTTTCAGATTTTTTAAAAGTTTTTAAAATATATGATTAGAAATTGTAATTCATTATATATACCAGTATCCCCCAGAAACCCAAGAAATATACCAAGGTTCTCTTTTTCCCAAGTGTACTTCAAGGCAAATTTATATTCCGCAATAAGTGAGGCCATCAGCAACTTGTTTGTTACTTATTGTGGAAACCAAAGTGCTTGAGGATTTTCATTCTTTCTATGTATGCTTATTAAGCATCTCTTACATGCTTGGCACCATGCTGGTTGTTGGGGATACAGTATTTGAGGAAGATGACCATAGTTCCTACCTCACTGAACTCAGGCTCTAGGTGATAGCCAACACTGCGCAAGTAAGGACAACATGGATCATTACCAAAGTGAATGATGACATGGTGGTGTTATAGGATCATGTTTCTAGCTATCTAGTATGCTTCCCGAAAAAAATGACATTATGTTGAGACCTGAAGAATGAGTAGAAATCAGTAGGTACAGAGGCACTGTGATGTTCTGCCCACGTCACCTTTCATGAATGAAGGACTTACTCCCCCAGCTGGTGAGAATGCAGTTGGCTGACAGCACCAGCTGTCATGGCTCTGCAGGAATTGCCCTCACCTAAAAAGCACTGCTTTATCCAAAGAAGCCCTTCCTTCCTTGAGGGGTACCTGTATCCAGTGACTTGCCAATGCAGAGAGAGGAGTAGTAGTAGGTTTTCTTACTCCAAATTGGGATAAATCAGAATAAGTAAGAGCTTGGATGAATCTTTGCTGGGTCTGCATCACAGCTCAATTTCTCTCTCAGCTAAACTATGTGTGTGTGTGTGTTTGTGTGTGTATGTATATTCCCCCCCTGCCTTCAATGTGTATTGATCTTGAGAGCAGTCCTTGAACCATCTGGCTCTGGCCGACCTCTCTAGCAACTTGCCCTCTACTTTCCTTAGCTTCATTTTCTCAGCCACTCTGGCTTTCATTGGTCCCAGGTCTATGACCTGCTTTCTTCCCAGCAAAGGACCTTTGCCCATGTAATTTCTTCTGCCTCAATCCACTTCCCCTCCCCTTTGCTTTGCCTCTCTGTAGTCTTCAAACGCTCTTCCTGGTGGAGTTTCCCTGGCTTCCATGACTGAGCCAAATTTCCTTATTATATGCATTGAGTACCCATTCATCAGTTGATTAACATTTGGGTTCTTTCCATAATTTGGTTATTATTGATAGCACTGCTATAAACATTGAGGTACATGTACCCCTATGAATCAGCACTCCTGTATCCTTTGGATAAATTCCTAGTAGTGCTATTGCTGGGTTGTAGAGCAACCAGCAAAAATTTTTAGTTTTTTTGAGGAACCTCCATCCTGTTTTCCAGAGCAGCTGTACCCGTTTGCATTCCTACCAACAGTTCAAGAGAGTTCCCATTTCTCCACATCCTCACCAACATCTGTTGTTTCCTGAGTTGTTAATTTTAGCCACTTTGGGTTAGGTGGTATCTCATTGTGGTTTTGATTTATATTTCCCTGATGATGAGCAGACAGTCATAGAAAGACAGGTATCATATGTTTTCACTCATATGTGGAATTTGAGAAACTTAACAGAAGACCATGGGGAAAGGGAAGGGGAAAAATAGTTTCAAACAGAGAGGGAGGGAAACCATAAGAGACTCTTCAATACAGAGAACAAACTGAGGATTGATGAGGGGGCCAGGGGGAAGGGAAAATGGGTAATGGGCACTGAAGAGGGCACTTGCTGGGATAAGCACTGGGTGTTGTATGTAAGCGATGAACCATGGGAATCTACCCCCAAAACCAAGAGCATACTGTATATACACTGTATGTTAGCAACTTGACAAAAAATTATATTTAGAAAACAAAAGCATACCATTTACTTCTCGTCATAGGTATCACATGTTAAAATTTCATATTTTTCATATGTGTAGTCAATACATTGAATGAATTAAATGGCAATTAATGATGAAATAACTGATGAATAAAAGCAACCTGACCCGTTATTGGAGGCACTGATAACATGATTTCATAGATTTGAACATTCAGCTCACACAAATTTTCTTTTTTTTTTTTTTTTTTTGCTTTTGTAGAACTCGGGTGAGGTGATTTTAGCTCTCCTTACTCTGCTTTTCACATGTCTCTAGATGCCCCAGAAATTTAGAATCATCCTCTTACAGTACAAAATTCAGAATGGATCGGTTATTGATAGAACTCTGAGCAGCAGTGTTGTCGCTACATGCTTTAGAATATCTGGATTTTTCCTTATTTTTATGGCCGTTTTTTTCCAAACTTGTGATTTCTACATCATTAAGTTCTTCCTTATGGATTAGAACTAACTACAGAGGGTAGGAACATTCTGAGCATAAACTCATCAGTGAGACAGTTAATTTAAGCCCGGATACCAATATGGATGATAGTTGCCACTTGCTCTGTCTTGCTTTTCTGTCACTTTTTATCAACAGCATAAGGGAGTTATCTCCCATGGCTTGTGTCCTGCCAAATGATCTATAATGTGGGTCCTCTTCTTATTTCTCAAACCAAACAAATTGAGTCCTGATACTACACACACAAAAAAGTTATGCCTCATATCTATTCATATTTTTCATCTTCTAAATATTATCCTCTGTTTTTTTAGGAAAAAATCTTAGTTTGAGGTTCTGCTTGCTACACATGACATAAATTAACCCAAGATATTTTTTGAAAAAAAATTAATTGCTACTGTAACCTAAAACAATATTATATCCTGTTCTTTAATATAGGCAAAAGCTATACTTCTGAAATAGATAAATGTTTTCTTTTGTTTTGTTTTAACATAAGAGATATGATAGTCTTCCATCATAGTCTCCCTTTTTCCTTAGGTAATGACAAGGATTCAGACTTGCTTCTACTTTTTGAGGGAGATGCAGGCATACCCTGGAGATATTGCAGGTTCAGTTCCAGTACACGGCAATAAAGCAAATATCACAATAACATGAGTCAGATGAATTTTTGGCTTCCCAGCACCTATAAAAGTTATGTCTACATTATACTGTAGTCTATTAAGCTTATAATAGCATTATGTCTAAAAAGTAACGCACATACCGGGTTGCTTGGGTGGCTCAGTAAGTTGAGTGTCCGACTTCTGCTCAGGTCATGATCTCACCGTTCATGAGTTCAAGCCCTGTGTCGGGCTTTGTGCTGACAGCTCAGAGCCTGGAGCCTCCTTTGGATTCTGTGTCTCCCTCTCTCTCTCTCTGCCCCTCCCCTGCTCACTCTCTCTCTCTCAAAAATGAATAAACTTAATTTTTTTTAAAGTAATGCACATACCTTAATTTAAAAATACTTTATTTTGGGGGCACCTGAGTGGCTCAGTCAGTTAAGCGTCCGACTTCGGCTCTGGTCATGATCTCACGGTTCGTGAGTTCAAGCCTCGAGTCAGGCTCTGGGCTGGTAGCTCAGAGCCTGGAGCCTGCTTCAGATTCTGTGTCTCCCTCTGCCTGCCCCTCTGCTGCTTGCACTCTGTCTCTCAACATTGTCTCAAAAATAAATAAGCATTAAAAAATAAACTTTGTTTTGGGGTCATCTGGCTGGCTTAGAAGAGCATTTGACTCTTGACCTTGGTTTCATGAGCTCAAGTCCTGCGTTGGGTATAGAGATTACTAAAAATAATAAACTTTAAAAAATTTTTTTAAATACCTTATTTTTATTGCTAAAATATGCTGACCATCATCTTAGCCTTTAGCATGTCACACTTTTTGCAGGTAGGGGAGTCTTGCATAAATGTTGATGGTTGCTGGCTGATCAGGGTGGTGGTTGCTGAAGGTGGGGTAGCTGTGGCAATTTCTTAAAATAAGACAAAAATGAAATTTGCCACATTCTGTTGACTCCTCCTTTCATGAACAGTTTCTCTGTAGCAAGTGATGCTGTTTGATAACATTTTACCCACAGTATAAACTCTTTCAAAATTAGATCAGTCTTCTCAAACCATGCTCCTGTTTTATCAACCAAGTTTATATAATATTCTAAATCCTTTGTGGTCATTTCACAATCTTCACAACATCTCTACCAGGAATAAATTCTATCTCAAGAAACTACTGATCACCATAACAAACATAATAATCATGAAATAGTTTGAAATATTGTAACAATTACCAAAATGTGACACAGAGACATGAGGTAAGCAAATGCTATTGGAAAAATGGCACCAATAGAGCTTGCTCAACACAGGGTTGCCACACACTTTCAGTTTGTAAGAAATGCATTATCAGGGTGCCTGGGTGACTTCTGATTTTGGCTCAGGTCATGATCCCAGAGTCTTGGGATCGAGTCCCACATCAGGCTCTGTGCTGAGTATAGAGCTAGCTTAAGATTCTCTCTCTCTCTCTCTCTCTCTCTCTCTCTCTCTCTCTCTCTCTCTCTCTCCCCCTCCCTCCCTCCCACTTCCCCTCTCCCCACCCCTCTTTCTAAAATAAAAAAAGAAAGAAATGCAATATCTGCAAAACCCAATAAAGTGAAATGCAATACAAGCTATACCTGTATGAGGGTTCCACACAGCTATCAAATACCTACCAACAAATTACATCCAACCAGTGAAATTGCTTCATTTCTGTTGTTCTCCTAAAAAATTACACTTAGGAATTTCATCACATGTACATTTTACTATGAAGGTACTCGAGGTGCAGAGAAATCTTGTCCACTTAAGGCTTCTCACATTTTCAAAAGGCCACTTTTAATTTACATCTTTATAGTTTCCTTAAAAATATAAAAATCAGGGTTGCCTGGGTGGCTCAGTTGGTTAGGTGTCTGACTTCAGCTTAGGTCATGATCTCATGGTTCATGAGTTTGAGCTGCACATTTGGCTCTCTGCTATCAACACAGAGCCCACTTTGTATTATCTGTCCCCCTCTCTGTCTGCCCCTCTCCTGCTCGTGCTCGTGCACTCTCTCTCTCTAAAATGAATGGACATTAAAATATATATATATATATATATATATATATAAACATATATAAATATAAACATATGTGTGTGTGTATACACACACACATCAACAAGTACACGGATAGACACTGAATCTCTAAGGCAGAAAGAATTAAAATATATGGGGAAAAGTTGTAAATCATACTTAAATTCAAGATATATGTATGTTTTCTTTCTATTGTGATTTTTAAATACCTGATTAGGTTGATCCTCAAGAATGATACCTTCCTTCTAATTTTGTAATTTCATTTATACATTCACTAATCAATATTTCCTAAATTCGTATATGTCATTTACTCTGTTAGGTCTTGGGTCTTGTACTCTAGGAGCTCATATTCTTGTCAGTGAGTGAAATAAATATGGTGATAGGCAAACATTTGCTATTACTGTAACAGAGCTCTTATGCGTAAAGAGGACAGAACAGGGAATTGGCATAATAATTCTTTATTGAATACATGAATGATGAGTATTGCCAAAATCTTCTTACCATGTCTAAAAAGTGAAGTGAATCATGGACACTAGGGGCCCTTATAGTCTTCTTGTTAAGGACTTGTCAGTGAAAACCTATCCAGCCTCACATGCTCCCAGTTTCATTGTGGCACAATAAATTTCAAATTATAACTCTTTGTGTTTTTTCAAATAGAACCTATGGTTTCATGTATTCTATGCCATTGCACTCACTGTTTTCTCAGCCTGGAATCCCTTTATTCTCCTCCTTTATATCCCTTGCAAGCAACTACTTAATCTTCAAAACTCAGCTTAAAATGTTTGTTATTGAAATATTCTGTCAAAATTGCAATAATGAAAATGTAGGTGGTGAGTTTGCAAATAAAAATGATACATAAACCCTGTGGAGCTTACTTTCTATGAAGTTGTGGCACATTGTTTTTCCCAAGGATGCTTGTAACAATCTCTCAAAACCCACATGTTCTTGCACAGTATGATCTGGGAACCTCATCCTTTGAGAGGAAAAGTTAAGTCTATACCCCTTGGATCTGAGCAAGCTTGTGACTGTTTTAACAAATAGGTATGGTAAAATGATTCTCCGTGACTTTTGAGGCTAATTAATAAAAGGAAATTGAGTTCTGAGACACCAAGAACTCTGATGCACTATGTAAGAAGTTTAATTTGACCACCAAATACACGAGTAAACAAACAAACATTGATTCAGATGGACTTCAGCCTCATTCATCAAGTTACTGCCTGCCTTTCAGTCTTCCCAAGTGAAGCCCCACACATGGTGGATAAGAGACAAACCATCTGCACTCAGTTCAAATTCTTGATAGACAGAATAAACCAACATAATAAAGCAATAATTTTAAGGCACAAAGTTTCGGAGTGGCTTGTCGTGTGCAGTGGTAACAACAAAAAGAGTAAAAATTTATTATTCTCTCCTCTTGTCTAATTTTCACAAAGTTCAATCTTCTTTGTACTTGCCTTTACTAACTAGCATAGTGCCTCAACTCAGTAAACATCTGTTGATTATCACTATAAGTCAATAACTTACAGAATTTAAAAAAATAAAAAAAGACCCTGTAAAATGACCAACTTAAGACATACCCAGATAAACAGAAAAGAATTGTCACTAGCAGTCATGTCCTATAGGAAATATTCAGGGGAGTCCATGCAAGCTGAAAACACACACACTAGTACCTTGAATCCACATAAAGAAACAAAGTAAGGGGCGCCTGGGTGGCGCAGTCGGTTAAGCGTCCGACTTCAGCCAGGTCACAATCTCGCGGTCCGTGAGTTTGAGCCCCACGTCAGGCTCTGGGCTGATGGCTCAGAGCCTGGAGCATGTTTCCGATTCTGTGTCTCCCTCTCTCTCTGCCCCTCCCCCGTTCATGCTCTGTCTCTCTCTGTCCCAAAAATAAATAAACGTTGAAAAAAAAAAAAAAGAAACAAAGTAAATGTAACTACATTGGCAAATACAAAATGTGGTTAAATGTATTTTGTGTTTATAATGTTTTCCCCTATCTCATTTAAAAGATACTGCATAAGGCAATAATTATAAATCTTTGTTAATGGGCATACAGTGTATAAACATGTAATGTCTATGACAATAACAGCACAAAGGAGGGGGAATGTAGCTATACAGAAACAATGTTTTGGTATGATATTGAAATTAAATTTGTATTAATTCAGAATAGATTATAAGGGTTGTTAATATGTTAATAATATGTTGATAATAATTCCTAGTACAACCCATAAGAAAATAGCTCAAAAATACGTAGTAAGAGAAACACAAGGATATAATTTTTTTAAGTTCATTTATTTATTTTGAGAGAGACAGAGATAGTGCAAGCAGGGGAGGGGCAGAGAGAGACAGAATCCCAAGCAGGCTTCATGCTATGAGCATAAACCCCCACACGGGGCTTGCACTCACGAAACTTGAGATCATGACCTGAACCAGAATCAAGAGTCAGACGCTTAACCAACTGAGCCACCCAGGCACCTTGAAACAAAAGGATATTTAAATGGTACACTAGAAAATATGTGTTTAACAGAAAAGAAAGCAGTATGGAAGAATGAAGGATAAAAAGATAATAATGAGGGGCACCTGAGTGACTCAGTCGGTTAAGCATCTGATTCTTGATTTCAGCTCAGGTCATGATCTCGCCATTCATGTGTTTGAGCCCTGCGTCAAGATCTACACTGTCAACACAGAGCCTCCTTGGGATTCACTCTCTCGCTCTCTCTCTACCTCTCCCCTACTCTCTCTCTCTCTCTCTCTCTCTCATAATAAATAAATAAATAAATGTAAAAAAATTTAAAGATAATAATCATACAAAAAACAAATAGCTGAGGAGAGCACCTTTTGGGATGAGCACTGGGTGTTGTATGGAAACCAATTTGACAATAAATTTCATATATTGAAAAAAAATAAAAAAAAAAGCATCTGCATATTTAAGGAGAAAAAAACAAATAGCAAAATGACACATAAAGTCCAACTTATAAGTAATTAAAATAAACGTGAAAGGATTAAACAAACCAATTAAAAGGCAAAGACTGGCAGAACTTCTTTTTTTTTATTCAGACTAAGTATTTTATCCTCATGTTTTATTCTTTTTTTAATTAATTTATTTTTTAAATTTACATCCAACTTAGCATATAGTGCAATAGTGATTTCACGAGTAGAATCCAGTGATTTATCCCCTACATATAACACCTAACACCCGTGCTCATCCTAACAAGTGTCTTCCTTCATGCCCCTTGCCCATTTAGCCATTTTCCCCATGCACAACCCCTCCAGCAACCCTCAAACAAACCCAGTTTGTTCTCTATATTTGAGAGTCTCTTGTGTTTTGTCCCCCTCCCTATTTTTATATTATTTTTGTTTCCCTTCCCTTATGTTCATCTGTTTTGTATCTTAAATTCCACGTGAGTTAAGTCATATGTTATTTGTCTTTCTCTAATTTCACTTAGCTTAATACACTGTAGTTCCATCCACGTTCTTGCAAATGGCAAGATTTCATTCTTTTTGATTGCCGAGTAATACTCCATAGTGTGTGTTACTCCATATATGAAGTACATACATACATGCACACAATGTCTTTTCTATCCATTCCTCTGTTGTTGGACATTCGGGGTCTTTCCATACTTTGGCTATTATTGATAGAGCTGCTATAAACATCGGGGTACATGTGCCCCTTTGAAACAGCACACCTGTATCCTTTGGATAAATACCTAGTAGTGCAGTTGTTGGGTTGTAGGGTAATTCTGTTTTTAATTTTTTGAGGAACCTCCACACTGTTTTCCAGAGTGGCTGCACCAGTTGGCATTTCCACCAGCAGTGCAAAAGGGGTCCTCTTTCTCTGCATCCTTGCCAGCATCTGTCATTGCTTGAGTTGTTAACATTAGCCATTCTGACAGGTGTCAGGTGGTATCTCATTATGGTTTTGATTTGTATTTCCCTAATGATGAGTGATGTTGAGAATTTTTTCATGTGTCTGTGAGCCATCTGGCTGTCTTCTTTGGAAAAGTATCTATTCATGTCTTTTGACTATTTCTTCACTGGATTATTTGATTTTTGGGTGTTGGATTTGATACGTTCTTTGTAGATTTTGGATACTAACTCTTTGTCTGATATGTCGTTTGCAAGTATCTTCTCCCATTCCATCAGTTGCCTTTTAGTTTTTCTGATTGTTTCCTTTGCCATGCAGAAGCTTTTTGTCTTGCTGAGGTCCCAATAGTTCATTTTTGGTTTTGCTTCTCTTGCCTCCAGAGATATGTTGAGTAACAAGTTGCTGTGGCCAAGGTCAGAGAGGTTCTTGCCTGCTTTCTTCTTGAGGATTTTGATGGATTCCTGTCTTAGGTTTAGGTCTTTCATCCATTTTGAGTTTATTTTTGTGTATGGTATAAGAAAGTTGTCCAGGTTCATTCTTGGCAGAACTTATTTTTAAAAGCATGATCCAGTGGAACAGAATAGAGAGCCGTAAAATAAATACACTCATTTGCAGTCAACTGATCTTCAGCAAGGGTGCCAAGAACACACAGTTGGGAAAGAATACTCTCTTCAGTAAATGGTACTGAGAAAACTAGATATCCACATGCAAAAGAATGAAATTAGATCCTTTATCTACTGTAGCCATTTAGTTTGTAATTAAAAAGAGTCCTTCCAAAAAAAAAGAATATTCTGAGCCAGATAGTTTCACTAGTGAATTTGTCAGACTCAAAAAGGAAATAAACTAATTCTATACATTCTCTTCCAGAAAACAGAAGAGGAAGGAACACTTCCCAATTCATTTTATGAGTCCATAATTATCCTGATACTAACGTTGGACCAAGACATTATAAGAAAAGGAAAATTCCAATATCATGAATGAATACACAAAAATCATCAGAGATGTGTTACCAATGAAGGTATATAGATGGCAAGTAATCACATCAACTAAAGTTCCGTATCATTAGTGATTAGGGAAAATACAAATTAAAACCACAAAGAGAGACCCCTCCATAACTATTAGGTTGCCTATAATCACCATCATCTTCATTGTCATCCACATTACAACATCCTCAACATCTAAATAATTGTCAATACCAAGTACTAGGAATGCTGTGGAGCCACTAGAATTCTCACACATTAATGCTGAGAATGCACAATGGTTAAAGCCACTCTGGATAACAACAATTTCTCACAAAGTTAAACATAAACTTACCCAGAAATAGGGTCAAAACTAGAATTAATCAGGGTGCTTGGGTGGTTCAGTTGGTTAAGTGTCCAACTCTTGATCTCAGCTCAGGTCGTGATCTCATGTTACATGAGATCAAGCCCCGTGTTGATCTCCGTGCTGACAGTGTGGAGTCTGCGTAGGATTCTCTCTCTCCCTCTCCACCCCCCAACCCCACTCATGGGCAGGCTCTCTCTCTCTCTGTCTCTCTCTTTCTCTTAAAATAAGTAAACATTAAAAAACAAAAAGAAAAAACTAAAGTGAATCAATGGAGACGTTCACCTTAAGAAGAAAATTAAGGGCATGTCAAAAAAATGGCAATCAAAATAAATGTTATTTCATTGTAATATATTAAAACACTAAAATTAATGCAAAAATCCATGAAGGACAAAATATCAAAAGTTGGATATGTTACTGATTTTACCTTGTGCCTCTAGCTCCAGTATATCTTAGCCTAGCCCTGCCCAGCAGTTTCACACCCAGGTATATATCCCAGAAAAATGGGAACATGTTTACACATAAACCTGTATATGAATGTTTACAGCAGCTCTCTTTGTAATTGCTAAAACCTGGAGGCAACACAAAAATTTTTTAAGGAGTGAACAGATAAATAAAGCATAGTAAATCCATGTAATGGGACAGTACTTATAAATACAAAGGAAAAAATCGTTGATGCATACAATAACTTAGATGAATCTTTAAGGCATTATGTGAGTGAAAGAAGATAGTTTCAAAAGATTACATGCTGTATAATTCCATCATAGGACATCCTAAACAAAGCAAAACTAAAAGCAATGAGAATAGATCAGTGATTACCAGGGATTAAGGGCAAGAGGAGTGTTTACTACAAAATTGCTATGAAAGGGACTTTTTAGGAGCACCTTGGTGACTCAGTCAGGCATCCAACTTTTTGATTTTGGCTCAGGTCATGATATCAGGGTTCATGCAATCCAGCCCCACATCAGGCTCTGTGCTAACAGTGTGGAGCCCGCTTGGGATTCTCTCTCTGTCCCTCTCTTTCTGTCCTTCTCCCCCTCAAAAATAAATAAATATTCAAACAAAAGGAGTTTTTAGCAGTGATGAGATTTTTCTGTATCTTTATTGTGGTGGTGGTTACAGGAATCTATGCCTGTGTTAAAATTCAGAACTGTACACCAAATAGTAAGAAAGTAAGTTAGTAAGTAAAGACACACACATGCATGCACCAACACTATGTTGGCATCATAAAATAGGATGTGAACATTGAAAATAGAATTTAAGTAGATGGAGAGGAGGGTATTTTAGGAGCCTAAAGAAAATGAAGACAGCTGAGGGGGGGGGATGCATAAGATGGGCTTCAGAAATAGTGACCCTTTGCATAGACTGAAGCAGAGAATGTGTTTTAAACATAAGAGGAATCCTAGAAAATCTGAATAGGCTAGTACTATGGACAGCATTTATAATTGAAATGCTACCCTGTATAAGCAACAAGAAATCTTTGAATGCTTTTGATAAGAGAAGTGACATGTTATGACAAAGTATAAGGGAGATTAGTTTTATGGCACTTTGTAAGGTGGATTGGAAGTGAGACTAATGAAGAGCTAATTGTGTTAGCTCAAACATGAAGAGAAAACCATCCAAGCTAAAATGATAAGAATGTGATTGAAATATTTTTTTAAAAAAAAAAGAAGAAAATGGTTTCAACATTGGATAAAGCAAAGTATATATCTAATTTCTTATGACCTATTTTCAACTGTTCTTTGTTAGTATTTCAAAGCGAACAAAGTGTTTCTAACATTTGTTCTGAGGATCCTGTTGATTATTCTTGAAACCAGTTAAAAATATTTCCCTAAACCTGAAAAACTATTTTGAAGGCATCAAGTGTATTTAGACTTCTTAAAAAAGAATCTAATAGCTTGGAATATTTGCAGTTAATTGGCATAAAATAGTTTAATGACAACATTACAACATAGTCACAATGGTCAGTTGAGAGCCTGTGCTGGCAAAGGTGAGAAGTCCAATTGCAGTAGGCGATCAAACATTTTAGTGTTCATGAATTTTTACTTAAGTCCATAGAATGCATTCGTACATACACAGTACCTTTGTACAGTTCATTTATATGGTAGGTCCATGGACCATCCTCAGCCACCACAAAGCACAGACAAGCGAGTCATGTCAAAACATGCTTCTGGCAGTTGTAAAATGAGAAAAATATGTAAGTTAGGTCCTGCCTTTCCAAATTTGTACTTCTCACATCTTGTCCAACACGAGGGGGAGAAGTATTTAATATGACCTGGGGACATGAACCTCTTATTTCTCCACTCAGCAAAGTTTAGCAGTCTTGTTGAGTGGACACAATTAAACCTCAGTTCTAGTCAAACAAAAACATACCATTTTTCTAGCATATGATGAAGAAAAATATACCAGTTTCTAATCAGCATTTAAAATATAAAACAACAGGGAGCATTTGTATTCAAGTAAAGTGTACTTACTTAAAGTATATTGAACATGTGCAAATGAGAGGCTGAAATGTCATCATGTAGCATATGATATCACAAGTGCAAAAAAGACAGTTATGGTAGAGCACGAAAATAAGATAGACAGTGGAATCGATGTATCACCCAGTCATCTCTGCTTAAAGTTTTCATAAGAAAGAGCCTTAAAATATTAATGAGGAAAAAAATCCACATGTTAAAAAATAAAATGCAGGGGCTCCTGGGTGGCTCAGTCAGTTAAGTGTCTGACTCTTGATTTCAGCTCAGGTCATGATCTCATGTTTTGTGGGTTCGAGCCCCACGTTGGGCTCCTTGCTGGCAGAGTGGAGACTTGGGATTCTCTGTCTTTCCCTCTCTCTGCCTCTCTCTGTCTCTCTCTCTCTCTCTCTCTCTCAAAATAGATAAATAAACTTAAAAATAAAATAAAAAGCTTTGGGATGCCCATTGAAAACCAGTAGAAACATTTTCCTAAACAATATTGGTTTATTTCTATCAGCATCCAGCTTTTTGTGGTCTTCACTTTGCAGGCACTATATTTTAGTGAATATTAAACGCATAAAGTTTGAGCATAACAGCACTGCTGCTCTGGCTTGAGCAGCAAATGAAGACCTAATAGGATTTTCCATCTTAAATTCTGTGTCACAGTTGAGCATAAATTGCATTAGCAAAACTGAACCACATACTTTTGCTTGATATATTACCTTCTCTGACTTGTCAGCCTAAAGCCAAGTAATAGATGACCTAAAAAAAAAAAAATACTGGGTCTCTTTCAATGTCAGTGACACCGTTCACTTCAAGCTCATTGATGACCAACATTATGGGAAACTTCCAGATCCTATCATACACTCTATTATCAGTGTGACTTGAGACACTGAATGAAATAAGAGTTTTTTTTTTAAATGCTCATCAGGAAAACAAAGAGAACCGTGGAATGCTTAAACAATTTCTGAGGTGAAAATATAAATCTTAAGGTTTTGGCAAAGTCATTGTCAGTTTTCTTTTAAAAATGCAAATGGTTAAGGGCGCCTGGGTGACTCATTCAGTCGGTTAAGCGTCCGACTTTGGCTCAGGTCATGATCTCACTGTTCCTGAGTTAGAGTCTCGTGTTGGGCTCTGTGCCGACAGCTCAGAGCCTGGAGCCTGTTTCAGATTCTGTGTCTCCCTCTCTCTCTGACCCTCCCCCGTTCATGCTCTTTCTCTGTCTCAAAAAAATAAATAAACGTTAAAAAAATTTTTCTTAAACAAAATGCATGTTTTCTGTAAAAATACTTGGAAAAGCCTCACGATATTGCCTGAGAAAGATTGGTGTTTTTTAAATTGTATTGCTGATGACCACAGGCACATTACAGCATAACCCCATTATTAGCACTTTACTGTGTTAAGGGTGCTGAATATAGTCCACTGTACAATGGGCAAAGCATTTGTTAGGTTAAATGGTGAATGTGGTGGTTATAGAAAAGGAAGAAGAATGTGCCTTATTGATACCAGCTGTTGAACTGATGGCTTTCTGCAACACCTTTTAAGGGACAACATTCTTTCCCTGTAAGTTCACATGCCTTTGTGGTCTTTCAAACACATACTACTGAAACACAAATCCCAAAACATGGACAGTAATCAGTGATGCCAAAGCCTGTGGGTATGAGGGGAAGCTGCAAAAACCTGTGTGGATTCAGATGCAAACAACAGAAACATTCCCTGCTGATCTGCCATGGAAAATTACCCCAAAAGAAGTCTCACCAGTGCAACAGATTGGGTTTTGTTTCAAGGGAGTGCCTCAAGGGGCCCCTAGCTGGCTCAGTCTCTTGATATTGGGGTTGTGAGTTCAAGCCCCATGTTGGGTATAGTGATTGCTTAATAATAAAATCTTAAAACAAAAACAAAACGTAAGTGTTTTAAGTGCTGCTGACTCAGCCTCACCAGGTATTTAAGGTTTACCAACATCTTTGATCATATCTTTTAAGCTACATTTAAAGGGGAATCCCCTTTATAATGACATGTGTGATCATCACTGTAGTTTTCCTGAATCTTCTGTAGGTAAACTGCTAGTCAGTCATACTAAGGTTGGGAAGAGCTAAAATTTGAGATTAGACACATATGGATTGTATAGTTTTGTGATGTACTGTCTGTGCCCTTGGACAAGTTACCTGATTTTGTAAAGTGTCAGTTTACTCATGTTTGTTTCACAGATATATGATATTAAATATCATGCAACACAGGTAACACAATGTTTGGCACATCATGAATTCTCTAGGTATGTTTGCTTTTCTTCTTTCTTGTATCTGTTCTAGTGCCATAAAGCAAAATAAGTCAAACTCCAAGTAAATGTGAAATCTAACTTCTGAAATATGTAAATAAGTCCCATCTGCATATCAGATTATGAATCAAATTATGAGTTTGACCTCAGACCCAGGTTACTGACATTCCTGTTATGATTAGGATGCTTTTGGCAAATAAATGATGTCTTAAGCAATCTTTTTTTCCTTTTTTACCCTTTTAAAAAATGAGGTAGATTTTACATCCACTGAAATAAGTCTCTTTATACTCCTTCCCAGTCAATGATGGCATCCACAAGGCAACCTCTCTTTTGATTTCTGTTGCTGTGGCTTAGCATTGCCTGTTCTACAACTTTACATAAATGGAATCATACAGTATGTATTCTTCTGTGTGTGTGTGTTTTTTTTTTTCACACAGCAGGAAATGTTTGAGATTCTTCATGTTGATCCACATATCACTAGGTTGTTGCTTTTAATTGGACAGTGGTACTCAATTGTATAAATATATCTAAGTTTGTTTACCATTCCTATCCATTTTTGCATTTTTCTGTTAGTGTTTCAGTTTGGAATGTACTAGCGATCATGATGAGCAGATAAAAAGTTATAGGGATTATTAAGATAATTAGTACTTGAGAATATACTCCAAGATAAGATATATAAGGGTCAAATGTTTTAGAAAATAAAATTGTATTGGAACACAGCTGTGCCCATTCACTTAAAATTTGTTTAAACCTGCTTTCATGCTACCATGACAGAGTTGAGTAGTTGTGCCAAAGAACGTATGACCCACAAAGTCTAAAATATTTTTATATAACTCTTTGTAGAAAAAGTTTACTGATTCCTGTTCTAAAATGATTATCAGACTGATTAATGCTGTATGAGCTCTGCACCCAACCAAAATGTCTTCATTGACTTAAGTTATAATATTAGGACTTTGATTTTTATTTCAAGCAATATAAAATGGCCATCTTTTATTTTTAAAAAAGCATAATTTTAGGTCACTGACCATTATTATGTAGTACAGTATATCTCAAAATATTTAAAATGAAAAATTACCTAAAATTTCTCAAACAGGTATGGTATTATGAAGGAATGATGCATTTTCCTTTACCAAACCATGAAAATATGTAATGCATAGTATTTCCCTTTCTACCATGTTATCCAGGAAGATTTACATTTAATATCTATGCTAAGGTTTTATTATAATTATTTTTATTTTTTCATAATTTTGAAAAATTGCTTTTATATTTACTGGTGTTATTTATAAGTGTCTCTTCTAGTGAGGCAAATCAAATACATTTGAAACAAAGAATGACAGAAAATACCCCTCAATTGTGGTTTTCAATTATGACTATATTTTGACTATTACTATAAAGTATCTATTAACATGGTCATGACTTGGAGAGCCTCGGTGACTCAGTCATTTGAGCATCTGATTCTTGATTTTGGCTCAGGTCATGATCCCAGGGTTGTGGAATTGAGCCCTGATTCGGGCTCTGTGCTGAGTGTGGAGCCTGCTTAAGATTCTCTCTCTCTCTCTCTCTCTCTCTCTCTCTCTCTCTGCCTCCCCCTTCCTTCCCTCCCTCCCTCTGACTCTATTCCCTTCTTCTATGTTCTCTTTCTCTCAAAAAAAACCCCATACAATTGATAATTTTGATTCTTTCACAGAAAATTCTTGGCAACCAATAATGTCACTTCTCAAGAAAGATAAACTATGATTGCATAGGTGAAAATGAGTTCCCCTCTAAAGACCAGGTCCAGAGGGGTCACAAATCCCTGGGCCTGGGAACCAAAGCTTCCAGAAATGCTTCTACAATCGGAGAAAGAGGGTTCTAGAAGGAAAGGACTTATACATAAATGATAATTTTGTACTAAAAAAGAAGGCTCACATGCTTCCCTAGATCTTTTCATGAGATCTAAGGTGATGGAGTGGCTTAGCAATGGAGGGCAGATTTTGGCAGTCTGTAGGAAAGGCAAAAGAAAACACCTAAGTATCCTCCTTAACCAGCAGTTCCATATTCATATTGTCTGCTCTGATTAAGTGTTCATGGTATATCATTGGCCACATTAAATTAGCATTTGTAATTTGAACATTTGGGTTTGATTTTTCTGTTATTATTTAATTTGTACACTTATTACTTCACTTTTACAGCTTTATGGAAGCTGTATGCTAAAGATATGCTCTTTTATATATTTGTTTGAATTTAAGTAATTGGCTAGTAAAAATGATTAAAGCCCACAGAGGGAGACCAAAACACCTTTTCTCCTTAACTTAAATTGTCTGAACAATGACCAAGTTTGAGAAGTGTGACTTTAAAGAATAACAAATCCTGTTAAGGTGATCTTCTTGACCACAGAATAAGTAAAAATTGTCCTGTCAAAATGAGCTTGAAAATACAAAACAAAGCAACACAGAGATATTTTCCCTCACCTGTTGATTTGACAAAAAAATTAAACTTTGACCATTCATCTTTCTGTGACACAAAGAAACACCAGGCATTGTCCTACATCCATTTGATCCAGCAATCCTACGTCTCAGAATCTCCCCAACACACCTACGTGTCCACAGATGGACAAGCGTTAAGCTAGATCGATGATTCTCCAAGAGTGGGAGGGAATGATTTGGCCTTCTTCCCCTAGGGGATATTTGGCAAGGAGTGGAGACATTTTGGATTGTCACAAAGCAGGGAGAATGTGTGCTATTGATACCTGGTGGTTAGAGGCCGGGGATGCTGCTAAATATCTCACGATGCACAAGATAGTCACCGGACAAAGAATGAATTGTCCCAAATGGTGCCGAAATTGAGAAACTCTGACATAGATTACTTCTTTTATTTGTGTGAGAAACTATGCTACTTTTTATAATTCCTATCTTCTGTTTTGCTCTCAGATTTTAGGGACACCTTTTGTGATTCTAGTTGGCATTTATGGTTTGTTTTGTGTGTCATCCTTGTGCAGGGGCCATGCCAATATTCTCTGCATCATTCCAATTTTAGTATTGGTACTAAATACGGCTATATTTGTACGGGTCTGTTCTGTTTTGATTCCTATGTGATATATGAACTTAGAAATATCGACTCATTTAAAATGTCTTTGTAATTACAGAAACTTAAGGGGGGAAAGTCTAAGTGGCAGAACAAAAGCAATTGTAGGCATTTATTTGCTGTCCCTTACCTAGATTTTTTTTGTATCCCTGCACTGAAAATCTAATTTAGAGCTTTGAAACCAGTAAAATACAGTTAGACTTTCAGCAGATACACAAACTCTAAAGGGTACTATGTTCTTAGCATTTCCTTCTGTGAAATTCTATATTTCTAGAAGGTTCTTTAGCATAAATACCGCCTAAACAAAGTGACAACTCCTTGAGGCAGGAAGGTTGTGTACCTTCACTGTAGATTGTGAGCTACATGACTCACACATGTGGTCACTGCACGTGGAGTCCCAAATCATTTCAAATGTTTTTTAAAAACAGCTAACACATAAAACATCAGACAAGTATGGCTGCCTTATGAAAAGTACTGTGCTGTAATAACACAAAGTTTATATCTACTTATCAAAGAATGTATATACATTTTGTACTTGAAAAAATTATAAGATCTTTTATCTTCCTGATTCTCTAAAACATGACTGTAGAAAAGACAACTATTTTTTAAAAAAAATTAAGTTTATTTATTTATTTTGAAGAGGCAGAGATAGCATGAGTGGGGGAGGGGCAGAGACAGAGGGAGAGAGAGAATCCCAAGCAGACTCTGCACTGTCAGCACAGAGCCCAACACGGCTTGAACTCATGAAACGTGAGATCATGACCTGAGCTGAAACTGAGAGTTGAATGCTTGACCTACTGGGCCACCCAGGTGCCCTGAAATGCCTGTTTTTAGGAGATAATTTTCCTGCTCCTTCTTCATATAAAAATATTTTGAAATTGAGGAAAACCTACACACTCACTCACACACACACCATACACACACACAATCAACCATTCTCTCATTTTCTTCCTCCCTCTCATTTTCATTGCATATACTAATTTACCTCTACAGATGCAAATACTGTATGTGGTTGATATCCACAAGTATTTCCACTTAATTATTGAAGCCTTTATGGGAATGGTGGTGTCAAAATGAAACTAAGAAATGAGAAACTAATTTTAGCTTCTGAAGCATTGGAACTCCTTTGCAGATATGTCTGTATAGCTGTAATAATTCTGATTATAAGAATATCCATTGGTAAAAATAGAGATGTAATTATCAGCTGAGGACAGAAGGTGAGGCAAGTAATAATCATGTGAGCATATTTTTCATGCTACATATATCCCCCTGTCTGTAACTCAAATATGTTTGATATAAGCCCCTATGGGAGAGGGACAGACCCACCAATGACAAAAATCATGATTAAAAAAATCATGCTTCTACATTATGTCTTAAAACTGATCTGTTAGAGTCTCAATATTTTATATGAAAAATCATGTTATAAATTAATAAATAAGCCTTTTGCTATGTTCCCAATTTGGACAGAATCTGTAGTCATTTTATGTGGATTGAGTTGTTAACAGCTAGGTCAGTGAATAATCTGGTTGTTGGATAAAATCAGTCTCATGATAAACATAGCTGCCAACTTTAAGAGAATAAATGCAGGTTTCTAAAATAAGTATTTTAAAACTCAAAGTTGCAACTCAACAGTACTTAGTACTAAGGTAATAAACCTTTTAATATTAGAGAAATTTTCTGCCCTTTTAAAACAAATGTTTAGAAAAACACTTCATAAAATCAGTATTCAGAATAAGTATGTATTTATAATTGTGTTTGAACAGTATGTAACTAACTTCTGTTGTTTTTTTCTTTATTTTTTTAATTTAAATGTTTATTTATTTATTTTTGAGAGAGTGAGGTAGGAGCAGAGAGAGGGAGACAGAGAATCCCAAGCAGGCTCCGAGCTGTCAGCACAAAGCCCAATGTGAGGCTCAAACTCATGAACTGTGAGATCATGACCTAAAATGAAATCAAGAGTCAGGCACTTAACTGACTGAGCTGCCCAGGCACTCCTATTGTTGTTTCTTCTATATTACAATATATAATAGTTAGCACAGGCTGGTCTTCTCAGAACTCCTCCCATTGTCAACTGTCCTCCGTGCTGTGAAGATATTTATGAACCACTAAGACCTTTAGATTCCACCCCAATGAAACTTTCTAGCCATGGCTAAATTCATGAATATGGGGTAGATAATTTTGTTTCTACAGCCAGTATATAAACATACTTTTTTTTTTTTTTTTTTTTTTTTTTTATTTTTGGGACAGAGAGAGACAGAGTATGAACGGGGGAGGGGCAGAGAGAGAGGGAGACACAGAATCGGAAACAGGCTCCAGGCTCTGAGCCATCAGCCCAGAGCCTGACGCGGGGCTCGAACTCACGGACCGCAAGATCGTGACCTGGCTGAAGTCGGACGCTTAACCGACTGCACCACCCAGGCGCCCCTAAACATACTTTTAAAGGAACATTTTGGGGTGCCTGGGTGGCTCAGTTGGTTGAGCGTCCAACTTCGGCTCAGGCCATGATGTTGCAGTTCATGGGTTCAAGCCCCACATCGGACTCTGTGCTGACACCTCAAAGCCTGGAGCCTGCTTTCGATTCTGTGTCTCCCTCTCTCTCTTTCTTTCCCCCACTCACGCTCTCTCTCCCTCTCAAAACTGAATAAGCATTTAAAAAAATAAAAAATAAATAAATTTTTAAAAAGTACATTTTTCTGGGATGCCTGGGTGGCTGAGTCAGTTGAATGGCTGACTCTTGATTTCAGCTCAGGTCATCATCTCACGGCTCGTGGGATGGAGCCCTACATCGGGCTCTGCACTCCAGAGCGGGGCCTGCTTGGGATTCTATCTCTCCCTCTCTCTTTACGCCTCCCCTGCTCGCAATCTCTCTCTGTGCCTCAAAAATAAACATTAAAAGAAGAACAATTTTCTTATGATTTATATTTACATTTTCATTCCTTTATTCATTCAGCAAATACTAATTGAGGACTTTTGTTGAAATGAAAACTATGATTTTTTTCGTTCCCATGGAGATTAAGATCAATAGAATAGAACTGACAATAAACTGTCAATGACACAACTAGTTTTAGAATTATTGCTGTGATAACTGCTACCATGAATAAGTAAAGGAGGCTATGAGAGCATAGGGTGCTGGGACCCTGACTGCTAAGGATTCCCCAAGGGGAGACCAGTATTCCAGACCTGAAGGTGAGTGAGTAAGAGTTAGCTGAGCATAGAGGGACAAATCACCTCCTAGCTATCAGAGCAGCATGTGGGAATTTTCCATGATGGAAACCAGCTTGGCCCATTTAAGAACTTATGTGGGTGGGACAGAGGGAATGGGAAGAATTTGTGAAGAGATGAAGCAGGCACATTAGACCTTAAGGCCATGCTGGGTATGGTGAGGATTTGAGACTTCTAAGAATAATAGTAGGCCATGGAATATTTTATGTGCTTATGGAGGTAATGTGCTTTTTTGATGGGAAAGTGAGCAAAAGGGGATTAGGAGAGAATTTAATGATATTTCCGCAGTAGTTCAGGCCAGGTAGTAGCTTGCACAAGGGTGAGAGGAAGATAAAGATTAAGATCAAGAAATGCTTTGCTATGTATAAAGTGGGAGATACATGAGCAGTCATGACTGGCAATATAATCACAAGATTATCGTTTCTGTATTCGTACCCTTTACATATATACAAAGTATTTAATCAAACAAGTTTCAGAGAATTGCACAGTATGGTATATGGATATATATATATATATATATATATATATATATATAATATACATACATACATACACACACACATTATATATATAGTCATAATACAATAATGGTAATAATCATTTGCAGGTGCCAGCAGCCTTTATATTGAACAAAAGAGGTATGTCTCCTATCCCCATAATGTCCCTGCATAATTACTATTCAATCTAATGCCTGTATCACAGTGTGAAAAGATCATGTAGCAGGAGCTATGTTGCCCAAGGTGCCTGTTCCTTGGGTGAGTTTTCTCAGGGCAATGATTGAGTTTTAATCAATATGGTAGAATCAGAAAATTTTTTAGACAGAATACTTGATTGACTTTGATAAATAATTTAAAACTATTGAATTGTAACATATTTATTTACAAAACCAATAACAATAACACTTTAATCTTACATTAAATACATTTTATGGCAAACTCAACAAAAATATCTCAGTGATGGAGAAATGAGTATCAAAGTGTAATGGAAATTGTTATCCATGTCACTTCCCTAAATCTCTGTAGTTTCCTGTGCTTTAATAATAAGCATCTACATTTGTTTAACAAAGAACAAAACAAGCATATAAGAAATGAAGGCTTTTACTGACGACAAATTTGAAATAGGATAGATTACAAGGTATTCAAGGAAAATAGAAGATGATGGATAAACTACCAGAAGCTACTTTCTTTGAGCATATAATTAAGAAATGCCATCTGCCTACTATTATTTTTATGAAATTGCATCTTTTTGAAGGGGCATTTCATTTACATGTTTTTACTTCACTTTCATAAGGTCATTTAAAAGACCAGACATTTTTATTAATTTAAAATAATGGCAATTTCATCTGCTATGATTGTAAGAACAGTAAGCAACAAAATGAAGATTGGCCCCACATCTGATGCTCTTCTTACATGTTTTCTTTTGAAAAAAGATACCAGAAATGAAAGATAAAGGGACTTCCTGAAACACAAATATTTTATCTGAGCTCTTAGCAATCACATCCAATTTCAGACTCTATCCATGATTTAGATATCATATTTTTATACTTTGTTTTCATAGAATGTTCTTTTGTGTAAACTCTGAAAAAACTGACTTGAGGATGAAAGATGGGCACACCAGTACTTCACTGTCACAGAATATCCAACTAGAGCTGGAAGTGTGCAGGGCATAATCTATAGCCTGCATGATAGAGTGCACTGGCCCTCAGGGTCAGAGATCAGAGGAAGAGAAGGCGGTAAAAGAGATGGAAAATAGACAGCCACTGAGATAATAAATTAATAAAGATAGTCATGAAACCCAAGAGCAGAAAGAACTTCAACTGGTCAAATGGTAAATTCTGCTGATGGGTTGATTAAGTTTTGAGCACAAATCTGACCATTAGATGGAAGGCGTAAAAGACAAAGTTGGAGGTCTAGTCAAGGACAGTCCAACTAAAGTGGGGAGGACAGAAGCCTTAATGAAGTGAACCGACCAGAGAAGACAAAATGAGGAGAAGCAAAACAAAGGGTCAAAGGGTAATGTGAGGTCATGGGGGAACCAATGACAGGTTTTTCAGAAGGTCTTTGTAATTACAAACCAAATCTCACAAGAGAGTTTACATACAACATACAAACAAAATACACCAAGCTGACTGGCCTTGGGTGAAATGAGACCAGCCAGACTCATAAATCAGCAAGGCAAAGACAGAAAAGACAAGTTAGTCAAAAAACAATGCCCTTGAGCTGCAAAATACCTGGGAAATAGAAGAGCCATGAATCCCCTCAGGAGAACATCCCACAGAGAAACGTCACTGAACTAATCCCCAGAAAGTCGCAAAGAACACCTGGACCAAGAGTTACTTAGGAAAAAGAGATACAAGTATAGGGGAACTTCTGCCTTCAGAGAATGTTTTGTAGTCTTACAGAAGTGACATGGTGAAACAAAGTCTAAATATTTAAGGAGAATAATATCCTGGTAGGACAATACCACCTGATTTAAATAGAACGATTCATACATAAAACATGTTGGATAGATGTTCATTGAACCTCTTGACAACTGAGTCTGTGTTTTGTCCATTTCAGCATCTGAGACTAACCATGGTATCCAGGAGCAAAAAGACTCGCTTGACTCTGATTCAATGATAAAAGTATTAAAATGATCAATCCCTGTTAATGCAGGCAAATGGTGCACGTGAAGAGTAGGGATGGAGAGAGAGCATAGGGCTTCTGGAGTTTGCATGTAATGAGGCTTGATAGTTTTGTGGGACAGGTGGAAAGAACATGAAAATGAATGGAGAATGATAGGAAGAAAGTGGTGGAGATTTTTATATCCTACTTACTATGTTTATGTAAGGGGCCTATTCACTCACAAGGGAAAGTGTGGAAGCAAAAAACTTCCACCTTCAGTCTGCCTCCTCCATCATGACTTGCCTTCAGAGGAAAAGCAACATAGTAGATCAGTGAATTTGGGTGAACAGAACATAAGCAGAGCAGCAGACCTTTCTCTTTCTTTCCCAATAAGTTCAATCTAGGAACCCATCCTTTCTTCTCCCCCTTCATGTGCAGGTTCCTTTTTCTCTGCACAAAGTCAACTACTAGCCAATGTGATGTGCATACATTCAATTTCAGGAAGGTAGTAATAAGCCCACTGTGTCCAAAATTCCAAACCACTTTCCAGTTTATCTTTACAAAGAAGCAGCTGACATTTTCATCTCCATCTGCCTTTTTTCTACAAGTACTTCTCAATTGGTTAGAAACTCAGATGAGTGTGTAATTAATGATCACTCCTGAAACCCCATCACAGTCCAAGCCACAGAGTGAAGTGTTTTAATTTCCACCATAAGGGATTTAACAGAGGAAATACAAAATGGCATGAACAACATGACTCTTTGGACACTATTTAATGTGCTGAGTAAATTGTATTTAAATTACACTCCTGGAGGAAAATAACTGGTTTGCCTCTGCATATACCAAAGAGTCAAATCACATTCAGAGTTGTGGCCAGAGTTGTCCTTTCATAAAGAAATAGGGAAGAAGGCAAGGGCAAGCAGGAACACTTTGAGAGAAGGCAGGCAAGTTGGTTACACTATTGGAATAAAGGCAGGGAAAGGAATCAAATTATTATCAGACATCTTTAAAAAGACAAGACAAGGGAGGGGTCAGCATGAAGACAGAGAAAATATTAAAGTTGAGAGGGAACTGATCAAACCTACTTCTGTATAGAAATACATGCTTCAAGAGAACAAAAAGAACATTCACAAATTAAAGTGTCTTTAGCCAAAAAATTAGCTTCTTGAATTTGGTAGCACTAAGCAGAGAAAAAAATCTTTCAAAGGGAATGATGGATGAAGATAAGCCTGCAATCTTTCCATATAGTTATTTTCAACATTAAATATTATTTTCCATTATGAAAAGTAATGAAGCAATACAATTAGGATCATATCAAAAATTATATTTTTAAGAACTTTTGAGAGAGGTTATTTTCCTAATATGCCTTTCAAATTTCCCAAAATAGTTTGGCAGCTTCCATAGAGATCTTGCTCATCTAGGAGAAAGTGGACACTTTTTAGGTAGTAACTTTTAATTTTTTTTCAGTTTTATTGATATATAATTGACATAAAGCTCTGTATAAATTTAAGATGTTTAGCATAATAGCTTGATTTACACATATTGGGAAATGATTACCACAGTAAGTTTTGTTAACATCCATCACCTCATGTAGTTCCAAAAAATACATGTTTTTTTCCTTGTGATGAAAACTTTTAGGATCTACAATGTTAGCAACTTTCAAATATTGTAGGTGGTAACTTTTAACCAGTTCCTATTATCAGATTTATAATTTCTTTAGGTTACAAACTGACGGATATACAAGGCAGTGAAGTAGTAAGAATATATTACGATGATTCCTATATACGAACCTTTCATTCTACCTTCCTGTATACATAGAGTCATTTTCCTTCATTAGACTAGGTTTCCAATAGAAATCAAGCTTTGAACACTTAATCCCAGTTTGATATGAAAAAAAAAAAAAAAACAAGGTGAAGACAGGAAACTGAGCCCTGGACCTTAGAAGTCAGAAGGACAGGAACAGAGAGAGAAACATGAGTTTTTCAAGAGAAACATGAATGAGGAGGGCTTACTAGAAAGGTAAGAGAACAATCAAGGGAAAATGGAGTTCTACCTGCCAAGGGTTTCAGAAGCAGTGGCAGATTTAACTGTGTCAAATGGAGCTCGTGGGTTGAACAAGAGCAGAACTGAGATGATTAGATTTGACAGTGTTAGGTTATTGTTGAACTTAAGGACAGTCTCAGTAGACTGAAGAGGAATAGAACTGAATTGTCCAGGGTTAAAAAATAATGGTATAAGTGAGCCAGTAAGTATATACAACCTTTTAACTTGCTCTGCTAAAAAAGAGTGACCAAGAGAAGTGGGATAGTAGCTGGCAGGGATAAAGGGTAAAGGAAGGCATGCCCTTTGATACTGAGAGCTATTTTAGCATGTGTATGTTGATAGAGATAATCCAACAAGGAGGAACTAATTTGTTATAGTGAAGACAAAGAGGAGATATGTCATTGAGATGGTGTGGGATACTGTGAATTAGTGAAGGCCTAGCTATACAAGCACAGAGAGTTACTTGTTTGTTTGTTTTGTTTTGATATAATGGGAAGAAAGGCAAAGCACATGAATACAAATGCAACTAGGTTGGTGGATGTAATGGAAGGACCAGACACTTTGACTCTGATTTGCCTCTATATTCTTAGTGAAATAAAGAAGAATATCAGCTGAGATCCAGAAGGAAAGGGAGTGATGGGTGTTACTAGTAGTGATGTAGATTTCAATTCACTGTAAGAAATTTTACTATAGCAAATTTCACTAACAGAAAACTATTTGCCATGAAAAGGTCATTAAGCACTCACAGTGTGCTTACTTATAGATTTCCGTTTCTCTCTGTTCATCTACACAAACATCTACCAATCTACCTCTTGTTAACTCCAGATATCCTATAACCTCCTCCGCAGATACTACTCTGTTACAGTATATTTACCTGCATTTCTGAAGCTAAGCAAATGGCATAAAATAATATAAAAGATAAACTGCACTGTGGCTTAGGATGCATTTCATAAACCCAGACTTTATTTATACACTATTTTAATAGGTTCAATTTCTATTCTCTTCATAAAAAAATATTCTACTGGTATAAGTAGGTCTAAATTTCAGATTGCAGGTTTTTCCGGAAGGCAGGCATCCATACATCTTTGCATAACAAAAGGTATACCTTTGTCTTTACAATAAAATCAGCAGCTTCCCTTATTAGTTAGGAAACCCACCTGCTTTATGCTGTAAATCATAATTAGAAATCTGTATGATTGGATCCTGAGCTCAGTTGGGTGGAAAATTGGTCATTAGATATAATGGGAAGGAAAATTTTATAAAACATCCGAAAGCCATGCTCAGATGCCAACAGTATTTAATACACTTTCATGGCAATTATCGGAAAGACCTTCCTGTGCTTTATATCAGGCAGCAACACACATTATTCAATGTTACTAACCACTGGGTTAATGGCATAGGAATTTGGAGGTCATTTTGGGGTGTACTCAAAGTGAGATGGGAAGTCATAAGAGGGCATGGAGCAGAGGAGAGATCTGATTTGACCTCAAGGTTTCAGATTTCCCTCTGATTGCAGTTGGTACAATACAGTTTGGGCGAAAACAGAGAAAGCAGAAAGAGCAGATAGGAAGCTCTTGGGGAGTAATGAGATGGTAACTCATATGAGGGTGGTAGAAGTAGATGTGGTTTTATGAAAAGGGTAATTTTGTTGGGTTAGCATGAGGCCCGTTTCAGGTGAGCCCTGCTTCTCTCTCTCTCTCTCTCGCTCACTCACTTGCTCGCTCTCCCCCTCCTGGGATTCTTTCTCTCTCTCTCTACCCCTCACTCACTTGTGTCCTCTCTTACTTTCTCAATAAACAAGCAAACAAACAAATAAATAAATAAATATTTTAAAAGAAAGAAAGAAAATATGAGTCATCAGGAGCTGTTCACAGATTATTTAAGGTAAAAGAAAAGAATTGCCACTAATAACATAAGGAAGACTATAGGAGGAGGTAGTTTAGAGACAGAGAGCAGGAGTTTGGTTTGAGGCAAGCTACCTTTTGAGGTTCTTATTAGATATACAAAGATAATCTGTAGGCCACTGAATTTTTTTTAATTTTTTTTAAAATTTACTTATTTTGAGAGAGAGAGAGAGAGCATGAACAGAAGAGGGGTAGAGAGAGATGGAAAGAGAGAGAACCCCAAGTAGGCTCCGCACTACCAGCATGGAGCCTGTAGGCCACTGAATTTTTTTTAATTTTTTTTAAAATTTACTTATTTTGAGAGAGAGAGAGAGAGCATGAACAGAAGAGGGGTAGAGAGAGATGGAAAGAGAGAGAACCCCAAGTAGGCTCCGCACTACCAGCATGGAGCCTGATGTGGGGCTTAAACCCACGAACTGTATGATCATGACCTGAACCAAAGCCAAGAGTCAGGCGCTTAACTGACTGAGCCACTGAGGTGCCCCTAGGCCACTGAATTATTAATTCCAAATTTAGAAAATGAGTACATGCTGAGAATAATAATTTGAGAATCACTAGGATATGGATGACACAAGCCACGAGAATTGATCAGATCACCTTAGATAGGATATCCAAAGATAAGATAACCAAAGATTGAGTCCTGATGTAACATAAAAAAAAACCTCAGGTTTTTCCTGTGTTTCTTTCCTGTGAGTCTTTCTTTACTCTCACACAAGACACTTCACTTCTGACACTTCTGAAAGGTACATCACCTTCCCTGTGTGGATGTGTTCACCCACCTGGAAGCTCCTGGAGCCTCCTACTATTGGGATTTTAAGGAGGCTTCCTCATGTAGCCATGATCAATTATTAACCCCATTTGTAGCCCTTCTTCCCTCTCTGCAGGATTGGGGGGTATGAGGCTGAAAATTCTAAGCTTCTAATCATGGCTTGGTCTTTCTGGTGACCAGCTCCCATACAGGAGCCATCTAGCAACCCACCCAGCATCACCACATTAGAAAAAATGATGCCTGTGATGCTGTCATCACTTAGGAAAACCACAAGGTTTTAGGAGTCCTGTGTCAGGGATGGGGTCAAACACAAGTATTACAAGAGATGTTCCTAGTGTTATAACTTAGGAATTTACAGGGATTTTTAGGAGCTCTGTTGCAGGAATTGGGGCAGAGACCAATATATGTTTTTCTTATTATTTTCCACTTAGCATACTCCAACATTTAGAGGATGTAAGAAGAGAAGCAACAAGCAAAAACTAACAGTTTGTGGGGCATGAGGCAGCGATAAAACCAGGACAATATGGTCTTGGAAAGCAAGTGAGAAACTGTTTCAACGTGGAAGAGGTAATCATCTGTTAAGTGAGGTAAGATGAGAAATAGAATTTAATAATTGAACGTGGCAACATGGGAATCATAGTGACCTTGATGACGGTTGCCTTGATGAAATGTAATAATAAATCTGACTGAATGGGCTAACAGGAAATGAGGAGTGAGAAATGGGAGATCTCAACTCAAGGTCTCCTCAACTCTTTTGGGGAGCTTTGTTATAAATGAAGGGGCTTGGAAATGGGGAGCTATCTTGAAGATGACAGTTTCTCTTAAAGATAGGAGAAAGTATAGCATTTTACATGCAAATGAGAATGATTTAGAAGGGGGAAAAGTGATGAGGCTAGTGATAAAGAATTGGTAGAGCCACTAAGAATGATATCAAGTGGGCAGGCAGAGAGAATGACCGGAACAAGAATTCTGAAAATATCTCCAAAATAAAAGGAGGAAAGTCAGACTATATGATTAAACGAACATGTCCCTGGCTTGCTGGAGATAGTAAGAGCTTTTGGAAGTTCTCAATTGATTGTCTCTGTGTTCTTGGAAAATCAGAACTATCAATTATTAGTTGACATTGAAAATCTGGGAGAAAGTTTTGGCTGTAGGAGAAGAGGAAAAGGTGTGAAATGGTTAGAGTGAGAAAGCTCAGGAAATGTGCTATGATTGCAAGGTGTCATTTGGGATCCATTTGAGATTAATGGTCATAGATTTAAAGTGAGACCTTCCAGCATGATTGTATGATATCCTCCAATCACATTCATCTGAACAGAGGCATACTTGGATGATCTCACCATTTATAAGTACATTAAACAATTCGGGGGCAGAGAGGCAAGCAAAGAAGATGAGAATATATGCAAGACAGTTATTGTAATTATGGGCCATGAAATTCATTATATGATGTAAGAACATCAGGAGGGAAGAGATTTAAGGAATTTCTAGAACTGGGGTAATGGTGGTAGTAAGAGAATGAAAGACTTGAAATTGACATCATGGAGGGGCTGCTATTCTTGAGGATGACTCGATCTAGGGTATGCACCCAGGAGTGTGTGGCTGTGGTTGGATGGAGAGAGAGATGACTGGGGACAGGTATAGACAGGATATTGAAGTCCCCAAGAATTATAAGAGAAATGTTTGAGCTTGAATTTTAAAACCATCAAGAAATGAGAGACTGATGTAGAGTTAATAGTTAATTTTGAGGAGGATCCTGGGAAGATGGCGGCGTAGGAGAACGCTGGGCTCACCACGCGTCCTGCGGATCACTTAGATTCCACCTACACCTGCCTAAATAACCCAGAAAACTGCCAGAAGACTAGTGGAACGGAGTCTCCAGAGCCAAGCACAGACGAGAGGCCCACAGAAGAGGGTAGGAAGGGTGGCGAGGCGGTGCTCACTACATGGACTGGCGGGAGGGAGCCGGGGCAGAGGGGCAGCCCGCTGGTCAAGCAGAGCCCCTGAGTCTGGCTTGCCAAAGCAGAGGGGCCGGATGGAGTATGTTCCGACAGCAAGAGGGACTTGACATCTGGAAGGTTATAAGCTAACAGCTCTGCTCGGAGAACGAGAGGGCTGAACGACAACGGGAGGGAGAGTTGTTGAGCCCCGGACCCCAGAGCTCAGCTTGGCGGGGAACAAAGGCACTAGCCACCGCCATCTCACTCGCCCATCCCCCAGCCAAAATCCCAAAGGGAACCAGTTCCTGCCAGGGAACTTGCTTGCACCTCGCAAACACCCAACGCTGTGCTTCTGCGGATCCGTCCCTCTGGCCGCGGGTCTGACCCCCTTCCGGTGCCACAGGGCTCCTCCCGAAGCAGATCTCTGAAGGAAAAGCGAGCTGAGCCTGCCCCTCCCGCCCACCTGCACCTTGCCGATCCACCCCAGCTAAAATGCCAGATCCCCGGCACCACAAGCCTGGCAGTATGCAAGTAACCCAGACGGGCCACGCCACCCCACATTGAATCCTGCCCCTAGGAGAGGGGAAGAGAAGGCACACACCAGTCTGACTGTGGCCCCAGCGGTGGGCTGGGGGCAGACATCAGGTCTGACAGCGGCCCCGCCCACCAAAGACAACACAGGGGAAGTGCCCCACAGTCCCACACCACTCCAGGGACTATCCAAAATGACTAAACAGAAGAATTCCCCTCAGAAAAACATCCAGGAAATAACAACAGCTAACAAACTGGTCAAAAATAATTTAAACAATATAACAGAAAGTGAATTTAGAATAATAGTCATAAAATTAATCACTGGGCTTGAAAACAGTATAAAGGACAGCAGAGAATCTCTTGCTACAGAGATCAAGGGACTAAGGAACAGCCAGGAGCAGCTAAAAAATTCTATCAATGAGTTGCAAAATAAAATGGAGACAACTACGGCTCAGATTGAAGAGGCAGAGGAGAGAATAGGTGAACTAGAAGACAAAATTAAGGAAAAAGAAGAAGCTGAGAAAAAGAGAGATAAAAAAATCCAGGAGTATGAGGGGAAAATTAGAGAACTAAGTGATGCACTAAAGAGAAATAATCTACGCATAATTGGTATTCCAGAGGAGGAAGAGAGAGGGAAAGGTGCTGAAGGTGTACTTGAAGAAATAATAGCTGAGAGCTTCCCTGAACTGGGGAAGGAAAAAGGCACTGAAATCCAAGAGGCACAGAGAACTCCCTTTAGATGTAACTTGAATCGATCTTCTGCACGACATATCATAGTGAAACTGGCAAAATACAAGGATAAAGAGAAAATTCTGATTGCAGCTAGAGATAAACGTGCTCTAACATATAAAGGGAGACCTATAAGACTCGTGACTGATCTCTCTACTGAAACTTGGCAGTCCAGAAAGGAATGACAGGAGATCTTCAATGTGCTGAACAGAAAAAAATATGCAGCCGAGAATCCTTTATCCAGCAAGTCTGTCATTTAGAATAGAAGGAGAGACAAAGGTCTTCCCAAACAAACAAAAACTGAAGGAATTCGTCACCACTAAACCAGCCCTACAAGAGATCCTAAGGGGGATCCTGTGAGACAAAGTACCAGAGACATTACTACAAGCATGAAACCTACGGACATCACAATGACTCTAAACCCATATCGTTCTATAATAACACTGAATGTAAATGGATTAAATGCGCCAACCAAAAGACATAGGGTATCAGAATGGATAAAAAAACAAGACCCATCTATTTGCTGTCTACAAGAGACTCATTTTAGACCTGAGGACACCTTCAGATTGAGAGTGAGGGGATGGAGAACTGTTTATCATGCCACTGGAAGCCAAAAGAAAGGTGGAGTAGCCATACTTATATCAGACAAACTAGACTTTAAATTAAAGGCTATAACAAGAGATGAAGAAGGGCATTATATAATAATCACAGGGTCTATCCATCAGGAAGAGCTAACAATTATAAATGTCTATGCGCCGAATACGGGAGCCCCCAAATATATAAAACAATTACTCACAAACATAGACAGCCTTATTGATAAGAATGTGGTAATTGCAGGGGACTTTAATACTCCACTTACAACAATGGATAAATCATCAAGACACAGGATAAATAAAGAAAAAAGGGCCCTGAATGATACATTGGATCAGATGGACTTGACAGATATATTTAGAACTCTGCATCCCAAAGCAACAGAATATACTTTCTTCTCGAGTTCACATGGAACCTTCTCCAAGATAGATCACATACTGGGTCACAAGACAGCCCTTCATAAGTATACAAGAATTGAAATCATACCATGCATACTTTCAGACCACAATGCTATGAAGCTTGAAATGAACCACAGGAAAAAGTCTGGAAAACCTCCAAAAGCATGGAGGTTAAAGAACACCCTACTTAAGAATGAATGGGTCAACCAGGCAATTAGAGAAGAAATTAAAAAAATATATGGAAACAAATGAAAATGAAGATACAACAATCCAAATGCTTTGGGATGCAGCGAAGGCAGTCCTGAGAGGAAAATACATAGCAATCCAGACCTATCTCAAGAAACAAGAAAAATCCCAAATACAAAATCTAACAGCACACCTAAAGGAAATAGAAGCAGAAGAGCAAAGACACCCTAAACCCAGCAGAAGAGAAATAATAAAGATCAGAGCAGAAATAAACAATATAGAATCTAAAAAAACTGTAGAGCAGATCAACAAAACCAAGAGTTGGTTTTTTGAAAAAATAAACAAAATTGACAAACCTCTAGCCAGGCTTCTCAAAAGAAAAGGGAGGGGCGCCTGGGTGGCGCAGTCGGTTAAGCGTCCGACTTCAGCCAGGTCACGATCTCGCGGTCCATGGGTTCGAGCCCCGCATCGGGCTCTGGGCTGGTGGCTCAGAGCCTGGAGCCTGTTTCCGATTATGTGTCTCCCTCTCTCTCTGCCCCTCCCCCGTTCATGCTCTGTCCCAAAAATAAATAAAAATGTTGAGAAAAAAAAAATTAAAAAAAAAAAAAAAAAAGAAAAGGGAGATGACCCAAATAGATAAAATCATGAATGAAAATGGAATTATTACAACCAATCCCTCAGAGATACAAGCAATTATCAGGGAATACTATGAAAAATTATATGCCCACAAACTGGACAACCTGTAAGAAATGGACAAATTCCTAAACACCCACATGCTTCCAAAACTCAATCAGGAGGAAATAGAAAGCTTGAACAGACCCATAACCAGCGAGAAATTGAATCGGTTATCAAAAATCTCCCAACAAATAAGAGTCCAGGACCAGATGGCTTCCCAGGGGAGTTCTACCAGACGTTTAAAGCAGAGATAATACCTATCCTTCTGAAGCTATTCCAAAACACAGAAAGGGAAGGAAAACTTCCAGACTCATTCTATGAAGCCAGTATTACTTTGATTCCTAAACCAGACAGAGACCCAGTAACAAAAGAGAACTACAGGCCAATATCCCTGATGAATATGGATGCAAAAATTCTCAATAAGATACTAGCAAATCGAATTCAACAGCATATAAAAAGAATTATTCACCATGATCAAGCCAGATTCATTCCTGGGATGCAGGGCTGGTTCAACATTCGCAAATCAATCAACGTGATACATCACATGAATAAAAGATAAGAACCATATGATCCTGTCAATCGATGCAGAAAAGGCCTTTGACAAAATTCAGCATCCTTTCTTAATAAAAACCTTGAGAAAGTTGGGATAGAAGGAACATACTTAAAGATCATAAAAGCTATTTATGAAAAGCCCACAGCTAACATCATCCTCAATGGGGAAAAACTGAGAGCTTTTTCCCTGAGATCAGGAACACGACAGGGATGTCCACTCTCACTGCTGTTGTTTAACATAGTGTTGGAAGTGCTAGCATCAGCAATCAGACAACAAAAGGAAATCAAAGGCATCAAAATTGGCAAAGATGAAGTTAAGCTTTCACTTTTTGCAGATGACATGATATTATACATGGAAAATCCGATAGACTCCACCAGAAGTCTGCTAGAGCTGATACATGAATTCAGCAAAGTTGCAGGATACAAAATCAATGTACAGAAATCAGTTGCATTCTTATACACTAATAATGAAGCAACAGAAAGACAAATAACGAAACTGATCCCATTCACAATTGCACCAAGAAGCATAAAATACCTAGGGATAAATCTAACCCAAGATGTACAAGATCTGTATGCTGAAAACTATAGAAAGCTTATGAAGGAAATTGAAGAAGATATAAAGAAATGGAAAAACATTCTGTGCTCATGGATTGGAAGAATAAATATTGTCAAAATGTCAATACTACCCAAAGCTATCTACACATTCAATGCAATCCCAATCAAAATTGCACCAGCATTCTTCTCGAAACTAGAACAAGCAATCCTAAAATTCATATGGACCCACAAAAGGCCCCGAAAGCCAAAGTAATTTTCAAGAAGAAGACCAAAGCAGGAGGCATCACAATCCCAGACTTTAGCCTCTGCTACAAAGCTGTAATCATCAAGACAGCATGGTATTGGCACAAAAACAGACACATAGACCAATGGAATAGAATAGAAACCCCAGAACTAGACCCACAAACGTATGGCCAACTCATCTTTGACAAAGCAGGAAAGAATATCCAATGGAAAAAAGACAGTCTCTTTAACAAATGGTGCTGGGAGAACTGGACAGCAACATGCAGAAGATTGAAATTAGACCACTTTCTCACACCATTCACAAAAATAAACTCAAAATGGATAAAGGACCTGAATGTGATAGGAAACCATCAAAACCCTAGAGGAGAAAGCAGGAAAAGACCTCTCTGACCTCAGCCGTAGCAATTTCTTACTTGACACATCCCCAAAGGCAAGGGAATTAAAAGCAAAAATGAACTACTGGGACTTTATGAAGATAAAAAGCTTCTGCACAGCAAAGGAAACAACCAACACAACTAAAAGGCAGCCAATAGAATTGGAAAAGATATTTGCAAATGACATATCGAACAAAGGGCTAGTATCCAAAATCTATAAAGAGCTCACCAAGCTCGACACCCAAAAATCAAATAACCCAGTGAAGAAATGGGCATAAAACATGAATAGACACTTCTCTAAAGAAGACATCCGGTTGGCCAACAGGCACATGAAAAGATGCTCAACGTCGCTCCTCATCAGGGAAATACAAATCAAAACCACACTCAGATATCACCTCATGCCAGTCAGAGTGGCCAAAATGAACAAATCAGGAGACTATAGATGCGGGCAAGGATGTGGAGAAATGGGAACCCTCTTGCACTGTTGGTGGGAATGCAAATTGGTGCAGCCGCTCTGGAAAACAGTGTGGAGGTTCCTCCAAAAATTAAAAATAGACCTACCGTATGATCCAGCAGTAGCACTGCTAGGAATTTACCCAAGGGATACAGGAGTACTGATGCATAGGGGCACTTGTACCCCAATGTTTATGGCAGCACTCTCAACAATAGCCAAATTATGGACAGAGCCTAAATGTCCATCAACTGATGAATGGATCAAGAAACTGTGGTTTATATTCACAATGGAGTACTACGTGGCAATGAGAAAGAATGAAATATGGCCCTTTGTAGCAACGTGGATAGAACTGGAGAGTGTTTATGCTAAGTGAAATAAGCCATGCAGAGAAAGACAGATGCCATATGGTTTCACTCTTATGTGGATCCTGAGAAATTTAACAGAAACCCATGGGGGAGGGGAAGGAAAAAAAAAAAGAGGTTGGAGTGGGAGAGAGCCAAAGCATAAGAGACTCTTAAAAACTGAGAACAAACTGAGGGTTGATGGGGGGTGGGAGGGAGGGGAGGGTGGGTGATGGGTATTGAGGAGGGCACTTTTGGAATGAGCACTGGGTGTTGTATGGAAACCAGTTTGACAATAACCTTCATATATTGAGAAAAAAATAGTTAACTTTGATAGGTGATTTTGTTTGGTGATATAAGATTTAAAGCTGGGGAATTTTAAGAGAGAGGGAAGGTATAGAAGACAAATGAGCCACCATATGAAATGGCTGGGCTGGGGAAGCATTGTCCTCACAGGGGAGAGCCCGGTTTCAGGTAGAGCAAGAAAGTAAAGAGAACATTAGAGAAGATGATCCCAGGGGATATGAGTGATTTTCCTGATGACAGATTAAAATTTCCAGAAGATGGTGGGGTACAGTTTTAGGATTTGGAAATGGAGGAGAATTATAGTCATAAGAGTGGAGGTACGCTGCCCTTGGTGATAAGAGTTCAGAGAATGAGAGATGCCGTGGAAGAACTGTTTTGGTTTGTGTGTGTGTGTGTGTGTGTGTGTGTGTGTGTGTGTGTGTGTGTGGTGACGAACAATATAGAGATAAATGCATAATGAGACATTCCTGATGTACAAAAAGATAGATGGTGGTAGTAAGATCTCACCCCCCCAACCACCACTATTTTGGGAAATGAGTCTTTGGAAATGGGAAAGAATGGAGAGCTTTGTAAATATAAATCACATATAAGAAATTCAATGGTTAGAAAGTAATCCAACAATTATTCAATACTCTTTAACTACCTAAATGTGTGTTTGTGTGTGTACATATATACATATACATATATAATATATACATATTGTGTTATACATAAATACATACTGTATGTATGTGTGTATACATATATAAATATACATATATAACATATATAGTATTATATATAAATATATATTGTATATAATTCTTTATATATGCATATAAAATTCTATATACATATATAAAGAATGTGTATTATCATATATACCATATATTATATAATTATTATTAAATATATACATTTCTTATATATGAGCTTATTATCCTCAAAATCCCATTCTCACAAATAAACCAATGTCTTATGTGGAGAGTTTGCTACTGCACCCTGGAATTGTATGCTTAGATACAAGATGAATGTCTCACCATTTGCTCTTTTCCTCCTATCAGTTTTCCTCGTGGTAGAATTTGCGGTAAATATTGGAGCAGCATTTACACATGATAAAAAGATAAATATAGCTCAATAATGACTCTGTCTACTTCTGTCAAGGAGGAGGGGGTCCCAGTACCCACCCAGTTGCTATAGGAAAGGACATCCATGTTAGCTACCACAATTCAGAAAGAATGAACAACAATAAGTCATGAATGGTTTCCCAAAGAGGGAAATCTTAGAATGATTTTTTTTTTAATTTTTATAAAATTCATTCATTATTTTCCTTATATGAGATAACTAGAAAAGTATGAAACATCCATTGTGTAAGATTAAATGTTGACTTGAGTTTTTTATTTCTATGGATTCTTAGATATGACACAGAAAGTGCAACCTCTCGGGGCGCTCGGTCGGTTAAGCGTCTGACTCTTGGTTTCAGCTCAGGTTATGATCTCAGGGTTCCTGAGTTCAAGCCCTGCATCAGGCTCTGCGCTGACAGCACAGAGCCTGCTTGGGATTCTCTCTCTCTCCCTCTCTCTCTCTGCCCCTCCAGTCTGTCTCTGTGTCTCTCTGTCTCTCTCTCAAAATAAATAAAAAATAAACTTAAAAAAAAAAAAAGCCTAACCTCAGTTATCTAAACCCCAGCTAGCCCACACATGTAGGTTAGCACAGTCTTGTTCTAAATCACAGTTCATTTTGCAGCGTATTTCTAGTGATAGCTGATGGAAACACTGAACATGACCTTACTATTGAGATACCTATGATATACCACACACTGTACTCTTCTGTAGAGGTCTAATGACTAATTAAAAGAACAATTAAAAAGTAATACTTTGCTTTCACATTTAATTAACACTAATTATGATTCCATGAATCACATTTCTAACATAAACAATGCCCTTGAATTGCACCCCAGCTCTAGTGTTCCTTGATTAAATACAATCCAGGTCCATTACTTAAACATACAAATTATAAAATGTTACCCCTTTGTATCTGATAATTTTATACATACATTGCTGCTAACTTTATTTTTTCTTGCTTGTTTTACTTAAAAAACATGTATATTGAGTTTATGTGTTACTCTTCTAAGCACCATAAAAATATTGATTTCATTCTCATAGAACTATCTGTAGTAGGTATCATAATCATTTTTATTGTAAAGATAATGAAACTGAGGTTCATAAGGTTAAGCAGTTTGTCTAAAGTAATCAGATATTAAGTAGTGATGCTGGACTTGAATGCATTCAGTCTAGCCTCAGGATCCGGGCTCTTACCCAATAAACAATACCATTATAAACACAATATAACTGTAAAAAGTTGATAAATAACTAATAAAATAAATTTTGAACAACCATTATGATTTAACTTATATGTGTATTCTAAAAAACAAAACATATGAATAAACAAGTAAAAAGCAGAAACAGACATATAAATACAGAGAACTCATGTTTGCCAGAAGGGAGGGGGTGGGGAGGATGGGCACGTTGGGTGAAGGGGAGTTGGAGGTACTTGCTTCCAGTTATGGAAATGAATTAAGTCATGGGAATAAAAGCCACAGCATAGGGAATACAGCCAGTGATATTGTAATAGTGTTGTATGGTGACAGATGGTAGCTACGCTTGTGGTGAGCATAGCATAACATACAGAGTTGTTGAATAAATATGTTGTACACCTGAACTAATGTAACGTTGTCAACAAACCCCTCCCCCACCCTGAAAAAGAAAAAGAATTTAAAAATACTTGTCTTCCTGCCACTCAGAACCATCTTAACTAACGCTGCTCAATGTCAGGGAGCATATATTGAAAAGGAGATTAATTCCCAGGAAGTTTATTAAGGAGTGCTTTCAGGAGCAACACCTGTGTGGAAAGAGAAAGAAGCAGGATTAAACAGAGGGTGGGCTGTGATTCAATCACAAAAAGTCTTTGCTGATCTCACGTGATGGTCTAAAGCTAGAAAGGCTCTTCAGAGTCGTCCTAAATTGAAGTGTTTGTAATCAAGACTTTCTGTCCCTGCATCAACCAGTCATTGGATACAGTCTGCCTATGGAAAAAAAGTCCTGACCTTGAGCAAGCCTGCTTTCTTGCCTTCAATCAAGTGCAATTTGCCAAAAAGGATGATGGCTGCGGGCTCTCGACAGGCAGTACTTCCACTAGTTGGGGCTTCAGTTTTGAAGGGTTAGCTGGGCCGTACCTAATGGCCTCCGCTACAGCTTCCAGAGGTATAGGAAAGACACCTTGGGTAGCGTTAGCCTAAGCCATGATCTTTTAGAACACTTTATATCACAGCAGGTCAAGAGCAGTCCATATTTTGTAATTACCCTTTTTTACATACACCTTGTGGTGAGTTTGAGGGATTTCAAGGCTCATCAAGGAAAAAGACCCGATCACTAGGGGGCAGTAGCGCCCAATGAGATTTCTTTGGGCAGCAATATGATAGGTTGCATTCAAGTGGGAAGTCCCTAACAGCATGAAAACTTCCTGAAGCCACAGGGCAGAGCTACCCTCAGGAGTGAAGGGCAGAGGAACTCCTGGGGAAAGAGAGGAATCAGACAGGAGGTTCATGTGTATGGGTGATAATTGCTCAGCAGCACAGTGTGGGTGGGGGTCTCTCAGAGAACCCTGAAGGGAAGTAATGGCTTGGAGTCTTTTATAGCTACAGTTTATCTCAACTATATATAGCAAATGTTGGGTGTGGTTTTATGGAGGTATGCAAAACAGGCAAGCTCTAAATGGCTAAAAATCTGCTTATTTGAGCTACATTTAAACAACCAGATGTATAAACATTTAGGTTTGGTGCCTATGGGCTTTTACGCTACTGATCTTTGGCCTATGTGAAGAAGTAAAAAATATACAGCCAAGGTTGATGGGCCATATTTGGCTCATTGATATATCACCTGCTACAGCCCTTGTCCAGGTACGAAAGCCTATATACCCAAACCAGCATATTTACAGTGTTCATTTTAATGGCATACAACTCCCGTATTTTTTAATTTAATATGAAAATATGACCAATGTAGTGACATCATCAGCATATTTTTTAAAACCTTCAAATGCTGCCAAACTAAAAACAAGTAAGTATTCTATGTGACTTAAGTTATATTCTTTATGATTGACATGTAAAGTTTGCTATGCATCCATATTATCTACCTTTTTCATTCTGTTTCATCTACTATAGCCTTAGTGAAGTATTATAGTACTCTAATATTACTGTATTTTTATCTATTATTGTCTCTTGCATATCCTGTCTGCCATGTTTTTTAACTATTATATGTGCATTTTAATTCTGACTTCAGCATTAAAAAGTATCATTCTTTCCCATGTATAATGCATTTAGGCTCAGGTTATATTTGATGGCAGATATTAAATTGACTTCTTATGTTTCCTTTTGCCTGATACACCTTAACACATCCATTTGTTTTAGCCTTTATGAACCAAACCATTTAATACAGAATATGTGTATATCTTGAATTGTAAGTCAAATTGGATATTATATTTAATAGATGTGTTAAGTCCATTTTGTTTGTGACAGAGCTTGATTTTGAAATATTGTTTTGGACTCCTAGTCAAGTCCTCCTTGTACTATACCAGAAGCTTCCATCCCTGGATACTAAGAAGTCTAGACCCCTAGGGATACTTGAAGGAAGAAGGGCATTATATTTAAAGCTCAGATAGAAATCAATCCCCCATTTCCCCATAAAAAGGCTGCACAGGTAAATGAAAAGGTGAAGTGTATTAGCTAAAATTGTAGGAACTCAGTGAGGAAGATAACCACTTGCTTCCCTCTACAGAAACTCTATTGAGCAATTTTAAATCTTAATAAGAAAATGTGTGGGGTGCCTGAGTGGCTCAGTCAGTTGGGTGTTGGGCTCTTGGTTTAAGCTTAGGTCATGATTTCGTAGTTCATGAGTTCGAGCCCTGCATCTGGCTCCACGCTGACAGTGTGGAACCTGCTTGGGATTCTCTCTCTACCCCTCCCCCATTTTCTCTCTCTCTCTCTCTCTCTCTCTCTCTCTCAAAATAAATAAACTTTAAAATTAATGTAGTCTTCACTGTTACACAAAAGTGTGTATTTTTTCTGTCATGAAGTATATGTAACACAAAATTTGAAATTTTACCCTTTTTTAAGGCACAATTCAGTGGAATTAATAGCATTCACAATGCAGATCTATCATTGCTCATCACTATTTCCAAAACTTCTTCTTTACCTCAAGCATAAATTATGTAGTCATTAATCAATAATTCTGACCCCCCCCCCCCAGCCCCTGGTAACCTCTATCTACATTCCAATTGTATGATTTTTTTTTCTTTTACAGATATTTCAGACAAATGGGATCATAATATGTATCCTTTTGTGTCTGACTTATTTGACCTAGCATTATATTTTTTATATTTATCCATGTTATAGCATGTATCAGCACATCATTTCTTTTAGGGCTGAATAATATTCTATTGTATGTACGTACATTTGTTTATTCTGCAAATCTGTGGATGGACACTTGGGGTTTTTCCATCTTTGGCTATTTTGAGTATTGATGCAGTGAACAATGGTGCACAATATCTGAGTTTTTTAAGTTATTTTGTGTTTGTACCTAAAAGTGTAATGCATGGATCATAATAGTAATAGTCTGTTTAGCTTTTAAGTATTCAAGTCCCTTGCACATTTAATTGGGTTGTTTGTCATTTTGTTATTGAGTTGTACCATTTTATATGTATATATACACACAAATGCTATACATACATACAAACACTATACATACACATATATTGTAGAAATGAAAACTTTATCCAATACATGATTAATAAAAATGTTCTCTAATTTTGTGGGTTATATTTTCACTTCCTTGATAATGTCTTTTGAGGGACAAAAGCTTTTAATTTTAATGAAGTCCAATTACACTTTTTCTCTTGTGCCTCATGCAAATTTCAAAAATAATTCAGCAGATGCAATGACAGAATTTTAGTTACCAATGAATGCTATTGGAATTCTGGACTTGCACTAAACTAATAATGCTATCTTATGCTTTTAATTGATGCTCAAATCATGACTTTTTCAGTGCCAGATTATTTCTATGGGTCCTAAGGGCCTATGTCACTGTAAATCAGCATGATTGGCATGCCATAATTAAGCACAAAATATGACAAATAACCATCATTCATCTTTACAAGAAATTATTTTCCTGAATACTGCTGACCTCATAACTAGGGATACAATAAAAAAAACAGTAAGGCAGTTACAGAGAAACATAAAGTGATAAAGTTATGTTGGAAGTATTAGCTAGTTTAAAAGTAATATCCTGTACTTTGATTGGCCTCCTGTGATTACATCTGTTAAAACCAGACTGGCAGTTGGAATTTAAGAAAATGGGTTTGACAGCATAGCCAAATGCTCACCTATTACACAGATGACTCAATGCATAACTTCCTGGCATTTTGCTAATTGCTGAGGTTAATAAAGCACGTCAGTGATTACCATAAATAACTACAAGTAATGCATTTTGAGCACTTATTGCTAGATGGTTGAAAATTACTGTAGTTATTAGAACAAAAGTCTGTGCTGTCTACTCAGTCTATTCTGGGCCTGCAAACAAGCATACACGTATAATCTGATGTATCCACCTACCCCACTAAGGACATACTTGAAAACTTAAGGTAAAATGGAGTTTATGCACTTAAATGATTATAGCTACCAATATTCTAAGAATAAGAAATTTCGAGTGCATTCTGTCATGCTTCACTGCTAAACCCAGCATGCAAGTGAAATTCCCCAAATGAATAATCAGGGAAGTATGTATTTGGTTATGGCTTTGTTGATGGATCCTTGAGTCTTTATCCAGCCATCCAATCCCATTCACCTTTTGAAGTTCATAGGCAGTAAAAAGTGTGGGCCCCTGAAACATAATCTTTACTATACATTGCCTTGCATAATACTCAACTGAAAGTTCTTTCAAGGTCTTGCTATATTCCTGCCGTTATAGTTTATACATATCCTTGTCTAGTCTTCTGTTCCTATACTGGATTCCTAAGCTGGGTAAGACAGGAGAAATCTAAAAGAAGTTGAGAGCTGCAGTCTTCTCCTATTGGTTTATCATGTCATGAGTAGATTATTTCTGCAGCAGTCAAAAGCTTTGAAATGAACTATGGTGCTATCTAGCTCATACGTGCATTTATTTATGCCCTTATTCACAAAGATGTTAAACACAGGAAAAGGTGAAATGCAAATAAATTATTTTAGGAAGTTGAAACAACATTGGGGACATCACTTGCAATCAGGGAGGAGATATAGTACAGTCATGTCATTTCTCTGAATAAACCAAAAACTCTTTCTAGCTGCAAATGTAAGGAAGAAAAATGAAGAGTGACACAATTGTGCTCTATAGGACAGAAACCAGCCAATTGTTGGAGTCATTCCTGCTGCTAACATCTGAAAGCCATTGCTCCCAAATATTTCAAAAAGTACTGTGATGGAACAAGGAAGCCTTTGATAACATTACTACCTACACATTATGATGAATCCCTCAGAATATTTCTAGGTCATCTGATGTTGTAGGTAGATGACATCACAACACAGAAATTCATTGAATGCAGTATTAGCATGGTTGCAGGGGAATGTAGATTTCAGGTACAGGACTTTGGAACCATTTGATTCAATCCCTGAGTAGATTTCAGAGCACCTAAAGGAATTTAGAAAGATGGCAAGACTTTCCTCTAATCATTGACTAGTATTATTTACTCAGTAGAGATTTTAGATTTTGTGTATACCTAAGTGAGCAGGTAGTAAGATAGTGTTCTGTGTCTTTACTGAGAGGCCATGTGCAAAGTCGTTCAGAGACCCAGCTTTGCAGTTGTGGATGTTTATCCTAGCAACATCACTTAACAGTTCTGTGAACTTGAGCAAATTGCTAAGCCTCTGTATACCTCAGTTTTCTCATCTTTAAAAATGGAGATAATGCCTATTTCAGAGGATTCCTGTCTTTGTCAGAGTTCCCTCAGAAGCCATTGTTGGGAAGTGATCTCAAGAACACTGGTAGGGGAGGGGCGCCTGGGTGGCTCAGTCTGGTAAGCATCAGACTTCAGCTCAGGTCATGACATCACGGTTCGTGGGTTTGAGTCCTGCGTTGGGCTCTGTGCTAACAGCTCAGAGCCTGGAGCCTGCTTCGGATTCTGTGTCTCTTTCTATCTCTGCCCCTCCCCCACTCACACTCTGTCTCTGTCTCTCAAAAATAAATAAATGTTAAAAAAATTTTTAAAAGAAAACGGGTAGGAGGGTGGAGACGTGAGACAAATGATGGAAGGGATCCAATAAAGGGTGCATTGTCAGGTAAGTAATACCATGGATGATGAGGCTCAACCCTGCTGGAGAATGGTGGAAGCAGTACAGAACCCACACCTAAGAGGTGTCCCATTCAAGGGCATGGGAAGTATGATATTTATCTGCCAATTCCTGCCATGCCTTGCTTGAGGTTAATCTGACTCAAGTAGGCTGTGCAGGCTATGTCATCCAAAGAAGGAACGTAGGGAAAAAAGTTGGTGTTATTGGCGATTGGAAGATGGCACAGATAAATTCCACATGGGAAACCTAAAATTTCCTGGGATAAAAATGAAGTGCTCTGTAGAGTGCCTGTCATAATTCAATCTTAAATACTAACAATTATAGCCCATGTAAATCAGTTTAGTTACAAGTTAAACAATATGCCATAACTAATAGTTGAGTTAAAGGTTGGGTTCAGATCTTTATGTTGAAATTGAGGAGGAAAATAAGGATTTATGCCTGAGGGGAAGGCAACCCACCTCACTTGGGAAGGTTGTTGTGAAGGGGGCCAAAACACTTAGGAAATAATTGTGAGTCTGCTTTAGCAAACAGACCAGTGTGTGATCAAGGCCCCTGAGTTCTGCTCCAACTAGCACAGCCACGAAGATTTTTAGCTTGGGAGTTTTTGTTTTTTAGTTGTGCAGAAAGCAACATAATATAAAATGAATGATTTTTAAAGTGTATTTGATTGGTATTTAGTACATTCACCATGTTGCGCAGTCAACATCCATCTAGCTCCAAAACTGTCACTCTACACAAGGAAGCCTTGTTCCCATTAAGCAGTCACTCCCCAAGGCCCTTTCCTCTGGCCTTTGGCAAGCACAGATGTGCTTTCTGTACTATGGATTTACCTATACTGATACTTCATATAAATGAAATCATACAATATATCTGACCTTTTATGTGTGGCTTCTTTCACTTTTTTTCTTTATTTTTAATTTTTTTTTTAAATTTTCTTTTTTCAACGTTTATTTATTTTTGGGGGGACAGAGAGAGACAGAGCATGAACGGGGGAGGGGCAGAGAGAGAGGGAGACACAGAATCGGAAACAGGCTCCAGGCTCCGAGCCACCCGCCCAGAGCCCGACGCGGGGCTCGAACTCACGGACCGCGAGATCGTGACCTGGCTGAAGTCGGGCGCTTAACCGACTGCGCCACCCAGGCGCCCCTATTTTTAATTTTTTTAAATGTTTATGTATTTTTGAGAGAGACACAGAGTACAAGTGGGGGAGGGGCAGAGAGAGAGGGAGACACAGAATCCAAAGCAGGCTCCAGGCTCTGAGCTGTCAGCACAGAGCCCGAAGCAAGGCTCAAACTCACAAACTGGGAGATCATGACCTGAGCCAAAGTAGGATGCTTAACCGACTGAACCACCCAGGTGCCCCTTTCACTTATTGTTTTCAAGGTTCTTTTACACTGTTGACTGTCTCAGTACATCATTCCTTTCATGGCTGCATGGTAATAGCACTGTTTGTTTATCTATGTATCCATTGATGGGCATTTGGGCTATTTCCACTTTTTGACTTTGTGACTGGTGTTATAATGAACATTTGTGCCAAGTATTTGTTTGAGTATCCTTTTTCAATTCTTATCTATTTAAACCTAGAAGCAGGATTGCTGGGTCATAGGGTAGTCTATGTTTAGCTTTATGAAAAATAGCTGAGCTGTTTTCCAGAGTGTCTGCTCCACTATTTACATTTCCACCATCTATTTATAAGAGTTTCAGTTTTCTACATCCCCACCAATACTTGTTATTTTCCTTTTTTTTTTTTTTCCAATTATGTGAAGTGGCATCTCGTTGTGGTTTTGATCTACACTGCCCCAATGACAATTGACATCAATCATCTTTTCATGCGCTTATCAGCCATTTGTATAGCTTACCAGATATAGGATTTGCAAGTAGTTTCTCCTGTTCTGTGTGTTGCCTTTTCACGCTCTGGATAATATTCTAATACACAATTTTAAATTTTGTTAAAGTCCAATTTACCTATTATTTTCTTTTATTGCTCATGCTTTCAGTGTCCTAAGAATCTGCTATCAAATCGGTAGTCAGGTTTTCATTTAAGAGTTACACTTTTAGCTCAAATATGTAGGTTATTGGTCCAGTTTGAGTTATTTTTTTTATATGCTGTGAGGTAAGGTTCCAAATTCATTCTAATGCATGTGGATAACCTTTTATCCCGGCACCATTTATTGCAAAAACAATCCCTTTCCCCAGTGAATGGTGAATTCTTTTTCTCACTCTTTCTCTTTTCACCGCATGACATGCGCATCATTCTCATATATCTACTCCTCCTCTCCTTCTTCCTTCAGTACTTTTCCTCACATTTTCCATCTGCCAAACTTTAGTCAATCTTTCTTCAGGTACGAGCTCAAATGCCATCTCTCTCCAGATCTTCTCTGCATCCACTAAGCCTGGAACAATTACTTGCCTTACTGGGATTGTGTGGCTGCTTGTTCACACGTTTATTGCAGTATTTCTCACACTCATTGTAGTTCATGTTGTCTTGCCCACTGTATTGCGAGATCTTTGAAGGCAGGGTTGGTGTATTAGGCACTTGTATAGCAAATGGAGCAGTCCTTCAATGCTTGTCTGTTGTATGACTAGATGATGAATAAAATATTGTAAATATCTAGAATTTGGAATCAACAAAATACAAATAAAGTGAAAAAGAGTTCTTGAATTTGGGGGCACCTGGGTGGCTTAATCTGTTAAGCATCTAACTCTTGATTTCAGCTTGGGTCATGATCTCACAGTTCGTGGGATCGAGCCCTGTGTTGGGCTCTGTACTGACAGTGTGGAACCTTCTTGGGATTCTCTCTCTCCCTCTCTGCCTCTACTCAGCTCATGTGCACGCGCACACACACACACACACACACACACACACTTTCTCAAAATACGTAAACATTTTTTTTTTTTTAATTTTTTCAACGTTTATTTATTTTTGGGACAGAGAGAGACAGAGCATGAACGGGGGAGGGGCAGAGAGAGAGGGAGACACAGAATCGGAAACAGGCTCCAGGCTCTGAGCCATCAGCCCAGAGCCCGACGCGGGGCTCGAACTCACGGACCGCGAGATCGTGACCTGGCTGAAGTCGGACGCTCAACCGACTGCGCCACCCAGGCGCCCCCGTAAACATTTTTTTAAAAGAGTCCTTGAATTTTATTTTTTTTTTATTTTCTTAAGTTTTTTATTTGGAGAGAGAGAGAAAGTGAGGCACACAGACGGACAGAGAGGGAGGGAGAGAGAGAATCCCTGACACGGGGCTCAAACTCAGGAACTGTGAGATCATGACCTGAGCAGAAACCAAGAGTCGGACGCTTAACTGACTGAACCACCCAAGCACCCCAAGAGTCCTTGAATTTTAAATGGCAGTATTTTGGGAACATGTGAAGAAAGTGGAAATAACCAGGATGTCATGAGGAAAAAAGATGTTAGGAAGTAAGCAATCTGCAAATTTGATAATGAGTTTGCAAATCCAAAAAATCTGTTTTCTTAGAAAAACAGTATTTGTTTACATGTCTGTCTATCTGTGTGTATAGAGAGGAGCAGAGGGGCAAGATGAAAGATTTGAAATGCTGTGAGATCACTCATACCCACCCATTTCCCTCTTGGTAATATATTATGAATCTTGAACCTGTCACTTAACAGAGATTCTGAATTCTATAGCATCTAAAGGCACACTCACATTGTTGGTTGAAATACAGAAAGATAGAACACAGTCTTATCATGAAATGATGGCAAGACATTTGTAAATAAAGGAGAAGTTTTTAATTCAGTACCTTTTATAATGAATACCTGTGGCATATATGTGAAACATTTTTACTCTTCTTGTCAGTCGTGTTTCCCTATATCCCTTCAACAAATGCAGGCCAAAGTAGGAGGTTTTGTTACCAAGGAAAATGAATACAAGTATATACATAGATGGTGTAGAAAAAACAAGAGAGAAAGAGAAAGCTATTACAAACAGGGAGATTTCCTCACAAAGAAAAGGGAAGGAGGATCCCTTTCTTTAAAAAAAAAATTTTTTTTGATATTTATTTATTTTTGAGAGACAGAGCTGTCAGCACAGAGCCTGACGCAGGGCTCAAACTCATGTGAGATCATGACCCGAGCTGAAGTCAGATGCTTAACCAACTGAGCCATCCGGGTGCCCCAGGAGGATCCTTTTCATATAGCAGAGGGAGAAAGAGAAAGAGAGAGAAGATATCAGAGGTTGGGATCTTTCCTTGACCAGATCCTTATATTGAATTTCAGAGGGGAGGGGAATGAGTAGATTAGCAAAACAAGATAATTGTTCCAAAACAAAACAAAACAAACAAACCTCAGAGAAAATCTTGTCTCTGAATTTGGGAATCTGGGTGAGAAGCACCTCACAGTGAGCACACTGTGAACACATGGGACCCAAATCAGAATAAAATTAGAAGCGTGAAGAGTAGAATTTCAGGCAGAAGGAAATTAGAAACAGATCCATGATTTCCTAATTGCTGCATATTGAGGTCATATAAAATAGATGATGGGGTAAGCTGGAGATTTTTTCAATGTTTATTTTTCAGAGAGAGCACTAGTGGGGTAGGGGCAGATACAGAGAGACAGAGGATCCCAAGCAGGCTCTGTGCTGACAGCAGAGACCCCAATACAGGGCTTGAACTCAGGAACCGTGAGATCATGACCTGAGCTGAAGCTGGATGCTCAGCCAACTGAGTCACTCAGTCTCCCCTAGACTGGAAATTTTGCCTGGGGATCAACAAGGTGGGTCAAAGATCCCATCTGATTGAAAGGTACTGGGCCAGGTCATTCCTGTTCTGTGATTGTAATGGAGTTAGAGTCAACCTCATGGGAACCTTCTTGCCAAGAGAAAGCCAGACCAACCCTTACACTTGTCTATGACAAGAGAACAGCCCAAGACTTTCATTAGCCTTGGATTTATATAGAGAAGACCAGGAGCACCTGGGTAGCTCAGTCGATTAAGTGACCAATTCTAGATTTTGGCTCAAGTCATGACCTTGGGGTTTATGAGTTTGAGCCCCGCATCAGCCTCTGTACTGTCACAGGTCACAGTGTGGAGATTCTCTCTCTCTCTCTCTCTCTCTCTCTGTCTCTCTCTGCCCCTCCTGTGTGTTCTCTCTCTCAAAATAAATAAATGAACTTAAAAAAATTGAAAAGAAAATAAAAAATAAATAAATAGAGAAGACCACCAAGGACCAAAAGGATAGTAACAAAATTCAGCTGCTGATCTAGAGACGCCTCTCCCATCACTGGAAAACACTCCAGCTGTTCCCACCCACCCACATCACTAAATGAAGGAAAAGGGGGGAAATTCTGAGTCTAAACATTTACCCAAGCGAGAGTTTACTTAAAAGAGACTATTTGAACTAGAAAAAGATTGGTATACCTTTGATTAGCAAGCTTATTGTTTTTTCTAACTATGTAGCAGAAAGTTTAAACCATTGTGGCAAATTAAGAAGACAAATTATTTCACAATTTCTTAATGTTAAAATATTGATCCAACTGTATTTTATAACACTTTCATATTTGTCTAATGCTTTATTAGTTATTTGATCTCTGTTAAGTTTCACTAGAACATATAAAGCATTTAACATAGTAAATCATTTTTGGGGCACCTGGGTGGCTCAGTTGGTTGAGCATCCAACTTTGGCTCAGGTCATGATCTCAGGGTTCATGAGTTTGAGCCCCACATTGGGCTCTCTGCTGTCAGCACAGAGCCCACTTCAGATCCTCTGTCCCCCTCTCTCTCTGCCCCTCCCCCACTAGTGCTCTCTGTCAAAAATAAACATTTAAAAAAACATAGTAAATCTTTTTTTGTTTACTATCAGATAGTTTATATATCAATGGGCTAAGCATGCATTTATAGAATAATATATAAAAATGAAATGTCTACCATCAAGAAGATAAGGAAGGACTTGGCATTCTAGTGCCCATGGGTCAAATCTGGTCCACTGCTTGTTTTTATGAGTAGAGTCTTATTGGAATGTAGTCATGATCATTTTTCTAAATACTGTCTATGAGTCCATTTGCACTACAACAGCCAAGTTGAGTAGTTGCAACAGAGACCACATGGGCTGCAAAGCCCAAAATATTTACTATCTGCCCCTTTACAGATCAAGTTTGTTGAGCCCTGGTATGAGGAATCTGTCGTTATAGATATTTGACATATTTTTACTTTTATACAATAACAACAGTCTGTCTCTAAAGCCTCTGTTTGTTAAGGGACTTAAATTACAAATATGTTAAGATATTTTTAGAAACATACTGAGTGTCTCCATAATTATGTAAAGGCTTAGGTTTAATTAATTAACAAATGGTTGTTTACTTTTTGGCTATTTTATAAAATAAATCCTGGATGACAGAAATCAGGTAACTTGAAACCATTGCAGTACCACAAGGTACAAAGAAGAAAATCATGTTTCCTTGTTTCCCCAAGTGTCCTAAAATAATGGAGTTTTTCTACACTTCTCTGCTAAGATACATTCTGCTATTATTGAACACAATAAACAGTAGAACTCTAATATCTACTAATACCCTAGACATTGCTTAAATTTTCCACTTGGGTACAGAGAGGAAAATTAAAAAGTAACCCAGTGAGCTTGTGCATTTTTTAAAAAAAACAAGTAACATTTTTAGCCCATCTTAATTGCAGAGTTCTTCTAAAGGGGAGGCAGTAAAATCTTTAAAGCTCCAATTCCAATGTTTCTAAAAGATTAAAAAAAAAAAAAAAAAAAGTACAGGGAGAAAGAGCGAATCTGGCTTGTGCACTGAGCAGAGCTCCAGATGTCAAAACTGGCTGGATATCAACAGAGTTTTCCATAGACACTGGCTGCAAGGATCTTAGACTTTTGCTGGGTTATTAAAACACTGATGTTATATCTTTCTTCAATTTTGCTATTCTGACCGTTAGCTGAAGAGAGTCAAACCATCAAGAATAAAGTAAATAATGCCAACTCTTTCAAAATTAAAACTGGAAAACCTGAAAACCAAAAAAGAAAATATCAGAGTATATTTGAGACCAAAGAGAGCCAGCAATTCCCACATTTGCTGTTTACTTACTGTTCGTTTTATTCTCTTATGCACCAATGCCATCTCATTTAGGGACTCTGGTAGCATAATATGGGTTCATGATACTTGCACGTGTGAGGTCTTAACCAAATTATTATCAAGATTCAAAGTCTCCGCAAAGCAACTCTAGCCTGAAGATTTTTGCAACACAGGGCTCTTTAAATGAAGGTAGACTAGAAACAAATGAAGCGAATAATCCACAGCGTTTCCCTCGGTTTGGGAAAGAGGCATATCAGAAATAGTTAAAGCTTATACTGTAAGCACTGCCATTAGGTGATTTTCTGTTTGTCACTGACTCAGTTGTGTGTCAGTTCAGATACATTTCATCAGTGAAATGAAGAGAAGAAATAAAACCTATGACTTTTTTTTTCTTAATGGTTAAAAATTATTTTAAACTCTTAGACCTGGAAAAATAAACCCTGGTTTTATTTTAAAAACCTCCCTGAGATGCCTGTACTTACGTGATATTTTCACAAGTTCATTCAATTAACACTGCAACGAGCTATTTTGTGCATGTGTGTTTGAAAAGAAGGCCAACTGGATGAATTTAATAAAAGAAGAAGACCCAAATGATTCAAGGATGAAAAGGGCAGGAAAAATTGCAAAGGTTAGAGCAATATATTGAAAAGGTTGAAAGAGTCTGGAACCAGCAGCTGAAAGGATGAGTTATTGATTCAAGTCCAGCTTCAGATGAATCCTTGGAGATTTGTTACAAGGTGGAAGAAGACGCTCAGAATGAAATTGAGCACCAGCACTGAACTGGTCGACAAAAGGTTTGAGTTAATTATTTACTTGTTTCATTTCTTTTGTGTTGGGTCAAGAATTTCACTTTCAACTTCTAGACCAAGATTTTAGAAAGTGATTAAAATTCGAAACTCATTATCACCATGCTGATCTATTTGTGTAAAAGAAACTAATCTCTTCTCTATTTTCCCTTCTGTATGAGGATTACTGGTGCTTTGGTTTGGTTTTTGCCTTTTACTTTTTGGACAGTCAAGAATATTTCCAAAATATTTGGTTTGGGCCATGGATAAGTCAGATACCTATTACTCTCAAAACAATTAAAACAATTCTTCTAAGAGTAAATTATTCATTTTTGGCAAAGGAGACATGTCAGTCACCCACTGGCTCTGCACTGATTTTAGAACTCCTGTATTACATTTGATTCCACTGCCTCTAGGATGGCAATTTTTAGAGCTCTTTGGTGTTCTCCAAGATACGAAGTATATTCCTCCATTGACTGTCTTCCCAGCCAAGACTTAAAAGTGAAAATGAGTAACAACATTAAAATATTATCTAAAATTTTCATTGGCACTTTCAGTGTTAAAAATGCTTGGCAAACTATAGGTACCCGTAAAAATAGACATGAAGACAAGCTGAAGTCACATATCCGGGGTTCAGCTGTCAGCTCAACCTCTTACCAGCTGCCTGATCTTGGTTTCTCTTGTGTCTCAATTTCCCGATCCACAAAATGGCGTTGAAAACGTGTCCACTATAGGATTGCGGTGAGAATGCACTGAGACAGTTCTCAGGCTGGTGTGGAGCACATTTAGAGATGCTCAGGAAATGATTAACCATTGTTGTTTTTCAGAGTTATTATTCAGGCATGATGAAATGGAGTGGAAAATGACACAGTATGTGCAAAACCACACTCTCTACGTTTTCGTAATTACATTTATGAGAAAGGTGAAGAGTAAAACCCAAACCAGAAAATTAACATAAATGACAATAATTTGACATTTACATTATAATACTTGTCTTTTACAACTGGGTATGGACTCTGCCTGATTCAAGCAATCTAGTGATTCAAATATTTATTGGGTTTGAAATTTAATTCAGTTGACTTGTTCTAAGAATACTCTATCATATCTTAACATAGCGGAAGTTGACTGAAGCTTGATGAACAACCTTCATAAGTTCCCAAGGGTGAAAGTGAATAGATGCCTCTATGGTGAAGTGTAGAGATGTGATCAGCTGTGCACATAGGGAAAGAAGCAAAAGAGAAACAACAATCGATACTTTTGTTTGCATCAGCATCTTTGTGTACTGGGTGTAGGCAAGGTTGATGTTCATGTGATGAATGTCTGGCTTGTGCATATCCTTCATTCTCAGCGTGACTATCTGATGAATACTGGTAAAGCAGCACCTGGTAAACAGTGCTTAGTGGTGCTCACAGTGCACAGACTACACGGAATTACTGGGATGTCTAAAAGGAAACCAGTTTTAATGTTTTAAGCTGATTTACAACCTCCCATACTACTAATATGCCTTTTATGTTGAAGTCCATCCCACGGTACTCTCAAAGTACAAGGAACTTTAATTGTAGGCTTGATGAAGTCAAAAGAAATGGACTGATTCTAAACATAGGTGTATGACCTGCTTCTTCACTATGCAGTGAAGTTTTCCTTATCTTCCTATCACATATCATTCAGGGGGCTGAGATGCTCAGCCAGGATAATTGGACAGTGTATGGTATTAGATTAAGTTTCCACTTCAGAAATTGTGAAAGAAGCCAGCAACTCCATCACAACATAATGAGAGCTAGAGTATCTTTTGTAATCAAAACGCTGCAGTGGGCATAATCCAGTATTTAATATCAACATTTACAGAATGAGTGATACATATTTGAAAAGTAAGTCAGTTATTTTTCATGAATGTATTTTTCCAGATAACCTTAAAAAAACAAAATTACAATTTAGCACTGTAATTCAATCTTTGTAAAATATAGCACTTGATACCCAAGAAACTTGGATAATTATCATGAAATGCAGAGAAAACCATAATTTTGAATTAATAACGGGGTCACTTCCTTATTATATATATGAGTGATTTATCTACAGCAAATATTTTTATCTCACACAGATTCTCCCTCTGACACCTCAAATGTTACAGGGTTATCAATAAGTCTACTCTTCTTGAGTGTAAATTAATTTCACTATCAGCTTTAGCAAAAATGTTTAAAATGTAAATAAGAAAAATTGTATTCTATATATTCTTGCAACTTAGCAAATATGAAAAAAAATTCTTGCTCTGTGTGTATGTGTGTATTTCTCTGCCTTTTATCTCTGTCTCTCTCAGTCTCTGTGTCTTTACAACATAGAGACCCATCTACTCCATTGGAAAGAAGATAAATTGTCACATAAACTTGTATTTTATTCTAGTTCTACCACTTATTAACCATGTAGTTTAAGTATTTTAGCCTCCTGGCTTCAAATTCCTCTTCTAAAGCCATATGTGAGAGGTCCATGGTGAGGATTAACTGAAGAAGTGTATATAACCTATCAGTAATTCAGTCAAAAATCCTTTATTTTTGCCAAAATTTCATTGAAATTCACTGAAAATATATCTTCCATGGTTTCAAAGAAAGACAAACACCATTGGCAAGAATTTAAATGCAACAAACTACTAGATTAGCAAAATGGGATATATTTAAGATGTTGAATTTAGGAAATGTCTGAACTTTTGAAAACATTTCATTAAAAACAAGGGTCAAAAAGTGATGTTAACAAGATCATAGGAAGCCCTAGACCCCCCTTCCTCCCACAAACATACCAATTCAACAGCAATTCATGGGCAAATTTCCTTTGCAAGAAATCCAGAAGCTATTTTAAAGGCTCCTGCATCCCAGGTGAATGTTAAATCAGACTCTCAAAAGCAGGTAGGAAGATTCAGGACACCCACTCACTAGTGTCCCTTCCCCAGGTGCAGCACCAATCAGGGAGAGACTCTCTATTTCCCAGCTTCACTCAAGGGAAGAAAAGGGTTAGCTCACATGTCCAGCACTCACATGTCCAATTTTTCCCAGAAGACTCCACAGAGGCCTGGCTCTGATGGATCTAGCAGTTTAGCCATCTGAGGTGGCTGGGGCTGTTAGATGGCATAGATTATCCCTTCTGCTCAGCAGAGAGTGAACAGATGAAAAATCCCAGCTTTCAGGGGCGCCTAGGTGTCTCAGTCGGTAGTGTCCAACTTTTGCTTTCAGCTCAGGTCATGATGTCACATTTCGTGAGTTCAAGCCCCGCATCCAGCTCCACGCTGACAGTGTGGAGCCTGCTTGGGATTCTCTCTCTCCCTCTCTCTCTGCTCCCCTGCTCACTCTCTCTGTCTCTCTCAAAATGAATGAACTTAAAAAAAATTTTTTTTTAAATCCCAGCTTTCACCTTCCCTTCAAAGGGGGAAGGGATGATCCATGTGTCCTGTGCCCCAGTATCGCCAAGGCCATTCAAACAAGTGGCATCAGACTTGCATCTTAGATAAGACATCTGGACTGTCATCTACGAGCTCTGTTAGGTATGGCACAGTCTAGCCACTTGGGGAAAACATAGATGGTGTTTTGGGCAGGGAGGTGTCATAGGCTCCCAACACCTGGATCAGCACAAGAGTAAACAGACAAAACCACAGCTCTCTGCTTCTTCCTTGGGAGCGAAAGAGCTCAAGAGAGGCCCCCAGAATCTCTGTCAGGGCTGATTGATGGAGATCTTCTGTACAAACCAGTCCATGATTGCTGGTACAGGTGCCTGCTTTGTCTAATGTGCAGACACCAACAGAGAAAGTCAAGGAAACTGAAGAATCAGGTAAAGATGTTACAAACAAAGGAGCAAGGTAAATCTCCAGAAACCAACCCTAATGAAACAGTTACATGATTTACCTGACAGAGATCTTGGCATTTTTCCAAAGATATACAGATGGCTGAGAGACACATGAAAAGGTGTTCAACATCACTCATCATCAGGAAAGTGTAAATCAAAACCGCAGTGAGATATCACCTCACACCAATTCTAGTCCAAGACGGCAACATAGGAGTCTCCTAAAATCACCTCCTGCCAGGAGCATACAGAATCTAGTCTAGTCATGGAGCAGTTCCCTCGAAAGAAATCCACAAACTACCTGAAGCAACTCCTACACATCTAGTGAATGAAAAAATAGCCCCATCACCCCCATCACCTGCATCAAAATGGGTGGGAAAAGCTGAGACACTCACCATTAAACCTCATTCCCAGCACATGCCATACGATTGAAGAGTGAAACCCCAACTCCAAGCTTCTCCCTGAGTTTTTGGACCCCACATCTAGTGCCCCAACTTTAAGAAAATCCCATCTGAGGGACAGGACCCCGAGACACCTGGCTCTGAAAGCCAGCTGGTCTCGCCTCCAGGAGACCCACAAGAATATGGCAAAGAAACTGTTCTTAAAGGGGTCTTCAGCACTTACTGTGGCTGTCACCCCTAGGCTCAGAACAGAGCAGGCAAAAAACACCCAGTCCCTAGTCTTTCCCTGAAAGAGGCTTATTTGCATCCCTTAGAAAGTGCTACCTGAGGGTCAGGCTTGTCAGTTTAACACACACCTTGACGCTGAGTGTGATACTCCCCAGAGACCAGGGAAGCCTGTGGACACTCCCCTGCCCTCTCCCTCTAGCCCATTCCAAGTCACCAGTATCTCCTCAGTCATATCTGGTGACCTAACTTTGGTGGATATACACCCAAAAGTGGGGTTGCTGAATCATTATGCTCAGTGAAATAAGCCAGTGACAGAAAGACAGATACTGCATGATTCCATTTATATGAGGGTGTCTAAAATAGTAAAATTTATAGAAGCAGAGAGTAGAATGGTGGTTGCTCAGGCCTGAAAGGAAGGGGAAAAAGGAAGCTGCTATTCAAAGTATACAAAGTTTCAGTTATATAAGACGTATAAATTCTAGAAATCTTGTGTACAACAGTGTGCCTATACTTAGCAATAATGTATATGTACTTAAAACTTTGCTGAGAGGGTAGGCATGCCTGGCTGGCTCAGTTCATACAGCATGCACCTCTTCATCTTGGGGTCATGAGTTCAAGCCCCAAGTTGGGCATAGAGCTTACCTAAACAACAACAACAACAAAAAAAAAAAGAGCAAGGAGGTTGCGAAGACCTCTCCGATAAAAACAAATAATTTGCTAAGAGGGTAGATCTTATTTTAAGTGTTCTCATCACAATAAAAAATTAAAATGTCGCCTACTCTGAGAACATTGATGGTTGTCTAACTAATGAAAATTCCTTGATTTACATTTCTTTAAGAAATGTGACTGAAGAAATGACAGCCACTGTTTAAGCCATTTTTTCTTTTTAGGTTTTTATTGATCCTGAAAGTACCAAGTGAAAGGCTAAAGTTCAGTTGGACCCATAAGTCTGGAGGAGGGAGGGCCATGGGAATGGATTTCAGGGTCAACCACAGAGGGTGAGTCCTGGAAAAGACCTTAGACTTTCCACTGGAAGCCTGAAGTAATTCACTCTGAGATTAAGAGTATAAACCTCAGAGCTTCTCAATTCCTGATTGGATTAATGTGACTTGAACTGCTGGCTCACCTCTCTTAGCTGACTGCTTTAAAGCATTTTTTTCTGGCATGAAAACAAAGCATTTCCAAGGTCACAAGTTACTTCTGGTATTGTGGTTGGTTGTGGTATCCCAATAGCCAAGCTCAGCAAATATCTCAACTCTTAACCTATCATCAGACTGAAAAGAAAAACTAAAGGAGATGTATGTGTACAATTTTGTCCTTTCATTTAGTTTTTGAAGTAAACGTAATATAAAAATGTGTAAGATTATTAGAATTTCATCGTTTCAAGTGCACTGTTGGTAACTACACTGGGGCACATTGAGTGATCATTGTGATGTGGTTTTTTTAAACATGTTTTATTTTGTGTTGTGATCATTTCATCATTTCTTATTTAAGGAAAATTTAGCATTAGTACTTGTTCAACTTAATGAATTTAAATCTATCGCCTGAACTGATGCAGGAAATGTAATGAAATCAAATTTGGTTTGTTGAATGCAGGTATATTTTTTACATGAATGTTATCAAGTGACATGCATCTCTGGAGGGCTCCATTTATAATCAACATGTGTTCAGCTCCAGTGGAGAGAGCTTGTGGCATTCTAAAAGCATAACTGTACTAGTTTCCCAGCTCTGTTACCATTTATTTCTGCCAATTTGAACAAGTAAATTAAGATCTACAAGCCTCATTTCCATCATGTACAAAATGGGAAGATGCATCCCTATTTCTTATGGGTGCTTAATGTGGGAAGTTTGTGTGTGTGTATGTGTAAAATACCTGCCACAATGAAGGTAACAGAGTAGACAGTCAATAAGAATTAGCCAAGATTAGGGGCGCCTGGGTGGCTCAGTTGGTTAAGCACACAACTTCAGCTCAGGTCATGATCTCACGGTTGGTGGGGTCAAGCCCCACATCAGGTTCTGTGCTGACAAGTCAGAGCTTGGAGCCTGCTTCAGATTCTGTCTCCCTCTCTCTCTGCCTCTCCCCCATTTGCACTGTCTGTCTCTCAAAAATGAATAAACATTAAAAAAAAATAAAAAAAATAATTAGCCAAGATTAATGTATGCTGATGAAGAAGGTACAAGATTTGGTCTCTGCCCACAAAGTTCATACGATCACACTGGGAAGATACAGGGCATTGAAAGGTGGCCCCCCAAATGATCTCTCCATGTCAAATTCCTGGAACCTGTGAATTTTACCTTAAAGGTTGAATCCTATACTAGTTTTTAGACAGTATAGGAAAAAGGGTAATTTGAAGATGCAATAAATTTAAGGTCTTAAGATAAGGAGATCATCCTGAATTATCCCTGTGGGCCTTTAATGCTATGAAAATCCTTATTAAAAAGGCAGAGGGAAGGGCACCTGGGTGGCTCAGTAGGTTAAGCATCCAACTTTCAGCTCAGGTCATGATCTCATGGTTTGTGAGTTCGAGCCCGGCATTGGGCTATGCGCTGACACTGATGGTGCTGAGCCTGCTTGAGATTCTCTCTCTCCCTCTTTCTCTGCCCCTTGCCCACGTGTGTTCTCTCCCTTTCAAAATAAATAATCTTAAAAAATCACTTATAAAAGAAAAAAAGGAAGAGGGCTATTTGAGACAGGGGATAAAACACACAGAAGTGATAGAGGCAGGGTGACCATGAGGGGTGACCATGAGGCAGAGATGGGAGCAATGGAGACAAGCCAAGAAATGTCTGCAGCTAGCAGAAACTGAAGTGGCAAGAAATTCTCCCACAGAGCCTCCTGAGGGACTATGACCCTGCAGACTCTTGAATTCAGACTGCTGAGCTCTAGAACTGTGCAACAATACATTTCAGTTACCTTGGACCCCCTAGTTTGTGGTAATTTGTTATTGCAGCTCTAGGAAACTAACATGGGAGATGAGAGAAGGCTACATTTCTAGTGGCAATCGATCAAAGAATGCCCATTATAATAAGTTATATCATTATTTTCTTGCTTCAAATTGCAAAATAGTCTTACCCTTTAAAATGTCACAAATTAAGTCATTTATTCATGCATTTAGATGGTAATTACATGGTTTTGATTGTATGACAGATCAGTCCCAGGAGAACAGATATGAATTATTATTATCCTGAAAGAGCTTATAAACCAGCAAAGGGCATTATAATGGAATAAAACTAAATGTAATGTACAAACCATACCTAAGCCACTTGTAGACTTTGAAGTAGCAATAAATAATTTGGAAATTAATTTTGAAACTCATAAAGTTGATTATTTTACTAAAGTAATTTAATTACTCATGTGTATGTACACACAGAGACATACATATACTTGTGTCTTTTCACAAATAAATTTTTCAAAATTAAATGCTAAAACAGCACCTCTCAGGATTTTCAACTTAAATTCCTTTTTTTAAAGTTTATTTATTTTGAGAAAGAGAGAGAGCATGAGCAGGGGGAAGGGCAGAAACAGAGAAAGAGAGAGAGAGAGAATTCCAAGCAGGCTCTCCGTGCAGAGCTCCACTTGGAGCTCGATCTCATGAGCCGTGAAATCATGACCTGAGCTGAAACCAAGAGTTGGACGCTTAACCGACTGAGCTTACCAGGTTGAGCCCCCCGGGTGCCCCTTAAATTACTCCTTGTTCTACAAATGGGTTCTATGTGATTTTTGGAGAATTTAAGTGAAAATTAATTTTCATTATGGGAAATGAAAAATTTAATCTTCTTGGTATAATCTTTCTATTTGGTTCTATTTTTTGTTCTTAGAAACTGAAATTAAAAACGAAAAAAAGTGAGGGTTGGGACGCCTGGGGGGGGGCTCAGTCGGGTGAGCATCCAACTTCAGCACAGCTCATGATCCCGCAGTTTGTGAGTTCCAGCCCCACGTCGGGGTCTGTACTGACGGCTCAGAGCCTGGAGCCCCCTTCAGATTCTGTGTCTCCCTCTTTCTCTGCCCACACTCTCGCTGGTGGTCTGTCTCTCTCTCCCTCAAAAATAAATGTTAAAAAAAAGTTTTTTTTTTTTTAAGGTGAGAACAAAAAAAATAGAATTATTTAATTCAATATTCGATAAAGCTATTAATAGGCAGAAATCATTTTAATTTTTAACAAGGACCAGTTGTACATAACATCTTAACATAAGAAATGAAGAATGGCCATTTCAGGCATAAATCAGAAGTGCTAATAGATGCAATTGATAACAAGGAGATATTTTGACATTTATCAAATCACATTACAGAGGTTACAAGACAACTTTAATAATAAGGTGGTGACAGAGATATTCACAAAACATATATTCTAAATAGCCATTACAACTTGGTCCATGATTGTCTCAGAGGACCCATGTCCAGAAAATATGAACACTTTTGCACATAAAGAAGTGAGCAAATCATCCATTTTCAGATAGAGACAACATTTAGGGCAATGAATAGCATCTGGAAAGAAAAGATGGAAATGAAGGATAACATATACAAGTTTACAGTTCAACTTGAGCAAGTGTCATTTATTACAATTAAGTTTTAATTGAAAAAAACAATAAAAAATTAGTATCTACAGTAGTTACAGGAGATATTAGAAGCATGGATTCAAAAGATAAATTGACATTTTAAGAGCCATAGTAAAATAGTCAATGGTCATGATTATAAAGAAAAATAAAAATGTAAGTTGTGAAACACTGGACAATGACTAATTAATTGTCTAGTCAACTGAGCATACTGTCTAAAAACTAGTATAGGACTCAACCTTCAAGGAAGTTGCCAGTGGCCAAACAAGTCAGCAACTAAAACAAAGGAATATGTCAGGATGACAAACACCTTCAACCATTTTTTTTTCCCCTAGAAACTTTGCCTAGGGTTTAAGACAAAACATGAACATGGTATGTTTGGGCCTAGACATTAGTTCTAGCCTACTACTCAGTTGTTTAGTTCTAGCATACTACTCAGTTGTTTATTAGATGATAAATGTCAGTTCAAGAGAATGCTATAGCTTCTTCACAAAAGTAAAAATGCCAATGATTTTCAAAATGCTGTCACCATAAATCAGAGTAACTCATTCTACATCAGGATCCAGTCCATACACACACACCTTTGAAAAACAGTATCACTAAGCAATTCCTAACCTTACTACATGTGATAATCTCTGATACTTTTTATTCTCTCTTATTCTAGTCTATTTCTTTTTTATTATTGTTTCAGTTTATTTATTTTGAGAGAGAGAGCACAACTGGGGGAGAAACAGGAAGAGAGGGAGAGAGAGAGAATCTTAAGGAGCTTCTGCACTGTCAGTGCAGAGCCCAATGTGGGGCTTGAAGTCATGAACTGTATGTGAGATCGTGACCTGAGCTGAAATCAAGAGTTGAACACTCAACCGACTGAGCCATCCAGGAGCCCCTATTCTAGTCTATTTCTTTGAAAATAATGCTAGTTTTGATAGACTCATGGGTTGACACCTGCATGTTGAAAAATTCTGGTCTAAAGAGGAATATTGGAATATATAATTGATTTAGATCTTATTAGTTATAAGCCTTGAACACCAAATAAAACCTCTTTAAACCTACACTTTTGGGGCGCCTGGGTGGCGCAGTCGGTTAAGCGTCCGACTTCAGCCAGGTCACGATCTCGCGGTCCTGTGAGTTCGAGCCCCGCGTCGGGCTCTGGGCTGATGGCTCAGAGCCTGGAGCCTGTTTCCGATTCTGTGTCTCCCTCTCTCTCTGCCCCTCCCCTGTTCATGCTCTGTCTCTCTCTGTCCCAAAAATAAATAATAAAAAAAACATTGAAAAAAAAAATTAAAAAAAAAAAAAAAAACCTACACTTTTCCCTGTGAACTGTAACCTGTCCAAAAGAGGTATGCCCTCCTGTTACAGCGATGTCATAACATTGTATGGTTGGCTGAATTAGGAAGAGTAGGAAGTGGGGACAGCAGCTATGGGGCACTTAGGTCGCAGCTCCTCCTTAGCTTTTTCTTTTTCTTTTTTTCCTCTAAGTAGGGCTTGACCCACAACCTCTCCCAGCTGAGCCAGCCAAGTGCCCCACAGCCTTAGTGTTCTTGCCACATGCATGGGAAATATCACTAACTGATCACTTCACTCCTTATCAGTTGTATTGGACACCCCTTCAAAATCCTTCAGACAGCCTTTGTTGATGGATGAGAGCTGCCTGCACTGCAGTCACTTGGAAATCCCTGAAATCTAATTCTTTGGGGTCTCTAAAATAAGCAAGACACACATTAGAATCACTAAGAAGGAATTTTTCATTACAGTTAAAAGTTTAAGCTTCCAATCAGAGTGATGTCAGCAAGGGGGTGAAATAGGAAGCCCAGACTATTTACCCCCCCCCCCCCACAGAAACAACTTCACAATTCCAATTGCCTTTATGAGAAACCCAGAAACTGGTTAGGAGGTTCCTATACCTAAGGTGACTCATAGACAAGATGAACCATGAAGAACCATATTGAATCCAGTATGAAAATTTGTGGCATTTACTCTCCATAGGCCCTCTCCACATGACAGCACTGTACGGGAAAAAATTCACAGTCCCCAGCTTCTCAGTGGAGATGGAAAGGAAAGAGTGGAACATATATCCAACATTCAATCTTCTGACTTCCCCCAGGGCTGCCTAAAGGACTAGTTTCAGTCTTGCCTGAATCTAAATGCTGACAGGAATGTGAAATAGGTCAGGGACCTCTGAGAAAGGAGATCAATGCAGCTTAGACTAGCACCAGAATCTGCACTACTGCAGAGACACCAGCCAAAGAAATCTTGAAGAAGAAGAGAAGAAGAAGAAGAAGAAGAAGAAGAAGAAGAAGAAGAAGAAGAAGGAGGGGAGGAGGAGGAAGAGGAGGATAGAGGCCTCACATTTCCTGTTTTCAAAACATACTACAAAATAACAGGAACCAAGATGATGTGCTACTGGCATAAAGACAGACACATAGACCACTGGAACAAGACTGAGTTCAGAATAGAGAGACCTTGTGTATATGGTCAAATGATCTTCAACGAGGGTGCCAAGACTACACAATGGGGAAAAGCAAATGGTGCAAGGAAAACTGGATCCCCACATGCAAAAGAATGGAGACAGACCCTTATTGCGCACAAAAATTAACTCCAGTGGATTTAAGGCCTAACCATAAGACCCAAAACTGTTAAGCTTATAGGGGGGAAAAAAACGGAAAAACGTCACATAGATAGCAAAGATTTCTTGTCTGTGATGCCAAATGCAGAGAAAACAAAAGTAAAAATAGAAAAATGAGACTATATCAACCTTAAAAACTTCTGTACATCAAAGAAAACAATCAAAATGAAAAGTCACTTTACAGAATGGGAGAATACATTTCCAAATCATTTATCTGATAAGGGGTTAAGAACCACAGTATATAAGGAACTCCTGAAACTCAAGAACCAAAAATTAAATAACCTGATTAAACAATGGACAAATGATGTTAATAGGCATTTCTTTAAAGACAATATACAAATGGCCAAAGAGCATATGAAAAGATGCTCAAAATCACTAATCATATGTGCAATGCAAATCAAAACTACAGTGAGTTACCACCTCACAACCATTAGGATGGCCAGTTTCAAAAGAGGCAATAACAAATGTTTGCAAAGATATAGAGGTGGTGGACCCTTGTGCATTAATCCTGAGAATATAAAATGGTGAGGCCAGTATGAAAAAAATTAAGGAAGTTCTGCAGAAAATTAAAACTAGAATTGCCATATAAACCAGCAATGCTGGGGTGCCTGGGTGGCTCAGTCGGTTAAGCATCTGACTTTTGATTTCGGCTCAGGTCATGATCTCATGGTTGTGAGATTGAGCTCTACACTGTCAGCAAGGAGAATCCCTGCTTGGGATTCTTTCTCTCCCTCTCTCTCTGCCCCTCCTGCTGCCTGCTCACTCTCTGTCTCTCTCTTTCTCTCTCTTTCTCTCTCTCAAAAATAAATATAAACTTTAAAAAAGAAAACAAGCAATTCTACTTCAGGGTATATATCCAAAAGAATGTGAAGCAGGATCTCAGAAGGATATTTGCACACCCATATTCATTGCACCATAATTCACAATGGTCAAAAAGTGGAAGCAATCCAAATGTCCATCAAGGGATGAATGATTAAAGAAAATGTGGTATATGCATACAACAGAATATTATGCAGCCTTTAAAAAAGATATAGTCCTGTCGTATGCTACAACATGAGTGAACCACAAGGACATTATGCTAAGTGAAATAAGCCAGTCACAAAAGGACATATACTATATGACTCCTCTCATATGAAGTATCTAAAGTAGTCAAAATCATAGAAACAGAAAGTAGAAAGGTGGTTGCCAAGGGCTGAGAGGAAGAGAATTAATATTTACTGGATATAGAGTTTCAGTTTTAGAAGATGAAAAATTCTAGAGATCTGTTGCACAACAATGTGAATATACTTAACACTACTGAACTGCATACTTGAAAATGGTTATTAAGATGGTTGTTATGAATTTGTCAAATTAACAATTAATATGGGGAGCACAGGGTATCAAATGGTACCTGTTGAGCTATGGTTCAACAATAGACTACAAGAATTGAAAGAGACCTTTATTACTCACAGGTCCTGGAGGAAGTACCTGGCACACCTTGAGGGGGCCATACAAGGTAGTCAAGGCAGACTGAAGACAGGGAGAGACTGGAGGCAAATGGAGCACATGCCTTAAATACTGGTTCATGGGTAGAGAGCTTTGAGGTTTCCCAGATAAGGCAGGACTGGTCAATTCACACCAAAGGAGTGGGGTTTTGGTAAGCCGCAAGGGAATCTTATACATGGGACACATAAGAGGGAAGCATGGGAGACTACTAAGGACAAGGACAAGGACTGTTGGGGGGAGTCATATCAGGAACTTCCATTTCCTTGTGACTCAGCCAGCAGCTAATGAGGGCATGCGTTCATGACTTCACCTCAGGTCATGATCTCATGGTTCCCTCTTTGTGCCCCTCCCCTGCTTGTGCTCTCCCAATAAATTAATTAATTAAGTAAGCAAGTAATAATTTCTAAATTTAATTATATAGGGAGAGTTTAAAAATTATCTTCTTCTAAGTTTAAATATGAGTATCTAAATCATATCTTTAAATTGGTTTTATGTGAATAACTTTTATAAGAAATACCCATCTTCCAAATTATTGTCACTTCAAAACTAATTTAGACAATATCAGTTTCCAAACAATATTTTTAAGACTAAAAAATAGATCCTTTTTAAAATATCTATTAGACTCAGTAATTAAATGAACATTGATATTCATGGCCAAAAATAGATAAGTTCATTCTCAGGACATCTCCCTTATGTTAACTATATCATTCCAGAAATGCCTAAGTATCTTGAGTAAAAAAAAAACAAAACAAAACAAAAAAAAAACAACAACAGTTTACCTTGTTGTCTAAGGTATCCTGCCCCAGTTCCATTTTAGGATAAATGGCTCTAACACAGGCATTACAAGTCCAAAGCCTTTTGAATTTTTGTGAATAGTTTACATATAATATGTTTGAATATTTGGCTAGTATCTGGTTACCTATGGCTTATTCCTCCACTTTGATGGATGGACTTTTATTGTTAATTCATGTTTATTGTTACTAATGTCAATTTTTTTTGAAACACAAGTAAAATAAGGAGTCACATGGAGTCTTTTCGGTTCGGTGATAGAGAGATTCCTTTATAAGGTATCCAAGGTTTTCAAGAACAGCTTAACCAGCAAAATATTTCAGTATTCTATGTGAAAGAATTTCTGCCTGTTTAAAGAAATTGCTTACACTTCTCATATTTAGTAAAACGACTGTACCATGTATATTTAATCTTGTGGTATAGGAGTACAGGTTTTTAAATAAGGATATTTTTTAAATAAAGATATTGAAAAGTTGCTGAAATTTAGAAAATTGAAAAAAATTGAAGAAATCAGAAAAGATTGAGATACTATTTTAAAATATGAACAAACAGATGTATTGAATTTTACATGCTATAAACCTTTTCAGAAGAAATTTGAATACCTGTAAATTTTCAAATAAATGTAAGGTATTTGTGGCAATTAAATATATAATTTTTATGTTCATTATTTTCTTACAATAGGAGAAACATTTGTGAGGTAGCAGACTCCAGGTACATATTGAATTAAATTACTCAGCTGAAATTCCAGGGAACAGTTTAGGAAATAGTGTGCTAATATACTTTTTTTTTTTTTTAAGTTGAGTTCATTTTTATGGAGAGAACTTTTAAGAAAATGAAGTAACTTTAGTTCATCCACATTGGAATTCATACACAACTCCAACTAGTTAATGATTTTATGTTTTCCAAATACCACTAACACTGGTTTCTGGGCTTACAGGGCTAAATGTAGCTACTACATGGAGTTTTATTCCTACTTTTTCTAGAACAACTTTTACCAATTAGAAGTAAAATTTTACCTCCCTTTGGAACAGTAGAATTAGGACATAGTTTAACTGAGTTTCACATTGCCTCTGCTCAGATAATTAAGTCTTCCTTTTTTTTTTTTTTTTTTCAACGTTTATTTATTTTTGGGACAGAGAGACACAGCACGAACGGGGGAGGGGCAGAGAGAGAGGGAGACACAGAATCGGAAACAGGCTCCAGGCTCTGAGCCATCAGCCCAGAGCCCGATGCAGGGCTCGAACTTACGGACCGCGAGATCGTGGCCTGGCTGAAGTCGGACGCTTAACCGACTGCGCCACCCAGGCGCCCCTTAAGTCTTCCTTTTGAAAGTTGGCCAAGAGTGGGGCACCTGGGTGACTCAGTCAGTTAAGTGTCTGACTCTTGGTTTCTGTCAGGTCATGATCTCATGGTTCCTAAGTTGGAGCCCCGCATCAGGCTTCACACTGGGTGTGGACCCTGCTTGGGATTCTTTCTCTCCCTCTCCCTCTGCCCCTCTCCTGATTGTGCTCTCTCAGAAAAAAAAATAAATAAATAAATAAATAAATAAATAAATAAATAAAGTTAGATAAGTGAAATTATACAGTATATAACCTGTTGGAATTGGCTTTTTACATTCAGCATACTTAATGGCTCATTCTTTTTACTTCTGAGTAGTAGAACATGGTGTGGATTTAACATAATTTATTTAACCATTCGCCTGTCAAGGACATTGGATTGCTTTTGGCTATTACAGATAAAGCTGTGTGTTCTTACATTTCACTTATCTAGGTTAAGTGCCTGAGAGTACAGTTACTGGACTCTATGGTAATTGCATTTTTAGTTTTAAGAAACTACTGTACTGTTTTTCACAGAGGTTGTACTATTTTGCATTCCTACCAGCAATGTATGAGTGGTCTGACTTCTTCACATCATCACCAGCATTAGGTACCGTCACAATTTATTTTTTACTTTAGTGATTTTACTTGTTCTTGTAGGTGTATAGTGAAATCTCATTATGGCTTTAATTTGCATTTCCCTAATAGTCAGTGTGTTAAATATATTCCCATTTGCATGTGTGCCATTTATAGGCCTCATTCAGTGAAATATGTTCAGATTTTTTACTGTTTTCTAATTGGATTGTCTGATTTTTCACTGTTAAGTTTCAAGAGTTCTTTATATATTCCAGATATGTGGTTTGTAATAATTCTCTTTTTTTTTAATTTTTTTTATAGTTTACTTGCTTTTGAGAGAGAGAGCAAGCATGAGTAGGGGAGGGGCAGAGAGAGAGGGAGATACAGAATCCGAAGAAGGCTCCAGGCTCTGAGCTGTCAGCATAGAGCCCAATGTGGGGCTCAAACCCACAAACCGTGAGATCATGACCTGAGCTGAAGTCGGATACTTAACTGACTGAGCCACCCAGACACCCCAAGTTTGTAATAATTTTCTCCCAGTCTTTTTATCCTCTCAGCAAGGTCTTTCTCAGAACAAAAATTTAAAATATTGATGAGGTCCAATTTATCAAATTATACTTTTCGTGTCAGGTCTAGAATTCGGCCTACACACTGATCCTGAAGATTTTCTCCTGTGTGTGTGTGTGTGTGTGTGTGTGTGTGTATGTGTGCGTGAGTGCATGTGTGTGTGTGTTTTAATTAAAAGGTTTTATAATTTGGGGTTTACTAAAATTAATGTCAGTGATCTACTGATCTAATTTTTGTGTAAGTTGTAACACGTAAGTAGAGATTCTCTCTTCTTTTGTTTTCGTTCATGAATTTCCAGTTGCAGCAAGCATCATTTTTTGAAAAAGGATATCTTTCCTCCATTAAATTGGTTTTGCATCTTTGTCATCTTTTGCATCACTTGAGCAAAACAACATTTATTAATGTCTATCTTTGTCCTATAATCCAAGCTGTGCAAGATCTTCAGAGTAAACTGAACTTGGAAGTTTAAGTCCCCAGATGTTAGAGCATCTTTCTAAACACATTGGGCTTTCCAGAGATGCACATTAAAAACATTTGTGCACAGGTTCATAGTGAGCAGCCTACTGGACTGCCTACTGGAACAGGAGCCAGTATATTTCAGATGAAGATAATGGAATTTGAGTTCTCTATTAGATGTTATTCAGTCAAAATGGACCAGATGCACAAAAGTATATAAATGTTGTCAAGAAAACTGTTGTCTACAATTAAGAGATAAAAACAGTAAGTAGAATCCAAACCAAAATGGTACAGATATTAGAAATAGGAGAAGTATTTTTGTAAATATACTCAATGAATTAATATGACTGAAATTTTATAAAGGTTGGGACAGGTAAAGGAAATTACAGTTATATAAGGTTATTAAATTTATGAAATAAATTGTCAAATGACAATTGTGAAGTGGGAATTGGGAGGAGATACCATAATGCCTAATTAACGGGGAAAAATTGAATGGTTTCCCCTAAGATTAGAAATAAGACAAGAATATCCATGCTCAGCATTTCCATTCAGTTTTGTAGCTGAGGCACTGGTCAGTACAAAAAGACAAGAAAGAAGGAAGGAAGGAAGCAAGGAAGGAAGGAAGGAAGGATGAAAGGAAGAAAAAGGGAGGGAGGAAGGGAGGAAGAAAGGGAGAAAGGTAGAGAGAAAGAAGGCAGGGAGGGAGGGAGGGAAGAGGGAAGGAAGGGCTTAAAGATTGAAAACAAGAGCAAAAACTTTTCTTACACATTGTTGGCATGATTACCTTAAAGAAGATCCTAAGAAATCTACAAGAGAGAAAAGGTAGAAAATATAAGTGAATTTAGCAATATCATGGAATTTATAAAGTTTATAAACACCAGTTGCATTTCTCTATATTAGCAACAACGAGCTTAAAATTAAATTAAAAATTATCTTTATAATAGCCTCCAAAACACTTATAAAAAAGTACAAAAAATATGCAATGTCACTGAACTGGAAAGTACAACACATTGCTGAGAGAAACCTAAAATGTATGGAGATTGAGAAATACATCATGTTCAGAGAGCAGGAGACAATATTCTTAAGATGCTTATTCTTCCCTATTTGATCTATACAGTCAATGTAACCCAGTCACGATACCAACAAACATTATTTTGTGGAAATTGCTAAGCTGAAACTAAAATTTATATAAAAATGTAAAAGAGATGAACAACTTTAAAAAAACTAAGCAGTTGGCGAAGTTACATTATCTGAATATAATGCTGTATTAATCGAGAAAGTCTATTAGTACAGTTACATGTACTAATCAATGGAATACTAGAGGCTACACAATTAAACATATTTGGAGCCAATTGATTTTTAACAAAGATCAAACATAATTTAATAGAGAAAAGGTCGTTTTTTTAACACATGATATTAGAATAGCATGATGTGTCAATGAAAAACATGCAAAACCAACAAGAAAAAAACCTCAATACCTTAAACCACACACACACAATGCCAACATGAATCATAGATGTAGATGTAAAAGCTAAAACTATAAAATATCTAAATGAAATCAGGAGAATAACTCCATGGCCTTTCAGCTGGCAAAGATTTCTTTGATAGGACACCAAAAGCATTAACAATGAAATAAAAAATATAAATATTAACAATTAGCTTTCATCAAAATTGATAAAATGGACTTTATTAGCTTTAAAAAACATTTACTCTTTGAGAAACATAGTTAAAACAAAAGTACATGCACAAAATGTGAGAAAGTATTCACAATTTATGCAGTTTGCAATAATCAATATGCATGCAGATAACGAAAAGAAAGGATGAGTAGCTGTGTTAAGGACATAGGATGTACAGCTGTCATTTCTCACTTGAAATTCACAAGGGGAGGTTTTGTCTTTGTTAGGCTTAAGATAAGAATGCATCTGGGCCCAACATTTCCACTGCAATATGCATACTTAGAAAAACTCCTGAATAATAATAGCCAGAAACTGGAAACAATCCAAATGTCCACCAACAGTACAGTGGATAAACAAACATCATATTCTTAAAAGTGTTTATTATACTGTACTGAAAATCAAACAAATGCAGCTGCATATAATAACATAGATGAGCTTTGCCAACATAGTTTTGATACAAAGATTCCAATTATATGAATTAAGGCAATATATAAAAGTAAACTATATTGTTTAGACATATATCATTTGGTACTAAAATTATTTGAAAAGCAAGTACAATAAAACCTTGGATTGTGAGTAATTTGTTCTGTGAGTGTTTGGCAAGACGAGCAAACATTCTAATAAAGATTAACTTGATAAACAAGTGATGTCTTGCAATACAAGTAGTACGTGAGGCCGAATGTCACATGATCAAAACTGAGCTGATGGTTCTTGAAATTTGCTTTGGTATATGAGTGCTTTGGATTATAAGCATGTTTCCAGAATGAATTATGCTCACCTACCAAGGTTTTACTGTCTATGGTTAGCATTAAAGGTGGAATCAAGGTTATGAGGGCTTATGTATGGGAAATGACCCCTCGGTAATGTTCTATTTCTTAGGGTCATGGTTAAATTATACATTTATGTTTTATGTATTTTTTGTGTATAAGCTTATCTGTAACTATTTGGAAAAAGAGTCTAGGATTTTCCTAGCCAGAGGAATTTGACTCTTCCTCTTTAACACTCCCATTATACTCCAGTCATACAAGTAATACGTGTAGTTTTAGCTATGATTTGGGTTACTTTACATTTCTGTTTTTCTCCAAGTATTTTAAGCAGTAGTGAAAGGGGTCTGGATGTCAAGAGTTAAATGCAAGAAATGTTTCCTGAAGTGAGCCAAATCAATAAAGCAAATGTCTTGTAAAGAGATAGAATGGATGAAGCTGTACTTGTCATTTTGCAGATCGGAAGACGTAAGTCCAGGAGTCATTAAGTACCGGGTCAAAGTTATAGTCAAGTAATAGCACGTTTACCTCAGGACTGGATGCCAGGCATTTCGGATATGTTTCCCCCATTCCACTACTTCGTACCAACTGGAAATGGGGCAATATCCACTAGGGCAAGCTCTGATGAGTCTTACTTTTAAAACTGTAATGTACAAAAAAGTCTCATGCTCATAGTGACTGAAGGAATCATTTAAGTGATAAACTGGCAGCTAGAAGGTCCAAATTTGCCTTCAGATGGTTTTTAATTATGCTGCCTTTTTATTTACTTATGTATTTGTTGTTGCTGGAGGTGGTAGGGAAGTGAAAGGGGGTGTATTTTGAATGACTCTGGACCAACTTGGTACTCTAGAGGACACCAAAGTCACCACCACTGCTTGGTTTACTCTATCCGTAAGGCACATTTACACTTCCCACAGGCTTAGCATTCACAACTTCCTTTAATCCCTTTCCTTGTTAAATGAGCTAAATCCCAGACAATTAATGTGATTTAACGATGGCATAGATTGTTTGTGCCACAGCCAGATTAAAACCCAAGTCTCTTTATTCCCAGGCCAGGGATCTTTATGCTGCTTCACCTTGTTTATTTTTATTTTTTAATTTTTTTAATGTTTGTTTATTTTGAGAGGGACAGAGAGAGAGCGTATGAGAGCTGGGGAGGGGCAGAGAGAGAGGGTGAGAGAGAATCCCAAGTCTGTGCCATCATCACAGAGGTTAATGTGGGGTTCAATCCCATGAACTGTGAGATCATGACCTGAGTCGAAGTCGAGAGTTGGATGCTTAACTGATAAAGCCAGCCAGACGCCACTGCTCCGCCTTTTTAAAAACTTTTAACAAAGAATTCTAAATTGTTAGAAGTGCAGATTAGAAGGTGCACCTGTGGCAAAACTGTTTTTGGTGTTTCACATTTATTTTCTGCTAGTTCACCACTTTGCTAATTACATGTAACTTGCTCTCTGATACATGATGATAAATGTTACATAATCATGCTATGGACATGTAATAAATTTTAAGTAAGTGTTATTTTTCATATATTCCATTCGTTTCTTCAGTAAATATTTAGTGAATGTGTAACTTGCAAGGTGTGCTGATAAACATTCAGAATATGGCAAATCAACTGGACAGACATGACCCCACATTATTGAAGCTTCCATACTACCAAGAGAAACATAATGATTAACTTATTTATAAATGTAATTATTTAACTATAGCAGTACTAAATTTCAAAGTGTGGCTGGAATGAGAGCATACAACAGGGAACACTTGACATAAGAAACTGGAGAGTTAGTTAGAAACGGCCTACTTGGGGGACTGACTTCTAAAAAATAGTAGAAAAGTAACAGGGAGCAGGGAAAGGTAGAGCAAAGATAGAAAGAACATTCATTCCTTAGAGGAACTCAAAAATCACCCTTGTGGCTGGAGTGTAGAAACAAAAGAAAACAATCACAAGATTTTATGTTCAGGACCTTCTAGGACATAATAAAGAGTTTGATGTTTACCCTAAGAGCGATGTAAAACCACTGCAATATTTTATGGAGACCCTCATCATCAGATGGATTATTTTGAAAGAATATAATGAACGCTGAATGGAAGAGGAGTGTAAGGGATGCCAGACTGATTTGGGGGAATTAATAAGGTTACTACAGAGTATAAGATCCTAACGATGAAGACTTGAAATTGGGAAATGGCAACATGGATAGAGAGAAGTAGATGAATTCCAGAGATGGTGATTTAATGGGATAGAGAGGGTGAGGACAAGAGTTGTATTGAAAATAATGACTGGTCCATGGACACCACCACAGAAAGCAGATGCCACCAATAAACAATAGATAATGGCACTTATCAGTGTGGACCACCTGAATAGAAGACCTGGCTGGCGAATGTCAGAGATAGTCACACCTCTCACTGAGACCTAGAATAGTGAGAACAATTTTGGGAAAACAAGTAAAAGCTTACAGAATAATGACTATGTTAAAAACAAGCTAAAGAGACAAATTAAACATATAACTGATTTCCCTTTACTCATTTTGCTCTGAAAATTCCAATCAAGGAGCATATTTTAAGGCTGAATAAACTATATTCCATAATAGTCTTATTTTTTTTTATTTTTTTTTTAATGTTTTTATTTATTTTTGAGGCAGAGAGACACAGAGCATGAGCAGGGGAGGAGCAGAAAGAGAGGGAGACACAGAATCCGAAGAAGGTTCCAGGCTCTGAGCTGACAGCACAAAGCCCGACGCGGGGCCCGAACCCACAAACTGCGAGATCATGACCTGAGCCGAAGTCGGACGCTTAACCGACTGAGCCACCCAGGCGCCCCCATAATAGTCTTATTTTTTAAAGGAGAATCTTTCTTTGAAAATTTCTACTTGTTTAATATTCACTTCAACTAATTAAACTAAGAGGAATTTTTTTAAAAAGACCTAATCATTTTTGCACTAAAAATATTATGTCTATTATTCTTATGAAATTAAATAAAGCTATATGAAATGCTGTTAATCATTGATAATTTAACAATGACTTTAGAGGTCACTAGAAAAGTCATTTCTAATTAAAAATTACACATTTAAAAATTATAACATAGGACACAAAAAGTTACAGTAACTTTCAAAATATTTTGATTTAAAAAATGGACATCCCAGTATTATATCACTTAGAATTCCGTAAAGAGTTTCTTCCCTTTATAAACATTTATTTTTCTTAAAAATTCTAGTGTATGTTCAGATAAATATAGGTTATCCCTAAAATAGCCAAGAAGCTAGCCTATAAATATTGGATAAATAAATCAAATGTGTTTTTATACTTGTTTTTTTTTTCTCCTAATAAAATAACACCAACATAGAACTCAGTCAGACAGCCTGAGTAATGATAGTTGCACAGTCTGCGTGAACCAGTTTCCTGATATGAAGAGAATACCTATCTTCTAAGGATATTACGATGTACAGATTCATACAAAATACTAAATGTTATTAGCCATCCAGGTGATTGAAAGGAATTATACTCACTTTACTGGCATTAGTACTAAACAATCAAAGAACCATTATTTGCACTCTAAATTATTCTCAGCAACTTTTGTAGCCATCAAGAAAACTTGTCTAGGCACCTGGGTGGATCAGTTGGTTGAGCATCCGACTCTTGATTTCAGCTTAGAATCTCAGGGGTCCTGGGATTGAGCCCCATATTGGGCTTTGTGCTGACTATTCAGAGACTACTTAGGATTCTCTCTCTCCTCTCTCTGTGCTCCTCCCCCTGCTCACCCTCTCTCTCTCCCTCAAAATAAGTAAATAAACATTTAAAAAAAAGTTGTTATAGGTTCAAGTTGCAGCAACAGCATGAAAATCCCTCTGATTTTTCCATGTGGGCATTGGTAGAGAAAGTAGAGTCAATAAGCTGTGACTCTAAAAAATCAACAGAAAACATGCCTTCAGAAATTTTGTCTTTTTTATTATTTACTTTTTTAAAGCTTATTTATTTAGGGGCACCTGGGTGGCCCAGTTGGTTAAGAGTCCGACTTTGGCTCAGGTCATGATCTAGCATCTATTGGTTGATGAGTTTGAGCTCCACATTGGGCTCTCTGTTGTCAGTGCAGAGCCCCCTCTGATCCTCTGTCTCCCTCTCTCTCTGTTCCTCCTCCACGTTCTCTCTCTCTCTCTCTTTCTCTCCCTCTCAAAAATAAATAAACATTAAAAAAAAATTAAGGGGCACCTGGGTGGCTCAGTAGGTTAAGTGTCTGACTTCAGCTTAGGTCATGATCTCACGGTTCATGAGTTCAAGCCCCAAGTTGGGCTCTGTGTCAACAGTTCAGAGCCTGCTTTGGCTTCTGTGTCATCCTCTCTCTCTCTGCCCTTATCCTGCTTGTATGCTCGCTCTCTCTCTCTCTCTCTCTCTCTCTCTCAAAAATAAATGAACATTAAAAAAATTTTTTGAAGCATATACAGTTTATTTATTTATTTTGAGAGAGAGAGAGTGCACATGCAGGCAGTGGAGGGGCAGCAAGAGGGAAAGAGAATCCCAAGAAGGCTCTGTGCTGAATTACGTTAATACCTAGAGTATTTTTTCTATAAAAATGGCCTCTTAAAATTTATATGTTTTAATTCTGATAACAATCCCAACAGTTCACCATTTTATTTTTAAATATTTCCATGATTGGAGATGGGAAGGAATGTTAAGCCTACTTGCTATTTAAATGTCAAAGAAATTTTTACCTATTAACAATTCAAGGTAACTGGAAAGCAGAGGACCAAGAAATTCTGGAATATGAAGAAAACAGGAGAAAATGCATATTTTAGTTAATAAGTTGTCTGCATATATATTCTAATTAGGAGTCTTTGTTATAACTTTTCCAATGCTGAAGATTTCATTGGCTTTTATTTCTGACTGTTGGGTAAATAAATACTTGAGCAAAATATATGATAGTAGAAACCTCTCTGATATCTTATTTGTATTTATTTTATAGCAGACATTCATATTTTGAAAAATACAAAAATCCATACTGGTTTTGTTAACTGAAATATTCACACAGGGACTAGCACAGTGCTTCCTGACTAATTACATGTATTTTCTTACAGCAAACTGCCCACTAAAGGAGTGGGGTGTGTCACTGAAGGATATTATTGAGGGGTAGAGTCTTCTGACCAGCATCCCCTCCATAAAAATCATTGCTCCAATTTCCCGTGACTTAATGTCTGTCAGAAGTTCCTGCTGGTCATTTTAGCCATTTGGTCATGAGAATGCCCTCTTCTCTCTGTTACCACCCTAACAGCCCAGTCCAAACCACTATCAACTCTCATCCTGGTGACTGTAAGTCTCTACCAGATCCCCAGTTTTCTACTCATACCCCCTACAATTTATTCTTCACACAACAGCTAGAAGCATGTTTTAAAAACATAAATTAAATGAGGTCACTCCCCTTTTTCCACCCTCTAGTGACTTCTAGTTGCATGTGGAATAAAATCTCTTGCCCTCTGAGGTCCTGCAAAATGTGGCCCTGCCGGCACCTCTGAATGAAAGTCACCCCTGCCATTTCTGTCCAACCTCTAGGCTCACAAGCATCTTTTCTGTTCCTGGGAAGCCTGGGCTCCTTCCTACTACCTCCCTTTCCAGCAAGCTCATTTTGTTCTGAGGGCTTGTACATTTGTTCATTGCTCTACCTGGGTACATTTCCCCAGTCCTCATGCCTCCCTCAATGAAACTCTGGACTAGCTTTGTTTGTAGAATTACCAATTTATCTCAGTCATTTATTCTCATAGTGATGGGTACAGTGCACGGGCTAGACTTGGTGGGCAGCAATCTGAAAACAGTTTCTTTTGCCCACTACTGCTCTCCAAACCAGGCAGGACAGTTCCCAGTGATGTGGTTCTAGTGATGGAACAAAATGGAAAGAGCCTGGTTTCATGGATCAAAACATGGAGGACACTATCCATCAATCAGAAACAAATGCACTAGACTGCTAAAATTATCACAAATTTTTATTCTGTTAAGCTATTGAAAATCTGGTTTGTTATAGCGGCTATAAATACCCTAAATAATATATTAAGTGAGTCCTAAATAAATGGCATAGCAATGCCTTTCATAACAGACAGAATTATTTATAGGGCTTAGTTTTGTGACTTTATTGGCAAATCCAGGACAACAGAACAAGTTCTATGAAGTAGCTCATTTCAGTCGTTTGTTTTCCAACTTTGCTAGAATGTTAGCTCCATGCAAATACAGGCCTAATTTATATTGTTTATTCTGTTCCTCAGCATCTAGAACACTGCCAGAGATATCAGAGATCCTCCATAAATATTTGTTAGACAATACCTAGGTGGCTCAGTCAGTTGAGTGTCCGACTCTTAATTTCAGCTCATGTCATGATCTCCCAGTTTGTGAGATCGAGCCCCACGTTGGGTTCTGAGCTGAGAGTGGAGCCTGCTTGGGATTCTCTCCTTCTCTCTCTGTTCCTCCCCTGGTCACACATGTACTCTCTCTCTCGCTCACTCTCGAAATAAATAAACACTTTAAATAAATAAATAAACAAACAAATAAATCTTAGGATAAAATGTGCAATTTATAAGAGGCTTTAGTTTTTGTATATAAATCTAACTATGGGTAGGCCTGATATTCTGGATAATTACAACTTTTAACTAAATAATAAAACAACCGTGTAGCTAGTAAGCTGACTCAGGAGGAGCTTAAAAATCTCAAGTTAACCCAGGTTGCCTCCTGCTTGAAAGTTTTGGGATAAGGTCAGCTGCCTCAGGTGAAGCAAGACAGTGGATTAACTTTATTACTCGGTTGCAGGTTCACACCTTCTACAAGCAAGAACAGTTTAATCCATTAAATATTATTTGAGCCGAAAACCTCATCACTTCCTCCTCTCACAGGATCAGAGTAAATAAAGATTATGTTTTTGTCTATACAGAGCTTAACTTAGTCAATGGCAATTCAATATACACTAGCGGAAAATATTTTTCACTGTATCGTTTCTCAGAAGATAATCACGAGTTCACTCCAAAAGGATTATTTCTGAGATCCAAAACACACAATAATATTAATTTAAGTAAGACACATAATTGTGGAAATCTTCTATTTTGATCTTATTCAATTTGAAAACCTTACCAAGTCAATAAACAAACTGTACCAAAGGGTATTTTGTAAAGTATCATGTAATTTGGAAGAAATAACTATAATCTGTCTCAATGTCAGTGCCAGCAGTTCAGAACTCAGAGGAATCAGGTTTATAATTGTAAATTAGAAACATCATTGTCATTTCCCTGCCACTGCCATCTGCATGTCACTGCCATCTGCACCTACAGAAGTCATGTCTCACACCCACATCTCCAGTCCTCTGCCATCCAACCTAAGACACACAGAGGTACAATCAAGGTGGGTTGCTAACACCAGATTGGGGTGATGTGGTGGGGGGGACTATGCATTGACAGGCACTGAGGAGTTGTGAAAGAGCCAGAAACTCCTGTAGAGTCTATAGGTTTGTTCGTGTTTATTCAGGCATTTCCCTGTAACCTTGGGGACAGGGAGGAGGGGAGGGGAGGAAGCAGGGAGGGAAGGTAACAAAAAGCAGTGACAAATAGAAAAATACCTAATTACAGGGACTGATCACTAGGAAGTACCTTCCGGCTTAGCTGTTTCACACAGAGAACTGCTGAGACAGAAATATCTTAAAATGGTCATTAACTCCCCCTTTACAAAATTCCCAAAGTGGAATGTGGGTTTTAAAAAGCCTACTTTATCACGGGACACCTGAGTGGCACAGTCGGTTAAGTGGCCAACTCTTGATTTCGGCTCAGGTCGTGATCTCAAGGTTTGTAAGTTTGAGCCCCACATCAGGCTCTGTGCTGACAATGCAGAGCCTGCTTAGGATTCTCTCTCTCCCTCTCTGTCTCTGCCCCTCCACTTCTCGCTGTCTCTCTCTCTCTCTCTCGTATTAAATAAACTTTTTTAAAAAGCCTCTTATCGGGGCGCCTGGGTGGCGCAGTCGGTTAAGCGTCCGACTTCAGCCAGGTCACGATCTCGCGGTCCGTGAGTTCGACCCCTGCGTCGGGCTCTGGGCTGATGGCTCAGAGCCTGGAGCCTGTTTCCGATTCTGTGTCTCCCTCTCTCTCTGCCCCTCCCCCGTTCATGCTCTGTCTCTCTCTGTCCCAAAAAATAAAAAAAATAAAAACGTTGAAAAAAAATTTAATAAAAAGCCTCTTATCACTGCATAAATAGTAATGTCTAGTTTCCCTCATCAAGTGTGGTAGGATAATAATTTGTCATATTAACCCAGACCTCCTTTCTCCTATACCCCAGTGCCCTCTGCTGCATCCCAAACTCTCCCTCTTTCTCGCTGTCACACACACACACACACACACACACACACTAATTTCAAATTGCAGTCAAAGTTTTCTAAGCCCATTGTCCTGGGCAGCTTTGTTACAGCCTGAATTGAAGAAAACTCTTCCAACATAACTTTTGGTCATAGATGTTGTTTTATTTTGCATTGATTCTAATGTTCTGAGATAAACTTTGGTTTTAGAAGGTCCTATCCAGTTTTTATACTCAGTACAGAAGAAATTAAGTTTTCCTCAGCTGGGGAGAGTGAAAAAGAGAAAATGTGCTTTTTCTGAGACTTAAACTGTCTTGTGAAGAAAAGACCTTCATGACCTTTTTCAGAGGCGTATGGGAAGCTTTGGGGATGCTCTCTGGAGCCTCTGTAGAACCATTTGAAATCAATGGGGAGACCCCAAGCCATTCTCTAAGATGAAAGGTCTGGGGCCCCTGGGTGGCTCAGTCAGTTAAGCATCTGAATTCAGCTCAGGTCATGATCTCATGGCTCATGAGTTCGAGCCCTGCATTGGGCTCTGTGCTGACAGCTCAGAGCCTGGAGCCAGCTTCATATGCTGTGTCTCCCTCTCTCTCTGCCCCTCTTCCACTCCCACTCTCTCTCTCTCTCAAAAATAAATAAAAACATTTTTAAATTTTTTAAAGAAAAAAGATAAATTTAAAAATAAAAAATAAGAAGAAGAAAGAGTTGGATAGCTATGCTAAGGGAAGTACAGTGTGCCATTTTGAATCCGGAAACACTTGGGATGAGAGAACCAAAGGCCAATAGGACACTGTCTCACACTTTTATTCCTTTATATCTGTTCTCTTCCTTCTCTATTCCTTCTCCCTCTCTAATCCTCCTTCAACTTTATTCTTTCTAAAATGAGCTCAGCTTCCATCCTAGGGTAGAGACCATGGTAGTCAACAGATCCAACATTTTACATCCATGGGCAAAGAGGAACCACTTTTTTTCTCAATATCCAGTGTTGCAAATTCCAGGAAAGGATGCTTATTGACTTAGCTTTGGTCCCATGTCCACCACTAAAAATAAATCAATAGGGAAGGATGAGGAAATGTAAAGGAAAAAATATGATAACAAAATAAGGAAGACACATTGTACTGACAAAACAAAATTAACTGCAATACAAAGAGAATAACACATATTTTAGACATTTAAGGACTGTATAATGATGGGAAGCAGAATGGCAGATAACCTACTACCCAAATACTGTTATGAATCGACAGCATCAAAGACTCGAGTTCTTTCCAATTTTCTGTCCTTCTGTCCTCAGCATGTTGACTACTTCCTGTGGTCTCAGAAGGGCTATAGCAGCGCCAGACACCAGGATCTCACTTGTCATCCACAGGCCAAGAGACAGGGTGATCTTTCAGTGTTATACCCCATGCCCATTATGAAAATAATCAGCTACAAGGGGAATAAAATTAACATTTGGAGTGACAATAATCTAAATTCACCCCAGAGTGCTTGAATATATGATACCAGAAGCAAATCAAGTTTCTGTTAGCAAGAAAGGATGAATGAGATTGGCTGTGGAGTGGGGAGATAGGTGGGAGTGTTAGGGTAGAATAATGGGGATTAGGAGATTGATCACCAGAGTATTTGCATGTTCCCAACAGTAGCCTGAAAAAGTTTTTCCAACTTGAGAACCAAATAGTTTTTGTAGTAACCTTATTAGTAAGTAGTTCCACTATGGAAAGCAATAGAAAACCAAGGAAAGCTGTGGGGATAGGGATCCTATGGACAATCTTCAGACAATGGTGACCATAGACTGAGAAACTGCTCATCAGTAAACATATCTTGTTTTCTCCAAGTACATTTGTCAATTGAATGATATTAGCTGTGGATCATTTAAAGAATGTTTCCCCCACTGGGATTACCAGCCTTTAGATCAACTCAGTGAATTTCTGGATATTCTTCCAATAAATCCTTGTTGCCTTAATTTAATTTGATAGAGTTTGTTTACATTATTCTTAACCAAGAACTCTGATTGGAATGTTTGTAGTTTGTTTTTGTTTTTTGTTTTTTTTCAAGGCCAGTCTGCTCCATTAATTCAGAGTTGCAACTATACTCAAATTATCAGACCCACTGAAAAGAAATGGGAAAGGAGAGTCTCTTCAGTAAATAGTGTTGGAAAATCTGAACAGTCACATGCAAAAAATGAAGTTGGACTGTCTTACACTATAGACAAAAATTAACTCAAAATGGATTAAAGACTTGGAACATTAGATCTGAAACCATAAGCTTTCTTAAAAAAAAAAACATAGGTGGTAAACTCCTTGACATAGGTCTTAACAATGATTTTTTTAAATCTGACACCAAAAACAAAAGCAACAAAAGCAAAAAGAAACAAGTGGTACTACATCAAAATAAAGCTTCTGCACAGCAAAGAAACCCTTCAACAAAATGAATAGGCAGTCTACAGAATGGGAGAAAATATTTGCAAACCATATATAAGGAGTTAATATCCAAAATATAGAAGGAACTCATTCAAATCAATAGCAACAAAACAATCTGATTAAAAATGGGCAAAGGACTTTAACAGACAGACATCACTAATCATCATGAAAATGCAAATCAAAAGCACAAAGTATCACCTCATACCTGGTAGGATGGCAATTATCGAAAAGTCAAAATAAGCATTGACCAAGCTGTGTAGAAAAGGGAGCCCTTGTGAACTTTTGGTGGTACAATAAATTGGTATAATCATGGAAAACAGTGTGTAGTTTCCTCAAAAAATTAAAAATGGAAGTACTGTATCATACAGGAATCTCAGTTCTGAAGACATATTCAAAGGAAATGAAATCACTATGTTGAAGTGCTATCTGCACCCCATGTTCATTGTAGCATTATTCACAGTAGATAAGATGTGGAAACAACCTTAGGGCCTGTCAACAGATGAGTAAATTTAAAAATGTGATACACACACACACACACACACACACACACATACACACACACACATAGAGGAATATTATTCAGACTTAAAAAAGAGAAAGATCTTACCATTACCATTCATTACAACATAGATGAACCTAGAGGGCATTTCGCTAAGTGAAACAAGCCAGACACAGAGAGCAGCAAATACATAATCTCACTTATAGGCAAAATCTCAACAACAAAAAAGTGAATCTCAAAAAAGAGAGTCAAACTCATAGAAACAGAGAGTAGTTTGAATTTTTCAACAAAAATTTATGTTCTAGATCACATAGTGAGGAACACTTTACATAATAATCTCTGAGCACCTTTCTGACTATTTTCTCCCAACAAATTCCATAGAGTAAAATCACTCGTTCAAAGGGATTTAGGAATTTTAAGATCTTGAAACCCATTGGAAGACAATAACTAAAATTTTAAACAAAAGAGAAATGGCAAATAAATTGTTATTAATACTATATACATGTATACATGTAAATCATATGCATGATTATATGCATGTGAACATATCCCAGTTATAGATTTTTTTTTTACATAAGTGTATCTTATATCTGTATCAATGTTGCTGTGGCGGTAGAGAAGAGAGTCTGATCCTGGAGTCACAACTTTAACAGAGCTATGTTTCTACCACATATTAATAATGTAATCTTGGTAAATTATTTGACCCATCTGACACATGTTTCTATTATTGAGCTGAGTTATCTTCTTTACCTTTGAGTGTATGTGGCCCACTCCCATGCAAAAATCAGGGAGTTTTTCATCGAGCTAATAATATTATCCAGGGATCTCAGTTTTCATAATGGAATGTCAACTCTACACCTGGCATAAAATTCTTATAAGACAGAAGTTCCTATCAGGAAGTATAATCTCAAATTCTCTGCTCTTCAGCTCCCATCAAGAGCTTGATACAGGAAAGTAAAACTTTGAGAACTTTATCTAAATATGTATTACTTTTCAACTGTGTATATTTTATGAAAAAAATAGAAAGTATTATCATTCATTGATAATAGCATGCTTTAATACTGTTGATAATATGTATTGCTAGAATTATTAAACATAAAATAATGTTTTACCCAGGGAAGTTTTTAACAAAATCCACATCCTATAGCTCTGTTTTACCCCTACTACTACCCAAGGTTATTGATAATATGCTAATATGTAAGAAAGATTAGTAGGAACCAGAATATTTTTTCTAACAATCAAAAGCTTTCTTCTACTAATGAAGAATTTGATGACCCATTATTTCTAATAACTGTATAATTGATTCGGTTTTCTTCATTGACTGTTAGAAATATCAACACAAATTTGAAATTTATAACAACTAAGTTTTACCCTTAGGTTTGGTGTATATTCCAAGAACGTATTGCTGTAAAACAAAGCACCCAAAAACTTAGTGGCTTAAACATTATTTTTCAATATTTTATGGATTAATTTAGAATTGCTCATGGTCTTATAGTCAGAAGGCTGGGCTGGAACTTTCAGAAGGCTCAATTTAGCTAGATATCAAAGATGGCTTTGGGGCACCTGGGTGACTCAGTTAGTTAAGCATCTGACTTTTTCAGCTCAGGTCATGATCTCACGGTTTGTGGGTTTGAGCCCCACGTCAGGCTATGACAACTGACAGCTCAGAGCCTGGAGCCTGCTTCAGATTCTGTGTCTCCCTCCCTCTCTGTCCCTCCCCCACTCATGTTTTGCCTCTCAACAATAAATAAACATTAAAAAAATTTTTTTAATTAAAAAAGAAGATGGCTTCTTCACTGACATATCTGGCAACTTAGCTGGGATAGCTACCTAACTTTGGGCAAGGCAAGTGCACCTCTCTCCCTTTCCCTTCCTACATCTAGCCACCAAGCAGCTGCCCCTTGCAGCCTCTCCACATGGCTTCCTCACAATATGGCGGAACTTCTGACAGAACTGCTGGCTTCACCTGGAGCAAAGAGCCCAAGGAAACTGGGGGTAGCCCCAAGGTTTTTTCCAACTTAGCCTCACAACTCAGGCAACATCACTTCCCCTACACTTTATTGGTCCAAAGCAATTAGCTGATTCAGCCCCTATTCCAGGAAAGGGGAAGATAAAAGAACACGAATACCAGGAGGCAGGATTTATTGTGGACCACCTTTAGAGATTATTTATCACAGTACACTTAGATTTTCCTTTTTCTTATAGTAGGTTTTCTGCTTTATTACTTTTTCTATGTATTTTTATTAGAAGGTGCTTTTTAGTTTCATAGAGAAGCCAAATAACAATAGATAAATTAATGTTTGTACAAATGAAATAATACTATATAATACAGGGTATGTTATGAGAATTGCTTGAGTTAATAAATATGTGAACAATTTGTTAGTAGATTATACTAACTATATAATATGTAACTAAGATTATAGTAACCGTATAGTATATAACCATACTAACTTACTAGTAACTATGAAAATAATTTGTCATGGAATTTCTGTTTTTGTTGGAATTCTAAAGATTTTTGCTTCCAACCAATACTCCAAATGCTCCATGACTATGATAAGATAATAGAGAGACTTGAACTGAACACAGGCAAAGGGATTTATGTCACAGTAAAATTTCTGGAAACACTCTACATAGTTCTATTAAAACACAATCAGGGGCGCCTGGCTGGCTCAGTTGACTAAGCATCCAACTTCAGCTCACATCATGATCTCACAGTTTGTGAGTTTTAGAGCCTGGAGCGTGCTTCAGATTCTGTGTCTCCTTCTCTCTCTGCCCCTCCCCCACTTGCACTCTCTCAAAAATAAATAAATAAACATTTAAAAATAAAATAACATAAAATCAGCTTGGGGTTCCTGGGTGGCTCAGCCGATTTAAGTGTTGGACTCTTGATCTCAGCTCAACGTCATGATCTTATGTTTTGTGGAACCATGATATCGAGCCCCAACTGCTTGGCATCCTCTCTTTCCCTCTCTCTCTGCCCCTTCTGCACTCTCTCTCTCTCAAAAATAAATAGATCAACTTTCAAAGAATACAATAAGCTAAACCCGTATATTTGTTTCTTAGAAATAACTCCTGGGACACCTGGGTGGCTCAATTGGGACTTTGGCTCAGGTCATGTTCTTGCAGTTCATGAGTTTAAGCTCCATGTCAGGCTCTGTGCTGACAGCTCAGAGCCTGGAGCCTGCTTCGGATTCTGTGTCTCCTTCTCTCTCTGTCCCTCCCCTGCTCACACTAGGTCTCTCAAAAATAAATAAACGTTAAAAAATTTTTAATAAAAAAAAGAAATAACTCCTATTTTATACAACAGTGCCCATGTCTGTATTTCCGTTCCATAGTTACAATTCGATGAAGAGTGAGAATGAACTGAATAATCTCCAAGGTTTCTTTTATGACTATGATTCTAAGATTCTCCTCTAAAGATTGGATTCTCCATTCCCACTGTGGCCCGATGCATAAAGTGTCACCAAAGAATTCTCACTGAGGTCTCTTCCACTGAATTTCTCTGTCCCCTCCTATCATCCAATTTTGCCACATGGTGTAGTAAGGACTTTACCTTGGTATCATTTTAATCATTTCCCTTAAAATGACTCCAGGTGTTCCTGTTGCCAGAAACCCTTCCTTTAACCAAAGGGCCTTTTATTCTGCTTGATTTTGGACCATCCAGATCTTGGCTGTATGCGGAAAGCCAGTGCAAACCTCACAAAAATTGTGCTCTCTCTGGCCTATGTATCATTAAATATTCCATTTAATCTACCCAGAATGTCATCCCCACTTTGCAGTGTCAAATCTTCAGCCTCACTCATTAAAAACCTTCCCAAGGCCAATGATCCTAATTACACAACGAAACCTCTTTATCTAGCCTTCTTACCAGTCTAAACACTTAGGCACTTATTGAGAACATCTGTAATTGGCTTTGTAAATGTTTTCCACATATGCATAATTTTCTTTAGCTTTTTTTTTTTTTCTCTCATTAAATCAAACAACTGACTTCAGGAAAGTTGTCTTTTAATTCCCTGGAAACTCTTCACCGCATCCCGCCAAGGGGTCAGCACTTAGTAGATAACCAACAAATATGTTGACTAAGAAAATCAGCACTAGACCTTGGTAAACTATTGCTTCCTGTGCTTCAATTTTTTGCAGCTTACAGAAAAGGATATTAGGACGGTAATTTACCATTAAAGAAGTGTTTTGAAATCCTTGAACAGAGAATACTCTTCAACAATTGCATGAAATACTGCCGCAATTACAATGATTTCTGGATGTCACTCTGCTACAAATCTGCTACCTAGGAACAAAAGAAATTGCCACTTGAAGAAAACAGGTTAACAAAGTGCAAGGCCAAGGCACCACCTATTCCACCTGACATCAAATGGTGCACTTTGCTTTAATCTCCTGATAACTAGAAAAAATAATTTTAAGGTAACTTTGGCTAAAGAAAAGCTGAAAAAATGAAAAGACTCTCTACAAGGAACAGCCTGGTACAGCCTAACTTTTCTAGTTAACCTGATGGAATTAGGTTCTACAAGATGGACTCTCTACTGTAAATCAATTTAAATAAATGGTCATTTAACACTATAAAAGTATGTAAAATTTTTGAAGTACTAGCTAGGAAAACATTCTAATCTAATGACAAGGATATTATTAGGAGATTTCAATATTAAATGCTCATAACTTAAAATCGAATAAATGATACAATGAATACATTTGAATAAGAAAGCCTTTGAGTCTTGAAAGAGTTTATGAAGAATACTTTAGCAAATTAGTGTGATGGTTTAGTAATCAAAATAAAGTGTGACATTTCTTGAAAAAGCTCTTGATTTGCATTATTAAAACAATTCTAACGAAATTTAATGCAAAATATGTCGGGATGGTACCAATGAATTGCTCTTATTATCAAATTGCTGGGTTTTTTTCTTTTTGTAATGTTCCACACCTTTCATTCTTCCCCTGATTAACCCCTTCTCATCTATCAGATCTGAGCCTAATTGTCCCTCTCTCAAAATGGCATTTTTGTTAGCCCCCAAATATGACTATTTTTTCCCTGATATTCTCACCCATGGAATCTTTGTATTTTCTTTCAAAAAACTTTTCATAATGTAACTCTGTTTTATTTTATAGATTTATCTTGTGTTTAGTTCCTTAATGAATTCCCCCTCTCCGACCAACTCAACCTTTAATATGTATGAAAGTAAAACATCTGTCTCTTTTAATTTTTTTTAATGGTCATTTATTTTTGCAAGAGAGAGAGAGAGAGATGGAGCACGAGCAGTGGAGAGGCAGAGAGAGAGGGAGACACAGACTCTGAAGCAGGCTCCAGGCTCTCAGCTGTCAGCACAGAGCCTGACATGGGGCTTGAATTCATGAACCATGAGATCATGACCTGAGCTGAAGTCAGACACTTAACCAACTAAACCCCCCAGACAGCCCTCCTTTTTAATTTTTTTATATCCAGCACCTGGCACAGAACCCAACACTTAGTATGTGATCAATAAATACTTGTTAAATAAGCAAAAGATTAAAAAGTGGTAATGCCTCATCATGTTATTTGATATTACCAGAACACGGATTCATTTTGATAGACAAAAATGTGTAATTTGAATGCATGTTTCTGACTCACAGAGGATTATTTGGATCTATGACACTCTCCAGTGACTGGTACCCATTAGATGGGCTGACTGTTTTACTTTCCCTTCTCATTCTGTTGAAGCCCATCATAAACTGGATTATAGGATTGCACTTTTAACTATGGATTATTTATATAAACATTTAGGAGTTTAGGTTTATCAAAAAAAACTTTTCCTCTGGGACCAAGTAGTGCAATATTCTGACTATTTTCCACCCTTCTCCTTAAGTACCCCTGCAAAAATAGTAAAGATGAATATCAAGGTTGAATAAAACCCCTGCAGTACCATTTAGACATTATATCTAGTGGTTTGCACTTTTGCCAGGCGCCCATAGAGCAGCTGATGTGTCAATTCCAGAGTTAAGTAATCAAGGATATCCTGGACAACTTCAACATCACACAACTCTGTTCTCTCAATCCAGTATATATCAGTACAGTCCAACCTTTCACATTCAGCCTCTGTTATTTTTTTTTTATTCCCTCCTCTGATATCTCACCTTCCTAGTGGAGGACAAAACAAGCATGAGACATAAATACAGATATTTTCTAGTTTCCTTTCTTGTCTCTTTATTTTTCCTATTTATTTTATAGCCTTTTTATTTAGAAGCCTGTGGAAACAAAACATTTGCAGAAAATGGCTAAGATTTACCATATATAAATACACACATTGACGTGTAACCTGTAGAAGACAGTTCTTTATTTTTTTAAGTTTATTTATTTTGGGTGGGGGAGGAGCAGAGTGACAGAGAGAGAGAGAGAGAGAGAGAGAGAGAGAGAGAGAATCCTAAGCAGGCACTGCACTGCCAGACTTGGCCTGACGAGTGGCTCTAACTCACGAATCATGAGATCATGACCAGAGCTGAAATCAAGAGTGAGAGGCTTAAGGGACTGAGTCACCCAGGTGCCCCCTAAAGACAATTCTTTAAAATCATCAGAATTGGGCACCTGGGTGGCTCAGATGTTAAGCATCTGACTTCGGCTCAGGTGAAGATCTCACAGTTCATGAGTTCAAGTCCCACATTGAGCGACATGAGCTCTGCTTCAGATAAAAACATGAGCCCTGGGTGATCCCCTCTTCTCTCTCTGTCTCTCTCTGCCCCTCACTCACTTGCACCCTCTCTGTCTCTCAAATAAAAAATAAAGTCCTCAGAATTACAGCACCTGGTTGGCTCAGTTGGTAGGGCATATTATTTAATCTTGGGGTCATGAGTTCAAGCCCCATGTTGGGCATAGAGCTTACTTAAAAAAAATAAGTAAAATCATCAGAATTGTACCAAAAATATAGTATAATAGAGGAAAGATTTTTCCTTATTAAGTGATGTGGGACAACTGGAATCCCTTTCATTTAATATAGCTGGTAATAATTGTAGGGGCCAAGGGCAGGCTGCCCCAAGAAGGGCCACTTTGGCATACTGATTATTTTAAATAAACGTTTGGGGCACCTGGGTGGCTCAGTCAGTTGAGTGTCTTGATCTCACTCGGTTCATGAGTTCAAGCCTCTGGAGCCTGCTTCAGATTCTGTGTCTTCCTCTCTCTCTCTACCCCTCCCTGGCTCATGTTCTCTCTCTCAAAAATAAACAAACATAAAAAAAAAAAGAAAACACAAAAGTTACTTAAAAGACAGCCTGTACAAGGACACTTAGACCCTCCCCTGTCTCCGAAAGCAGGAAATAAATCTCCTATGTGAAAGGGGGACTAAGAAGTAAAAATACTTATTTATTATTATTATTATTATTATCAGATATTCTGTTTAGAATTATTTACTAACTGAAGCTCCCAAAGTTAAGTATCTTTGTCCTGATGATTCCTAAACAGATTGCCTCTTTGTTTAAAAAGTATAAAAACTTCCTTCTTTGCTCATTTCTTTGGGTGTCGATTTCATAATTGGGCCTCTGTGCACATGTAATAAAACTATTTTTTTTCTCTTGTTAATCTGTCTCCTGTAAATTTAATTCTTGGTCCAGATGGAAGACCCTAAAAGGTAGAAAAAGAATTTTTCCTTCCTTTCAATACTATCTTCTCAAAATAAAAGAATACAAAAACTAAAACATTTACGTATTCGACTCTAAGATAGTTTCAATTAAATTAATAAAATATATGGTTTGGCATATGTAAGGATTTCACTCAGTCATTTACAAAATACATGTTAATTCTCATTTGCTCATATTTTTATCTTAAAACTAATCAGTGCATTTACAAGATAAAATTCTTTTTTTTTTAATGTTTATTTATTTTTGAGAGAGAGACAGAGTGTGAGTTGGGGAGGAGCAGAGAGAGAGAGGAGAGACAGAATCTGAAGCAGGCTCCAGGCTCTGAGCTGTCAGCACAGAGCCCGATGTGGGGTTTGAACTCACAAACTGTGAGATCATGACCTGAGCTGAAGTCAGACGCCCAACTGACTGAGCCACCCAGGCGCCCCAAGATAAAATTCTAATCTCTCTGTACTTACTATAGCCCTGTGCTAATACAGTAGCCCCCAGTCACATAGGTCTATTTAAATTGAATTCTAACACAAGGTACCAGGAGATAGCATCAGTTTCTATAGCTTAAGGGTTCAGTTCTACAACACCCAGCTCCCCCACCTCACTTCAGATGCATCTCACAAGTTCAGATTGTTGCTTGTACTTCTGACAAACTGGCTAGAAGTCAGAGGTACCCAAAACCACCTCCTTGGATTTGATTAATTTGCTAGAGTGGATTACAGAAGTCAAAGAAACATTTTACTTACTAGATCACCAGATTATTATAAAAGGGTGTAAGTCAGGAACAGCCAGATGGAAAAGATGTACAGAGCGAGGTAGGGGGAAAGGACAGGGGGCATCCATGTCAGCTTGACACAGACATTTAATGACATTAGACTCATAGATTAATATACACATCTTTAGCCAGACCAGTTGAGATTCTGTATCTACTCCCTGGTGAGGGCACCATTCTCCCTGTGCTTTAATAAACACTTAAATTAGGGCCATATGACTCTTGTCAGAGTTCTCTGCCTTTTGAATGACAGTTTTTTTCTCTATTCATGTGAGCATTTTCTGTTACTTTGGTTTTCACCAGAAATACCTGGAGCACAAGCAGGGGAGGGATAGAGAGAGAGGGAGAGAGAGAGAATCCCAAGCAGGCTCTGTGCTGATGGTGTGGAGCCTGATGTGGGGCTCCAACACACAAACCCTGAGATCATGACCTGAGCCCAAACCAAGAGTCGGTTGCTTAACCCATTGAGCCACAGAGGCACCCCTAAAAAATTTCCTTGAGATCCGGTATTTAAACTAAAATGAACAAGTGTTTTCTTAATAAGTCAAATATAAAACAATAGTACTGATGTTTATCACCATCACGATTAATTAACATTTGTGAATATTTTATTTAAGCATATATTTTTAAAACATAGCATTTCCTTATTTATTTCTTTTTTCTTTTTCTTTATTTTTTAATTTTATTTTTTCTTAACTTACATCCAAATTAGTTAGCATATAGTGCAACAATGATTTCAGGAGTAGATTCCTTAATATCCCTTACCCATTTAGCCCATCACCCCTCCCTCACCCCCTCCAGTAACCCTCTGTTTGTTTTCCATATTTATGAGTCTCTTCTGTTTTGTCCCCCTCCCTGTTTGGGTATTATTTTCGTTTCCCTTCCCTTATGTTCATCTGTTTTGTCTCTTAAGTCCTCATATGAGTGAAGTCATATGATATTTGTCTTTCTCTGACTAACTTAGCTTAGCATAATACCCTCTAGTTCGATCCACATAGTTGCAAATGGCAAGATTTCATTCTTTTTGATTATCAAGTAATACTCCATTGTATATATATGTACCACATCTTCTTTATCCATTCGTCCATCCATGGGCATTTGGGCTCTTTCCATACTTTGGCTCTTGTTGATAGTGCTGCTATAAACATGGGGGTGCATGTGTCCCTTCAAAACAGCACACCTGTATCCCTTGCATAAATACCTAGTAGTGCCATTGCTGGGTTGTAGGGTAGTTCTATTTTTAGATTTTTAAGGAACCTCCATACTGTTTTCCAGAGTGGCTGCACCAGCTTGCATTCCCAACATAGCATTTCCTTTAACCAAGTACCTTATGTTTGCAGAGAAACATGTCAAGATCAATGAGAAAAGATTTTTATTGGACAGAGTGCTAGATTGGAAGCAAGGAAAAACAATAATTTAAACTCTCAGGGTTTCTGTTTCATTAGATGTAAAATGAGAAAGTTGGGCTTTATTATTTTTGTCACAGCTTCCAACATTATGATATTATAACCCTAATAAGAAAATGAGGCAGCCACAAAACACAGGGTTAGAAAATCAAATCAAAGTCAAATCAATAAAATAAGTATTACTGTACCATTAAATAATTCTGTTCCATCTTGGAGATTTCAGTCTTTGTAGTATCTTCTGAGTAAATTCCAGTAAGTAAATAATATGATGCCCTTACAAGCCAGGTGTTCTGTTCAGTGTCTTAATCTTTTTTCAGAACTCTAGAGAATCAGTTATTAAGGAAAATAATGTTCTAGGAGGATAAATGACATTCTACTGGCCTTAATTTGTACAATCAAATGTCTTTAATCTAGCTTAGATGTGGAGAAGCGTCATTTAGACTTGGGAAAACATTCAGAGCAAGAGAATTTAAGAGGGAAAGCAATTTTGTTGTCTTAAAAGAATCTATAGAAAAGCTGTTGATAGGGGCACATGCATGGTTCAGTTGGTTAAGCATCTGACTTCAGCTCAGGTCATGATTTCACGGTTCGTGGGTTCGAACCCTTCATCGGGCTCTGTGCTGACAGCTTGGACCCTGGAGCCTGCTTCGGATTCTGTGTCTCCCCCTTCCTCTGTCCCTCCCCTGCTCGCCCTCTGTCTCTCTCTCTTTTAAAAAATAAATAAACATTAAAAATTTTTTTTAAAAAAAGAAAAGCTGTTGACAGAACAATAAAGTAGCTAGATAGTTTATTTGAGAAAATCTAAATGTTTCCATAAGAATTTTGTGCAAATAAGGACACTGACATATGAGGGGAGCAGACTATGCTACCCCACAATGTGCCACTTTGGCATGTGGATTGTTTTGAGTGGAAGGCAATTAAGACCCAGCAGGCTCAGAAAAGGCTTTTTACCTCTCCCTAACTGCCTAAAAGAATTTAAGTGGGGAGCCTGACGAGGAAGAGAACTATTATCAGAGAAAGCTTTTTCTATCAGAAAGACTTAGCATGGCTTGGCAAACATTGGTCTACCAAACAGCTGCTCTTCTCATCTTCCTGTAAATTGTCTTCTTTCCCTGTGAAGCCCAGACCCCTACCCCCTTCTCCTTACCTCAGGATGGTATATAGGCCTCCACTGCCTGTCTGGGAGTCTTGAGCCTTTGCAAGACACCTTATGTTTGGAACTATGTTTGTTTTTTCTTCTGTTAATCTGTCTTATGTCAATTTAATTATTATGCCAGCCAAAGAACTTAGAAGCATAGAAGGGGACATTTTTTTCTCCTCAACACACGTTATAAAATCCTCAAAATTATTTTGGGGCAACAGGAGTTAGTCTGGAAAATAATTCCCTTTCACACTTTGACAATTAGGCTGGATCAGCACTAGAAACAATTGCAAAAATGTCTGTCTGACTGGCTGTCCCAAATCCTAACTCTGGTGGAGAATTTGACTAAACTATGAATTGGCCTAATGTCAACACATTATTTGGATGGGCAAATGACTATTAATAGTCATTATTGTGGTGTCTCTCCAATCAGATGGGGCCCACAAACATGGGACGACAATTGATTGGGTAGAAGCCTCTAGCAGAAGCCAGTGGTGCAGGAAGTGAAAGAATTCCCCTGAGGCAGAACAAAGGGGATGGAAGTTTATGCAAGGGAGCAGGCAGGACAGCACAGGAGAGACTGTCTGCCATGATGCAGTGGCTGGGGGCTGTATTTAAAGATGGAAGGTGAGAGGTATGGTGACTTACGGAATTTTCCCTTTTTTTGTGGAACTGTGTGGCTGGTTGCAAGTAGCCCATTGGTTAGTTAAGGCCTCTGGATATTTTGAGGGGTGTGGGTCACCTGATGTGCCTGTGTGTATTCAGTCAGGGGGTCCCTGTGGGCCCTGTCTACATTCCATTACTCAAGCCTTCTGCTTAAAAGTGGCCTCTACAATTATTATCTGCTGACTTTCCTTTTTTTTGTGACACAACTTTCCGATGAAGAGCACTTACTCCAAAACCTCTTAGTTGTCAACCGTTCTCTTTGTTGTTTACAAAAGCCCTTCTTGGTCACAAAGCTTCCTCAGTAAAGGAGTGTGATGTGGACTTACAAAGACTTAAAAGGTGCATGAAGGCATCTAGAGGTAACTGAGAACTAAACACTTAAATATCGTGTGCAATTTGGAAGGAAAGATAACTCTGAAAGGCATATTTTAAAACCCTCATCTTCAGCCTTTATTACTAATGAATTTTCTGGTATGTGGGTTGCTATGGTGACTGAATGACATTGGACTGGAAGGTTTTCAAGGCACTGATGAGACCACTGACTCCTGACTTCAGAGCCAAGTTTCCGAAGTTTGAATCTCGGTGTAGCCATTTCCCTGCTGTATGACACTGATCAAATCATGCATCTCCCTGTGCCTCAGTTTTCTCATCTGCAAAATGAAGATAACAGTATTACCTCAGAGGATTATTGTGAGAATCAAATGAATGACTATTTGTAAAACATTTAAAATAGAGTTTGGCATACAGTTAGTGCCATATATGTGCCTATTAAATAAAAATTTAATAATGGAAACAAATATATGACTACTTCCTGCTCTGAATATAACTTGAAATGGGGCAGAGCTCGATTTCATGATGCCAAAAGGCACTATGAGAACAATAAAGTATCCTAAAATTGAGTGTGCCTAATGTTCTTTGTCTTTTATTGGGTACCATAGAACATTAAAGGCTGGTGGCTGCAGAAAACCCAAGGTGGGGATTGACGAAATGATTTGGTCTTATTAAAAATGTATATTTTAGATAATATTTTTACAGAGAAAACAAATTTCATTCCTACATTTACAAGTTATCACAAAGCATAAATGCAGTCCAAATTAATGAGGTTTAGCTGAGCAGTTTAAGCTAGCAAGGTCTGACACATTAAATTGAAATTATACATGGAATTAAAGCACACAGAACTCATTTGGGAAATGATTCATTCTTTTTGTGTGTGTTGCCAAGGTTCTATTTAGCACATCAAAGAAGACTTTGCCATTTATTAGCTGTGTGACTTTGGGAGAATCACTCAGATTATCTAAACTCTTTTCCTCATTAGTAAAATGGAGTTGACAACACTCCACAATCTGTCCCCTACCCCGTGGGAATATAAAACAGTTTTGTAGGGACGCCTGGGTGGCTCAGTCGGTTAAGGGTCTGACTCTTGATTTCGACTCACGTCGTGATCTCACAGTTGATGAGATCAATCCCCGCGTTAGGCTCTGAGCCGACAGTGTGGAGCCTGCTTGGGGTTCTGTCTCCCTCTCTCTGCCCCTCCCCTGCTTGTGCTCTATCTCTCAAAAATAAATAAACATTTAAAAACACCTATAAAGAGTAAAAGTAATAATAAAAAAAAGTGGTTTTGTATATAGTAGAGCTATATGGATAAAAATGAGTGTGTATCCTACTTTGGGTTTCCCTGACAGCAAAGCTTGTGGCAAGGGTTTGGGAATAGGATATTTATTTGACGGGTTATCCATGGAATGATAAAGGAGAGAGCGAGAGTGTCTGACTGGAAAATCAATAAGAAGCTGGTTTTCCCTCTGGACAAATAGGCTCAGTCTCCATGAACCATGTGAGGAATTGTATACAATTGCCCTGGGGGGCATTGGCTTCCCCCAAAGGACAGGAGGCTGGAGCATTTCACTACAGACTGCCATCCTCCCTTGTTGATGTTTCTCTTTGGGTACGTTAAAACTCTGGTCGGACCTATTCAGCAGGCAGGAGAAAGCCTTGAGACAGAAAAGCAGAGAGGTATAGTGCCCTTAAATTGGCACCCTTGGAGTGTCCACTATAGCCATAGGTGAGGTCAGAGGTGAACACAGGAAGTGAGGCATAGACAGTAACAGTAGCTGCTGCAGTGTGTTTTACTATGTCCTTGTGAGTAGAATTAAATCTGAGGTATTGGATAGGGAGTAATAATTCACTCTGGGCCGTCAATGCCTTTTTGTTTGCTGGGTTGTGCCACAACAAAGTGCTACTCTAGCCTTCAGAGCAAGGCCAGGCTTCTCTCATCAGCTCTCTGTAATCCTTTATTCCCACTGTTTCCCCAACTACAGATTCTTCAACCTTCACTTGTGCAAGGCTGAATTTAACAGGTTCGCGTCTGCTACCACCTGCCTTGCCCTGGCCACCATGATTAAAACTAGCGTTCTGTATTATATATGTATCTAGCTTTCCTCTGTTTTCATATTTATCATATGCTGCTGTAGAGATATTTGAATTTCTACCTTTTTTCTCCCTACCATGATTTATATCACACTGTGAACTACAAGAAAGTAGTATCAATTAATTTTAAATGCAAATGATTCAATTTTCTACAACCTTCAGAATATTTTAGAAGTCTATGTGGTGGTTAATTTTAACTGTCAACTAAGTGTCAAGTGCCCAGATATTGAGTTAAATATTATTTGTGTGTGTGTGTTGGGGAGGGGGGAGTGGGTTCTGGATGGGATTAACATTTAAATCAGTAGACTGAGCAATGTGGATGAGCCTTGTCCAATCCACTGAAGGCCTGAATAGAATAAAAAGCTGAATAAGACAGAATTCTCTCTCTGCCTGTTTTTGAGCTGAGACATGGATCTTCTCCTGCCTTGGGACACAGACTAGGACTCAGATTGGAATTTATGCCATCAGCTCTCCAGGGTCCGGACTTCTCAGCCTCCGTAATCAAGTCAGCCAATTCCTTAAACAAAGAAACACACACACACACACACACACACACACACACACACACAATTGGTTCTGTTTCTCTGAAGAACCCTGACAAATACATTCTACTTTCCAATGAGATTTAATAGATTCCTCATTGACCTATAGTCTGCTATGGTTCTGATTTCATTTGGTGGGGAAATAAACCTAGAGAATTCTAAGTAAGTTTGCTTATATCAAAAGAAAACAATATACTGCTCTTTGATTTTTTATTCTTTTCTCCCCCTCAAAATAGCCCATTCAAAATAAATAAGAGTGTTAGGATTGCTCTTATACGTTGCCTTAAACTCCCAGCTCACAACTTTGTTTCCTTAAATAAATAAATACCTGTGGGATCTTTAGCAGGAAGATGTAGAATGTGTTCCTTCTTTTAATATTTTCATAGCACACCAATTTATTTAAAAGGCACTATAAACAAATATTCTTAAGTTTTAAAACTCATAATGTAAGTATGGATAGAATTAAAATTTGGAAAATTATTAAATAAAATACAGTTATTAGTTGAAACAATGAATGGGCATCTAGGTAAAAGTGGGGGTACTATTTCATGTATTCATAAAAACCAGAGATGTCTGGATTGTGACTAAAGTGAACTGAAGGCAAATTATGGAAGACCAATATCTTCATCTAATTTCCATATTTGTAGTATACATTTCAAAGTATTGCAGGGAAGTGAAATACTCTAGGACCAAAATTGTAAGTACTTTCCTGGAAAGGAAATACGAATTTCTCTTAAACAACAAATGTCATATTTTAAAAGTATCTTTAAGCCATGTGTTAATGATGAAGATCACAATGTTAGCTGCACCCAGTCAATAATTTTTCCTTTGAAAAATTATCAAATATTTTATAAAGATTCATCATAAAAATATAAAAAAGTTTATCATCAAAATATAGCTAAAGGAAGAGCATCTATCTTTTTTTAAAGCTATATTACCCTCCAACATTTAAGCAATGTTTATAAACACAATAAAGTTTAGATTCATTACTGTTATCTTACCATAAACTCTGATAATTTTAATAGTTTTAAACATATAAACATGAGTGAAAAGATCAATTATAAAACCATTAAAATACTATTATCACAGATGGTGTGGCAAGTAGAAAAATGTCTCCCCAAAGATGTCTGTGGCTTAATCCCCAAAACTTGTGAAGATGCTCCTTTATGTGGCAAACAGACTTTTCAGATATGATTAAGCAAAGGATCTTGAGATGGGAAAATCATCCTGGATTATCTAACTGGATCCAACATAATCATAAGTGTCCTTGAAAGAGGGAAACAGAGGGTGGCTGGCTGGCTCAGTCAGAGCAGAGCATGCCACTCTTTTGATCTTAGGGCTGTGAGTTCAAGCCCCATGTTGTACGTGGAGCCTACTTAAAAAACAAAAAAAAGAAGAAGAAGGAAGCAGAAGAGTCAGAGTTGGAAAAGAGGATGTGATGATGGAAGTAGAGATTGAAAGGTTGTTGCCAAGGCCCAGGAATACAGGTAATCTACCCAAAGCTGGGAGAGGCAAGGGAGGGATTCTCCCCAAGGGTCCTCACAACCAATGTAACCCTACTGCCCCCCTAATCCTAACCCCATGAGACCCATTTTGACTTCTGACCTCCTCAACTGTAAAATAATAAATTTCTGTTGTTTTAAGTAACAAAATATGTCATTGTTTGTTACAGCAGCAACAGGAAACGAATACAGATGGATAAATTAGGCCTCTCGTACTATAGTAACACTTTTGCATATTTCTGTAGATGTCTTGCTTAGCTTAATTCATAACCTGAGCAGATATGAAATATATAATTTTTATAATTCTAATTAACAATCACATGGTTATAAGAAACAGAGACTCACTCAAACTGGTTCAGGGAAGTAGAGAATTTATTTTATTCTCTAATAGGAGGAGAATTGGACAGGGCCATTCCCTGGCTCTTGTTCTTACTCTCACGCCCTTCTCATGTTCCTTCTCTCATTCATCAGGTGGCCCCACCTATTTATTCAGGTCAGCTATCAGCAAATACAGCCTAAAGTGTCCTTATTCCAAATTCCTGAGAGAGGTATTCTGGTCGTCAAGTGTCCACTCTTGGTTCAGTCAGCCTTAGCCACAGGGAATAAGATCACCTGCCCCAAATATGGCCACCTAGGCCCAAAGCAGAATCTCTTATAAAAAAGAATGATAGGGGGCGCCTGGGTGGCGCAGTCGGTTAAGCGTCCGACTTCAGCCAGGTCACGATCTCGCGGTCCGTGAGTTCGAGCCCCGCGTCGGGCTCTGGGCTGATGGCTCAGAGCCTGGAGCCTGTTTCCAATTCTGTGTCTCCCTCTCTCTCTGCCCCTCCCCCCTTCATGCTCTGTCTCTCTCTGTCCCAAAAATAAATAAACGTTGAAAAAAAAAAATTAAAAAAAAAAAAAAAAAAAAAAAGAATGATAGTTGAGCCAATGACAGAAATTTGCCCTATGGGCATTTTAGAAACATATTTACATGAGGACTATATTTTTATATGTCAGTGTGTACTGTGTTACTCAGCTACAGGTAATTCCCTGAATCATAATTATGTGAATTGATGCCAAGTTGTTGTTAAGAGCACCATGCACTGGCCTGCCAAAAATAAGACAGTAGTACTATACATCTTTTACCATGGAAGCTAAACATGGAAACAATGGAGCAATTTTAATTGCTTATCAGCGTACAAGCCATTCTAATTAAATGACCTTGTCAAAATGTCTTCTTCCAGGGTAGCATGACGTAAAACTATTTTCTAGGACAGAGTTAAAAGAATTATTTGATAGCTTACAGAAAGCAAACCTTTGCTTCCTACCTGGAAGTAGAGACATCCCTGCTCTGCAGATATAGAGTAATCATAAAATGACTCAACAATTCTCCTCCTCAGTGGAAAGGATCTTTGGTAATAATAACATCCAGAATGCACCACTTCGGTGCCTGTCATGGCTCAGAGCCAAATATTGGAATCATCTATAAAATCTCTTTTAAAATTCTCAACCATTCTTCAAGATAGCTATTTATAATCTTCATTTTATGGAGAAGGAAACTAAGACTGGGGGAAAACAATTTGCTCAGAGTCCAATAAGGAAGAGGAAGAACCAGAGTTTGAACTAGATTTGCCTGATCCAATGCAATATTAAAGTACACTGTGTTTGTCCCTGTAGTGATGACAGCATAATAGATTCTCCTTGTCAGCTATAAACAATATATGCAGCTTAAAATGTATAAATTGTCATTCAAAGCTGCTATAAACATATTACAAAATGGATGAAAAGAAAAAGTAAGAGCAAGGTCAATATTTTTACCAGGTTTACTCTGGTATATTTACATTTTTCACAAGTCACTTACTTTTATTTGAGACTAAACTACACTTTCTCCTGTCACTTTCTCTCATCATTTCTCGTTGCCTAGGCCCATCCTCACCCAGCAGTGTTGATGAAATAGCTACCCAATGAAAAAGCATAGTATGTATCTGGAAAATTGTCAGTTCTATTTAAGAGGCTTGAGTATGCATCGGATGTTATAACAAAGGCAAGACTGTTCTTACACTTGTCATCAGGGGCATTTGTCCAGTGCGGGGGGGGGGGGGGGGAGCCATCTGGGTTTTGTGGGGCTTGATGCTTGTCTGATTTGCACAGCTTCTTTAAGAGGACAGCATATAAAATTGAAATTAAGGTTTCAAATTAGGTTTGAAATTCAAATTAGGTTTGAAAAGGACTATTTATTGGGGATGCGTGGCTGGCTCAGTGGGCTCTAGATCTCAGGGCATGGGTTCAAGTCCCATGTTGGGCATAGAGGCTACTTTAAAACAAGATTTTAAAAAAAGAAAAGGACTAGTTATTGAAAATGGGAAAAGAAATAACAAATTATAAATCTTGAAAGCTGATATATACTGCAAGCACCACAAAAATCCAGGAAAAAAAATATGTAACTTAATGAACTGCTTGAGACATCTGTGAAACACTTTTATCTCTGATATTTCTTGTCTATGTACTATTTGATTCCCTCTACATGTTGCAAGAATTTCATAGTATCATTTTCTATACATAATCCACTTGTGATGGTTAATTTTATGTGTCAACTTGACTGGACTAAGGGATGCTCAGATAGCTAGTAAAACATTATTTCTGGATATGTCTGTAAAGGTGTTTCCAAAAGAGATTAGCATTTGCATTGCTGGACTGAATAAAGGAGATCGGTTTCACAAGTCTGTGTGGGTTTGATCCAATCCACGAAGGGCCTGAAGAGAACTAAAATGTGAAGGAAGAATGAATTTGCTCTGTGTTCGAGCTACGATGGTTATCTTTCCTGGTATCTGATATCAGTGTGCCTGGTTCTCTGGCCTTTCTCGAACTGGGACTTATACCTTTGGCTCTTCTGGTTCTCAGGCATTTGGGTTTGGACTGGAACTACATCACCAGCTTTCTTCAGTCACCATCTTGCAAATGGCTGACCATGGGACTTCTCCATAATTGCATGAGTCAATCCCTCATAATAAATTTCTTTCCATAAATCTTCATATATCCTATTGATTCTGTTTCTCTAGAGAACCTTGACTAATACGCCAATCATTTGACTAGCATGGCTAATTTGTCAAACATGTTTTAGTCAAGTATATTTCACAAGTGTCAAATACAATTGTGCTCGTCTGTTTGGATTCACTGCACTGTGGTAGTGGGGTTCTTTTTGTTGTTGTTGTTTATTTATTTTGAGAGGGAGACAGAGCGCACACTGGGGAGAGACAGAGAGAGAGAGGGAGAGAGAGAATCCCATTCAGGCTCTAAGTCATCAGCAGAGAGCCCGAGGCAGGGCTAGATCTGAGATCATGGCCAGAGCTGAAATCGGGAGTCAGACTCAACCGACTGAGCCACCCAGGAGCCTCCTGTGGTAGTGGATTTTTAAGCTTCCATACAAAGCCTTCAGTTTTAAAGTTTCAGAATTGCTCAAGAATATTTTCACCCTACTAATTCCAACAGGCTATGTTTAATCACTCACATATTAGGAAAGTATTTTTGAAGGGTACTTTGAATTTGAAAGCGTTTCTAAAAGATGCATGAGGTATGAATAAAATAGCTTATAATAAACTCCTATATCTGAGATTACATGAGAAAAGCTTGTCAAATCACAGTTTTGGGTCCCCTGGGCGGCTTAGTTGGTTAAGTGTCCGATTTTGTCTCAGGTCATGATCTCATGCTTGGTGAGTTTGAGCCCTGCTTTGGGCTCTGTGCTGATAGTGCGGAGCCTCGTTGGGATTCTCTCTCTCTCTCCCTTTCTCTCTGCCCCTCCCCCACTGGCACTTTCTCTTTCTCTCTCTCAAAATAAATAAATAAACTTTAAAAAATAACCACTCACAACATACACAAATTCTCTTTTATTGGCCAAACAGGATGCACACACTCACACATGCATGCACGTACACAGAGAGTTTTATCTTCTCAATAGAAATGCAAACTATATCCTGGTTATTCAAAATTCAGATGTAAAGGCTTTTTTTTAAGTTTATTTATTTATTTATTTTTGAGAGAGAGAGAGCATGCTTGCGAGCAGGGTGCGGGCAGAGAGAAAAAGAAGAGAGGGAAAGAATCCCAAGCAGGGTCCCCACTATCAACGTGGAACCCAACTCAGGGCTGATCTCACGAACCTCAAGATCATAACCTGAGCCAAAATCAAGACTTGGACACTTAACTGACTGAGCCACCCAGGTGTCCCCTGATGTAAACACTTTAAACAAAACATTGAGAGTGAATTCATCAGCCACTAGAGCCTTCTTCCTAAAGCAACCTAAATTTATATTCAATAGAGCATTTACAGCCTGCCTTGCACTCCCAGGAAGAGCTATGTCTCTAACACAATCAAGAATATAAATTAATGTTGTGCCGATTAAATATGGGCTTCATGATCAACAGTGTAGTTGCAAGAGTGTCTTTCCTTCAGCCTGACAGAGTAGATACAGTTGTTAAATTTATGCTTTTCTTCAGTTTATAAATCTTCCTTGATAGTGTTCTTGTATTTAATTGCACTCCTATTATTGCACTACTGAATACATCTTTTAAAATTTAGAAACAATTTTAGTTTTGAAATGTATTTCTTCCTCCACTCACTGTTGATGATATTCTTGCTGTTATATGCCAGGTATTGGTCTGGGGGCTAATGCTGACCTGGCAGGTAAAGGGCAGATCATCTTATGTAAAAACAAAAAATGCAAATACGTCATCACCCATTGATTTATTAACATGAATGAATTTATCTCTAACCAATAATCTGGGGCTACAATTAGAACGTATCTTGATTTGAAGGATGGGAGCAGGAAGAAAAGGTCAAGTGCTCACAAGCCCTGTAGGGTAATACCATGAAGGTGGCCAGAGCTACCGGGAAACATCAGAGCCACCTGGGAAAGCAGAGATGGAAAAAACAAAAGCAAAGATGAGAGTCCTAAGGACCATGACAGGATCCAAGCGAATCTATTCTCCTCTCTGTGAAGTATCTCAAATCCCTGCTTTTGCAAATCATTTCTGTCCTCTAAAAGAGCATGAAATCATTTTAGCAACCAATACCTGAAAGACCAGGGACACTCCGATTGGTTTTGATGCTTCTACATCCATGAGACAGACCACACTGCTGATGGGAACAAGAAAGCAAAATACAAATGCGATCTCAGGCAAACGTTGACATTATGCTTCCTGGCCTTCTCATTGATACAAACTAGGAGAGGGTGGAAGACAAATGGAGTCCAAAATCCACAATATACACATATCATGTTAGATAGTTTTCAAAAAAGGGATGTATAACCATCTGGCCATAGCTTTTAGGCATTTGCCTGCCAAACTAAGAGAATAGCGAGAAGAAAAAAAACACAGAAAAAGCAAAAACTTACATTAGATAATACCTTATCATTTTCTGTGGTTCTATGGTCACTAGGCTTTCTTTCTTTCTTTCTTTCTTTCTTTCTTTCTTTCTTTCTTTCTTTCTTTCTTTCTTCTTTAATGGTATCACTAAGGTTTATTAAGCTGTGTCTTAATACAGACACTGGGGCTTGTCTGTGGTCCTCCTGATGTATAAAGCCTGTCCATTCTGCCAGTTCTTCTTGAGCAATGACACCAGGAAATTGTACACAAGCTCATCATCTGTCATCTTTATGTAGCCAACAGCCAGTGCCAGACACACCACCTTCTTCATCTGGAGTTTGATCATGGACTTCGTTTCATCCACTTTGGCCACCATGTTCTCATTGTGGGTCAGCAAGGAAGGAAGACTGCCAGCCTTATTCAGACCTGGACCCAGGATTCGTGGGATCTGCTTGACCAGAGACTCTGAAGCCAAAAAGGGATCATACTTCTTGCCCAGCTTCTTGACTAAGTTTTTATTCTTGAGTTTCTTCAGTGTCTCAATGTCCACGTGGGGAATATCCATGGCCCTGGCCTCACCACAGTGCTGCTGGTCCCCCAAAACATACAGAGAACTTGGGGTGGGGAATGGACTTAAGCCTGATGGTGCCCAAGAAGCGTTTGTCCTGAGGGTCATAGTTCTTCAAGCTGACCTGCAGCTCCACTGTCTCCACAAACTTCCAGAATTTGCACTGGTTCCTATGCAGGACGTCCCATACAGCCTTATACAAGATGTTGGGGGAGACTTTGCTGCTCAGGTTGCCTCGATGCAATAACCAGAAAATAGTGTCACTAAGTTTCTTTTCACATTAAAGATAGACAGTATGGCATAGAGATACAAAGCAAAAACTCTAGAAACGAGCTGCTGTAATTCAAATCTCAGCTCTGCCACTGACAAGCTATGTGAATATCAACAACTCACTTAAGCTATTTTGTGCCTCAGTTTCTTCTTCTGTAAAACAATAGAAATAATGGTACCTATATCAAATGTTCTTGAGGATTAGGAAAGAATATATATGTATATATATATATATATACATATGCATAAATATACATGCATATATACATATACATACATATATACATATATATGGTGGTAGTAGTTACACTTGAAAAGGAACCATAAGCAGAATTCCCACAAGCTTCAAATACTACACAAAGCTTTTTCAGAGATACAAGTAAGCGGTAGATTTTACATTTGTCCTGTGCATTTTCTAGGCCAGCTCTCAAATGGATTTTCTCTAGAGTATGTTTTATTTAAAGATATAAAGTAAATTTCAATGAACACAGTGCTAACATGCAAAGGATGTCCCCTACATGATTCTTTCAATGTTGAAAAGACTGTTTTCCAAAATGTGAGGGTCAGATTGTGTGGAGATGGGAGTTAGCATATTAAATAAGAGTGATAAACATTAACTGAGCCCCTGCTAGGTTCGCACGTTTCATTTATTCTCCTTTACTGCCCATACCAATCCCAAAAGGTTAAATATTATCTATCTTTTACAAGTAAGAAACCTGACATTCCGCGAGGTTAAGTAAATAACTCAAGGTCACACAACCAGAGAATAGCATAATTGGGAGTTGAAGTAATGTTTATCCAATTGCATAAAATAATGAGGAGACCTAACATTTAGGTCATTGTGCCTTCTGTATGTTCTGTGTTAGGGGCTTCATACACTATCACCCATTGATGGCCTAACATCCAATTATCTAGGGAGTATTTATATTATCATTCCATGGATGAGGAAATTGAGGATTGGAGGGGTTGAATAACCTGGACCAGGTCTCAGAGACAAGAGGTGGCAGGTAAGAGATTCAAAGTCTGTTTTTCATGTGACATATTTTGACGATGACCTTTGGTTTTTAAAAAACCATTTTGAGAAAATATTACATATTCTTATGAAAAATAAACTAAACTAAAACTAGATTTTATGTGAAGTGATTCTTAGTCATTACAATATTGTTGGAAGCCCTGAAATAGCTAGGCACCATTTAAATGACAGAAATTAAAGGATGGCTTGCTCAGGATATAAGATGTAGTTTGGCTTATATTCAAAAAGGAAGAGAAATCTCAAATCTTTCATTAAAATAAAAGGATTTCTTTATGCATTCATATTTTAGAAAATAATATTTGAAATGTATTTTATAAAAGTAAAAATAGAATAAACTTGTTATAAATGCTTTGTGTTTAAAAAATAGTTATTCTCAGGTCAACCATTATGATTATGGGATATTGTCTTAAAAAAGGATAATACTAAAAATCAATTGAAATATATAACCTTCACTTTACCTTGAAATGTTTTCAAAGGGATATTTTAAGAAAGCAATGAAAACCAAATTGTTTGGCTTATGAATATGTTCTTTTTGCAATAATAGTTAAATAGGAAATTGCAAAGTATGAGACATGCCATTTGCCATTACGATGTGGTGGATAGCATAAATATCCTTCCCAAAGTTAAATGAAAATACAAAATTAAATGGTAATACTTTTGTTTGGCATCACTTTTTAAAAGTGTACAGTGCAAGTAGTGTTTCTCACTACACATAATATTAGAAATCAAATTTTGAATTGAATTTGTCATTTTAAAGATGGCAACGGGTAATAAATATCTTTTTGGAAAGTGTATCATTTCAGAGAGTGGCAGAATGTTGACTATAAAAACTATTTCGATTTTGCTTTAATGTAGGCCTAACATAAGAACAACTTTATTGTGCTCACATTAAACATTTTATTTAGACATTAAACAGAAGTTTTCTGATGTCAAGTCTTTACCAAAGCTGAATAAAAGCTTGTTTGCAATTGTTTGGATGAGGCTTTCTTGTGCCAATGTCATAATAGAACTCTTTCCAGTGTGCTAACTTCTGAATTGCAAATTTTTAGAAACGTGTTTTAGCTATAATTCATACTTGTGGCAACTAAGTGAATACAATCACTTTTCAGCAAGTAAAAAACCACTTACAGCTTCTATTGAATAAAAATATATGGTATTTGTTGATTATGTTAAAATTGATCATTGTTACTTATCTTCTGGAGCTACAAGCTTAACTGACTATTTGTTACTATCAAAGGTCATGAATTAATAGGATTAAAATTCAGGCTACTATATTAAGAATGTTCAGTGGTGTCTGGGTGGCTCAGTAGGTTAAGCATCTGACTCTTGATATTGGCTCAGGTCATGATCTCATGGTTTGTGAGATTAAACCCCACATCAGGCTCTGTGCCGACACCATGGAGCCTGCTTGGGATTCTCTCTGTCCCTCTCTCCACGTCCCTCCTCCTGTTCGTGCTCTCTTTCTCTCTCAAAATAAATAAATAAGCTTAAAAAAAATCTAATTTGTAAAAAAAAGAATGTTCAGGATAGATATTAAATTTGTTAATGTAACTGGAGACCATCTTAATTGTGAGTTCTCAGAATTTAGTTTTCTAACGTGGAGTAAACAGAGTTAAAGCAGCTTGCTGACAGCTTTGAACAGTGCCCGTGTAGTGTTCTAGATCTTTTAAAGACTTGCCACTGTAAATAAATACTATATGAAAAAATTCTTTTTTGTTTTTATTTTAGGCTTGTTAATTTATTTTTGAGAGAGAGTGCATGGGAGGGGCAGAGCGAGGGGGAGAGAGAGAATCCCTGACAGAGCAGAGCTCAATGCAGGGCTTGAACTCACAAACTGTGAGATCAGGACCTGAGCTAAAATCAAGAGTCAGACACTTAACCGACTGAGCCACCTAGGCGCCTCTAAAAAATTAATGTTGTTTAATGTTTGGAAATAATTTTGGCTCATCAGCCAAGATCAACACATTAAATTTTTAACAGCATAATCTTTCCAAAATAATCTACTGATTCAATACAATCCCAATCAAACCCAATCAAGTTATTTTGTGAATATTGACGAACTGATTCTAAAGTTTATACAGAAAAGCAAAAGAGGGATGGATGGCTGGCTCAGTCAGTAGAGCATGTGACTCTTGATCTTGGGGTCATGAGTTCAAGCTTCACTTTGGGCCTGGAACTTACTTTAAAAAAAAAAAAGGAAAAGGAAAAGATATAGAATAGTCAACACACTATTGAAGGAGAAGAACAAACTTGAAAGATTGACACCACCCAACTTCAAGACTTACTATCAAGCTACAGTAATTAAGACAGTGTGGTATTGGGGAAAGAAAAGAGAAATAGGTGGATGGGACAGAATGCAGAATGTAATAGGCTCACATAAGTATCAACTGATCTCTGACAAAGGAGCAAAGACAATACAATGCAGAGAAGATAGTCTTTTCAAAAAATTGTGTGGGAATAACTGGATATCCATATGGGAAAAAAATGAATCTAGACACAGACCTTACACTCTTCACAAAAAATGAACTCACATGGATCACAGACCAAAATTTAAAACTCCAAACAATAAATCTCCTAAAAAAAAAAATAACACAGAAGAAAACCTAGATGATCTTGGGTACAGCAGTGACTTTTTAGACATAACACCAAAGGTATGATCCATGAAAGAAATAATTGATAGGTTGGAGTTCATTAAAATCAAAATCTTCCGGTCTGTGAAAGGTAACATCAAGTGAATGAGAAGACAAGCCAAAGACTGGCAAAAAATATTTGCAAAAGTCACATTCAGTAAAGAACTATTGCATAAAAATAGCTCTTAGAACTCAACAATAACAAACTACTTTAAGAAATGGACCAAAGACCATAATAGACACCCGACTAAAGAAGATATACAGGTGGCAAATAAGAATATGAAAAGATGCCCCACATCAGATGTCATCAGGGAGATGCATATTAAAACGACAGTGAGCTATCACTGCACACGTGTTAGAATGGCCCCAATTCAGAACACTGACAACACCAGAATACTGGCAAAGATGTGGGGAGCAACGGGAGCTCTCATTCATAGCTGGTGGGACAGCAAAATGTTATAGTCACTTTGGAAGACATTTTGGTAAATTCTTTCTCTTTTTTCCCCAGCTTTACTGACATATAACACTGCATAAGCTTGAGGTGTACAACGTGATAATTTGATATATGTGTATATTGCACAGTGATCACCACAGCAAGGTTATTTAACACATCAGTCACCTCCTATAGTTATCCTTATTTATTTTCGTGGTAAGAATCTTTAAGATTTACTCTCTAGTAACTTTCACATATATAATACAGTGTTGTTCACTATAGTCACCATGCTGTGGGTTAGGCCCAGAACTTGTACATCTTGTAACTGCTTACCTTATGTGACACTATACTGTTACTTTGTCTTCTGTGTTTGAAGGTCTTCTTTCACAAATTCTCTGTTCCTCCTCCATGTAGCATTCCCCAAAGTTTTGTTTTACCTCTCTGCTCTTCTTTCATTTTCTCTCAGATGTCTTACCATACTCACAAACCCAAATAATGTCTTGTTCCATATAAATCCCAACCTGGATCTCCAGCTCAGTCTCCAGTTGTTCAGGGTTAACAAGTGCCCGTTGGACATTTCCTTGACAATTAAATCAAAGATATAACACGTCCTCCCCAGACATATTTTAACATCTCATTTCTCTATTTTTGTTTGTAGTGCAACAACTTTCGTATTTACGAAATATTCCTGGTCAGGAAATATTATCAGTAAGAGCTCTGACACTTTATCCAAATTCCATATTCATCAAGTCCTGGTAATTCATCACACTGACTTTTAATTCATTCTTCATTCTTAAGACCAGGACAGAGACCGTGATATCTCAACTCAACTCGTATTTCCTCCTTGTGCTTTACTCAACCCTGGCCTCTCTTGCAAGCCATCTAATTCACCACTAACAGAGTTATAAGGCTAAATTCCTGCTTGGATCACACTGGCATGCTATCAGAAGAGTAGCAAAGGCTGAAAAATATCTGTGGATTAAAGTTTAAACTTTTTGTTCTGGAACTTACATTCCCTCACCATCTGGCCTCATGTACATCAAAGGAATGCCATCAGAGGGAGGATTTCATTGAAGTAGACTGTGCTGAGGGACCACTGGCCCGACTTGCCAACACCAAATTCACTATAGACATGGCCCTGGCAGAGGGCAGTACATCAGGGCCTGCCATGGGTTTCTAACCTAGCATTCATGGTCCATCCCTCAGAGGTACCCATGTATAGGATTCAGGGGATTGGAAAGGGCTGAAGAATCAGAGGAAAAAATAACATGTATGTTTTCACTAACATCTCACTAAAATGTATCATTTCCTTCAAGTATAAATGTGGACAACCTAATGAGGAGGAAGTACCTATGACTAGGTCACCAGTAAACATCCTGGGTATTCTGAAATCATGTAACAGTTGCATCACACATCTTGAAACTACAAAAATTATGTGATCACTTACTATATTGTGTTGTCCACTGTGTTAAGGAGCACATACACTACATCACAAATGCATTTCATTTTTATTTTGATGGCACTATTTCCAAAGTATTGCTTTCCTTTGCTATTTATATATTTTAATTTATATACAAATTTATTTTAATATCTGGGTGTATGTTTTTTAGACTGCCAAAGGTGTCTGTGTCCAAAAATAGACTCAGAACAGGTACTCTGTACAGCAGATCCTGGAAGTAAGGAACTGATAACACACAAAAGTGATCCTGAAGGTGGCCCTGTAAGTTTAGGCACGTACCTGTTTGTTATTAAAGTTTTCTTTGTAAACGTATATTATTGCCCTGATATTCACAAGCTGGAGGGCATCAAGCTGATTAGAGTAACATCCTCATAAGAGATTCAGAACTGTCGGGGCGCCTGGGTGGGTGACTCAGATGAGCATCCAATCTCGGCTCAGGTCATGATCTCACAGTTCATGAGTTTGAGCCCCATGTCAGGCTCTGTGCTGACAGCTCAGAGCCTAGAGCCTGCTTCGCATTCTGTGTCTTCCTCTCTCTCTGCCCCTCCCCTGCTCACGCTCTATCTCTCTCTCAAAAAAATAAACATAAAAAAAATTCAGAACTGTCATGCCAGAGACACACACCTCAGACATATGAATTCAATGTAGATTATTAAAGAGCAGCTAGAGAAAATTATCAGACAAATGATGTGCAGGTTATACCACATTATACAGCCTCTAATTGGTACAAGTTCATTTTCATAATACCGCATTAGGAGTGAGTTGTCTCTGTCTTAGGAACATGCATCTTTTATAACCATCTTTAAATTACATTTATGAATCATATTATGTCATTGCAATCAAAATAAATTTAAGAGTTGCTGTTACTAAAGTACAAGTTAACCACTTAGGCCCAATCATCTTTGCTTCAATTTCTGTCTTGTGCAAAACAAACTTCTTCCTGCCAAGAACGGAAATATTCTTGCATATTTCACTACTTCAAGTAAATAACAGGCCATAGGATGGCATTTCTGCAATTTATTCTGTATCAATTCTGTAATAATGGACAGCAAAATTAGCTTCTCAAATTATAATTTCTATTCACACCAGACAGGTCACTTTATGGTTATTTAAAAAAGAATCTTAACTTTCATCACGTCTTAAAGTGTGATATCATTAACATTATTTCTGCCATGGCCTTAAGAAAAATGAACTTCACACTTCATAGTGCATTTGTTTGCTTGCTTTGTTTTGCTTTTTTTTTTTTCTCATTGAGATAATGTGATATTTGTGAAATTAGCCTCTGTATTTTCATGTCTGGGACAAGTTATTTAACATATTTTCATTTCCTGAAACATGTTGGCAAAGGAAAGGTAATTGTGATCTCAAAATTTAACTGGGATTTTATACTCTGCTTTTTTTCCCTCTTTCAGTTAATGGTATCACCTTCCTTAGGGTTTCTAAGTGCCATTATCATATATATTTCCCTCTTTTTTTCTCACTCATCTCTCCCTATCCAATCATCATCAAATGTACCTGTGGTGGATACTGTCAAGCACCAACCAGGAATTATTCCCCCAGCTGTTGAGGTCCTGTGGGGTCCTTTTGGCTATCAGCCTTCTCTCCTGGTTTTCTCAGCTGAAGAAAATGGCTTCGTCCAAGATCATGCCTCCATCCAAAGCAAAAGTCACAGTGGCTGAGGTTGCTCCCAGTGACTGAGGTCGCTCCTCCCAGTGACTGAAGTCTCTCCCTGCCAGTGACTGAAGTACCTCCCTGCCTCCCACTGACTGAAGTCCCTCCCTCCATCCCACTGACTGCAGTCCCTCCCTCACTCCCACTGACTACAGTCCCTCCCTCCCTCCCACTGACTTCAGTCAATCACCCCCTGCCTCCCAGTGACTGCAGTCACTCACTCCCTCCCTACCAGAGACTACACTCAGTCACTCCCTCCCTCCCATGACTGAAGTCAAAGTCACTCTGAAGGCACTCACGGGGCCTGACAGTACTCTCAGGGAATGAAGGCACTCCCAGGGCCTGAAGGCACTCCCAGTGCTTGAAGGGCACAGGCACTCCTGAAGGCACTCCTGAAGGCCGTCCCAGGGCCTGAAAACACTCCCAGGGCATGAAGGGCACAGGCACTCCCAGTGCCTGAGGGGCACAGGCACTCCTGAAGGCACTCCCAGTGACAGAAGGGCACAGACTCCTGAAGGTACTCCTGAAGGCCATCCCAGGGCCTGAAAGCACTCCCAGGGCATGAAGGGCACGGGAACTCCCAGTGTCCAAAGGCACTCCCAGTGCCTGAAGGGCACAGGTACTCCTAAAGGCACCCCCAGTGCCTGAAGGGCACAGGCACTCCTGAAGGCACTCCTGAAGGCCCTCCAGGGCATGTAAGCACTCCCAGGGCCTGAAGGGCACAGTCACTCCCAGGGCCTGAAGTCCTTCCCAGGGGCTGAAAGGCACAGGCACTCCTGAAGGCACTCCCAGGGCATGAAGGCGCCCCCAGGGCAAGAAGGGCACAGGCACTCCTGAAGGCACTACCAGTGCCTGAAGGGCACAGGCACTACTGAAGGTACTCCCAGTGCCTGAAGGCAGTCCCAGGGTCTGAAGGGCACAGACACTCCTGAAGGCACTCCTGAAGGCACTCTCAGGGCAAGAAGGCACTCCCCAGGGCATGAAGGGCACAGGCACTCCTGAAGGCACTCCCAGTGCCTAAAGGGCACAGGCACTCCTGAAAGCCCTCCCGGGGCATGTAAGCACTCCCAAGGAATGAAGGGCACAGTCACTCCCAGGGCCAGAAGGCCCTCCCAAGGCCTGAAGGGCACAGGCAATCCTGAAGGCACTCCCAGTGCCCGAAGGGCAGAGACACTCCTGAAAGCACTCCTGAAGGCCATTCCAGGGCCTGAAAGCACTCCCAGGCCATGAAGGGCACGGGAACTCCCAGTGACCCAAGACACTCCCAGTGCCTGAAGGGCACAGGCACTCCTGAAGGCACTCCCAGTGCCTAAAGGGCACAGGCACTCCTGAAGGCATTCCCTAGGCCTAAAGGCACTCCCAGGTCCTGAAGGAACTCCCTGAAGGCACTCCCGTTGCCTGAAGGGCACAGGCACTCCCTGAAGGCACTCCCAGTGCATCTGAAGGCACTCCCCTTGCGCCTGAAGGCACTCCCCAGGGGGTGAAGGGTACAGGCACTCCCTGAAGGCACTCCCGGTGCCTGAAGGCATGCCCAGTGACTGAAGTCACAGGCCCTCCCAGTGACTGCAGTCCTCACTCCCAGTGACTGAAGTCACTCCCAAAGTCACTCCCAGTGATGGAAGTCACTCCCGAAGTCACTCCCAGTGAGGGAAGTCACTTCCCAAGTATTCTCTGTGACTGAAGTCACTCCCAAAGTCTCTCCCAGAGACTGAAGTCACTCCTGATGTCACTCCCAGTGACTGAAGTCGAAGTCACTCCCAGTGACTGAAGTCAAAGTCACTCCCCGTGACTGCAGTCACTCTTAAAGTCACTCCCAGTGACTGAAGTCACTCCTGATGTCACTCCCAGTGACTGAAGTCAAAGTCACTCCCAGTGACTGAAGTCATCACTCCCAGTGACAGGGGTGTAAAGACCTGTCCCTCTTGCCCTGACTGGGGGTAATTCTGGAGGGTGAGCTCAGTTGTAATGTTCCCCATGAGGCTGACTGTGGCCTTTGTTGGGACTGTACCACAGCTGAACCTCTACCTTTCCCCAATTCTATTTCATACCCTTTTCCTCAACACACACACACTTGATGATACCAACAGTTCCTAATAAATATCTTGCATACTAAACTCCATCTTCAAAACTGCTTCCTCTGGAACCCAACCTGTGACAGACCATTTTATCTTTTATTTCACTTGAAACTGTCTTCCTTTTCCTCACTCACCTAGTTCCACCTACCATTAACTTCCATTTCAAATGGCCATTCTACTTTTGTTCCACACCAAATATGCTTTAAAATAAATGTTCCTGCCACAGACACATGGATCTTGATTGGAAGTCAGTGAAGGCACATATTTCAGCCTCACCTTCTCTTAAAAATTTTCTCTACTCACCAATATGCCATGATACCTGTTGAAACACACAGTTTTCCTAGCCTACCTTCCCTCCACAATGGTGGAGATGGAAAATCAATGTTTTCCTGCATCTCTCTGCCTGAAGGCATTCTTGTCACGAGAGCATATGTAGCCTGTTTATGTCAGAAATATCTGGGCTATAATATCTTAAGAGTGTCCCTCAAATGATGAGGTATGAGTTACAGTGAATACATATCCAGCTTCCTCACTCCAAAGTGTGACAATTCTGAGGGGTATTCTACATAGTCTATAATAACGTCCCCAGTGAGGTACTCCAGATTTCTGTAGTAATCTGTTTATAATTCTACCTTCTGTTGGCTTTCACCCTTCAGGGTCCTACTTTCCCTCTCCATAGTGTTTCCTAAGATCAGCTTCCAAGTAAACTATGTGCATTCAAATTCCTGTTATCCCTGTTTCAGAGTTTGCTGTATGGGAAACTCAAAATAAGATACTTATGTTAATCACTGATGCTCTAGAACAGGAGTCAACAGGCCTGGGTGCCAAAACTGGCTTGCCATCTGTTTTTGTAAATAAACTTTTATTGGAACACACTCACATTTTTTTAGGTATTGTCAATGGCTGCTCTCATGCCATTACAGTGGAGTTCAATAACTACAACAGAGACCAAATGACCTGAAAGCATAAAATATTTACTCTCTGAACCTTTACGGGAAAGATTATTATTGTTACATGATCCAAATTATTACCAAAAGCCTCTAAATGATCTCCCAGATTCAGCTGCCCTATGTCTCCCTGACCATTTTACATATTTCCTCCAGACTTTTCTTTCTAAATTTATTGACTCATATCTCCTGAGTCCTCCTAAATCTTGAATGGCTCCCACTACAATAAGAAGTAAAACAAAAATTCTGCCCCACAAATTCTGTCTGTACGTCACTCTGCATTCCTACCACACTTACACTCCAAACACACCCCTCTATTCATTATTTACAGAAATTGTTTCATCTGTGTTTAAATTAAGGTTGTTTTATCTGCTGGAGTGTCCTCCTCCACCCATGTTGGTTGATACATCCCATCTCATCCTTCAAGGTTCGGATAAAACCCTGTATCTCCTAAGAAGACCTCTCAGACCCCACACTGTTGTGATTAATCTCTTTCCACCATGCTCCCCAACTACCGCCAGATATGAATTCCTGGGAGGCAGGAGCCATATCATATCCATTTTTCTATCCAGTAATAATATTAAATATAATTAAGAAGCACAGATTAGAGTTCTTACCAACCTAAACGGCTGCCTGAGCAAGGTTCTGATGCCCCCTACTACATACACTATGTATTAGCTTCTTAGTTGTTACTGGATTGCTGGGAGATCCAGAGGGTTCTGAAGGAGGGCCTGTGGTTGTTAGGGTGGCAAGTTGCACTATAGTAAAAGCAACTATTACAATATTTTAACAAGCAGAGCACAACGCCTTGAAGGTCAGCTTTTTTCAGAACTACTATGCTTATCAAGGTTTTCCTAATTATAGACTGTCAGTAAATAATTTTATGTTTTAATGTTTATTTATTTTTGAGAGAGAGAGTACGAGCGAGGGAGGCACAGAGAAAGAGGGAGACACAGAATCCGAAGCAGGCTTCAGGCTTTGAGCTGTTAGCACAGAGCCCGATGCGGGGCTTGAACTCGGGAATTGTGAGATCATGACCTGAGCAAGTTGGACGCTTAACCGACTGAAACACCCAGGCACCCAAAAAATTGTTTTATACTTAAGAGCAGAATCGAAAATGAGCACAGCATTCTTTTTTTAATGACTGCCCGTACACACACACACACACACACACACACACACATATTGATACACACATTTTTGACCAAAACAAACAGGACAAACAAGGAGATTTTCACATATGTGTCAAAAATTTATAACTAATTTTCTTACATTATTTCATATTAGTTAACAGCTATTCAAGAAAAAATTATACTTAGTGTTTAAAAACATGTACAAGTCTCCCAATAGTAATATTATTAAAAATGGAATTAGCCTTTCCTTGACTAAGTCATTTTTTTTCCAGAGAGCATAATGGCAACATTAATTCAACTGTAAGGGAAAACTGAACAGAGCTATCATGATTATGTTTTGCAAATATTTTTCAAAATAACGAGACCTGTAAAACCTCCTATGTAACCAGCAGCATTTACCATAATCCACCCTCACTTTGCATACACCCTCACTTGCCTTTACTTCCCTAAATTCCTTGTGAAATTTTCTATACAAATATGATAAGACAGCATATATTTACTTATTATAAGTATGTCTTGAAATGTACAGCCTTACAAATGCTGATTAGATCAACACAGAAAAAAGGTTATACAAAGGAAAAGTATATCAAGTGTTATTATTTAATTTTTCTGTTCATTTCAATAATAAGTGGCCCAGGAGCTTCTTCCAAGCTTTTCATAAATTTCCCAAATTCAACAATGCTCCGCCGTTCACAGCGCCTCTTATATTCCTTCTCATAAGTAGCACATTTCACTACCTTATATACAGCAGGACACTGGGGCTTATCATGTTTCATCTAAAAATAATCATGCCAGTTCTGAGGGACTTGTTGCTCTGCAGAAAAAGAATAGTTCAATTGTAGAGCTGTCATCTGATGATGAAAATTGACATTGAAATCGAATTTCATTTAATCATTTTACATCCCCAGATTACATGCAAAAATGGTGAAAGATACTACTCCACTGGAAGTTTTAGAATAGATTTACTATACTCTCTTGTGAATGCTTTTCCCATAATGTTAGAAAATAAAAGAAAAGAAAGCAATAGATTGGAAGTAGAACAAGTAAGCCAGAATTCCAGATGAGGACACATTGAAGTGCAATTCAGGTAGTGTTCATAAAACACTCCTGCCAGACACTGTTGTTTACTTTATCTCACAGAAGCCATATACTAATTTTTGAGATGAATATTTCTATTCTCTTTTAGAATATGGAAATTGGAGACAAAAATTTTAAGCATTTTGTCCCCAGATGGGGAATGAAACCTTGACTCAGGTTATCCAAGACAAATATTCTATTATAACAGGATTTGGGGGGAGGTGGGGGTTGTGGGAAGCTTTTTTTTTTTTTTCATGAACTCTTAATGAGCTTTGTGAAAACAATTCTTTTCTTTTTTAAAGTTTATTAATTTTGAGAGAGAGTGAGAGAGCAAGTGGAGGAGGGGCAGAAGGCAGAGAGAGAGGGGGAGAAAGAGAATCCTAAGCAGGATCCACACTGTCAGCACAGAGCCCAATGCGGGGCTCAAACTCATGAACCATGAGATCGTGACCTGAGCCAAAACCAAGAGTCAGATGCTTAACTGACTGAACCACCCAGGTGCCCCTCTAAGACAAAATTCATAAAAGTTATGGGAAGATTGTTAATGGCTACTGTGGTGACATTTGATGTGAAGCACACTAGAAGCTGAGGAGTGAACCAGTAGACACGTCTATTACAGCATGTTCAGTTACAGTGGCAAAGGATGATGCACTCAAGCAGAACTCTGAATTTATGCCATGTTTATGCCTTTGTAAAATTTCTTCCTGCTTGCTAATAGTTATTTGGATTCAGTTTATCTTTGCACTTCCTTCTTTGCTCTAGTTCTCCATACCTTCCTTGTTAGGTATGGATCCTTCCATCAAACAATCTTTGTTTCTACCATTCTTACCCAGTTTGCTTCCTTAATTCTCTGATGTCTTCCTGACCATCCTATACACCATACCATGTTAACGGGGTTCACATTCTCCCATATCTTCCTACCTATGCTTGAACTGCTATTTCCTTAAACATTTCCTCAGTCATCTCCAAAAAAACTATCTGTTGTCTATTCCTCCAGAGGCAAAAGAAGGCAAACAGGACACAGATAGAACATCGTAGATACTTTCAGGTCACTATTCTTCTACTGTCATTCATCATAGACTCTTTAGAAGTTCATAACCAAAGTTTGTCTCTTTGTATAATTTATTTACTTCCATACCAGTTTTAAATTTTTTTAATTAAAAAATTTTAAGTTTATTTATCTATTATTTTGAGAGAGATAGCACAAGTTGAGGAGAGGAAGAGAAACTGGGAGAGAGAAAGAATCCCAATCAGGCTCTTGAACTCACAAACTGTGAGATCATGACCGCTTTCATCTGTGGGCTTCTAGAGTGGCTTCTAGGAAAGGCTACTCTTGGTCCTAGGGTATAATCTCACACTTCCCAGGACCTTCTGTGGCCTTTAAGTCACCTGTACTGGTTACTCCATTTGGGTTACAGGCCATGCTGGAAATCCAGACCCCAATTCTGTTCTCACCTCTTTGTTCCTCTCACCACGTGTGAGGAAAGGGAAGAAAGTAGAGCTCCAGGCTTGAAGTCCCTCTCACTCCCAGGTGAAGGGTATGTGTGGAGCAGATGAGCCCTCTGAGCAAATTGGACTTAACTTCTGCCAAAACATGAAGCTTGTTTGCATATCATGTCCTAAATGCTGTTTAAATAAAGCAGCTGTTTCAATTAGTGATGAACATTTGGGATCAATAAAAATGTTTCAAGCATTAGCACACAAGATTAGAAGATGATACATTTGTTAATGAAAGTGTGGGTGACCCCAGTTCATCCTAGATATTAAAAAAATGCATAATTGCTACCCTCTATTCAAGAGTCTCACTACAAAGGGAACTTCACTACTATTAAAAATTAACTTGTATATACATAGCAAAGGAGTCACCCATGAATCTTCAATTTTTTTTTTATGGACTATGTAACAGTTCACAGTACAAGGTGTAATGGAAAATTGAACTGGGAAATAATAAACTCTTCTTTCTGGTGGTTTGAAAATATGGCCACAAATTGTTTGACACTGCCTTGAATGTGGTGATATGGTGGGATTGTGGGCCATAGTGACTTCATCCTAACAAATAGTATGCTAGAATGCAGCAGAAAGAAAGTGATGTAATGTCTGACATCTGATCAGGAAATTTTACAAAACTTCTTGCCTAATTCTCCGTCTTTAAAATTTTTTTTTTCAATGTTTATTTATTTTTGAGAGAGAGAGACACAGAGTGTGAGTGGGGGAAGGTCAGAGAGAGGGAGACACAGAATGTGAAGCAGGCCCCGGGCTCTGAGCTGTCAGCACAGAGTGCGACACGGAGCTCGAACTCACAAACTGTAAGATCATGACCTGAGCCAAAGTCCGCCGCTTAACTGATTGAGCCACCCCAGCACCCCAATTCTCTGTCTTTTTGACTCTTCTTTAGAACCAAACTGCCATCGTGGAAATAGCCTGGTCCCCATGCAGAACCCACCTGTAAGTGTCCAGGCCAACAATTCCTGCTAAAATCTCAGCCAAAAGGCAGCGTTGACTACCAGACATGGGAGTGAGAAAACCTTTGGGATGAATCAAGCCCCAGTCTCCATTTAACCGGAACTACAGGAGAGACTGAGCAAGCGGCACCTAGCTCAACCTAATCACCCCAGAAATGTGAGAGATAATAATCATAATTGATTTTGTTTGTTGAAGCCACTACATTTGGGGTGGTTTGTTCTGTAGCTACAGATGACCAGAACATTCCTATATCTATTGTCCTATCCATCATTCTACCCATCTTTTCTAAATCTTTAAGTTATTTCATAAAACAAAATAAACCTGTGTTCTCCTTATCATTTTAAACATGGTGATACTTGTCACCTAAATAGGTTTAAACAGTTCAGAATAAGCCAAAAGAAACAAAGAAGTTATTTATCTAAATACATTCATTGTACAGGTAAGGAAACTAGGAAGGCAGTGAAAAGAAAGATGTGGGCAGGTCCTGCAAAGGGTCATGAACAGGAGTTGCACATAAAAGTCAGATGTGAAGACAAATAAAAGCTCTTATTTGAGGTACTCACAGGTTCTTAAGGTTTTGGGGGAACGACAACAACCTTCAGCATTGTCACTTTCAGGGCTACTCCCAGAATCCCTGTCATGAGTAAAGAGAAGAATAATATGAACCACACAAACAAATTAAAAAACAATTCTCTATCTTCCTTAAGTCTGATGGATCCTTAAAAATTTTTGCTACCTACATGATCTGCAAAGACCACAGATGTATTGCATATATCATTTGATCTTTTATGTTGTTTGAAAGATTTAAAACATGAGAAAAATTCAAAAAGGAAATTAATAATCATTCATATTTCCACCACTCACTTTTTCAGTAAAATGATACATGTTCATTTTCAAACAATGAAGAGAAGAATAAATTTGCTAATATAATAATGATGCTGATAATAATGCTAAACCTAATCCAAAAACTCAAAAATAGGTGGTCAAAAGTTAGGACTGAATAGGTACTCTCTCCAAAAATGATGCTTTTTTTTTTTTTTTTTTTTTTTTTTAAGTAAGCTCTATGCCCAACATGGGGCTTGAACTTTCAACCTCAAGATTAAGAGTCACATGCGCTACCGACTGAGTCAGCCAGGAGCCCCCCAAAATGATGCTTTCTTGAAAAGTTCTCTTTTATCAGCTTACGTTTTCCACATTTTTTTTTCTCTCATAAAGTTAGAAGGAGTATTCTGCAGCTGTCAACTCTGGTTGAATTCCTAAAGATTAATTAGCAGGTGACAGTCTTAATAGAAACAGCTATCTCCCTTAAAAGATTCCTTGGTTTTCAGAACCCATCAACTCTAGTCAAATTACTCTTAGTATTTCTGATCGCTTTGCTCAACAAGCTGTCAATTAATATTTGGCTACTCAGACACTGTTTATCTGATCTATTTTCAGAAAAAAGAAAAATAAAGAAAAAAGATTTGCTTACCCAGATGTCTACTTTTGCCTGAATTTGGTGTTGTATAAACATATTGACTGTTTCCAACAAAAGTTCTTCTTTCCACAACATCTTCTAATTTTCTCTGTTTGATTTTTATGAATAATACTGTCTTTTTATACAAACTTTTTAGTGAGATTATATATCCCAACTCAATTTTTATTCTGCACTTTATATCTGTGAATACTTGCAGATATTTTGGTTAGCAGTTTAAAGAATACCTTTTTTTTTTGTAAAGAACAGTAAAGAACACGTGATATATATATATATGTATTTTTCCTCCCTTCAATATCTATATGTATTTTTAGGGTTTGATATAAATCTTTTTTGAAAAAAATTTTTAGTGTTTATTTGGTTTTGAGACAGAGAGAGCACGAACAGGGGAAGGGCAGAGGGAGATGAGAGACAGGGACACAATTCAAAGCAGGCTCTGGGCTCTGAGCTGTCGGCACAGAGCACGAAGCGGGGCTCAAATCCACGAACGGTGAGATCATGACCTGAGCGAAAGTTGGATGCTTAACTGACTGAGCCACCCAAGCGCTCCTGGTCTGATATACATCTTAATTTAAATATATCATAGATATAATGGTAGGATATTTTAGCATTTGTAAGAAAGGTCATACAAAATGGACAAAGCAGAAAAGAATAGGGATATTTTCATATACATCTCCAAATGGCCAACTAGAGGGCAATAAAAATGGAATGTATGCTGCACTTTGTACCATTTTGCCTCTGGGAAATTGAGTTGTCTTAAGCAGGGGGCTCTAACCTGGGTTCCAAGAACAGAGTGGATATACGAAATTCTGTCTTTATTTCCACTGACTTTTAACTGCAGTATAGCATTCTCAAACCACAGTAATATTTGTTGTACCTATAACTTGGTCACCAAAGATATATGTATACATCACATTTCAGTTGTTAAAGATATCTTGAAATATTGTTCATATTTATCACTACTTTGAAAGTATGACAGTTATATTAGCCCCAACATTAGATCTTATTATGCATCGCGTTAATGAAGAAGTACACATTTTAATATATTATAGTATTTTTTACTTTTTGATAACCTAATGGAATATTAGTAATTTTTCTATAATCCTTGCATCTTATTTTATGTATTTATGTCTGAACACCCTATTTGGTGAAGAGGCATAGCTTTCACCAAATTGCCAAAGAGGCTGATAGTATAAAAAAAGTTAAGAAAAATCTGATCTAGAGGGGTGCCTGGGTGGCTGAGTCGGTTATGCGTCCGACTTGGGCTCAGGTCATGATCTCACGTTCGTGGGTTTCAGCCCCACTTCCGGCTCTGTGCTGACAGCTCTGAGTCTGGAGCCGGCCTGGGATTCTGCCTCTCCCTCTCGCTCTCCGCCCCTCCCCCACTTGCTTGAGCGCATACTCGCGCGCATGCGTGCACGCACACGCGTGCTTGCATGCTGTCTCTGTCTCTCGCTCAAAAATAAATATACTTTAAAAAATTAAAAACAAAAAAGAAAATCTGATCTAGAGCGAGAGGATCAAGGCAAATTCCTACAATCCTTTCCTTTCTCCGGTTTCACTTTTCACAGTTTCGGTTCCGCGATTTTAGTTACCGCAGTCAACAGAGAAGCAGATGACCCTCCTTCTGAGGAATCATCAGGTCAAGAGTAGCCTACTATGTCACAACGCCTCCGTCATTCACCCCACATCAGTTCATCATGTAGGCAGTTTATCATCGCCCATCCTCATAAGAATGGTGAGTACATACAGTAAGATATTTTGAGAGAGAAAGACACCACATTCACATTACTTTTATCACAGCATATTGTTAAAATTGTTTGATTTTATTATTTTGTTGTTGATCTCTTTCTGTGCCTAATTTTTAAATTAAACTTTATCATGCGTATGTATGTATAGGAAAAAACGTAGTAAGGGTGGTGGAGGGATAGGTGAAATAGGTGAAGGGGATTGAAAGGTACAAACTTCCAGTTATAAAATAATTAAGTAACAGGAATGAAAAAGTACAGTGTAGGGAATATACTCAATAATATTATAGTAACCTTGTATGGTGACTGATGTTTACTACACTTACTGTGGTGAGAATTTTGTGCTCTATATAATTGTCGAACCACTATGTTGGACAGCGTTAACTAATATAATATTGTATATCAACTATCCTTCAATTAAAAAAAAAACAAGAGTATATATAGGGTCAGTACTATCGGTGGCTTAAAGCATCCACTGGTGGTCTTGAAACATATCCCCAGGGGATAAGGGAAGATTTCTATACTTAGTGTGTACACTTGGCCTGTGATCTGCTCTAGTTTCCATAGAGACTTGCCTAACTCTAATTGCTAATTCAGTGCAGTAAAATGAAATGTTTTAAAATCATGGCTCTCCAGAATCCAGCTTTTGGTGAGCTTTTAGTAAGAATCAGGACGCACATAAAAATCTCCACTACAGCATTCTTTCACTTGGCTGGCTATTCAGGGTCAAGCTACTTTGGGATACAGGATGAATGATGAAGCCCCTAAGCAATAATTATAATGCAGAGCAATAAACACTTCAACACCTCTTCAGCCTTCATTCACGCTCTCCTATGCCAACCCTGTGGTTCATACACACACGCAAATGACTTGTGCTACCCCTTTGCTGTGCCCCCATTGCTTCTGTTATTCTTTCTGTGCTCTTTCCTTAGAGTGAACATCTTCCCCTTCTCTAGACTCTGGCCATCAAGAGCTTATTCATTTTTCTAAGCCTAATTTGTATATGATAAATAAAGCAACAGAGTATAGAAAATACATGAAAAAAGGGTTTAGAATCTCATCATTATCCTTAAATGTCTTTTCCTCTTCCATAAAGTTCTCTGTAATATCTAGTGATGTTCTTCTTTTATCAACTCATAGATGCTTTTTTTTTTCATATAATATATAATACTGAATGCATCCTGTCTTGTACAACTGCAAACATTTGTGTATTTTTTTTTTTCTACTTGATGCTGGGCTTCTTGAGGGCCAGATATAACTTATCTATCACTGTATTCTTCAATACCAAAATGAGTGCTTGGGATACTACCTAGTATGGATTTGTTGAATGAGTACATAAGTCAATATTGCTGGAAAGAAGAGAAAGTCATATTAGTATAGAAAATTATTTTCAAAGGGGTCATTTCTTAGCACAGCTGATTCATTGATCAATTTTAAATTGTGTCTAAAACCATGCTTTTATACTGGTCCTTGCCAACCAATTCTTTTGGGATTAATTGGAATAAGAATTTGTTAACTGTTTTTGCTTATGCTAATGTTTCATATTCTCATAAAGTTAAATGTGTCATGAGTATAAAGCCTACCTCCCATGCCATTTAATTTTTTTCCCAGTTTATTTATTTTGAGAGACAGCAAGTGAGGGAGAGGCAGAGAAAGGGAGAGAGAGAATCCCAAGCAGGCTCCCCACTGCCAGTGTAGAGCCCAATGTGGGGCTCTATCCCACAAACCATGAGATCATGACCTGAGCTGAAACCAAGCGTCAGATGCTTAACTGACTGAGCCACCCAGGCTCAGTTTATTTATTTTTTAGTAATCTAAATTTTTTAAGTTTATTTATTTTAAAATTTTTAAAGTTTATTTTTTAGTAATCTAAATTTTTTTAAGTTTATTTATTTTTAATTTTGATTTTTATTTTTGATTTTATTTTTTATAATCTAAATTTTAAAAGTTTATTTACTTTAAAATTTTTTTAAGTTTATTTATTTTTTTAGTAATTTCTGCATCTGATTTAGGGCTCACAGTCACCACCTCAAGACCAAGAGTTGCATGTTCTTGTGACTGAGCCAGCCAGGCACCTCTAAATTTTAAAAATATTTATCTATTGCTTATAAAGTACAGTTTATAGAGATGTTTTTATTTTTAATAACAGTTTGTATTATATTTTTAACAACACCTGGAAGATACTTTCAGTGCCATAAAGCTCATTTGAGAAAATATATCCTTTGGGACACATCGTGTTTCAGCAAGAAACAACATCCAAAATCAGTGGCTTCGTATAATAGTTTAATTCTTGCTTGTAGTACATGTTCATCATAGCTGGAGAAGGTACACTCAGAGACCCATGCTGAGGAAGGATCAGTTTTTACATCTGGCATGGAAGGGGAATCTGAAAAATCGCCCAGTGGCCCTTGAATTTGGAAATGACATACAGCACTTTTTCTCACATGTTTTTGGCTGAAGAAGTAATATGTTCATACTTCAACATTGGTGAGGAAGTACAATATTACCATATGCCTCCAAAGAGAAGAATATGAATATTTTTTAAGAGTTCTAAAAGCATTCCAGTCAGTTTATGAGAATTTTTTTTAACCTTTTCTTACTTCCCAGTGTTACCTTGCTAATTAAACCTAGAGACCAGACCAGAGGTTTTTGTTGAGACACTGTAATGTTATTACATTTCAGATTACATAAGAAAGTTAACCGAAGAGGTACTATACAGGACTTCCATTCTGGCCATGATTTTAAATGTGCATTCTTAAATTTTATTTGTGCCTGGAATTTTCTTCAAAGACAAATAATTGTTGCAGGGAGTATGGCCGGAGTCGCAAAAGATGAGTCCACAAACAGTGCATTTAAGTGAAGGTCCTCATACTTGAGTGGGAATGAGGCCCTGACTCCAGAATGAAGTTTCTTTTTATTAGGATAATTGCTAAAGACTACGTGGATAAAGTCAGCTAAGCAAGTGTGTTAATCAATCTAATGGTTTAGCTTTTCAAGGTTGAATTTCAAGTTAATTGGTTTCTATAACACTAGGAAGGGTCAGGTGTGAAGGAGGATCTGACCCTGAAGAGCCATGTAAATAGCTCTAGGTGTTCCTTATGAGCTGCAGCCGCGTTCAGCTGTGTAAACATGTCCTAAGGCCTTGGCACCTTCTCCAGCCCTTCCCTTTTGAAGTCTTTTCCTTTGATGCTTCTCTCCTGCATTTCCCACAAATAATAATAAGAGCTTTAAGAAAAGTGTAATCTTATAACATTACTAAGTATTATTTTATTAAGAAATATTTAAAGACCAGGGTGCCTGGGTGACTCAGTTAAGTGTCTGACTTTGGCTCAGGTCATGATCTCACGATTTGTGAGTTCAAGCCCCACACTGGGCTCTCTGCTGTCAGTGCAGAACCACTTGGGATCCTCTCTCTCTCTCTCTCTCTCTCTCTCTCTCTCTCGCCCTCCCCCGCTCTCTCTCTCTCAAAAATAAGTAAACATTTAAAAAAAGAATTTAAAAAAGCAATATTTAAAGATCAAAAGGCCTCGTTATGCAAATGAAGCAGATTGGTGAAATAATGGATAACTTTGTGCCATTTGGGATAAAAATCCATATTGTATGCCCTTGTGGAGGAGACCATTGATTGTTTACCCAATAACCATTTGTCCTTTCCTCCTCACTGACAGAACTTTAATTTTACTTAGTTATGTGAGGAGAGAGGGTTCTCAGTCTACTTTCTAGCTAGGTTTGGTCATCCGATTAAGATTTGGCCAGTGGGCTATGAGCAGAGGTGCTGTGTTGAATTCCTGGGAAGCTTTTCAAAATGGAAAGGGCACACTCTTACTACTGTCCTCCCTCTTTTTTCTTCTGCTGTCTACAACGTGGATGTGATGGTTGGAGTTCTGAAAATTTTCATTAAGTGCATAGAGATTTTCCTGCTACATGACCGAGAGCCTGGAATTGTCATAAAGCAAATAGGATCCCAGAAACAGAAGAAACTCTTTAGCATTTTAGAAAAATCAACCTTTTTAGTGAACTTGTGACTATTTTAATTCATCATAGGATTTGGGACTCATCTGTCTATGCCAGTGATAAAATAACAAACCAAGGACTTCTATAAAAAGGTCAGTCCCTTTTCCTTGACAAATTTTGTGGCTTTGCCTTTGTAAGTCCCACTCTTGCCTTTGATTGGCAGACAGTCTTCACAGAGGTATATGGAGTAAATCCTTAATCCTTTAAACTAATGGCTCAGAGTGATTTTTAGAGGGTCAGCCTGCAGGAGGCTGACTTCTCTATGTTGGATCATGTTCTCCCTGACTTATGTTGGATCATGACTCCTTCACTCAATGTTTCCTTAGCTTTATGTTTCTTTTATCATTGGGAGGGTTGAGAGAACTGAGAAAGTTCAGTAATATAGATGTAAATGGAAGAGACTATATGAGAAAGAATAATCAATAAATCTTGAGACCATGATAGACACACTTCTTAAGCTTTACTTCATGCTGACTTGGTAGTTATTTTAGATAAGTACTTCTAAGGTTTTCTTTCCTGCCAAAATTAAATTATAAATATTTTTATACTTGTAAATTCTGTTTTATTTCTGGCTTGGCAAATATACCATAACAAGAAAAATACCTTTACTTGTAACTTTAGTGTCTATGGCTTCAATAACTTTGGAACTTTGGATCTAGTCAAACACATTCCAGAACATTATGTAAAGAAATAAGCATGTTAAAATCTGTGAGACAAAATTCTTCTATTGCATCCCAAATTGTGAAAGTAGATTCACTTGCTGTTCATTAAACTGAGTCTGTTTTTCGTTACTTGTGCTCAGTGATACCTATAGCACTGTTTTTAAGTTTGACTCGTTTATTACATGATACTGTAAATTATTCAAAATTACAAGTAAAAAAATCTTTTGAGACGATTCAGGTGAGATCTACATCACAAAGTAACCACCTAATCAAGAAAATGCAAGGGACTGAAAAGTTAGGTTTCTAGATGAGCTGTTTGTTTACTAACATGTTTGGTAATAATAATATTTGATATCTACAAATAAGTTAGCATACAATATCTAAAATTGTGTAGTATTATATGGTATGATATGGTATTGTATGGTATGGTATGGTAATAAAACTCAACTCATTAATTCATGTTGTATTGTTAATTAAAGCCAAATGAGAAAGAAAGGCTTTGAATGCCCTAGTAAAGCATAACATGAACATTCAATAAAGCAAATGCACTGAGAGGAAATGGTATCTTCTTTAGCAACTTTTCTCCCAGAATATCCAATAGAGACATCAAACATCTTATATAATCTTTAGAATTTCTTTAAAATACTGGCTTCAGTACAATTCACTTTTGGAAATTAAAATACACTAATTTTAATCTTAGCAAGATTGGCCCAAGCATTGTAATGATTTCAGATGACTTTAACATTGGGAAGTTCCATGTAATCAAAATTACCCCAACAAAAGTTGCGCCATTTTTACATCTAAAAGGATCACACAGACAGAAACAAAGGTGTGAAGTATACTAATTGCACACCAGTAAAGGCCAATATATAAATCCATTTCATTAATAGAAATTTACATTATTTTCTTTTGCCTTTACATTCCGTAATTGTCATATCAATACTTCTTAATCTGTTTCAGCCTTGATAGTTTTCTGTAGTTTAAAAGATATTAGAATTATAAAGCAATCTAAGTTGTAAAAACCCTACTTCCATATTCAGAATTCAAAGACTCTTTCTTTCTTTTTAAAATTTTATTTATTTATTTAGTTAGTTAGTTTTGAGAGAGAGAGAGAGAGAGAGAGAGAGAGAAAGCGCCCACGTGGGGAGAGGGTCAGGGGGAGAATCTTAAAGCAGTCTCCATGCTCAGCATGAAGCCCAACATGGGGCTTGATCCCATAACCCTGGGATTTTGACCTGAGCCAAAATCAAGAGTCGGAATTTCAACCAAGTGAGCCATCTAGGTGCCCCCAAAGACTCTTTCTGAACGATAAGCACTGACTTCACAAATCGATGGACGAAGTTTAAATATTAACGCTACCAGGTGTATATTTATTCAGTTACATGTACATGGACCTAGTAACACGTAAACAGATATATTTAAATAAAAGTGTGAATCATATAAATTAATTATTTGAATAAGTTAAAATCAATATGTAAATTTAGACTAAATTTATTTGGTGCAAATTATACTGAATTCCTTCTGATAATTAACAGTTTATAAAATAAAAATATTTACCAGTGGTTCATGTGGTTAACTAATTGGCCAGATTCAGTTCATTGTTGAGGTAAAGGTAACAAATGTTGAGGATTCCATCAAAATGACACTGAAATAAATGAGGCAGAATTATTTAGAATTCTACTGCACCAAAATCCACATGACTACAAAAAATTCTTCCCCTTTTTCCGCCATTCATGAAAAATAATTACAATCCGAATTCTACAGTTTAAAAAGTCTAAGTTTTATCATACTTCCATTCAAAACATGTATGTTAGAAGAGAAAGCACAGATTCCCAGGCATCCCTTCTGGAGACTGATTCAGTTGATGTGGAATGTGGCCCAGAAATTTATTATTTAAAATAAATATCCCCAAATAGCCTTATCAGAGAAGTTGAGAAGAAATGAGGTAGCCTAAGAAGACATGGGCAAAGCCCATAATCTACCAAAGGTCACCTCTGTGCCTCTGACAATCACTCTTCATATTGTCTTGCCCACTCCTACCACCAGAAAGATCCTAGGTTAAGTCCATAAGGTTGCTTCCTCCAGCCAACTTTTTCATAATCGTTTTGATGTTCCTCAAACCAGTATCAAAGAAAAAGAAAAAAAAAAGGAAGAGGAGGGAGAGGCAATAACATGTATACATGTAATGCTGTGCTATATATATCTTCTATTTTATCATCTCTAGGCCAAAGCATTCAACTACTTTATTCCTCATATCAACATTTTGACTGGGTATTCTTATTTAATAGCTGTACTAGAAAAGATTTAGAATAAGTAATACAGGACAACTTCTGAATGTAAAAAAAATTAAATCAATAAAAACCAAGCCAGTAATGAGATTAATGAAAGATTCTATTTGTTGCACACATAGGTGCACACATATCCACACACACATACCCACATATACACAACTGTAATATTTTTGACACTTGAAAAATAGCATCAGATTCTCCCCCTCCCTTTTTTAAGTTTTTATTTTTCTCACCTGGTGCTCATCAGGACAAGTGTATTCCTTAATCCCTATCACTGATTTCACCCATCTATCCACCATCTCCCCTCTGGTACACATCAGTTTGTTCTATATACTTAAGAGTCTCTTTCTTGGCTTGTCTCTCACTTTCTCTCCCTTTTTTCCCTTTGCTCTTTTGATTTGTTTCTTAAATTCCACATGTGAGTGAAATGGTATTTGTTTTTCTCTGACTGACTTATTTTGCTTAGCATTATACTCTCTAGCTCTATCCATGTTGTTGCCTTTGGCAAGATTTCATTCTTTTTTATGACTGAATAATATTCCATAAACACACATACACACACATACCACTTCTTTATCCATTCATCAGTTGCTGGACCCTTGGGCTGTTTCCATATCTTGGCTATTATAAAAAATGCTGCTATAAACATAGGGGTGCATGTATCCCTTTGAATTAGTATTTTTGTACATACCGTTTTCTGTAGTGGCTGTACCAATGTGCATTCCCACCAACAATGTAAGAGTGTTCCCCTTTCTCCACATCCTAACCAACATGTGTTGTTTCTTATGTTGAGTTTAGCCATTCTGACAGGTGTGAGGTGATATCTCACTGTAATTTTGATTTGCATTTCCCTGATATGAGTGATGTTGAGCATCTTTTCATGTGTCTGTTGGCCATCTGGACGTCTTCTTTGGAGAAATGTGTCTTCATGTCTTCTGCCCATTTTGTATTTTTATTTTTTTTCTTCTCATTTTTTAATTGGACGATTTGTTTTTTGGGTGTTGAGTTGTATAAGCTCTTTATATATTTTGGACATTAATTCTTTATCAGATATGTAATTTGCAAATATCTTCTCCCATTCCATAGGTTGCCTTTTAGTTTTGTTGATTGTTTACTTTGCTGTGCAGAGCTTTTTATTTTGATATAGTTCCAATAGTTTATTTTTATTTTTGTCCCTTGTCTCAGAGGACATATCTAGAAAAAAGTTGCTATGACTGATACTAGAGAAATTATTGCTTGTGCTCTCTTCTGGTATTTTTATGGTTTCAGGTCTCATATTTTGGTCTTTAAACTATTTTGAATTTATTTTTGTGTCTGGTATAAGAAAGTGGTCCAGTTTCATTCTTTTGTGTGTTGCTGTCTAGTTTTCCCAACAGCATTTGTTGAAGAGATCTCCTTCTGTTTTAACCTGATATTTCTAATGCTCTTTTCTTTGAATTGTAAGATACCATTATTATTTACTAAAAAAATTTCACTCTATAAAATTAATTATAGTAAAAGGCAATGTATGAATTATGCAAGACATATGATGGACTTTCAGATGTACCTATATCACCGTAAAGTTATAGTTAAGCAAATATGTAAGGAAGTGTTCTTCTCCAGAGAGTAATTTAAATGTAAAATCAGGCACTGAATTCTCATTTAAATTTCATAAAATTATGAGGCAAAAAAGAAAACCACTCTGATGCTTCTGTAAGTTTCTATGAATCTAGGGTGAATCATTGGGGCAATTTATTTTGGTAGTAATCTATTGCTATTACACAGGCATAAGGATAAGACATTTTGATACACAGATCAAAAGATTAAGCCAATATAATAAATATTTGATCTTGTATACACTGTACATGCACTACTTGGAGATAAAATAGCATTCCTGTTGTTTCTGTTTGATGAGCTCCTGCTTAATTACAATAAACACATTTTCCTTAAAGTAAATGGAAACATTAATTGTAAAAGTAAGATACAAATTGCTTGAGAAAAAAATAACCTAGGGGTGCCTGGGTGGCTCAGTTGGTTAAGCATCTGACTTTGGCTCAGGTCATGATCTCACGGTTCATGAGTTCGAGCCCCATGTTGGGCTCTTTGCTGATATCTCAGAACCTGGACCCTGCTTCAGATTCTGTGTGTCTTTCTCCTTCTGCCCCTCCCCACTCACTCTCTCTCTCTCTCTCTCTCTCTCAAGAATAAACATTAAAAATTAAAAAAAAAAACTACTTGATGATTGCAGTTTCTAAAGCAGTAGTTCTCACATTTCAGTGTTCATTATAATCACTTGAGGTGCTTGTTTAAAATTCAGATTCCCAAGGTTTTACCTGCCGAGATTGTGATTACGTGAATCTGACTTGGATCCCAGGACCCTGCATTTAAAACAAGCTCTTCGGGTGCTTTTGATGTAGGTTGTCCATGGATTCACCTCTGATAAATCCTGTCCTAGACTTGCCCTTCTCTGACTTTATTCTGCATAGGAATCCCCTGGGGGTGGTGTTAAAATGGAAGTTCTGATTCGGTAGTTTGTAGGGGAGGGGTCTGAAGATTCTAGCATGTTCCCTTGGTGAAATGAATGCTTATACCTCACACATCACACTTTTTGAGAAGCAAGGCTCTAAAGCCTAAACATTTGTCAAACATACACCAAGACCCTCAGAGATAAAATAACTTATGTCAAAGCATAATACTTACCAATAAGGAAGTTAAATGAGTAGTCCTGGGAAATGAGGGGTACCAAAAAGGAAGTTAACTGAGTAGTCATGGGAAATGAAGGGTGTGACTCAGGGATTTTTTTTAGCTAGAAAGGGGATTATTTAGTGGTTATGTTAATTAGGGATTGAAAATTATCACCTTAGAGAGGACTTAAATAGTCCACTCGTCTGTACCTATTGGGTAAAAAATATGTCCTACTATTCACTGGGCAGAAAAGAGCCCTCAGTCAGATCCAGTGAGAATCTTTCAAACATAATAGTACTTTTTCAGCTTTAAGTGTTGCTTATAACAGTTGTGATGAAGCACAGCATTGAGTTTTATGCCATCTAGACAAATGCTGCTACGGATGGGAATTTTTCCCTTGAACAGTGGAGAATTTGCTCAGCAAAACAGAACAGATGATTATGAAGTCACAAAAGCGTGGTTAGCAGATTTCTTTTCTAAGTTTTCTCAAGTACCTTCTTTCCAATGTTATTATTTCTGTTTTCATTTTATGTTAAGAAATGGATTCAACAATTGGTAGAACTCCATGTTAGTCCTCTGATTTAAACAACAAACAGACTTAATGTTTCCTGTATTATGTGTAGAGTGGAGAAGGAACTCCCAGCTTACTATTTCCTTGAGTTGCATCAGGCAGACTAAGGGCTCTCAAATATGTTCAGTTAGCTGAGTATATAAAATCCGTGGTTTCCTTTGGAAATGGATGAAATATAGATGCTTGGTTTAGCTAATTACATAATTTTATGCAATACTAAAGACGTTAGCAAATGTTAGTACACTAAGTTTTGTGAGCTGTAATCATTTATAAGTGTTCCTGCTAACTCCCTTAGGCAAGATCAACCCTGGAAAAGCTATAAAGTGAGAGGAAACATTCATTTCAGGAACTTACACAACAACCACAATGAACCTGGAGAGAGGGATGGTGGTTTAGGATTGTTTGGGGACTGAGGGTCAGGCAAGTGGCTGCAGGTGGCAAGAAGTAGGCCATGAGAGGAGAGGCTGGACAATCTTATGAAGTTCTGTTCTTTGCCTCTCCCATGAGCTGTCTAGGCACAACCACCACCCTCCCTACATTACAGAAAAATGTGTAGACTCCAGGCTAGACCTCCAGATGTTTGAGTCCACAAGTTGGGGTGAGGAGGTAATGCAAAAGCAGGGCAGATGGACTCCTTAGATAATCCCTCTTCACCCACTCCTTCCAGGTCCCCAGGGCTGGTGAATTGGTGGTTATATCTTTAAATATAATTAGCACCGCTACTGCTAATCTCTAAGGAGTTGAGGAAAAGTTCTGAATAAAAGAGTTGCCTGGTAAGTGGGCAGCAAACTGGAATGACCAACAGCAGTTCTTGTCATGCCTGGGGCTTTGCACTTAAACTCCCTGGGACTGACACAGACCAGGCCTAGGCTCAGGCCCTTCTTGAGTACAGCCAACCAGACAAGATGGCTAATGTCCCTTACTTATCCTTACACAAGTTCACAGGCCAAACTAACTAGCCCTCTGAGAGGTGCAACCACATTAGAGAACTCTCCCAAAAAACAACATGCAAGGAGGAAGAGATAGTAAACCTGAAAGAATACTACAAAAATGTGGAAGGCAGAAGGAAGATGCTAACCTCTTGACTATAGGATTCCCAAATCGAGTCATGTTTTTAGAAAAACACTTATGAGAGAAAACCATAAAATGAGAAAAAATTCCAAACATTAAGACTTTCTCTCCTAAGCTCTGAAAGATAGCCATTGGCCCCTATTAGCAAGAGAGAATCCCAATATCTCAGAGAACACCAATGTTCTTCAAAAGAAGAATTTGAAGACCACCGATATGGACAACTCTGGACAGAGCCTTGGGAGCCCGCAAACTGGCCAGCTAATTATTCTGGCTCTGCTAAATCTGACCTGGGTTGCCTTATTTGTTAACTGTAATGTTTAAAATTTGATAAAGTGATCACAGATAGTCACTGTTGCATAGAATTATAGGGAATATATGTGGACATTTTTATTTTATTTTAATGTACTTTTAATATAAGATTATTAATAATAATTAAATTTCTGTCATTTTTAAAATGCAACATTAAAAAACTAGGTCACTTATTGTAATATTGCTTATAATTAAGTATAATCTATTAACTGACATTGAAATTCCTTTCTTATTTAATATATTTTATTTTTAATTGCAAAAGTAATACATGTATATCATAAAATATTGATTTTACAAATTTTAACATTTAAAATTTTTGAATTTATATTTCCGCTGCCAAAGTTTGTGAATCACATCCATACAAGTGAGAACAGAGTCAAAGTCTTCTAATTAATCTTGTCTTCTACCAAATCTTGCATCCCTCACAAGAAGTAATCGCTTAAACTCAGTCTGCTAAACTCTCAAGACACAATAAAAAAATTTTGGAGAAATATATAATTATAATAGTTTCCCACCTTCTGAGGGAAAAAATCTTCTTTGTTCTTAATGATTTTTCCAGAATTTCTACAATTTTACATGTTGAGGTATGAGGTGGTATCTCATTGTAGTTTTGATTTGCATTTCCCTGATGATGAGTGATGTTGAGCATTTTTTCATGTGTCTATTGGCCATCTGGATGTCTTCTTTGGAGAAATGTCTCTTCATGTCTTCTGCTCATTTTTTAATTGGGTTATTTATTTTTTGAGTGTTGAGTTATATAAGTTCTTCATATATTTTGGATATTAACCCTTTATTGGATATGTCATTTGCAAATATCTTCTCCCATTCCATAGGCTGCTTTTTAGTTTTATTGATGGTGCCCTTTGCTGTGCGGAAACTTTATTTTGATGTAGTCTCAATAGTTTATTTTTGCTTTTGTTTCCCTTGCTTCAGGGGACCTATCTAGAAAAAAGTTGCAAGGGCCAATGTCAGAGATGATACTGCCTGTGCTTTCTCTCTCTTTTCAAGTTTATTTATTCTGAGAAAGAGAAAGCAAGAGAGAGAGAGTGAGAGCAAGCATGTTCACTAGCAGGGGAGAGGCAGAGAGAGAGGGAGAGAGAGAATCCCAAGCACACCCTGTGCTATCAGCTTGGAGACCAATGTGGGGCTCGAACTCACAAATTGTGAGATCATGACCTGAGCCAAACCAAGAGTCGGACGCTTAACTGACTGAGCCACCCACGCGCCCATGTGTGCTCTTTTCTAGGGTTTTTATGGTTTCAGGTCTCACATTTAGATGAGACAAGAATTTGCTTTTTTCCAATTTATAATTGAATCCTTATCAAGCATCACTCACACTCTTGTGCAGGCTACACAATTGTTTTCTCAAGGAGATTACAGTTAAAAATTAAATATCACCAGGCATACTCTTGAAGATCAATATGGACAAGTTTTCAATATAAGAGTAACATTTTTTATCCTCATAAAAGTATGAATAAAAATACAGAGAACAGTTTGAAGAAAAGGAATGAACATGAATCAGATCAAAGTTATAAAATACTTATGAAAAATAAGGTTATATCAGCCCATAGTGTGCTGAGAAAAAAAGCATTGGGAGACAGATAAATCTGGTTAATGTTTTTATGTAAACTAGTAGAAGGGATAATCTTAGATAAATGTAAATAATTAAAAATTGTATGCTAGAAAATATTTCCTAAGTGCTAATAAAGAAAAATAATTTGGGGCGCCTGGGTGGCGCAGTCGGTTAAGCGTCCGACTTCAGCCAGGTCACGATCTCGCGGTCCGTGAGTTCGAGCCCCGCGTCGGGCTCTGGGCTGATGGCTGAGAGCCTGGAGCCTGTTTCCGATTCTGTGTCTCCCTCTCTCTGCCCCTCCCCCGTTCATGCTCTGTCTCTCTCTGTCCCAAAAATAAATAAACGTTGAAAAAAAATTAAAAAAAAAAAAGAAAAAGAAAAAGAAAAAGAACTTGAGGAAAAATGAGTTCAACATAGCCTGACAAGGTATAGACAAGAATAGAGACAAAGTATTTCCCCACCAAAGATGATAGTTGCAGACATTGATGTAACTATATATAAATGTTATCAGCACCAGACTCAAATTTCATTTTCAGTTTCTTCTGCAATTTGATAAATATACAGTTACACTTTTAGCAATTCCGGTGTATATAAAAACCTTACTTGGAATTAGGTGATCCTGGTCAGGAGAATTTTCATTTTTACTTCTCTTACTGTATCCTCATTTGAAAAATAATCTAATTGTGTAAATGTCTAAAGAAACCAGAACACATTCAGATCATTAGATTCCCCCTAAACTGTCAGTCCTTTCATGCATGAAATGAGTCTGAAGTAGCCTGAATGGGTAGGACTTTCAAAAGTACTTAACTCTCATTTTCCACTTCCTCAAACTCAATTAATTTCATAAATAAGAAAGGACTATGATTCATTGTAAGTGGTTATTATTATTAAGTATAAAATGTTTCTTTTACTCATAAATCCTGGTTCTGAAAGGGGCATATTTGCTAAGTCATTCGATTTTAATAAAATTATATCGATAATTACTGTTATTTGGGGCTTATACAAGAAATATCTAAAACTCAAGTTAGGTGCTTAACTCACATGTATTTTGGTCCCAGAGGTATCCATGCCTCTCTCAGCACAGTGTCATATAGAGTACAATAAAAAGACCTCACCTTCTTGAGAGGTGCATTAGGAATAATTCATATATGTAGTCAGAAAACATGAGCATTGTGATTGGATTTGGGTCACAAGTGTCAGTGATCCACTTTCAAGGAAGAAAAATATAAATGGGAAGATACACAGATTATTAAAATATATAAAAAGAGTTAAAACAGTATAGCAATTGTTACATTATTTTTTAAGAAGTTACCAATTAATAGGACTGATATATAAAAAAAAGCAAACAGGAAAATTAAAGGAAATCAGAAGCACTTGCTGTATGTGTTAGAAGCTTTATTAGAATCACTAAAAGATAATGAGTTGTGTTTTAAGTAGAACATTGACCTCACAGCCTCAAAGACTCTATAATAACCAGCCAGAACCCAGAATACTAGACTCTAGAAATGACTAAAGTGACTAAGACATTATTCCTCTCTTACAGAATCATATAATGCAGGAAAATACAAATAGCAAGTAGACAAATTACTGTACAATGAAAAAAGGATGGCAAGAGCTTTTGAATGAAAACCACATTGGGGGAAGTTGCATTTGAGATGGGTTTTGAAGAATGCTATGATAGTGAATAGTTTGTGTTTGGGGCAAGAAAAAAGGCATATTGTATCAGAAAGGAAAAGCTGTATAAGACACTATATAGAGATGTATGAAACTGTACAAGCTACATAAAGCACTTTATGGAAGGAGATAAGTGACATAATGTTGTTCAAGAAAGAAGAAGTGCAACTTGAATCACAAATAAGATAAGGGGGGACAAGTAGCGTCAGGGCCACATTGTGGAGATACTGGATATCAGAGTAAAGGACTTAGTGTGTGAACAATAAGTGACATAACAGAAGCAGCAGTCAGGTAGATCAAACAGAGGTGATTGGGAAAAGTACTCTTCCCAGGAAACACATATTACAATAAAGCAAAAAATGATAATTATACTGATAAACAAGATAACTTTAAGATAGGGGTAGGAATAAATTTGATATAAAATCTAAAACTACAGAGGAATAACAAACAGCAGGGCCAATAAATATGGCCAAAATGTAAGTTGGAGGGAAAAATAGGCTCCAACCTATTGGAGGACCAGGATCAGAAAAAGGAAGGACTCTTTCTATCAGTTTATATAGTGCCCAAGATCTCCTAGAAAAGGTAGTGGGGGAGAATTATTCCTGGCAAAGGAGTATTGAGGTTGGTCTGAGGCAGAGTTTAAAAGACACACTGGCACCAAGTGAGCCATCATCTTTCTGCAATTCCATAAAATGGAAATTTGTTATGTCATAATGGCACATACTCAAGTTAGCAAATGAAAACGATCTGGGCTTGGCCTGGAAACACAAGTGGTAAAATGTTAGAAGAGACTTAAGTGTCATGTGGAAATAGGTGATGATAATTGGTAGCAGTTATTGGAGAAAAACACTATCCTCTCTGATAATCCAAAGTCCATACTTCCTTATAAACTCCTCTCCTTCTTGGGAAGAAGGAAGGGGTTTTTTGTTGTGGTGGTTGTTTTGTTTCATTTTGTCAATAAGCAGTAAGGTTTACCAAAAAAAATAATAAAGTGTCTTAGAAGAGAATTGTTAGTAAAAAGTAAGATAGCTGGCTTGCCTCAGCAGGAAAGCTGGCTGTGATTATTATTTGAGGAAAACTAAAAAATATATCAGGACCCTAAATTCTCTCATCAGTGTTCTGTGATCTCACATTTCTTCAATAGAGAAAACATTAGAACATAGATGTAGAGAAATTATTTCAGAGATAAAATAAAAACAAAATTAGAGAAATTGATTCTCAGGTTCACTTTTGTAGCCCAAGAAGGTAATTTTCAAAATGAAAAATATGTCCCTACTTGGCCCTGTGTGTGATGGACCAGCTTATGGGTGTGATCTAAAAAGTGTTGTCTAGGGTCATGGGAAATGTGTTTTGTGGGAAGTGGTGAAAACTAGTAACAGAACACTCTAGGCTCAAGTCTGGGGTTAATAAAATTTTTTGAACCCTTTCTTAGTATACATGACTTAAAATGGTAATGATGTAAAACTTATTTCAAAAACTAATCTTTGAAAAAATATAGTATGAGCATGTAATAATTTATTTGGTTAATGAAAATAAGCATATAATAATTTATTTGGTATATTTTTCTCAAAGGAAAAATATAGTTGATAATAAGGATAGTACAGTGGGAAACCAGATAAAACTCTAAATGAAAGAACTCTCATAACTTACCTTATAATACATTTCAATGAAAAAAGCGAAAGAAATTACACTTTGCCACTCTTACATTTAAAAAATATTCAGGCCACCTTTGTGGCCCAGTCACTTACCCATCAGACTCTTTTTGGCTCTGGTCATGATCTCATGGTTTTGGGATTTCAAGCCCCGTGTTTGGCTCTTTGCTGACCGTGCGGAGCCTGCTTGGGATTCTCTCTCTCTCCCTCTCTCTGTGTCCCTCCGTGGCTCATGCTATCTCTGTCTCTTGCAAAATAAATAAACTTTATGAAAAAAAATTTTAATGAAAAATGTTCCTCTACATATTCCTCTACATAAATTCCTCTAACCACAAAGAACTTCAGTTGTTAAAAAAAAAAAAAAAAAGAACAAGTAATACTTGGGGGGTTCAGTTGGTTACACCTCCAACTCTTGATTTCAGCTCAGGTCATGATCTCACAGTTTGTGGGATCAAGCCCTGTGTCCATGTGGACACAATCTCAAGCCTGCTTGAGATACTCCATTCTGTCTGCCCTACCCCCACTTGTGCTCTCTCTAAATAAATGAATAAACTTAAAAAAAAAAAAAGAACCTCAGTTATTTAGATCTTTGATGTCTTTCTTCTGAGGATAGTGTTTCACTAGTGGGCTAGCAAAAGACAGAGAATTAAACCAACAAATGAGGGGAAAATCATAAAAGAAAGGATCCTGGAGTAGAAATCAGGTAAACTAGATGCAAGTCCTGCTCGTACATACTACTGTGACCTCGGATTAGATGGTATTGAATTGGATTCCCTAGGTCTCATTTTCGTCATCAGTAACTAGAAGATGGGAGATAATCGTGAGCTTAATGGTGGATTTAATATGCTATGATTTGATGATTTCCCCAGCTTTCACACTAGACCCCAACTATAACTAGCAGTACCATCGATACACTGTAAGCCTAGAGAGCACTTTGTTGATTGCCTTCCTAACAGTCATTTTGATTTTCTTCTTCACTAATTATCCCACTTTTTGTGAGTGTACCATTCCTTTTACCAAAGACTGGTTTATCCTCAAGCATGGTATATAAATCTCAAAATGAGATGCAAGGGGATCTCTGCTGTGTGGGACTTGGAAAGTTTTGCCCCCTGGAGAAATAGAAGCACAAGGAGTGGTGACATTTATCTTTTACCAGGAATAGCTGAATGAAGGTGTTATGTAAGAACTTCAGTAGCTTTGGGGGGCTTATTGGTGTACATACCTAAAATGAAGTCAGCAGGCTGAGAATAGCTGAGCAAAATGAATCTCTTATCATTTTGATGAGGAAATTAACAATGACCCATATAATCTTCTATCACCTGATTTCATGTAATATAAAATATTGAATTTTCTTATCTTTAAACCACTTGTACTTTTGTGTTCTGTTTTTAGTGGCTGAAAAGTCCTATGTGGCAAAAACAAAAAGAAAAAAATATTTAAGAGCAAAGTTAAAATATCTATTCACCTTTAAGTCCTCTCAGTGCTCAGTATATACTGCATAGTAAAAGCTACATAAATGTCTATTAGTTTTATTTTTATGTTCTTCTTTCTGCATTCTTTTTGTACCTCCATACCTTTTATGGAGAGTCACAATATTTCCATGAATCTTTTGCTTTTAAAGAAAGCATGAATCAACCATGGGAAAGTGGAATTTGAAATTTAAAACATAATACCATTTACAATAGCATGCAATAAATGAAATACTTAGGTATAAATCTAACAAAATAAATACAAGATCTAAACAAGAAAAATTATAAAACTGTGATGAAAGAAAGAAATGGAGGGACATTCCGGGTTCATGGATAGGAAGTCTCAATATTGTCAAGATGTCACTTCTTCCCAACTTAATCTGTAGATTCACTGCAATCCCAATCAAAATCCCAGCAAGTTATTTTGTGGATATCAACAAACTCATTCTAAAGTTTATATGGAGAGGCAAAAGATCCAGAATAGCTAACACAATATTGAAGGAGACAGACAAAGTCAGAGAGGACTGATACTACCCGACCTCAGGACTTGCTATGAGGCTACAGTAATCAAGACAGTGTGGTGCTGATGAAAGAATAGACAGGCCAATGGAAGAAAGTAGAAATCTGAAATAAATACACATAAATATAACCAACTGATCTTTAACAAAGGAGCAAAAGTAGTACAATGGAGCAAAGATAGTCTTTTCAATAAATGGTTCTGAAGAAAACTGGCCATCCACATGCAAAAAAAAAAAAAAAAAAAAGTCAGACACAGACCTTACACCCTTCACAAAAATTAACTCATAATGGATAAATGTAAAACACAAAACTATAAAACTCTGAGAAGATAATATAAGAGAAAATTTAGATGATCTTGGGTATGGCAATAAAATATAAATAAAACAGCAAAGGCATGATCCATGAAAGAAATAAATGATTAGCTGGACTTTATTAAAATATTAAAAAATATTTGCAAAAGACATATGTGATAAAGGACTGTTATCCAAAATATACAAAGATCTCTTAAAGCTCAACAAGTTAACAAAAAACTCCACTAAAAAATGGGCCAAAAGCCTGAACAGACACCTCACCAAAAATGATAGGCAGTCAGAAAATAAGGTTATGAAAAGATGCTCCATATCCTATGTCATTAGAGAAATACAAATTAAAACAACAGTGGGATTCCACTACATACCTATCAGAATGGCCTAAATCCCAAACACTGACAACATCAACTGCTGGCGAGGATGTGGAATGACAGCAACTTTCATACATTGCTGATGGGAACGCAAAATGTTATAACTACTTTGCAAGACAGTTTGTCAGTTTCTTACAAAATTAACCATACTCTTATTATATTATATGATATAGCAGTCATGCTTTTTGTTATTTACTCAAGTGAGTTGAAAGCTTATCTTTTTTTAAGGTGTTTTTTTTTTTAAGTAAGCTCTACACCCCATGGGATTGAACACATGACCCTGAAATCAAGAGTCACATGCTCTACTGACTGAGCCAGCCAGGCACCCCCAAAACTTACCTTGACATAAAAACCTGCACACAGATGTTTAGAGCAACTTTATTTATAATTTCCAAAACTTGAAAACAACCAAGATGTCCTTCAGTAGATGAATAGGTAAATAAACTGTGGTACATCCAGACAGTGGAATATTATTCAGTGCTAAAAAGAACTTAACTATCAAGTCATGAAAAGACATGGAGGAACCTTAAATGTACTTTACTAAGTGAAAGAAATCAGTGTAAAGGCCACATACCATATAATTCCAACTATATGACATTCTGGAAAAAGAAAAATCACAGAGACGGTAAAAAGATCAGTGATTGCTAGGGGTTAGATGGGAGAAGGAAGGAATAGGCAGAGCACAGAGGATTTTTAGGTCAGTGAAACTATCCTGTATGATATTATCATGGTGGATATATGTCATTCTACATTTGTCCAAACCCAGAGAATACGTGACACTAAGAGTGAACCCCAATATAAAATATCTACTTTGGGTGATAATGATATGTCAATATAAGTTCATCAGTTGTAATAAATGTACCAGTGTGGCATGGGGTACTGATAGTGGGGGAGGCTGTGTATGCATTGGGGCAGAGGGTACATGGGAACTCTCTGTACTTTGTGCTCAGTTTTGCTATGAATCTAAAACTGTTCTAAGAAATAAAGTCTATTTTGCAGGGGGAAAATGACATGAAAAGGAGAATATATAATAACTATATATTTCTGCTGGCAGTATTCTACAACAGGACATACCATTGGCAGGGCAACTCATCCACCTGTCCTTCCATTTGCCAAAGAGGACATAAGAAAAAATTAAATATTAATAAACAAGCATAATACTAAATTGCACAGTATATTACTGTGGTACCATGCTAATAATAATAACTGTGGAGATACCAATTTAATACTGACATTTTAAAATTTAACTCTCTCTACCATGTAATGTGGTTAATAAATTTGGCTGATAAAATGTTAGAGTATGGGGACTAACTGGTGGAAGCTTGGTTATCATCCACTAAGTTAACTGACTATTTTTCCATTCAGCAAATCTTAGACATCTGTTTGTTTTTATGAAAAATATGCTCAAAATTTTAAGTTTAAATTTTTACCTATGCAATAAAATAAACATATCTTGAGTCAACATATCTGTGGAAATTTTATAAAAAAGCAAAAGAGTGAATCACAATATATGATATTTGGAATGAGTTTTATATTCCTCCAAGGAACAGCTTATTATATCACTGCATTAAGCCAAACTTAAAAAAAGGGTTTAAAATATAGTAAATATACAAAATATTTTAGAAGATTGCAATCATGGACTGGATAGATAGTCCAAATAGAATTATAACTCAGAGGTCCAAATAAAATGAAATATATATATATATAGTATTATTTTAGAGATCTTCACACATTTAACTTACTTAAAAATAAAAGTGAGAAAAATGGTATTTTAGTTTTTGCTACTGAATTAGAAAATGATTTAAAAAAAAACTGAATGCATACAATTCTGCTCCTTAAATTCATTCATAGAGGTCTGGTAACTTTTTTTTTAACAAAACAAAACAAAACAAAAACAAAGTTTTATTATGTGCACTTGGAGGACTAATGATGAAATTGAGATACAAAGAATGACCAAGGCAGGAAGCTTTTGTATGTTTCAGACAAAGAAACATAAATCTGTGAAGAATGTGCAAACCAATTATGTTCTTGTATTCAGGGGCAATAATTAGTGAGGGATTCTAAACAGGATTTGGACTGGGTAGTAAATAGTAAAAGTAACAAGATGTGTTTGTACAGAATTATTGGCCCTGAATTCCTTATCACCAACACTGAGGTGGTCTCTCTACCTCCTGGTGTGTCAGGGGGTAGCGTTCTCATGCAGAATTTATTTCCTCCTTTCTGGAGACAAAGGAAAGGCTTAGCATTCTTCTTGCACTGGCCATTTCTTTTTTTTTTTTTTTTTTTTCGATATATGAAATTTATTGTCAAATTGGTTTCCATACAACACCTAGTGCTCATCCTGAAAGATGCCCTCCTCAATACCCATCACCCACCTTCCCCTCCCTCCCACCCCCCATCAACCCTCAGTTCTCAGTTTTTAAGAGTCTCTTATGCTTTGGCTCTCTCCCACTCTAACCTCTTTTTTTTTTTTCTCCTTCCCCTCCCCCATGGGTTTCTGTTAAGTTACTCAGGATCCACATAAGAGTGAAAACGTATGGTATCTGTCTTTCTCTGTATGGCTTATTTCACTTAGCATAACACTCTCCAGTTCCATCCATGTTGTTACAAAGGGCCATATTTCATTCTTTCTCATTTGCACTGGCCATTTCTTAAGGAACTTTAATTCAAAATAATCAGGATGTAGGGGAGCCTGGGTGGTTCAGTAGGTTAAGCGTCTGACTTCTTCTCAGGTCATGATCTCGTAGTTCGTGAATTCGAGCCTCATGTCAGGCTCTGTGCTGACAGCTCAGAGCCTGGAGCCTGCTTTGGATTCTGTGTCTCCCTCTCTCTCTGCCCCTCCCCCCCCCCCCGCTAGCGCTTTATCTCTCTGTGTCTCTGAAAAATGAATAAACATTAAAAAAATTTCAAAATAATCAGGATGCCACTGTGAACATTTTGTGGTGGACAGCCCTAAGTCCCTAGCGTTTTTTCCTCTGAAACTTCCCTGGAAGCTTCACATTCCAAGAGCTGAGGTGGTAATTTGTTCTATCTCATGGAACCAATCTTAGTCCTGATGGTGGTGATGCAGGTGTGTTTCCAAAGGTAGGCCTGTGGTTCAAGTTATCAGGTATTAAACAGTAGACATTTCTATGGAAATAAAAGAAAAGCAATGGTTAATGAGTGGAGCAAATTATAAACCATTTTCTGAGATCTGAGGGTAGCTAGACAAGAAGCTTTTGAAAGTCAAAGTCAAAGCATCTTTAGATAGAGTGAAGGCAAGCAATGGCAGTTGGAGAGATTTTCTTTCAGGCTTACAATTTATGAGTAGTGTATTATTGCAAAGAAATAATGCAGCAGAGGATACTCATAAAAAGTTTATAGACTGCATGATATAAAGACATATACCTGTACATCTATATCAAAGTAAATTTCACAATGGACATGCACAGTGATCAGGCAATTCCACAGATACTGTTTAGGACAATTCAAGCTTGTATATATATCTATAAAGTGAAAGTCTGGGAAACACAATATTGAATCCTTTCTGTAATAGATGGAAATTGTTGTTCCATTAGCTTTATTTGCAGTTTAACAAAAAAGTATTTAAATGTTAATAGTTAGGCCATTTAAGTGTATTGAGTGCAAAATACAACATAAATAAGAAAGCATTACTGGCAATTCAAATTCTGAATTTGATTATAATTAATAAATTGAAAAGAATCAGTTTATAGAAATATTATTTCAAATTTCCATAATTAAGTGATTTGCAATAATTATTCTGTATAAAAATGGCTCTTATCAGATATGTGAACTGTGCTACAAAATCCAGATCATTGAAAAGAACTTGGCCAAAATTTGTTCTTCATGTCTCATGGAGAATACACATTCCAAAAAGAAGTGAGATAAACAAGAATCAGTTTTCTTTTCTAACCATCAATCTTTCAGAAATTTAAAGAATAATTACAGAGAAAATTTGCATCTTATTAAGAAATTATATATAGCAATGCAGGTACATATATGAAAATAGTAAATTATGAATAGAACAAATGCAGTGTAATTTCTGCAACTGTAAAATCACAGAAGCTTAATACCATGAAAGATATCTGTATGATTTTATAAGCAGCTCTGAACAATAACCTTTGTTTTTACTTGAACTGCTTTAAGCAATACGCTATCATATGGCAGTGGAAGGGAAATCCAATACTTCCAAATTACTATTTCTGTTGAGTACAGTACAGTACAAATGTTTCATCAATAATCATCAAAATGAGTAAGAGGTCTCAGAAAGGACAGATTATTTGTAACTCTATAGTTTCAATGTTGATTTCCCTCTGTTGAGCAAATGTTCATGTATGTAGAGACTGTATATGAAAGGCTTGGAATAAATAAGAGAAATTTTGTGGCTTAAGGAAGACAGAATTACTTGACTTATAAGTAAGACAAGGCAAGTTGAAGGAATAATAAAGGAAATTCTCAATTACAGAAACTATCACTGCATACATTGGAACAAAAAGTGAAACCATCTGAATACTAAATATCTGAAAGATTGTTTTATTTTGGGGGAAGTAGAGGTGATTTCAGTAGTGGAAATTAGTGCTGAGTTGAATGGAGGCATCTCAGTAATTAGAGTTTCTAAATCAGTCTAGATTCTCAGTGGGATGAGATGATTTCTTGTATGAATGTGAAGGAGACAAACAGGTGGTCTTCATAAGTCCACACAAATCCCATGAAGCACATTCACTGTGAGGGAAAACAATGACAGAATTTATCCATTCTATGTTGTGATATTTTGATTTATAATAAAATATATATATATATATATATATATATATATATATATATATATATAGGTTTTTGGCTCACAGCCCTTAGAATTTCCTGAGCAATAAGAGCAATGGGAGCATTTTTGTTATAATATTTGACCTCTTGTCTTTGCTTTCTGAAAATGCTTCAGAGCCATGAAGATGAAATGGGTGTCTTGTTATTCATAACAAGCCCCTTTCCCCCACAACTGGCTTTATGTTAATGAGACGATTTTTAAAAAGCACCTAAGTACGGGGGCTGGTGGCTGGGGGAACCAACCATGAATAGAGGGTTTGGAATGTTCAGTTCCACTTCCCTGACCTCAGGGGAGAGGAGATGGGCTGGAGGTAGAATCAGTCACCAGTGGCCAACGACTTAATCAAGCACGCCAATGTAATGAGGCCTCCATAAAAACCCAAAAGGACAGTGTTTGGAGAGTTTCCAGATTGGGGAACCAGAATGCTTCCCTGTGCCACCCTGCTGAGCCCAAACTCCACAAGAACAGAACTCCTTCATTCAGGACTTCACCCAGTTCTTTATCTGGCTGTTGATTTGTATCCTTTAATATCCTTTGTAATAAATTGGTAATCTGTTGAGTAAATGGGTTTCTCTAAGTTGTTTGAGTCTCTCTAGCAAATTAATCAAACCGGAGTAGAGGATTGTGAGAAACTCCAATCTGTAGGGTCAGAAGCAGTGGTAACAACCTGGGCTTGCCATGTCATCTGAAGTGGAGGGCAGTCTTGTGGGACTGAGCCCACAGTATCTGACATTGTCTTCAGGTATGTAATGTCAGAATTGACTTGAATTGTAGGACTCCCAGCTGATGTCTGAGAATTGTTGGTGTGAGGAAACATCCCACACACATTGGAAATTGGGTGATCAAAGTGCTTACTTGTGTATTAACATGTAACACAAACCAGGATTGCTTTACACCTGAAATTTGAAGACTTAGATTTCTCTGGAACCACAAATGTCTCAGATCCTTCACAGAAACAATGCCTGATACTTTTTTTATCTGAGGTGCCACACCCTTGAATATTTTTGTAACCTGTCATTGCAAAATCAGTCTACTCAAAATATCACTAGAAGTTTTCAGCTAATATGAAATTAGTTGAAACTCTACAATTTCTGTATTTTTAAAATATTTTTCCTGCTAAAAATCTATTCATATTTTGATGTCTAAAATGCAATTCAACCAAGGGGATGATTTTAACCTCCTTATTTTTTCTTGGCCTAATATCTATAAACTAAGTATGTTTCTTTTAATATGCAGCCAACATTCATGGCTTTTAATAACAATTAAGAATCTCACTGTGTAGCCAACATTCATTTTCTATGTACTGAAAACAAACATGCCTTTTTTTTAAAGATTTTTTTAATGTTTATTTATATCTGAAGGAAACAGAGACAGAGCGTGAGTGGGGAGGAGCAGAGAGAGAGGGAGACACAGAATCCAAAGCAGACTCCAGGCTCCAAGCTGTCAGCACAGAGCCAGATGCGAGGCTCAAATTCACAAACCGTGAGATTGTGACCTAAGCCGAAGTCAAACGCCCAACCAACTGAGCTACCCAGGTGCCCCGACAAAGATGCCTTTCAATTTGAAAACAATTTAGTAGCTTTCTAAGCCCTTTACACAGTACCCTCTTCTTTCAGTAAAGGAATAGCAAATCAGTCAGTTAGCAGTGAGTATATATAGTGTGTCCTCAAAATATACCATTCCTGCCTGCTCTCATCATTGTGTGAAGCTAAATAAAACTGGACCAATTCTGTTAAGATAAGATGTAGGTCTGCAGGTATTAGGCAATTTATCCTCTCTCTCTTTTTCTCTCTCTCTGTTATCTCTACCTCTGTTTTCTGAAAAATTGTTTTGTAGTCCCATGCAGTTGTTCTCACCTCATAGTTTATTGCAAAGATCTATATATTTATTCACCTCCATTATTCTCACCTCAGAGGAATACTGGAAATTTGATTATGAAGCTAATTTCCAGTTGTGATTATATGATTATTCTTATACAGGAAGTCACATGTGGCACACTAATGATGTTGGGGTTTTTTCAACTTGTGAAGTCCAAATTTCAAAGATAGCAACTGGTAATTTAGCCATTCTTTCAGGAACCAAATCTTATCCCTTTTGTAAAGAGTTTTTCCTAGTACCTTCCCTATCACTTCACTGTCATGATGGCCTCATTAATAACCCTAATTTACCACACCATAGCCATTATTGTCTGACAACAAAGCTTTTTTGAGTGCCCACTATGTGTCAGGCACTATATGAGACTCTAGAATTCTAGATAACAATCTCAGTCCTTGAGCTGCATATAGACTAGTGAGGAAGGCAGAAAAGCAAAGAGTTAACACTATTTGTGAGTAAATGACTGCATAGAAAGTCTTATGGGAGCAGAGTGGAAGCATGCCTTATCTTACCTTGATCTTATCTGTGTTAGTTATCTATGGCTGTGTAGGAAATTAACACAAATTTAGTGGCATAAAACAATGCACATTTATTGTCTCATAGTTTCCTTGGGTCAGGAGTCCAGACAAGACTTGGATGGGTCATGTGCTTAGGGGCTCATGCGTTTTCAATCAAAGCATCAGCCAGACTTACCTAGTATACACAGAATCATGTATACATGAACAGTAATAGAGAATATTAAATATGTAAAATAAAATTTAATTTTGGGGCGCCTGCGTGGCCCAGTTGATTAAGCGTCTGACTCTGGATTTCGGCTCGGGTCATGATCGGGTGGTGAGATGGAAGCCCACATGTCAGGCTCTGCACTGGGCATGGAGCCTGCTTAACATTCTCCTTCCCTCTGCCCCTCCCCCACTTGCACTTGCTCTCTCTTAAAAAAAAATAAATAAATAAAATAAATAGTAAATCTTGTTTCTCCTTTCCACTAAGGGAACATTTGATTTTAATGAATTCTCCGATATAAAAATTTGTGAAAAATATAAGTATTGTGATCAGTGGTTTAATCAAATGTTCTGAGTGGCCTAGTATTAATTCATAATATAACCTTAGAAAAATGCTAATGTTAATTTATAATAGCATAGTAACGAAGTCCATTTTAGTCTTTGACAATGGGAATATTAATATTTTACTCCATAATTTTATATTAGTCAACCAAAATACAGTTGCACTCAATTTAGCATCTCAGCTTACTAAAACGTCACTTTCAATTGTATGTACTTTGTCTTGCTAGAGAAAATATTAGGAAAAACAACAATTTTGAAATTATATTGCTGTCAAATAAATACTGCTCTCAATCTAATAGATTATATTGAATTACCAATACTTATGTGCAAATGGATCTATTAACTCATGCATTCAATTATATTGGTAAGTATATTGAAAAATGCAAGTACGCACTTAAACGTGTAATCAAATCAATCTCTAAGCCCAACTAGTTGGCTCTTGTTCTAATTAAATGTGCATTAACTTCTTTGCTATTAAGAACCACATGTTGAAACCTGTGAAGTAATTAGGCCTCTATTTGATGGGTTTACATGTGTACAACAAAAACATGTCTACTAGCACTGCTGTCAAGGAAAGGCCGGCCATTTGTTTCATTTTAGTTATTCAATTTGAACTTTCAAATAAAAATGAAATGGTTTATGTAAAAGCTCTATGAAAGTACAACAGTTCTACAAACCTCCCCCTGAGATTTGTAAAACTTCTAAGATTAGGATAAATCCTACAAAAGCCCTGAAAATTCATGCTGTCAGATACTAGAAATCCAAAGATATTTCTGCTTTTGCCTACATAAGGGCAGATTAAATCATAACCCAGTACATGAGGAAATGTATCTTCTGGGAAGAGGAGTAGACAGACCCCTACACACAAAGCACATAAACAATTCAAAGTACAAAGCAATGTCTTGACATACCCTGGGGAATCTATCTTCATTGTGGTGCCCAGCATGTGAATATCTACTCCACAGAGTCCTGGGTTCCCAAGTAGGAAACCACCCCACACTGATAGGCTTATCTGTGTGGGAGACAAAGGAGGATCAAGTGTGGGCCTCCGTTATTATATGAAGAAGGCAGGGAATCGTTTAGCGTGGAGCTAGGTTAAGAGAAGGTTCCAATATCAGCCAGTTGCTGTGTCTTAATTGTTCCTTTCCCACCAAATGTTATGCCATTTTTTTTAAAGTTTATTCATTTATTTTTTTGAGACAGAGAGAGAGAGAGAGAGAGAGAGCAAGTGAGCACATGTGGGGGAAGGGCAAAGAGAGAGACAGAGAGAGAGAGAGAGAATCCCAAGTAGGCTCCTCACTGTCACCGTGAAGCCCAAAGTGGGGCTCAAACTCACAAACTACGAGGTCATGACCTGAGCTGAAGTTGGATGCTTAACACTTTGAGTTAATTTTTGTATATGATGTGAAGTAAGGGTTTAATTTCATACTTCTGTATTTTGACACCCAGTTATCCTAGCACCATTTGTTGAAGAGAATATTCCTTCCACATTGAACCATTCTGGCACCATTGCCAAAAATCAGTTTACCATAGATATATACATTTATTTCTTGACTCATTTCTGTTTCTATCTCATTGGACTATATGGCTACCCTTATGCCAGTACCACACTGTTTTGATTATTATGGCTTTATAGTGAGTTTGAAGTTGAGAAGTGTGAGTCCAACAACTTTGTTCTTTTTCTGGATCATTTTGGCTACCCAACCTCCTTGAAATTTTATATGAATTTTAGGATCAGCTTTTCCTTTCTGTATAAGAGGCTATTGGGATTTTGATAGATATTATATTGAATGCCTGGATTCATTGGATTTGAATGCATGGATTGTTTCGAGTAATATTGTTATCTTAAGCATATTAAGTTTTCCAATTAATGAACACAGAATGTCTTTCTTTTATTTAGACCTTATGTAATTTCTTTAAGCAATGTTTGCAGTTTTCAGTGTACCATTTGGTTAAATTTATTCCTAGATATTTTATTCTTTTTGATGTTATTATAAATGGCATTGTTTTCTTAATTTCCTTCTCAATTGTTCGTTTTTAGTAGATAGAATACAACTGATATTTGAGTTGATCATGTATCCTGCAACTTTGGTGAATTAATCATTAGCTCTAATATTTCCTTATAAATTCTTCAGGATTTACTATATATTAGATAATGTCATCTAAACTTAGTTTTACTTCTTCCTTTCAAATTTGGATGTCTTTTATTTATTTTTCTTGCCTACTTTCTCTAATGCTTTAAATCCAATGTTAAGTAGGAGTGGCAGAAGTCCCTGATCTTACAGGAAAAGCTTTCAATCTTTCATTATTAACTATAATGTTAGATACAGCTTTTTCTTAAATGCTCTATACCAAGTTCAGGAAATTTCACTCCATTTCTAGTAGTTTGAGTATTTTCATGAAAGGCTGTTGTATTTTCTCTTGTGCGTTTTTTTTTTTTTTATTCATTGAGATGATCATATAGTTTTTCCTTTATCCTATTAATGTGGTATGTTCCATTGGTTGATTTTCTTATGTTGAACAACCCTTGAGTTCCTGGGATAAATTCCAGTTAGTCATGATACGTAATTCTTTTCATTTGCTACTGCATTTGGTTTGCTCATATTTTGTTTAGGAGTTATACATCCATTTGTAGTTTTATTTTCCTATGATGTCTTTGTCTGGCTTTGGTTTCAGACTAATGCTGGTATTATGGAAAGAGTTAGGAAGTGTTCCCTCCTTTTCTGTTTTCATAAGAGTTGAGAATCATTGATGTAAATTTTTTAAAACCTACATTCTTTGTCGTGTGTGGCTACTGATTATTTGTTCCTCTAGCTTAGAGGTCAGCTATTTTTTTGAAACAGCAATACCCAAAATAGATCTACCTTCCTTCCTTCCTTCCTTTCTTTCTTTCTTTCTTTCTTTCTTTCTTTCTCTTTCTCTCTTTCTCGCTCTCTCTCTTTCTCTCTCTCTGTCTCTCTCCACCCTCTATTTATCTACCATTTATACCTTCCATTCTTTGCAGGTTGGGTCTCTGTTGGGATACTCCTTCAGAGCTTAGCCATGTTTTTTACAACTCTACCATAGTGTTCAATTCCTGCTTGCATGGAGCCAACATATTAGCCACTAGTGGAAGATCATGATCTTCTTAGGAGTGTTCTGAGTATTCCCCTGACCCTGCACATGTACATAGCCTCCTAGATTTCCCAGCACTTGTGGGAACTTTTAAAAGTTTTAATTGCTCCAAATATTTTCTTCAGTAGCTTCTTCTTTACCAGGATTTCATTCTGTCTATTGTTTATACAGATTTTTGTCCTTTACCCCAAGTGGCTTCTGTTACTACATTTGCATTTAACATTGCCTTTCAACAAATGCTCAGAAAGCAAAATCAGCCTTGGGCATACTGTACACAGGTGAAACAAATGCACGTGCTTAAGTTGAACTTTCAGGTATCCACCACCATTCAAGACACACAGCCACTTCTCTTTGACAGCGAGGTTTATATTGTTCTCTCTGGCACCAGGAACTTTTACCAGAAATGTGGGCTTTTGTGTTCACGGCTGCTGTCAAGCTAGGGAGTAGGTTATGGTAAACAGTTAAAACATCAGAGCATTTTCCTAGGAAAACTCAGCAGCTTCTTTTTCCATTGAGTTTCCCTGTATTTTTTTAAGTTTTTAACTTAGATTGCAGAGTTTTAAAAGATTTGATTTTGAGAATATAAATCAGCCCATTCATTACTTTTGTGAGGGGACAAAATTTTGAAGTTTCCAACTCCTCTTTTTGATTATATACAAAAGCTATCTTTATATCTAAAGGAACTAAGTATTATTTGAGGATGGTTTCTCCTTTCTCCATAATTTTAATGATAAGCCCCCATCTATATGCTCTTTAATATTGATTCAATTTATGATTACTGTTCCTTTATTTTGTAGCCACACTCCTCTCTACATGTCCAAACCAGTGAATTATCTGGGTAAAATGAAGATGAATTCTCATCTGGCTATCAAACACCTGAAAACAGTTATTGATTTCATGGTGACTGCTGGAATTTAGGAGGAGATTTCATGAAAGCTAAAGTCTTAAAGCAGTAAATATTCATAAAATTAGATATAATACAAATCCTATCCCCATGAAGTAGCCTCTCCCACTTCAGCTACCCTCCTTTCCCTTTATCATAATTTATCATCCCATAGTAAGCAACTGCATGCTTTTTGAAGAACAATGTGAGGAGAAAATCTGGAAATGAGAAACTTGTACCCAATTGGTATTTACTTATTATTGGAGACTGCATCTGAGTTCTTATCAATGGCACTAGTATTTAGTCTGTAAGATGCCACATGCCTTGAGGGTATTAATATTATAGCACAAATGGACATCTCAAATGCCTTATACCAGATAAAGAAAGAGTAAGTGCTGTTTTCCAATGCTGATGTTGCTAAAAACAAAACAAGGCGAAACCACAGGCTCAAAATGGAGTCACTTATGCTAGACTACGTCACCAAACCTGGGCTTAGTACCTAGCCTAATTGCAGTTTTGACCTCTCCCAGAAATGTAGCCTTATCCAATGTCCTGAATTTTCTGATCACCGCCAGTTAGGTCATCTGTCACATGGACCCTCTCCATCCTCTAAAGGAAGATGAGATAATCTATCTAATAAGATCCTTTTGTCCCCAAAGGAAGGTGACCTCACCCTAAATAATCTTTTTTTTTCTTTTTATGACTTCCTTGTCCTGCCTTTAGAAACTTCTTCCTTTCTGTAACCCTTTGGAGCGTCTCTCTACTTTCCAGATGCAATGATGCCCAATTCATGAGTTAATTGATATAGCCAATTAGATCTTTAAAATTAACTCAGCTGTATTTTTGTTCTTTAACAATGTTCATTATGTGGACCCACTTAGTATCATTTTTTCAACCCACTTACGTTTGAAGAAAACTGTAGGATATGGAGAAAGACGATTGCAAATTTTAAGGTTTGCCACTTTCAGGCTGAGGTCTCAATGAGTTAAATTTCTTATTGTGTTCACTCCTCCTAACACTAATTCACCAACAATAGAGAGCAAATTTTCTAGTCATGGGGAGAGTAAATACATGAGGAAGGGCATAATTCTTGCACTCAAGATAGTCACAATCAAGTGAAGGAAGCAAACTTATATAGGTCTGCCCCATGGAGTAAGTTCCCCCTCCAGGTGGATGAGAAAAGCTTGCTGAGCATATGTCACATTTGTAAGAATTAGAGAAATGCAGCTCTTGCATCAGTGCAGCCGTGTGCTAGAACAACCTTGCCCTCAACAAGATGCCCCTTGTAAAGCAGAATTTTTACTAGTATACATGGTGTTCCAGAACATAGAACATAGAACTCATTTCTTTCTATAGTACTGTTAGACACACACTAACAATTTCTAGAGTAAAGAATGCATTTCTAGGGACGCCTGGGTGGCTCAGTCGGTTGAGCGTCCAACTTCGGCTCAGGTCACAATCTCACAGTTCGTGAGTTTGAGCCTCACGTTGGGCTCTGTGCTGACAGCTTGGGGCCTGGATCCTGCTTCGGATTCTGTGTCTCCCTCTCCCTCTGCCCCTCCCCAACTTGTGCTCTGTCTCTCTGTCTCTCAAAAATGAATAAGTATTAAAAAAAATTTTTTTTAAAGAATGCATTTCTATATGATGATAGCTACAGGGATAATTGGTTAACAAAAGAGCTTGATCAAGGAAGATGTGTAGAAATTTGCCAGTAAAATAATGAAATGGCAAGGGACAGATGTGCTTGAGAAAAGCCTGCAAAAAGAGCAGCTAAGCATGACTTTTCGTGGATACTTTAGTGGCCAATTTTGAGAATGGTTTGTAAGAAATGACAATAAATTAGTTGCATGGATGAGGCAAGTGATACTGAGGAGGCCAGTAAATTTTAAGTTTAATAACTTAAGTTTTATTTTATTGAAGGCAGGAACTCACAGGTAAAATCTGATTTCATCTTTGTTTTTAAAGAGTCTCTGGAGAGTACATTAAGAGGTAGAGATAGAAACCAGAGTCAGGCATACTGGCTAATTAGATCTGGCAACTTATCTCTACTGTTTTCTGGTTTTCCTTATGTGATTCTGGCAAGGGCTACCCAAGGGCCAATATTTGATTACTAGCCTAGTAACAGAAAGAAGGATGTGAGAAGCAATAGTGAGAAAAGAGGTGACAATATTGCACTTGAGGGAGGGAATAGGTAGAAGGAAAGAGGATGGGGAGAACTGTTAAGAATCTGGATGTAAAGACCAATCTTGATGGTTTTGGTGATATTCACACTTAAAGGAAAGCAAATTTCAATTTACTTGCAGAGAAAGTTGGTGGCAAATTTTGGAACAGAAACTCCTTTCCAACAGATATAGAAATGGTGGGGAGGAAAACTATTAATTTCATTGCTGCAGTTCTAGATTCGAAGCACAACTTCCTGGTATTTGCTGACATAATGTCATATAGTACACTATATTTATTAAGCAATCCATTTGTATGTTATCACATTTAAATATATATTACCTTTTCAAAATATCTGTGGAGTAATCTCTCAGGCATATAGATAAGATTATGTTAAAATGACTGAAATTTTCAGTGCAGGCATATAAATCTTTGAGTCTTTAACCTTCACTGAGTCTTCTAGCATATCTCTCTGACTTAATTATTATTAGTTGTTCAACTAAATTTTTTTTCAAAATAACAGCAATTATTCTTCCCTGGTCAGGTTATTGTATAATTTTTAAAAGTCAAATAATCATCTTGAATGATTAATGACTTCTTTCTAGGTTATACAGTTTAACAATTTTATAATTTCAGTTTACCTCTCATTTGCCTATCTAGCCTTCAAACTCATATAATTTGCCTATACAGTTCAAACAAATAATTTACAAAACCCAACAGGATCTAGGCTCAAGATAAGAGAATAAGTAGAATTTAGGATCTAAAAGACAATATTGATATTATCTATCTAGGTCAACATCTTTTTATAAGATTGAGGTTATTTGTATCTAGAGGGCATCCATGACATGTCCAAGGTTACTCAGCTAATTAGTTACAGATCTGGGATTAGACCTTTCCTGCCAAATCAGTGTTGTGTCCTTTCTTTCTGGGTCATTAGTAGTTGGTCTTTTTGCAAAGTTGCATGCAATCGTGCTATTTGAGGAATAAAATTACAGAATGAAGAAAATATTTTCTGTGAGTGTTTCTTAGTTTCTCCCAGGAAAATATAATTAACCACGTGTACTACAAATAGGAAATTAAGAACAGGAAAGAACTGGTTCAGGTGACTGTAAGAATATCTCACAATGGTAAGTGTCTGCTATCTCTCAGAGAATTTCATTTCTCTGGTTACAACCTCTCAACTTGAAAATTAAGGAGTTTCTCCTTTTTTCCAGCTTTACTGAGATATAATTGGGATAACATTGTGTAAATTTAAGGTGTACAATATGATGTTTTGATATATGTATATATTGCAAAATAATTACCACAATTGTCTGTATGTGTGTGTGTGTATAGAAAACTTTTATGATCTAACCTCTTAGCAACTTAAAACAAATTTTTTAATGTTTATTAATTTTCAAGAGAGAGACAGAGACAGAGTACAAGCCGGGGAGGGGCAGAGAGGGAGATAGAATCTGAAGCAGGCTCCAGGCTCTGAGCTGTCAGCACAGAGCCCAATGCAGGGCTCGAACCCAGGAACTGTGAGACCCAGACCTGAGCTGAAGTCGGACGCATAACCGACTGAGCCACCCAGGCGCCCCTAACTTCTTGGCAACTTTTAAATGTACAACACAGTATTAATTATAGTCACTATGCTGTATGTTACTTCCTCAGGACTTGTTCATCTTATAACCTACAACATTACTTATTGCATTTGCACTCTTTTACAGGTCTGATTTTGTTTCAAGAAAAGTAGAGAAAAATAATATTAGACTACAGATTACAGTCTCCTGAATAAATTCTATGATATAAACAAAACAAGGATTATTTTTAGTGTTGTTATGTAATAAATAAGAGAACATATTCAAAACAAACAAGTTAGATAAAATAATTTTTAGGGAAATGGTAATACACAGTTGTGGAGGAATAATTTCCTCTGTCTTTCGAAGGCCTTCTAGCTGGATTAAGAGTCAAACTGAATTGAGACAGATTAACAGGAGAAAATCAAATTTAGTAGCATGCATACTTATAGGGAATCCACACAGACATGGTAATATCAAAGACAATGAGGCAATGGAAGCTCCTATGAGCTAAAGAGAGGGGTAGAGGTCTTAGGATACAAGGGGAGGAAGACAGTTAGCAGGAGGGTGAGAGGAAATGTTTGGAAAACAAAGTTTGCCCTATTGTGCAGGTAAATTTCTTAGATAAAGAGGAATCTTTGTTAATAGCTCTCTTCCTGGTAAATGAAGACAGTTGAGGGGGAGGTAAGGACCTTTTTCAGAATCTGCTGGGTTTGGATTGCTTTCAACTCAAAATAATGTTCATGCCAAAGTGGCCCATCTTGGGCTGACCTGCCCTTGGCCTCTACAATGCCATCTGTGTAAGATATAGAAACAAATGGAATTGAACAGAGACGAATTTATTGATACCTTAATAAAAATTGGGATGCTGTTTGTAATTTATATTAGAGAAAGACATTTTGGCAAATAGTTTTCTCCTCTTTTTTAAGAAAAGTTTGTTTTTGAGAGAGAGAGAGCAAGCATGAGAAGGGGGCTGGGGGGGGCGTGCAGAGAGAGGACAGAGGATCTGTACCGATAGCTGAGAGCCCGATGCGGGGCTCAAACCCATGAACCAACCCACACACTGTGATGTCATGACCTGAGCTGAAGTCGGACCCTCAACTGACTGAGCCACCCAGGCAGCGCAGTTCTCTCCTTTTAAATAGACTCTCATGGCTTGATAGTCATTTGCCTGGGGGAGACAACCTTCAGTTCAGGCTTCTTTCAGCCACACACAAAAACACTGAAAATTGTGATAATGTTATAATCACTGAGTCTAATTGCTTATGAATACTATTTTGGGGACTGAAAATAACTGAATTTTAAATTAAAATAAGGATGGCAAGATAATTCAAATAAAAGTAAAATAATGATTTCTTGTTTTCTCAAGCCTTTGCTTTGTTGAGCTGATGCATTTTGTCCTCTAATTACTATTGAAAATTTTCCATCATTGGCGTTGATCACTCAGCTGTATTTGTACTAAAAAAATGGTTTTTGTTCCCTCAAAATGCATGCATGGCTGCTTAGGAAATATACTATATGCAAATTATATAAAAATATTATTTATTTCCTGGAGTAACTGAACTGAAGATAATTGTGTATCTTAATTAATGAAATTCTAAGAAACTTTATCCTGTGGAAGCAGACCACCAAATGAATTATATTATAAACAAATATCAATTTGAGAAGAAGGTAATGAAGCTAGGAACAACATGATCTTACAAACTAATTATTTATTTCTACATTGTTTTCCTATTTAATTTTCAGTTTCCACCATTTCACCTATCTAAAATATTTATATTCTTAGGAATATTTTATACATGATGCATTTAAAAATTGGTTGCCTACTTAAAGATATCTGTTTTAATAATCTCTCAGGCATGCAGTTAATAGTATTTTAAGGTTGTGGGGCACTTAAACATGTTACATTTCTTCTTCAAAGCTGAATTCGATACCCTTTGGTTTCCTAGTTATTTGTATCCCTGTCACAAGCCCATTCAGCTGCAAGATTCTGCACTGTGGAGCCAAATCCCAGATTTCTGCCCTTTGTTTTCATTGATCTTTCTAGACATTTTGTGTCAGAAGTTGAGTCTCACAAGATCCCCAGCTGATGTGTATGCTCATGATAGTTTGAGAAGCCCTGCTCTCAAAGAATGGTCCCACTGCATTTAGATGGATCTTGTAAGTGCCTGGTGTCGAGGACCAAGAATTCCTCCCTTCTCAAAGATCCTTCTAGCCAGACTAAGAATTAAATTGACAGGAGACAGAATAGGAGAAAATCAGATTTAATATCATACCTACAGAGAATCTGTTACCAAACTTAAACTTGTCTGTGCACCTGATGTCCAGTAAGCCAATGTCTCAGACACTACCTCTGAAGCAAAGAAAGCTTTATTATCAGAAAGGCAGCCCAACAAGAAGTCAGGGGATCATTCCCAAAGCTGCCTTGCTCTGTTGAGCCTCAGGACAGCTTCTATACATGAGAGGAGGGTAGAGAGTTTGTTGAAACCTTGAGACAGGGGGCCTTAAAACAATTTGGAGGTAAGCATTCTTCCAGACAATGAGGCACTGTTTGGGACCTGGTATGATCAGATACCTCAAGACAAATGTTACCATTCAGTCCCTGTTAGGTTTCTGTAATCAGTGGGTAAACAGGGGGTAGAGGTAAAAAGGCAAAGTTAATGATTGATTTTGCGTGAGGTTAAGAAGAGAATAAACATAATTAAGGAGGGAAGAAAACAGAACATGGAGTTAAGTTAATAATGCAACTAATACAACTATAATTCTGCTTGTGCTTTCAAAACAAGTCCAGGAACCAAGCGTCTGGTCTCAAATCGACATAGACGTGGAAATTCCAAAGACAGGCAAAATGAGATAATATATGTTGTCCTGAACTAAGGAGAAAAGTGTAGGGGTCTGGAACTTTCAGAGGAAAAAAATGTACTTCACAGGGGCAGTAGGAAGAGCAGATGTTTACGAATTAGATGTTTGCCCTGTTACTCAGATAAACTTTAACTCTGCTAATAACACTTATTCTGGGAAAGACCCCCAGTTTAGATTCTGCTGTGTAGTTAAGGGAAGGGCAGAAGTTTCTCTTGAGCCCACAGGGTCTTCACTGCCTCTGGCTCAAAATAATTGCATGCCAAAGTGGCACATTCTGGGAAGGCCTATCCTGAACCCCTTCACTGGTGAGTGTCAGGCAGAGGGTTAGTTTTCTGATATGTGTTGCCTCATATAGTCTACACCACATCCTTACTCTCATTCCATTTTTTAAGATATAGGGATTAAAATTTTTTTTTATTATGGAAAATATAAAATATATACAATTTTAGAAATAAAATCTAACAGTAGATCTCCCCTGTATCCTCCCCCCCAGGTTCAATAGTGCAGGCCCAAACATTTTTCATGATTATTTCGAATCAAATCCCAATCATCACATCATTTTATCCTTTAACAGTTCAGTGTTTCTAAAATAAACAGACTCTCTTTTTTTTGACACAGCCATGATGCCATTATTACTAAAAATATTTTTTAAATTATTCTTTACTATCGTCAAACATCCAGGCAGTGTTCATATTTCCCTAGTTGTCTCCTAATTGTGTTTGTGTGTTTGTTGCTATTTCCAAGCACTTTTGTTTCAATTAGCATCTAAATAAGGTTCATCCATTATGATTATATGATATATCTTTTGACTATCTCTCTATGTAATATTATGATTTATAAATGTTAAAAGCCAAAATTCTGCTGAGTAAATTTAAAGATGTAATTGGCTTTATTCAATGATTCAGGAATCAGGCAGCATCCCATTAATAAATAGACAGGGACCCAGAGGAGCTGTACAAAATAGAAGGATTTTATAGGCAGATATACAATGGAACAAAGAAAAGAAAGGATTATTTCTTCTTTTTTAAAAAAGTCTTTTATGTTTATTTATTTTGGAGAGAGAGAGAGAGACAGAGCATGATCAGGGGAGGGGCAGAAAGAGAGGGAGGCACAGAAGCAGGGTCCAAGCTCTGAGCTGTCAGTACAGAGCCCAACGTGGGGCTCGAGCTCACTAACCCTGAGATCATAACCTGAGTCAAAGTCAGATGCTCAACCGACTGAGCTATCCAGGTGCCCCAAGAAATGATCATTTCAGTTAAGGTTACCTTCCCAAAGGGAAAGGGAGGGGGTTTCATCCAGCAGATTACTTCAGTAGTGCTGATCAGGGCTGATTGGTTTAAAATTCCACCTCTGGGAGAGATTGAAACTGCAATTAAGTTTTGTTTTGTTGTTCTGGATGGCAAGTGACTCCACCCGGGGCCTGTTACTTCTTTTTTTTTTTTTTTTTTCTTTTTAACGTAAGAAATATATATTGAGTCATTGGGATGATAAAAATGTATTTCTCATATATAGTTGGTCTTTGCCCACTGTTCCCAGATCATAGCCCCCAAAACCTTTGGAACTTTCAGAGTTCCATCGGTGGGAGTATCTTTTGCCCTAATATTTGGTCTCTTGTCTTCAGTTCCTAAAATCACTTCAGAATGGTGCCATTATTCATAACAAGCCCTTTTCCACCGCAGCTGGGTTTATGTTAATGAAGTGACTTTAAGAAAGTGCCTAAGGATGGGGGCTGGTTCAAGGACAACCAACCACATATTAGAGGTTTGGAAACTTCAGTCCTACCCCCCACCCCCACCCCAAGAGCGGGGAGAGGGGCTGAAGGTTGAAAAATCTCACCTATGTAATGTAGCCTCCATAAAAAAACCCAAAAGAATGGGGTTTGGTGAAATTCTGGGTTAGTGAGCACGTGGAGATGTGGGGAGAGTGATGTGCCTGGAGAGGGCATGGAAGCTCCCTGCCCTTTCCCTATATCTTGCCCTGTGCATCTCTTCCATCTGGCTGTTCTTGAGTTCTATCCTTTTATAATAAACCCGTGATATAGTAAGTAAACTGTTTCTCTGAGTTCTCTGAGGTGCTCTTGTGGTAGAGTCCCTCTCTACAGAATGTGGTGAAAACCTCAAGACAGCCTCCAGGCAACCTGGCTATGTGCATGTGCACAACATCCCTCACGACTCTGTAATGTAGACCACCCATTCAGACTGTATGTTTGTCTGTTACCATGTGTAGGAGACAAAGAAGTAGAAATTGTATAAAAGGCTCCACCCTGCTGTGCTCAAGGCTCACTTTTTCAGGTAAAAACCCACTGAGCCCGTGCGGGCATGAATAAAATTGCTTCCTGGAAAGAAAAGCCTTGGTGTCATGACTCTCTGTGCAAACGTCAGTCCTGTTACACTCTAGCAAATTAATCAAACCTAAGGGGGGGCGGGTTATTGGAACCTCAGATCTATAGCTGGTCAGTCAGAAGTACAGGTGATGACCTGGGCTTTTGACCAGCATCTGTAGTGGGGGGGGGGGGGGAGGGGCAGGGGGGTTGGGGGGCGTGGGAGGGGGAGGCAGGATCTTGTACAACTAAGCCTTTAACCTGTGGGATCTGATGCTATGTCCAGGTAGTGTCAGAATTGAGTTAAATTGTAGGACACCCAGCTGGTGTCCCAAGCATTGCCTGGTAGTGTGGGAGCCCCCACCACCACACACATACACACACACACATTGAAATTGGGTGCAAAGACTCTAAATACTCTCCCTAACTCTCATTTAATCTCTAGGCTCTTATAAATGAACATATTGTTATTGCACTTTACAAAGGAGGGAACTGTAGCTCAGTAATTAAGTAAATTTTTCTGAGGCTAAGTAGCTAGTAAATGGCAGTACCAGAATTGAAACCAGGTCTGTCCACCTCCACTGATTCCCTGTGTCATGTTACTGTCCTTACATTGTCCTGTTGTATTTTTCATTCTCATTTAGCTCACTGACTTCTTTCATTCCTACTCATTCTAAAAGATTTTTCATATTCACACGCGTCCACTTGGAAATCCCAAAATGTATACCCCAGATTCTTGAAGAGTCAGATACACCCCCAAACAATAAGTTACTGAATGAGGAAATACAATTAGTCTTTTTGCTTTCTTGATTGTACATTAATTTTAACATTGAATTCTTTCAAAGATTATATGTAGCTGCAAGTTTCCTCCACACTATGGTAGGGCTATAGTTATGTCTTCCCATTCAGGGTCTATGTTGCACAACATATGGATGTTATTGTAGTATCCTTAGTCATCCTTAGCAACCATTTAGTTCTGCCTTCAATATGGAAACAGTTTTGTTTTATGACTTAATACAATTTTTATGAACTTTAAAAAATTTTTGTCATTACATTATATATTGTGGAATTAATATACATTGTGCAAAGAACAAGTATGATGCCCTTGCCTTCCACCTTCCTTCCAATAAATTCTTTAAGTCTGCTTACCTAATCAGTATTCCAGAATAAGTTAGAGTATATATACATTACATTTCACTTATAATGCTAAGGGATGGGGCTATTCTGCATAGAGTTACCTAACCATCCTCATAGTAAGCTTTTCCAGTATACAATTGGATTTTGGAAAGCACACTTTTAACTTTATGATACCAGCATGTATGTAATAGAGCAACATATTATCAACTAAAAATGTTGATTATGGTGCCCTTAAAACTTTAATTTTCAATCTTGAGATTACTGTTGAAACTTGATGTGCAAAATATTTACTCAGCAAAACTTTCCACTTCTCAAATGATTCGGAAGCCACTATACTTTCATAATCTATGTATTACAATATGACCTGGAATTCTGTGTTCTATTTTCTCGATTAGTAACCACTAAAAAATTAAGTATTAAGTGGTAAAGTTATGACCAAGTGTTTGCTATTGCCCCTCACTTCCCTTAGCTTAACCAACCTTTAGTCAGGATTTTCTCTGCCCTACAGGCTGCTTAATTTTGGCTTATCCTCAAGTTTGATTAAACGTTAAAATACAGAACATCCCACACCTTAGCATCTCATCCTGATGGTTAGCTGACCACAGTGAGAAATAGCTCTAATCATGCAATCTGCTCACTCCCTTTCATTTGCCCAATTTCCCTTCAAAAGTTCCTGCTAGCAAGAAAAGAAAGAAAGAAAGAAAGAGAGAAAGAAAGAAAGAAGAAAGAAAGAAAAGAAAACAAAAGTTGCTGCTACCTCTGTTTATCTCATCCTTTAAAAGAAGTGTTTTTAAATTTGATTTTGAGATATACTCAGATACTAACATTCTCCCTATTTCAGTACTGTTTTTGAATAAAGTCTCTCCTTATCTAGGTCCAGATTTGTTTTTTTTTGACACTTGTTAGTTTCTCTGACTTGGTGTGTTTCTTCACATTTGTTTATGTTTCCTTTGCCTTCTAAGGCATAAGCATTAGTGGTCACTAACAAGTGTTTTGGTGTTTCTTTGACAGAAGCATTCGACTAGAAAACATATTTGATATTATCAGTGAAATGTCTCTTCTCTAAATCTTCAGTCACTGAATTAGAGCAAACAGAAATGTGTTACCCATTTATTTTACCTTGTTTAATGAAATTTATAACTGCAGTTTTATGTTTCATATCTCCCAAGTCTGTGCTGGATAACAAGGGCAAGGACATAAATGATCATTGAAGTCATGAATATTTTTGCTTCCCCTAGTGTTTAGTAAGGAAGACCTAATTCTGTATTGGGAATGCAAGTTCCTTTAAATCCTGAATGTGGAGCTCAAATTACCACTGACTAATGGAGCCAAAGGAAAAGCTTTGGCTTTTGCAGCACAGCAACAGATGTCAGATATGAAGTATGAGCAAAGGTTGGTGACAGGCCTGTGGAGAGCAGTAGTGTCAGAGTGGTCATTGCCCTTCTGAGGGTGACCAAGGTCCTGGTGGGAACAGAGGACAGATGATGCGTTTAAATTACTTTCTCTTGAAATGTGTACACAGCTGTCACTACTTAACCAGTACCAGTATTTTCCATAGAAAAAGTTGGGGTTTGCACTGAAGGCTTTTTCCACCCTGGAAAGATAGATCAGGTTGGTGTTTTGGTTTGGTTTGGTTTGGTTTGGTGTTTTAGCCTCACTAAATATGTTTGAAACTAAGTGTTCTGCTGTGTAATATTACGTGCTACAATGTAGCCATTATTTCACAGGCTTCTCAATTCTGGCAGCACATTTGAGTGTCCTAGAGAACTTAAAACAAAAACACGTCCAGACCCTACCCCCAAACAATTAAATGTGAATCTCTGTAAGGGGATGGGTGGGAACATATTTTAAAAGCCACCCAGGATATTCTACTGTGCAACCAGAGAGGATTGTCCCTGGGTTGAGATTACCAGGCTGAAAAGCCAGACTCTAACACTTCAGCTGTCTGACTGTGAGCTGGTTACTTAAAATGCCTGAAGCCTCAATTTTTACATCTGTATTAAGAGACATGGGGTATTAATGAAAACCAAATGAAAGAATCATGTAAAATGCAAACATATCAGCTGGTATATAGTAAGTGCTCTCTATGTGTATGGCATTATTTTTTTTGTTTGTTTGTTTGTTTTTTTTTTTTTTTTAATTTTTTTTTTGTTTGTTTTTTAATGTTTTTATTTATTTTTGAGACAGAGAGAGACAGAGCATGAACGGGGGAGGGGCAGAGAGAGAGGGAGACACAGAATCGGAAGCAGGCTCCAGGCTCTGAGCTATCAGCCCAGAGCCCGACGTGGGGCTCGAACTCACGGACCGCGAGATCGTGACCTGGCTGAAGTCGGACGCTTAACCGACTGCGCCACCCAGGCGCCCCTATGTGTATGGCATTATTGTTTCTGTTGTTACTATTACTGTAGACTCTCTTATAGCTTGAACTCTTTTAAAATTTAAATAAGGCTCAGTCTAGTATCCACAAAGCTGCCAAAGTGATTCTTCTAAAATGTAAACCTGCTCATATTACATCTCTACTGGCTTTCCAGCTCATGACAGAATAAAAAGCAACATTCTTACGATGGTCTTCATGACTCTCCTGGTCAGTCCCATCCCCTTCCCTGGTTTCCAACATCACTGAAGCCCATTCACTCATGTCTCTCCCTGAGCATGGACTTCTTTTCTCTTTTGCAGATATGCCAGGCATACACACCCATGGCCCATGCACTTTCTCTCCTGCTTTTCTCTAGACATTAGAGGCTGCTTGCCTTAATTACTTCAGGTCTGCTAGAATGCCACCAAAGAGGTTCTTCTTTACCAACTGAATTTTTTTTTCACATCTCATACTTCTATCAGCCACTCTCTAAACCCTAAATTTTCTTCAACTTGCTTTATAGACAGCATTTTTCTCCTGAACGTAATATATTTACTCTGTCTCCAGCAAGGAGATTTGTGAGAAAATATTTGTTTAGTTAGCTGTTATACCTCCAGTGCCCAGAAAAGTGTGCCATGCCCATGGTAGTCACCAAATTTGTGTTCTGTAGGGGAATAAATAACAACTGGTTTCATCTTGCTTGTTCAGTGTTAACTTTAATTTACACATATTACAACAAAAGCCTTGGCATTATAGGGATAATTTCTTTTGCATTTGTGAGAATGCTAGAATCAACACAAAAGAAAAAAAAAGTCTTCCCAACAATTAGTGATGGCCTTTTAAGGGTGTCCTGGTCTGGCTCTGCACTAACAGCATGGAGCCTGCTTGGGATTCTCTCTCTCCCTCTCTGTCTGTCCCTACCCCACTCTCATGCTCTCTTTCTATCTCAAAATAAATAAATAAACATGAAAAAAAAAAAAGGATGTTCTGAATTTTTAAGTTTGTTTTGGCACCAAAACATCAAGGCCTGAGGTTCTGATGCCCTCTTGACCCATCCATACTGTACTTCTAAGAAGCTGGTGGCTCTTTGCAGCTCATCTCAAAAAGCCTACTTCTACTACACAACAGTGAATCTAGGAAGGTTTATGTTCAACTTTTAGTACCCTATTATAATAAAAATATTCATTGATGGGCCATTTCAAACTTCAAGCCTATCTTAGGGTGCCCCCTTTCATTTTAAATTCATTTTCTTCATTCTTATGCCTTTCAAGAGATTTTTATTGACATCAATAATGGTTGCAGTAGGTAGATTTTGTACAAGGGACCAACTTTCTATTATGAATGCACTTAGTGCAAATTTATCTTCCTTTCCCTTTGGCTCTTTCCTTGGAACCTGGTACATGTATTGTGTTAGTTAATATTTATCGCATTTACAAAATTATGTTTTGTATTGATTTATATTTACCTGTATTTCCCACCAGATTGTGAATTCCTAGAAATCTAAAGAACATTTCTTAGGTATTTTTTGTCAGTGTCTCAATGTCTTGCGCATGATATAGGCTCTGTCGTTGTTTAATTGAACAAACAACTGAACAAAAAATAGCATTTTTAACCTGCTTGACTCATACTTGGAAGGCTGGATTTATCTCCAGTGGGCCATTTTTGATAGAACTGCTTTGTACTAGATTATGTCTAGAGAAGCATGTGCATGGTGGTATAATGAGTAATGACTGAAAGAAGTAAAAGTGTCTAACCTAGATAAGAAAGATTTTGGACAACTGTGGAGAGGTGGGAACTGATTGTTTTTATATATTCACAAAACTGTCATTAGTAAAAGAGAGAGGACTCACTCTGTACCGCTACTAAGAATATATCTGATGGGTAGATATTAAGGAGTGTAAGTTTCAACTCAAGGAAGGACATTTTCTCAATGCTATTCATCAGTATAATGGTTTCCTCCCAAGGCAATGAATTTTTCAATACTGAAAACATTAGGGCAGGGGACATTAACCATCTCTCATCTCAATAAAGGGTGATTCCACTGGTTATGTAAACAGATGTGTTTGTGTTATCCTTGACTAAATAAAAATTTGGCTAAAGAAATGATCAAACTCAATCTCTTGGTGGATCTTTCCCCAAATATAACGTCTAAAATACATAATGCTCTCTTTTGTGTTTTGGAAGTAAAAGTTAAGATAATTACATTTTTACTTTACTCTGTTTATTTGCAGTATTTTACGCTCTTTAATACCTCAAAGTTGAAGAAGCCTAAGTTTATTTTCTACATAACAGAACTGAGCCTTCCAGGATATTTTGATATCCCCAAGAAAGTCGACATTCCTCAGATTCCGGAAATTCAACCTACATTGACTCAATCTCAAGAAGGTAAACTTCAAATAAAACAGATTATCATTACATGTGAACTGCATTATTTAGCACTCTCTCAAATACTGCACAGTACTAAAAAATAGATTATCCTTACTAACGAGATTTTCATAATATAATTGAGGAAAGGTTCAGCTACATGTATACCAAATACTAAATGATATTTTACATTATAAATAAGCAACATATTATATCACAGTAATCTAAATTATGTACTGAATTTGGGTGCTAAATACTGGTACTGAAATTTGCAGACTTGCCTTTGTTAGAGTAGTTACCTGACAAAGACAGTAAGTACACTTTGAGAAAGGCGAATTCTTGCTTTGACAGTGAACTTGGTTACAGAACTTGTGTTGGAGTTGAGGCTCAGGCTAGCTCTAAAGGAAAGGAGGGATATTGATAGCAAAAGCATATCAGAAGACAACAATGTGTAATTTATGAGTAATTTATCTGTGATCTGGACTAGAGCCTCTATTTTCTGAGTACTTACTCAAGAGACCCCTGGTACTCCTTGTTCTGTTTTTGTGATCAAGAAGAAATAAGCCAGATTTTATATGAATGTGGATGTACTTATATTTTTAAATACAAGTGATAAGACATAAAAAAGGTAGCTAAATGTTTTGAACTATTCAAAATTACCTTTCTTTTTTTTTTACAGTTTCTTCCAAACTGCTGCATCATAACAGGAATGTAATTTCTTCTCTAGGGCTAGTCCTAGAATGTATAGTATAGCCAGTATATATGGATTCTAAGTTATTTTTTTTTGCTAATTTGTTTTTGTTAAATCTTCATTGATCAGTTATGTTAACCATAATATAATCTTAAAGTCTGAAAGTATGAAGGCTACAAATTGTAAGTTATAGGGTACTCATCATGTGACAAGTAGGATCACAGATTCAAATGCTTAGTGGCCAAGTAGATTTTTTAAAAATGTTAGAATCAAGTCTAGTATAAACAGTAGGGGTGATTCATGGGCAAATGGCAAATTAGAATCTATATGCCTAGGCTGAATATTCTAATTTAAAGAAAAATTCAAAACTTGAGCCAGCCAAACAACTATGAGCCAAATTTGGGATCCCCCATCTTCAGCTGGTTTTTGTTTGTTTTGTTTTTGTTTTGATCCTTATTACCTTCAGTTTTTAAATATGCTGTTAAATTTGTTTTCTTTTTTTCTTCTCCTTTTTCTTTTTTTTTAAGTTTATGTTTAAATTCTAGTTAGTTAACAGACAGTGTTATATTAGTTTCAGGTGTACAATATAGTTATTCAACAAGTGCTGATCACAACAAGCGTATCCTTAATCCCCATCACCTGTTTCAGCCATTTCCCCCCCCCCCCAACCTCCCCTCTGGTAACCATCAGTTTCTTCTCTATAGTTAAGAGTCTGTTTCTTGGTTTGCCTCTCTCTCTCTCTCTCTTTTTTTTCCCTTTTGCTCATTTGTTTTGTTTATTAAATTCCACATATGAATGAAGTCATATGGTATTTGTCTTTCTCTGACTGACTTATTTTGCTTAGCATAATACTGTCTAGGTCCATCCATGTTGTTGCAAACGGCAAGACTTCCCTCTTTTTATGGGTGAGTAATATTCCATCGTATACATACCGCATCTTCTTTATCTTTTCAATCAACGTGATACATCACATTAATAAAAGAAAAGAACCTTGGGGCGCCTAGGTGGCTCAGTTGGTTAAGTATCCAACTTTGGCTCAGGTCATGATCTCACAGTCCTTGAGTTCGAGCCCCACATCAGGCTCTGTGCTGACAGCTCAGAGTCTGGAGCCTGCCTCAGATTCTGTCTCCCTCTCTCTCTGCCCACCCCCCTCACTCACACTGTGTCTTTCTCTGTCTCACAAAAGTAAATAAAAACATTAAAACATTTTTTAATAAAAGAAAACAACCATATGATTATTTCAGTAGATGCAGAAAAAACATTTGACAAAGTACAATATCCATTCATGATAAAATCCCTCAACAAAGTAGGTTTAAAAGGAACATACCTCAACATAATAGAGTGTGGGGGATAAGATTAGGAATCCCTCAGGCTTACACCAATGGGTTAACAAGGCATAAAAAAACACAAAGTCATAAAATGCTCACACCCGAGTTTGGGTAACCAGATTGGCACTCCAAGAATAGGGAGGCACAAAGGTGCCAAGAAAAGGGAGGTGCAAAGGCACCCTAAAATAGGGAGGGGGTGCTGAGACCCCAAAAATATATAGAGAGAGGCAAACGCCTGAAATAGAATCAGCGCAAAGGTGCCCAATACATAGGAATAACAATATTAGATATTCAGGGTGAAAGCACCCTAAGTTTAGTACTATAAGAGAAAGCTGCTTTCATAGGAGAATAGGGCTAGGTTAGGTAAATTAGTGTTTGGTGAATTGGACTTTGGCCAGCTGTGCTGCAGGCAAAGCAGCCCAGAGCACAGATGGTTAACAAAAGAAAAGGAGTCTTGTTAACCCTGAGGTTATTCCCCCTCTCTGTCTCATCCCCTAGGCTAGCAAAGATAAACAGGCATGGCGTCTCCTGTCTCTGTTAACAACCATCTACCCATCTGCCCAGTGCCAGAATTTTGTTTTATATTGACCCAAACCCCAAACACTGTATATCTTCAAAACCCCCTTTTCCCCCTCACGTTCTCAAGTTAATGTTCACAGTTTCTTTGTCTCTTTGTGCACGCCCATCACATTTGTAAGCCTTCTGATCTGAATAAATGCCAGGCAAGGACCTTTATTCGGGGCTCTTATCTTTTTTTCCCAGACATTAACCATCTCTAGTTTTAATCCTGCATCCACTCTTTTGCTAGACAAATGAGAACTTTAGACTTAGAGTCTATGACAATAGAGGCCATATATGAAAAAAAACACAGCTAATATCATCCTAAATGGGGAAAAACTGAGAGTTTTTCCTCTATGGTCAGGAACAAGACAAGGATGTCCACTCTTACCACTTTTATTCAACATAGTACTTGAAGTCCTAGCCACAGCAATCAGACAACGAAAAGAAATAAAAGGCATCCAAATCAGTAAGGAAGAAGTAAAACTTTCACTATTTGCAGATGACATGCTACTTTATATAGAAAACCTAAACGACCACCAAAAAACTGCTAGAATTGATAAACAAATTCAAAAGTCCCAGGATATAAAATCAATGTACAAAAATCTGTTGCATTTCTATACACCAATAATGAAGCAACAGAAAGAGAAATTAAGAAATCAATCCCATTTACAATTGCACCTGAAATAATAAGACACCTAGGAATAAATCTAACCAAAAAGGTAAAAGACCTGTACTCTAAAAACTAAAAAACACTGATGAAAAAATTGAAGATGACACAAACATATGGAAAAACATTCCATGCTCATGGATTGGAAGAACAAATACTGTTAAAATGTCTATACTTCCCAAAGTAATATACACATTTAATGCAATCCCTAGCAAAATACCAACAGCATTGTTCATAGAGGTAGAACAAACAATCCTAAAATTTATAAAACCACAAAAGACCCCAAATAGCCAAAGCAATCTTGAAAAAGAAAATAAAAGCTGGAGGCATTACAATTCTGAACTTAAAGTTATATTACAAAGCTGTAGTAATCAAAACAGTATGGTACTGGCACAAAAATAGACACATAGATCAGTGGAACAGAACAGAAAACCCAGAAATGAACGCACAATTATATGGTCAATTAATCTTTGACAAAAGAGGCAAGATTATGCATTGGTAAAAAGACAGTCTCTTCAATAAATGATGCTGGGAAAAACAGGACAGTAACATGCAAAAGAATGAAACTGGACCACTCTCCTTTACCATACAAAAACATAAACACAAAATGGATTAAAGACCTAAATGTGACAGGAAACCATACATGTGCTATTAGAATTTTAAGTGAATTTTTTGGGACAACTTTGTAATCCCATTTGAAGTAAATGGAGAAAGATTTGTATATTTTATTTTATTTTATTTTATTTTATTTTATTATTTTTAAAAATTTTTTTAACATTTATTCATTTTTTGAGAGACAGAGACAGAGCACGAGCGGGGGAGGGGCGGCGAGAGAGGGAGACACAGACTCTGAAACAGGCTCCAGGCTCTGAGCTGTCAGCACAGAGCCCAATGCGGGGCTCGAACTCACAAACCGCGAGATCATGACCTGAGCCGAAGTCGGACACTTGACCAACCTAGCCACCGAGGCGCCCCAAGATTTGTATATTTTAAAACTAGGGAATTGTCATAACAAACCATTCACTTATTCAGCCATTCATTGAACATTATTGAACATCAATTCTCTTGCGCAAACTGATGAAATTGCAGTAGTTTTCGCTTTGGAGGTCTCACAGGTAAGTAGTTCTTATAATTCAATGGGCTAAGTCCTATTGAGAGAGAGTCAGTTATAAGGAATGTGTTTATAAATAAAACTAATAATTAATACAGCTGGTTATATAGAACAACTCAAATTTTAAAGAGTTTCATGTTGAGAATTTAAAATGTAACTACAGATAGATAGAACTGACTTAACATGAAACTTAAAATATAAGCTTGCTAAACTCTAATGAAACCTGTGGTGTATTAAGATAGTTTTGAATTAAAAAAAATTTTTTTTTTCAACGTTTATTTATTTTTGGGACAGAGAGAGACAGAGCATGAACGGGGGAGGGGCAGAGAGAGAGGGAGACACAGAATCGGAAACAGGCTCCAAGCTCTGAGCCATCAGCCCAGAGCCCGACGCGGGGCTCGAACTCACGGACCGCGAGATCGTGACCTGGCTGAAGTCGGATGCTTAACCGACTGCGCCACCCAGGCGCCCCATAGTTTTGAATTTTAAATCAAGGTGAAATGATTTCTATTTAAAAATCTGTTAGTTGGATATTTTTAAGTCCAAGTTCCTTTGTATCTATTGTCAATTATGCATTTAACTAAAACAACTATTGTGAAAATTTAGAAAAATAGAGCAAAAAATATTTTAATCTTTAAAAAAATTTTAAATTTTAAAACTGGAAAAACTTGAAAATGCAATTGGCCTTCTAGACTCCAAGTCTGACCTGTGGTACATGTCTCAAATAGAATATACTCAAAAATTGAGGAATGAGCCCAGAAATATCTACTTGACTAGGATAATGGGGATTCCTATATATAGAAGTAAAAGTTGTGGAAAATATCCTAGTAAATAATTTACTCTAATTGTGGATAAAAATTGGTGAACATGTTTAATGTTTCCAGATGACCTTTAGTATCATCAGGGGTGCCTGGGTGGCTCAGTCAATTGAGCGTCTGACTTCAGCTCAGGTCATGGTCTCACGGTTCATGGGTTTGAGCCCCATGTCAGGGTCTGTGCTGACAGCTCAGAGCCAGGAGCCTGCTTCAGATTCTGTGTCTCCCTCTCCTTCTGCCCCTCCCCTACTCATGCTCTGTCTCTCTCTCAAAAATAAATAAACATTAAAAAAATTTTTTTTAATGAAGTCATCAATATAAAATAACTAGGGAGAGGTATAGTTTTGGAAATTATGTCTTTAATGATTAGTGCTTTAGATATATGATAAACATTTAAATTGGAGCTGGATAATAAGAATGCCCAGGTGTTCAATTTAGCACAGCCCAAAGACAATGGTAGCCTTGAACATTCAAAGCAAATTTCCAGTTGGGTCACCCAAATCTCTCTGCTGTAATTCTCAGTTATTATCTGACACTGTAGGTAAGATCTGAGGCATTCATTCATTCATTCATTCACTTAACAAATAATTATTGGCTACTGTGTGCCAGATTGTACTCTAAGCACTCAGTTTACATCAGAGATCAAAACAAAGATTCCTGCCCTACAGATCTTAGAATCTGGCGAGGGGATACAGACAATAAACAGTACACATAATAAAAAGTAAGTTTTCTTGTGTGTGATAAGTGATAGAGGCCACAGGGAAAAGAAAAGGAGCAGGGTAGCACCAGGGAGTGAGCATAGTTTACAGTATAATATAGAGTGGTAAGGAGAGATTACCTTAGGATGACAACTGAGCAAAGATTTGAAGAAATGGAGGGAGTTAGATAATCTGGTGGAATATTCTTCCAGGAAGCGGAAACAGATGCTGTGAGATCATCAGGGTAGATTTTCCAAGGAGGCCTATGTGGCTTAAGTGGAATGAGCAAAAGGGGAGGAAGGTAGGATAAAGGGTTAGAAGGATAACAGAACACTTGGACCTTGTAGGGACGTTGAGGTTGTTGTAAGGACTTATGCTTTTCCCCTGAATGAAATAAGGAGCTATTGCATGGTTCTGAGATCATGAAGAAATAGGGTGACCACTAATTAATATATGTAAGTGATTACTTTAAAAAAATTAACTGCTTTAACTTAAACTGCTGTCTTCTGTTTTATTGAGAGGTAAATTGTTTGAAAATTATCTCATGATCCAATAATTACAAAGGTACAATTTACATTTAGAAAACAAAAACTAGAACCCTAAGCACATGCCAGTTCCACAGAAGTAGAACAGGATGGAGCAGGAAGTTGTCAGATGTGGAACACTCCCAGGCACAGTCAAGGTTTGTGCACATTGGTATTGCCAAGAATATGTCAACCAGTTGGAGAGTAGGGCTAGGAAAATACAAATTTAAGAAAGCAATACCCCACTGTCTTCTAAGACCCCTGGGATACTCATTGACTGAGAATAGGTATTTTTATGACAGAAATCAGAAGCTGGGTGTAAGTGAAAAACAGAGCATTCAGCCAGACTTACTTCCCAGTAGCAAGTAGTGGTGAAACTTCTTGATTTGTGATGAAGGATGGACAAACATATGCAAGGGAACCAGAATGGTGGATAAGGAGGCAGGGATAAGTATAAGACTCACTGGTAGGGGTCATCTACCCATGACTAAAAAGTTGTTAAAAGATTTCTGCAGCTTAATATGCATATAACTAAGTGCGTAAAAAGACCACAAACCAACCACTTTGTTTTCAAAATACTAGTGTTGATGAGAACAATCAGAAAATAGGCAAGAGTATACTATCTGAGGCATTATTCAGAGAGGCCACATGTAATATAAAAGAGTTTCCTCCAAATGAGACATGGGATCATCTATAGGCACAGTTGAGCATATGCCCTACTAGGTATCTTAGTGTGTTCTGAATAGAAGATATGCACGGCAGCCTTTTAAGAGCAAACATAACTTTGTTGTCTCATAGCTGTACAGAATGGATTTTGCCTACCATTATGGAAGAGTGTGATCTAAAACTCATCATCCCAATAATAAATAGTTTCTTCCTATTTATATTTAAAATTCATTTCTACTTTTCCTTAGACAACAATAAAAGTTCAACATTGGTCTTGGCACTGACATGGGAAGTGATCATGAGAGGACACAAAAAGGAACTTCAGGTGTCACAGGTTAACTGCTCCATGCCTTCTAGTAGAAGCTGGCTTTTCTCAGAAAAAGTGGAGTTCAGTGGGCTGCTGGGGTTGGAGCTGTTTTCTGGAGTTGAGTGTTTGATGGAATATGAATGAGACTTTTTGTCCAATTCCTGGTCAGAACCAGACATACTTCTCAGCTGCATGGCCTCTCCCATCTCTCATCCATCCATTGAGAGCCTTGAAATGTACATCTTTTTTCTAGACTGAGCCTACAAAGAAAGATTGGCTAACACAGCCGATCCTCCAGTGAGGAAAGCAAAACATTCAGACTGAGAGCCATGTGGACTTGCATTCCATCACCAGGCCCTGTGTGAGTCACATACATTGGAATTGCTTGGGTTAATATAATTTGGAAGCTCATTCTTGTTTAGACCTTGTTCACCCATGTTGTAATCTCTCATGTTCTGGAACCTTAAAGACAAATCACATTTGCAAGTGTCTGGCACCTTTAGAACTGTTCCAGGGAACTTGTTCTTAAAGTAGATTAAGCATGGAAGCTCACAGTTGAGGAGATTTAAGCTGCGTTCAGAGTTTAGTGGTCTTATTCTTCTCAGCCCAGTGATTTGAACTCATTCCATAGTCTTATCATCATTATGGTGTATTGACACCACATTCCCTGTGTACTGTGATATGGGGAGAGCTGTAACTATGGGTAACTATAGGTTGCAGGACATGCTAGCTTCTTCATGTATGACTTTTGATGTAAGTCCATGTAAAATCCCATATAGCTGAAGTAAAGTAGGTATTCCTCATTACTGAGCTCCACAAAATGAAGGGCATCAAAAGATTAAGGTGACAAGAATATAATAGAGGGGCAATTGGAATTTACTAGGCTTAGAGATCTTCATGGACACTCAACAAAGAGAACCCAGAAGGGCAAGCAACACGGAGCTTTTTTTTTTTTTTCTTTGAACATTGCCATCCACTGTACAGGTCCTGGAGATGCAGTTTCATTGAACTTTCTGTCAGAAATTTTAGTTCTGTGGATTTCATAGCAGAAGATCAGACATTTCACTGGTATGGACAGGTTGAAGAACTCTTCTTAAGTGTTGAAGTTGCAACGAGTAGGCAGCCTTTTATTTCTGGGAACTTGATGTCAAAGCCTCCTTCCACTCTCTCAAAGGAAGAGTATGGAAAAAATGCAGCATGGTTCTAGCAACACAGCTATTCCAGTAACTGAAGGGCTGTAATCTTCTGTCTGGGAACAAGCTTCAATATGGTACACTTTCTTACAAACAGTAGCTTGAATGATCACATCACAAGTAATCTCTATTAAATACAGTCTTTTTTTTTTTTTTTTTTTTTAATTTTTTTTTTCAACGTTTATTTATTTTGGGGACAGAGAGAGACAGAGCATGAACGGGGGAGGGGCAGAGAGAGAGGGAGACACAGAATCGGAAACAGGCTCCAGGCTCTGAGCCATCAGCCCAGAGCCCGACGCGGGGCTCGAACTCACGGACCGCGAGATCGTGACCCGGCTGAAGTCGGACGCTTAACCGACTGCGCCACCCAGGCGCCCCAAATACAGTCTTTTAAACCAACTGCAATCTTAAGATGATTTTTTTAATGTGAAATTTATTGTCAAATTGGTTTCCATACAACACCCAGTGCTCATCCCAACAGGTATTAAGATGATTTTTGATATTGGCTATCAGAATTAGTTTAATAAAAGGTAATATATTGTCATAGTCTTTTTGCAGACTATGCACAACTTTATTTCTCAGTCTGTTTTTAGGTAGGATAGATTGAAGTTTTTCTAGAATCCTAGCCAATTTCCTCTTTGCTTTCTTATTTTCTGTTAGAATGGATAGGGAACTGGTCTTCAAGTTGTACCTAAGAGAGAAACTGTCACCCTGAATATACAATGAATATCTCAGCTCAGATCATGTAAAACAACTAAAGCTAGGACAGAGCTCATTGGAAAATCTTTTTATTTTTATTTTTTTAATTCTATTTGTATATTTTTAGAGAGAGTGAGAGAGAGCGTGGGAGGGCAGAGAGAGGGAGAGAGAGAGAATCCCAAATAGGCTCTGCACTGTCACTGGGAGCCCTATGCAGGGCTCGAACTCAAGAACTGTGAGATATCCTGACCTGAGCTGAAATCAAGAGTCAGATACTTGGGGTGCCTGGGTGACTCAGTTGGTTAGGAGTCTGACTTCCACCCAGGTCATAATCTTGCAGTTTGTGGGTTCAAGCCCCACATCAGGCTCTGTGCTGACAGCTCAGAGCCTGGAGCCTGCTTCAGATTCTGTGTTTCCCTCTCCCTCTCTCTCTCCCCCTCCCCCACTCATGCTCTGTCTGTCTCTCTCTCAAAAATAAATAAACATTAAAAAAATATTCTAAAAATAAAAAAAGAGCCGGACACTTCACTGACATAGCTACCCAGGCCTCCCAGAAAATCTTTATCTCTAAAGTAAAAGATTAATTCACAATAAAGTCAGGCTTGGTGGATTTGCCTTCAAGCAAATCATATGTAAACTGTGTACAGTTATATACCAACACATGAACCTTTGCCATTCTTTCTCCACACTGGTATATTTTGGAGCTTGATGTAAACTTTGTAGGGTGTTCTTATGCCTTTCTGCATGCCCACTTTCAAGAGGCCTCTGGGACCACCTAGAAGTTGGACAAAGGTTGGGAGCCCTGTCTTTGCAGGATGACTGGCATGTGAATAAGCAAACTTCCAAGCCATAGCCTTGTTGAATTAGTCCAACTGTAAGTGAGGTGCAATGACTGCAGTGAATAGGACTGGAAAATAACAGGATGCTGAATCAGTGAGCTTTTGACTTTGGTCCAGTTGGCAAGAGACCCTATGTGGTGTCAATGGCACAGCAGCTGGTCTTTGCTGCAGCTACATGTGTTGCTCTTCTAGACTTACGGGCATGAAAATTCATGGGAACTCTTCTGGGTTTGCAATTTATGTTTCTCCCTAGCTGAGCTAGTTCTGAATTTCGGGTCATCTGCATGAGGTGCAATGTTTAAATACTTAGAAAATCTTGAAAATCTAGAATTTGAACTCTGTGCATATTCTAAATTCTTCTGTTACCTTCTTGAAAATGTCCATGTCGTCTAATCTCTACTTGTTGCTTCAGAATCCTTTAGCTTGTTTCCATGAGAGAGATTTGTATCTTTGACTTTTCTCAGTTAATTTTGAACCAGTTGCCGGGCCTGGTTGCCTGCTACAAGAGCAGATGGCAAACCCTACATACATGTCCAGCTTCTAACTAGCCTGACTTTCCCAGAATGGATCCGGCATTCTTGATCTCACACTACAACTTTTCAGGCTTGTGCTCTTTGGTCATCTCAGAAACAAGAGCTTGAAAATACTCCTGGACATCTCATTGCTGATCCAATGCATGGTTGTTGTGATCTAACCTTCCTCCAGGCAACCTTCTCTTAACAGATCTTTTCTTTTTTTTTTTTTTTTATGTTTGTTTATTTATTTTATTTTTAAATATTTTATTTATATTTGAGAGAGAGAGAGAGACAGAGCATGAGCAGGGGAGGGGCAGAGAGAGAGAGAGAGGGAGAGGGAGGCAGAGAATCTGAAACAGGCTCCAGGCTCTGAGTTGTCAGAACAGAGTGCAACACAGGCTCAAACTCGTGAACCTTAAGATCATGACCTGAGCCGAAGTTGGACACTCAACTGAGCCACCCAGGTGCCCCATAATGTTTGTTTATTTTTGAGAGAGAGAGAGAGAGACAGAGACAGAAACAGAGAGAGAGAGCCCGAGCATGAGTGGGGGAGGGGCAGAGAGAGAGGGAGACAGAATCCCAAGCAGGCTCCAGGCTCTGAAATGCCAGTACAGAGCCGGACTCAGGGCTCTAACTCACGAACCGCGAGATCATGACCTGAGCCAAAGTTGGGGGCTTTACCGACTGAGCCACCCAGGTGCCCCATCTTAGCTGCCAAATTCTTAGACTCACGTTCATATTTTTAAATTTGAGCTGTTACGTTATCCACAACAGATCAAAGTTTTTCAGTTTCCCCAGTTAATTTCTTGTTTTCTTCACACCTCATTGTGCTTTCTCTTTCAAATATATACCTTTTACCTCTTTTTTTGCCTCGTCCATTTTATGACAGTCTTGTTTTGACTTTTATAATTTCTCTTTTAACTTTAATATTTCTTTCTTCAGGATAAGCTGATGGATTTGAATCACACATCTCATTTTTTGCATTTTACTTTTTTGCTTCTAAGACACTGGTGGCTTCACATCCAACACATTTCATAAAACAAGACTTTCTTCTCAAGTTCAAATATTATTTTAGAAGTCTCTTGCTAAAAAAAAAAAAAAAAAAAAAAAAGAAGTCTCTTGCTAATGTTCTAAAGTGGCACCTGGAATTTAACCTCCTTGCTTCATCATGGGGACCTCAAACTCACCTCTTATTTGTTTTGAAGTTCTGTCTGCACTCATGAGGCCTGTCTTCCTTTGAAGCCTTGGCAAAATCATTCTCTGACTGAGCCAGTTCTTTCCCGAACAGTTCTTTCTTGGATTCAAAGATTTCCTGTTTCATGGAGTCACTTTTCTGCAAGGCCATTTCCTCATCTTTGTTGTTAAGCTTTCTGGAAATCAGCCTCTGTAAGCCAAACAAGGTCTCATGTCTGAGAATTCCTGCAGGGCCATCTTTTACTACTGATAGGTATCTTTGTGGGGGGTTTTTTGCCTGGGATTTTGGGCTGTCTGAAGGTTCAACCAGTTGTTTCTGAAAATCTTACTGTTCCTGCCTCATGATGCAGTCCTGTTTTTTTTTTTCTTAAGAGTTTATCATTATTTTGTTGTTATTATTATTATTATTATCATTATTTTAAATAATCTCCACACCCAATGCGGGGCTTGAACGAATGGCCAGAGATCAAGAGCTGGATGCTCAGATCACCTGGGTGGCTCAGTCGGTTAAGCATCCGACTTCATTTCAGGTCATGATCTCCTGGTTCGTGAGTTTGAGTCCCACATCGGGCTCCGTGCTGACAGCTCAGAGCCTGGACCCTGCTTCGGATTCTGTGTCTCCCTCTCTCTGCCCTTCCTCCTGCTTGCACTCTGTCTCTCTCTCTCTCTCTCAAAAATAAACAAACATTAAAAAAAAAAAAAAAAAAGAGCTGGATGCTGTATCAACTGAGTCAGCCAGGTGCCCCACAATCCTAGTTTTCTAGTCCTTTCAATCTAGGTGTGGATCTTCACGTTCTTGGCAAATGTCACTGTATCCTCAAGTTTCTTGAGACTATTTGAATCAGTTATTTATTCTTCAAATATACACTTTCTTCATTTAAATTTTTTTCTCTTTCTGGGTTTGAGTTCTATGACATTAATTGAACAACAAAAGGAATGTAGAGTCTGTGCATTCTGGTAACTTCCTACTCAGTTCCAGTTTCTCTTGTTCCAGTCTTCATATTCTTTCATAAGCTTCACTTTGCAAGCGGTTTTTCTAAATTCTGCTGCACATCCTCATGTGTGGTTAATGTATTTATTGGACTGCTTCATGCTTTTCAGAGATCCTTCAGAGATCCATATATATATATTTGATCTTCATTCAGTTTCTGGCCCAGAGCCCTAAAACCCTTGGAATTTCCTAAGTGATAAGAATGACAATGGTGTCTTTTTTTATGTTAATAGATGAATTTTGGACTGCGCCTATAGCTGGCTGCCAGTAGAACCAATCATGAACAGAGGGCTGGAATTTTCATTTCTATACCTTGACCTCAAAGAAGGGGAGAGTGGCTGGAGGTTTAATTCAGGCCAATGGCCAGTGATTTAATCAATCATGCCTATGCCACGAAGCCTTCATAAAAAACCTAAAACGACAGGGTTCAGTTTGGATTGGCGAGTATATAGATATTTGAGAAGAGTGGTGCACCTGGAGAGGACATGGAAGTTCCACATCCTTTCTAGAGCTATTGTTTTCAACTTTGGTGCATTAGAATCACCTGGAGAGTTTGTTTGTTTGTTTGTTTAATTTATTTTGAGAGAGAGATAGCAAAAGTGTGAGTGTGGGAAGGGCAGAGGGAGAGGAGCAGAGAGAATCTTAAGCAAGCTCCACACCCAGCACTGAGCCCAATGCGGGCCTCAATCTCACAACTGTGAAATCATGACCTCAGCTGAAATCAAGAGTCAGATGCTTAACCAACTGAACCACCCAAGCGCCTCACCTTGGGTGGTTCAGTTGGAGTTTTCAGAAACTACAAATGTGTTCTTGCCACCCCAAAGCTGATATTCTTTATTTTTATAGTGATGGGGCATTGAAAGTTTTAAATGCTCCCCAGGTGATTCTGATAAGATGCCAAAGTTGAGAACCCTTGTTCTTCAATGCTGTTCTCAAACTTTACCCTGCATATGACTCACCTGGGGAACTTGTTAAAATGTATTCTGAGCCTCCCTTGGAGTTCCTGGTTGAGTAAGCCTGTGGTGGGACCTATACACTTGCAAGCTGAGGTTGCTAGTTTGAGGATAGACTTTGAGATTATTTTAAAGGCAGAATTTCAGGTCCTACTCCAGATGTAAGGAATTAGCAGCATCTGTATTTTTGAAACATTCCCAGCTGATCATTCTAACCTCTCCCCATTGCTTTTCTGTAACCTCCCAATCCAACAGTGAGGGACCTGTATCCATTATCCTCCATATATTTAATTGTTAAATTTGGTTTACATGTGTAGTGCTTCTGGTATTGGCAACCTGCAACACCATGGGAACCAACTCTATCAACCAAGTTTTTATTGCTAAATACATGATCAGTTTACTAAGAAACTTGTATAAAATTATATTTAAGTTGTACAGGTCCATTACTTATATAGTAAAACTTTGATGTTTTAGTGAAGGTTAGTCTAAATATTATGTTCTCAATGAGAGGCCAATTAGAGATGCACAATAAGAATAGTACAGGGGATGTTTGGTAGATGAGGTTGAATAAATTCAGGGCTGGTGTTCCATTGGCACACAGTTGGTATATATTTGCCAGTGGATAAAGTCTTGAGGTACTTCTTTGCTAGTTGGTAACTGCTCACTGTCTTCACTGCTCACACCTGATGCCTGGGGTGTCTAGATATGCCCTCTGGACCCCATAACCTATTCAAGGCCTAGTAATCAATAGGTTAATGCCTGGCACAGTCAGGATTCTTCAGAATCCTGTGCTGTGTACCTGTGGTTCCCTTTTACTTGTAAGATTCACTAGCAATGGAAGCTAACTCTTCTGAATATCACCCTTTTCCCATATGAAACATGATAATATTTGCAAAAAGCATTGTTATTATATTTTTAACAACATCAGGAGCAGTGGTCCTGCACATTTGGGATTGGCTGGTGTTCAAAAGCTTCAGTGACATTAACAGCAAAGCTGTCACTAAAATGTCTCTTCTATGAGTTTCTTGGCACACAAATTCCTGTGCTATGCCTGATTTACTAACCCACTCTAAACTAATAACAATTAGTGGTTTTCTAATTATGGCCAAGATATGTTTTACAGAATTCTTGGGCTTTTCCTTAAAATAATTTGGCACAATCCTGTTTATTTTGGTGTTTGGTGGGTTTAAACTACTGGATTATAGAAATTTCTTCAGACTTTAAAACACATATAAGTGGGACCTTGCACGTGTATTTTAATGTGTTAATAGGGGGTTTAAATGATAATTAAATTATAATTTATACCCCATTTGTTAATACAGTAATGAAGCATTCTAGTCTAACTTTAAAGCTAAAGCAATGCTGATCCTTTATCTTAAAAGTACAGAATATTATGCTGATGAGAAATATATTTTAAAATGTGTAAATCCAGTGTTTAAACTGAGCATGTAGGGGCACCTGGGTGGTTCAGTAGGTTAAGTGTCCAACTTTGGCTCAGGTCATGATCTCATGGTTTGTGAGGGCCTGCTTCAGATTCTGTGTCTCCCTCTCTGTCTGCCCCTCCCCCCCTCATGCTCTCTCTCTCTCTCTCTCTCTCTCAAAAATAAATAAAACGTTAAAAATAAAAAGGATTGAGGTAATTTCTTAAGGATTAAAAAGAGCATCACTCAATGACATTTTCATCTTTTGGAAACTTCATTCTTAGAACTAAGAATGTGTCGAATGTTTAGATTTGCTTTTATTTTATTTATTTATTTATTTTTTTCAAATGAAGATGATTTTTAATTGTTAGTCAACCCTACCAACTAAAATTTATTATGTATGTGGTGTTATGCTAGGAGCTTTTTTTCTTTTTTTTTCAATATCTGAAGTTTATTGTCAAATTGGTTTCCATACAACACCCAGTGCTCATCCCAAAAGGTGCCCTCCTCAGTACCCATCACCCACCCTCCCCTCCATCCCACCCCCCATCAACCCTCAGTTTGTTCTCAGTTTTTAAGAGTCTCTTATGCTTTGGCTCTCTCCCAATCTAACCTCTTTTTTTTTTTTCCTTTCCCCTTCCCCATGGGTTTCTGTTAAGTTTCTCAGGATCCACATAAGAGTGAAACCATATGGTATCTGTCTTTCTCTGTATGGCTTATTTCACTTAGCATCACACTCTCCAGTTCCATCCATGTTGCTACAAAGGGCCATATTTCATTCTTTCTCATTGCCACGTAGTACTCCATTGTGTATATAAACCACAATTTTTTTATCCATTCATCTGTTGATGGACATTTAGGCTCTTTCCATAATTTGGCTATTGTTGAGAGTGCTGCTATAAACATTGGGGTGCAAGTGCCCCTATGCATCAGCACTCCTGTATCCCTTGGGTAAATTCCTAGCAGTGCTATTGCTGGGTCATAGGGTAAGTCTATTTTTAATTTTTTGAGGAACCTCCACACTGTTTTCCAGAGTGGCTACACCAATTTGCATTCCCACCAACAGTGCAAGAGGGTTCCCATTTCTCCACATCCTCTCCAGCATCTATAGTCTCCCGATTTGTTCATTTTGGCCACTCTGACTGGCGTGAGGTGATATCTGAGTGTGGTTTTGATTTGTATTTCCCTGATGAGGAGCGACGTTGAGCATCTTCTCATGTGCCTGTTGGCCATCCGGATGTCTTCTTTAGAGAAGCGTCTATTCATGTTTTCTGCCCATTTCTTCACTGGATTATTTGTTTTTCGGGTGTGGAGTTTGGTGAGCTCTTTATAGATTTTGGATACTAACCCTTTGTCCGATAGGTCATTTGCAAATATCTTTTCCCATTCCGTTGGTTGCCTTTTAGTTTTGTTGGTTGTTTCCTTTGCTGTGCAGAAGCTTTTTATCTTCATGAGGTCCCAGTAGTTCACTTTTGCTTTGAATTCCCTTGCCTTTGGGAATGTGTCAATTAAGAGATTGCTATGGCTGAGGTCAGAGAGGTCTTTCCCTGCTTTCTCCTCTAGGGGTTTGATGGTTTCCTGTCTCACATTCAGGTCCTTTATCCATTTTGAGTTTATTTTTGTGAATGGTGTGAGAAAGTGGTCTAGTTTCAATCTTCTGCATGTTGCTGTCCAGTTCTCCCAGCACCATTTGTTAAAGAGACTGTCTTTTTTCCATTGGATGTTCTTTCCTGCTTTGTCAAAGATGAGTTGGCCATACGTTTGTGGGTCTAGTTCTGGGGTTTCTATTCTATTCCATTGGTCTATATGTCTGTTTTTGTGCCATAGATTTGCTTTTGAATATCCTGGTTTCTAGGTTTGTCTGCTCTGAATTTCAAATTCCTCCAGACACATTACTTTGTATAGTTGATCCATTATTAAGAAAGGAGTTTTGTTCAGATACTTTAGGTAAAACATATTGGATTCATTGACTAGTGAAATTAGCTTTATGTTGTCTTTGGTTTTTGATTATAATATTGGTTTGGGGATAATGTAGGGATATAGTTATGCTAAAATTTCCAAATTCTGAACCCCCAACAATAATTTCACATCTGCAAAGAAATTTCCAAACACTTCTAAATTTACACTCAGTGGAAGCCATACCAATTTTAATTTTCTACAACAGAGGAGTATGAGTTAAGGGCATCTTGATTTATTGTTAGTTTATTGAATACTTTTTTTGCTTATTTTAAAAAGTTTTTGAGGTACCTGGGTGGCTCAGTTGGTTAAGCAACCAACTCTTGATCTCAGCTCAGGTCATGATTTTATGGTTTGTGAGTTTGAGCACCACATCGGGCTCTGTGCTGGGAACATGGAATCTGCTTGGAATTCTCTCTCCCTCTCTCTCTGCCCCTACCCCACTCATGCTCGCTCTCTCTGTCTCAAAATAAATAAACTTAAAAAAAATTTTTAATTAAAATTAAAAATAAAAAGTTTTTTTTCCTTGAAACAATATAGAGAAAATGTAAAACTTATTTGTATATTTTAACAAATATTTAAGTAAATACTCCTGTATCTACAACTGTTGTCAGACAGTGGAACACCACTGGCACTCCAGAGGTCTACTGTATATCCTTTTTCAACCAAAGTATGCTATAAATTCTGTAGTTATTGGTTATTTTCAACTATTGTTTTCTATAATTTTGGGCATTTCATGTAAGAGAGGTGATGTATTAATCAGAATTTTCCAGAGATACAGAACCTGTAGGATGTGCATATATAAAATAGGTATGGTTATATATCTATATGTGTATCTGTGCATACAAACATACATTAAAAAATTGGCTTACACAATTATGGAGGGTCTGGAGTCCCAGGGTATAATAATGATGGATATATGTCATGTATTTGTCCAAACTCATAAAATGTGTAATACCAAGAGTGAACCCTAAGATAAACTATGGACTTTGGGTGATTGTGGTCAATATAGATTTATCACGTGCAACAAATATATCTTCTGATGTGGGATATCGATAATGGGGAGATTATACATGTGTGGAGGTAGGGGGTATATAGGAAATCTCTGTACCTGCCTTTTAATTTTTTTAATTTCTATTTTTACATTAAATTGAATGTAATTATTTTATTCTCTTTATTTTAATTCCAGTATAGTTAACATACAGTGTTATATTAGTTTCAGGTGTACAATATAGTGATTCAACAATCCCATACATCAACCAAAGCACTCACCGTGATAAGTGCACCTCTTTTTTTTTTTTAATGTGTATTTAGTTTGAGAGAAAGGGGGAGACAGAGAATCCCAAGCAGGCTTCACACTGTCAGTCCTAAGCCCGACACAGGGCTCAAACTCACAAAACTTTGAGAAACGTGAGCTGAAATCAAGAGTTGGATGCTTAACTGACTGAGCCAACCTGGCGCCCCCAACAAGTGCCCTTCTTAATTCCTTTTCACCTGTTTCACCCATCTCCCCACCCACCTCCCCTCTGGTAACCATCAGTTTATTCTCAGTAGTTTACAGTTTGTTTCTTGGCTTCTTTCTCTCTCTCTGTCTCTCACTCTTGTTTTTCGTTGCTTGTTTGATTTGTTTCTTAAATTCTACATATGAGTAAAATCATATGATATTTGTCCTTCTCTGACTTATTTTGCTTAGCATTATACTCTCCAACTCCTTACATGTCATTGCAAATGGCAGGATTTCATTCTTTTTTATGGCTGAAAATATTTTTAATTTTTGCTGTAAAGCTAAAAATGCTCTAAAAATTATCAATCAAAAAATTTCATTGGTGTTTTCAGCAGAAATAGAAAAAAATCCTTAAATGTGTGTGGAATCTGAAAGTAACCTGAATATCTAAAACAGTCTTGAGAAAGAAGAACTAAGCTGGAGGCCTCACACTTCCTGATTTCAAAACATATTAGAAAGCTATTAGTATGGTATTGGTATAAGATAGATAAATAAACCAATGGAATAGAGTAGAGAGCTTGTGCATTTGATCAACTGATCTTTGAATATAGTGCCATGACTATCCAATTAGGAGAAAATAGTCTCTTAAACAATGTTGAGAGCACTGGGTATATATGTAAAAGAATCAAGAGAGACCCTTATTTTACATCATATACAAAAGCTAACTCTAAATGGATTAAAGACTAAGAATGGAAACTGTAAAACTCCTACAAGAGAACAGGAGAAAAGCTTCATGACATTGGCGTGGGCAATGGTTTTTGAGATATGATGGTAAAAGTACATGCAGTAGATGCAAAAGTAGACAAATGTGACTACAAAAAACTTCTGCACAGCAAAGGAAGTAATCAACAAAGTGATTACTACAAATCACAAATTACTTTAAAATGGGAGAAAATACAAACCATATATCAAATAAGAGATTAATATCTAGAAATATATAAAGAACTCCTATAACCCAACAACAATGAAAAACAACTAACCCAATTAATAGTAGGCAAAATGTTGCATTGAGATTTCTCCAAAAAGGATATACAAATGCCACATGCATATGAAAAAGTGCTGAACATCACTCATCAGCAGGAAAATACAAATCAAAACTAAAATATCATCTTATATTCATTAGTATAGCTACTTGTTTTGAAAAGAAGAAGAAGAAGAAGAAGAAGAAGAAGAAGAAGAAGAAGAAGAAGAAGAAAGTAGTAGAAGTAGTAGTAGTAGTAGTTTTGATGTGAATGTAGAGAAACTGGAATCCTGGTGCACTCTTGTTGGGATTTTAAAATGGTGTAGCCACTATGGAAAACAATATGGAGTTTCCCCCAAAAATACAACTACCATGATTCAGCAATCCCACTTCTGGCTATATACAGAAAAGAATCAAAAGCAGGATGCTGAAGAGATATTTGCACACTAACATTCATGCAGCATTAATAACAGACAAGATGTGGAAGCAACTTAAAAGCCGGTTGATAGGTGTGCTGGATGCAACTGCTTCCAGCCTTTGTCCCACACCACACCCAGCCTTCTGCCCCCAGCAGCTGAGCACATAGCCTCCAGCTGCTGCAGCACTTCAGGAGATCTGAGATAGGACTAACGGCCCAGTGTAAATTTTGCTAACACCTCTGCCCCATGCCCAAGTTCCCCAGTGAGCACACACCCTCAGAGCTGGCCTGCCTGTGTCCTACTAACACCACAGAGAGCAAGCACAGCCCACAACAGGCTAAGAGTCAGTGTAGACGACTACACTGAAAGGAAAACTGACTCAAACACAACACCAGGGCATAAGCAACACACAGGATAATCTTCTGAAGTGCCAGGTCCTGGTCAACAGGGGATACTGCACTGCAGGGCACCCCAAGACCTCTTCTTTGTAAAGTCACTACTTTCAAGAACAGAAGACACAGCAGACTTTCTTAACACACAGAAACAGACACAGAGAGGTGGACAAAATGAAGAGTCAGAGAAATTTATCCCACATGAGAGAACAGGACAAAGCCACAGCCAGAGTTCTAAGAAAAGCAGATATAAGTAACATGCCTGATAGATAACTTAAAGCAATGATCATAAGGATACTCACTGGACCTGAGAAAAGACAGGAAGACATGACTGAGACCCTTAACACAGAGATAGGGACTAACATAATGGAGATAAAGGGCTCAATAAATGAAATGGAAACATGCTTTATGAAATAAACAGCAAGATGGAGGAAGAAGAGGAACAAATTAGTGACCTGGAAGACAGAGTAATGGAAGGTAATCAAGCTGAACAAAAGAGAGAGAAAAGATTATGCAAAATGAGAATAGACTTAGGGAATTCAGTGACTTCATCAAACATAATGACATTTGTATTATAGGAGTTCCAGAAGAAGAAGACAGAGAAAAGGAGACAGAAAATTTATTTGAAGAAATAATAGCTGAAGATGTCCCTAATCTGGGGAAGAAAACAGACATCCTGATCCAGGAGGCAAAGAGAAGTCCCATCAAAATCAACAAAAGCAGACCAACACCAGAACACATTGTAATGAAATTTGCAAAATATAGTGATAAACAAAAAAATCTTAAAAGCAGCAAGACAAAAGATCTCAGCGACTTAAAAGTGAAAACTTATAAGGCTAGCAGATTTTTCAACAGACACTTGGCAACCCAGGAGTGGCGTTATGTATTCAAAGTGCTGAATGGCAAAAATCTGCTTCCAAGAATACCGTACCCAGCAAGGCTATCATTCAGGATAGAAGGAGAGATACAGAGTTTCCCAGACAAACACAAACTAAAGGAGTTCATGACCACTAAACCAGCTCTATAATAAATATGAAAAGGGATACTTTGAGTGGAAAGAAGACAACAAAAATGACAGTAGAAAACACAAAAGCAGTAAAAATTAATATGTCTGTAAAAAATTAGACACGGAAATCACAAAAAAAGGATATAAAGTATAATAACATATACCTAAAATATGGGGAGGAGAGGAGAAAAGAATGGATTCAAACTTAAATGACCATCAACTTACTATAGATTGCTATATGTGGAAGAGTTTATATACAAAACTGCTGGTAACCATATATCAAAAACCACTAATAAACATGCAAAAAATAAAGACAAATAAATCCAAATATATTGCTAATGAAATCAGCAAAACATGAAAGAAAGACAAGGATCAGAGAAAATCTTCAGAAGCAACCACAAAACAAATAATAAGATGGCAATAAATACATATCTATTAAGAATTACATTGAATGTAAATGGATTAAATGCTCCAATCAAAAGACATAGGGTGACAGAATGGATAAAAAGCAAGACCTATCTATATGCTGCCTACCAGAGACCCATTTGAGACCTAAAGACACTTGCAGATTGAAAGTGAGAGGATGGAGAAACATCTATCATGCAAATGAATATCAAAAGAAAGAAATACCTATATCAAACAAACTAGACTTTAAAACACAGACTGTAACAAAAGGTAAAGAAGGATACTATATGATCATAAAGGGGACAATTCAACAAGAAGATATAACAATTGTAAATGGTTATAGACCCAACATGGAGGAACCCAAATATATAAAACAATTAATAACAAACATAAAGGAATTAATAATAATACAATAGTAGTAGGGGACTTTAACACACCACTTCATCAATGGATAGATCATATAAATGGAACATCAACAAGGAAACAATGGTTTTAAATGACACACTGGAACAGATGGATTTGACAGAGATATTCAGAACATTCCATCCTTAAACAGCAGAATACACATTCTTCAAGTGCACGTGGAGCATTCTCCAGAATAGATTACATATTATCCCACAAAACAAACCTCAAAAATTCAAGAAGATCAAAATCATACTATGCATATTTTCTGACTACAATGCTATGAAACTAGAAGTGAACCACAAGAAAAAATCTGGAAAGACCACAAATACATGGAGGTTAAATAACGTGCTACTAAACAATGAATGGGTCAACCAGGACATAAAATAAGAAATAAAAAAGTACATGGAAACACATGAAAATGAAAACAAAAGGGTCCAAAACCTCTGGGATGCAGCAAAAGTGGTCCTAAGAGGGAAGTATATAGCAGTACATGTCTACCTCAGGAAGCAAGAAAAATCTGGAATAAACAACCTAATCTTGCCCCTAAAGAAGCTAGAAAAAGAACAATAAACAACACCTAAAAGCAGCAGAAGGAAGGAAGTAATAAAGTTCAAACCACAAATAAGTAATATAGAAACTAAGAAAACAATAGAACAGATCAATAATACCAGAACTGGTTCTTTGAAAAAATCAACAAAATTGATAAACTTCTAGCCAGACTTATGAAGAAAAAAAAAAGACTCAAATAAATAAAATCACAAAAGAGAGAAAAGAAATAACAACCAACACTACAGAATTACAAACAATATAATAGAGTATCATTGACATGGAGAACAAAGACAAAAGAAAAAAAGTTAAATTTATAACTTATAGCCCATTGACACGTCTTTGAGACAGCAGAGTGACCTTCCTCTAAGAACTCAATTGCCTTGATTTTAATACTTTGCTAAGGGCAAAAGGCAATTTTAGCTTAGCATTAGCCTGACCTCCAGGATCCTGTAACTCTTCTATAACATATAAAAATTCCCATGGAAACTTCCTTTTTCTCTATTCCCCCACCCCCAAGATATGTTAGCAATCATCCTCCAAGCATATAGCCCTTGATATAAACCCGTAGGGTCTTATGACTAAATTTTTTTTAAGTTTATTTATTTACTTTGAGAGAGACAGAGAGAGCATGCACACGAGCAGGGGAGAGGCAAAGAGAGAGGGAGAGAGAATCCCAAGCAGCCTCCACACTGTGAGCACAAGCCCAACATGGGACTTGATCCCATGAACTGTGAGATCATGACCTGAGCCAAAATCAAGAGTTGGACGTTTAACCGACTGAACCACACAAGCACCCCTCATGACTAAGGTTTTATTAGACAGTAGTAAATGACCTTTTCCTAAAAACAGCTAGCTATTCAAGGTCCTGGAAACCTTGCTTCCAAATTCCTTACAGGTTTATGCTATCCCTAAGTACCTCCCAACTTGAAAGTGTATAATCAGTCACCTGTCACAACCCCAGTGCAGCTCTTCCTGCTCACAGGTCCTGTTCCCATGCTTTAAAAAAAAACACCTACTTGCACCAAAGATGTCTCAAAAATTCTTTCTCAACCATTCACTCCAAACCCCAACATTTCCACATCAATTATGAAAAACTATACGCCAACAAATTAGACAACTTAGAAGAAATGGATAAATTCCTAGAAACATATAAACTACCAAAACATAGAAAATTTGAACAAACGAATAACCAGCAAAGAAATTGAGTCAGTAATAAAAAAATTCCCAACAAATAAAAGTCCAGGACCAGATGACTTTAGAGATGAATTCTACCAAACATTTAAAGAAAAACTAATACCTATTCTTCCTAAGCTATTTCAAAAAAAACAGAAAATGAAGGAAAACTTCCAAATTCATTCTATGAGGTCAGAATTACCCTGATACCAAAACTAGATAAAGAGATATGCAACCACTCAAAAAGAGAACTACAGGCCAATATCCCTGATGAATATAGATGCAAAAATTCTCAACAAAATACTAGCAAATTGAATTCAACAATACAGTAAAAAAATCATTCACCATGATCATGTGGGAATTATTCCTGGGTTGCAAGGGTGTATTAATATTCTCAAATCAATCAATGTGATACATCACATTAATAATAGAAAGGATAAGAACCATATGAACATTTCAATCAATGCAGAAAAAGCATTTTGACAAAGAACATCCATTCATGATAAAAACATTCAGCAAAGTAGGTTTAGAGGGAACATACCTCAACATAATAAAGGCCATCTATGAAAAACCCATAGCTGATAACATCCTTAAGGGGGAAAAACTGAGAGCTTTCCCCCTAAGATCAGGAAAAAGACAAGGATATCCACTGTCACGACTTCTTTTCAACATAGAACTGGAAGTCTTAGCCACATCAGACAACAGAAACAAATAAAAAGCATCCAAATTGGCAAAGAAAAAGTAAAACTTTCACTATTTGCAGATTACATGATACTGTATATAGAAAACCTGTAAGTTTTCACCACAAAACTGCTGGATGAATAAATTAATTCAGTAAAGTCACAGGATACAAAATCAATGTACAGAAATTTGTTGCACATTTATACACCAATAATGAAGCAGCAGAAAGAGAAATTAAGAAAATAATCCCATTTACAATTGCACCCAAAATAATAAGATACCTAGGAATAAACCTAACCAAAGAGGTAAAAGACCTGTACACTGAAAACTATAAAACACTGATGGAAGAAATTGAAGATGACATAAAGAAATTGAAAGGCATTCCGTGCTCATGAATTAGAAGAACAAACATTGTGTTTTTTTTTTAAGTTTATTTAGATAGAAAGCATGAGTTGGGGAGGGGAGAGAGACAGGGAGAGAGAGAATACCAAGCAGACTCCACACTGTCAGCGCAAGGCCTGATGCAGCATTTGATCCCACCAACCGTGAGATCATGACCTTAGCCGAAGTCAGATGCTTAACCAACTGAGCCACCAAGGCACCCCAAGAACAAATATTGTTAAAATATCTCTACTACCCAAAAAATCTACACATTTAATGCAATCAAAATACCAACAGCATTGTTCACAGAGCTAGAACAAACAGTCCTAAAATTTGTATGGAACCACAAAGAACCCAAATAGCCAAAGCAATCTTGAAAAAGAAAAGCTGGAGGCATCACAATTCCAGATTTCAAGTTCTATTACAAACCTGTAGTAATCAAAACAGTATGGTATTGGCACAAAAATTGACACATAGATCAATAGAACAGAATAGAAAACCCAGAAATGAACCCACAATTATATCATCAATTAATCTTTGACAAAAGAAAGAAATCCAATGGGAAAAAGACAATCTCTTCAACAAATGGTGTTGGGAGAAGTGGAAAGCTACATGCAAAAGAAAGAAACTGGACCACTCTCTTATACCATACCCCAAAATAAACTCAAAATGGATTAAGGACCAGAATGAAATGTGAGACCTGAAACCATAAAAATCCTAGAAGAGAACACAGACAGTAATTTCTTTGACATTGGCCATAGCAACTTCTTTCTAGATATGTCTCCTGAGACAAGGGAAACAAAAGCAAAAATAAACAATTGGGACTACATCATAATAAAAATCTTCTGCACAGCAAAAGAAACAATCAACAAAAGTAAAAGGCAACCTACAGAATGAGAAAGGTGTTTGCAAAGGACATATCTGATAAAGGATTAGTATGCAAAATATACAAAGAATTTGTAAAACTCAATACATAAAAAATGAATAATCCAATTAAAAATGAACAGAAGACATAAAGAGACATTTCTCCAAAGAAGACATCCAGATGGCCAACAGACACATGAAAAGATGCTCATCATCACTTACCATCAGGAAAATGCTAATCAAAACTACAATGAGATATCACCCCACACCTGTCAGAATGGCTAAAATCAACAACAGAAGAAGCAACAGGTGTTAGCAAGGATATGGAAAAAAAGGAACACTCATGCAACTGTTGGTGAGAATGCAACTGATGCAGCCACTGTGGAAAACAGTATGGAGGTTCCTCAAAATTTAAAAATAGAACTGCCATATGATCCAGCAATTGCACTCCTGAGTATTTATCCCCAAATGCAAAAATGGTAATTCAAATGGATACATGCACCCCTATGTTTATAGCAGTATTATTTACAATAGCCAAGATATGGAAGCAACCCAAATGTCCATCGACTGATGAATGGATACAGAAGATGTGGTATATATACATGATGGAATATTATTCAGTCATTTAAAGAATGAAATCTTGCCATTTGCAAGGAAATGGTTGGAGCTAGAGAGTATAATGCTAAGCAAAATAAGTCAGAGAAAGATAAATACTATGTGGTTTCACTCCTATGTGGAATTTAAGAAATAAAACAAACAAGCAAAGGGAAAAAAAGAAGAGAGAGAGAGACAAATCAAGAAAAAGACTCTTAATTATAGAGAACAAATGGATGATTTCCCAAGGGAAGGTAGGTGGGGAATGGGTTAAATAGGTGAAGGGGTATTACGGATGCATTTGTCGTGATGGGCATTGGGTGATGTATGTAAGCGTTGAATAGTACTATATTATAAACCTAAAACTAATATAACACTGTATGTTAACTAACTAGAATTAAAATAAACATTTTAGAAAAAGTCCATTGATAGATGAATGTATAAAGAAAATGTGGTATATAAATATAATAGAACATTATTTGGCCTTAAAGAAGAAGCAATTCTATATATCATTGATGAACCTTGAGGACATTATGCTAAATGAAATAAACCTATTACAAAAAGTAAATACTGCATGATTCCACTTCTATGAGATATCAAAAATAATTAAGCTCCTAGAAACAGGAAGTAGAATAGTGGTTTTCAGAGAATGGGGGAGGAGGAAACAGGGAGTTGTTCATTGGGAGTATAGTTTAAGTAATGCAAGATTAGAAAATTCAAGATCTATTATGCAATATTGTGCATCAAGTTAAAAACACTGTAGTGTATACGTAAAAATTGTTTTGGGTAAATTGAAATTATGTGTTTTTATCACAATATTTAAAAGTGGGCTGATTAGTGCATCTCTTAGTGCCTCTTCAAGGTGTGGGACATGCTGTCCAGCCATGTGGAGCATGGTTAGCTGACTGCCTCTATTTGTCCGTCTTACAACATCCCAGCCACCTGGCCTGAGGTTAATCCTACTTATGCAAATTTCCATCACAATTAAGGATTGAATGTGGCACTTTTTGGGTCTATGCTGATGACTACAAAGCAGTGTTTTCTGGTAGTTCAAATGTATCTTAAATGGGAATGTCACTCCTTCTCCATGCATCCATCCATGCATCCATCCATCCATCTTATCCATCTAATTCCATATATGCAGTCAAAACTTCCAAGTATCTTTTATGTGCTGTGTGCTGGTTTTTCCCTTTAAGGCACTTCCAACGAGATGAAAGCTATAAGATGTTTCTGTGAAAGTGGCTATGGAAGGAGAAAGGGCAGAAGTCCAGAGCAGTAAATAAACTACCAGATACATGCTGTTAGGAGGTGAGATCTACAGTGGTGGGAGTTCGAAAGAATAAAAAAAAGGATGGATGGAAAAGGAGTAATTTATGATGGAATAAACAACAGGATGTGTGGACTGATGGCAATGTGTATGGCATCTAAAATCTTTTGAAAGGAAATAGAACTAAACAGCACCATATATACATGTGAATAGGGCCCTGTGCAATCATAGACCAATCTTTGTAGCTTGCTTTAAACACCTAGAAAACTTAGTCGTTAAAACAAAGTTTAAGCCTTGATAACAGAAGTCATGATCTGGTTGTAATTAGTACATGGTTTCAGAATGGCTGAATTTTTTTTTTCCTGTTGGTTTGTTTGTTGCAATTAATAAAGTATTGCTTTTATTTTATTTTATTTTATTTTATTTTATTTTATTTTATTGACATAATCTCTATGTTACTAAACTCCCAAATAAAACCCTTGCAGTAGCTGGTAAAAACTCAAACCTAATTAATTATTCAATTTATTGAAATGGAAATATAAATGGATTTTGATATTGTTTTTGATGCCTCCCTTACTCCTGCACTCTGTTATTTTCTTGATACCTGTTAAATTCAATGTTTATTATATTTTAAGGGATTATTTTCCAGTTTCCCTGTCCAGCAGTAAATTTTAGCTCCACAACTTTAATAAGCTAGTCCCTGTAACAATGAAAGTCAGTCTCCAACTGGACTTTGTAGCCATCACATGGATGTTTGTAAACATTCAAATCTGACCTTTTTCACTAACTTGTTAGATATACTGATATATATCAGTATATCTATATATCAGTGTATATAGATATAGATATAGATATAGATATGGATATACTGATAGATACAACTTGTTAGATATACTGCTTTCTGATTACTATGGGAAAAGTCTACAAAAAGAAGCATTGACATCAAGAAGTTAAATTCATTTCTTTGCTGCTGAAATGCAAAAGGTAGTTCAGAATACTAGTTTTGGGCTTAAAGCTATCCCTGTCTTCCATGCACTTGAACTGAGCTTCATCTTGGTCTTGCTTAAACTAATGTGATCCTGGTATGCTCCATTGTAGACGACATTCAAGCTGAAGGGCAGTGGATTCATACTTTTCAAGTACTGCACATTCTTTTAACCTCAAGCCAATTACCAGACCCTTTACCTGAGTGTACTTCTATTTTACTTTTTTTTTGAGAAAATGTAACCAAGGTTACTCTAAATTCAGCAACTCCTTAAAGCAAAAACTTCATTTTATTAGCTATTTGTCATAGACTCTAAGCCTAAAGTTTTCTCTTGGCCAGCAAGGGAACAGGACGCAGGATGAAAAGCAAAAGATGGCTAATGCCCAGGAAAAGACAAGAGCCCCGAATAAGGGTCCTTGCCCCATATTTATTAAGATCAGAAGACTTACAAACGTGATGGGTGTGCACAAAGAGACAATGAATCTGTGAACATTAACTTAGGGGTGTGAGGGAAAGGGGGTTTTGAAGATATACAGTGTTTGAGGTTTGGGTCAATATAAAACAAAATCCTGGCGCTGGGCAGATGGGCAGATGGTTGTTAATGGCAGACAGGAGGCACCGTGTTTGTTTATCTTAGCTAGCCTAGGGGATAAGACAGAGCAGATAACCTGAGGGTTAACAAGGCACCTTTTCTTTTGTTAATCAGCTCTGCTCTGGGCAGCATCTCCCCCTCTGGGCAGCATCACCCACAGCACAGCGCAGTGCAGTGGTCTATAGCCCTATTTACCTGCTTACCTAACTTGGTTCTTCCCTCCCGTGAAAGCAGCTTTCTGCCATAGTACTAAATTGGGGGGCATATTTCGCCTTGAGTGACTAATCTTGCTTACCTCATATACCTTTGTATTGGGGGGCCTTACCCCGCTCTCTCCTGGGTGCCTTTGCACCCCCTTGCTCTATCCTGGGGTTCCTAATCTTGTGTACCCAAACTCAGGTGTGAGCATCCTATGGTTTTGTATTTCTTTATGCCTTGTTAACCCATTGGTGTTAGCCCAAGGGATTCTTAAGTTTATTCCATACAGCTATGAGAGCATTCATTGACACCCATAAGATCATGTTTAAAGACATATGTTAGGCAAATTATTTGTCAGGTTGTTTAATGTACATAAGGCAATCCAGAACCTAAGCTGTTCCCTAGGTTTCTGCTGCCCCTTAGCTATCTGCAGCCCAGGGATTAGGAACTATTTTCAAAGATGATGGAAATCTGCTGGTAATGTTATCATCGTAAATCTATAACTGATATTCAGCACAGATGTTTTGGATGCATTTCACTGTCCTTTTATTGGAAAGGAACAAAACAATGCAATACATAGTTTGTCTGTTTTCCTGTCATTGGACATGCATCCAATGGGAATATTCTGAAAAAGATCATCTATCTTTGAAAAACTAAATGAGATATGCCTGCCTTATGCTATACCCTGTACATTGTAGTTTCTGGTTAATTTTATTTTTTGCTTCCCTGCTGAGCCACTCCTAGATGGGCAGGAGTCGCCAGGTGATACCACCCTCTGCAACCATATTTCTCCTGAAAGTGACGTCAGACTATCTGCTGGCTTCCCAAGTTGCTGTAGTCATTTCATTATAGCCTAGTTGATCTCTAATATCTGTGCTCTTACTTAGATATCAATATTTAACCTTGGAGCTACAAATTTATAATCAACAATTATTCTTCTTCAGTATTTCTCTAATCAGTGACAGCACACATTTCATGGTGAGATTTCAGACATTGGACTGGATGGTCGGGGAAATACATTTTAATAAGAGTTTCTTTTTTTAAATGTTTATTTAGTTTTGAGAGAGTGAGAGAGAGTAGAGGAGGGGCAGAGAGAGAAGGAGACAGGACAGAGAATCCCAAGCAGGGGGGCCCAACATGGGGGCTGGAACACACGAACTGTGAGATCATGACCTGAACTGAAATCAAGCATCATAGCTTAATCGACGGAGCCACCCAGGCACCCCGATAAGAGTCTCTATCAGAGAAATTTCTACCATGATACAGAATTGATAACCTCATTTAATAACTTATAAGGCCAGCTCTGACTTTAGCCTGTATCACTATCTGTTTATAAAAGCCTCTCCAATGGAATAGTTTAAGTCTAGGTATTTCAAGCATAACTATGCCTTCTTTTTGTTATGCTCATTTTTAAAAAGTCCTAAAATATTCTGAGAGATAAAATGAGAATAACCTATAAATATTACCTACTCTATGTTTTAGCTAGATCATGGCTGCCTTAAAATAAAATGCATTAACAAGTTTGAAGGAACAATTTAATGAAAATGATCTTACTGTGATCATATGAGTGTATGTCATCACAGTGGGAGTTTTAGCTTTTGGTTACCAGCAGGATGCAGATGTTGATTCACATAATATATTTAATGGCTTTGCCTCTTCTCCAAATCATTGGGATTAACTATTAAAGATGTAAGGATGTAAACAGAAGAAAAGCTATTCTATCAGATAGTTTACAAATAATTTTTACGTTCAGATTTATTAGGGATTTTAAGGCTGATCACATTAACAGAGCAATCTACCATATATCATATTCCTCCTCTTTGGGCTTCAAGACAGTTTTATTTACTACCATGTTAAAGTACTGTGTATATCTTTCAGAATACTTAAAATTTAAATTTTACCTTTGTATCTCTTTGCATTGATACTTATTTATATATATAAAGATGTAGATATATTATATATATATAATATGTATATAGATAATATTATCTATATTATCTATATATATTATCTCTATAATTATCTATATGTAGATATATGTAGATATTATCTATATATATTATCTATATATCGATAATTATATATATATATAATATATATATAATATATCTATATCTTTGTAAAGACAAAAATTTGTAAGTTTTAGAGTATATATTTATCTGATTTTACCACAACATAAATATATTTAAGGATTGATAATTTCTCTTTTTTTCTCACAATTCATTCCTAAAGAGCACATTTTGTACTTTGTTAACAATAAACTATAGTGTTTTGCCCTAGGAACACTCTTAAAAATTTTTATTGGTAGATACTAATCAGAGGTAATGTTTTAAAATAGTGAAGATAACCCCTAAGAGAGATATTCAGATTTCTCAAATGTTTTATAGAAATTGCAGTTTCTATTCCATGATCATGGATTGGAAGAACAAATATTGTTAAACTGTCGACACTACCCAAAGCAATCCACACATTCAATGCAATCCCAATCAAAATAGCACCAACATTTTTCCCTGAGCTAGAACAAACAATCCTAAGATTTGTATGGAACCCAAAAGACCCTAAATAGCCAGAGTAGTGTTGAAAGAAAACCAAAGTGGGAGGCATCACAATCCCAGAGTTTAACATGTATTACTAAGTTGTAATCATCAAGATGGTATGGTATTGACATAAAAACAGACACATAGATCAATGGAATAGAATAGAGAACCTGGAATTGGACCCACAAATGTATGGTCAACTAATCTTCAACAAAGCAGGAAAGGTATCCAATGGAAAAAAATCTCTTTAGCAAATGGTGCTGGGAGAGCTGGACAGCAGCATGCAGAAGAATGAAACTGGGCCACTTTCTTACACCATATACAAAAATAAATTCAAAATGGATGAAATACCTAAATGTGAGACTAGAAACCATCAAAATCCTAGAGGAGAAAACAGGCAACAACCTCTTTGACCTCAGTCGCAGCAACTTCTTACTTAACTATTAACTATTGGCACCTCATCGATATAAAAGCTTCTGCACTGAAAAGGAAACAATCAACAAAACTAAAAGGCAACCAGTGGAATGGGAGAAGATATTTGCAAATGATATATCAGATGAAGGATTAGTATCCAAAATCTATAAAGAACTTACCAAACTCAACACCTGAAATACAAATAATCCAGTGAAGAAATGGACAGAAGACATGAATAGACACTTTTCCAATGAAGACATACAGATGGCTAATAGACACATGAAAAGATGCTCAACATCACTCATCATCAGGGAAATACAAATCAAAACCACATTGAGATACCACCTCACACTGGTCAGAGTGGCTAAAATTAATAACTCAGACAATGACAAATGTTGGCGAGGATACAGACAAAAAGGAATCCTTTTGCACTGCTGGTGGGAGTGCAAACTGGTGCACCCACTCTGGAAAACAGTATGGACGTCCCTCAAAAAATTAAAAATAGGGGTGCCTTGGGGCGCCTGGGTGGCTCAGTCAGTTAAGCAGCCGACTTCGGCTCAGGTCATGATCTTACGGTCCGTGAGTTTGAGCCCCGCGTCAGGCTCTGTGCTGACAGCTCAGAGCCTGGAGCCTGTTTCAGATTCTGTGTCTCCCTCTCTCTGACCCTCCCCCGTTCATGCTCTGTCTCTCTCTGTCTCAAAAATAAATAAACGTTAAAAAAAAAATAGGGGTGCCTGGGCGGCTCAGTTGGTTTAGCGTCTGACTTTGGCTCAGGTCATGACCTCACGGCTCGTGAGTTTGAGCCCCGCATTGGTCTCTGCACTGACAGCTCAGAGCCTGGAGCCTGCTTCAGATTCTGTGTCTCCCTTGCTTTCTGCCCCTCCCCCACTCGTGCTCTGTCTCTCTCCCTCAAAAATAAATATTTAAGAAAATTCTTAAAAATTAAAAATAGAGCTACCATATGACCTAGCAATTGCACTACTAGGTATTTATCCAAAGGATACAGGTGTGCTGTTTCAAAGGGACACATGCACCACAGTATTTATAGCAGCACTATCAACAATAGCCAAATATGGAAAGAGTCCAAATGTCTATGGACAGATGAATGGATAAAGAAGATGTGGTGTGTATACACACACACACACGCACACACACAATGGAGTATTACTCAGCAATCAAAAAGAATGAAATCCTTCCATTTGCAACAACATGGATGGAACTAGAGTGTTTTATGGTAAGTGAAATTAGTCAGTCAGAGAAAGACAAATATCATATGACTTCAATCATGTGGAATTTAAGATACAAAACAGATGCACATAGGGAAGGGAAGCAAAAATAATACAAAAACAGGGATGGGGACAAAACATAAGAGACTCTTAAATATAGAGAACAAACTGAGGGTTGCTGGAGGGGTTGTGGGTGGGAGGAAGGGCTAAATGGGCAAGGGACATGAAGGAGGACACTTGTTGGGATGAGCATAGGGTGTTATATGTAGGTGATAAATCACCAGATTCTACTCCTGAAATCATTATTGCACTATATGCTAACTTGGATGTAAATTAAGATAATAATAATAATAATAATAATAATAGCTCTTAAATTTGATTCAGAAGCTGTTAATGAAGTTTAAAGAATCTGAAACAGATCTGAATTATCATTCTTTAGTTACTTCCTTGATTATTTATATAAAAGAAACAATAGAACTCTCTGAGATATGTGGAAATTATAAAGGCAGTGTCCATAATCCTAGTTTTTTTGTGTTTAATAGAAGATTGAAAGCATCCATGCTGTGAAAACATAGTCATTATAAATGTTCATTTTTTAGAATCATGATATTAGAACTATCATCCCAACTGTGAATCAGTGATATTTTTTGTATACTGATTTATACCAGAGATTAACAGATTTTTGTCATAGAATCTTTAGTAAAAGTTAGCCAAATGATTTTATTGAATAAACTAACTTAAACCCTACAAAATGTGGACCAATAAAAGATTAATGTGCTGTATTTAGAAATTAAGTTATACAAAAAGTTTACATCATATTAAAAGTATTAACATAAAAATAATTAGTTTGTACTGAATAAGATCAATTATCTCCCTAATTCTTAGTTTCTTGTGGCTCTGAAAGACTGCTATTATTAATTCCTTGGAGGAATGTGAAAGAGTTTATTTCCTATAGTTCTCAACCAGAGTATTGCATGCATGGCCTGAAGTTTGTACAGAGGGACAATAATTTCTGACTGTGTTGTGAAAGGAGATGTACTGATTCCGTAAATTTGTACCTACAGGATATAAAACAAATTTACATGTTTATTTCCTCTTACTGCTGCAAAAGGCATCTGGTTTCTTTTTCATCTTCTGTTGCTGCTGTACTGCACTCCACTTTTCAGTTTGAGGATCTAGCTCAGTAGTTTTTAGTTCTGAGAAGTACTGGCGTAGCTGCTTGGAGGAGCTCTTCCAGAAGGCTTTACACAATCCAAATGCAGGACCATTAAGGGGAAGGTTGATAAGGAAATGGATGTTCACCTGGTCTTGAAGTCTCACCTACAGATGACTTATTAATTACCAAGAGAGAAGGAGACTTAACATGAGGACATTTGGTGGATACCATCATAACCAAATGACCAGACTCAGCGTTACTAATGACTTGGCACTGTGACCTGTTGTGCTTCTGGATGGTTCTCTTCTTGAGAACTATACTGTAGTACATAAAAATTTTTCTTGCAGGAAAATTTTAAAGTCCCAGACATGAAAGGGCAGTGAGAGATTTCAGACAGTTGGCCTTGACCCTCAAAATATGCCAATGCCATGAAGGACCAAAGAAGGCTGCCCTAGATTAAAGGAGACTAAATTCAGTGGGCGATCCTAGTCTGGACTAAGACATCACTGGGACTCTTGAGTATGTTTTACAAATTATATAATTGTTAAATTTCTTGGCCATAGTGATGGAATTGCTGTTATATAGGAGAATTTATTTTGTTAGGAGATGCATGCTAACTATTTACAGGTGTGCATGTGTGTGTGTTAAGCATATACCTTAAGAAAGTACATTGCAAATAAAAGGACAAAAATGAGAGGAAGGTATTATAGGGGCCAAGGAAAGACTGCCACTTTGATGGGCCACTTTGGCATGAAGAATATTTTGAGCTGAAGGCAATCAAGATACTGGGGCTCAAGAGAAACTTTTGCCCCTCCCTTAAATACATAAAAGAATCTATGGGGGGGATGGTAATTAATAGGCCTTTCCCAGAATAAGGGTTATTAGTAGAGGTAAATTTTATTCAAGTGACCCATCTGTATGTCAGGGCAAACATCTAATTACCAAACATCTGCTCTTCATCTTATTGACCTGTAAGGTGCATTCCTTTCCTCTGAAGTCCCTTACCCCTACCCATTTCCTTCTCCTTAGTTTCAGATGACATATATACTTCATTTTGCCTGTATTTGGAATTTCCATGTCAGTGTGGATTCCCCATATCCATATCCCCATATGGATTCCCTGTTAATCTTGATCTTGAAGGGCCTTGAAGGGATAAGACATTCTTGCTCCCCAACAGCAGAAAGCAGCTATGGCAAAATGGTAATTGGTGAACTAATGAAAGACGTGTATGTGTTTATTGTTCTAGTATTAAATTCTTATGTAAGCTTAGAATATTTTAAAGTAGAGAGTTGGGGTAGGGAGAAGAAATCATTAGTAGTATTGAGTGTGTCTGAACATAAAGAGGATAAAAACTAAATAGTACGTTCCAGATATGTGTCTCTGAATTATGGTATTTATTATTTGATTTATTGCACTGATATATCAAGAATTTGTACATGAGAATCACATCTGAATCAACATTAGACAGAAATTGTCCAGAATTTCTTCTCTGTTGTCACACTTTATAGTGTTCCTTAAGATTCAAGAGTACCTTTTTTTTCTGTGCAAAACTTCAAACTTTCTGCTGTTGTAAGAACTTATGTGCTCCATAGAAGTATTTGGTCAGGTCAATTTTGTAAGTATGGGTTATTCTTTCCTCTGGGGAGCATTTAAATCAAATGTGTTTCTTCCTGAAAACCAGGGGAATATTTTTACAGCTTCCAAAAAAAGCTACTATTTAAACTACTTTCTACTATGACTATATACAATTGTGCATTTTCAGAACAGCTAGAAATTACTGAAGTGCGTGTTAATAATATAAACGAGAAAATAAGTTAGTGAAAAAAGGTTGTAAGTGCCTACATTTATTATTGTCTGTATGGCTTTACACAGACTTCCTAAATTTAAGCATTTGTGCAGCAAGATAGTTCTGGAAACTAACAATTTTCATTCAGTGACTAAGAACAAAGCTTTGTTTCAGTCAGATTAAAGTTGAACTTGGCCCCACTATCTTCTAATTGTGTGACTTTAAACAATGACTATTTCAGGGCCTTGTTTTAAACAAAGTCTGAGAAAGACAGTAACATCTACCCTATGAGTGTTGAGAGGACTTATAGGAATGAGATAATGCACATTAGGTATTCAACACAGTACCTGACACGAATAGTACAAGCCTATTACCATCACTTTCATCAAAATCCATGCCAGATCATCCTCCCTGTTGTCCCTAGTAATGTCCATCCTCATTTATGCCCAGCAGAAACATTCTAAATCATTAATGTCACAAGAGTGTTATTTAAGTCCCAAAATGGAGTTGAAATTCATGGTTTCCTGTGCCTTTTCATTTTACTGTCACTCTAATATGGAGCATTTTTAGAATAAATTCCTTACCACTAACTGTTCCTGTCTGTATAGATTGCCATAGGGAATCCATAAATATCACCACTGCTTCCTGATAAGGTATCACAAATTGTCCTTTATTTCAGGAAACGTTTTTATTAAAATAAACTATTTTACTTAAATTTAACACTTTAAAAACTTTAGTATTTATTATTATTTATAATAATATATTATGGCATTATATGTAAAATAACTACAAATACAATAATATAAAATAATAATTTATTTAAAATTAAATTAAAATGCTGTCAGGGAGGGGTGCCTGGATGGCTAAATCAGTTAAGTGTCTGACTCTTGATTTTGTCTCAGGTCATGATCTCATGGTTTATGAGATCAAGCCCTACGTCGTGCCCTGCACTGACAGCCTGGAGCCTACTTGGGACTCTTCCTCTTCCCTCTGTACCCCTCCCCTGCTCACGCTCACTCCTTCTCTCTCAAAATAAATAAATAAACATTTTTTAAAAAAAATACTGTCAGAGAGCAAGAATTTGCCGTACTCTACAAAAGTCCTTCTAACTGGTCTAAGAGTCAAGTTGACATGACACAGATTAACAGGAGAAAATCACATTTAATTTCATATGTATGGAAAATCCACACAGACATAGAAATTCCAAAGACAGTCAGGCAAAATGAGATATATATGTCATCGTGAACTAAGGAGAAGGAAGAGGGTAAAGGCTGTAACTTCAGAGGAAAGAAATGCACCTTACAGGGCAATAAGAAGAAAAGCAGATGTTTGGTAAGTAGATGTTGGCCATGCCATACAGTTGGGTCACTCAGATAAAATTTATTTCTGCTTATAACCATTATTCTGGAAAAGAGCCCTCCAAGTAGAACCCCCCCCCCACCCATAGATTCTTCTGTGTAGTTAAGGGAGGGGCAGAAGGTTTCTCTTGAGTCCCCAGAGTCTCGAATGCCTTCAGCTCAAAGTAATCTTCATGCCAAAATGGTCGTGTTAGGGAGGCCTGCCCTCAGCTCCTACAGTTCCCTCCTCTGAAACTTTCCTAAAGTTTTACACATTAAAAGTTGAACTGGTGGGTTGTTTTACCTTGGTGAACCAGTCTCTTAGTCCTGACAATAGGTCAGTTTAGTCAAAATCATTTCAGGAGGCAATGATGTAGGTGTATTCTCAGTTAGGCCTGTTACCAAATCCCAAATTTGGCTACCTGTTGCTCGAAAGGCTGATAGTCAAGAGACAAGCGTTGATTGGAAGGGAATATGAGCTTTATTCAGAAGGCCAGCCACCTGGGAAGAAGGTAGAATCTTTTCCAAAAGCCTCTCCAAAGTTTTTTGCTGGCCAAGAGGGTTTTAAAGAGACAGGGGGTCGTTATTCAGTGAGCTGTGTGCAGTGGCCTGTAACATTTCTCACTCCGTGTAGATTTAATGGTGCCTATTTACAGCTGTTAGATGTTATGTCAGTGCTTGAGGGTTGCACAAGAGGTCTAATTTCTGTTCTGTAACTTGCATGGTCTTTCTGTTCTCCTTCTAAAAGGAATGTAAGATTTATACATCCACAAAGAGTGTTAATAAATCAATCATACAAACTTAAGAACACCTAGTAAACATCACAATGCTAGTCATAAAGATCAAAGCAGACTCAGGACTGTGGTTTAAGTACTCAGATATTCAATAAGAGGCATTTCTATGAAAACGTGAGAAAAACAAGGGATCAAATGTTTGATCAATGGATCAAATCCAATCCAAATGGATTGGGTCAGATGTTAAGCCAGTTTCTGGGTTCTGAAGGTAGCCAGCTGAAATCAAGGTATCATCCAGATGACAGACTCAAAGTATCTTCAGATAGAGTGAGGGCAGGTACTGGCAATCTGACAGATCTTCTTGGTTTGCAGTTCAAATGTCTCTGGTGATCTATGAGTGGCTCACTAAAAAATAGGCATGAAGATTGTCTATATATGTGATATTGTGGCAATTTATCTGATGTTTACATTAAGTCATTTAAATTTAGTTTGCAGGACTTCAGGGGAAAAGGCAGTTTTAGTTCCCAAATGATTCCAAGTTAGAAAGATGAGAGAAAAATCCCAATGTTAGTTCGGAGAGTTATAGCCAGGCATTGGAGGACACTAGAAGAAATCAGGATCCAGTCTACTTTATAATGAATAGTATTAAAATCTAATATCTGCAAAGGTGTGTTACTGAAACATATTTTCTTTGTACAAATCACCCTCATTTTTGCCAAAGCTAGCCAAATTAATATTAATTTGTTTGCAAAGTAAGACTAGTTTCAAAAAAGTTGGCCCGATTATTTACATGAGTGCAGTAAGAATAGTGGTTCACCATAAAGACTCTTTAAAACCTGCATTGTTGGAACTTTTTATAAGGAATCTCTAGATTGAACTTATAACAGCCTCCCAAGGCCAAAAGCCAAGCCAAATATTTGCTATTAGACTTTGCCTGCAATATACCTATAGATTTGGGTGAATTCCTCTCTTTTGGAAGTCCCCAAAATATGATGAGTTTCCTGCACCTGCCAGGAAGTGACCTTCTTTATTCGCCTGGTAAGGCTGCTGGGATTGCTGAGTTGTCCAAGGGGCTTCATTAGCTCCATAAAGTCAACTTTAGTTCCTTAAAGCTGTCTGGTCATTTCTGAGTTGATACATGTCTTTTCCAGATATGACATTCTAGTTAAAGCCTTGGTAATATAACCAATGTTTCCAATTGTGCCCTATCATAAGGAGAACAGATTCTTACTGAACTTATGCAAATAAATATGTTGCCATAAAAATATAAGAATACTTGGAGAGTTTCTGAATTCTGGAGGGTTCAGGTAGGGAGAGCAGGTAAATGCTTCAATTTGTTCATATCAAATTGCTGTAAGTCAGTTAGCTTAAGAGAAATAGTTTTATTGAATCTGGAAAAAATAAAACATTTTTTCAAAAGTCAGCAATGTTTCAAGCAAAAGGTCATAAAAAGTATAATTATCTTCTTCAATTCATTCAGTCCCATGTTATTAATTCTTATTCTGCATGAATCCAGTTTTTCCATTAGTTCTGGAAATTTTTATCTAGTTCGGTTTTATGATCTTAAGGTTATCAGAAACCTGTACTCAGAGGTTTGTTTTCCATGAGTCTCACTGAAGATGAAGCACACTTGGAGAGAATTTTTATAAAGGCAACTGAGTAAAAGTACAACTGTAAATGATAAAAGACTTAAAAATGGGCATGGTTAAATATCTGATTAGAATGCAATTGACAAGGAAATTACATTATTTCTGTGACACACAAAACTGCAAGATAATAACATACCAGGACATCAGATTTCTAGGAGTTTCATATAATTTTTTAGAACACTTAGTTTAATAACATACTTACAAAAATATAATCTAAGTGGGTTTAATATCACTTATTTGACAATGCTTTTGTAGGGGCTTAGGGCAGGCTGCCCCACAATCAGGCATTTTGGCATAAATATTATTTTGAATTAAAAGCAATTCAAACCCAGCAGATTCAGAAGTTCTTTGCCTTCCCCTCAACTGCCTTCTTGTACCAGGAAGAGAGCTATTAGCATATTCTTCTTTACCTAAGAAACTTATCCACATAATAGGGAAACTTTTGTTTTCCAAACATCTTTCAGCTTCCTGCTGATGGTTTTTCTGCCCTTTAGATCCTCACACCCCTACCCCTCTCCTTAGCTCATATGAGCGTTATGTTGCCTCCTTGTCTTTGGAATTTCAGTCTGATGAATTCCCCTTAAGTACATATGCTATTAAATTTGACTTTCTCCTATTAATCTGTCTCACATCAATTTGATTGTTAGTTTAGCTTGAAGAACCTTGAAGGGCAGAGGAAGTTCTTCCCCAACACCAACTTAACATAAACTCAGTGGCTTAAAATAATACCACTTATTATCTCAGTTCTGTCCATCCAATTCCAACATGGCATGGCAGGGATCTCTGCTCAGATCCCACAGGCTGAAATGAAGGTATCATCCAGATGGCAGTGCTCATCTAAGTCTCCATTAGCTCCTTTTGCAAACGCAATGGTTGTTACAAGAATTTGTTTCCTTGTGATTGTAAGACTAAGGCCCTATTTTCTTGCTGGTTGTGAGGCAGGGGCAGCTGCCAGCTCTTATAGGCTTCACACTCACAAGCCACCCCACAACATGGTGTAACCAAGCTAAAATGAGCTCATTCCTTGGTGAGTTACAGATAGACACTACATCAGGTGAAGTTGTCACACAAAGGAAACTTTATTTTCACAAAAAAGGAGATCATGGGGATTAATTTTCAAAGCTGTGACTCCCAAAGCAGGGGTGGGTGTTTTGTTTTGTTTTGTTTTGTTTTAGGATTAGGATGAATGTTTAGAAAGAAATAAAGAAATTTTATGTTTTTTATTTTTTGAGAGAGAAAGAGAGAGGAGAGCATGCAGACATGCATGCGCAAGTGGGGGGACAGAGAGGAGAGAGGGAGCGAATCCCAAGCAGGCTCCATGCCCAGCACGGAGCTGGATGTGGGGCTCAATCTCATGACCATGAGATCATGACCTGAGCCAAAATCAAGAGTCAGATGCTTAAGTGACTGAGCCACCCAGACACCCCCAGAAAGGGGAGTTTTATCATTGCATGTAGAGGTGGGTATAAAGGTTGCACATGCATACTTAACGAAACATCCCTATACATGCATTATATATTATGTTAGTGAGGTTTATGCTCCTCCTTGGGCAGGGATTTTAACTTTATAATGAGGTAGAGGTAGGTGTCTGGCATTCCATGGTCCATCTGTGCAGGTGTGAGCAGGTTGCCAAGCTCAAACTGGTCTAGGCTGGCCAGAGGTCTTCTTGTTGTTTGCCTCTAAAAGATAAGGTGAACATTCCTGTGAAGAGTAAAGGGGTCAATGAGGGTTTTGCTGGTGACATTTTTAACCTCATTAAGTATATAGGGCATGGTTTCAATGGTACCTTATTCCTTCTTCCTTTAGGCCAGCAGGAGCAGATCCCTCTGACTTCTGCACATCCAGAGAAACTCAGCTGTTTAGCTTCTCACCTGATTGAGTCAGGCCCACCCAGATAATCTCCGTAATTTAAGGTAAAGTGATTTGGAACTTTTAATTACCTCTGTGAAATCTCTTCCTAGCAGGACATAGATCAGGGTTTGATTTAACAACTAGGGGGCTGGAGTCTTGGGGGGCCATTCTTACAATTCTGCCTATGACAGCATACAAATGCAAATGAACAGTCAACAAGGAAATCCAATGTATGTGCTTAGGCTACAGTTAATGGAATGATTGGTTCAGATAAACGGTTTAAAAAGAAAACCTAGTATGTGTATTTTGCATAAAATTTTATTTTTTATTTTATTTTTTATTTTTATTTTTTTGCATAAAATTTTAAAGATTTTTAAATGTTAAATAAACGAATAAGGCACTCTGGAAGAAATAGCATATGTAGGGCCATGATAGAAATAACAGTTTAGTTACATGGAGCAAGTGTGTAGGCTTAGTATCAATGAGAACTTCTTATATTGGAGCTGTAATATTTTTCTTGGCTCTGTGATAAGTGAGTTAGTATAGTGGTCAGAAATTAGTGAGGATAATTTAGTCCTAAAATTAATTGATAAAATAAGCTTACATCCTTTTCCTTGTGCATGATGTGTACTGGCCCCCTTCCTCTTCTCTGCTATGTACGTACACCAGTCATACGTACATGTGCACGCAGATGTGGACTCATGCATACATTTGCGTGCTTACACATGTATGAACTGGAACACAAAAGAAGTTTCTTAATCCATCAATTACACAGCTATAGCATGGCATCCAGTTGTAAAATCATTCAGTGACATATTCCAATAAATACAGTTGCTTCTCTGCTCAGTTACAAAGTCCATCAACCAGTGCTTGGCATAGTCCATAACTGGAAAAATAGATTATGTTCATATAAGGAAAAACAGAAATGATTGAAATCAAAGAAAGAAATGTTCTAGAGGAGCAATGTGAACGGAATTTGAAAGTTTTCATCATGGCAACAACAACATTGAAAACACTTGAAAGTCCAATGATGCTTTTGAAGGGGAGCAGGATATGCTGCTCCAAAATATGCCTCTTTGACGTAAGGATTAATCTGAGCTGATAGCTTTGAGAAACTGTAGACATAGGAGAAGCTCTGAACAGAGAAGTTACTTCTTTGTAAGGAAAACCTACATTTATAAAGGATATTTATATCAGAAATGGGTCCTTACCAAAAAGACCGCTATTGGGGCACCTGGGTGCCTAAGACAATTAAGCTCAGGTCATGATCTTGTGGTTTGTGAGTTCGAATCCTGCGTCGGGCTCTGTGCTGACAGTTCAGAGCCTGAAGCCTGCTTCGGATACTGTGTATCTCCCTTTCTGTCCCTCCTACACCCGTGCTCTCTCTCTCTTTCTCTTGAAATAAATAAACATTAAAAAAAAAAAAGGAGAACCACTATTACCACAAATACCTTTTCCGTGTGAGAGATTTATATGCATGGCAAGGCAACCTTTGTGCATCAAATCTGTCCTCTTTGCACCTTTCCATGAATTGCCCTCAAACTCAGCATCTTTCTTTTGTCTTAAGCTGAAGATGGTATTTAAGGTGGTGATGGGTCACTTGGGGAGTTACTCAGTTTTCCTGGGTCTTTCCCTCGTATATAGGAGGTATACATGTTAGTAAACTTTTGTTTATTTTATTCCTGTTATTTTGTTTTTTATTATGGGGGTGGGAGGTGGTAGGTCTCACCCAGGAAACTGGAAAGGTAGAGAGAAAATTATTTAGCAAATATTTCAATCACCAAAGAACTTATTAGCTTTGTAAGGGAGAGGTAAATTATCCCTCCTACCCCTCTTGAGTTCTTTTGGCTCTTCTAATAATTAAATGGACAAATGACAGATTAACAGAAGAAAAAATTAATTAGTAATTGATATGATATGATGTGATGTCATTGATATGAGACCTAAGAAGGGATGAAAGCAGGCAGCTTTTTATACTTTTTAGACAAATAAATAAATTTTCGAGGAATTAACAAAACAAAGAAATGTAGGTTTGGGTATTCACTAGTGAAGAATCCAAGCAGAGACAGTTTATACAGTCTTCTCAGCTCCGAATTCCCTATCTTAGGTGATAAGGATGTCTCTCTACCTCCTGGTGCAGAAAAGGTGCCTTTCACATTGGGGATTCATTTCCTGCTTTCAGGGGGACAAAGGAAGGTCAGAATGTTCTTTTTGCACTGGTGTTTGTCAGGTAACTTGAATTCAAAATAATCAATATGCCAAAGTGGCATATTCTTCGGTGACCTGCCCTGAACCCTATCAACTATCATCCAAAGTTATGAGGACTGGGATAGAATCTCACTCCAAATCAAGGACAAATAATGGCAGGGGAAGCAACCATCAGTTAATTGGAGGAGGGCAATGATAATCACTAAAATCTCAGTGAAATGTTGTGATCAAATAATTGCAGTGGTAAGAAATCTGGCTAATGTATCCTGTGTCATAATGTAAATTAGTTAATAGACTAATTGCTATAAAATTTGATGGGCTGATAGTAGTTGGAGGAGATTAGAGGACAATTGGTGAATCAAGGATCTAAGAAAAACTTTAAGAGTGCAGTAGAGCTATAAAAGAGACTTGGAGATGGGTTGTTAAAGAAAGAGGAGGCCCTAGAAAAGAAATGACTAATTTGATCTGCTGTGATGCGTCTCTGTTTCCATGATCCATCATATTAATTACATTTTTCTAACCAAATTATATTGTCTCCTAAAATATAATTAAAGTTCTCATACCCTAGAGCTTCCTTAAAAAATCTAAAGTAAAGGTAAAGCAACAGTGGGTAAATTTAGTTGACACTAAAATAAAAAATTAGATGTCCTACATAAATGGACACTTTGTGATGCAATAGTATCCAGATGTTATGATAGCAAAGGTCAGGAATAACAAGTTTTCAATTTCTGCATTAATTGAAGTAATGTTGATAAGGATTCAATATCCTGCAGACAATTAGAACACTGAGATTGAGTTTAAATGAATGGGCTTTAATGATTAGAATGTCTCCATAATCCCTCCCAATGATCATTAAGAAAGAAAAATGTTTTTATGAAGTACATGAGGTTGACTGGTCATGTTTAGTATGTGATGGATGACTTAGACTATTTAAATCATCAGGATCTTTGGAAACTAGAAATATGCAAAGAAGAATCTATTAGGGTAACCAAATGATGCAAATAATTTATTATTTATTTTGTAATTAGAAATACAAAATATAATTCATTCTCTGTAATTTAAAAGCTCAGACATTTTCCATTTGTATGGCATTTATCATATACCTCCATGTAGTTAACATTTGTTATGTTTATGGATTCCCATTGTTATGAGTCCCCATTTCATGTCCCCAGTTCATGGCTTCATTCTCAGCTCTGGATACCTTTCCCTCTACATCCATGATACACTTGGTGGCAATTAGTCTGCTAGGTTCACATAAGTGATCTATTTTTGTAAACCACCTCTGCAAAAAACTTGATTAAGTTTTGTTTCCATAAATTACATGTCCAGGACCATGGACCTTTCAGGACTTTCTACAGGTAGTTAAGTCAACAGTTTTTTTAAAGTAATGCCAAGTTTTCTGGGATATATTCAGGTGTGTGCCTCTATACGTGTGCATTTATGTGATGGTCACATGTCTATTGTATAACAGGCAGGCTAATCAGAGTACCGTTCTGAACCTCTTCTCCAACACTTAGTAACTTAACAGCTGTTACTAGGAGATTTTCTTAAAGCTTCTCTGCTTCAATTTGTTCTAAACATGAGGAGGCATAAGTTTCTAATGAGGATTAAATATGAAAATGTACATAAAGTGCTTATTTTTAATACCTGATCTGTAGTAAATGTTAAGTAATAGATATTAAGGTGTGTATATAGCATGTCATGTGTATATATACATATATACATGTGTTTTAAACGTGTATTTACATATATTACACATGTATATATGTATATATGTATATACACAAATGTATAATAAACACCGACATGTACATATAAAAAGATCAGAAAGAAATTAACTAATGTGTTAATGTAGCTGTGTTTATCTGATGGGAGTTTGTATTTTTCTTTATACTTGGCTGCACATTTCAAATTTCCAGTTTCAAATTTGCAGTTATTACATTTATAATGGAAAAAAAGATAAAGATAAATATTTGTTCACTTTGAAAAAGGTGATCTTGATTTGAACCATCAGAGAGTGTGGTTATAAAGAATAATTTCTTCATAATGAGAGTTTTTAAATACTGGAATAGACTACTAGGTTTATGGAATTCTGCTTTTTGTTGTTCCTTAACACTTTTCACTTTTTAATCCTAATTGAAGTGGAGAGAGTAGACCTCAGGTTTTCAAAGTCCTGACAGCAAGCCCGGTGGTTCTGTGATGACATACAAGTTAACTCCTATTATAGAAGTTATGTTTTATAATCAATAGATAGGAAACATAACTACTAATGTACCTAGAAAATTGATGTGGGCTTTTTTTTAAAAGGTGTTTTCTTCTGGGATTTGATTGATGATAAGGAGGTAGGTGAGCATTTTTTCCCCTCAGATTTAACTCAGATTGGATATACTTCTGACCATTGATATTCAGATTTGACCAGACATATGCCCTTTAGCAAGGAGCATCCACTGAAGAAAACAACCACAGCCTAAAGACAAATGAAGAAAATTATTACAAATGGATACTTGGGTATTTTAAATATAATTTAAGCCTGACCCCAATCTTATAATTCCCACATTTGATCTGATATAAGTAATACAGATTATAGTTAAAAAACAAATATAGCCTGGGGTGCCTGGCTGGCTCATTCAGTAGAACATGCCACCCTTAATCTCAGGGCTGTGAGTTTGAGTCCCACATTGGGTATATAGATTACTTAAATAAATAAACTTAAAAAAATACAGCCTAATATATAAAGACCAAAGAGATAGTTAGATAAAGTACTTTTTACCAATCTGTTTTTCTGAGCAGGTAAAAAGAATTGAATTCATATGTGTTCTAAAATTCATCGCTGGTTAAAGACCATTAAATGGTTATGAAATTTGTCAACCCTTCTGGTACTGACACTGCTGTTCTTCTATCACCCTTATATTATTTAATAAGAGTATTTGTCATCTTTAGTGCTTATTTGGTAAATCATTTGAGGTTTACTGACCATGGAAGGGCCATATGTAATGCTCATATGTAAGTAAATATGTCTATTTCCTTGGATTCTTATGCATACTTTATTTTTAAATGTATTTAATTTTCATTAGTTTAATAGCATAAATTTTGCATTTTGGTGAATTTGCTCTTTTATTTTAATTTATTATTAAATATTTGACACAAATACATACACAGAATATTAAGCACCTATATAACCAACACTAAAATGAAGAAATAAAACATTGCCAATATTGTTTTTTTAAGTTTATTTATTTATTTTGAGAGAGAGAGTGTGTGAGTGCATGTGAGTGGGGGAGGGGTAGAGAAAGAGAGATAGAGAGAGGGAGAGAGAGAATCCCAAGCAGGCTCCACACTCACCACGGAGCCCAAAACGGGGCTCCATCTCACAGCCGTGAGATCATGACCTGAGCTGAAATCAAGAGTCAGATACTTAAATAACTGAGCCACCCAGGCACCCCATCAATATTGTTTACGTACCCTCTGTACCTCTCCACAATTATACCCTCTCCCCTGGTCACCTTTTCAGAGAAAAGTATTTTCCTGAATTATGTGTTAAATATTCCCATTATATTTTTATGCTTTTATATATGGAGGTGTCCATAAATAATACACAGTATTTGAATGTTTCTGAACTCTATTTTTCTGGAGTTTGACTTCTATGTCAATATTAAGTTACAGCCATCATCCATATTGACACTAGGAATTTCAATTAATTCATTTACTTATATTTAACACTCCATTATATAATTTAGCACATTCTTAATCTGAAAGACACGGACTTTGCTTTCAAGTTTTCTAGTATCACAAAGAGTGTTGCTAAGAGCATTCTATCACATTTCTTTTTTTTGCAAACATGTAATTAGGATACATACCCAAAAGTGGATTCAATATGTCAGAGGAAATTGCATATTCAAATGAACGTGTTACTGGCAAATGGATCTAAGAAATGTTTCTATCAATTTATTCACCACCAACAATATTCCTTATGAACACCTCTTATCAGGCTTTCTAACCATTCACTCATTTACTTCTCTGGTAAATGATTATTCATATTGTTAGACATTTTTTTTTGCTATGCGATTGTCTTTTTCTGAAATGATTTTTAGGTCCTTCTTTGTTATGAATATCAACTCTTTGTTACTTATGTTAACAACAAATACATTCTTTTACCTTTATTGAATTTTTTTATTTACTCAACATATGGTATAACTTGTTGAATATTCTATGTGTGCTTGAAAACAACATGTGTTCTGATGTATTGAGTTGTGTTCTATAAACATTAATTATATCCTGTTGGATTATGGTACTGTTTAGTTCTATACCTTTATCTTATATTTTTATCCTCTAAATCTTTGATGAGTTCCATTCTATTACTACTGTTGATCCCATAGAGGTGTTTAAATCCCCAGCTATAAATGTGGATTTATCTAAAAGCCCATTCAGTTCTCTCAGATTTTATCATATTTTTGAAGCTCTTCTGTGTGGGTATACATATCAAGATTGTTATATTTTCTTGGTGGATCAATCCTTTTATTATATAATAGTCTCCTTTGTCACTAATCATTTTCTTTGTTCTGAAGACTTTGTCTGATATTAATATACTTAATCCAGTTGTCTTTTGATTAGCATAATAGGTTTTTTTTATTGCTGCAGTAACAAGTTACCACAAATTTAGTGGCTTAAAATAACACAAAATTATTATATTACCATTTATTTGGTCAGCTCTTGGAGACCCTGAGCCAGACTGTCAGTCTGAGTGTCCTATTCACTTCTTTATATCAGGTCTAAGGGCATGAGATCCTTGGTCTGAAGGTGTAGCCACTGGTCACCAAAGGGAGCAAGTAGTCCCAGATACTATCTGGAGAAAAGGTGAGGACCCTTTCTGAGTTCTGACTCAAAGTGTTCCAGAATGAAGAGGGCCTCACAGAACAGTCAACACCAGGTACCCCATGGTAAGGATGGTAGCTGAGGCCCCTGGGAATTAAGTAGCTTGGTTTAAAGCGTCAAATTTGAGGAACACCTGGGTGCCTCAGTAAGTTGAGCGTCCGACTTCAGCTCAGGTCATGATCTCGTGGTTGGTGAGTTTGAGCCCCAGGTCGGGCTCTTTGCTGACAGCTCAGAGCCTGGAGCCTGCTATGGATTCTGTGTCTCCCTCTTTCTCTGCCCCTCCCCTGCTCACACTCTGTCTCTCTCTCTCTCTCAAAAATAAATAAACTTTAAAAATACATAAATAAATAGTCAAATTTTGAGCAGTAGAGGGGAGGGGACCTGAGCCTAGTTAATAGTTGATATGATAATCCTGAATGTGAATTAAGAGGACAACCCACTCCAGAGCAGAGGGTGTCCCACTTCCAGCCCCTGCTGCCACCCCAGTACACCTCAGACAGTGATGGAAAACCTCACCCCTAAGGCTCACTTCCCTCATCGGTGTATTAGCTTCCAGAACTACCATAACAAATTACTACAGTTTGGTGGCTAAAATAACCAGCAATTTATTCCATCAGTTATTTGGGCTCGAGATCTGAAATCAAGTTGTTGGCAGTGTTGGTTCCTTTTGTAGGCTCTGAGAGAGAAACTGTTCCATGCTTCTCTTCTCACTGCTGGTGGTTTGTTAGCATTTCTTGGCATTCCTGGCTTGTGAATGCATCTCTCCAATGTCCACCTCTGCCATCACATGGCCTTCTTCCATTTGTGTGTCTTTTCTGTGTCTCTTACGTGTATCCAAATTTCACTCTCCTTTTTCTTATAAAGATACCAATCCATATATTTATGGCCCACCCTATTGCAGTATGACCTCATTACATTTGCAAAGATCCTATTTCCAGATATAGTCACATTTGTAGGTACTGGAGGATAGGGCTTAAACATCTTTTGGGGGCACACAAATAGTTCAATCCACTACATCAGAGTTCTCAGAGGACAGGCTGATCAAGAACACAGAAGACATCCCTGTGGGTTCCTAGAAAAGCAAGTTCAAAGAAACCTTCAGAAGAGGTCCTTATTACAGCCAGGGAAGTATTTCCCTTCTGAAGATGAACACACCCTCTCATCCTCACACCTCCTGTGGGCTGGCATTACCTGTTCACCTGCCTGCACTTCTGCCTGATGCCCTTGACCAGTGTCACCATGCCTTGAAGTCACAGGAATAAGCAATGTGCTTATGAGAAACACAAGACTCAAAGTGAAACCCCCCCCCTTTCAATTTGGGGGATATTCCCCAGAGCTTCCCTGCTGCTGGTATTCCCCCAGGAACCTCAGAAAGCCACGTGTATTACCACTGCTCTTGCAAGTGTTTCATGTATGAAATGAGATGAAGGTGCCAAGAGCCAAGATGAGGAAAGACTAAGCACCTCTGAGGTCACACTCAATTAAGAGCTCACACTGAAGGCTTCTAACAAGAAAGAAGAGTGTAGTTGATGGTCCACTTCCTGCTGTACAAGTATAAGATGAAAGGCACTTTACAAAAGCAGACATGCTAAAAATTGTCAACACAAAGTACAAGCACCAGTACCCTGAAGACTTCACGAGGATGTCTAAGAACATGCAGCTGATCTTTCGCATTAATGTGACAGAAGTCGGCCCTAGAAGCCACTCCTGTGCCCTTGACACCAAGTTGGGTATTACCAGCAGAGGGAGAGTGAATGTTGGAGGGGGTTGCATGAGATTGCACTCCTGATCCCATTCCTGTGTGTAATCTTCATGACTGGAAATTGTGCCACTGAGGAAGAGATCTCGGAAATCTTTTTTTTTTTTTAATGTTTTACTTATTTTTGACAGAGAAAGCACATGTGCAAGCAGGGGAGGGTCAGAGAAAAAAGGGACAGAAGATCTGAAGCAGGCTCCATGCTGACAACAGAGAGCCCAACATGGGTCTTGAACTTGAACTCGGGAACTGCAAGATCATGACCTGAGCCAAAGTCGAACGCTTAACTGACTGAACCACCCAGGTGCCTCACTTAGAGTTCTTGAACATAGTAAGGATATATGCTGGGAGGAAGTAGTTAACTTGGAGGGAGCCCATGAAGCTCATCACCAGAGATTTGATGTAGGTAGAGTACCTGGGGCAGGTTCTCCAGAGGGAAAAAGAGAGAATCTCAAGCAGGCTCCATGCCCAGCACAGAGCCTGCCTTGGTGCTCAACTGTGAGATCATGACCTGGGCCAAAATCAAGATCAGACGCTTCACTGAATGAGCCACTCAGGCACCTCACAATGTAAAAATGTTTAAATTATAAGTTATATGTTCCACAGAACCAATTGCCTGAAGCAGATCAGGTGATATTCAGGGATATTATAGCCTTAAACAGATTTTTTTAAAGGACACATATTAAATATCAAAATATTTCAAAATGCTAGAGAAAGAATTGAACTTCACGTTCAAAGAAAAGGTAAGAAATAATGGAGATAAATATAAAACCAATGAGTCAGAAGACACAGTACAGGTAACTGAAAAATGCCAATTATTTTTTTTAATGCTTATTTCTTTTGAGAGAGAGAGACAGACAGTGAGCAGGGGAGGGGGAGAGAGAGAGGGAGACAGAGAATCCCAGACAGAAAGATAGAGTGAGCAGGGGAGGGGGAGAGAAAGAGAAAGAGAGAGGGAGACAGCACAGAGCCCAGCGTGGTGCTCAAACTCCACAAACTGTGAGACTATGACCTGCGCTGAAATCAATAGTTGGATGCTTAATTGACTGAGCCATCCAGGTGCCCTGAAAAATGCTAGTTCTTAAAAAAGATATTTAAGACAGATGATTTTATAAATTTTATCAATTTCAAAATAAAGAAAGAGAAAGTGGTATTTGTTAAATAATATTCTGTAAAATATAGGTGCAGAGGTGATTTAAATATTATAAGTGAACACTAGAAATATGCTATAAAAATATATCAAGATAAACAAAGGGCAGACAAGGAAATATTTCTACCTAAAGGAGAATTTCAAGTAATTACTTTTTTAAAAATGGGAGAATGAGAGAATTATAATTCTACAGTCCATAACAGGGAATGGGTAACAGTCATAATTAGCAGAGTCCCAGGATTACCAAAAAGTAAGATACACAGACAGTACACTAATGGAAGTCTAAACCATCACCTGTGGTGTGGTCCTCCCTAAGAACAAACATTTTGATTAAAAAAACAGAAAACAACAACAACAACAAAAACCAACAAAACACTAATCTGATCAAGCTTCTGCTTAAAATTATTGGTGATTGTTAGGCTGAGTGTCATATAAACAGGGTACATTGTACTGTTTTGTGCACTATACTGTATGCTTGAGAATTTCTGTGAAAAATGACTTATTGTAAATGTATTTAAAATGTACCTTAAAAATCAAATACTCAAGTGAAAATGCTATCTTTTAGCAAAGTGTAAATTACAAAGGAGTTCATTAGAAACTGAGTATTTTATCAACAAATACAAACTGAAACTAGTCTAAAGACATCCTGAAAACAAAAAGCATAGAAAAATGACAAGAAGTAGGAAAAATGCACAGAGAGATAATATTCAGTGAAAATATGATCACTTGCATATGTAACTTCATATGACCTCAAAAAATCAGCAGCTTTCGAAATCATTCATCACAGTCCTTTCCATGCATAAATTAAGTATTCAGAATACAATTTATGTAAAAAAATAAATCTGACTGGTGAAGAAAAGGAATAAGATAGTGTGATGTTTCTGAGACAGCCCACCACCTGCCCTGGTCCCTGCCTGTATTACACTCCAATTATCCCATTTCCCATTAAGGGTAGGACATGACTCAATCCAAGCTCTGCAAGGGTTTCAGTAAGAAACCTTATAAAGAGTTTCCTGGGATATGACATTTTCTAAGAAGCATTAATAAAAGAGAAAGAAGCCATGAGGAGAACTCCATGAATGAAGACAGAAGAATGTGGAAACATGCAAATGTACATTAAGGGATGAATGGATAAAAATATATATGATGGAATATTATTCAGCCGTGAGAAAGGAAGATATCTTGTCATTTGTAAAAACATGGATGGAACTTGAGCACATTATCCTAAGTGAGATAAGTGAGAAAGACAAAAACTATATGACACCACTTATATGTAGAATCTAAAAGGGTCAAACCAGTAAAAAACAGAGTAAAATGGTGGTTACCAAGGGATGGGGGAAGGAGAGGTAACACTGATATTGAATAAGGGTATAAAGTTGCAAACGGGAATAAATAAGACATAGAAATCTAATGCACAATATAATGCAGACACCAAAATACCCTTCTTATGCAGTGTAACCAGTAACACGAGAACAGCATTTTCCGACATGTAAATATACCAAATTAATGCACAGTACGCATTTAGTTTCCACAATGTTATGTATTTCAAATTTATTCAATAAAAAATATTTTTAAAAAGTGTTTGAGTGACGTCAGAGGAGACAAACAGCAAAGAATAAAGGGAAGTCACACACATATCCACCATCTGTGGCATTTCCTCAGTTCCTCTCAAAGGCTCTAAGAAAGTAAGGACATCGTCATGAGAGGAATCAGCGGGGAACAAGAGAGGACTGATTCCAGGGCTGACACAAGTCAGCAAGAAGACAACGTGACCCGTAGGGACGTACAACAATCTCCACTGTGAAACAGCTCTGCCCCTGCTGTTGGCCACGCCTCCCATGCCCCTCCACGCCCTCCCTACGCCCTCCCCCCCAACGCCCAGCCCCGCAGGCGTAACCCGATGTCCCACCCCCTGACTTCCTCCCACAGATCTTTCGGCTGTGCGGGATTCCATCTTAGGCCGGTGGAACCAAGTCAGCGCCGAAAGAGTCCCGGTTGCGCCTCGGCAGCAAGTAAGATTCCAAATGAGGACTGAGGGGACCTCCTGCCACAGAAATGAGGGGACCCATTAGATGAGAGCCCCAGTCCAACCCAGGGAGGCGCCAGACCAGTCTGTCAGGCTGATCTACCATGCACTTCCATTTTGGATCTGTTTGAGGTTTCTGAAAGCTTTCTGTGGGGGGGCTAAGAGTCCCCTGACTTACTGCTAGTCCAGAAGAGGCTCCCGAGTGAGTGCTGAGGGGACCACTCACCCCAGACAGCGGCGGGCTCACCGAGCCTCAGCCAGTCTGTCAGCCCTGACAGACTTCGGGCAGGGGCGATGGGAAGTGTGGCTGACTTCTGCCTCCAGAGTCTGAGGGAGGTGAGAGTTTAGTCTGAGGTAGTTGGTGTCACGTCGGCAAAGGCAGGAGTCCCGGCGAGGACCCCGCGTGAGTTCTCATGCTTCCACTGATCCCGGGTAGCCGTTGTGGCACGGCGTCAAGCCTGTGTTGTCAGCTCTTGATGCCAGTGGATGGGGTGGCTCCTCACTTCCTTTCTGGGTGTCTCAGACTTGTGGAGCCTCGATTGGAAGGTGGAGCATCAGGTGATAGATGGCAGTGGTAATAACACCAAGCAGTATTCAGGTTGCCTAGCGCATGTGAGGATTGTGGGCTCGACCAACTGATGGGGGAGGAGCTCCACCGAGCCCTTCCCCTGTTGTCAGCCCTGAGAGGCTCAGGGAAGGGATGGTGGGCAGAGGCGACTTTTCCTTTCCTCCTCTGGGGCTCAGGAGGTTAAAGGATTTGTTAAGTCAGCAGGAGTTCCAGGCCCTGGCAGAGGTCATTGAGCCATATTTGAAGGGCAAACTCGCCACATACGAGTGTAGTTGCACAGAGCACAGGGAACCCTTGGGAGATTCTGAGCAGTGATAGCCAGAGGAGACACCCAATCACTCTTTCATGGCGTTCACTGAAATGTGAGGGCTTTTATTGTCAATGGGTTAAAGTGAGTTTCCTGAAAGAGGTTTGAGGGGCCTGCCCACCACAGAATATACTGGTCCCAGAGTGTCTAGCCCCTACTGTGAATACTGGTAAGCCTGGCTATGGTGACTAGATGAGACTTTTCATGCCTTCTCACTTGTCTAAGGGAGAACAGGCCTTTGGTGAGCAAGAGTGGCATTAGGAATCAGACACGTTCTGTCTGAGGCCCAACCATTAGCCACAGTAAAGACCTTGAGTGAGGGCTGAGAGAACTACCCATCCCAGAAGACTAGAACCTATCATAACCCTACTTAGTTCCCGTGACAGCCCTGGGAAGTTCTGGGCAGAGCGCTCATGCTGAGACATTCCCTCATTTCCTGGGTAGTGAACTGAGGGTGATGAAAGTTCATCCGGGGAAGTGATATCAGATCCCGGGCCCTACCAGTAGTTGAAGAAAGCACCCTAAGTGAGACTGATGGAGACACCCACGTCAGAACAGACTGATAGCTACAGATCTGTGTCCCTTTGTCACACCTGCAAAATTGGATGTGATGGGCCCCTAATTCCTCCCAGGGCAAGAGTCTTATACACTGTCAAGATTCAAGATATAGATCGTGATTGAGCAAACACTTGACCATCCACTTGAATGCAGAGGGGACCCCATGATATCTCCCCTACGCCTATACTTGTTTCCTGAAAAGCCCCAGACAAAAATGGTCAGAAATCTCTTTTTTTTTAAGTTTATTTTATTTATTTTGAGAGAGCACAAGAGGGGCAGAGAGAGAGGGGGGGAGAGAGAGAGAGAGAGAGAATCCCAAGCAGGCTCCTCACTGCCAGCATGGAGCCTGATGTGGGGCTTGAACCCACAAACCGTGAGATCATGACCTGAGCCGAAATCGAGAGTCAGATGCTTAACTGACTGAGCCACCCAGGCGCCCCTGTCAGAATCCTTAGCACTACAGGTTATACACTGTGGTCCTAGGGAGGTGGCAGTCTTGGTCTGCAGGGGGCGGGTTCAGATTAGCAGTGGATAGAGTGACCAGACAATGCAGGAATTTGTATAGAAACTCACAGTAAAGAGCGAAAACAATCCAGCCCAGAACATAGGATCACCGAGGAGCCCCCGTACCTTTATCGGATCAGGGTAACTGGGCAAGTATACCATGCTAAATTGTGTATTCTCTTCCTTCCTGGGCATTTCAGGCGGTTGAGGTCCTTGGCCTACGTGCCCACGTTACACGAGGTCCGCAAAGGAAGGATCCCAGGGCTTTCCAACAGTCACAGCAAGCGTCCTGAATGAGGTCCAAAGGGCTTACTCACCTGAGAACAGAGGGACCCCTAGAATGCCTAGCTTCTCCTATTATTCCAGGAAAAACCCAATAAAGGTGGATACATGGCATCCTCCCTAAACTTCTTGGGGTGACTCAGGAAAATAAAGCACTCTTGTATCATGAGTGATTAACATCACTTGGCAGACTGGTCCTGCCTGAGGCCCTACCAGTAGCCAAGGCAAGTACTTTGAGTGCATACTGAGGAACTGCTGACCACAAGAGAATGGGGAAGACAAGCCTAGCCTGGCCCTGTTCAGTGCTGAGAGGCTATGGGCAAGGCTCTATGGTAGTCGTGACCACTAATTACCTCTTCCCCATCTTGAGGCGAAGCCTTTGGTCTCAGGGGGCAGTGCTAGTTCAGGAAATGAAGAGATCCCAGGATTTGCCTGGATTCAAAGCAGGGCAACGGAGTGAAAACTGGGGAGGGGTGGGAGTGGTGGGGGGAGGTGGGCACTGACACCAGTACAAATAGCATCCACAGAATCTAGCTCCTGTTGTCAGCCCTGGGAAACCCCAGGTAGGCTTTCTGGAGGAGGTACCTCCAGGGTTCCTGGTCTTAGGAGATGTGACTTTGGTCTTAGGGGCACTGCCTCATAGTAGCATGGGGAGATGAGCCAGGCCCTGTTGAATGCCAAGGTAATGAACTTGAGTGAGGATTGATGGGAGCACCCTCAGAACAGAAATGGCTCTGTAGAGCCAACCACACCTGCCTAGTGTGATCCCTGAGAATTCTCAGCTTGGGTTTGCTAGCTGCATCCTCCGGAGCATTAAGACTTCCTCCTTCATGCCCTTCTGGGACACAGCAACCAGGAGTCAGGAAACCTGTGAGGCCCTATAGCAGTGTTGTCATGAGAAGTCCATTGGAGACAGCTCTTAATCAGTGCCACCCCAGTTGAGTTTAGCAGCTGAGGCTACTCACATCTGCCTTCTTCCTCTTAGGTGGCGATTCCCCATTGCCCACCTTTTTGTCCACACTCCTGCCTACTGCCATCCACAAGAGATATCATGCCTCTGCCCCAGAAGAGTCCACAATACTCATGTGATCGATGCCTTCCGGCCCGCAGTGTGACCCAGGGCCTGGAGGATGCACACGACTCCAAGGCTCTGGAGGAGACCTGTCTCTCCTCCCATCCTCTAATGCCTGGCACTTCGAAGGAGGCTCCTGGTGCTGGTATACCCAGCAACCCTGAGAATCCTCAGAGTTTCTGCTCCTCTTCCATTGCCATCGCAACCACCTCAACAAGTGAGCTGAATGAGGGCTCCGATAGCCAAGAAGAGGAGGATAGCACCTCAGGGGCTGGGCCAGATGCCAAGAATGTACCCATAGATGCTCTAGATAAGATGGTGGCTTTGTTGGTGGATTTCATGCTGTTCAAGTATCTAAAGAAAGAGCTCATGACAAAGGCAGTTATGAAGATCGTCATCAAAGGGTATGAAGAGCACTTCGCTGAGGTCTTCCTGAAAGCCTCTGAGCGCATGGAGATGGTCTTCGGCCTTGATGTGAAGGAAGTGGATCCCATCAACCACTGCTATGCCTTCTTCATCAAATTGGGCCTCACCTATGATGGGGTGCTGCATGGTAAAGAGGGCATACCCAAGACGGGTGTCCTCATACTTATCCTGGGTGTGATCTTCATGAAGGGCAACAGTGCCACCGAAAAGGAAGTCTGGGAAGTTCTGAAGTTGACGGGGATATATCCCGGGAGGAAGCACTCCCTCTTTGGGGACCCCAGGAAGCTCATCACCCAAGATTTCGTGAAGGGAAAGTACCTGGAATACCGCCAGGTGGCCAACAGTGATCCCGCACAATTTGAATTCCTCTGGGGCTCAAGAGCCCACGCTGAAACCACCAAGATGAAAGTCCTGGAGTTTCTGGCCAAGGTTCATGGGACTGACCCGAGTTCTTTCCCATCTCAGTATGAGGAGGCTTTGCAAGAAGAAGAAGAAGAGAGAACCCGAGCCAGAATGTCAGCCATGGCTATCTCTACTTCTGTGGCCACTGCAAGTTTCTAGTGCCAAGTCCAGTCACTTCTCTTGCCCCTAGTGAAGCCTGAGGCAGGTTCTTCACTTTGTCTTTGAGAAGGTCAGTTAGTGTTCATAGAATTTAGGTCTGTGATGAGGTGAAAGCAATAGTTTATATGTCTATGTGTTCCTATATTGTGTAACTTGAAAATTATTTTTTAAACTTATGCATTTGTTTAAATAGTGTTTCTTTTGATATAGATTCAATTAGTCAAAATCTCCAAGTTTATGAAAGTATAGGTCACAAATTTAATGCTATGATGAGGTTTAATATAGTGTGAGTTTTGTTATTTTATTAAACTAACTGTGAAGCCATCTTAAATAATTACTTGGAAAAGATAACTTGGAACTGCAGTAGGTATTTACTGCAAATCTGAGAGTGATCAGTTTTAAGGTGGTTGAGTTCAATAAATGGAAAAAAAATTGTCAATCTGTGGCCCCCTTTTGCCTTTTATATTTTTTTTTATAAAATTAGATTATATATTCTTTAATATGCTGAACTTGTTTATGGATATATAAAAATAAATGTCAATATATTAGACCCCCTGTTTGTTTCTTTTATTCCCCAAACCTTAACTGAACATTTGCTTTTGGAAATCACTATGGTGGTCTTGGAGATTCTAGCATTAACAAGACCTACGACCTGCCCTTTTAATTTTTATCTATAGGATCAGCAATCCTGTAATTATGGTGGGATATCTTCTCATATCTAAGGGGCAAGTAAAAGAAGGAGTTAGTATGTGAGTGGAGGTGTTCCATTTGAGACTGTAAAATGTTAGTGCCCTGGAGAAAGTAAATTTGGGGATTGGGGAACCTGGAATTCCTATAGTGAGTGTTAATTTTTAACTTAAATTTGGATGTAGGCAAGCTGAGCCTGCGGGGGGTGGTGATCAGATATTAGAGCTTCAGAGAGTTTGTCACTGAATTGAGACTCACAAATCCTGATTGCAAAACTGTTCTTTTATTTACTTTGGGTAATGGTTAAAAAAGACATAAATCTCCATTGGGGCAGGAATACAAGTTGTTCTGTGATATTGTCCCTGTGCCATTGAACATAATTCACAAATGAAGTTTTTAAACACTTTTTTAAATGTTTATTTATTTATTTGGGGGGGGGTGTGGGGTGTGGGATGGGGAGTGGCAGAGAGAAAGGGAGAGAATGAAACCCAAGTAAGCTCCATGCTGTCAGTGCAGAGCCTGACACAGAGCCTTTGTGATCTCATAAACCTCAAGATCATGACCTGAGCTAAACCAAGAGCTGGACTCTCAAATGAGTGAGCCACCCAAACACCCCCACAAACTAATTTTTATACACATAGTCTTCGAAGAGTTTTGAGAGATAACTGATACTTCATTGAGATAAGATACCGGGAAACCATTGGGTTGGCTTTTGTTGCCCTGGCCTGGGAGAGCCTGAGACTACTCCATTTAAGGCATACTTTAAATAAGTTATTTTCAGTGTAATTTTGCATAGTCTAAGAAATGCTTATATTTTTATGACTGTGAAATTAATGAGAATAGGAGTGATTTGAATGGAACAGAAGCTAGGGAGGCAAGTACTTGGTCCTTGTCACAAATTCTAGGAATTTTGAGTTGCATCCAGATGGAGAAGAAATTCTCTATTATTAAAGAACACAACATCCGAGGGGATATATTTACTGAGGTTTACTTGCTAAGTAGCATTTTGGTTGATCTGATATTCCATGCCCTGTAGTACTTCATGTTTTTTGAAACAAACTAGATTTTTAAAAAATCACTTAGGTGAGGTTGATGGGATCTGTGGTTAAAATAATTGCAGTAATAACTGTCATTGATTAAAGACCTAAGTTATGTCAGACACTATAACAGGTGCCTTACATATATATTGAATTCTTTCAGACAGTTCCATATGACAAGGCCTATCAGACTCTTCAGATGAAGAACCTAAGATTTACAATGCTTGGGAATGTGCCCAAGTGCACAGGTCTGGTATGTGACAGAACTGAGGCTAGAGTTGTGGTCTGAGTTCTTCTGGAGCCCACTTGCTTCCACTCCTCCTGCCTGAGGCTCATACTCTATCTCTAGATTTATTTCTCTTCTCACTATTCCATATTGCCTGTTAGGATAAAAAGGACTTTGAATCTCAAGTACTAAACACACATGTCAAGAACAAAGGTGAAAAATGATAATCAAATGCAATTTGGGAATTGTCTATAGGCTTCACTTACCTAGGGTCCTGCTGCCCTTAACCCCAGGGTTTCTTCAGATCTGGCTGCCCAGGGGCTAGAATTTTTGTCCAGTTCCACCTTGTTTGTGTGTAGGGGTTCAGAATGTGTCACCCCAGAATATGCCACTGGGGCATATTGGTTATTTTCAATTAAAGGTACCTGAGAAACAGCCGGTGCAGGAGGGACATTACAACTCCCCTTTATCCCCCTAAAAGAAGGAGAGAAATCTCCCATGTGAAAGATGCCCTCCCTGTACCAGGAGGATAGAAGGCATCTTTATCACCAGAGATAGGGAATTGGGAGCCAAGAAGGCTATATAAATAAATCTTCTTAATTCTTCACCATTTACTTCCCCTAGCCCGAACCCCTCTGCCCTATCAATTCTTCACAGAATTAGTGTTTGTCTAAAAGCTTCCTGCTTTGGTTTCCTCTTTTAGTCTCACATCTTTGTAGGGCTCCCATACATACCTATGTATGTAATTAAATATGGTTTTTCTTCTTTTAATCTCTTTTTATTACAGGAGGCTTCTTAGTCAAGTACCTGGAGGGTAAAAGATAAATTATTTTTCCTCTCCTGCATGTGCATGACAATGCCCTTCTCGGTGTTCTCCAGTGTATTCTTTTATCCAAATTTGAACCTAAATCTGTTGACCAGATCTTCATTGCATCCTCCTCTGACATTGACATCCTGGTCCCAGTTGAATAGCCCAGAATCATTTGCCCTTTCCCTGACTTAGCAATATCCCGTTCCAGTAAAAGATCATTTTGACAATAATATTTAGACCTGGTCATCACTACTGGGTGTCTTTATCACATTCTCAAAATGATTTCCAGATGATCCAGTGAGTATACTCTGATTTGACAATCGCTTCTCGGCCTTTTGGCTAAGATCAAGTGTGATTTGACAAAGAAGCTACTAGTTTGGGTACTATATCTCTAAGAGATAGGATTTTGAATGTTTGTGGTAGAATTTTAATGGGATTTTTAATTTAAAAACAAGAAAAAAATCCTCCCATTTCTTCAATGAGAGTACATTTTAAGTTAAATTTGAATATAGAGCAAGATGAGGCTGAGGGGACTGAGGGAGCTACTGGACACAAACCAATGACTGAGCTTCACTTGGTTAAAAACCAAAACCTTTCCTGTAAGTGTTAGATGAGGAAAGAACATTGAAATAACTAAGTAAGCAAACATCTGCAGTGTCTCAGTTTCTGTAAATTCTGGAGTCCTTCTAAGAAGTACAATATGGTTCTTTGGAATTATCTTTGGATAATAGATGATAGATAGATAGTTAGAATCTTGGTTTTCAATGCACGTAATTGCATTTGTGCAGATATCCAGGCATTTTCAGTCAGGTGATAGATAGCAGAGAATGGAAAGGTAAAGTTTTGTCAATGCACCAAGAGTAAGGAGAAAATTCTCAGTGTACTGTGATCATAGTGGTTATTGAAAAGGACTGTGCATAATGGTGCTTTTGAGTCAAGTATGACCAACACTTCCTGCAAAGATATACAAGGTCCTTTTGAAAAATATATCTGACTCTGTATTGGAAAACACCTGTTACAAAGTAAGATCTCAAAAGTTGGAGAATCCCAAAAACATTTTGCCTCCTCGGGAACTCCACCAGAAAATGAAGAAGGTTATGGATGTAACAAATTCTAGTGGCCACTCTCTACTAGACCCCTACTGTGTAAGAGTTTATGGGAGAGACTACAAGGGCTCATCAACAACTTGTCTTCCACTCTTTCCTGGGTACATGGGAAGACTACCGTGCCAAGTTCACTTGCACAAAGTTCACAAAGCATCTTGTGACGAGCCCTTGCCAATGCAATATGAACATAAATGATGTTTGTCACAGGCCAACGTATTTGAGAGCCAGTATGCCACCATAATGTCTTCCATCCATTCAGCAGAAACATGGGGACTATATGCTGAGATGTGGAAGTACAAGATGGTAGCAGCCTAGATCTCTGTTACCTGGTAACCAAGCTTCCCTGCCAAATCAAAATTAGATTTTATGTGCATAAGGTAGACACTTTTGTTATGCTAAGCCATTTAGTTTTCAGGTATTGTCACTTCCATCAGCTAGCATAAGCTTTGTCTAACTCATACACAGCTACTATTTCTGTTGTTAAGCCTATTTAAATATTTTAATGACAAAGCTGATAGTGCACATATTCTTGGTGCAAAAATGTTAAAAATACAGACAAATCACAATCTTTACCCTTACAATAGTCTTTCATAATTCAGCCACATTCTCAGAGATAGCCACGATGAATCTAGTATATTATTTTACAGCTAATTGTAGGCTTTCTCATACATAGCTGTGTTATAAAATTATTTGTGATTTTAAAATATAATGGATCATGATATACATATTATACTGCCATAAGTCTTTCACACTTAATATGAATGCATGATCTTTCCATGACAATACATATGAATGTATTTCACTTTTATAACTGCTCCCATAGTATGCATGTGCCATAATTAATTTAATCATCTTCTGACAGGCACATAATTTTTTCTCATTTCTTGCTATGACTTATAAAACTGAAATATTTTGAACATGGCTTATTGGACTAAAGTATATTGTTCTGAGAGAAGATGAAAATTGGTTAAAGGGGAGAGTGTATGGAGATTGTAGATTTTTATAAATATTGCCAAAATTTCATCCCCAAATACTGTACCAATTCATATTCTCACAAATTAATGCATGTTAATGGCATAAACACTCACACATTTATTATTTTATAAGTTAAAGGTACTCAATTTTGAGAAGGAAGGATTTAATCAAAACGACCAGTTGACAGGGAATGGGACCAGACAAGACACGTTTAATGAGGGATGAAGATCCAGAGAAAGAGCAATGCCCAGGGTCCATGAGAGAGACTACATGTAAATCCAAGTCCAGACAGCCTAGAGCAGGCTGGTAGTCAAAATTCTGAAACCAGAGTTCAGTGTACGATGGAGAAAGGACCAGAAGGAGAGATAGTGGGGAATCTGTGTGGAGTCCAGGACAACTCTCATGAATAGGCTTGGGACATCCCTGAATCACCACTAACAGATGGAAATTATATGGTTATCTGAGTGGGGAGATTACTGGATGGAAGGACAAGAGATAACTGCCATTCTGTTGAACTCCTGAAGATACTGTTAGACCAAATATAGCTGTCTCTACTGCATCATCCAGTAATGTTACTAGAGGATGTTACTAGTGGATTTTGGGAAAGCTACATGTCTTAACTCTTCTGGTGGTCCACTGAACCTTTGCCCATGTATCGGGCCTGGGATCTGTGTATGGTGGGTCCTCTCCACTGAGGTCTAGGCTACATGAATGTTAGTGTGTAGTGATAGACAGCTGAGACAGGAAAGAAGTACCAATGAGTAGTGGAAGGCAGCATGCAAGTACAATGAGAAGGAAATTTAAAGGGGGTGCCCTAGTACTAATTTCCTCAGTTGCTCTTCAGGTAAAAGCCTAGCTGTGGACATGTGTCCTAAAATAATCCAGATGGTGTCCCCATCACAGACTGATTCTCATGTTTCCTGAGTTTGTGGCATCCACCAGAGAGTGGGTATCTTCAGACTTTGATCACTGGCCTACGTTACTAACAGATACTGGCTCAGGGAGAGGGTTAACCTGAGGTGCAGAGATTTGCAGGTTGGATTCAAAACCTGTGGTGATTGTACTCTTGCCTTCTGAATCGACTTGGTGATGGGGATGTAAAGAGTCCAATGCAGGGGCGCCTGGGTGGCGCAGTCGGTTAAGCGCCCGACTTCAGCCAGGTCACGATCTCGCGGTCCGTGAGTTCGAGCCCCGCGTCAGGCTCTGGGCTGATAGCTCAGAGCCTGGAGCCTGTTTCCGATTCTGTGTCTCCCTCTCTCGCTGCCCCTCCCCCGTTCATGCTCTGTCTCTCTCTGTCCCAAAAATGAATAAACGTTGAAAAAAAAAAATAAAAAAAAAAAAGAGTCCAATGCAGGGGGCGCCTGAGTGGCTCAGTCAGTTGAGTGCCTAACTTCGGCTCAGGTCATGATCTCACTGCTTGTGGGGTCAAGTCCCGCGTCGGGCTCTGTGCTGACAGCTCAGAGCCTGGAGCCTGCTTCAGATTCTGTGTCTCCCTCTCTCTCTGCCCCTACCCTGCTTACGCTCTGTCTCCCTCTCTCTCTCAAAATAATTAAAAACATTAAATAAATTTTAAAAAATTAAAAAAAAAAAAAAGAGTCCAATGCAGGAAGCATCACATACCATCCTGTTGTGAGCATTCCCAACTCCAAGACAGTGTTTGAGCCTGCACCCACCACAGGTTGCTCAAATAACTATATATACCGTTTATAATGGGGGCAAGATTTTTTCTTTTAGTTAATTAATTTCTAATGTTCATTATGATACCAGATTTTAATTTTAATTCTCATATTTATCTGTAACATGATTTAAGTTGTTGTTTTCCATTCTTAGGAAGGAAATTAAAAAAAGAAAAAAACTCAGTTGTTTAAGCATCCAACTCTTCATTTTGTCTCAGGTCATTATCTTGGGGTTTGTGAGTTGGAGCTCTGCATCAGGCTCTGTGCTGACAGTGTGGAGCCTGCTTGGGATTCTCTCTCTCTCTCTCTCTCTCTCTCTCTCTCAGTCTCTCTCTCTCTCTCTCTCTCAAAATAAATAAATAAACTTAAAAAAAACCATAGTAGGCTCAACATGAATTATTATTAGTTGATAGCCCTGGAACTCCCATAACGAGCCCTGAGAACTTAAGGAAGTCATTTGGTCTAATTATGTCTACTAACACAAAGACAATGAACACATCTGTTCCACAAAACTTTAGTATTTCATGGAGTAGTGGTGAGAGGTAGATAGGGAGAAAGGAAACTGTTCAAAATAAGGAGGAAAAAAAATGTGGTCTCCATTCGTCTTTTGCAATGAAAGACATTTTTATTTTAACTACTGGGCTTCCGTGTAAATTTTGTTTTAAAAAGGAAAAAATATGTAACAGGTCAGTTTTTAGAAAACCACTATGAAAACTACTGAACAATATGATAACGATTTTTTTCTCTGGGGCCAACATTTTATATTTCCACTAGTAATACATATGTACAGAAATACTTTTTCAATTATCATAGCTACTTTTTGACATTTTTCTGTATCCTAGAGATTTGGTTGAAAGTGTTGGTAAATAATGACATTCTATGACTTAGGTACTGTCATTTTATGATGTTGGTTCACAGGGCAAACTGTACCCAACACTTCAGTTAGCAATTTCCAAAAAGGTTATTTTTTAAATGGAATTTAAAGTCAAAAGGTGTTGTAATTGATGCTCTATATGACATTTATTTTCAATTTTTAAATTTTCTTTCAAAGAAACTTCATCTGTATTTGTGAAAAATAAAAGCCATGTCTGTATACTCTCATATATTATCTTTTTTTTCTTTTTCTCTCTTTAACTTTTAAAAAGTGATTATATACGTTCCAGTTAGTGAACATACAGTGTTATATCAGTTTCAGGTGTACTATATAGTGATTCAACATGTCCATACACCACCCGGAGCTTTCATCTGTAGTCTTAAAGCCCAAACATTATTTCTAGTAAAAAGATAAATGGGGAAAGAAAGCATGTTTCCACCTAAATATGCTTTAATTTGATTTTTAACATCACAGCTAAAATTTAAGTGTAAATATTAGCTAACATTACTATTAAATGTTTTAATGATAAAAAGAAATGCAAATATGTAGATAGCAATAGAGAACTTGTAATAAATTAACTGTAATAATACTTAATTTCTTAATGTTTTTGTTAATGTTTATTTATTTGTTGTGAGGGAGGTGCAGAGAGAAAGGGAAAAAGAGAATCCTGAGCAGGCTCTGTGCTGTCAGTGCTGAGCCCAGCATGGGGCTCGATCTCACAAATTGTGAGATCATGAACTGAGCCTAAATCGAGAGTCCATTGCTTAACCAGCTGAGCCTCCATTTACCTCCTTAATTTCCTAATATGATTAGTCTTCTCCAGTCCCTCACAAGTTTAAGAATACTTCTAATTCTTCTGAAGAATTGCTTCAAGTCAGAAGCCCTCTGCAATGTAACTGCAGCTCTAGGCCAGTTAGCTGTGGACCCAAAGTCCTTAACTAGTATAGCATTTAACAAATTATCCTAGGAAGTGCTGCTGAAAAAAAATTTCTAATAAATATTATATCTTTTCCTCCAACTAAAATGGGAAAAAATTCCATATAAGAAAATACATCTTAATGTTTGCTAGCAAAAAATCAGAAGGTGGTTGCTCTTTTCCTAAACTAAGCCCTTTTTAGATAGGAATGTGTTTTTTTTTTTTTTCCAGTTTATAACTTAAAACTTGTAAACCATCAACACCATCTCACAGAGGCTACACAATTATTTTTGAAGACAGTGACAATTACAAATAAAAGATCATCAGAAAAAATATTGACAGGTTTTGCAACAAAGGTGTAAAATTATTTTCCTCCCTATAAAATATGAGTAAATATACAATATAGTCTTAAGGAAAGGAATAAACATGAATTGGACTAGTATGGTAAATTAATTACTACACAGAATAAGGCTATATCAGCCCTTTCTGTCCTGAGAAAGCAGTATGAAGAGACCTATAAATCTGGTTGATGATTTTACGAAAACTAGTGAAGGGACAGTCTTAGAAAAGCAATCTTAAAATTACGCTAGAAAATATTTCATAAGTGTTAGTAAGGTACACATGGTTGGAAGAAAATTGAGATCAATGTTCCTTGATAAGAGATTTTCCCACCAAAGAAGATACCTATAATTGTGAGTCACAAATTGTACTTTCAATTTCTCCTGTGAATTGAAAAGTATATTTCTACACAGCAGCTCCAGCACATACAAAAAACTTTAGTGGTAGGGCACCTGGGTGGCTCAGTTGGTAAAGCCTCTGATTTCTGCTCAGGTCATGATCTCGTGGTAGGTGAGTTTGAGCCCCGCATAGGGTTCTCTGCTGTCAGTGCAAAGTTCACTTTGGATCCTCTGTCTCCCTCTCTCTCTGCCCCTCCTCTGCTTGCACACATGTTCTCTCTTGCGCGCTCAAAAATAAAATAAAATAAAATACTTTTAAAAATCTTCAGTGATTAATTAACCCAGTTTAAGAGCACTTCCATTATTATTTCCCTTTTATATCCTCAGCTGAATCTATCTAATTGGATATATAAACTGCTCCCCAAAGGAGAATTCAGATCACATGTTTCCACTTAGGGTGCCAGTCCTCTAGTGCATAAAATGGATCTTGAGTGGTCTTGAAGGATGGAACTTTTAAAACTGCTGAACTTTGATCCTCCGTTTCTGCAAAACCATCCATTTCATGCATGAAAATGAAAGAATGGTTATTTCATTGCAGGTGGTGATTCTTATTAAGTGAAACATTTTCTTTTATTATGTCTTTTCTTTTATTGTGGGAAGAACATTTAACATGAGATTCTACCCTCTTAACAGACATTGCAAGCACAGTACCATATTGTTATTTATAGGCAACATGTTGTACAGCAGATCTTTAGAACTTATTCATCTAACATAAATGAAACTTTATACCGGTTGGATGTTGGATATGTGCATTTCCTTGAATGTAGTGGTGGTATCACAGGTGTTTGCATTTGTCAAAACTCATCAAATTATAAACACTACGTACAACTCTTTGTATATCAATTATATCTTAGTAAAGCTTTTTTAAAATAATAAAAAAAAATTTTTTTCATACTTCCAAACCTTTCACCTAGAGGGAACAACATATAGGTACTTACAGTGAATTTGGGCTTATAAAAAAAAATCTAAATCTAAAATCTGAAAAAAAAATGTGTCTTGGGGCCTAGAAGTAGCTACACCTGTAACAGCATGGAGGTGGGAAAGTGAAATGAAAAGGTTTCCCCTTCTTGGGAAGTATATAGGGAAACTTCCATAAATGGAGACAAAAAGCATGAGCATCAGGATGAGATTTGGGTCACAGGTATGAGTGGCCTAATTTCAAAAATAAATAAATAAATAAACCAATAGCATATACAGATTAGTTAAAATACATTAAAAGAGCTGAAACATTGCATTACTTTAAAAAGTCACTAATTGGCAATGTCATGAAATATAGACACAGCAAACAGTATATTTAGATGAATCACAAGACCTTAGCCTCAGTGTTAAACGATAAATCAGAGTGGTTAAAATATAAATGAGGAGTATTCTAAAAATAACACAGACCTCAAAGTCTCAAAGACCCCATAAAAGCTCGTCAGATGTCAGAAAGAATATTGTACACTATAAATAATGATTAAAGTGACTAAGACATCATCTCTGCTTTAAAGAAATATGTAATTAAATAAAAGACAATGACAAGTAGACAAACTACTGTATCGTTAGGTAAAAGATGACAAGGGTATTGAAGCAAAAGCCGAAGGGAGGAAGTGGCCTTTCAGAGGGTCACTGAAGAAAGCTAGCATTTTGAGTAATCTCTATGCCCAATGTGGGGCTCGAACTCACAACCTCGAGGTCAAAAGTCACATGCTCCACCAACTGAGACAGGGACCCAGAATAATAATGCTAGCATTTTGAAATGGTTGTGTTTGGAGCAAAGGAAAAGGTCTCTTCTATCAAAAGGGGAACGCAGGATAAGGCAAAGAGATAGTGTTTGTTCATGGAAGAAGTACCATTTATCTCATGAGAAAGAAACAAGGAGACAAGTGGGTGGTTTGGATGCCCGCACAGGGGACTTTGTGGACAAGAGATGACAGGAGAAGGACAACAATTCAGGTAGATTAAACAGGAGAGTCTGAGGGAAGTAATTTTGTCATCAAAGATATTATAATAATGCAGGAGAGATAATTAAACTGATAAGATAAATTATAAAGGGGATTGTATTTGAGATAAAATTCAAAAAATGCAGAGGAATAACATCATAAACAATAAATAACCAGAATGTAAGTTGCAGTCAAAAAGAGTGCCAGCTTCAGAAAAAGGAGGTGCTCTTTCTATCAGTTTATAAGGAGCCTAGGATCTCCTAGGAAAGGGTGAAGCTAGTGGAGGATGATTATTTATAGCAAAGAAGCTTTGCAATTGGTGTGAAACAGGGATTCAAAGACATAACACTTCATCAACTCTGTCATTGTCAATGTACGGGGAACTCTGCACTTCCATGAAATGAAGATCTGTTACATCTTAATGACATATAGTCAAGTTACCAGTTGAAAATAATCTAGGCCTGGCCTTGGAAACACAAATGGTGCAAGAGCTGAGGAGATCTAAAATGTCATGTCATATGTAATTTTCTAATCCAAACTTCAACTACAATAACCTACACAGTTTTCTAAATGTATATCACTTGTGCATGTTCTTTTTTTTTTTTTTTTTAACGTTTATTTTTGGGACAGAGAGAGACAGAGCATGAACAGGGGAGGGGCAGAGAGAGAGGGAGACACAGAATCGGAAACAGGCTCCAGGCTCTGAGCCATCAGCCCAGAGCCTGACGCGGGGCTCGAACTCACGGACTGCGAGATCGTGACCTGGCTGAAGTCGGACGCTTAACCGACTGCGCCACCCAGGCGCCCCCACTTGTGCATGTTCTATATTCTAGCCATGCCATTTCCTCCTAGCAAACATCTTGTCTCTCCACTTCTGATCCAAGTCTAATACATCCCTTAAGAACCCAAATAATTCCTGCCTCATCAAAAAGTCTTTGGTTGATAAATTTAGATTATATTGATCTCTTCCCTTATCTTAATTCTACTCTCCTGCAAGTCTCCCAGTCAGTTTGTATATACTTCAAAGGCAAATTATTTTTATGTCACCAAATTCCCCCAAAAGAACAAAAGGTTCAAAAATAGTAAGCATAAATATGGAAAATTTTTGATAATTACTCTTAGCGACTTGATGTGAAAGGCAAGTAGAATTCTAAAAAAGAGGCCCAAAGACAAGAATATATGCTACTACTATAGAGATTGACACACATATACTTAATTAAACAAAAATGGAAAACTTTCATTTTACTACTAAAATAGAAAATGATAGGGGCGCCTGGGTGGCTGAGTCGGTTAAGCACCCGACTTCCGTTTACGGCATGATCTCGCGGTTAGTAGGTTTGAGCCCTGCGATGGGCTGACAGATGTGCTGACAACTCAGAGCCTAGAGGCTGCTTCGGATTCTGTGCCTCCCTTTCTCTGCCACTCACCTGCTCGCACTCTGTCTCTCTCTCTCTCTCAAAAATAAATATTAAAAAATTAAAAAAAAAAAGAAAATGATAATACATCTATACGAATGCCATTGTGCTTTTAAAATTTATTCTTAGAGTATGAGTAATGCTAATAAAGTACTCAACCTTCGTTCTCTTGGCTTATGAAACCCTGACCTCCTATTAGGACTACTTTCTAATTAAGCACACGTGGGTGTATATACACTTCTACATATTTTTAGAAATGCAGTAGATTTATATAAATCCATATTTTAGTTTCCACTCTGTAATAATATCCCATGAAAATTTTTTCAATTCATACATTAAAAATGTATGAACAAAGCAATAATACAAAGGAGTAAAGTAACAAAGATTATTCATAAAATGGTTCTAGAATGCACGCTATAAAGGCACTCAATTGTATATGACCATATGAAATACAGTTTCATGAAGAACTTCATTAATAACTTGGCAATTATGCAGCGTTGTTCAGGATTGTTCAGTCATGTACACACCCAAAGAAAATGGGAATAAAACTTACCACTGTGCTTTTTAATAATCACTTTTATTAATTTCATCCTGAATGCTCACATAACATGTTCTGGATCAGACACAGACTTATTCATTTAAAACACAAATTTACCTGGGGGCACTTGGGTGGCTCAGTCAATTGAGCGTCCAACTTTGGCTCAGGTCACAATCTCACAGTTCGTGAGTTCAAGCCCCACATGGGGCTCACTGTTGTCAGTGCAGAGCCCACTTCAGATCCTCTGTTCCTTTCTCTCTCTGTCCCTCCCCCATTCATGCTCTCTCTCTATCAAAAATAAATAGTTTGAAAAAAATAAAACACAAATTCATTTAAATGCAAATAATAACCATGTTCTCTGTCACACCCTGATTCTTACTCCTGGGGTCACCTGCTGAATGCCAGGTCAAATGTCCTATACTTACAAACTTTGAAGTTATTATAATCAGTGATGAATGGAGAAAAAAATGGATTTTTTTCTGCTTATTTACAGGAGCAAGAGGCAGCTACCTTTTCTCCCCTTCTTGCAATGATAGAGAAAAACCTTTGCTTTATGGAGATGGAATGGGGAAAAAAAAAAAAAAACCGAGTTCTTACTCTTACCTTTAGATACATATACACCTTTCCCAGTGCCAGACAAGCCCTGATGTTCCAGGACTCTAGGACCTAGAGATGTCTCCAAAGTCTCGTTTTCTGTTGACATGCAAATATACACCTCTTGATTTAGCTAAATCTCTCTGGACTTATAACTTCCCAAGGCTTGTTCTTATGCTAGGATCCCAAATGTAAGCAACATTTTTTTCATGAATCTCCAGCTCTGGCAGGAATACATTTTCTCTACCCCTTATACTTACAGTATATCACATTAAAAGCCATTAGTACTCATGGGATACGCAAACTTAACAATATAGTGTAAAAAATGTGGATGAAAACGATGTGTCCTCAAAGGAGACATATAAATATTGAAATAAACTATGGCCAACACATCTGAGGGTCAAACTGGGACATGAAGAATCCTCTACACAAAGCAGCAGTCGGGGAGCAAAGTGAGGTGGGTTCTAATGGTCTGATCCTGGTGTATATATAAAATATTATTCTCACAATGGCCAGTACAGCCTTACCTCCACCAACAATGTTACTGTCCTCTCTGGAGAGGGAGTGAGAAACACAAACACACAAACAAGTAAATAAAAACCTCAAAGGTAAGATTTTGAATTACTAAAATTCAGGTTTCATGGAGATATACTGAAACCCAGGAAACACTTTTTTCTTTTTTTAGCAATGATACTTAACTGAAATGTAGCTTTTTGCCAAAGATACCTTTTCCCCCACACCTCTCCTGAGTACAGACAAAGATAAATACTGTATGTATGATCTCACTTATAGGTGAAATCTAAAAATTAACTCTTAGAGAGCAGAAATGGTGGTGGCCAGGGGCTGGGAGGTGGGGGAAATAGGAAGATGTTGGTCAAAGGGAACAAACTTGCAGTTGTAAGATGAAGTTCTGCAGATCTAATATATAGCATGGTGACTACAGTTCACAATACTGTTACACACTTAAAAATTGCTAAGAGATTGGATCTTCAATGATCTCACCATACACACAATTGTACTTACATGGTGATATATGGGTTAACTAGCCTCATTATGGTATCATTTCACAATATATACATGTATCAAATCATTATGCTGTACACTTTAAACTTACACCATGTTATATGTCAATTATATCTCAGTAAAGCTGGAAAAAAGAAATAAAAGAAAAAGAAATCTAGGTTTCCATCCATCCACTCATCCATTAGTATATAAACAGAGGAACAGCCTGTAATGCTGTTCACTCAGTATTAAAAGTTGATGAATCATGCATGGTGAGATTTTTCACATCCTTTTTTTTTTTTTTTTTTTACTTTTCTGCCATCTTTGAATTGTAAATATTGAGTATGCATTATATTTTCAGAGTTATTCTTCCAATTTTTAAAATTGCCCCCCAAATTTTGTTCCAAATGAAACAGAAGAGTAGTTGCAAGACCTTACATAATTAGCTCCTATATAGTGAAGACAATAATTGCTAGAGGAGATCAAGGGAGGAAGAGATCATTTTGGGCTGTCTTGATGGGCATATAATTTTACCAATATTAAAACAAATATTTAGGCCTAGGTACATATGGGGGATTAATGAAAAATAAATAATAAGTATATCACATTACAAGTATTAAAGATATAAGCTATGTAATTTATTGTATACATAAATTATCTTATAAAGCAACCAGGAAATTACTATTTAATTTTATCTCTAATCATATATTTGTTTGAGTCAGTGTTTTGCAACCCTCACTGTGCATCATAATCATCTGGGCAGCTTTAAAAAACTATAAATGCTGAAGATGCACCTTACCAATCTCAGTTGGTTGGGAATAGGTCCCAAGGCATCTATAATTATTTAATCTCTCCAGATGATTTTTATATGCACCCAGGTTTGAAAAAACACTTCTGTGTCCGCAACGGGAAGAGACTTTGTGAGAACTCCAGGGGTCTAAGTTAAAGAAGTCTAACGTTAATATTACAAAGAAGCAGTAACCCACATAAAAATCATGGGCTCTGTAGTCGAACTGCCTGAATGTAAACCCAGGTATACTTTTATCAATTGTACATTTCCAGGAAAGTCACTTAAACTCTTTGTGCTTCATTTTCTCCATATGTTTAATAATAGTAGTGATAATATTTAATCATGTTGTTTGTTGTACGGACTAAATGAAACAAATATATGTCACATGCTTAGTCCTTTCCTGGCATTCAACAAATGTGGGTTATTATTATATTATTAATCATGGGTTTGTCAAATATTCAATCAAAGTTAGGGCAAATTATATTGTTAAACAACGAAAGTTTAACTGAGTAATTTAAAAGATTAAATTGGCATTATTGACCAATCTGTGAATCAGGCAGCATCTCAAGTAGCAGATAGAAATGAGCTCCATCAAGCTGTAGAAAAGGAAAGGTTTTTAAAGGTATCCAGGGAGATGGGGGTGAGGGGAGGGAGGAAATTATTAGCAAAGAATGCATTGTTTTAGGCAAGGTCGGTCTCCTAAGGGGAACAGAAAAGGTCTATCGATAAATTTCCTAGTGCTGATATGATCAGGAAATTCCATGTTGACTGGTAAGGAATACATTCCTGGGTGGGGGGGGGGGGGTTTGAAACAGTCAAGTTCAGGTATTAAGTCATGGTTTACTTATGGGGCTCATAACATAAGTGACTCCATTTTGAGCCTGTGGTTTTTCTTTTTAACAATATCAAAGAACAGAATATAAGTGAAATCTCTGTGTCATTTTGTCTTATCCAGACATGTTTTCCTTACATAATACTGTAGAATAGCTCTTGTTCTTTTGTAAATAGCCCTGAGTCTACTCCCCATCAAAGAACTCAAGGACATTTGGGATTTGTTAAAGCATTTTGAGTAACAGCTAAATATTGTGAGAATACCTATAGGGTGCCCAATGCCTGAGATTGATGGAAGAAACCCACAATTTTGCAGGCTAGAATACTATATATAATAAAACCAAAACAAATATATAAGAACTCACCAAAAGATACATTTTCTACACAAAAACTGATTATCCTGGAATGTGGTGGTTGGTTGTCTGCCTCATCCCCTGTTTTCTGTTTGCAATAGATACTACAGGCAATGAAACCTCTATCATGATTTAAAAAGTGTCACTGTTCTTAGAAGCTTAATTATTTCGGAGAGAAGCACTATGACATTTAAATTCTATTATATGTACTTGCATTGTTCTGAGTTGGATATTATGTTCTATTTTTATACCTATTTGTGCAAAAGTTTTAAGCCGTTTTCACTTCATAATATATTTTAAAATATTTTTAGTAATAAGTCGCTACCCATTCCACTATTTGTTTATTCTCAATGTTGTCTTGTTTTCACAACCTGCTTTTCCAAGTCAAATTTAAAATTATTTTACCAGCTTCCATAAAACTCCTATTGGTATCAAATTTCATGAATTTTACAAATTAACTTGGAGCCAATTGACATTTACACATTTGAGTTTACCCACAATGAAATATTTTATGTATTTCCACTTATTTAGGCTTTCTTTTATATCAATATGAAAGTTATTTTGTTTGCTTTCGTCATGTAGTATTGGTCCATATCTTATTAAGCTTATTCTAGTTATTTTCATATGTTTTTGCTATTGAAGTAGAAATTTTTACTAAATTGCCTGTTTATTGCTGGCATATAGGAGAGCTATTGATTTTTACCAGTTTATTTAACAAATGGCAATATCGCTAAGCTGTCTTCTGAGTTCTAATGGGTTTTCAGTGACTAATTCTGGGTTTCCTAGGTGGACAAGCAAATAATTCACAAGCCATTATCATTTTGATTTACATTTTCCCTTATTTATGCACATTAGTTCTTAAATTTTAAGATATCGTAATATCTCAACATTATTAAAAGTGTTTTTAATATTTTACTATTTTAAAATATTAAAATATAGCCTCTGGATGAGCACTGGATATTGTATGGAAACCAATTTGATGTTAAAATATATTTAATATATGAAAAAATATATAGCCTTTTAAAGGCTTCTTTATATAACCACACTTGTAAATTTGATATAGAGGTCACTGTACTTCAAATTATGGGTGGAAGAAAAACATAAAATTGATACTTTTCCATATATGGTTTATATAATACAATATCAACTTCCAATAATATAGTAGGTATACTGCAGGTCCTAAATAAAAATTAATGAGATTGAATTATATTGCTGTTATTTCTGAGGTAAAAAGAGGGCTCTCTTTTCCCCTAGTAATGACTAAAAGACTTGCTTGCAGGACAATGACCAGTGCTGCTACTTACAGTGGTGTGTTGAATCATTTGTAAATAAGTTTTTAGAATTTAAAAACCGGAAAATGTAGAAAGGGTCGGAATTCACCCCAGACAAAAATGAGTTGATAGCAGTGAGTCACACATAGAGAGTTGGGACACCAAGGCTTTTCTTTCTAGAAGCAGCTTTATTCGTGCCAGCACGGGCTCAACCCCAAAAGATCCAAAACACTGAGCCCCGAGCGCAGCAGGGGATGGCCTTTTGTACAATTTTTGCTCCTTTGTCTCCCATATGTGGCAAGATACAGTCTGAATGGGTGGTCTATGTTACAGAGTCATGAGGGATGTTGTGCAAGGGCACATAGCCAGGTTGCCTTCCCTTGTCTTGAGGTTTTCACCACATTCCTTAGGGAGGGGTTCTACCAAAAGCTAGGCAACACTAGCCAATGATGTCTCCTCTAATCTTTCTTTGTTGCCATGGTCACATACTGAATGGGTTATACTCATCAGAGTAAAATCAGAAAACAATTTTTTCTTTCCACTGCCCTTTCAAACCCATTCTGTGTGCTGGTTCTTTCTGTGTCTTTTGGTAAAACTTCAGAAAGTCCTATAAAAGTTTTTGGTAGCTCCTAAATAATAGAATGTCCTTCAAGCACTTTCGGTTCCTGGAAAATCTAACTTCAGTAATTAAATATCCACTTTAGTGTAATAAACACATAAACCTGATCTTATCCAATGGAAATATTTCCCATTCAATGGAAATATTTCTCCTCCTCTGGCTCAGATCTGTCTCAATCCCTAAGGCCTGCAATCTAGCAGGAAGTCCCCTTTATCTTTCACTCCCGTTTATTTCCCCCTTCATCCCACTCCACCTCAACCCCACTCCCTACTAGAGACACTGACTCTAGCTCTCCAGAGTCAGAAGAATAAAGAGAAAGAAGAGACAAAAAACAACAACAACAACAAAAACCAAAAATCATTTCTTGAGTAGTCTAGAGAGAATCCCAGGGTTATCCACAATGGCTGTTTTGTAGTGTTAAGTTTGCTTGCCTATGGGAGTTCTGTGGATTCCTCACATACACCCATTAGAAACTTCCAGTTATATTTTTCAAAGTATGGGCAATGCGTTTTATCCTCCTGCTCTCTTAGTCCTTCAACCCATAACTCCTGCACATTTCGTGGTCTATGTTATACCGACTTTCCAATGGGGACCCCTTGCTTCTTCAGGCAGTTCTCTTGGGAGGGATCCAAACAGCATTACACCTGTTTTCTCTGACATTTTCCACATATGAAAACCCACTCAGGCATCCCGGCGCTACCGTCACTGGCATGCTGTTGCCTTTCAAAGCAACCTTCCTACTCTCCCTTTACTAAATCCTTTCAGACCTTCTAGTTATTTTTTCTAATACCAGTATTTATGATCCCCAGGGCCTGAGGACTGTCTCAGGTAAACTTCCCTATGTGGTCTCTTAGAGTTCCTTCTCCCATTTGGGTTAGGGTGAAATGGATGCATCCTCTCCCTCCCCCCGTGGGAGATGTACACAAACAACAACACATGGATAACTCTCAAAGCAAAGTCACCCCCACTCATCAGCTACAACCTTTGTTACCTTTAGGATATGTGGCACAATTGCTTGGTTCTTGACCTTTACATCCTCAAACAAAACTTGGAAAGCATCCCATTCAGTATTTGGCTACATCCCCTATTCTGTCCATAGGGGAAGAGTTAAGATTGAAGCTATAATTACTGGCAAAATTTAATGTTGGTCATTTCATCTTAATGAATAATGCTGATAATGGTTTTTTAGTAATAATAGAACCCCTTATCTATTTTATTTTAAAAACTTTTTTAGAGCACTTTTAGGTTACTGGAAAAATTAAGGGGAAAGCACAGAAATTTCCCATGTATCTCCTGCCCTGTAATTTATTTAAAATTTTTTAGTATTTATTAATGTAGTCATTTGTTATTGCTTACACATCCTAATGATTCAGGCAGATGGAATCATACTTAGAATCCTTGATTCATTCTACTTGGTTATAACAGGTAGGTATGCATGTAAGAGTGAGAATAGCATCTGGTGATTGGTCTATTTTACAGCCTCCATTTTCTAGGAGCATGATTATTGCCTTGTTGATCAGTGCTTATTGAACCATGCCCCTAGTCCACTGGAGATGGTTTGCCTTTCTTTTCTGACATTCATTTTGTTTCCTTGGCACTTCTCTGAATTTATTGCTGAGCTTCACACTAATCACACCATCTACCTATTGACTGATGGTCACACTACTGAAATACAAGTGTAAACCTAATGCAACAATGTCAGATTACCCTATTGTCCACATGCATTTCAATCTTGCAACATCAGTGATAAATACTTAATGCCAAAATTTAAGGAAATAATTTGTAGCCTCTGAAAGAAACACACACTTCTTTGTAAATAATGATTCCTTTCGGATTCCATGAAGTTGAAAATTAGACACACTGAAAGAACTCTGTGCATACAGATTTAAGACTTCAGCACCACGTTAATTTTAAGAATACATAAAATGACTAAAAGGCCACCACAATGTCCCATTTATCGAATATTCTTTTTTAAAAATGTTTATTAATTTTTGAGAGAGAGAGAGAGAGCACGAGCAGGGGAGGGGTAGAGAGAGAGGAAACACAGAATCCGAAGCAGGCTCCAGGCTCTGAGCTGTCAGCACAGAGCCCGACATGGGACTCAAACTCATGAACTGTGAGACCATGACCCCAGCCGAAGTCGGATGTTTAACTGACTGAGCCACCCAGGTGCCCCCACATATTCTTTACCTTCTCAAACTATTCAAAATGAGCACTTACATTTCATTCGGAAAGTGAAGGGAATCTTTAGATGGTACATAAAATTAAACATAAATGTTACCAAATATACTGAAAGCTCTGCTCCTCTAAAGGCATCTTTCATTCGTAAGAACTGCATTTCTGATTTCATCAAAGATGTCTAAATAGGCATAAGGTAAATGGTAATGTTTTATTCTGTAGAACAGTAGCTCTTGGAACAGACAGTTCAAAATGCCCCAATTGCCAGATTTTGTGAAGAGTGTAGCCAAGTGGAAATATTTAGTTCTGTTAGAAATTCCACTTGATGTTACCAAATGATCTGTTGTTGCTCTCAGAACCACTAGGCGATTATATGATGACAAAATTTCCATTAGCAATCCAATGTAGCAATTGAAGCAAAGGGTCCAAAGGAATCACATGGAAAATACTATCACAACCATAATCTATTCAAAAAGATACTGTCGCTCACGTGTGAGAAAATGTTAGTCAGTGAAGAATGTTAACCATAGAGTTAATGCTACAAGGGTTTATGCATACACAATGCAATGAGCTACTGGGAACAGAAGGATGAGTAGGTCAGAGCATGCACTGGCAAAGTATCACAAAGGCCCCTTTTCCACACAAGCAGGTGTCTATTTATTAAACGGAAAAAATATATATATATATATTTTTTACTTTCACCACATTTAAAACAAATCACCACGTTATGAATTTTCAAACACAGACTAGGGTTTTTGTTTTGTTTTTGTTTTTTTTAACATGGCTCCCTGCAACCATCTGTGGTTAGGAAAAGAAATTTCTCCAAACTGTGATTGATTGCCTGTACCTTGTGCTCTTGGGCAAGTTCACAGAAGGCTCAGGCCAAGGACATTTCAGTGAGTCTCAGTTCTGCTGCCAGATCAAATGCTGGTGTTATACAGTCCCTGCCTCATTCATCACCCATGACTTTTTGAGGCTGACATTTTAACAATTGGTTTTCCTTGTATGCAAGTAAACAGTGTGCTTAAAATAACTGCAGGTCTATGAGTTATTGCTTAACATTCCAAACTATCCTTTAGAGACATCCTCCAAGCTTTCCCATCCACGCGGACCACCTCCATTCTCTGGATTTCTTTAGTGTTTTCCTTTTCTGCCCCTTGCTTTAGAGACTTAACAAATATACAACCTTAAATGATCATTCAGCTGTTTACTGTGTATAGTTAAGTCCCTGACTGAATTGCAGATAGTAGAGACTATATATTAAGACATTTTGTATCTATCTCTACAATTTGAAGTGATATTCAGCACAAATCTGAGGGGCACCTGGGTGGCTCAGTCAGTTAAGTGGCCAACTCTTGATTTAGGCTCAGGTCATGATCTCACAGTTCATGAGTTCAAGTTCCATATTGGGCTCTGCACTATTAGTGCTACTAGTGCTTGGGATTCTCTCTCCCTCTCCCTCTCTCTCTCTCAAAATAAGTAAATAAACTTAAAAAAAATTGAGTCTTCGAAATAAATCTGAGATCAGGATTTCTGATGCAGTTGTTTTTTATTATCACCTTCCTCAGCCTGTATTCTTTTTTTTTTTTTTTTTTTTTTTTTTTTTGGCATATTATCTCTTATCTTCTATGAGACTGCTCTACTATTTCCTCCCTACTTTTACCACTTCACCTTTTCTTTTGCGCTCCTTTATGGAATTATCCTTTCCACCTTCTCACTCTGTCTATTCATCCAAGAGTCTTTACTTGGCCTTTGTCAAATGACTCCCAAATCCATCTCAATAACTTCAACCTCATTCCCACTTCTCAAAATGTCACTGCATGGTTCTCTCTCTAATTTAACATGGCCAAAATGGAGCTCATGATCTTCACTCCCAAGTCAATTCCTTTCTTTCACTCTTTACAGGGACTCAGTTCAGATATCTTAAACATATATTTACTCTCCTTCATATTCTGTATCCAATCGGTGGTAATGATCCATAGATCTAGACTTAAAACCACACCCACAATTGTCCTCTCTTCTCTATCTCCAATGCCACCATGAGCCCCACATCAGTACATGTTCACTTATTCAATAGTTGTTGAACTGCATAATACAACCCCCATCTAATTTCTCCTTCTTATAGCCAGTGGACTAGTTACTCTAAAATGTGACTGATCCTGTGCCTTCCTAATAAGTAGTTGAAAAAAAAATACTGTTCAGTGATTTCCATAATCTCCATAATATTTGAAATCTTATATTTCACTACTTCCCATATTTATGAAATATCTTAATCTGTATTCTGAGCTGCCATTTCAATACACTGCCAATTTACTCACCTCTTGCTCTTTGCTTATATTGATTTTTCACCCTCAAATGATTTCTGTGTAATCTCCACATGTCAAAATCCCACCAAGGCTCCTTCCAGGCAGGTCTCCTTTGATTCTCTAGTTCTTTTTCTCTACCCTTTCAACATTCATTGTATTTTCTATATATTATATTTTTCAGGTAAATATTTTGTCTTGGGTTTTTCTTTTTCTGATAGAGATGCCTGAGAACTCACTCATTTTTCTAGACCCTACAGGACGTTGCATAGTTCCTCATATTGGAAGATTTTATTATGTTGAAATAGAGGATACTAAAAATATACTAGAAAAATGGATGATAAATGTCCTGTACTTCAAGAGGAAAATGAAAGTCTTTTTCTCAGAAGGAAGAGTTGGAGAGAAAATCAGAAGGCATAGGGACATAAAGTTGGAGAGTGTCACTTGGCCTGCCAAACTGGAAATGCAACTAAAACAATCACACTATTGTGTATTTAAGGCAAGTGGGTGAATGTTGTGGCAACACTAGGTTTGATAGATGTAGATAGTTCCTGATGTTCCTGAGAATCTACTTGTGACCAAGAGTTCCTCAGTTCTCAATCATTACAATTGGTCCTTCTAAGCAGTCCTATCTTGGCACTCAGCTCTAATCCTGGTTGTTTCGAAGCAAAAATGATTCCAACCCAATGAATTTCTGCTGAACAGGATGCCTCTGTAGTCTTTTGTTCCCTATGGCCTTTAGGGAATTAGAGTAGTGGCTTCGAGCATCCATTCTTCTCAAGTACTCTGTGGCCTGAGTTCATTTAATAAGAGTATCAATGAACACCTTATTTCAAAGGAATATTTAAACTCTTTCTCCTACAATTATTCTAATAGGGAAAAATAATAACAATTTACCCTCCTACCATGATTCCCCCCCCACCCCCCATACTGCCATAAATTTCAAAATATGACCACAGGTTAAAGTAATCAGCAGCAAAACCACCGGTAACACTTTAGTGGCTGACTGAGAACCAGGAGGGGTTGCTGGGAGATGGAGGGGAGAGGAAGAGAGAGAATGAGCGAGAGAATGAATGCTGTTACATCTGGGGCAAAAGTGGTGCTCAAAGTTGAATGTGCACAGTAATGCAAAGGTAAGTTTGTTAAAGAGGAGATTACCCGGTAGTAAGCCCAGAAATTCTAATTTAGGCCATCCTGGGTAAAGCCTCAGAATTGCATTTTTAACAGGCATTCTCAGGTGATTCTGGGCCTCAGGTTTGGGCTCATATTTTGAGTTCAATTACTTACAGTTTCTGGCTTTGCACTAATTCTCACATCAGCACCTTCTAAGGCCAACACTAGGCATATGTAAGTAACAGAAACGATTCTATTTACCTGGAGATACATCTTAGGTTTAAGTTGTTAAGCTGATTTCCACTAATATACTGATGCCATATATCAAAAATTCACCACCTTCCAGGTTGGTAAATATATGCAGAACTGGGTACAGTGGAAACCTCAAGAACAGTGTGGAAACTGTGCCCTTTCCAAATATACCTTGCCCTATGCATCTCTTCCATCCACCTGTTCCTGAGTTATATCGTCTTATGATAAACTCGTGATCTAATTTAAAAAAAAAAAAAACCTTCATGTGTGTATACTAAGGACTATCAGTGATTTTTCTAAAGGTTCTATGTAGCTATACTCTAAAATGGGCAATAGATATAGCTGGTGTTGGCCACAGACCTGATTTGGCATCTTTTACTTTGTTGTTGGAACTGTATTTGGTTTTGGGTTATGGAGAAATGTTCATAAAGAACCAATTTGAATGTCATTCTATAACATTTTTAAATGTCCCCTGGACAAAAATTTTGAACTGTCTCATCATTGTATTTTGTAATGTGACCCATAGTGTCTCCAGCTGGCATCTTGCCAACACACCTGGCCTCTTTAATTAGTTCATAGTTAAATGTATTTTAATGACACATATATTGAAATTGATAATTATAAAATGTAACTGCAACAGTTTTGGCTGGAACAAGTTTTACTTAATATATACCACATGGCCTTTGTCAAAGCATTTGACAAGAGAGAAGTAAGAGAGACAGAAAGGGAGAGATTGACTAAGACTTGTTCAACCTCTAAAGAAAAGGTCAGAGAGTTATTTTATTTCTATCTCTAGATGGCAAAGTATAGATTTATCTCTTATTACATGTACTTACCTTTCTGCAAAATCTGTAATGAATCTGTTTTTGTGAGGACATTCATATTGTAAATATACAGAGATGCTATCAAAGGCTCCAGTAAAGATAACAGTCTTCCTAATTTTTATATGTTAGCTCTTTTTGTATATAAATCCACATTTTAACTATCAGCCTTTCTTAGAGCTAAACTTGCTTGCAATATTATTCTGTATTTCCTGCCATTTGTAGATATTCTTAACAATAAGGAGCCATAATTTCATCCTGGTGGTGCCACTTTCCAAATTTACCTGTCAGAATCCCTGACAGGTTGTATGGCTTAGTGCAGCACATGACAGGTCAAATTCTACCCCAATTTCTCCTCATTAAAGACACTGTGCTGGTGCAGTACCTTACCGAATTATCTTGACTTGTTTGGTGCTTGTTACCTTCACTATAGTTTTTAAAATGAGAGACACCAAGATATGTGAACATGTTCTTTAACATTATCTATCTATCTATCTATCTATCTATCTATCTATCTATCATCCATTTTTTACTGGGGTAAAATGCACCTGACTTACAATTCACTATTTTAATAATTTTAAAGTGCAAGATTTAGTGTTTTAGTTGTGCAACCATCATTGCCATCCAATTCAAGAATATTTTCATTACTCAGAAAAGATAACCTATACTCATTAGACAGTCACCCCCCATTCCTCCCCTCTCCTCAGCTCCTTATAACTACTAATCTGTATTCACTATCTATGAATTTGCCTCTAATGGGCATTTCATATAAATGAAATCATAAGTGATGTGTCCTTTGATGTGCTAGATTCTTTCACTTAGCATAGTATTTCCAAGGTTGACCTATGCTGTAGCATGTATCACTACTTCATTCCTTTTTACAGTTAAATACTATTCCACTCTATGAATATACCATGTTTTGTTTATCCATTTATCAGTTGGTTGTTTCTGCTTTTGGCTATTATGAATAATGCAGCTGTGACCATTTGTGTATAATTTTTTGTTTGAACTCCTGTTTTCAATACTCTTGGGTGTATACTAAGAGTGGAATTTCTCAGTCATATGGTAATTCTATGGTTAGCTTTTTGAGAAAATTCTAAAATTTACAGAGTACTTCACCATATTACATTCACACAGGCAATGTATGAGGGTTCCAACTCTCTACATCCTTACCCACAATTGTTACTTTTTGTTTTTAATTGTTGTAGCCATTTTAATAGGTGTAAAGTGGGAGATTATTGTGGTTTTGATTATTTGCTTTTCCCCAATGACAAATATTGCTGAGTATCTTTTTATGTGTTTTTTGGCCATTTGTATATTTTCTTTGGAGAAATGTCTATTCAAGTCCTTTGCTCATGTTTAATTGGTATTTTTGTGTTTAAAAACAGCTTTATTGATATACAAAAGCACACATATTTAATGTATACAATATGATGAGTTTTGGCATATGCACATACCCATGAAACTATCACCACAATCAAGGTAATAGACACATCCATCACCTCAAAAACTTTCCTTGTGTCCCTTTGGGTTTTTTGGTTGCTGTTTTTTTGTCATAAGAATATTTAACATGATATCCACCCCCTTAATAAATTTTTAAGTACACAATACAGTATTGTTGACTGTGTAGGACTGTGCTGTACAGATCTCTGGAACTAATTTATCTTGCATAACTGAAACCTTTTACAGGTATACCTTGGAGATATTGCAGATTTGGTTCCAGGCCACTGCAGTAAAGTGAATATCAAAAAAAGTAAGTCAAATGAATTTTTTTGGTTTCTCAGTGCATATAAAAGTTGCATTTGTACTCTGCTATAGTGTATTAAGTGTGCAATAGCATTATGTCTAGAAGGACATTGTATATATATTAATTAAAAACTACTTTATTGCTAAAAAATGCTATCATCTGAGCTTTCAGTGAGTTGTAATCACTGATCACAGATCACCACATCAAATATAATATAATGAAAAAGTTTGAAATATTATGAGAATTACCAAGTGTGATACAGAGACACAAAGTAAGCAAATGCTGTTGGAAAAATGGAAATGATAGACTTGCTCTATGCAAGGTTGTCACAAACCTACTGTTTATAAAAGCACAATATCTACAAAGTGCAATAAAATATGGTATTCCTGTACAAACTGAACAACAGTTATCCATTTCTCCCTCAATTCCTCTCCACCCCAGCCCCTGGTAATCACCATTTTAATTTCTGCTTGTATGGATTTGACTACTTTAGGAACTTCATATAAGTGGATTCATGCAGTGTTTGTCCTTCTGTGACTGGCCTTTATTGTTGAATTGGAAGTGTTCTTTATATATTCTGAATACTAGATCACTATCAAATGTAACGTTTGCAAATATTTTCTCCAATTTTGTGAATTGTTTTTTCATTCTCTTGATAACATCCTTTAATACACAAAAATGTCTGATTTTGATGACTTTCATTTTATCTATTTTTCTTTAGTTGACTGTGCTTTTAGTGTCATATGTAAGACTCCATTGTCATATCCATTGTCATGAATGTTAACTTCTATTCTTCTTTAAGAGTTTAAGAGTGTTAGCTATTATATTTAGATCTTTAATTTATTTTTGTATATGGTATGAGGTAAGGGTCCAACTTCATTCTTTTCCATGTGAATATCAGTTGTCTGAGCAACATTTATTTAAAAAGACTATTCTTTCCCCATTGAATTTTCTTGTCACTCTTGTGACAAGATAGTCAACCGACCATAGATGTATGGCTTTATTTGTGGACTCCCAATTTTACTCTACTGATCTATATGTTTACCTTATGCCATGACCACGTTTTGACCATGTTTTGATTATTGTAGCTTTGTGGTAAGTTTTAAAATTTAGGAGCATCTGTCCTCCAGCATTGTTCTTCTCTTTAAATTATTTTGGCTATTCAGAATCCCTGGTAATACCATTCAAATATTAGGGTCAGCTTGTCCATTTTTGATAAAAAAAACAGTTGGAATGTTTTTTGGTAGAGATTGCATTGAATCTGCAGGTAAGTTTTGGAGTGTATTACCATTTTAACAATATTAAGTCTTCTAATCCATGAATATGAGATGTCTTTCCATTTATTCTTTCATTTCTTTCAACAATGTTTTGTACTTCTCAGTATACTAATTTTGCATCTTCATCTTCAATTTATTCTTAAGTACTGTAGTTTTTTATTTTAAGTGGCATTTTTAAAATTTCACCTTTAGATCATTAATTATTAATGTATAGAAATAAACCTGATTTTTGTATGTTGATCTTATATACTCCCACTATGTGTGTTTATCTATTACCTCTAAAAACTTTTTATTATTTCTAATTTATTTTTAGTGGACCCTTTAGGACTTTATTTTTTTAAGATAAATGTTTATTTATTTTGAGAGAGAGAGAGAGTACGAGTGAGGGAGGGGGAGAGAGAGAGAGAGAGAGAGAGAGAGAGAGAGAGAGAGAATTCCAAGCAGGCTCTGTGCTTTCAGTGCAGAGCCTGATGCAGAGCTCAATCTCACGAACTGAACCATGAGATCATAACCCCAACCAAAATCAAGAGGCAGATGCTTAACTGACTGAGCCACGCAGGCACCCCCAGGATTTTCTTTATATATGATCATGTCATTTTCAAATAGAAATAGTTTCACTTTTTACTTTCCATTTTGGATGCCTTTTATTTCTTTTTCTTTCCTCATTTCCCTGCTGTGAACTTCTAGTACAATGCTGAATAGAAATGGCAAAAGTAGGTGTCATTGTCTTGATTCTGATACTACAGGGAAAAATTTTCATGTTTCACCATTTAATATGTTGTTAGCTGTGGGTTTTTTATAGATACCTTTTATCCAGTTGAGAATGTTCCCTTTGTTAAACAACAAAATTCAACCAAGTAAATTTGAAGATCTAATTGGCTTTATTAAATGATTCATGAATTGGGCAGCATCCCACCTAGCAAATAGAAAGGAGCTCCATTCAGCTGCAGAAAATGAAAGGTTTTTAAAAGTACAGAGGAGATAGAAGAAAAGGAAATTGCTAGTATAGAATCTATTGTTCTTGGGAAGGTCATTCCTAAGGGGAATGGAAGCAGTCTATCAATAAATTTCCTAGTGCGGACCAGGAAATTCCAATTTGACTGGTTAAAGGTTACATTTAAGGGTGGGGGTTTGAAACTGCAGTCAGGTTAGATGTTAAATCTTGGTTTGCTGAGTTGGGGCTCTTATTATGAGTGACTCCATTTTGGACCTGTGGTTTTTCTTTTTAATGTCTTCTATTCCTATTTTTTGTTTTCTTATCAATAAAGTAGGTTGAATTTTAGCACATGTGTCCTCTACCTCAATTGAAATTATATTTTTCCTTTATTTTATTAATAGGGAGTATTAAATTGGTTGATTTTCATATGTTGATGTACCCTTGTATTATAGAGATAAATCCTCTATAAATGGTCATGGTATATAATCCTTTTCATATGCTGCTGTATTCAGTCCACTAGTATTATGTGGAAGATGTTTGCATGTATAGTCTTAGGGATTTTTGGCTTGTAAGTTTTTTTAATGATGTCTTTGTTTGGATTTTGTATTACTAGCCTCTTAGATTAATGAAGAAAATATTCCACAATTTTTTGGAAGACTTTGAAAAGGATTTCTGTGAATTCTTTAAATATTTGATAGAATTGACTAATAAAGCTGTCTATCTGGTACTGGGCTTTTCTTTATTGGAAATTTTATTTGAATGCTGATTTGATCCCTTTGCTTGTTATAGGTTTATTTATATTCAGTCAATTCAGATTATGGGTTTCTTGAGTAGAGAGATGGATCCTTGGATTTCCCTACACCTCCATATTTTGTGACATTATGCAATGACAAGTTTTTAAAGTTACTTTAAAAATCTGTTTTGTAAATAAGCAAAGAAAAAAGATGATTTTTATTTTTGTATTGTCAATAAAACTCTCTACCTTTATTTAGACTATTTAGATATGTTAAAGAACAATTCAATGAAGTAAATTTGAAGATCTAATTAGCTTTACTTAATGATTCAGGAATCAGGCAGCGTCCCTTCTAGTAAATAGACATTCTGAAGAGTTATGCAAATGAAATGTTTTTTTTTTTAATGTTTATTTATTTTTGAGAATGAACACACACGCATGAGCAGGGAAGGGGCAGTGAGAGGGGGGACAGATGATCAAAGTGGGCTCTCTGTTGACAGTAGACAGCCCAATGTGGGGCTTGAACTCATGAACCTTGAGATCATCATCTGAGCTGAAGTAGGAGGCTTAACTGACTGAGCTACCCAGGTGCCCCAAAATGGAAGGTCTTTATAGGCAAAGGGAGAGTGGAACAAAGAAGTAATTAACAAAAGAAAAGAAAGGATTGTGAAACAGATCAGATCATCATCTTTTGCAGGGGGGGGGGGAGCAAACAGCAGGGGTCTTATTATGCAGATTGCCTCACTTGTACTGATCAGCAAATTTCAAATTGACTGCTTGAAGGTCACATTTCTGAGAGTTATTGAAACTAAAACTGAGTCTTTGCTTCCGGTCATGGGGGCAAATGACTCCATTTTGGGCCCATTGTTTCTTTTCCAACAAATAGCTGGCTTGAATCAGTGATACTGTCTTGAATAGTCTTACTTTGACCAGAAGAAAATGATTAATACTCAGTTTGTGACCTTTCTTTCAGACTTAGGGATGCCTGGGGGCTTGACATTTGGTTGGAGTCTCTTTACACCATTAACTCAAGGAATATATGGTAGTATGCCAAATCCAAGTTAATTGAGAATCCAGTAGAGGATTGTGTGCTGGACCAAAGTACCCACATCTCATTGTCAAGATTGTTTACTGAGTAATGGATAATTTCTGATTACAGTCAGGGTGATGCTTGACTATAAAGAATAAAAACTTAAAAGATCTCAGACCTGAAGGCTTACCTGAATTGAAATGATCTCTGCCCACTCAGTCCCATCTCTTATGATCATTTCTGACTTGAGTGTGGAATAAGTGAGACAACAAGAAACTATACCCTGAGTCATACACACTCCATTTGTACATTCTGTGTGGTTTCCTATTCCAAAGTTTAGCAACATAGGTCACTTAATATGCATTCAATAGCCACAAAGACTGTCAATTTTGGTAATTAAAATAAGAGTCAATATAATTTTAAAATGTAGGAAAAAGAATTGTTCTATAAATAGCGGTGACAATAATAATAGCTTCATATCAATGGGAGGGATGATACTGTTACAGTCTTAAAAAAGAATAATTTTATTTACCTATATAGTGAATACATTGAGCTTATAGAGCACGCTACATTTTCAATTGTTGATTTTCACATACTCTATTTCTATTTATCATGAGAAAATACAATTTCACAATTATGGGTCAACAAGAATGGTGATTCTGTAAGATAGTTCTGGATATTTAAATGAAATATGAAGTGAGACATTCTATCAAGGTTTATCATGGAAATCTACTGTCCAAACTCTCAGAAGCTAAGCTGTCCTGACAAGTTTATTACACTTAATAGCAGAAGGTACAATTGTTATGGAACCAGGCTGGAACGCTGGTGGAAAAACCAAGTGGCACTCGGAGATCTTGGTGGATTGGAGATTTACTTAACACCGGAGAGCTCAGAGGAGACCATTTTTCCAAAGATCTGAGCACGAAATGCAAGCGGGAAGGGTAATTTATAGTTGTCAACCTCCATATTTGTGTGTGTTGGGGGGGGGGGATTTCATGTGCGTAGCAAACAGGGCAAGAAGAACACGGAAGAGGGGTTTCTAAGCCAGAGACCAGAACTTGTTTTAGTCCTGTCGGCCATCTTATGGTGTAAAACTATTCATTTTCCCAACACAATGACTTAACTTGAGAGAGAGTGGCAAAGATGAGAATAATTTGCAGTGTTATTCAAGGTTTCTTCAGATTCTGTTATGAGAACGTCACTAGCCTGTACTGAGCCTTTGTATACATTTAAAAAATATGCCCCCCTTCCTCCCATGAAAAAGGACATAGTTCTGGCTGTATATGGTTTTAGCTGATGGTATCCTCATGCAAAGAAAAAGTCATCTGTTCCTCTAGGCAGGTACAGCTTTGAATATGTTTATTGGCTTAGCAAGTAGCATACAGGTTACATACCAACATTTATAACGTCACTTGTGACTAAATGGCATACTGATAAATAACAGTTATATCCATTCAACATTTGGAGCTTATAGCTTCTATCTTTACAGCAAAAATAAAAACATGTAACTTAGTGGCCATCATTTAACAACATTTGTAATTTTCTTATTTCATTAACATTGAATGGAGAGGATAAAACTAACTGCCCACATTTCCTTGTGAATAAGGTTTCACTTGCAACCTCCCTTATTCACAAACACTCTCTTCCTTAGTCTCCCCATGCCTGTGCTCTATCACACTCATCCCAAAGTCTCTTGTTTGTATCTTGAGTTAATTTCTAACTTAATGACCAAAATTATTCCTTTTGTATCATGGGCTTTTAGTAATAAACAGAACAAAATGTCAACAGACAATTCTCTCACCTATATACACCACACACATGTAAAGTTATTGATATATTCACTTTTTGATGTTTTATCCTGTGAAATGACTACTTGTTCTTCCACATGTGGGTCATCCTATAGAGACACTTAAGAAAATGCTTTCACCAATTTTGTCTTTTTTTTTAACATTAAAAAAATTATTTATTTATTTGTTTTTATTTTTGAGGGAGAAAGGGTACAAGTGAGTGAGGGGCAGAGGGAGAGAGAGAAAGAGAGAATCCCATGAGGGGCAGAAAGAGAGAGAGAGAGAGAGGGAGAGAGAGAAAATCCCACACAGGCTCTGCACTGTCAGCGTGGATCCCAAAGCAGGGCTCAAGTTCACCCCAGGCCGGGCTTGAACTCAGGAACCATGAGATCATGAAATGAACCAAAGTCAGATGCTTAACCTACTGAGCCACCCAGGTGCCCCACCAATTTTGTCTTATTTCTATAATTGTATTTTGGAATTGATATTGTAAGCTCTTCTCCAATATGAAATCCATGTATTAATATTATTTTATTTTGTTTCATTTTATTTTTTGCTGCATTTTCATACACCTCTCAATATGCCTCTGCAGTTTCCGTCTTATTCCCCGATGTTTAACAATAAAAAGCATCGATTTAATTTTATAAAGCATAATTTTATACTGCTCTGAGGAAACTTTATTGGTTTACCAGAGGGATCCCTGTTCTTTGTTTGAAAATGTCAAATTTTGTGATGGAATTTTGACACTATTTGACAAAACTTTATGGCAGACAATACTTGAAAGAAATTTATTACCAATCCAATTAAACCTGCTTTTCAGACATTTATAGCTATATTCCCTATCTAGCTTCTTCTGTAAAATCATTATATACACAGACCCTCTTCTTTATCACATAGACTTATCCTTTCTATGTATTTGGTAGTGCTGTTTACATTTACATTCTGAGTTGGAGTGTTTCTATTATCCTTTTTTCATCTCTCATGTTTCAAAATACAATTTTTCAGCCATCAATGTATTTTTTTGGTACATTTTGGAATATAATTCAAGACAATAGCTACAACTGAACAAACAAATTTAACAAGCAAAAATAACCAAATCACACAAAATCAAATTGGGGGAGATAAGCTATATCCTGTTATTTATTTATTTTTTTTTTTAAATTTTTTTTTTTTTTTTTCAACGTTTATTTATGTTTGGGACAGAGAGAGACAGAGCATGAACGGGGGAGGGGCAGAGAGAGAGGGAGACACAGAATCGGAAGCAGGCTCCAGGCTCTGAGCCATCAGCCCAGAGCCTGACGCGGGGCTCGAACTCCCGGACCGGGAGATCGTGACCTGGCTGAAGTCGGACGCTTAACCGACTGCGCCACCCAGGCGCCCCTATATCCTGTTATTTAAACTATTAGCCAAGAAGAAGAGACAATAGCCATCCTGGTGTGCATGCATAATCTCTGGGAATGAGGCAATTAGAACCTAAAAGGATTTGTATGAAACAACATTTTATTTCTTTTTCTTAAAACCACTTTAAGGGTGTTGGATGGCTCAGTCAGTTAAGCATCAAACTTCAAATCAGGTCATGATCTCACAGTAGGTGATTTTGAGCCCTACATCAGGCACTCTGCTGTCAGCACAGAGCTGGCTTGGGATCCTCTGTCTCCCTCTCTCTCTTCCCCTCCCCTACACACACACACACTCTCTCTCTCTCTTTCTCAAAAATAAACATTAAGACAACACTTTATTGAAGTATGATTGATATGTAAAAATTGGACATATTTAATGTACAGAACTTGATGATTTTTTGAAGGTAAGTATACATCCACTAAATCATCACTGCAATATATGCCATAAACATATCCATCACCTCCAAAAGTTTCCTTCAGCCCTCATTATTATTGTTGCATGATAAAAACACTTAACTTCTACCCTCTAGCAAATTTATAACCATACAATACAATATTATTAACTACAGGCACTGTGTTGTACACAGAATAAGTTCTCTAGGACTTTTTCACCTACAAACTTTGTACACTTTGCTCTTCCTCATTTTCCCCACCCCACAGGCCCTGTCAACCACCATTCTACTCTCTGCTATTTTAGATTCCTCCTATAAGTTCTTCATTTAATATCTGTTCTGCGATATATCTGGCTTATTTCATTCAGCATAATGTCCCCAAGATTCATCCATGTTGTCACGAATGGCAGGATTTCCTTTTTAATGGATGAGTAATATTCCACTGTGTATATATAAACCACATTTCTTTCTCCATTCATCTATCAATGGACACTTAGGTTGTTACCATGTTGGTTAGCTATTGTAAATAATGCTGCAGTAAACATGGGGATGCAGATATCTTTTTGAGGTAGTGATTTTGTTTCCCTCGGATACCCAGAGGTAGAATTACTGGATTGTACATTAGTTCTATTTTTAATTTTTTGAAGAAATGTTACGTCATTTTCCATAGTGGCGGCATCAATTTACATTCCTACTAACAGTGTACAAGGGTTTTCTTTTCTCCACATCCTCACCAATGCTTGTTATCTCTTATCTTTTTGATAATAGCCATTCTAACAGGTGTGAGGTGGCCTCTTATGGTTTTATTTAAGCATTTTGTATTATTGCTTTTTCTCTCCTTTCTTAGCACATCAATTATACCTATTTTTTTTAAACTTCTTTTAGTGGTTTCCCTAGAATTTGCAATACACATGTATAGCCAACCCAGCTTAATTTTCAAATAACACTCTACCACTTCATAGGTAATGCAAGTACATTATGATAATAAAATATTTCTAATTCCTCCCTCTCATCCCTTGCATTAGGGAAAAAACACATAAATACACAAGCAATAATTTTTAAAATGAGACAACGCTCTGAATAATAATAATTCACGATAGCCATACTTTCTGCTTCTGGAGGGAAGCTTTATGAATTATAAAGGAAAGGGAATATATGGAATCAAACAATTATAATAAACATAAAGAAGGAGAGAGGTATAGAGAAGAACAAAGAAGGATAAATACATCAAATCAGGTACTCACAACATCCAACCTTCTGGCTGAGGATGCCCCCCAGTGAACAGCCTGGTTGGAGTCCCGAATGAAGGTCCTGGGCAGAGCGTTCCGCCTCCCAGGTGAGACTTCCAACTAACTATTCCCGCCAAGGTGATATATACACTCTGTTATATATAACAGAGTGATCTCTGTTAAGTCATGAAGTTTGCATAAGTGCAGTCCTGAACAAGCTGGGTTTTTTTTCCCCTCTATTTCTCTTACCATATCTCACAATCTTAGGAGTCTGGGCATCTGCATATTTCTCTTCCCTCCCTGATCCATTCCAGGGAGCCAGCCTTGTCTGGCTCAAGGAGGTGAGGCAAGTTAATCCCTCTTGGTGTCAAGAACTGAAGGGCCAATTCTGATCCTGAGGCCCCATAGGGAGCACAAGCCAAGTAAACCCCCATGACTGTATATGTGTGGCTCTGGGCAGAAATGCATGACAAGTCACACAAACAAGTTCTATATAGAACAGATGGTAAGTCACAACTGTTAAATAATGAATTTTGAAGGCCCAACGAATGATTCCCCCCCAAATAAAACTAATTTATTAAAATTTACTTAAAATAGGTGACATTTTCAATAAATCAAGCAGAAAATTGAAGTTAGAATTAATTTCTGAAAAAAATGATCAGATTAAGGTGATTTTCTAATGAAATCTGTAAAATTTTCAAGATACCTGCTGTATTAAAATTTTCACTGTACAGAAATCTCGAATATTAACTAATGAATTCTATGGAATGAGGTTTATCTTGTTCAAAAAACTGAAAAGAATAATGGAAAACATAAACTTCGTTCAGTCTAGCTTGTTCCTCAATACAAATGCAAACCTGAATACAGCTTTTCTATTTACAGTGATCAAGACCCACCTCTATTGTGCCAGGAAATTACCCTATGGGTGAGGACGATGCTAGAGAATTTCTGACAAAATGCCACACCTGCTGTGTTGTAACTCCCAACAGACCTAAATTCATATTTGAATTAACAAACACACACCACTTGATTTGACCAATATAATTTAATTATTTTTGACATGCTGAGTAATAAAACAAAACACGAATGGAGTGAGGCAAATATATAGTCAAAGAGGAGATAGTGTCAAAGAAAAGCAAGCCTTCCCTGTTCATTAATACTAATATGTGTCTATTTGACTATATGCTAGATCTCAGGTTGATATTTTATTTATATAGAAATGTGTAGCTTCTAAATTTTGCCTATATAAAAATTTGCTATAGTTCAACTTCTTCATTTCACAGGTAAGGAAACTGAAGCTCAGAGTTTTTCCGGTGCTTGCCTAAATCATCAGATGTTTAGAAAAAATGAAAAGTGCATAAATTGAACAATTTATATTTGCAGATTTTTGCTCTTATTAACAACCCCCTCATGACTTTAGAATGCATTTTAGAATAAAATGTTGAACATATTTATTTTAATTCTAAAGAATGCATTATATTTTATTATGACATAAGGCAAGGAATTTGGGAAAGATGTAGGTCACCTTCTTATTGTCTCTAGATTACAAAGGGAATCAAGGCCAAAGTGACTAAAGCAGAACTGAGCTGTGTTTTTAAAGGCTTCTGAAAGAAATTATATGCCTTTTTGGTTTTTTTTCTTTACCTCTTCCATTGATCCAAGACCTTCTTGCTTTGATGATATGTTTTCCTTCAAATTCAAATTTTCATTTAATATATCCACACTGAACACTCATAAATATTGGTCAAGTAAGATTTCTTGAATATTGGAAAATATTCTGTTATTACTACTTGTGTGCAGACAAATAGATCCCATCCTACTTATTCTGTGCTCTCAAAGAAGACATTCTGAGTCCATTAACTATATCTTAAAAGGACTCTATTTCTTTTCAAGGATATAATAGCAATGCCCAGAAAACAGATGAATTCCCACAAACAAAACAGCTTAATTTTTCTTATCTTCTGAATAGTATGTAGAAACATCCCCTTTGAAATACACTTTTTAAATTTTCAACTACATTTACAACATCGTGAAAATGCTTTGCATCCCTAAATAGCATAAATACAACTTTGGCTGCAGACCTGATGGCAAAAATGGCTTCAGATTCAAAATAACTTTATATCCAGATGAAACACTTTAGTTGAAGCAGACATTTCTCAGTTAATAATATTTTCAAGACCAAAACATGATTTCCCCACAAAGTATACACACACAGACGCACAACCATCTTTTCACAAGACATGCAGTCTTCTATCCAGCTAGGTCATGGCAGCTGTAAGTATAACCTTCTTCACCACTCCAGGATACAGTTTCTTCATCTGTAAAGTGGGCTCATTAAGGTTATCTAATTCAGAGTTCTTGGGAGGATGAAGTGAAACAATGAATGTAATTCACATAGCACAGCACCATATACCAGGAAAACACTAAGTATATATTAGTGATTACTATCACACATATTTCTAAAGATATCTGAACACATTTAAGAATCATGATGCACATCTTTAGAAATATTTCCCAAATGGATGCATTATTTTTAACCCATAGACTTTTTGCCCAATAATCTAAGAAAAACACAGATTTTATTCATATTATAATAATATTTATTGCACTGCAATTCCTTTTTTGTGTGTGGAAAGATCTATATAAAAAAACAGTAAAAAAATTATAACTACAATAATAATAAATGAGAGTAATAATAACACCTTCCAGATATTAGCAGTCTATGTGTCCTCACAAAAGTCTTCAAACAAATAAAACAAACATTGTTAATATCCTGCTGTCCTCCCTACCAATGCACACATATTCTTTTAATAACAGGTAAGAAATTTGAGGCTCTAAGAGATAAAGATAAAATTATATAGCAAATTATTGAGGTTAACACACGAAATAGAATTTTCATCCAGATTCTGTAATTTTTCATCTACCACTCTTACCACTATGTTATGCTATTTGAAATCTTCTTTCTTAGTATATTAGAATACATTAGGGTTATTTAGAAAATCCTTTTAATTATGACAATGTTTGTAAAATTGCGATATATATAGATATAGGTATATATATGTATAAAGTTATAAATATATAGATATATATAGAAATAGATATATAGATATATAGATATAGATATATAAATTCCCTTCCTGAAGAAGTAGAAAATTTGAGCATACTGATTACCAGCAATAAAATTGAATCAGTAATCAAAAATTCCCAAAAAACAAAATTCCAGGACTAGATGGCCTCACCGGTGAATTCTACCAAACATTTAAGAACAGTTAATACCTATTCTTCTCAAACTATTCCAAAAAATAGGAGAGGAAGGAAAACTTCCAAATTAATTCTATGAGGTCAGCATTATTCTAATAACAAAACCAGTTAAAGACACTAAAAAAAGAACTACCGGCCAATATCTCTGATGAACATAAATGCAAAAGTCCTCAACAAAATATTAGCAAACCAAATCCAACGATACTTTAAAAAAGTCATTCACCGCAATCAAGCAGGATTTACTCCTGGGATGTAAGGGTGGTTCAGTATTCACAAATCAGTCAGTGTGATACATGACATCAACAAGAAAAAGAATAGAACCGTATGATCATTTCAATAGATGCAGAAAAAACATTTGATAAAGTGCAACATCCATTCATGATAAAAACTCAACAAAGTAGGTTTGGAGGGAACATACCTCAACATAATAAAGGCCATTTATGAAAAACACACATCTCACATCATAGTCATGGTGGAACACTGAGAGCTTTTCCTCTCAGATTAGAAAAAGACAAGGATGTCCATTCTTAACACTTTTATTTGACATAGTACTGAAAGTTCTAGCCACAACAATCAGACAACAAAATGGAATAAAAGGCATCCAAATTGTCAAGGACAAAGTAAAACTTTCACTATTTGCAGATACATGATACTATATGTAGAAAACCCAAAAGACTCCAACAAAACTACTATAACTGATTAATAAAATCATTAAGGTTGCAAGATACAAAATCAGTGTGCAGAAATCGGTTACATTTCTATACACTAAAAATGAAGAAGCAGAAAGAGGAATTAAGGGAACAGTCCCATTTACAATTGCACCAAAAATAAGATACCCATGAATAAACCTATCCAAAAAGGTAAAAGAGGTCTTTTACTCTGAAAACTATAAAACACTGATGAAAGGAATTAAAGCTGACATAAAGAAGTGGAAATACATTTCATCCTCATTGATTGGGAGAACAAATATTGTTAAAATGTCCATCCCATCCAAAGCAATCTACACATTTAATGCAATCCCTATCAAGATACCAATAGCATTTTTCACAGAACTAGAACAAATAATCCTAAAACTTGTATGGAACCACAAAAGACCTCGAATAGCCAGAGCAGTTTTGAAAAGGAAGAACAAAAATGGAGGTATCACAATCCAAGATTTCAAGATAGACTACAAAGCTGTAATAATAAAAACATTATGATACTGGCACAAAAATAGATACATAGATCAAGGAGTGAGTAAAGCCCAGAAACGAACCCACAATTATATGATCAATTTATCTTCAACAAAGGAGGCAAGAATATGCAATGGGAAAAAGACAGTCTCTTCAACAAATGGTGCTGGAAAAACTGGACAGCAACATGAAAAGGAATGAAACTGGACCACATTCTTATACCATACACAAAAATAAACTCAAAATGGATTAAAGGACCTAAACATGAGACCTGAAACCATAAAAATCCTAGAAGAGAGCACAGGCAGTAATTTCTCTGACATTGACTGTAGCACCATTTTTCTAGATTTGTCTCCTAAGGCAAGGGAAACAAAAGCAAAAATAAACTATTGGGACTACGTCAGTATAAAAAGCTTCTACACAGCAAAAGAAACCCATCAACAAAACAAAAAGACTACATATTGAATGTGAGAAAATATTTACCAATGATAAATCTGATAAGGGGTTAGTATCCAAAATATACAAAGAATTTATACGACTCAACACCAAAAAACCCCAAATAATCCAATTTAAAATGGGCAGAAGACATGTACAGAAAATGTCTTTGAGGAAGACCTACAGATGGCCAATAGACACATGAAAAAATGCTCAACATCACTCCTCATCAGGGAAATGCAAATCAAAACTATAATGAGATACCACCTCACACCTGTCAGAATGACTAAACTCAAAAACATAAGAAACAATTGTTGGTGAGGATGTGGAGAAAAAGGAACCTTTGTGCACTGTTGGTGGGAATGCAAACTGGTGCAGCCACTGGGGAAAACAGTAGGGAGATTCCTCAAAAAATTAAAAATAGAATTACCATAGGATCCAGTAATTCCACTACTGGGAGTTTACCCAAAGAAACAAAAACACTAATTTAAAAACCCCTATGTTTATTGCTACTTTATTTACAATAGTCAAATTATGGAAGTAGCCCAAGTGTCTATCAATAGACAAATGGATAAAGAAAAAGTATATATATGGAATGTGTATATATATATATATATATATATATATATATATTCCATTGTTTGTAGATTGGAAGGAGATATATATATATATATATATATATATATATATATATATATATACAAACAATAGAATGTTACTTAGCCATAAAAAAGAATGAGGTCTTGCCATTTGCAACAATATAGATGGGCCTAGAAAATATAATGCTAAGAGAAATGAAGGGTATAATGCTAAGTGAAATAAGTCAGTCAGAGAAAGACAAATACCATATGATTTCACTCATATTTGGAATTTAAGAAATCAAACAAAGAAAAAAAGAGACAATCAAAAAATCAGGCTCTTAACTATAAAGAACAAACTATTGGTTGCCAGAGAAGTGGGTAGGAGGATGGGTGAAATAGATGAAGGAGATTAAGAGCACACTTATAATGAGCACTGAGTAATGCATAGAATCATTCAATCACTATATTGTACACCTGAAATTAATATAACACTGTATGTTAATTATACTGGAATTAAAAAAAAACAGGAATAGTAGAAATAAGTATAGAAATTATATTGAAAACAATGTAATTAACATTTTCATAAAGCATAATTTAATTTTAAAGTATGATATCTCAAATACACATTGTTTGAATTTATTGGGAAAAAAGCGTATACTTACTGTGATGAGCCCTGACTAATGTATGGAATTGTTGAATCACTATATTGTACATCTGAAACTAATATATCACTATGCATTAATTATACTGGAATTAAAAAAAAAAGAAAAACAGAAATTAACCCCTTACCTTAAACAATAAATTTCCTATCTCATCAACAGGATTATTCAATAAATTAAAAACAATTTCTCAACATTCAAAATATACTATGCCACATAAAATCTACTCTCTTATAAAACCGTATTGCTCCAATATACCTTCCTGGTGGTTCATAATTCAGACTATCCTTTCTATAGTATTGATTGAATACCTTTTACATGCCAGACACTGTGCTAAGCACTGCAGATTCAAGGTCGTAAAGAATGATTCCTATTCTCACTGACCTTATAAATACCAATATTTAAAATTGATATGGATAATAGGAAGGCTAAGTCTCAATGTGGTTAAGGGCCATGACAGGAGAATTGCAGAACTATGAGAATACACCAGAGAAACATAAAACCCCTACATGCAAAGGCATGGATCTCCTCTACGCGTGTAGGTTGTGGTCGGGGAAAATGCCCCCGTTATAAGAAAGACCATCAGCAAAAATATAAATGCTGGAAGAATTCAAGAAAGTATAATGTGGCTTTGATATAAAGTAAAAGATATCTAAAAATGAGAATGAAGCCATTGGCTGGACTGTGACATTGGACAGTGGGGCCTTATAGACTTCATCCTAATAGCAGTGGGATTCTGTGGACAGATTTTAGGCTTGGGAAGGACAAGATTAAATTTTCGATTTAGAAAGACCAATGTGGCCACAGTGTGGAGGATGGTTTGGGAAAGGGGGGAACATCATAGATGACTGTTATTTTTAACAGTTTAGAGATTTTTGTGATAATCCTGGGAAGTTGTTATGGCTACCTGAATGTGACTAGTTGTAGTAGAGAGGGAGAGAAGTGAATGGGCTTGACAGATGTTTAGGAGACAAAAGGGATGGGAATTGGGAGACTAGAAGTGGAGTGTAGGAGAGGTAACTTTGTTCAGGATGACACTCCGATTTCTTGTTGGATACTGGGATAGATGGTAGATACAAACACAGAGACAGGGCATTTGGAAGGAGAAGATGATTTCAGAAAGGAAAGTTCAGTTTGTGCCATGTTGTTCCTGAAGTACCTGTTGGAGTCCAATGAAAGATACACAGGAGGTAGCTGAATATAGTTCCTGAATCTCTACATAGAATCTAGGTTGGAGATATAGCCCGCAGATTAGAGTTGAAACTAGCGAAGGGAGAGGAGAAAAGGAGCTAGAAGAGAATTCACTTTGACACAAAGAATTTTGGAGGACATACAGAGGAAGTGAATTCCATGAGGGATGCTCAAAAGCAACAGTCAGCGATGAGACCCAGGGCAGTATAGTATGTGGAAGCCTGGAGGGAGTTTGAAGAGAGAATAGTCACAGTATCAAATGCTGCTCAGAAGTCAAGTTACAAAAGTAGAAGGAAGGAATGTTGCTTTCTCACTTCTGACATTTCCTTCCAGTTAGAGGGAGCTAAAGTATTCTAACTGCCTAGTATCCTATGCTACTTTTCCTTCTCTTCCTGGGAAGTGGGGTGATTTATCTGATTGATAAATTTAGAAAGAGTAAATTGGGCATGTATAGTCTGGATCAGCCCATTTTCCTGCGTGGGAATGAGCCTGTCCACTGAGAGAATAAAGTGACCTCCTTTCTACGGACACATCTGGACACTCTCCCAAAGAAGCCTAGAGGGAGGCAGAAGCTGGAGATCAAGAGTAAGAAAGAATATTTGAAATGAGACCCCTGGATAAAGGTATTCATTCCATTAGAGGAAGGAGTGGCCTAAAGTAACAGGCTCCCGCTTTGTGACAGGAGCCAAAGGACAGATGATGGGTTCCAATTCATATTTGGTACTTGGAAAGCAAGCATCTTCCTGCCTAGTGGTTTGTATTTGTTCTAAAATTTAGAGAATAGGACATCCCCCTGAGATTGAGGCAGAAGGATGGGATAGGTTTAATAAGAGTGGTAAAGATTTGAAGAAGCAAGCATAACACAGTCAAAGAAACCTGGATAAGAATACAGAGACCTTCCATCAGCACAGAACATTCAGGCCTTCACAGTCTATGCAAATGGAATTTTCTCTCATTCTCAGCAGTTGGGAGAAGGTCTAGATTTGCAAAGAACCTTGGGTGGGGCTTTTCCAGACAATTGGTGAATAAAGACTGTGAAACAAGTGGTCTCAGGACTGTCAGAGAGACAGTAAAGTGATAGATAATTGAGTCTAACTTGGCAGGAAATGGACTTAGAAGCAAGAGCCCATAGGTCAGAGGGCAGATAAAATGGGAATTCCCCAGTGTGAGTGAGAAGACAAGTGTTGGGGTCATAGAAGAGAAGTATGAATATCTTATGTTAGAAGTAGAGAAGCTTGAGAAAGACAGGCTCTATGATACAGCCATGGAATTTGTGGTGAAGTAGAACATAGATAAGAGACATTTACAGTTAAGAATTTGAGAAACTGACTTTAGAGTCCTGAAAGTTGCAGCCACCTAGGGTATGATAGGAATCTGCATGAAGATAACAAAAGTAAAAATGGAACTAGTCAGTCAATGAATGGAGTGAAGAGACGAGTTGGTTGAATCCAGGAATGTGATATGTAGATGGCAATAGAGCTGGATGGCTTGAGAGCAAATGCAATAGGAGAATTTTTTTAATGTTTATTTATTTGTTTTTGAGAGAGAGAGAACACAAGCAGTGGAGGGGCAGAGAGAGAGGGGGAGACACAGAATCCGAAGCAGCCTCCAGGCTCTGAGCTGTCAGCACAGAGCCTGGCACTGGGATCGAACTCAAGAACCATGAGATCATGACGTGAGCCGAAGTCAGATGCTTAACAGACTGAGTCACCCAAGTGCCCCAAAAAGAGAATTTAGATAAAGGTGGAGGAGGGGTTATCTAGAACTGTCAATGAAGTTTAAAGAAAAAACTGACCTTACCTCTTGACATAAGATACCTGGGGTGTAGGAGACAAAATACTCACCTTATGAGAAGGTGGCGTGTATCCTTGTAGAGGAGCCTGGAGGGGAATGGGATGAGTGGAAGGAACTTTCCATAAAAATTTGAAGAACAGTTGGCTTACATACACATGTGTATTTTTAAATTCAATATCTGCGTGTGCCCATAAACATTGTATAAATAGATAAGCATGTCCAGATAGGCAAAGATAAATACTAAAATATTAACAGTAGATATCTTAGAAAGGTAGTATTATGATGAACTTGTCCTCTATAGTTTTCTGTAAACTTCCTAATTCTTTACAATGAGTATATACTACTTGTAAAACCAGAAAAGTAATGCTAAGGTTTTTTTTAAGTTTATATTTATGAGTGTCCATAACAATACCATGAATAAGACTGGTGACTTTAACTTTGTTTTAACTAAGTCAAAAGCACTTGATATGCATGTAAACCACATAAGGGTATATGATAAATGCTATCCAAATAGAACATATTTATATGTGCTTGTAAATCACTCAGGGGATGTATTACATTTAGTAGTTATAATCATAAAATAACTAAAATTATTTGCATTTTTTGGTTAACCTATTCTTTTTCTTTGTATACTTCTAGTTTCCAAATCCCTTAATTATTTGAATATGCTAAGCCATCCTTCAGATAATAAACTTGACAAGTCCACTTCAGGTGCTTTGTCAAAACATTCTTCATTTTTTATGGTCATCAGGATGGAGATGGGGATGCTCCCTAATTAATGAAAACCATTCATTTAAACTCAATCTAGATTAAGTGTCTGCTGAGTATTGAGTGCTAATGAACATAGCTTATTACAGAATTAACCCAGAAATTGAAAACTTGTTGTTCCTGACCTTTGCTATCATGGCATCTGGATCCCAGCATTTTGCTATTGTATCACAAATTCCCCATTCTCTTTTTCATGTATGACATCTATTTTCTTTTTCTTTTTGGATGAACAGAATTATATCACTCTGGGTTTACCTTTCCATTATAGAGGTTTTTTTCTTTAAAGAAGCTGTAAAGCATAAAAATTTTAATTTATATTTTATAATATACATTCATTAGAAAAATATAATTAAATTAATGATTCACAGAAACAGGGACTTAACCACAGCAGATCAAATAGTTAATTATTTTCTAGGGCTTCCTCTTCCTTTATCAACCAAATTCTGAATTCTTACCATTCCTCTTATATTCCTGATTCAGTATTTTCCTCAAATCTCCTCCAATTACTACCAGTCCATTGAATTTTATAAGAATTATTCTATTAACTAATTGACATTAAAACATAGACCTATACATTAGCCAGATTTCTCACATAATCATTTGAAGGATGCAATTTACTGAGACTTGAGTGATTTCATTGTCCTCCTCTTATTAATTGAAGATTACTTTCCCTACCATTTGCTTGTCCTTTATTTGGAGGCACGTTCTATTCCGTTCCTCACATTTCGTTGGATGACAGCTAATAAAAGTGTTTTTCTTGTTGAATAAAGCATCATTAAAGTTTCAAATATGTTAGGAGGCACTGATGCTGTCATTGTGAAAAATTTTTAATTCTGTTAACATCTAGAACATACTTTTAAGAGCTCTATTTCCTCTTTTTCCTCATATAAGCATAATCTATTTTACCAGTTTGGGAATATATCAAGCACTGGTTGATGGATTTTGTAACTGAACAGAGAAATGATGAATTTATTAGAATAGTTCACTGCATGATTTTGCAGCTAGATGAATGCTGTAGCTGTATAATTGATGGGCTAAGAAATTTTTTTGTGTTCCGGTTAGTGTATGCATATGTGTGCAGATGTATGCATGTGCCCGTGTATATGTGTACATAGGCACACAACTGGTGTATGTGAGAACACAGGGAAGAGAGAGATCAGTACACATAATACAGAAGGAAAGTTATTTAAACATGTTTTCTCAATTCATTTTAAAACTAAATTAATCTCACTTCCTGCCATTACATTAATTCACCGATCACAGAACAAAGAAAAATATTTTAGCTCAAATATAAATAGTTCTCTAGGATATTAAAAATGCATATATGCCATATAATTGAATTGTATTTTTCCCTTGGTCTTGCATTTTTTTTCTTCCTTATAGAAGTCATTATCCATTTATTTTCACTCTTTCAAATTCCGTAGACTTTTTGCAAAATCCACGTACTTAGCTTTTTTTTTAAGTCATCCTTCCAAACCAATCATTCTATTCACTGTAGCCTAAGCATGTGCATCGGATTTCCTTGTTGAGTGTTCATTTGCATTTGTATGCTGTTAGGCAGAATTCTAAAGATGGTCCCCCAAGATTCCAGCCCCCTGGTTCTTCAATCAAACATTAGAAAGAGATTTTACAGATGTACAAAGTCCCAAGTCAGCTTAATTTAAAATAAGATTATCTGGGTAGGCCTGACTCACTCAGGTGAGAAGCTGATTGAGTTGAGTTTCTCTGGATGTGCAGAAGTCAAAGACATCTGCATCTGCTAGCCTAAAGGAAGAAGGAATAAAGTACCATGTTGTGGGGTGGCTTGTGAGTATGAGGCCTGTAAGAGGTGACAGCCACCCCTGCCTGACAGCTAGCAAGACAATGGGGCCTCAGTCCTATACCCAGAAGGAAACAAATTCTGGCAGTAACCATTGTGTTTGGAAAAAGACCCAAGCCTCAGATGGGCACTGTACAGGCTGGTCCCTTGATTTCAATGTGTTGGAACAGAGCAGAGAACACTGCCATGCTACAGTGGACTTCAGGTGTACAGAACTGTGAGACAACAGGTGGTATTGTTTTAAGCCATAGAATCTTAGCTAATTGTTGTGGCAGCAAAAGAAAAATAACACATACGTACAATTATTTAATGTTCTCTCTTATTTATGAATGAAACTTAAAATATCTTAACTGCAGGAATTATTACTTAACTAAATTTGTGTACATATGAAACAAAGTGATCAAAAATTCTAGTAACTGACTAACTGTGTTTAAACAATAATTATCTTGATTATATACCACATTTTATTCACAGACACCATCATTGTTGCTATCATAGAATCGAAAGTGTCATTTTGGGGACGCCGGGTGGCTCAGTCAGTTAAGAGTCCAACTGTTGATCTCAGGTCAGGTCTTAATCTCAGGGTTTTGAGTTCAAGCCCTTCATTGGGCTCTGAGCTGGACATGAAGCCTGCTTGAAAAAAAAAAAAAAAAAAAAAAAAAAAAGCATTTGCTTTTAACAATGCTCCCAGAAGGAGGGAGAAGAAAAGGAAAAAAAAAAAAAGACCATTTTAACAAATTGTTTGATCCTCTGCTCTTAGGCCCTCATCTCCTGGTATCCAGTTTATTTGTGTTGTGCTCCCATTTTCTGGGTAGGCATGTGGGGCACCTGTAACTTTCTTTAGAGAACTGTTGCGCTACTGGATAAAGCAGAAGTGCTGGGAACTGATGTGCCCTGCGGCAGGCCCAGAGCCAATGGCTGTGTTGGGTGGGAGTTTGAAAGCTCAGCGCCCTTGCCTAAAACAGAAAAAAACAAAGAAAAGCACTGGTGTCATTCCAGTTCCAGAGAACAGCGTGGAATCAGGCTGAGGCTAATAACATTGACTAAAAATCCCGCACTTATTTAGGATGATTGATTCCCTGTTCTGCTTTCACTACCCCTTACTTGTATTTCCTGGAAGCATTTCCTTAATTAATCACATATCATTGAATCCTCACCTAAAAATCAGTTTATAGACTCTCCCAGTGAAGGAAAATACAAAATGAGCAAACAAAACAAGCATTATCCATTCAATTATTTCCATTCAATTATTTATAAAAGGTAAGGGATTGATGATAATAAAGATGAAAATAGAATTTTATCTCAGAGGATCAAATGGGAATAAATATACTGATAGGTTGTTTTCTTTTGTTTTGATATATGTATTTTTTTTTTACAAAAATCAATTCTTGACGATGATCACATTTGATTTCAGATTCTTCTCAGAGTAAAGAATAACAAACATAGGAAAAATTGGTCATATTCTTCTATGAAGCACATGATACAGGAATCATATAAGTTACATAGCATAGCTATATGGGCACTTCAAACATTGGTGTCATGAATATTAAAAATATATTAAAACAAGAGAAAGACAAATGCCATATGATTTCACTTATATGTGGAAAAAAAACCCACAATGAATAAACAAACAAAAAATAGAACCAAGCCTATAAATACAGAGAACATACTGATAATTGTCAGAGGGGAGAGGAGAGGGGGATGGGCCAAATGGCTAAAGGGGAGTAGGAGATACAGGCTTCCAGTTATGGAATGAATAAGTCACAGAAATAAAAAGTGCAGCATAGGGAATATAGTCAACAGTTTTGTAATAGTGTTGCATGGTGAGAGATGGTAGTTACACTTGTGGTGAGCATAGCATGACTATAAAGTTATTGAACCACTATGTGATAAACCTGAAATGAATGTAACACCATGTGTCAACTCTACTAATATATATCTATATCTATATCTATATCTATATCTATATCTATATCTATATCTATACTATATCTATATCTGTATCTATATCTATACTTATATATATATATATATTTAGATATATATAAACAGAAAGGTACCCTGTAGTTGATAATACTAATACTCTATTTTAATAAAAAGATTTCCTAGAAAATATGATCCTCATTCAGAAAACAGTGGTAATGGATTCCCTATTTCCCTATGCTAATCCAAACAGAATGGAACACTAGCAGTAGGATCTTTACTATACAAATATTTAATGTAGAGTGACAGTGAAATAAGAACACATTCTGACATTAAGGATTTCAATACCATTCTGGAATTTAAATATCAATCTCAGGCATTAATGATTTAGAACAGTTTCACAGAGCATAAATCAAGGTGGACACTCCTGGTGACAAGAGGGTTAATAATTTGACACAGATGTTAATGAAATTGATGGAAATGAGCTTGTGTGATTCATGCCAGATACTGTGCTGGTTCTTAGGGTGGCTGGTTTGTAGGATCAAGAAATGGGTCAAGTTCCCAAACTGACAAGAACAGCGCAGAACAGCTGTATCACAAGATGAAAAAGAATCCAGATGTTTTCTGCAGCATTATGAAGAAGTGAATGTGTTAACTTGTAAAACAGTCGGAAATTATTATTGCTCTTTTTTACAAACTTCAGGCCACGCATGCAGACCTCTGCAACTTCTCTACATTCCTCCAAGGAATTGCCTAAGGATAGCACTATTTTAGAACCATATAAAAGTAAGAATCATAGTGATAATTGATCTATTTCTATGCAAATCAATTATTCTTATGTTAATACTTTTACTATGATGCATCCTTTTTTGTATAACTTCACTTTGTAACATACTAACCTTTTGTTGGTTTGTACTTTATAGGATTCAAGTTAGTTCATCCAACCAAATCACTTAGCTAATGTCTGCTAAAATTCTAATGATAAGAATCTTTTGGTTTCTAGTATAAGTCAGTATACAATAAATGCCATTGATGCACAGCTGGGATGACAGTTCTAATATCATAATTCCAAAAATTTACTTCTGTAATGCCAATGTTTTCACAGCATGGATGTTCTCAATCTCCTATGAAACTTGGAAAGCTATAGTTAATGGACGCTGCCTTTAGATCTCCCATGCCTGAGATTTTTTTTTAACATAAATAATGTAAGAAGGGATTAAAGTATAAAAATTGAAATATATTTCAAGTCACATCAGTAACACATGGTTTCTGAATGAAATTCAAAAGCTATATAAATCAGCAAGTCATTTTACACTGCTGTTATGAAATTCTGATTAGTTTTATTTTTATCTATAGAATTTATCATTTTTAACATATTATTCTAATGTCTATGTAAATCTTAACCAAAAATTGTGTATTGGTGAAAACGAGACAACAATATATACAAGCCCCTGAAGACTCCATCAAAAAAACTACTGAAACTAATAAATGAATTCAGTGAAGTTGCAGGATACAAAATTAATATACAGAAATATAGTGCATTTCTATGCACTAATGAACTATCAGAGAACTTAAGAAAACAATTCTACTTACAATTACATCAAGAAGAATAAAATATCTAGGAATAAATTTAATTAAGGAGATGAAAGACCTATACTCTGAAAACTATAAGACATTGATGAAAGAAACTGAAGATGACACAAATAAATGGAAAGATATACTGTGCTCATGGATTAGAAGACTTAATATTGTTAAAATGTCCATACTACTGAAAACAATCTACACATTCAATGCAATCCCTTTCACAATATCAGTGGCATTTTTCACAGAACTGGAACAAATAATCTTAAAATTAGTATGGAATCACAAATAGCTCCAAATAGCCAAAGGAATCTTGAGAAAGAAGAACAAAGCTGAATGCATCCTGATCCTGTCAATGGCCTGTCCCATTCCTCCCCTGCCCCTCACCTCAGTTCTTGAGTTCAGCCAAGAAAGAATTCAGAGCCAAACTCTCAAGTAAGCAAGAGTTTAATAGTTAAAGCGAAAGTACACCCTCAAGGAGGACAAGTGGGCAAATGCAGAGATGGCAACTACATGGGGAGGGTCAGGGTGGTCTCTCCTTTTTATGCCTGCAAGGGTTATGGGTCATAGCTAGGGCCGTCTCTGACTGGGGTTCCTCCAATCATCTAAGGGTCTCCTCCTACAGGTCAGACAGGGAAGTTTTTGGCCCTACTAGTCCTTACCAGAACTGTCATGGCAGCCATCCCCCACAAGGGGATCAAAACTGCAATGTAAATGTATTATTAGGAACCTATAGGTTACTGTAGGGCAGAAGTTACAGGGAAAAGTCCATGTGTGTTCCCTGGGGTTTTTCCCAGCTGTTTGAAACTTGGTTTCTGCCCTAACAGTTGGAAAAACATCTGTTCCCTGCTCATACCTGGCTAAGTGCCTATCAATTCCTGATTGTAAACTATAATACAAAGTTGTAGTAAATAAAACAGTATGGTACTGGCCCAAAAATAGACATAGTTTAATAGAACAGAATAGAGAGTCCAGAAATAAACATACTCTTATACAGTGAATTAATCTTCAGCGAAGGAGGCAAGAACATACAACGGTGAAAAAAAACATCTCTTCAATACATGGTATTGGGAAAACTCCACCACTTTCTTACACCATATGCAAAAATAAACTCTGAAACGGACTAAAGATTTGGATGTAAGACAGGAAGCCATAAAATTCCAAAAAGAAAACCTAGGTATTAAGTTCTTGGACATTGCTCTGAACAGTATTCTTTTTGGATCTGTCTTCTCAGGCAAGGACAACAAAAGCAAAAATAAACTTTTGAGAAGATATCAAAATAGAAAGCTTCTGCACAGTGAAGGAAAGTGTCAACAAAACAAAAAGGCAGCCTACTGAATGGGAGAAGATATTTGCAAATGATATATCCCATAAAGGGTTAAAATCTAATATATACAAAGAACTTATACAACTCAACATCAAAACCCACACATAATGCAATTAGGAATGGGCAGAAGACCAGAATACACATTGCTCCAAGGAAGATATACAAATGGCCAACAGACATATGAAAAGATACTCAACAGCACTAATCATCAAGGAAATGAAAATCAAAATCACAATGAGGTATCACCTCGCACCTCTCAGAATGGCTATTATCAAAAAGGCAAGAGATAATAAGTGTTGGTGAAGATGTAGAGAAAAGGGAACCCTTGTACATTCCCTGGTGGTAAGAATGCAAAATTGTGCGGGCACTGTGGGAAATAGTATGGAGATTACTTGAAAAATTAAAAATAGAACTATCACATGGTCCAGCAATTCCTCATCTGAGTATTTATCCTAAGAAAATAAAAAACACTAATTTGAAAGACATAAGCACCCCTATGTTCAATGTAGCATTATCTGCAATAGCCAAGGTATGGAAGTAACCTAAGTGTGCATTTATAGATGAATGGATAAGGAAGAAGTGGTATGTGTACACACACAGCACACACACATATATAAAGGAACATTACTCATTCGTAAAAAAGAATGAAATCTTGGGGTGCCTGGGTGGCTCAGTCGGTTGAGTGTCCAACTTCAGCTCAGGTCATGATCTCGCAGTTGATGAGGTCAAGCCCTGTGTCAGGCTGTGCCCTGACAGCTCACAGCCTGGAGCCTGCTTCAGATTCTGTGTCTCCCTCTCTCTCTGCTCCTCCCCCGCTCATGCTCTGTCTCTCTCTGTCTCAAAAATAAAGGTAAACATTTTTAAAAAATTGAAAAAAAGAATGAAATCTTGCCATTCACAATAACATGGATGAACCTAGAGGGCATTACGCTAAGTGAAATAAATTAGAGAATGACATACTGTATAATTTCACTTATATGCAGAATCTAAAAAACAAGACCATCAAACAAACAAAAAAGAAACAAACTCATGGATACAGAGAACAGTTTGGTGGTTGCCAGAGGGGAGAAGTGTGAGAGGATGGGCAAAATAGGGGAAGGGGATTGGAAGGTACAAACAGCAACAACAAAAAAAACAAGACAACAAGCCCAAAATGGAATTGCTTAGGCTAACCACTACATCATCAGAGATTCAATTACAATTTTGGCTTTCCCAAAAATGGAATTTTGAACCTGTCAATCAGAATCCGTTTGGAGGTGCCTGGGTGGCTCAGTCGGTTAAGCATCAACTCTTGATTTCAGCTCAGGTCATGATCTCACAGTTTTTGAGTTTGAGCTCTTCATCGGGCTCTGCACCGACAAAGCACAGCCTGCTTGAGATTCTCTATCTGCCTCTCTCCCTTTCTCTCTCTCTCTCTCATTCTCTCTCTGTCTCTCTTTCTCTCTCTCCGAATAAATAAATGAACTTTAAAAAATTTTAAAAAAAGAAAAAAACCACTAGATCCACACTGGTAGGTAATCTGACTGTTAGACTCCTGCCATCCCCTAAAGTAATGTAACCTTGCAACAACCTACATACTTTTTTGCCTGGTATAAATCTCTTGTTCCCAATCCCCTCAGCCTACAAAAACCTTTCATTTTGTACAGCTCCTCGGAGCTCCTTTCCTTTTGCTAGATTAGAAGCTGCCTGATGTATCAATCATTGAACAAAACAAATAAGATCTTTAAAATTTACTCAGTTGAATTTTGTTTTTTAACAGTGTAGAGATACTAATATTGTCTTTCAATGATTAGTAGGTAATCAATGCATAATCTGTGGATAAAACATTGACACTGTGTGAACATCCCTTTCTTTATCAATCTTTCACCAAATGGATAAACATTTTTGCCCTTTACATCTGTTACTGTCTCAATTCTATATTCCAGTTCTCCCTACTGCTGGATAGTGGAGAAGTCACTGTCTACCATAAAAGGGAAAGCAGACAAAAATATTTAAGTGAAAAAAATAAGGTAATTCAATCAAGAACTTTAAGTACACCATAGACTATAACCAATAAAATACAAGTGATAGTTTTAAGAACCATAATTTTGAAACTGTGTAACATGATGATCATTGAAGGGTAGCAGAGTATGCTACTCCCCAAATATGCCTCTTTGGCTTAAGGGTTACTTTTAGCTGATTAATTTTGAAGAAAAGCAGACACTGTAGAACCTCTAAAAACAGAATAAAATTTACTCTTTTGTAAGAGACATTTATACTTGTAAAGGCAATCTCCATTTGTAAAGGTGTCTCTCTCTGTACCAGAAAGACAAGAATGACTCTAAATCTCCAGCAACTCTTATCATTTGAAAAGGCACAGCCTTAAATCTCCATTTTAATTCTTACCCTTATTTATTGTGCTTTGCCTAAAAACCTCCTGAAACTGCCCTCCCCAACATCTGTCTTTTGCCTTTAGCTGGAGATGGTATTTAAGGTGGGCCATTTGGGGAGTTAGTAATTTGACCTGGATACTCCTATAGTATACTGGTGGTATACATGTTATTAAACTTCTATTTCTGTTCATCTGTCTTTTATTCCAGGGGGTCTCACCCAAGAAAACTGAAAGGTAGAAGGAAAATAAGTTTTCCTTCTATATACCATATCTAAAACAATTAGAGTCTCCTTATTCATCACCTCATTCTTTAGCAGACGAATATGAACACTCAAATCTCAAATGTCTGGGCCTGTCTCCGTCGTTAGTGAAAATAAAAGACTATTATCCTTGTCTTCACAAATTATTTTAGGGATGGAATTTTGAAGAGTTATATTAAATTTCTTTGATAAATGGCATTTCCGTTGCCGGATGAAATACTGTGACGTCGTTGTAATGATATGCCTAGTGCCATAAAATTATTTTGTTATATATGTCTTTATGATTGTAACTAAGTTTATGTGCCTACATATATTATTGGTAAATGGACCTATGTTCAAAAAGCAGTTCTACTGAAAATGGATCTAATTCATAGAAACTGACATAGTGAAGGAGAGGGGCAAGGAGTCATAGTGTGGTTTCTAGGATCAAGTTCCTCTAATTTTGATGTGGTTGCCTGCCTAAACCTTTCTCTTCAAGTCTGCTAGACCAAAAGTTACGTGTTGGCAGAGCTGGTTGTGGCTATGACGGGTTAAAGAAAGAATTTACTGCTAACACTCCTTGGGATTAATGACCTACAGCTCTATTTATAGAGCTGAATAAAGTGAAAAATAGGAGAAAAAGAAGAAAAGATGCTGCATCAGCCCTTAGAAATTGCTACTCATTGTGAAACCTACTACTGCCAACATAACCATCTAAAACAAGTGCTTTTTACTCTCCATCTAGTATTAAGTAAAGACTTACAATCAATGGAATAATTTTGAAAGACTGTACTTGCTTCAGAGAAAGCTATTCCAGAAAACGGACTTCCTTTAGCAAACTTTCTAAAGCAGCTTATACTATTTATACCTAGCCATATTTCTTAATTTAATAACTGGTAATAAGATTATTTGTATCTAACCTTATTGACATAAAAACATTTAATTATTTTGTTTATTTAAATATCTTATGTAGTGGTGTCTTGGTGGCTCAGTCGATTAAGCGACCAACTCTTGATTTCAGCTCAGGTCATGATGTCAGGATTGTGAGATAGAGCCCCGTGTCAAGCTCTGCACTGGACATGGACCCTGCTTAAGATTCTCTCTCTCCTCTCCTTTTGCCCCTCCCCCTGGTCCCATTCTTTCTCTCTCTAAAAAATAAATAAATAAAATTTATAAATATATATATCTACTGTTTACTATAGCTAGCATATTTTGTTGATTAGGTCAATCTATGGGACAAGTGAATTTTAATGCCAGTACTCTACTTTATATATTTATGAAAGTGCAGCTTGTCAGGGAGCAAGAATTCCTATCCCATTCAAGGGAGACTCTCTGGACTGAGAATCAAATTGACATGAGACAGAGTAACAGGAGAAAATCAAATTTAATAGCATATGTATGGAGAATCCTCATAAACATGGGAGTTCCAAAGACAGTAATGCAAAATGAAATATATATGTCATCCTGAACTAAGGAGAAGGGGTAGGGGTCTGGGACTTCAGAGGGAAGGAATACAATTCACAAGACAATAAGAAGAGCAAATGTTTGGTAATTAGATGTTTGCCCTGCCATACAAATGTCACTCAGATAAAATTTATCTCAGGTAAAATTTATCTCAGCCAATAAAGCTTATTCTGGGAAAGATCCCCAACTTAGATTCTTCTATGTAGTTAAGGGAGGGACAAAAGTTTGTCTTGTACTGGTAGGGTCTTGACTTCCTTCAGCTCAGAATAGTCTTTGGGCCATTGTGGCCCATCTTGGGTCTGCTTACTCTGGGCCCCTACAAGCTCATCCATGATGTTGCGACACACAAGAATGTCTGTATCACATGTGAGGACATCAAAAGTTTGTTTTTTTTAGTCAGTGATAAACTTCTAGAGCTTGAATTTCTTTATTTATTTCTAATGAATCAAAGACCCAAGGTTTCCTATCATAACGTAACTGTTATTCATTGTGTTTCAATATCCTTCAAAAAGGGGAACAGGAGTAGAGTTATAGCTACTCTTCTGGACATTGCAATAACCCAGAATATGTGTTGTCTCAAACCCAAAATGCCACTGTATTTATGAACATGAATATTTCTAGACTAAATGTTATTGAATTAATCTAGTGCCCTAAAATGGTTTTAAAGTATGATCTAAGTATGCTTATTAAGTCCTTGCAAGTGAATATCTTCCAATGATTTTATGATAGCAGGATAAGATCTTAGGACATGTCTTTAGACCATGTAAAAGTTCCATAAATATTCAAATGTATAGAAATATGTGTCCACTATCAAAACTATAAATTTGTATAAATTATTTTCACATAAATACTTTCACTTGTTGGATAACCAATAATCTGGTAAGAGAAACAGAGAATTCAATTTCTATAGAGCATTTGAGAAACTGGAAAATGTCTATTAGGGCCTACTTTCACTGTTTTAAATTAGTACCTTTGATTAATATCTATCAATGCATATTTTCTTTTCAGGAGAATAGACCTATAGAAAAAAATCTGTAATCTATTGTTAAACACAGTTTAAAGTACTGTTTCTAGGAATGAATTGTGGCAAAATTAAAAAACAGCCATTCCCTAGACCTACTTAAGTTTGGGCAGAAGTCAAATTTATAAACTTTTTGATTTAATGAATATATATATAAATAAATACAATTATAAAAATATACAAGTACAAAACATTCAGAATAGTATAGAGATTACAAAATAGTAAAGTACAAAATAGTAAATAGCACGATTAACAACCAAAAAGTAGAACTTTTATATATGGCAAATTACTCTGGTAATGCAATTAGCCTTATAATGCCTAATAAGGCTGAGTCGAAAATTTATTTGTAAACCATAGGGACCATTAGCTGTTCTGCTATTTACATCTTTAATGGTTAATTCCAAAGAATTCTGAGCAGAGGCAATAGTCATTAAATATATTATGTGAATCAACATCCGCAGCCTGCTGATAACCAAAAACTAAAACTCCCACAGTGATGGCATGAACCCATATAAACACAGAAAGTTCATTTTCATTAAACCATTCTTTAGAAATATGTAATGTACTTATTTCAGAAGATAGCTATGAACTAGCTAAAACATAGCCTAGGTGATTTTTATAGGTCATTTCCATTTTATCTCTTAGAAGATTTCTGGATGTTTTTCATGGGCATAAAGAAAGAAGGGATAGCTATGTTTTGAAATATGTGGAATCAATCTATTGTAATTCAGGGATTTTTATAAACAGTAACAGGGACTAAGGTCATAGCTGGTCATACAAGTTATTAAAGGAAGCCATCGATACCATGTAAAGGTGGAATTACTTCCGATGGAATTACTTGTTAAAATGTATTTCCTTAATCATCTGGTTAAATCACCATGAAATGTGTGTTCTCACTGGTTAGAGCAATGCTAAAGAAAAAATTTTGGTTGAGTATAAATTATTAACTTGAAGGTTAAATATTGATACCTAGACAAGGGAACAACTAAGCCATGATAAAATGACCACAGAGGTTTGGTAAACAACATGGTCTGGCATCACTTTCATACAGAATATGGTTGCCCTGGGTGGGGTCAGCTGGAGGCCCCTAAGAATAAAGGAATGGCTATGAAGGCAAGGGAAAAAGTAAATTAGCCAGGAACTATGATGTGCCAAGTACAGCATAAGGCAGTGTTAGCCTATTTAATACTTCAAAGTTACATGATCTCTTTCAGAATATTCCCATTGTTTTAAGTCCAATTATAGCAAAATAGACATACTTTATTTGTATTACATTGTTTTGAACATTTTACATAAGATATCAATTAAAATGTCTGTAAAACATCTCTGGTCAATATCAATAACAAACTTGTAATGGTAAAATTACTGACAGGTTTCCATAATTTATAAATATGGATCTCTAACTCTAGGCTGAGGAAGGACAGAGAAGGGACTGAAGAAACATAAGAAGCAGTTGAGGGGCACCCGGGTGGCTCAGTCGGTTAAGCATCTGACATCCGCTCAGGTTATGATCTCACGGTTCCTGGCTTCAGGCCCCGTGTAGGGCTCTGTGCTGACACCTCAGAGCCTGGAGCCTGGTTCAGATTCTGTGTCTCCCTCTCTGTCTGTTCCTCCTCTGCCTGTGCTCTGTCTCTCAAAAATAAACAAACATTTTAAAAAATTAAAAAAACAAAAGAAGCAGTTGAGGCACTGTCTATCCTTATGCACAACCAGCAAAACAATAATTTTCCAAATACATGTTTTTAAATATGATCTTATAAATGTCAGTGCCTGCTCCAATAATTAATAAAATGAAAGTTTATTTTCAGGTGTTGATGAATTAAGAGTAACATTTGGTCATGTTTTCTTAAACAACAGAGAATAAAACGAAGTGACTCTAATGTAAAAGGTCTAGGAAATCGTTTGAGGGTAAAAACTCTTGCAGATCTTGAAAAACATGGAACCATCTCTCCTTAGCTTAAAAAAAATCTAAAATAGAGCACAGTGGGCTTCCACGAGTTTGTGGAAGACAGATAAAGACCATTTAGAATAGAATAATGACAAATATCATTGCAAGCATTAAAGTAGAATTCTGAACTATCTTTTGCATTTTAGTAGGGGAGAAATGAATTCAACTTCCTTTCATTGATACTTATTTCTATAGACATATCCAGTAGTGAGAAAGCAAGATGTCCAGCAAAGCACCTGAAAAGGTCAGATTCAGTATCTACAAACAACCATGTGCTGGCTCCAAGATGCAGTTGGAGACTGATTCTCACGGTTACAGGGGACATGTTTTTAAGATCATGGAGCTAACATTTGCTGCAAAACTTAAATATTAGAAGATAAATCCCTTAAAATATGATAAACCCTGAGGTTAACCACAACCACTGTAGTTCTAAATCTCTTTACAGTATCAATTTGGTTTTTCCATCATTCTGGTTTATTTATTTACAGATTGTCCTACTACTGCCATTTTCCCTTTTATAGTCAACTTGCACATAAGTTTCTATTTTTTTTAAGTTTATTTATTTATTTTGAGAAAGAGAGAGAGAAAGAGAGAGTGCACGTGAATGAGTGGGGGAGGGCCAGGGAGAAAGAATCCCAAGCAGGGTCCGGAGTGGACCCAATGTGGGGCTCGGTTCCCCATGAACAGTGAGATCATGACCAGAGCAGAAACCAAGAGTTGGATGTTTAACTGACTGAGCTACCAAGGCACCTTGTACATCAATATTTTATCTGTTCATCTGGCTGGAAGCTCCTTAAAGTAAAAGACCTACACAAAAGACCTACACCTAAAAGATACTTAAAATTTTTGACTACATACATGGATCAAAGATAGATAGATAGACAGAAAGAGTCTGATATCATTCAAGATAAATTTGAACAATTAGGAAATATAACTTTGTAAATATCAGTAGGGACCCCAAAAGTATAATATTCAATCCTTAATTGTCACAAATTGAGTTTGTTACAAGCAGATGGTCTGAAGTATAAGAGATTTACTAGGGATCAATTTCTGTGTAAGGGATGGAGAAGAAGCAGAGTTGGACAGTGTAAGAACAAAATAAAAGAGCTATACAGGCCCCATGAGGCCTTGGCCAGCATGACAAGGAGTTCTGAATTGCCCTTCAGAATTTTTGGCATCAATCTAGAATTTCTGAGCCTCTAACCCTGACTTAATTAGTCAGAGGATGCAGGTTTCCCTCGTGGGGTGCCATCTACGGTCAGGTTGCTGAGACAGACACTATAGGAGTTGACAAATGGAAGCAGTCACTTGACTACACTTCACATGGTCGGACAGTGTGTCCTAACCTGAAGGGGCACTAGGAGGTACAGCTCCATGTCTTCCATGCTAATTAATCCATTTTTATCTTGATTTGCAAATCAGAACAATCTAGCAGGTGAGATGACTGTCTACTGCAGTGTTGGAGAGGAAGAATTTCTTCTGACCTTTAAGATCCTTCTAGCTGGACCAAGAATCAAATTGGCATGAGACAGATTAACAGGAGAAAATAAGATTTAATAGCGTTTATATGGGGAATCTCCATAGACATGGAAATTCCAAAGACAGTGAGGAACCATGATGCTTATATGAGCTAAGGAGAGGGGTAGGGGTAGGGGTTTGGGACTTAGTCAAATATTCTCATGTTGAGCTCTTATTTGTAAGTCAACCCCACTGTATATGTCACATATTACTCAAGTATTACAATAAATATTATTTGGATACCTAATGATTGACATGATCCAGTGTTTAAAATTACTGTTTTATTACATGGGGAAACAACAATGCAAATAGATAATACATATTCAGGGCATGAATAAGTCCTCCAAGTTTCATTAAAATGACATCCATCTTTAAGTAGAATCCAAGCATTTAAACAATGGATTTTAAGTAGTCTGCTGAGATTCTGAAACACTTTTATTAAAGTATTTTATGTAGTGGTTTTGTTGGGGAGCAAGAATTCCTATCTTCTAAAGGTCCTTCTAGCTGGACTAAGAATCAAATTGACATAAGGGAGATTAACAGGAGAAAATCAAATTTAATAGCATACATATGTACAGGGAATCCCTGCAGATAGTCAGGGAAAATGGGGTATATGTTGTCCAGAAATAAGGAGGAGGGGTAGGGGTCTGGGACTTCAGAGGAAAGGAATGCACTCATGGGGCAATAAAAAGAGCAGATGTTTGGTAATTAGATGTTTGCCCTGCCATACAGATGGATCATTCAGATAAAATTTATCTCTGCCAATAAAAGTTATTCTGGGAAAGACCCCCAATGTCTTTTCTTTTCAAATTTTCATTTACATTCTAGTTAGTTAACATACAGTGCGATATTAGTTTCAGAAGTGGAATTCAGTGATTCATTACTTACATACAACACCCAGTGCTCATCATAACAAGTGCCCTCCTTAATATCCATCACCCATCCAGCCAACCCCCAACTCACCTCCTTCCATCAACCCTCAGTTTGTTCTCTATCTTTAAGAGTCTCTTAATGGTTTGTTTCCCTCTCTTTTTTCCTCCATCCATATGTTCATCTGTTTTGTTTCCTAAATTCCACATATGAGTGAAACAACATGGAATTTGTCTTTCTTTTATTTCTCTTAGCATAATGCACTCTAGCTCCATACACATTGTTTTGTTATGGCTGAGTAATATTCCATTGTATATGTATACTACATTTTCTTTATCCTTTCATCAGTCGATGGACATTTGGGCTCTCTCCATAGTTTGGCTATTGTTGATAATGCTGCTATACACATTAGGGTGCATGTACCGTTTGAATCTGTACTTTTGTACTCTTTGGGTAAATACCTGGTAGGACCATTGCTGGATCATAGGGTAGTTCTATTCTTAACTTTTTGAGGAACCTCCATACTGTTCTCCAGAGTGGCTGTACCAGTTTGCATTCCCATCAACAGTGCAAGAGGATTCCCCTTTCTCTGCATCTTCACCAACACCTGCTGTTTCATTTATTGTTAATTTTAGCCATTCTGAGATGTGTGAGGTGGTATCTCATCGTGGTTTTGATTTGTATTTCCCTGATTATGAGTGATGTTGAGCATTTTTTTCATGTATCTGTTAGCCATCTGGATGTCATCTTTGCAAAAGTGTCTATTCATGTCATCTGCCCATTTCTTACCTGGATTATTTGGTCTTTTGGTTGTTGAATTTGATAAGTCCTTTGGAGATTTTGGGTACTAACCCTTTATCTGATATGTCATTTGCAAATGCCTTCTCTCATTCCGTAGGCTGCCTTTTTGTTTTATTGATTGTTTCCTTTGCTGTGCAGAAGCTTTTTATCTTGATGAAGTCCCAATGGTTCATTTTTGCTCTTATGACATAAGACCCCCAGTTTAGATTCTTTTATGTGGTTAATGGAGGATCAAAAGTTTGTCCTGTGCTGGTAGAGTCTTCATTGCCTTCAGATCAGAATAATCTTTAGGCCAAAGTGGCCCATCTTGGGGCAGCCTGCTTTAGTCCCCTAGTTTCTATTCGATTGAAATACTCAAAATGTTCAGGTTATAGGTAAAGGTGAAACAAAATTAAATACTCTTTTTAAGTAAAATTAAAGATATTAAGATAGTTCAATATTTTTAATAAAATTAATTGAAAGAAGAATGGAAAAATGCATTTGGTTTTATATTGAATAAAAATTTATAAATAGAACAAAGTATTTCCTTTAGTTGTATCATATTCTACCTTTATTTTTAACTTGAGGGAAATAAACAAATTTTTATTGCTGTTTACACCCTTAATAAGCATAAAACTGTAGGGACAGGAGGAAAAATAATTTTCCTTCTACCCTTTTGTTCTTGGCTGATACCCCCTTGTAATAAAAGATAGCTTATGGGGCGCCTGGTTGACTCAGTCAGTTGAGCGTCCTACTTTGGCTCAGGTCATGATCTCATGGCTCATGAGTTCGAGGCCCGCATTGGGCTCTGTGCTGACAGCTCAGAGCCTGGAGCCTGCGTCATATTCTGGGTCTCCCTCTCTCTCTCTCTCAATGCCCTCTCCCGCTCATGCTATCTCTCTCTGTCTCTCAAAAATAAACATTGAAAAAAATAAAAAAATAAGAGCTAAACAGGAGAAAAACAAGCAGAAGTTTAATAATATGTATACCTCCTGTATACATAGGGAAGACCAAGGAAAATTGAATAACTCTCCCAAAGGGCTCAAAGCACCACCTTAAATATTTCCAGCCAAAAACAAAAGAAGATGCTGAGTGAAGTGGGGTTTGGGGTCCAGTTATGGAGGATTAGCAAGAAAAGCAGGAAAACCAGGGTAAGATTTGTTATCAGATCCAAGTTGGTGCCTTCTCCATTGATAAAATTCTCTTGTGATTTAGAGTCTTCTCTTCCTAGTACAGAGAAGAAAACACCCTTATAATCTGAAATTTCCTTTGTAAATGTAAATATCCCTTACCAAAGGTAACTTGTCCTTGGTTTTCAGAACTTCTCCTATGTCTGCTGTTTCTCAAAATAGTCAGCTCAAAATAATCCTTATGCCAAGGAAAGATATTTGGGGGTGGCATATTCTATTACCTTTCCAGTGTAAAACACCAATAATGGAAATCTGATGGACTGAAGGTGCATGTGTAAGAGATGGCAATCCATGTATCTCTTCATAAGTAAGAGTAACTATGAAGAATAACAAATAAGTTATTACACCAATTCTGCAAGTAGAAAAAATAATCTGAAAATAGCAGTTAACATGCTTATTCTGGTATGGTCTATAAACTTTTTTTTTTAATTTTTTTTTAACGTTTATTTATTTTTGAGACAGAGAAAGACAGAGCATGAACAGGGGAGGGGCAGAGAGAGAGGGAGACACAGAATCTGAAACAGGCTCCAGGCTCCGAGCTGTCAGCACAGAGCCCGACATGGGGCTCGAACTCACAGACCGTGAGATCATGACCTGAGCCGAAGTCGGACGCTTAACCGACCGAGCCACCCAGGCGCCCCGGTTTATAAACTTTTAAAGCACTAAGCAATAGTTCGGAGTCAGAAGGAGTGGAGATTTGAATAGAACTCAATGTGCATCACATATACTATCCCAGTCCCAACATTCTAATCCTTGTAGGAATCCAATGAAGGAACAAGAAAGGGGGAGTGAAAAGTAAAGCTCACTTCACTTAAACTCCTGAAAGCCCCAACAGTATAAGCAGCTCTGCTCCGTGGCCAGTATAAAGGTCAAGCCAAACTGGAGATAAATTATATCTGCCCTCCCTTAGGGTAATATTAATGGCAAGGGTTGAATCTACATGGGAAACAAAATGGAAGGGAATATCAAAGCCCTGATCTTTGTAACCAAACCAAACAAGTTTGTCTTCCTGATGTGCAGTAATCAATAAAAAACAGACACTGAACGTTTGCAGTGAAGAAAGATATCAGATCTTTCTGATTTATACTTGTGGTGCCACCCTGGAGAACAGGGAGCTAATGTTCAAAAGTCTCAAACTCCCCAATGGCTTGCAAGTGAGGGATTTTAAGGGCAAAATTTGGAGCATGGATCTCCTAAGAAGTTGGGCACCATTGATTGGAGGCCCATGAGGTCATGTTAGCAGATGTTACTTAATTTCTGGTGTCACTTTTCTTGTCTCCCAGAGGTCTATTCCATCTCAGGAGACTTGGAATCTGAAAAATACCTTTATTCTTTTTTATTTTAGCTTATGTATTTATTTTTGAGAGAGAGAAAGAGTGTGTGTGTGTGTGTGTGTGTGCATGAGTGGGGGAGGTGCAGAAAGATAAGGAGGGAGAGAGAGAAAGAGACAGAATACCAAGCAGGCTTCACTCTGTCAGTGCAGAGCCCGACTTGGGGCTCAGACTCATGAACTGTGAGATCATGACCAAATCTGAAATCAAGAGTTGAGTGCTTAACTGACTGAGCCACCCAGATGGCCCTATCTTTACTCTTTATGTTAGATATTTCATTAGGTACATTTGGTGATTATATCTTTAGGGCACTACTGATTAACTACTTGTAAGCTAGTGGGGTTGCATTCTTACATGTTCCTTTGAATGATAAGCAAGGATTCCTGTGTCTTGAGCATAGGCCTATGTGTTCCTGGCTTGTCCAGCCATGCCTGGGGGTGATATGAACTGACCAGATGGATGGTGGCTTCATCATGGGTGGGACAGGAGGATCACATCACAGCCAGATTACAGGAAGAAAAAATGGCAGAACAGAAATGTAATTAGTCATCAGTACATGCCAGAAGAAAATGACAGATGCTACAGGAAACCTCAGAGAACAAGAGTAAGACCCCACCAAGTATAAATGGAAGGAATTTTAAGTCAAAGTAGAAACCCACAGTCTTGGATTATAAGAGAAAGGAAGAAAGTAAACAAGCTCTTTTCTGTGTTATGTATGATGCTATATTTACCAACCTTACATCTTGTGACTTAGAGGTGAAAAAGCAAAGTTATAATGTTAGTGGAATCATGATTTGAATATAAGTGGGTTATCATATAAAGGGGCTGGGGATAGATAGGATTTAAGGGAACTAGAAAACCAGATTTTAATTTTAAAAAGCAGAATGGTACTGTTGAAGGTTGTTAAGTAGAGAACTAGTCTAGTCTAAGAACTTTGATTCTGTTTCCCAAAATAAATAATTATAGCAATTTTGATTCATCTGAAGTTACAGAGGCACAGAAATATTTCCAGTGTCTGTACTTTTATTTGTTTGTTTGTTTCTGTACTTTAAAAAGTAACTTTGAAGGAAATCGTTGCTTGGAAGGAAATTTATTGCTGCAGTTTTTAATGCAAAAGATGATGGATCCATTCTTCAAAATCCTAGTGAGTATAAGTATATGCTAAAAATAAAATGAACGTCCAGTTTGTTAAACTATGACAATACTACTGAGATTAGTGAGAAAGGAAGTCACACAGGTCACCCCATCCTGACTCTAGGTTGTATTATTGCCTTGCCTTCACTATGGTAAACAGTATGGGAGTCAAGGTCAGGCTACCCCAAGATGGGCCACTTTGTCATGAAGATAATTTTGACTTAAAAGCAATCAAAACCCAGCAGATTCAGGAAAAAAATTTTACCTCTTCCCTTCAACTGCCTAAATTTACATTGGAAAGTGTAGCCTGTCCCAAGAAGAGCTATTAACAGAGATTCCTTTTTACCTAAGAAACTTATCTGTATAACAGGGAAACCTTTGTTTTCCAAGTACCTCCTCTCACCTTCCTGCTAATGATCTTCTTCCCCTTTGTTCCCCAGACCTCTACCCCTTTCTTTAGCTCAGGATATCGTACAAGCCTCAGATTGCCTCACTATCTCTGGAATTTTTATGTCTGTGGATTCCCCATACATATGAAACTAAATTTTATTTTCTCCTGTCAATCTGTCTCATGTCAACTTGATTATTAGCCCAGTTAGAGAGATCTTGAAGAGCAGAGAAGATTTCTTCCTCCCCAGCACCAACATAGTTTATTATAACAGCTTCCACCAGTGCCCGTGCTATCCTGTTCCCCTCTGTCCTATTTCTCCAGCATTTTAATCCTGAAAACATACCATAAACCTTTTAGTCTTTTGCTCAAGAATTTGAAATAACTCCTAGTGCTTACCAATCAAGTATGGCAATGAAATGGCTCAATAATTCCTAATTACATTTATTTCCCATTTCTCAGACTCTAATATTTATTATCACCAAGCCCGTTGCCAAGTTGCTTCTACCTATTCCACTTTAAGACTGCTTAAAAACTTGCCCAAGTTATTTTTGCCACCTTCCACATCCTGTCCAAACTCCAAACTTTTTGGTAGGTCATCCCTGATAAACTGAACTCTTTCTTCCCTGTACTCCCTCCGTTGTTATGAGAAAATGCCGCACACAATAGCAACTAAGTATGCTGGGTATTTCAAGTTATTTAGTCATGCACCAATTTATTTAAAAACATCAGGAAGAAAAGGACAATGGCTGTATCTTATACATGTGTTGCAATCTCTATGAAACCTAATACAGTGCAAGCTCCACTAGACTGAAGAGGAACAGAATATGTCACTCCAAAATATGCCTCTTTTACATAAAGATTATCATGATCTGATTACTTTTAAGAAACAACTGACACAGGAGTAGGTCTGAAAACTGAAAAGTTGCCCTTTTGAAGGATACATTGACATTTATATGAGAAATCTCCATTTGTAAGGGTGTCTCCCTTGTGTAAGAGGAAGAAAAAGATGACTAAATCTTTAGAAACTCTTTATCAATGGAGAAAGCCTTGACTCATACCTGCAAATCAGCCACACCTTGGTTTATTGTGCTTTCCTGGTAACTTCCTATATAACTGGTCTTCCCCCCAGCCCTGAACCCCACTTTCCCCCAACATCTTACTTTGTCTTTAGCTGGAAATAGTTTTTAAGGTGCTAACTTTGGTAATTTGAGGAGTTACTCTGTTTTTCTGGGTCTCTCCCATGTATATAGGAGGTGTGCATGTTATTAAACTTCTGTTTGTTTTCTCCTGTCAATCTGTATTTTATTACAGGGGATTCTCATCCAAAAACCTAGAAGGATAGAGGGGAAATTATTTTTTCCTCCCTTACACACAGGAAATAGTTACTGATCTGAGCTGAAAGACCTGGCACTAAATCTTAGCTTCTTCCCTTTTAGTAGTGTTATGTCTCCAAGTTACAGTTTCCTCATGACTAAAATGTGCAGAAGAATTATTCTCATCAGGCTATAATGTGACACTGTAAGCCTGACAAATAGTGAGTGGTCAATAAATGTGCTATTAGCCTACAAAGACATACCCAAAAGCATTTGAAGAAAATCTTTGGTTCAACAGTAAGAAGAGACTTTTATCACATCCTGCCAACAACATGCAATATACAAACTGAGTTGCTGAAAGATGCTATAGGGACAGAATTTGACAGATGTAGGAGGAATGGAGGTGGCTTTATGGATATAATCTGCTAACAGTCAACCTGCTCCTTTGAAAATTTTGATTCTCACACTCAACCCCCAGCTTGCCCTCCAAAGTTAGATTCACTAATAGTAGTTGGGGAAAAGATTTAGAAAGAATTTGCCATTGTTCAGGCCAAAGCTGTCAAGAACTGAAACTGAATACAGGAGGTAACAATAGGAATAGACCCAGGAATGGAACCAAGAAAGTTAATGAAGGAAGAAAGGATTTTCTATTCCAGAAATATTGGTTAGCATAGCTCACAGACTAGTACTAAACTAATGGAAATATTTCTTCTCTAGATTAGAAAATTTGAAAAGTTTCCCAGAATATTGTGACTTTCAAGTCTTAGTCTGTATTCTGGAAATAAAGAACAGAGTTTACAGCAGTCACATAATGGTAATAAAAGTCGGTATTGTTGAGCCATTGCTCTGCTCCAGGTCTGTACAATGTCTCTGAATCCATGTAACAGCTCTAAGATGCAGTCATGGCTATTGCCCCCTATTACAAATGAAGAAACAAGGCTTGACTTAGAGAGGTTTATGACTTTTTTTTAAAGTCACATATCTGATAAATATCAGATCCAGGACTTGATTCTGGGTCACTCCTACTCCAAAGCCCTTGTAATGTTTATACTTCCCATGTTGCACCAGGTGATTGGCTCAAATGGAAATGGTAGTGTCCCTCATGGTTTTCAGTCCGGATGCTTGGATGCTGCATCTGTTTTGAAAGCATAAGCAGCACAATAGTTGTATTAGTTGTATTATCAGCTTAGTTCCATGTTCTGTTTTGTTCTCTACTCAATTATGTTTTATGAACCTCCTAACCTCATACATGATCAATCATTAACTTTGCCTTTTTCACTCCTACACCCTCTACCCACAGTAGAAACCTAATGGGGGCCAGATGGTAACACTTATCTTGAATTTATCTGATATACCTGATTGTACCAGGTTCCCAACAAGTGTCTTGTTGTCCACAAGAATGCATACCTTCAGATTGTTTCAAACTCCCCACCTCAAGGTTTCAAGAAACCCTTCAACCTCCTCTCATATATTCATCTCCTTCCCCAAATATATAGAAGCTGTCCCTAGGGTCAACAGGGAAAGACAGCTTTGGAAATGATCCCCTGTGTTCTCATTGGGCTGCCCTTCTGATAATAACCTTTCTTTGCTTCAAATCAAGTGTCTCAGACATACACTTACTGTGTATTGGATGATGCACAGACAAGTCTGAGTTTGGTAACAGTTTCTTCATTTCTTTCAATTTTATCTGTATGTGACTTTAAAGGCTATACTTTTAAGCAAAAATGTTTCATGCAGTGAAAACAAAAACACAGAATGTTTATTGAGAGTTACTGTGTGCCAGAGTTAGTTATAAGTGTTTTTCCATTGTTATTTGGCTTAATCTTCACAATCATCCTCCAATGCAGACATCGTCATCAAACATCACCCTCATCATCATCATTCACACTTAATAAATGAGGAAACTGATGCACAGAGAGGTTAAGTGTCATTGTCAGTTATTGGTGGCACTAGGATTCAAACCCTGGCAGCCTAGTCACCAAGACTGGAACACAGAAGGCAAAGATTATCTTCCCAGGATTTTGTCTGGTTTTTTGTAGGGTTTTTTTTTTGTTGTTGTTGTTGTTGTTATTTTATTTTGTTTTCGTTTTTCTGTTTTTTGCCTTGTTAGTTTCAGTCCATTATTCCAATCTGTCAGAAGATTTTAATCTTGATTCTTTTATCAATCCATTGTATTTGGTAGCCTGACCAGGTTTCCAGGATCTGAGGTTTGTAGAGGCAAACAGCAGGCAGTCCCAAGATGGGCTACTTTGGCATGAACATTATTTTGAGTTAAAAGCAATCCAAACCACTGAGATTCAGAAAAAACTCTTTATCTCCCTTTCAACTGCCTGCTTATATTAAGAAGAGAGCTAGTAATAGAGATTCCTCTTTACCTAAGAAACTTATCCACATAAAGGGGCAACTTTTGTTTTTCAAACATCCCCCCTCAACTTCTTGCTAATGGTCTATCTACCCTTCGTATCCTCAGACCCCTACCCTTCTCTTTAGCTCATATCAGCATTATGTTGCCTGACTGTTTGAAATTTCCATGTCTGTGTGGGTTTCCTGTACATATGCTATTACATTTGATTTTCTCCTGTTAATCTGTATCATGCCAATTTGATTCTTAGTGTAGCTAGAAGGATCCTGAAGGGTATAGAAATTCTTCCTCCCCAACAACAAATTGTACTTTCTTTTGTTCTAGATTTATTGAGGTATAATTGGCAGTTTAAAACTGTATATATTTAAGGTGTACAATGTCATGATTTAAAATACATATGTAACCTGACTGGCTGGCTCAGTCAGTACAGCATGCAACTCTTGATCTCAGGGTTGTGAGTTTGAGCACCATCTTGGGGGTAGAGTTTACTTAAAAAAATAAAAAAATAAAAACCACCTCTTTCTAAATAAAATACTCTATAGATTTAAAAAAATGTATATGTGATTCATGCTTTTTACTAAATAAATAGATAGATAAATAAATAAAATACATATGTTTTGTAAAGCAGCCACCACAATTAAGTTAGTTAATATATCCTGCAACTCACATAATTATCATTTTCTTGTGCATGTGTGTGTGTGGTAAGAACACTTAAGATTTACCCTCTTAGAAAATTTCAAGTATATCACACAGTATTATTAACTATAGTCATCATACCCCCTTCCCCCCCCCCCCACCATTTCCCCTTTCCTGTAGTCCCTGGCAACCACATTCTACTCTTTACTTCTCTGTGTTTGATTTTTTTAGATTCTACATATAAATGAAATCAAACAACTTTTATCTTTCTGTGACTGGCTTATTTCACTTAGTGTGATGTCCTCCAGGTTTAGCCATGTTGTTACAAGTGGCAGGATTTCCTTCTTTTTATGGCTATATAATATCCCACTGTTTATATATAATATATACCAATGTTTTCTTTATTCATTCATCCATAGTCACTTAGGTTGAATGGTATTTTCTCTGCCTTGTAACAGCAATGAATTATGAACATTATTAAAGCCAAAATAAAATTCTTTCTTCCTTCTTTCTCTACAGACCACCCTCCCTACCCCGCCAATACTCATAGAAATGTACACACAAATTAAACAAGTTACTGGCACACTATATGGTCAAAGTGACTGAGATCTTGAATGATTTATCATTCACAATAATTACAAGTTATTTTTATTCCATATTTACACCTAAAGAAATTATTGTATTAGAATCTAACAAACTGGTTTGCTAAATATTATGATACCTTGTTTCCTAACACTATAAACATGTATCATATTTCACTTTTCTTTTGAACATATAATGATGTTCAAGTGGGAATTGCTATGACCTGAATATGTGAACAAACAGTATGTTTTTTTTTTTAATTTTTAATTTCATTTTGGGAGAGAGAGAGAGAGAGAGATACAGAGCACAAGCAAGGGAGAGAGGCAGAGGGAAGAGGAGAGAGAGAATCTTAAGCTGGCTCCATGCTCAGCACAGAACCCAATGTGGGGCTCAATCCCACAACCCTGGGATCATGACCTGAGCAGAAATCAAGAGTCAGATGTTCAACTGATTGAGCCACCCAGGCACTCCACAAGCAATATGTTTTTATTTTTAAAAATCTTTATTTTGAAATAGTTATTGACACACCGGAAGTTGCAAAAATAATACAAAGGTCTGTGTACCCTTCATCCAGCTGTTCACAGTGGTAATATGTTACATAATTAAAATACAGTATCAAAACCAAGAAGTTAACATTGGTGCAATGCAATTAATGACACTACAGATTTATTTATGTTTCACCAGTTTTTATATGCATTGCTTTGTGGTGTGTGTGTGTTTGGGTATGTATGGTCCTATGCATTTTTCCAAATATATAGATTCATGTAATCACCTTAAAAATCAAGATAAACAGCTCCATCATCCCAAAGAAATTCCTTTGTGCTACCCCTTCATTGTCCCATTCCCATATATTGCCCCTAACCGCTGACAACCATTAATCAATTCTTCATCTGTATAACTTTGTCATTTCAAGAATGTTATGTAACTGTAATCACACACTGTTGAACATTTTCTGTGTGCTTGTTGGCATTTCTGGGCTGTGAACTTCACTAGCATCTAATTTGGGATACATAGAAGGCAAAAAGAAAACCTAAAACCCAAGGAACTCACGTCCATATTTTTATTCAAGTCCTCGGGACCCTAGAAAATTTACCTCATTCTCCCCAAAATTTTGGAAGGTCTTTGTATATTTGTTTTATATATAGGGGTTTTCGCTATATTTAATAGGAATAACAGAGTGAAATCCATCCATTTTAACTTTTCCAGAATTGGAAGTCCAAATATGCTTTTTTTTTTTAATGTTCAGTCAGTTTTGAGAGACATGGAGAGAGATTACGAGTGTGGGAGGGACAGAGAGAGAGAGGGAGACACAGAATCTGAAGCAGGCTCCAGGCTCTGAGCTGTCAGCACAGAGCCTGATGTGGGGCTTGAAATCATGAACCAGAAGATCATGACCTGAGCCAAAGATGGACGCTTAACTGACTGAGCCACCCAGGAGCCCCCAAATATGCTTTTAAAAAACAAAATTAAGGGGCGCCTGGGTGGCGCAGTCGGTTGAGCGTCCGACTTCAGCCAGGTCACGATCTCACGGTCCGTGAGTTCGAGCCCCGTGTCAGGCTCTGGGCTGATGGCTCGGAGCCTGGAGCCTGTTTCCGATTCTGTGTCTCCCTCTCTCTCTGCCCCTCCCCCGTTCATGCTCTGTCTCTCTCTGTCCCAAAAATAAATAAACGTTGAAAAAAAAATTAAAAAAAAATAAAATGCTTTTAAAAACAAAATTAAGAGTGTCTGTGATGGGGGGTGGGAGGGAGGGGAGGGTGGGTGATGGGTATAGAGGAGGGCACCTTTTGGGATGAGCACTGGGTGTTGTATGGAAACCAATTTGACAATAAATTTCATATATTGAAAAAAAAAGTGTCTGGGTGGCTCACTCAGTTAAGTATCTGACTCTTGATCTTGCGATTCATGGGATCAAGCCCTGCATTCGTGTCCGTGCTGACAGCATGGACTGTGCTTGGGATTCTCTCTCTTTCTCTCTCTCTCTCTCTGCTCCTCCCCTGTGTGTTCTCTCTCTCTCTCTCAAAATAAATAAATAAACATTAAAAAAAACTACAAAATTATATTTGCCCTTTGGTGACAACTCACACATACCGACAGATGCACACAGGGAGAGCTGTTAACAGAGCTGTGACATTAATATTACTCTTTGAAGACAAAATAGTTTTTTTAACCACTTTATCGAAGTATAACTGATGCACAACAAACTGCACATATTTTAGTGTATACAGTTTGATGAGTTTGGATATGTGCATAATGTGTTTTAAAAGTGTTTTATTGTTTTTACTTATCTAAATAATCTTTTTTATTTTTTTAATTTTTTAAAATGTTTTTATTTATTTTTGAGACAGGGAGAGACAGAGCATGAGCAGTGGAGGGGCAGAGAGAGAAGGAGACACAGAATCTGAAGCAGGCCCCAGGCTCTGAACTGTCAGCACAGAGCCCAACATGGGGCTCAAACTCACGGACTGTGAGATCATGACCTGAGCTGAAGTCGGACACTTAACCAACTGAACCACCCAGGTGCCCCTAAATACTCTTTCACTAGGCACAGATTGTTTACTTTCCTACCACTGTAAGTGCCAGTTCTCTATTTAGCAGATCACAGTTGACTTTTCTTTTGAGAAGGTAGATATTTTTAAAGAATTAAAACACTCTGTCTTTTTCTGGGTGTGTCAGTCAAGGTCTGATTAGAGAGAGGGAACCGTTAGGAGTTAATGTTAAGAGAGTTATTGCAAAGAATTGGCTTACACAATTGTAGGGGCTACCTAGACAAGTTCAAAATCAATAGGGCTGGCCATCAAGAAGGGCAGACCAGAACTCTGGACAATGAGCTGAAGCTGCTGTGCACAGGCAGGATCTGTTCTTTTTTAAGGAAGCCTCAGCTATGCTTTTAAGGTCTTGAGCTGACTGTGTCAGGCCCATCCCAGTTGTCTTTGATAATCTATTTTATTTAAAGTCACATCTACAAAATCACATCTTAAATCACATCCACAAAATACCTTTATAAAGATACCCAGATTAGTTTTTAAATCACATCTACAAAATACCTTTATAAAGATACCCAGGTTAGTGTTTAAATAACTGTGGACATTACCCTAGCCAAGCTGACATATCCAAAAGACAACACACTAAGTAATCTAATACACAATTTTATGCTGTGGCTAATGATGTATTTCAAAGCAAAATATCAAAATTGTGTCAGAGAATTGCTTATGTTCAAATTGTTACTATATAATTATGTTATTTAATCATTATGAGTGTACAGGGTAGAACAGGAATCAAATTGGATTCTGGGGTAACATATTATCTTCTAGTTTTGAGATTCCTCTCAAAAACAGGAAGATGATATGAAAAATCACTACAAAATTATCTTTGTAATCGGACAAAGGGCTAGTATCCAAAATCTATAAAGAGCTCACCAAACTCCACACCTGAAAAACAAATAACCCAGTGAAGAAATGGGCAGAAAACATGAATAGACACTTCTCTAAAGAAGACATCCAGATGGCCAACAGGCACATGAAAGATGCTCAACGTCGCTCCTCATCAGGGAAATACAAATCAAAACCACACTCAGATATCACCTCGCGCCAGTCAGAGTGGCCAAAATGAACAAATCAGGAGACTATAGATGCTGGCGAGGATGTGGAGAAATGGGAACCCTCTTGCACTGTTGGTGGGAATGCAACTTGGTGCAGCCACTCTGGAAAACAGTGTGGAGGTTCCTCAAAAAATTAAAAATAGACCTACCCTATGACCCAGCAATAGCACTGCTAGGAATTTACCCAAGGGATACAGGAGTACTGATGCATAGGGGCACTTGTACCCCAATGTTGATAGCAGCACTCTCAACAATAGCCAAATTATGGAAAGAGCCTAAATGTCCATCAACTGATGAATGGATAAAGAAATTGTGGTTTATATACACAATGGAGTACTACGTGGCAATGAGAAAGAATGAAATATGGCCCTTTGTAGCAACGTGGATGGAACTGGAGAGTGTGATGCTAAGTGAAATAAGCCATACAGAGAAAGACAGATACCATATGTTTTCACTCTTATGTGGATCCTGAGAAACTTAACAGAAACCCATGGGGGAGGGGAAGGAAAAAAAACAAAAAAGAGGTTAGAGTGGGAGAGAGCCAAAGCATAAGAGACTCTTAAAAACTGAGAACAAACTGAGGGTTGATGGGGTGTGGGAGGGAGGAGAGGGTGGGTGATGGGTATTGAGGAGGGCACCTTTTGGGATGAGCACTGGGTGTTGTATGGAAACCATTTTGACAATAAATTTCATATATTGAAAAAAAACAGAATTATCTTTGTAATAAATAATATTGCCTTAGCTATCTTTTTATCAAAATTAGTTTAGATATATCAGATAATCTAGGAAGTTCAAAATATTTTTAAAAAATTAATTTTAAAAACTAAATGAAACATAATTACATTTAGGAAGCATTTTTATTTTTTATTTATTTAAAAAAAATTTTTTAATGTTTATTTTTGAAAGAGACAGAGTACGAGCAGGGGACAGGCAGAGAGAGAGGGAGACACAGAATCCAAAGCAGGCTCCAGGCTCTGAGCTGTCAGCACAGAGCCTGATGCGGGGCTAGAAGTTAGGAACTGCGAGATCATGACCTGAGCCAAAGTCAAACGCTTAACTGACTGAGCCACCCAGGTGCCCGTAGGAAGCATTTTTAAAATAACATGTAATTTTGAGTGAAAAATAGTACATGCAAAATTATATACATACATTATAAAGTCAGTGATAATAATAATGATGTTAACTATTGCTATAAAACAATGATCAATAGTATATACTAGGCCTCTAATATGTGCCAGGTACTCTAAAAAGTGTTTTAGATAAAATATATCTAATCCTCATAACAACCCTATTAGGGAAGTATTATCATTTCACTATTGCAGATGAGGAAAATGAAACTCCTAAAGCTTAAGTAGCTTGCTGGGATTAAATCTAATATGCGTAATGTAACAAATATCACTATAATTAAGCTTAAAATGCAGAGAAAGGAGTTTGGAGAATAATTTTGTAATCTTTAGGTATGATAAACCCTTTTCAAACATTAAAGCTTTCCATAAATCATAAAGAAAAAAAAAACACATAATTCTGACAGTCTATAAACTTAACTTTTTCAAGGTGAAAAAATCCTCTAAACAAAGTTTTAAAACACGAAACACACTGGAGGAAAATCTTTGTGTTGTTAATCCTTTCTGTGTTATATATTCTGGTACCGGTTAGCAATTTTAATTTATTGCCTCTCAGCTCCAAATGCACCATTTTAACTGCTCTGTGAAAATGAATCTAGGTTCTTCAAAGAGAATTTCTTTGCCCACTGACACACAGAGTCTTTGTCAATAGAGTGTGCAGACATATATTGCAGGGGGAAAGCATTTTGCTTCCTGGTGCTAGTCCGCTTGCTGGACTGACTCCTACAACTCGCATGACTTTCTCCAACATCAGGCTCCAATGGTGCAGGCAGTTTTCTCCAAGGCCCAGCTCTTGCAGTATGTGGTGGCCAACAGCAGCCAGCAGTAAGTAGCTTCTGTTGGCACCCTTCCTCTAGCAGTTTTGTAGCAGAGTGTCTCTGATGAGACCCTTCCCCATGAACTGTTTTTCTCTTCACTCCAGAGGGAACTATTTCCGGCAAGTTCTTCTAGTGTGGTACCACAACAGATTCTCTGCCACTTGGTGAACCATGCCTTTGCCCTCTCCAAGAAGTCTGGATCACAGCTCTGTTGGTAGAGGCAGCTAACTGGCATGCTCCACCTTAGCTACTCCTCGTATCTGTCATTTCTATATTCTTTATCGTTCCCTCTTGCTAGCCAATCCATCACCATGCTGATCCCATTGTTGTTGGTGACTCCATATATTAATCTTTCCCTGTTCAAATTACCATGTTGCTTCTCTCTGTCGGTTGGATCCAGACCAATAAACAATTGGTACTAGTAGTGGTCCCAGGAGATAGACTCTCAAAGAGAAAATGTTGGTCAGGGCATGCCTTTGGGCTTGAGAACAGTGCTGAGTTCCTTGCCAATGGGACATGGGATCCTAGTAAAACAGCATGTGATAACATCATAATTAATCAATTTGATTGTGCTTTGGGAGCCCAGGTGGCTGTTGCACTTGATTATTATGGCAATGATGACAACTGAAAGAACTGTGATATGGAACAGATTCTTTTGAGTTCAATTGAGTGCTCACAAAGAGAAAATGACAAGCTGAAGATTGTTAAATTCCAGCTCAAGTTATATTCCAAGAATCAAAGAGTTTCCCTGTCAGTCCTAAAAGAAATTCCTACTTCTTGTAGTTACAGGGCTGATGCTGCTGGAAATTAAATGCAAAATTTAAATGTGTGGGTTCCTGAATTACAATGACAGTTAAAGTTACAGCCTTGCCCAGTTCCTCATGTTAAAGTTTGGGCACTGATTAGAAAAGCATGAGATCTGGAAACTTGGACTGAAACCAATTGGTTGGATCCATATGAAACAGACCATTTCAAGCTCCAGTCTTGGGCTTTCTAAAGCACTCAACACAAAAGCTGTGGACAAGAACCAACAAGCCTGGCCTAGAGATGCCTGTGATGAAAGGGACCATGAGCTGCATACTTTATTTACCTGGAATGCTCTTGAACACATTCAGAGTTGTAAACGATCACTTCATAGGATCAGTTCTAGAAGACTGTCAGTGGATAAGAAAACTCAGAGAGAACATCTCTTGTGAGGAGAAAGGAGGCCTGTCCTCTGTGGGATGAATAGAGGAAGAACCTTTAGGAGAATGGAGAAATAGGAGAAAGGAGTATTGGGAAAGCCCAGGTAGGAGAGTATTTATAAACCACAGAAAGGTTCAATGATGTCAAATAATGCAGTAAATTCCATTAGCAGAAAAGACTGAAAAATGTCCACTGGATTTGTCCTTGGTACCTTGCAGGAGTGGTTTGAGTCGAGTGGAGTAGAGGATGGCATGGGTGATGAGGTAAGGATACAGACTGTAATAAATAAACTCAGCTATAATAAATTACTCCCCGTGTGTTTGCAAAGTATTTCCTCAACTGGCACGGTAAACACTATAAGCACTTATGGGCCAGAACGAGGTCAGAATGCCTTACAGCAACACATGGATGCAACATAATTCTGGTGTTCTAACCATAAAAAAGGAGATGGTGATAATGACGATGGTGATGATGATGATGATGATGATGATATAGATGTATAAATGCTACATGAAGATAAACATTTATTAGTTACCATTGTAGGAGATTGATAAACTGTTTACTTAGAAAATCTTGAAGAGCAACTGAAAATATGCTAGAACCAATCAGAGAAGTGGAGTAAGGGAACCAGATGCAAGATGAAATGGAAATTAATATTAGGCTATCTTTTACACTAGTGATAACAAATTTAGAAGAATAATGGAAAATTATTCTCACAGTACTACTTATGCATAAGGTAAACTTAAATAAGTAGAAAAACATTGTATTTCTTGAATGGGAAAACTCAATATCATAAATATATCAGTTTTCTCAAAATTATATATATAAAGTCATCCCAGTTCAAAATCATAAAGTTCAAAATCTTGAAGCCAGGAAATTATTCTATAGTTTTTGTTTCACCTAGATAAGTAGATAGGCGAGAAGAGCAAAGAGATCTGTGTAACGGATGCCTTTGAAGTAAGACTTTTTGTAACAAATAGCAAAGAGTATTATAAAGCTTCTGTGATTCAAAATGGAAAAAAAAATTGAAACACCAAGATTTAAATAAAGTGATAGATCAAAAGCTCATAATTAATTCAGATAAAGGAGTCATTTTAAACCACCGCAGACATTGAATGTTATTCAGTAAATAGTGCTGGAGTATCAGGGAAAATTGAAGGAGCAAATATTGCTAGATCCCCACCCCACAGCCTCCATAAGAATAGAATTCAGTATTTCTCACCAGTATAAATGTGTATGAATATGATTTCCTCTAAGCCCTAATAAATTCATTATGAGAAAAAACATATAGACAAGTATGAAAATAAATGTCATTAAAACCTGACTGTGGTACTGATATGACACTAAAAAGATGAAGACAACCTAAATGTCCAGAGAGAGAATTGATAAAATATATGAGGGTATCTCTATAAAACTGAATAATACAGAACCATTAAGAATGATGATTTAGACATATATGTATAATACAAAGATGACCACTATGTATTGTTAAGGAAAAAAAATTTTAAAATGGTATAAGAATATGTTCACATTTTTGTAAAACTGTGCATAGTAATGTACTTTTACAAAGAAATGCAGAATGCTGACAGTGATTATATTCAGGTCTGATGTATAACGTCTGTGACATTTGTTTGCTTTCTCCCTTATATTTTTTTTTTTTGACATAACTTTGTGCTCAGATGAAGTTACATCTATTTAACAAGTGACAGTGTTTAGAAACCATTTTTGCCCATTAACAAAAGCTGCACTTCAGATGATCTATAATTAAAAATAATAACATTAGTAGGTATTGCTGCATAATAAATTATCCCAAAACTTAATAGCTTAAAAAACAATCAATTACCATCTATCACAGTTGCTGCAGGTCAGATACTCAGGAGTGGTGTAAATGGTTGATTCTGGCTTTGGGTCTCCAAGTCTCTGTCAGGACTCAAGACTGCAGAGTTGCAGTCATATGAAGGCTTCACCTGGATGGAAAGATCAGATTCTAAAGTGATTCACCCACAAGGCTGGGAAGATCGTGCTGGTTCCTGGAAAAAGAGCTTAGTTCCTCTCCTCATGGAGTTTCTCACTGGGCCACGTGTGTGTTTTCAGTATGTGCCTGCTAGTGTCTTCCGCAGTGTGCGATTCAAGAGCACAGGAAAGATGCTGCCATGCATTTTATGACGTAACCTTGGAAATCACATGCTGTCGTATCTACAGTATCCCATGGGTCACAGGTTTGCCCTAGTCACTTGGAGGGGGCTATACTATATAAGGATATGAATATTGGGAGGTAAGGATCATTGGGGACCATCTTAGAAGTTGACTAGCATAATTATATTAAGAAAAAGTAAAAGGAAAATGTATAAAAATCATAAGATAGAGAATATGTTGTATTAGCATAGCAAACTGATGGGCCTTATGCATAAAGTGACAGAAAATATTCTTAAACTAATACTAGGTAAACAAAGATATGTATAAATATGTGTATGGGGATTAACTACTATTTAAAATCATCAGTGGATAAAGATCGAGGTAAATTGAAGAAATTCAAATGATTATAATAGAACATAGAATTAAAGGTAGATTAAAGTTTTTTCTTTTTTTATTTCCTTTAATGGGCTACTTATTTTTTTCAGCAAGACATATTTAAAACAAAGAAAATTAATACACATTATACTAGACTTTGTCACTATTGTTTTATTTTATAACTGAAAAAATTGATTATTAATTTTAAAAATATAAAAATACATTAAATATTTAAAATGCATAATATAAAATATGTAATATATAAATAAAATAAATAATATAAAATGTATAATGTATAAATAAAGTGAATAATATAAAAATATAAACATACATAAAAGATTTAAAAATATTAAAATTTTAAAATTTAAAATCCTAAAAATCAATGATATTAATATCAATGATATTTATATTCATTAATGTCTAAGAGCAATCATAACCGAATGATTCATATGAAAAAAACAATAATGAATATGGTTCTGTGAAATTAAAGGATTCATTCCTAAATGACAAATAGCATATTTATAATATGAGGTGCTCTCTCAGTCCACAGATTCTGACTGAAAATTTCCTCTCTCACGCTGGGATCCTTAGAAGAATTAATAAATAATTCAGGAATTGGGCAGAGTTTGAAAAAGAAAAAGCCTATTATGCTGCCTTGACACTGGAGACAAAGCCAAAGGTGAATATCGTTTCCCCTTCTCTGACCCCTATGTGATGACACCACAGGAGTACAGAGGGGTTCTAGCCCTAAATCTCAACTTTGGAAAGTAAATATTTACTAGACCCAGTATTCTAATGACTGATTTAATTATGCATGTTCTAATTTTATTTAAATATAACAGTGTTAGATTAAATAACTAATTTTTTAAATGTTTATTTTAGAGAGAGAAAGTGAGTGGGGGAGAGGCTCAGAGAGGGGGACAGAGGATCTGAAGTGGGCTCTGCTGACAGCAAGCAGCAAGTGATCCCAATGTGGGGCTCAAACCGTGAGATTATGACCTGAGCCGAAGTCAGTCACTCAACTGACTGAGTCACCCAGGCACCGCGGTATTAGATTATTTTAAAAATAAGTTTACATCAGGGCACCTGGGTAGCTCAGTCAGCTAAGTGTCAGACTCTTGATTTCAGCTCAGGTCATGATCTGACAGTTTCGTTAGTTTGTCCTCTGCCTCAGGCTCTGTGCTGACCATGTAGAGACTGCTTGGGATTCTCCCCCTCTCTCTGCTTCTCCCCTGCTCTCTCTTTCTCTCTCTGTCTCTCTCAAAATAAATAAATAAACTTAAAAAAAATAAGTTTACCTCTTTAACTGTTGGTGGGAATGCAAACTGGTGCAGCCACTCTGGAGAACAGTATGGAGTTTCCTCAAAAAAATAAAAATAGAACTACCCTGCAATCCAGCAATTGCACCATTAGGTATTTACCCAAAGGATATAAAAATACAGATTCAAAGGGGTAAATGCACCCTGATGTTTATAACAGCATTATCAACAATAGGCAAAGTATGGAGAGAGTCCATAATGGAATATTAGTCAGCCATCAAAAACAATGAAATCTTGCCATTTGCAACAACGTGAATGGAACTAGAATGTATTGTGCTAAGCGAAATAAGTCAAAGAAAGACAAATATCATATGATTTCACTCATATGTGGAATTTAAGAAACAAAACAGATGAACACATGAGAAAGATGGGAGGAAGAAAAGAGAAGGAAACAAATCACAAGAGACTCTTAACGATGGAGAAAAATGGAGGGTTGATATGGGGAGGTGGGTAGCAGATGTACTAGATGGGAGATGGGTATTGAGGAGGGCATTTGTGGTGAGCACTGGGTGTTGTATTTAAGTGATGAATCACTGAATTCTCCTAAAACCAATATTGCACTGTATATTAACTAACTAAAATTTAAATTAAAAAAAAAATAAACGGGAGACCTTAAACCTTAAAAATCCTGCAAGAGAGCACAGGCAGTAATTTCTCTGACATCAGCCATAATGACATCTTTCTAGATATGTCCCCTGAGTCATGGGAAACAAAAGCAAAACTAAACTATTGGTACTACATCAAAATGGAAACCTTCTGCACAACCTTCTGACAAAGGAAACTGTCAACAAAATTAAAAGGCAACCTACTGAATGGAAGAGGGTATTTGCAAATGACATATATGATAAAGGATTGGTATCCAAAATATATAAAGAATTTACACAATTCAACACCAGAAAAACCAAAACAATCCATTTAAAAATGAGTAGAAGACATGAACAGACATTTCTCCAAAGAAGACACGCAGATGGCCAACAGACACATGAAAAGATGCTCAATATGACTCATCATAAGGGAAATGCAAATCAGAACCACAATGAAATATCACCTCACATCTGTCAGAATGACTAAAATGAAAAACACAAGAAGCAACAAGTATTGGTGAGGATGTGGAGAAAAAGAAACCCTTGTGCACTGTTGGTGGGAATCAAAACTGGTGCAGCCACCGTGGAAAACACTACAGAGGTTCTTCAAAAAATTGAAAATAGAACTACCATATGATCCAGTAATCCTACTACTGGATATTTACCTGAAGAATATGAAAACACTAGTTTGAAAGGATATCTGCACTGCTATGTTTATTGCAGCATTATTTTCAATGGCCAAATTATGGAAGCAGCCCAAGTTTCCATCGATAGATGAATGGATAAAGAAGATGTGGTATATATATACAATGGAATGCTACTCAGCCATAAAAAAGAACAGAATCTTGCCATTTGCAACAATATGAACGGATCTAGAGCATAATGCTGAGCGAAACAAGTCATTTAGAGAAAGACAAATACCATGTGATTTCACTCATATGTGGAATTTAAGAAGCAAAGCAAATGAACAAGGGGAAAAAAAGAGACAAACCAAAAAACAGACTCTTAACTTTAGAGAACAAGCTGATGGTTATCAGAGGGGAGTTGGTGGGGGATGGATGAAATAGGTGAAGGTAATTAAGAGTACACTTAACCTTGATGAGCACTGAGTAATGTATGGAATTGTTGAATCACCATATTGTATACCTGAAACTAATATAACACTATATATTAACTACACTGGAATTAAAAAATAATTTAAAAAAGAAATTATATAGATGTTTTAAATTTTAATCATTTCATTTGTTGATAACTTATGGAAATACAGCTGTTAATTATATATTGATCTAGTGTACTCAACCTTCCCAAGCTTACTGATTAGTTCTAGTAGTTTTTTTTAATACACTAGATTTTCTATATAGAAGATCGTGTTATGTATAAATAAAGATTCTTTTATCCTTGCCTTTGCAATAAAAAAATAATAATAAGTTTTAAAAAAATCAACCCTGTACCTTTCCCCACTATGGTTCCTTGGTCAGAGTCTAAAAGTAACAGGAGGAAAATAAGAAAGGATGACAAATATTTCAAGAGTGGAAAAAGGAAGAATAATGGTACCATTGACACTCCTAAGCCTCCAAGATTATGACAAGTACTGGGGTGCCTGGGTGGTTCACTCGGTTAAGCGTCTGACTCTTGATTTTGGATCAGGTCATGATCTCACAGTTCATGGGTTCAAGCCCTGCATCGAGCTCCATGTTAATGGTGGGAAGCCTGCTTGGGATTCTGTCTCCCTCTCTCTCTGCCCCTACTCCTGCTTGCTCTCTATCTCTCTCTCTCTCTCTCAAAATAAATAAAGAAACATTAAAAAAAAAAAAGATTATGACAAGCACTGATGGTTTCAGAGATACATATACCTAGCGTATACTCATACATTTCATAGTAACAGTCTGAAAGTTTTTAAAATAAAAAGAAGAGTTAAATAATATAAAGAGATTACTTTCAGCTCCAGTCATGTATATTACCATACTGGGCAAGGCATTTGAATTTTCATTTTGTTTAAAAAAATTTTTTTGGGGGGGGCGCCTGGGTGGCTCAGTCGGTTGGGTGTCCGACTTTGGCTCAGGTCATGATCTCGTGTTTCATGAGTTCAAGCCCCGCATCGGGGTCTTTGCTAACGGCTCAGAGCCTGGAGCCTGCTTTGGATTCTGTGTCTCCCCCTCTCTGCTCCTCCCGTGCTTGTGCTCTCTTTCTGTATCTCAAAAAATGAATAAATGTTAAAATTTTTTTTTTAATTTTTTTAATGTTTATTTTTGAGAGAGAGAGACAGAACATGAGCAGGGAGGGGGAGAAAGAGAAGGAGACACAGAATCCTGCTTCGAATTCTGCTGAACTGTCAGCACAGAGCCCAACGCAGGGTTTAAACCCACAAGCCGTGAGATCATGACCTGAGCTGAAGTCAGACACTTCACGGACTGAACCACCTAGGTGCCCCTCATTTTGTTTTTATTTAGCATAAACTGGTCATACCACTGTCAGTTCCTTCCTTCTCTTGTCATACAATCTTTTGGAAATAATTTGTTCTCATAACAATTATAGAAACATAAAGTATCAGAGCATTTATTACTAGCTGTGTAGATATGGCTATTGTGATGGCAGAACTACATTTTTCATTTCACTTAATTGTAATTAATTTAAGCTTTAATTTAAATAGTCATATGTAAGCTAGTGGCTACCACATAGAAAAGCACAACTGTGTACACTGACTAAGAAGACATGCGAGTGGCCCACAAGGAAAGGAGGGGCTTGAGGGACTTAGTGTAAACAAACTGGTCCAGCCATGATACCAAATATAACCGCAGTTGCCCACAAGCACTTTTGATTGTACCCAAACCTGATACTGCATAGGAAAGGAAGGGTTACAACTAGAAATAAATCAAGCATTTTATTGCTGATTTCACATTTTCCTGCTGTACAGGTCAACCGGGAGAGCACCCACTGGCTATTTACATTTCCACAAGAAAACAACAGACAACTTACAGCTAGCTATAAATATAGTGGAGGACATTTGAAATGACTAGAAGCCAGATAATCAATCTGCCTCGCTGGCACAAATTTAGTGAGCAAATTCTCACAGGGTGCACTGTCTCTGCAGGATTTTATATGTTCTTCTCAGTGTCTGGCTGAATTACACTCCTATACACGAAGTAAATCTCACTTTAAGTGCACAACAAAAATGAAATGATTTAGAATTTTGAGTAAAAGTGTGACACTCGCCATATAGGGTATTGTGAACAAACACCGTGTGGGTTTTATACATATATATATATATTTTTATTTTTTATTCTTGGATCTCATGTATACTTTGTCCAGGTATCCCAATGGTAACATTTTGGGAAGTAAGGAATTCCATAAAAATTTTATTTACATGAATTTTTAATAATTTCATTTTATTTAAAATTTAAATTTTGTATTAAGAGAATTGTAGATTTATATGCAATAGTAAGAAATAATACAGCACTATCTCATGTAATTTTTTTCCAGTTTTTCTCAATGGTAACATTTCACAAAACTGTGGTATCATAATCAGCATATTGACAATGAAATAATGCACTGATAGTATCCAGATTGCCAGTTTTACTGATACGTGTGTGTGTGTGTGTGTGTGTGTGTGTGTGTGTGTATATTCAATTCTATAATATTGTATCACCTGTGTAGGTTCATGTATCTATCACTACAGTAAAGATCTTGAACAATTCTAACACTACAGTGTCTCTCCTGCTCTTTTAGAACCACACTCAGCTCTCTTCTGCCTCACCCTATAAACTACTAGATATGTCCCCCATTTCTAAAATGTTATCACTTTAAACCTGTTATATGAAGGAATCATACATTATGTAACCTTTTGGGATAAGCAAATATCCTCTGGGTATTTGCTCAAATTCTTTTGTGTATCAAGAGTTTGTTCCTTTCATTGCTGAGTGGTATTCTGTGGTGTGGATATATCACAGTTTAACTACCTGTTGAAGGGCATCTGGATTGTTTCCAGTTTTTAGCTATTATGAAAAAAGCTGCTATGAATATTGATTTTCTGTGTAAACATAAGTTTGTATTTCTCTAGGATGAATGCCCATGAATGCAATTGTTCAGTCATATGGTAATTATGGATTTAGTTTAATAAGAAAATGCCAAACTGTTTTCCAGAGTGGCTGTACTATTTTACGTTCCCATTAGAAATTTATGAATTTCCAGTTGCTCTACATCCTCACCAGCATTTTGTGTTGTCATTTTTTATTTTAGAAGTTGATGCTTTAATGATCTCTCACCAACAGCTCACTGCCACATACACACACCATCTTCCTGATATACTTATATCATAATTTTGTTTGGATCAATATTCTGCTTTTACGTTATTGTGTATTAATAAATGATACTCACTTTTAAGCCAAGTAATAATTTATATTTCATGCAGAGCTTGTCATTTTTTCAAGTTAATATTTTTGTTTTGTTTTTAGTTTGCTTCTCTGTGTTTTTCACTAGTAGGTTCTTCCCCAAACTCCCCTGATTGTCTAAATCATTTCTCAACACATTCAAACTCGTCAAGTACTCCTTCCATTCAGTCTTCTTGGAGATGTCTCAACTGTAGCCCTATGACCCGCTCCAGTCTTCACTGGTTACTTGCCAAGTCTGTTACATTCTTGTCATCTCTTCACCATCATCTTGGGATTTTATTATCACCACTCTCGTGACTTGGATGCCCTGTTTCCTGAATACTATTTTCCTTTTTCTTGGCCTCGTTTAACTCGAACACATTATCTCAGGGAGTTTCCTGGGGAAAGGCCTGTGAGTTAAAGTTTTGAGGCCTTGATTATCAGAAAATGTCATTAATTAACCCATACAAAAAGAAAAAAACAACAATAGTTTAACTTGACATAAGTTAAACAATTTTCTCTTAAATCTTACAGCCATTGCTGTAACGTTTTCTACAATGCAATATTCTGCTGAAGGACACCAAAGCCATTATGACTTCTTGTGTTCTGCATGTGTACCTTTTTTTTTTTTTTTACCTCTTTGGAAGCTCATGGCATATTCTCTTTACCCCTTTTCTTTGAAACTTCCATATTTTTACCTTACTATAAATGTATTCGGATCCATGGTGTTAAGAAGAAACAGGACCTTTAACTCAGGAAAATCTTGGGCACCTGGGTGGCTCAGTCAGTTGAGCATCCAACTTTTGATTTTGGCTCAACTCAGGATTCAGAGGTTGTGGAGTCTGAGCACTGTGTTGGGCTCCCTGCTTAGCATGGAGAATGCTTAACATTCTCTTTCTCTCCCTCTCTCTCTCTCTCTCCCTCTCTCTCCCCGCCCTTCCTTCTTCCTCTGCCCCTCTCCCCAGCTCCTATGCACTTTCTCTCTAAAAAATATAAATAAATAATAAATAAATAAATAGTAAAAATAAATAAATCAGTAAAATCATATCCTTACATTATGTAAAATTGTCTTAAATATTTCCATGTTAACTTTGTTTTTCTCTTTCTGGAACACTTATTATTTGGCAATTGGACACACCTGGATGTCTTCCAATCTTTTTATGTTTTTCTGCCTGTTTTTCCATCCCCTAAACTTTTAAAGGTATCTTCTAGGTTGGGGATTAACAAACCACAGCCTGTGGAATAGCCACCCCTTATTCAAAATAAAATTTTGTGGGAACCCAGCTATATACATTCTCTTAAAACTGAAGAATTGAATAGTTGCAACAAAGACTATATGTCCTGTGGGTTTAAAATACTTAATGCCTGATCATTTAATAACAAATTTGTGGACATCTCTTCTAAGAGATTTTTTTCAATTTTGTTTTCTAAATTTTCTATTGAATTTCTTATATCGGTGCTCCTAGTTTCAACTTCCATTAGTTCCATTTAGAGTATTGTGTTCTTAATTTGTGGCCATAATATTACTATTATCTTTCTAAAGATATAAATAATCTTTTCTCTGTTCTTAAGATTTTATCATCCAGTATGATCTCTCTTTTAAGTTGTTTTTGCCTTATTTCTTTGGTCTTTGTAATGTCAGCATTTTTTATAAGATGATAGGAGAGACTTGACCACCTGCTCATATTTAAGTGTTACAAAAATGCTCAAAATTCTATATACATAGGTGAATGATGTAAATTGTGGGCTTTCCTGAATGAGGATCTAGTAGGAGTATTTTATTAGGGAAATACTAAGAGTCTTAAAACAATCTTGTTAAGCAGAAGAGTATCACACATTAATTGACTTTCCCTGGAATACCTGAATCAGTCACTTTGACAAGGAAATAGGATAATACTGACTGGCTTAGGCCACTTGCTATCTATGCCTAGTGTTTGGGATGAGATCACTACCTCCTAAATCAAGTAATTTTTACACAATGGCATAATGGGGTAGAAAGAAATGTATATGTGGGAATAACGACAATATTCACTTCTCATCTTTCTCCAAATCAATAATTATAGGTGGACATTTTAATACTTCTTTACCAACAATTGAAAGAACAAGTAAACAGAAAATTAGTAAGGATATAGAAGATCTGGAGGATGCAATCAACCAACTTGTACTAATTGACATTTATAGAGCACTGCACCCAACAACAGCAGACTGCTCAGTTTTTTTCACACACAGATGGAATATTTACCAAGCTTGACCATATTATGGATCATAAAACATGTCTAATTCAATGGATGCCAGTCATATAAAATATGTCCTCTGACCACAATAAAATTCAACCAGAAATCCGTAACAAAAAAAGTCTTGAAAAATCTCCAAATATTTGAAAACTAAGTAATATACTCCTACATAATCCATGTATCAAAGAAGGACTCAAAAGAGAAATTAGAAAGCATATTGACTTATATGGGAATAAAATATTATTCTTATGCAATGCAGCAGAAGCAGTATTTAGTGAAAAATTCATTGTATTAAATTCCTGTATTAGAAAAGATAAAATGTCTCCAATCAATGTCTTCAGTTTCACTTTAAAAAACTAGAAAAATAAAAGCCAATGAATCACAAAATAAGCAGAAGAAAAGAAATAATGAATATCAGAACAGAAATAAATGAAATTTAAAAGAAAAAAGTAAAGAAAATCAGTGAAACTAAAATTGGATTATTTGAGCTGCTCAGTAAAATAGATAAATTTGTGTCCAGGCTGATCAGAAAAATAAAGACACAAATTTCCGATGTCAAGAATGGGAGAGGTGGCATCACTACCAACTCTACAGATATTAAAATAAGGGGTTATAATCAGCTTTATGCTAATAAACTCAATAACATATGATTGTGTATATTTCTGAAAGACAAAAACTACAAAAGCTCATGAAAGAAAAATGTAATCTGAATAACTCTATACCTATTTAAAAATGGAATTTGTAGTTTAAAAACCTCCCCCAAAGTAAACCCCAAGGTAATGTGCTTTCCCTGGTGAATTCAAACAAACATATAATTGTTCAAGCATCAGGCTCCCTGCTGATGGCAGGCTCCCTGCTGATGGTGTGGAGCCTGCTTGGAATTATCTCTCTCTGTTCCTCCCTGCCCCCTCAAAAATAAAATAAACTTTAAAAATAATGAAGCAAATAAATTAGCAATGAAGAAGTTTGTTATCAATTAATAACTACTGAGTAAGCAAATAATAATGTTGGCTACTTTTGCTTAGGTATTGAGTGGGGCTAAATTCCAAGGGCTTGCATAACTTTCACCTTGGTTGGGTCATGGTACCTGACAGATAAATATTTCACTCGCAAGTGGTTAAAAAAGGGAAGATATTTTCTTAGTCTGGATTTGTGTGTATAATATAAAAAAAATGGCTTGGGTTATTAATGTTATTAAGTCATTTTTTTAATTATATGGTATATGCCTGTTTTTATTACCATATGATCTTAAGCGTCAAGTAAGCTTATTGTATATCATAATTAGTGGTCAAAAATTGCATGCGTTACATTTAATGACCTCTGTCCAACACAAGAAGACATAACATACAAGATGTGTAATGCAAGACAGAGAAATGTAAAAAAAAAAAAAAAAAAAAAGTCAGTAATATTTTAACACTACTACTGAGAATGCTTTGGCAGTCTTGAGATTTAATATGTTACAACCTTAAAATACCCAAATAGAAGCAAAGGCTATTATAACCATGTTAAGTGATCAAAAGTAGTATATATGTTAATGCATAAAAATATATATTAATAATATATGTTGATATATTATTATTAGGAATATTGCACTACATGCTATGTATATATAAGAGCACATATGTGAATGCATATTATAATATATGTGTACACACAAATACATACATACAGTAAAACTTGGTTTGCGAGCATAATTCTTTCCAGAAACATGCTTACAATCCAAAGCATGTGTATATCAAACTGAATTTCAAGAACCATTAGCACAGTTGTGATTATATGACATTTGGCATCACTTACTACTCGTATTACAAGACATCACTCATTTATCAAGTTAAAATTTATTAGAAATATTTGCTAGTCTTGCACATCACTTGCAGAACAAGTTACTTGCAATCCAAGATTTTACTTTATACATATACTTATAATGTATCAGACTATACTGACCTTTCCGACTGGTTTTCTTCACATGCTAAGTATCTAGCCACCCATATAGCATGATTTATGAGATCCTAATAGAATGCTCTTACTCTGCTCTAGCATAGCGGTTACACTATGGTAGGCAGCATGATGCAGTGATTATGGAGAACGAACTGTGGAGCCATATCATCCAGGTACAAATCCTGGCTTTGCTACCTACTAGCAGTATAACCTGAAGCAATGTATTTAACCTTTTTGTGCTTCAGTTTCCTCTTCTGTAATATAATAATAGTACCTCTCTAGGGGTTCATAGAAGATTAAAAGGATTATTTTTCATAAAGTACTTAAATAAATGCCTTCCTGCATAGTAAGCACCATATAAATATTTGTTAAAAGAAAATGAAATTTAAAAGATCGTTCACTGGTAACTCTTGTTAAGGTTTACAGTCAGTAATTGGGACCTCTCAGTTGAGTGCTTTTTCCATCACTCACCTGGGGTTTGGAGTCAAATTCCAAATGAAAAAGCTGCCTTTATAGGATCCCAGTCTTAATAAGATATATATTTCCCATTTATGTAGATTACTTTTGGAATATATTTGTAATTGAATTGCCAAAAGCACTGATTTCATCAACAGATTGTTTCCATCTGTAACATCTCATTGAAGAAGAATTAAAAGAATATAGTGAACTCTTCTAACACAGTGCATTTAAGTGGAATAATAACTATCTTACTTAGTCCACTGGAATCAAACTTAGTGAACTTTTGTGGATAATCACCTTACTTATTACCAAGATATGAACTTAGGGTCTGAGAAGACCCTTTTAAGTTTATTTTGAGGGCTGAAAAATTCCATAAGGGGACAAAGTGGGTGAAGGAAGAGAGAAGACCTGGGTATCTCAGCAAAATCATCAGGCAAAGACATATGGCATGACATATATATTCTTCTTAAAGAATGATGAAACCAATGAAATTTTATATTAAAATTATTATACCACACATGCTTGCATGTGTACATACACATGCACACACACACACACACACACACACACGCACACACACACCTCCCAAAAAGAACCCAAAGCTCAGAACATAGTCACTTGTTGGACATAGTGTGAGAATCTAACCTAAAACAATCTCCCATAAAAATACCACCTCTCCAGCTGTTTGGCAAAACTGTCAAGTATATTGCCTCCTATGCTCCAAAACAATCTTAGTTTCTTCTCCTCAGGTCTTGTTTGCATTCTTCTTGTCAAAGTTGAGGATAGTCTTTAAGAGAGAACAGCTGGTCTCTGCTGTCCTGCTCTGAAGCCCCTCAGGAAGTCGGAAGGAAAACTGCCATAGGTGATATTTGGAATATATAATTTTTGGTACAGCAAGAATCAGAATATATGACAGAATGAAACCCCCTTAGGCTGAAGTTCAACTTCAGATGAATTAATTCCCAGCACCACAAAGGAGATCTAGGCTGTAATTTTTAACTAGATTCTACTAAAGACTATTGTTAGGGGAGATTGCTTTCCTGTTTTCTGGAAAAAAATCAAACAAACAAACAAACAAACAAACAAAAAACCCCTTTAAGGGCCCAGAGACCCTGTCAGGGAGCAAGAATTCTTATTCCCTTTAAGGGCCATTCTAGCTGGACTAAGAATCAAATTGACATGAGACAGATAAACAGGAGACAAACCAATTTAATAGCATACGTATGGGGAATTCCATACAGACATGTAAAGTCCAAAGACAGTCAGGCAAAGTGAGGAATATAAGTCATCCTGAACTAAGGAGAAGAGGGTAGGATTCTGGGATTTCTGAAGAAAAAAATGCATTTCTCAGGGACGATAAGAAAAGCAAATGTTTGGTAATTAGATGTTTAACCTGCCATACAGATGGGTCACGCATAAAATTTATCTCTGCTAATAACATTTATTCTGGGAAAGATCCCAATTTAGATTCTTCTATGTAGTTAAGGGAAAGGCAGAAGTTTCTCTTCAGTCCCTAGAGTCTCAAATGCTTTCAGCTCAGAATAATCTTCATACCATAGCGGCCATCTTGGAGTGGCTTTCCCTTTGCCCCTATTTCTCTCCTATGACACTTACCTGAAGTTCCACATGTGAAAAGTTGAGCTTTTCACATGTTAAAAGTTTGACTAAATTGACCCATTGTTAGGACTAAGAGACTAGCTCTGTGAGTCTCTTAGTCCTAACAATGGGTCAATTTAGTCAAACTCATTTCAGAAGGCAGTAATGCAGGTATATTCTCAGGACCTGAACCAAAATCAAGAGTCAGACACCCAACCCACTGAGCCACCCAGGCCCCCCAACGTCAATCATTATTCTAAATTGTTTCATTTTTGACAAATTTTGCAACAGAGATACCATGAACTTATATGGCTCTTGTTAGACATGAGTAGTATAAGTCTTACATTTATATTGTGTGTCAACTAAAATAAAACAGAAAAGTGTTACATTTAATGCATAACTCTAGGGACAGTTTTATTTTAATTAATCCAACAATCTTAAATTAGCTTTAGTATCATATGTTGTCCCAGATCACATAAGCTTGAAAAAACATATGTGTTAGGTTCTATCTTTCTGAGTTTTAAATACGCTTACAAGCACTTAACTTCAAACCAACTAAATAAAGTTCTTTTACAAATTAATTTTAGCAATATCATCCAGAGACAGAGAAAATACCTCATATTTACAACATACATGGATACACACAAGCCCACACAATTACACAGACAAGATGCAAACATAATCTTAATTTTGTTTCTACTAATATTTGTGGAGAGGACATTATAGGCCCAATTTTTAAATACTTCCCTTTATTTATTTATTTATTTATTTATTTATTTATTTATTTATTGTCAGTCTCAGGACATCATAGCTGTGTTGACATCTCAAAGACATAAGATTTACAATTGCAAGGGACAGAGAATGAATGCAAAAAAAATTTTTTTAGCATTTCAGGATTATTTCTATTTAACCTTTACCGTTTTTTTTTTAAAGTTACAGAATAACTTTGTCCTAATATCCTCATCTTTTATAATATCTACAAACATTTTGAGAGGAATAGGTGAGGTTTGGATATTGGTAAAGATAGGCGGGCTTTCACTTGTTTCTAGAGTTGTAGTTCTGGTTTTATAGAAATTAGTGGAATAAAGACAGTTGTTCCTAGTTGTCCAAAGACCTGGATTTCAGCCTGGATATCAAGGGACTGGCCCATCTGTTTAACTCTGCTTCTTTATATCAGGGAGAATTTTTTTTTAATGTTTATTTATTTATTTTGAGAGAGATAGAGAGTATGTGTGTAAGCAAGCAGAGAAGGTGCAAAGAGAGAAAGAGAGAGAGAATCCCAAGCAGGCTCCATGCTATGAGCTCAGAGCCCCCGTGGGGCTTGAACTCACAAACTGTGAAATCATAATCTGAGCCGAAATCAAGAGTTGGATGCTTAACTGACTGAGCCACCCAGGTGCCCCTGTATCTGGGAGAATTTTAACTAAAATTAGAACCAAAAGATTTATGTCTTTGTAAAGTCTGTATAAAGCATTTTAACAAAATCCTTCTTCTGCATACACAACTTTAGCTTCTATTTGCCCTTGAATATTGGTCTTTTACAAATCATGTGTAAGAGGGCTTAGGAGAAATTTTAGTCATTTATTTCTTCAGTGAAGGGAAGGCTGTGAATATAGTCAAATAATATTTCTAATTGCTCTGAAAAATTCAGTAGGATCTTTTGAAAGGAGAGATAATTTAAAAGATCTGCTGCTATCCAGGGGACATGATTGCTTTTGTGGTGTGTGAAGGGCTAGGAAACACTTGCAAGGGACATTGTGTAAGAATGCATTAGGCTGGCAGAGCCTGATTATAGAAGCCTGGAAAATAGGTGCAAAGAGAGGCTTATGGCCAGTCTTGGGTGCTTTCGTTAAATTCATTTTCTGGCTTTCAACATTTACAGGAGCAATTTGTATACTTTGAACCTAGAGATTTGGCCAGAGTGATCTCTGTCAATCTTGTAGGGAAAGGGAAGTTAAAACAGGGAGATGAAGCCAGATTTTAGGAAGGAAAATTTGCATTGGATGTGGACATTTCTTTCTGTCTTATGTTTACTTTCAGTTCTTTTATCTTGTCAAGAGAGTCCCTAAGGTTAACCGTTATACTGGTAAGACAATTGAGAGCTTTTTATAAAATATATATATGTATTTAAAATATAGCTAATTTAAAGAATCTGTCATCTGGCCATTGATTACTAAGATCTATACAGAACAACTTTAAATAGTAAGCTTTTTATTGGCTTAACCAAAGACACAAGAGGTGTCCAGAGAAGGCATAGATCTAAAAGTTTACTTCAGAAATTAGTCGAAGAAAGCAAAGGCCTTCATTACACAAGCAGTAAGGATGGTGTAGAGAAAATAGTGTCTTGTCTCTCATGAAAACATGACATGCCTCCTACCATTGACCCACTAATCTGTGACATTGAGCAGATGCTTAGTTTTCCAGCACTAATCAAGCAACAAAGGTTGAGATGAAATAGGGTACTAGGGGCGCCTGGGTGGCGCAGTCGGTTAAGCGTCCGACTTCAGCCAGGTCACGATCTCGCGGTCCGTGAGTTCGAGCCCCGCGTCGGGCTCTGGGCTGATGGCTCAGAGCCTGGAGCCTGTTTCCGATTCTGTGTCTCCCTCTCTCTCTGCCCCTCCCCCATTCATGCTCTGTCTCTCTCTGTCCCAAAAATAAATAAACGTTGAAAAAAAAAAAAAGAAATAGGGTACTATGGGTTGGAAGCTCTCATGATAAACACCTGTGAGAATTGACTCAGCTGGACAGAGAGAAGGAGATGTAGATCCCCAGTCTATTTGGCCACCAAGTTGCACCCCAGTAAATGCACCGTTCAGATGGTGAAGGCCAAAGAGAATGTTCTCATTGGTCACAAAGCCAAATTCTTAAAACATAAAACAAGGCAAAAGGAAAAATCTAATAGCTTTATCTAAACCTTGGTTCTCTTGGAGCCAAACTAATACCCAGGAGGGATATGTCATGGGGTTGGGGACTGTGTGTTTTTTTGTAGCACACCTCATTGTGCAGAAGTTTTCTTAAGGTTGGTGGGTGACCTAGTGTCAATCTAACTCATTTGATGATCAAGTTATCCTATCATGGAAATCTTCTTGAGGTGGTGAGTAATCTAACAGTTTTTAAGCGCTCAACCCATGCCCACCAACTTTGCAGCTTTGGCTATGTCCATTAGCAACTGATGACACACAACATAAAAGACACAGACAAAAGAAAACATACACCATCTCTGGAAGGAAATGGAACAGTAAACAAAGAGTACTCTACCAAATTTAAGCAAAGAGTTGCTAGGCCCAAGGAACTCATTCCAAATATTTTTTCCAGCTAATCGAAATGTAGAAAGAGAGAAAAAAGATTCTCACCACTTTCACTCCAACAGAGTCTGCAGCGAGAAATTCTGGGAGGCTGACAAGGTAAGAAATCTCATCTTCTGCCTGCTATATGTCAGATGTCCCAAGGATCTCTCAGCTGCAGCAGTGGCTGGGGCAAGTGGTATCCAGTGAATTAAAGTATCCCACTGCATAAGCTAACTGTCAGGGGGCAAGGATGCTTGTCACCTTCAAGGGTTCTTCTAGCCAGACTAAGAATCAAATTGACAAGAGATGAATTAACAGGAGAAAATAAATTGTAATTTCATACATACAGAGAATCCCCACATACATACAGAGAATTCTAAATACAGTCAGGCCAAATGAGATATATATGCCATTCTAAACTAAGGAGAAGCAGGTAGGGGTCTGGGACTTCAGAGGAAAGAAATACACCTCATAGGGCAGTAAGAAGAGCAGATGTTTGGTAATTAGATGTTTGCCCTGCCAGACAGACGGGCCACTCAGATAAAATTTACCTCTGCTGATAACCCTTATTGTGGGAAAGATCCCCAACTTAGATTCTTCTACGTACTTAAGGGAGGAACAAAAGTTTCTTGTGAGCCTGTATTGTCTTGATTGCCTTCAACTCAGAATATTTTTCATGCCAAAGTGGCAATCTTGGGGTGGCCTACCTTTGGCCCCTACAACCCTGACCTATTCTTTTTTTTTTAAGTTTATGTTTTCAGTAATCTCTACACCTAACATGGGGCTCAAACTTATGACCATGAAATCAAGAGTTGCATGCTCTTCTGACTGAGACAACCAGGTGCCCCAACTCTGACCTATTCTTAAGCTTCACCCTCCACAAAGGGTACAGCCTCAGTTCTCACCCTTAAAATTCTCTAGTCAGCCCCACTCTCTTGGAAGTCCAGGTCTATCTGCAATTTTGCCAAACTGAAACATGTAAAATTTTCCCTCTCTGCTGTCAGAACTCACCTTCTCCTTTGTACTAGCATTATAAAGGTTTAAGGACATCCCACTTTTCCATGGGATGCGGCTAGGCCCATTCATGGGTTGATTAGGACAATTACAAAAATCAACAATGCATTTCCAAAAATGTGGCTTTATTTGGATTTAAGTTAAACAATGCATGGAACATCAACAGTCCAAAAAATAATGTCCTGTAGCAAATCCAGTCAAATATCTTGTCAGAAGCTTTCCTTCATCATGCGGAAAGAGAACATAAGGCCCGACAATACCAAATTGGTGTTAATGTGTCCAAACTCTGCCTTTTAAATTCTACATTTATCAGGAACAAAGTATTCATAGACTGACACCCTTCCATAGACCACACTTTGAGATGTACTACTGAAATATCCTTATCTCCTCTAATCAAATACACGGGCAAGAGCATGCACAAACACACACACACACACACACACACACACACACACACACACACACTCACATATTTCCCAAGGATGAACAACATTTTTTAGGTCAAGGGCAGATTATAGGGGAAAAATTCCAGTTTAGGAGGGACAGATTCACATAATTCCCATTACTAAATCAAGGAATTAACATCTCAGTTTGAAAAAGGACTGTCTCACTGGTTCAGAAATTCCCTACGAACAGTGTTCTCCAAATTGTTTTCATATCATGGCACACGTAGAAAATGATATCTGCAGATCATTTTGAAGTGTGATACTATGAATAAACATATTCTTATCATTTGATAATTCAACTCATTCTCCTTCCCCAGTCTCCCTTGTTGTATATTTGTATGTATACTGTAGGGGCCAAGAAGAGATTGCCCCAAGATGGGCCACTTTGGCATGAACATTATTTTGAGTTAAAAGCAATTGAAACTCACCAGATTTAGGAAAAGCTCTTTACCTCCCCCTCAACTACCTGCATGTATTAGGAAGATAGCTATTGACAGAGGTTCCTTTTTACTTAAGAAACTTATCCACATAATAGGGCAACCTTTGTTTTCCAAACATCTTTCATCTTCTTGCTGATCATCTTCCTCCTATTTGTGTCATCAGGCCCCTACCCCTATCCTTAGCGCATATAAGCATCATGTTGCCTGTCTTTAGAATTTCCATGTCTGTGTGGATTCCCTGTATATATGTATCCTATTCAATTTGATTTTCTCCTGTTAATCTGTCTCATGTCAATTTGATTCTCAGTCTGCCTGCAAGGACAGATTTTGAAGGGCAGAGCAAATTCTTCCTCCCCAACAGTTGGTGTCATTGGTGATATTTTTAACTCCCTGGACACTGCTACATCTGAGAGATCCTTAAATCTGAAATACCAGCATCAGAAAGTAAGATTTCTTAACATGTCAGCCTCCTGGAATCTCTGTCTCCAGAATCTGATAGAGCAAGAATGGTAAGAGTCCTTTTTTCTCTTTCTTAATTTACATTAGCAGAAGAAAATATTTGTGGAAGTAGTTCCTTGAGCTAAGCAACTCTGGTTAAATTTGGTAGAGTACTCTTTGATTACTGATCTATTTACTCCCACAGATAGACTTTGTTTTCCTTTGTTTGTGTCTTTTATGTTGTTTGTCATCAGTTGCTAAGGGACATCTTGGAAGCCAATGCTGCAAAATTGGTGGGCATGAGTTGAGCACTTAAAAGCTGTTACAGCACTCACCACCTCAAGAAGATGCCTGTGATAGGATAAGTTGGTCATCAAACGGATTGGATTGGCACTAGGTTACCCACCAGAATACTTCTGTGTAACAAGGTATACTATAAAACAGCACACAATCCCCAACCCATGGTACATTCCTCTTCAGTATTAGTTTGGATCCAAGAGAGCCAAAGTTTAACCAAGGCTGTTAATGTGCATATATTTTTCCTTTTGCCTTGTTCTATGTTCTAAGAGCTTAGCTTTGAAACCAATGAGAACATTCTCTTTGTTCTCCACCATCTACATGGTGCACTTACTGAGATGCACCTTGGTGGCCAGTCGAACAGACTGGGGATCTAACTCTGATTCTCTCTGTCTTTCCCCCGTTTTCCCGCCATGGCTGTGCCAGCTTTCTGGGGTGTTTACCATGACGTTCCAGTCCATGGGAACTTTGTCATCTCAACCTTCATTGCTTGATTAGTGCTGGAAAGTCCCATTCCAGTATCACCTACCCAGTGTCACAGATTAGCACGTCTATGACTGGAGGTGTCTCACATTTTTATGGGAGACCAGAAACACCTTTTTCACTACAACATCCTTACCACCTTTGCAACAAACGCTTTTGCTTTCTTAGACTAATTCTGAAACTAAACTTTCAGATCCTCGGGTTGCATCATCTGTGCCCCCTTTGGATGCCTCTTCTGCCTGGTTATGCCATTAAGGTTTATGGGTTTGAGTCACGATTTATACATCCTACTTGTCAACGACCAGTAGATGGATCCTTTAAATTGCCTGTATGTAAAAGAAAATATTCTTTAAAGAGAACTCTTAATTGTGTTATTAGTATAATGGCTAGCCTTAGGGACCCCTTGACAAGATAAAATCACAGAAATTAGACTTAAGACTTAAAAATAAATATCCAGATCCAACATAAATTCCCCTTAAAATCTGGCCTCATCTGACTGTTTTAACTTACCTTTTCCTACAAGATTTACAGGGAACACTCAGACTTATTCTCTAGGTTCTCAGTATACTGATTATTCATGTAAATGTTGATAGCCAGAAAATAAAAAGCACTTGAGACTGTCAATAAGGCTTGCTTTGCTCATATCTTGCAGGGATGAATAATCAGGCTCTGCCAGCTTTAGGAATTCTTATGCAATTCCCTTTGCAGAGGTATCCTAGACACCCCCCTCTCACCTGAAAAAGAATTTGAGTCTCCTGGACATTAGCAAAATCTTTTAAATTACCTTCACTCTGAAAACATCCTAACAAACTTAGAAATTTGGAAGGTTAATGACTATTCACTACCCACTTTACAGAGGAAACAGGACCAAAATTTTTTCTAGGCACTCCTATAGAAGATCTGCAAAAGGCCAATATTCAGAGAGTAATACAAGCCAAGGTTGAATTGTGTATCCATAAAGGAGGCTTTTGTTAAAATGCTTCATACAGACTTCACAAAGATAAAAATCTTTTGATTCCCATTTTAGTTAAAAATATCCCTAATATAAAGAAGCAAATTTAGTTAAAAGGGCAGGCCAGTCCCTTGATATTTAGGCTATAATCTAGTTCTTTGGGGGATCAGAAATAACTCTTTGTCTTACAAATCTCTACAAAACCAGAAACAAGTTGAGGCCACCCATCTTTACCAATTCCCCAACCATGCTTATTTATCTTACATAATGTTTGTGGATATTATGAAAAATCAAAATATTGGAACAAAATTGTTCATACTTAAGTAGGAGAAAATGTAAATTTTAAATTACAATTACCCTGAAACTCTAAGAAAAAAATTACATTCTTTCTCCATTCCTTAAAATTATAAATCTAATGTCTCTGAAATATAAACGCAGCCCACCATTGTCTAAGACTGAAAACAAAAAGAACTGCTAGAAGAGCTCTTATGTCCAGACATTAACATCTCTCATAAGAAATATGTACCAAATCTCCACCTTGGAGAAAATGTGGATACTTGTGCATTTGTGATGTAAAGTTCCTACCCCTATCTTCTCTGGGACCAACCTTTTTCTGAAAGGAAAAAAAAGAGGGGAGGTGTTGGAAATTGGGCCTTTAATGTCCTTGAGAAGAAAAGCTAGTAAAAACAAGATAAAAGGTACGAGCCTGATGTCCAAGGCTGGATACTCCCCTTGCATACTTTTAGCTTCTGTAATCTTGCTTGCCTCCTTTGTCCACCAACTGCCTGCCTGGCACCACTGATAAGTGCCCCCTCCCCTTTTTCTTTTGTCTCTCAACCCCCTACAATCCCAGCCATAAAAAGGGGCCTGCCGATGCCAAGGTTCAGGGCTCAGGCTTTGGAGGTGATTCCGCTGGGCCAGCACCAGTGCGCAATAAACAGTCTTTCCTGATTCCCTGAGTGTGTGTGGCTTGTCTCTTCCTGGGCACCGAGTATTTGCTGTAACATCCTTTCAACAAATATCAGTAAGAACAAAAGCTGTAAGTTTAAATTTATTCTAATCCTATACATTATTGTCTGAGTCTTAATGATTGGAAACCAATAATCTTCAGAAACTCCTGAGGTGTTGTAAATGGGGTGGACCAAGGGATCTCCATGGTCCAACACCTAATGGCCTTCTGGACAACATGTCCAATATTTGACAGCACGGGTAGCTGTGGCCAAAATCTGAGTTAGCCAAACTAGGGCATTGTCTTTCCTACCTAGGGAGAAATAAAACATGATTAATGCATAGCACAGGATGAATGTAGATGTTATGGGTTCTTTTTTCCTAAAGAAATATTTTAAGTCCTGCATAGGGTGGCTTTCCCAGTGTGGGGATGTTCAGTGGTCTCTTCTTCTGTCTGCTCCTTTTCTGCATATGGGCACCATTTAACTCTTGTATGGCATATCCATGGTTTCACTCTGTTTAATTTTGAGGAGGAATGGGTTGTTAGTAGGACGGCATAATGTCCAGTCCATTTTTCAGTTAATTGTTGGTCAGGTCCATGCTCTACCAAGTGTTTAACAAGACCTTGACCCCAGGTTGAAACAGGTGCAATGTTTCTCCCAGCAAGGGGGCTGTCCTAGAGGAAGCAAACGTATGAATAAGGGTTAATATTTGGTTCAAATGTTGTACATATTGTTTAATTTTTATTTCTCCCCTATCTGGGTGGGAAGAGGCAGAGTACAAGAGGTCAGGGATGGTCTCCCTTGTGCAATTTCATAGAGGCTCAATCTGAGCTTATGTCTAGGTGCCACCCTTAGATGCAGAAGGGTAAGCAGTAGCACTCTATTCTATGTTAAATGAGTTTCTTGATACAACTTTGCAATGGTCTTTTTCAAAGTATGGTTCATTTTCTCTGTTTTTCCCATTGAATGTGGTCTCTATGAAGCGTGGAGTTTCCATTTTATTTGTAGCATTTTACTCACTTGTGGAGTGACTTCAGAAATGCATGAAGGCCCATTATCACTCTGAATGGAGTTTGGTAGGCCATACCTGGATATCAAATCCTTCAGGAGAACTGGGGCTATTTCAGAAGCTCTTTCCATTTGTCTGCAGAGAGTCTTGACCCACTCAGGAAAAGTACCCACAAACACAAGTAAGTACTTAAAATTTCTTGGAGCCTTAGGCATTTGGGTAAAATCCACTTGCCGTTCTTCAAAAGGGACGTGCCTGAATACTGGACTAGCATGCTCTGAGTCTTAGCATTGTTCCAGACACACGAGAGGCAATAGAAAGTTATTCGCTGTTCAGTCTTTTGGAGACTTGGTCCATATAAATGGGGTGTACTATATCCAGTAGGGCATCTTGTCCACCGTGGGTGCTCTCATGCAGATGTTTAAGGACCGAGTGAACAAGCCCTTCTGGTAAGAGAATCAGACCATGTATATTGACTCTCCAAGTAGAGATGTCATCTCATTTAGTAAAACCCCAGTTGTGGGTATGCTTTTCATTGACCTCAGTGTAGCAGGGTTTAAATCCACTTAAGTCAGGGCACCTGGGTGGCTCAGTTGGTTGAGCATCTGAATTGGGCTCAGGTCATGATCTCATGGTTTGTGAGTTCAAGCCCCACATCAGGCTCTGTACTGACAGCTCAGAACATGGAGCCTGTTTCAGATTCTGTGTCTCCCTCTCTCTCTGCCCCTACCCTTGTCACATTCTGTCTCTGTCTCTCTCAAAAATAAATAAACATTTTAAAAAATCCACTTAAGTCAAAACTAGGGATCGGTGCTCCAAGGAATGGTCGAGTTCTAATTGCTGTTGTCTGGCTGCTTTATTTGCAGCTTGGTTCCCTTTTGCTTCATAAGAATTGGTCTGCTGACAGCCTGGGCAATGCACAATAGCCACCTCAGATGGTAATGCCTCTGCTTCTAACCAAGCCAAGATTTCCAGAGAAAACTTAATGTCCTTGTTCCCTGAAGTGAGGAAGCCCCTTTCTTTCCAGTTAGTGCCATGGGCATGAACTATCATAAAGGCATATCGACAAATTGTATAAATGTTCACCTTTTTTCTTGAAGTTAGCTGCAAGGCTGAGCTCAATGCAATCAGCTTGACCTTTGGGGCAGAAGTCCCTGGGAAAATAGCCTTAGCCTTTATTACCTGTTCCATAGTAGCTATGGCATATCTGGCTTTTCATTGGTCATTTTCCATGAAACTGTACTGTCACTGAACAGGTCCCAATCCATATCATGTAGAGGCTGATCTGTTAAATCCATCCTGCTTGAGAAAACAGTCTTGAGAATCTCCAAACAGTCATGATCTGCCTTTGAGTCCTCTGCTATTGGAAGCGAAGTGGTAGGATTTAATATTCCTGAAAATCTTAGGGTTATGTTACATTAGGATTATCCAAGAGAACTTCCAGATATTTGCCTTTGTGCCCTGCAATAATCCAATAACTTCCCTTTTGCTCCAGTAATGTTAAAACTTGATGTAATACAAATACAGTTATGGGCTGTCCCAAAGTAAACTTTTCAGCTTCTTTGAGTATGTCACAGTTAGCTGCCCCTGCTCAAAGATATGGGGGCCAACCTTTTATAGTTGCATCCAATGGCTTACTAAAATAGGCAGTGAGTTGGGAAGTAGTCCCCAATATCTGAAGCAACATGCCTAGTCCTAGACTCTTTCATGAACATATGGCATAAAAGATTTATTTGAATTCAGCAGGCCCAGGGCAAGAATTGTCATCAGCTTTTCTTTTAATGCATTGAAAGCTTTTTGGCACCCAGATATCCAAATCATAGGGTCTGAGTCTGTTTCTTTAAAACATTTATTAAGGGGCCTAAATATGAAGGCAAAATTAGGTACCCAAATATGACAAAAACTTTCCATTCCTGAAAATCTACAAAATTGCCACCAATTTGTGGGTATTTTGATGTTCACAATGGCTTGTTTCTGATCCATCATTAAGCTATGAATCCTTTGACTTAATTGGAAGCCCAAGCAGGACACCTATGTTTGTATATCTGGGTCTTTTGAAGAGATACTTTATACCCATAGTTTGCCAGGTGGTTTAACATCAGGATTAGATTTGAGAGACAGTGTTCAAAATGAGGGCTGGTATTATCAAATCATCCATGTACTGGAGGAGTATCCCTTGATCTAACTGTAGTGTTCTTAAATCTTTGGACAGTACCTCACCAAGTAAAGTGGGCAAATTCTTAAACCCTTGAGGCAGTATGGTCCAATAGTATTGGGAAATTGTTTTAGTTTTTGGATCTTGTCATTCAAAGGCTAACAATAGCTGAGATTCAGAATCCAATGGGACCCCCCCCCTCCCCGCAAAAGGCATCTTTTAGGTCTATAACAGAACACTAGCCATAATTTTCCAGTGTGGTGGTCAAGAGGGCATACAGATTAAGTACAGAAGGGTGAATATCCTGTACAATGTCATTAATTGTCCTAAGGTCCTGCACAAACTGATGCTTGGTAATATGAGGCTTTTAATCCAGAAGTATGGGCGTATTGTACGGCCGGCAGGGTTGGATGAGTCCATGTTTTAAAAACTTAAGTAAGGGGTGACTGGCTTGCTCAGTTGGTTAAGTGTTTGACTCGATTTTGGCTCAGGTCATGATCCCATGGTTTGTGAATTCGAGCCCCACATCAGGCTTTGCGCTGACAGCATGCCGAGCCTGCTTGGAATTCTTTCTCTCCTCTCTCCCTGCCCCTTCTCCCACTCGTGCTCATGTGTCCACTTTCTCTCTCTCTCTATCTCAAAATAAATAAACCTAAGGAAAAAACTTAGGTAAAACAGACTGGATACCCTTCAGCACTTCCTGTTTTAAAGGGAACTGTCTCAGGGCACCTGGATGGCGTTGGTTAAACATCTGACTTCGGCTCAGGTCATGATCTCACAGTTCGCATGTTTGAGCCCTGCATCGGGCTTTGTGCTGACAGCTCAGAGCCTGGAACCTGCTTCAGATTCTGTGTCTCCCTCTCTCTCTGCCTCTCTCCAGTTTGCGCTCTGTCTCTCCATCTCTCAAAAATAAATAAAAATTAAAAAAAAATTAGAGGTACTGTCTCTTATGGACTGTTTTTCATGTTATTTTAATTGTACAGGGACAGGGGTAGCATTCTTTGCTTATCCTGGGATTCCCTTGATCCACAAGGCATTACTTACACTTCATAGATTTTAGGTGGAAACAGGTCTTCGTTTATGTCCTGTTGAGTGAGGAGCAACTCAAAGTAAAGAGCTTGCTCGGGAGGCACCTGTCAGTGGAACCGCTGTTGTTTTGGCAAGAATGTTGTCTGGGCATTTAATTTGCATGGCATGTCTCTCCCCAACAGTGGGATGCGGCAATCAGGTACAGACAAGAAACTATGTTTTGATATCTTTCCCCCCATTAGATGTTCTAAGGATTGCAACAACAGATGTCATTGGGGCTGTCTGGTTATGCCTACAACAGCTATAGAACTGCCACTTTCCCTTGTCAACTTTGAATTTAAAACTGAATTCGTAGCACCTGTATTGACTAGGAAGTCAACCAATTGGTTCTCCTCTGTCAGTTGTACCCAGCAGTACTGTGGAGAGATGGAAATCAGTGCTATTCGAGCCATTAGAGCCCTTGGGAGACTTCAATTCTCATCCTAGTCCGGGACTCATGAGATAATCTGCTTTTGAGGTCACCTTTTACCTGTTTTTACCTCTTTAAGTTTGGGACACTCTCTTTTCCAGTGCCCTTGTTCCTCCCTGCAATAGGCACACTGATCAACAGCAGGGTGGTGGGGGCTGGGTGGATCTTCAGTTCTTTTGGGTTTGGCCCTTTTGGGAGGTGGTGGAGCTCTGAGAAACAGAGTAGCCTGTTTCATATGCTTTTTATCCCTATAATTGAATGCTTGAAAAGCAACTAAGAACAGTTCATACCTACTTCTCCCTCGACCTTCTGCACCTTCTTTCCTACACCAGGGACACTTTGTCCAAGAAAGGTCACATTAACCATTCTGAGATTTTTGGGAGCTTCAGGATCCTCATCAGTATATTTTCAATAGGCTTGATAAATCCTCTCCAGAAATTTGGAGGGATCTTCATTTAATTTTTGTTGAATTTCCTAGATTTTAAGACTATTTTGCTTTGGGATTCCTTCCCTCAATCCTGCTAACATACACCTTTGATAATGGTTTGGATAAACCAGCTCTTCATCAACATTTGTGTCCCAACCAGGTTTGACCACTGGGCTTGCCCTGCCAGTAACTGAGTATTACCTGGATTTTTACCATACAGATGCCAACCTCCTCATGTGATTTATCAGTCACTAGGTGCCACTCATTGGCTGTAAGGAGAAAACAGTCTGCACCTCTGTCCAGATAGGCTTATGAGTGGCAAAAATAATAGTGAACAATTCAGACATTTTCTGAGGATCGTCTCTATAAGTAGGGTTTGAATTTTTCCAATTTAAAAGGTCTGAGATAGGGGCGCCTGGGTGGCTCAGTCGGTTAGGCCTCTGGCTTTGGCTCAGGTCATGATCTCGCAGTTTGTGAGTTCGAGCCCCACATCAGGCTCTGTGCTGACAGCTCAGAGCCTGGAGCCTGCTTTGGATTCTGTGTCTCCCACTCTCTGCTCCTCCCCTGCTCATGCTCTGTCTCTCTCTTTCTCAAAAATAAATAAACATTAAAAAAATTAAAAAAAAAAAAAGATCTGAGGTAGAGAAAGGACTGTGTGTCCAATAATATCTGGCAAGCAGTCCCTGGGGATTCTTCCCTACAGGATATTGCTGTAAATGAAATTGCTCTGTTCCAAATCAGGGTGCCTCCTGATCAGATTGGGTGCTCTGGTGGGGCTTAATAGGGGAGACCATTCCTGACCCTAGAGCCTAACTAGGTGGGGGAGAAACTGGGGCAGATAGGGCTCTGTGATTATCTATGGTCGGGGCCAGTAGAATTCAGGGGGCAGGGGAGCTCAAAGATTGTAGCAAGATGAGTTCCTCATTTTATTTTTCCTCACGAGGCCTACTATCTTCACATACTTTAACCTCTGGCTTTCTTTGCATCATGAGCTAAGAGCCTTTATGTGCTGAATCTTTATTATATAACACCATAAAAGCTCAAATATATAGAATTTTATCCCATTTACCAGATGTTTGACAGAATAATTCTAATTGGAGGGTAGTATGGCAATTTGAAGACCCAAAGGCCATTTTTCTCCTGATTCTAGTGCATCCATCGGCCATGTGGTGTTGCAGTAAAAAGTCATCTTCTTCTTAGGGATAGGCTTATAGTAATATGTAGACCATGCTGCCAAAATGCACCCCAATGGACTGTCAGAGGGGAGGGAAGTAGCATTTCCCATCCTGGAAAGAGAAGAAAAGAATGAGTAGGAAATGAAAGAAACCAAACTAAAGAGACTACTCTTCCAAATTCCAGAAAAGAAAAGCCAAATTCCTCGGTGAGAGGAAGTGGAGACTACTAGTCTTATACCATGATTTCACATTACTTGGTACCAAGTATTAGACAGGTTAGTCCAAAAGGGGAAATCAGAGGGTTCTGGCAAGCACAGCAATACTACTTACCCAGGAGAATGAAGCTGGGTGCTTCCCAAATCTGTTTCTCTTTTCAAACTATGTGTGAAGTGGCAGCTGCATCAGCAAGGGGATGGGGAGCTTCCCTGAGGCAAATGGTCTCTTCAGCTTCTACCTTTTGGCCACCCCTCTGAGGCACCCCTCTGAGACCGTTGGGAGGGGTCAAGGCATTTATTGATCAAGAGTCTGTGAATATGGTCCCTAAACAAAGCACCATACCCTTCCTGGCTGGCTTGCCCAAAACTATTATCGATCAATCTATCATAGTCACTAACTTGGGGTATGTGAGCCCTGGAATGCTGCCATGGCCAACTGCTCCATCCTGGGAAATCCTGAAGGGGCTGGACAAATCAAAAGCATAGTTCCTGGCTGAGTTTGACAATTCTGTTGCCGAACAAACTCTGATAAAAGTCATTGCAAGAGGGGCGCCTGGGTGGCTCAGCTGGTTAAGTGTTTGACTCTTGATCTCAGCTCAGGTCTTGATCTCAGGGTCATGAATTTAAGCCCCCTGTTGGGCTCCACACTGGGCATGGAGTCTACTTAAAAATAAAACAAAACAAACAAACAAACAAACTCATTGTAAGAGAAGCCAATAACTCAAGAGATGAGGGTTTGGAAAAGAGAAAGGGAGAAATTTATTTTGGGTGTGGCAACCAGAGATGGTGACAGGCTCAGGCCTTAACAACCAAATTATCTGTCAGCAAGATGGACACCTAGACTTTTTAAGGAGAGAATGGGAGGGGGGCACATGCAAGAGAGCAGGCAGAGAACACATGATATGTGGGCTTGTATATCTTCACTGGTGGTCATGGGCAGGGAAGGGGACCTGTGGGATGTGGTCTTCTAGGCATTCCATTGCTATCAGGGCTTTTCTGATAGTAGTTCGAATATTCTGGTCATTGCAAAATCTCTTCTTCAATGCCTCAAGAAAGTGCAATAAGAAATAAGAACAATGTATTTTAGTTAGAGCATGGGCTAAGTGGTCTTGTCTATTTCTGGTTTTAACTGTTGGGGTCTATAGTTGAGCAAGAAGACTTGCTGACAAACTGACATATAGCAAGCTGATAAATTATATTGTTGTAAGCAGAATTTATCTTTTCTACCCTACCTAAACCCTCCAGAATTCAAAAACTCTGAGTATACTTATATTTTTATGGCAATATATTTATTTGCACAAATTCAATAAGAATCAGTTCTTGTAACAGGAAACAATTGGAAACATCGGTTATATCAACAAGGCTTTGACTGGCATGTCATATCTGGGAAAGACATGCATGGAATCAGATATGACCAGACAGCTTTAAGAAACTAAGGTTGACTCTATGGAGCCAATAAAGCCCCTTGGAAATCTCAGCTTGATCCTCAGCAGCCTTACCAGATGAGTAAAGAAGGTCACTTTGAAAGGGCGGGCCTATGCCAGCTGACTCCATCTTGTTCTGTGTCCTCCACCTTGAGTGACTATGTCCCCGACATGACCCCTTTTCCGGGAAAATCGCAGAAACCTCAGACCGTGCCTCCTCCCCTTGAGTAACCTCCCGCTCACCAGTTCAAACTTCCTGATCAAAACACGCCCAGCGACCTGCGTAACAGGACTCCCACCCTTCCCCAGCCAATCGGCCGAGGCCACGACCCTTCCCCAGCCAATCGGCTGAGGCCACAGCCATTACCTCACCAACTGCCCCTACGCCCCAATAAAACCTTTGTCCTTTTGAAACTCGCTCTCTCTCCCTGGTATCTCACTGCTGCGTCGGTGCAGGTAGGGGATTGAGCTCGAGCTAGCTCGTATAAAGGCTCTTTTGCTTTTGCATCGGACTCGGCTCCCTAGTGGTCTTTGGGGATCACGAATTCTGGAAACGAAATTCACGAAACTGCCCTTTCTCCCAAAGCCTTGGAAATTAAATATGAACAATTTGATGTCAACTGCAGAGAAATCACTACAACAGCTCATGTATGAGACAATCTTCATGCCTGTTGTTCTGTGGGCCACTCAAACATCACCAGACACCTTTGAACTGCAAACCAGAAAGATCCATCAGATTGCCATTGCCTGCTCTCACTCTATCTAAATATGCTTCCAGCTTGACATCTAGAAATCTCCACTGGCTATACTCAGAATTCAGAAATTGATTTATACTTTGACTCAATCATCATCCACTGTTTTTCTTTTGTTGCCATAGAAATGTCTTTTCAATACCTGATTTCTTGAACCCCAGGCCTCACTTTGAGAACATGTCTGCATCACTGCCTCCTGAAATGAGTTAAACCGAACTGACCTAGTGACAAGACTAACAGACTGGTTCAATAAAATGAAACATAAAAACAATCGACCAGCTCAAGATTTAATGTGTGAAACTTCAGAGAAGTTTCAGAGGAGGGAACTGTAGGTATCAAGGGCAGGAAGCCCCAAGATGGGCCACTTTGACCTGAACTTTATTTTGAGTTAAAAGTGATCAAAACCCAGGAGATTAGAAAAAGCTCTTCATCTCCTCCTCAACTGCTTGGACCAGGAAGAAAGGTATTAACAGAGATTCCACTTTACCTAAGAAATTAATCTACATAATAAAGCAACTTTTGTTTTCTTAACATCTCCTTTCACCTTCTTGCTAATAGTCCTTTTCCCCTTTATATCCTCAGACTCCTACCCCTCTCCTTAGCTCATATAAGCATCATGTTGCCTGTCTTTGGAATTTCCATGTCTGTGTAGATTCCTCTTCAGTGTGTATGCTATTGAACTTGCTTTTCTCCTGTTAATCTGTCTCATGTCAATTTGATTCTTAGTCTAGCTGGAAGGATCTTGAAGGGTATAGGAAATTCTTCTTCCCCAACAATGTACATGCAACACATACAAACACATATTTCTGTTGTACATATTGGCAAGTGAGTGAACTAAATTTTGAATCTTCTGATGTGGGGAACAAAGGCAGAAAGAAATGTAGATACAATTAAATTTCCTCACTGCCTACAGCCCATTGACAAGTCCTTGAAACAAGCAGAAAGACCTTCCTGTGGGAGCTCAGCTGCCTTGCTGTTGACATTTTGCTAAGGGCAAAAGGCAGTCTTAGCCCAACCCCCCAGGATCCCGTGAGTCTTCTTTAGCATATGAAAATCCCCTTGGAAACTTCATTTAGCTCTACTTCCCCAAAATATATTTTAGCAATCATTCTCCAAACACATGGCCCGCTGATAAACATCTGAAGGGTCTCATGAGGAAGGTTTTACTAGACAGCAGTAAGTGACCTTATCATAACAAAAGCTAGCCTCTGAAGATCCTGGAAACCTTGTTTCCAAATTCCTTAGAGACTTACACTATCCCTAACCCCCTCCCAACCTAAAGGTATATAATCAGTCACCTGTCACAACCCCAATGCAGCTCTTTCTGCCCACAGGTCCCATCCCCGTGCTTTCATAAAACCACTTTTTTTGCACCGAAGACGTCTCAACAATACTTTCTTGACCCTCAGCTCTGAAGCCCAACGTTTTCCACATGACATCAAAAGCCAATGCCTTTTATTTTTTTATCAGAAATTTAAATTGTTCTGAACATGTTTCTTAGCCTCCATTCACACAAGAACATCTTGGTATCAGATCTCTTTTTATTATTTCACTAATATAAAAGAAATACCTGTTATTTGTGGAAACTGTATGTAAATCTGATTGCAAGGAGAGTTTATTGAGGGTTAAGCTGAAAAAAATAAGAGGAATAAGGAGGAGAAGGGCGAGTGGGGAGTGTTAGAGATGAGGAAGTGGAGACAAAATAAGAAATCTTTCAAAAGCTCCTTCAAGGAGGCAGGCATAGGGGAGAGTTTCTGGTATATACCTACAGGGTTGAAAAAGGCAGTTTATGCAATATTGACTTATATAATGGAATTGGAATATAATACCAAATGCTTATATAATTGGAATATAATACCAACAAGTAGTATTTTCTCCAACTATTGAACAGGAACAAACTTTTGCTCTTCCCACCCCCCACCTCCCAGGCCCTGCCAGAAAACAGGAATTGCTGGAATTCCTGGCATACTTTAGTTTCAAAAAGTCAGTGTCTTTTTAAAGACTTGCTCTTTATGATGAAAAATCAGCTCTTTAGGAACTCATAGATAAGGAAAGCATGCTGAGAAGGAATATATCAAATTATATATACATAGATATATATTTCTTTTAGAATCTGTAATTGGAAAGATTTTTTCATTACCTGTTTTACAGGTTTTTCCTCCCTTTTGGTTACAGAATGGGCTTTTTAATTGTCTCATTTATTTTGCCGGTCTCAGAAGTCCTTTGGAAACAGATTTTTTATTCTATTTCAAATAAGTAATACAAAAGAGGTTCTGGGATTCACTGGGGTCAAACAGGAAATAAAGTACATATAGCAAGATAAATGAATTGAGGATTGAAAGAGTCTTGAATCATTTGATGAACAATAGCTTTCATAATCACCGCTTTGGGACCTTCTTCACACTGATTTCAGCCATCAACTAGTCACATTTATCAGGTCCTGATTCCATGGTGGTTGCATTTTATAACTCAATAGACATCAATATCTTACAGTTCAATAAAATTTGATACAGAGCCTTTACTATGAAACTAGCCCTGTCTAAAACACTGGTGTTACGTGGTTCACCAATCAAATACTGAACTCTTAAATAAAGGCTAGAAAGAAATGACATTTTTTACTTCAGCAAAAGCATAAACTTAGAGAGAGAAATGAGGAACGTAGAATTGAAAAGGTAGGACAAAGGGAAAGGGCAAAAATGCAGGGCATGTTGAAACGGAAAAAAATCAGAGTGAAAAATAATTAAAATAATAATACTAAAAATCTGGAGCAATTTCCTATATATAAAATCATAACAGAGAAATGCAACTATGGGTACAAGTGGAAGACTGAATGCTTTTAGCTATATAGACTTTAAGATTCTGATGGGCAGGTACAGAGATCTACTGGTCTTGTGGCAGTCCAAGACAAGCCTCAGAATTTCCCTTGCTTCTTAAACCTGCCCCCTACCGATCCGGGGTGGTCTGCCTCTTTCTTCCCTCTCCCCTTGCCTTCTCTGTACTAGGGCCAATTTCGAAATTTCAGGTAGCAAAGCAACACTAATACCTGGCTGTTCACACAGGACCTCCCTCTTAGCCCATTATGGCCATCCATTCCTCCTCGGGTGGATCCCTCCATCTTCAAAACAGCCATGGTGCATTAAATCCTTCTTTGTGCTTCAAATTCATTGTTTCGCTCAGGAACCTGTAATTCCTCAGGAACCAAAAATATTACTTGCCACCGGGTATTAATGCCCAGTGGGCATGAGGGGCAAAGGCAGAATCACCACAGGAGTTTAGAGGTGGGATGGGCTGGCAAGATTCAGAGGGCTAAAACAAGGTTTTGCAGGGGCAAAACATCCAATTTCTTCGACTCAGGTCATGATCTCATGGTTCATGTGTTTGAGCCCTGCGACGGGCTCTGTGCTGCCAGCTCAGAGCCTGGAGCCTGCTTTGGATTCTCTGTCTCCCCTCTCTCTCTGCCCCTTCCCCACTCACACTCTGTCTTTCTCTTTCTCAAAAATAAATAAACATTAAAAAGATTAAAAATGAAAAACCAAAAAAAACCCACAAGGTTTTGCAAAAGTTACGATGCTTAATCTAATAAAGTGGTGTTATTCCAAGTGGCCCCCTTCATGGAAATATGCTCTTCTCGGTTCCTGCCCTGGGTTGTTGTCTATATTGAGCAGGTTCAATTTTTCTAAAGGGACTCAAACCAATAATGGATTAAAGATTTAGTTTTAATTCTCTCTCAAAAATCCCAACGGGGCTGGTGGCTTTGCTACGCAGTTTTATCACGGCTCAGTCTCCTTCTTTATTCTTATTTAATCTTAAAGTAATGGGATGGCCCACTGCAATATTTACAGTGAGCCAGAAAAGCAGGATAAGAAGAAGGAGAAGGCATTTATCATCATTTTGAGACACCACTTTAAGGGTACGATTCAGAAGTGACACACATCAGTTCCATTCATACTCAGAATGTAATTGCATGGTCATGTCCAGCAGCAAAGGAGGCCATAAAATGTAACAAATGTAGTCTTAATCTGTATAGCCATATTCATATTGAAAATTGCTGCCGTGAAAGAAGGGGAAAATGGATTCTGGAGCACGATTAGCAGTCTCTGAATAGATGTCTGTAGGTAGTAAGACACACTTGCTACTAACAATTGAGAAGCCTTGTATCCTTTGGCCAGGGTCAGTTTGGGGCTTTCTGTCATTCTCAATCTACCGTGTGAAAATAATGGATCATTTTTCTCTTACTTTATGTTACTGCTGTTGGGGAACAAGAATTCCTGTCCCCTTCCAGAGTCCTTCTTGCTGGACTAAGAATCAAATGGACATGAGACAGATTCACAGGGGAAAAACAAATTTCATAGCATACATATGGGGAATCCACACAAACATACGAATTTCCTGAACAAACACTATTGAATATGAATTTCTCCTTTTAATCTCTCTCATGTTAATTTAATTCTTAGTCCAGCTAGAAGGTACCTTAATGGGGATAAGAATTCTTGCTTCCCAATGGTCAACGCAGGAGAGAGGATACTTTAACTCACTGGACACTGCTCACCCTGGACATTGTTGTAGTTGAGAATTACTTGGGATATCAGACACACGGCAGCCAGAAAGTAAGATTTCTTACCGGGAGGATAGAGCCTCCCAGAATCTCTATCTGCAGAGTCAATATAGCAAGAGTTGGTAAAAGTACCTTTTCTCTCTTTCTAAATTTAGATTACCAGAGAAAATATTTGTGGAACTGGTTCCTTGAGCTAAGTGACTGGCTAAAATTTGTTAGAGTACTCTTTGTTTATTGATCCTTTTCCTACCAGAGATAGAATTTGTTTTCCTTTGTTTGTGTCTTTTATGTTGTTTGTCATCTGTTGCTGAGGGACACCTTGGAAGCCAAAGCCACAAAATTGGTGGGCATGAGTTGAACACTTAAGAGCCATTAGAGCACTGGCCACCTCAGGAAGATGCTGTGATAAGATAAATTGGTCACAGAACAGATTACATTGACACTAGGTCACCTGCCAACTGTTACTGAACTTCACCTTGTCCATGCACCTGATGTACAATAAGCCAATGTCTAAAATACCCATTTTGAAGCAAAGGGAGTTTTATTGTCAGGAAGACACCCCAAGAAAAAGGCAGGGGGTCATTCCCAAAGCTGCCTTGCCTTGTTGAGCCTAGAGACAGCTTCCATATGTTTGGTGAAGAAGGTGAATACCTGAGAGGAATGTGTGGCACATCTTGAAACCTTGAGAGAGGGGCCCCTTGAAATAGTCTGGAGCTATGCATTCTTATGAATAATGCGGTGCCTTTTGGGATATGGTACAATAAATATGTCAGATAATTTTATTTATTGTTTTTCAATATATGAAATTTATTGTCAAATTAGTTTCCATACAACACCCAGTGCTCATCCCAAAAGGTGCCCTCCTCAATACCCATCACCCACCTTCCCCTCCTTCCCACCCCCCTCATCAACCCTCAGTTTGTTCTCAGTTTTTAAGAGTCTCTTATGCTTTGGCTCTCTCCCACTCCAACCTCTTTTTTGTTTTTTTTCCTTCCCCTCCCCCATGGGTTTCTGTTAAGTTTCTCAGGATCCACATAAGAGTGAAAACATATGGTATCTGTCTTTCTCTGTATGGCTTATTTCACTTAGCATCACACTCTCCAGTTCCATCCACGTTGCTACAAAGGGCCAGATTTCATTCTTTCTCATTGCCCTGTAGTACTCAATTGTGTATATAAACCACAATTTCTTTATCCATTCACCAGTTGATGGACATTCAGGCTCTTTCCATAATTTGGCTATTGTTGAGAGTGCTGCTATAAACATTGGGATACAAGTGCCCCTATGCATCAGTACTCCTGTATCCCTTGGGTAAATTCCTAGCAGTGCTACTGCTGGGTCATAGGGTAGGTCTATTTTTAATTTTTTGAGGAACCTCCACACTGTTTTCCAGAGTGGCTGCACCAATTTGCATTCCCACCAACAGTGCAAGAGGGTTCCCGTTTCTCCACATCCTCTCCAGCATCTATAGTCTCCTGAGTTGTTCATTTTGGCCACTCTGACTGGCGTGAGGTGATATCTGACTGTGGTTTTGATTTGTATTTCCCTGATGAGGAGCGACGTTGAGCATCTTTTCATGTGCCTGTGGGCCATCCGGATGTCTTCTTTAGAGAAGTGTTTATTCATGTTTTCTGCCCATTTCTTCACTGGGTTATTTGTTTTTCGGGTGTGGAGTTTGCTGAGCTCTTTATAGATTTTGGATACTAGCCCTTTGTCCGATATGTCATTTGCAAATATCTTTTCCCATTCCGTTGGTTGCCTTTTAGTTTTGTTGGTTGTTTCCTTTGCTGTGCAAAAGCTTTTTATCTTCATGAGGTCCCAGTAGTTCATTTTTGCTTTGAATTCCCTTTCCTTTGGGGATGTGTCAAGCAAGACATTGCTGCTGCTGAGGTCAGAGAGGTCTTTTCCTGCTTTCTCCTCTAGGGTTTTGATGGTTTCCTGTCTCACATTCAGGTCCTTTATCCACTTTGACTTTATTGTTGTGAATGGTATAAGAAAGTGGTCTCATTTCATCCTTCTGCATGTTGCTGCCCAGTTCTCCCAGCACCATTTGTTAAAGAGACTGTCTTCTTTCCATTGGATATTCTTTCCTGCTTTGTCAAAGATGAGTTGGCCATACATTTGTGGGTCTAGTTCTGGGGTTTCTATTCCATTCCATTGGTCTATGTGTCTGTTTTTGTGCCAATACCATGCTGTCTTGATGATTACAGCTTTGCAGTAGAGGCTAAAGTCTGGGATTGTGATGCCTCCTGCTTTGGTCTTCTTCTTGAAAATTACTTTGGCTATTCGGGGCCTTTTGTGGGTCCATATGAATTTTAGGATTGCCTGTTCTAGCTTCGAGAAGAATGCTGGTGCAATTTTGATTGGGATTGCATTGAATGTGTAGATAGCTTTGGGTAGTATTGACATTTTGACAATATTTGTTCTTCCAATCCATGAGCAAGGAATGTTTTTCCATTTCTTTATATCTTCTTCAATTTCCTTCCTAAGCTTTCTATAGTTTTCGGCATACAGATCTTTTACATTTTTGGTTAGATTTATCCCTAGGTATTTTATGCTTCTTGGTGCAATTGTGAATGGGATCAGTTTCTTTATTTGTCTTTCTGTTGCTTCATTATTAGTGTATAAGAATGCAACTGATTTCTGTACATTGATTTTGTATCCTGCAACTTTGCTGAATTCATGTATCAGTTCTAGCAGACTTTTGGTGGAGTGTATCAGATTTTCCATGTATAATATCATGTCATCTGCAAAAAGTGAAAGCTTAACTTCATCTTTGCCAATTTTGATGCCTTTGATTTCCTTTTGTTGTCTGATTGCTGATGCTAGCACTTCCAACACTATGTTAAACAACAGCGGTGAGAGTGGACATCCTTGTCGTCTTCCTGATCTCAGGGCGAAAGCTCTCAGTTTCTCCCCATTGAGGATGATGTTAGCTGTGGGCTTTTCATACATGGCTTTTATGATCTTTAAGTATGTTCCTTCTATCCCGACTTTCTCGAGGGTTTTTATTAAGAAATGTTGCTGAATTTTGTCAAAGGCCTTTTCTGCATCAATTGACAGGATCATATGGTTCTTTTCTTTTATTCATGTGATGTATCACGTTGATTGATTTGCGAATGTTGAACCAGCCCTGCATCCCAGGAATGAATCTGGCTTGATCATGGTGAATAATTCTTTTTATATGCTGCTGAATTCGATTTGCTAGTATCTTATTGAGAATTTTTGAATCCATATTCATCAGGGATATTGGCCTGTAGTTCTCTTTTGTTACTGGGTCTCTGTCTGGTTTAGGAATCAAAGTAATACTGGCTTCATAGAATGAGTCTGGAAGTTTTCCTTCCCTTTCTATGTTTTGGAATAGCTTGAGAAGGATAGGTATTATCTCTGCTTTAAACGTCTGGTAGAACTCCCCTGGGAAGCCAACTGGTCCTGGACTCTTATTTGTTGGGAGATTTTTGATGACTGATTCAATTTCTTCGCTGGTTATGGGTCTGTTGAAGCTTCCTATTTCCTCCTGTTTGAGTTTTGGAAGTGTGTGGGTGTTTAGGAATTTGTCCATTTCTTCCAGGTTGTCCAGTTTGTTGGCATATAATTTTTCACAGTATTCCCTGATAATTGCTTGTATTGCTGAGAGATTGGTTGTAATAATTCCATTTTCATTCATGATTTTATCTGTTTGGGTCATCTCCCTTTTCTTTTTGAGAAGCCTGGCTAGAGGTTTATCAATTTTATGTTTTCAAAAAACTAACTCTTGGTTTCATTGATCTGTTCTACAGTTTTTTTTTTTATTCTATATTGTTTATTTCTGCTCTAATCTTTATTATTTCTCTTCTGCTGGGTTTAGGCTGTCTTTGCTGTTCTGCTTCTATTTCCTTTAGGTGTGCTGTTAGATTTTGCATTTGGGATTTTTCTTGTTTCTTGAGATAGGCCTGGATTGCGATGTATTTTCCTCTCAGGACTGCCTTCGCTGCATCCCAAAGCATTTGGATTGTTGTATTTTCATTTTCATTTGTTTCCATATATTTTTTAATTTCTTCTCTAATTGCCTGGTTGACCCCTTCATTCTTTAGTAAGGTGTTCTTTAACCTCCATGCTTTTGGAGGTTTTCCAGACTTTTTCTGTGGTTAATTTCAAGCTTCATAGCATTGTGGTCCGTAAGTATGCATGGTATGATCTCAATTGTTGTATACTTATGAAGGGCTGTTTTGTGACCCAGAATGTGATCTCTCTTGGAGAATGTTACATATGCACTCAATAAAGAAAGTATATTCTGTTGCTTTGGGATGCAGAGTTCTAAATATATCTGTCAAGTCCATCTGATCCAATGTATCATTCAGGGCCCTTGTTTCTTTATCGACTGTGTGTCTAGATGATCTATCCATTTCTGTAAGTGGGGTGTTAAGTCCCCTGCAATTATCACATTCTTATCAATAAGGTTGCTTATGTTTGTAATTGTTTTATATGTTTGGGGGCTCCTGTATTCGGCGTGTAGACATTTATAATTGTTAGCTCTTCCTGATGGATAGATCCTGTGATTATTATATAATGCCCTTCTTCATCTCTTGTTACAGCCTTTAATTGAAAGTCTAGTTTGTCTGATACAAGTATGGCTACTCTAGCTCTCTTTTGACTTCCAATAGCATGATAAATAGTTCTCCATCCCCTCACTTTCAATCTGAAGGTGTCCTCAGGTCTAAAATGAGTCTCTCGTAGACAGCAAATAGAGGGGTCTTGTTGTTTTATCCATTCTGATACCCTATGTCTTTTGATTGGAGCATTTAGTCCATTTACGTTCAGTGTTATTATTATAATGATATGGGTTTAGATTCATTGTGATGTCTGTAGGTTTCATGTTGTAGCGATGTCTCTGGTACTTTGTCTCACAGGATCTCCCTGAGGATCTCTTGTAGGGCTGGTTTAGTGGTGACTAATTCCTTCAGTTTTTGTTTGTTTGGGAAGACCTTTATCTCTCCTTCTATTCTAAATGACAGACTTGCTGGATAAAGGATTCTTGGCTGCATATTTTTTCTGTTCTTCACATTGAAGATTACTGCCATTCCTTTCTGGCCTGCTAAGTTTCAGTAGAGAGGTCGGTCACGAGTCTTATCGGTCTCCCCTTATATGTTAGAGCACATTTATCCCTAGCTGCTTTCAGAATTTTCTCTTTATCCTTGTATTTTGCCAGTTTCACTATGATATGTCGTGCAGAAGATCGATTCAAGTTACGTCTGAAGGGAGTTCTCTGTGCCTCTTGGATTTCAATGCATTTTTCCTTCCCCAGATCAGGGAAGTTCTCAGCTATTATTTCTTCAAGTACACCTTCAGCACCTTTCCCTTTGTCTTCCTCCTCTGGAATACCAGTTATGCGTAGATTATTTGTCTTTAGTGCATCACTTAGTTCTCTAATTTTCCCCGCATACTCCTGGGTTTTTTTATCTCTCTTTTTCTCAGCTTCTTCTTTTTCCATAATTTTATCTTCTAGTTCACCTATTCTCTCCTCTGCCTCTTCAATCTGAGCCGTAGTTGTCTCCATTTTATTTTGCAGCTCATTGATAGCATTTTTTAGCTCCTCCTGGCTGTTCCTTAGTCCCTTGATCTCTGTAACAAGGGATTCTCTTCTGTCCTTTATACTGTTTTCAAGCCCAGCGATTAATTTTATGACTATTATTCTAAATTCACTTTCTGTTTCATTGTTTAAATGCTTGATCAGTTCGTTAGCTGTTATTATTTCCTGGGGATTCTTTTGAGGGGAATTCTTCCATTTTGTCGTTTTGTATAGTCCCTGGAGTGGTGTGGAACTGCAGGGCACTTCCCCTGTGCTGTCTTGAATAACTTGCATTGGTGGGTGGGGCCGCAGTCAGACCTGATGTCTGCCCCCAGCCCACTGCTGGGGCCACAGTCAGACTGGTGTGTACCTTCTCTTCCCCTCTCCTAGGGGCGGGATTCACTGTGGGGTGGCGTGGCCCGTCTGGGCTACTTGCACACTGCCAGGCCTGTAGTCCTGGGGATCTGGCGTTTTAGCTGGGGTGGATCGGCAAGGTGAACAGGGGCGGGAGGGGCAGGCTCAGCTCGCTTATCCTTCGGTGATCCTCTTGGGGAGGGTCCCTGTGGCACCGGGAGGGGGTCAGACCCACCACCAGAGGGATGGATCCGCAGAAGCACAGCGTTGGGTGTGCTTTCTGGGGAACAAGCAAGTTCCCTTGCAGGAACCGGTTCCCTTTGGGATTTTGGCTGGGGGATGGGCGAGGGAGATGGCGATGGCCAGCGCCTTTGTTCCCCGCCAAGCTGAGCTCGTTGTCTGGGGCTCAACAACTCTCCCTCCCATTGTCCTCCAGCCTTCCCACTCTCCGAGCAGAGCTGTTAACTTATAACCTCTAGATGTTAAGTCCCGCTTGCTCTCTGAACACACTTGTCCGGCCCCTCCGCTTTTGCAAACCAGACTCAGGGGCTCTGCTGGCTGGCAGGCTGCCCCTCTGACCCGGCTCCCTCCTGCCAGTCCAGTAGCGCTCACCACCTTTCCTCCCTTCCTACCCTCTTCCATGGGCCTCTCTGCGCTTGGCTCCAGAGAGTCCGTTCTGCTAGTCTTCTGGCGGTTTTCTGGGTTATTTAGGCAGGTGTGGGTGGAATCTAGGCAGGTGTGGGCAGTGAGCCCAGTGTCCTCTTACACCACCATCTTCCTCCCAGATAATTTAAAACAAATGTTACTGTGTAGTCCCCATTAGACTTCTACAATTGGTGTGTAAATACGGAGTAGGGGCAGAAAATGGCAAAGTTAATGATTAATCATGCATGAGGCTAAGAGGAATATAAAATATAGTTAAGTAGGGAAAAAGACAGAACATGGAGCTAAATTAATAATCCAACTAATACAACTATAGTTCTGCTTATGCTTTTTTTTTTTAAGTTTATTTATTTTTATTTTGAAAGAGAGAGAGGCGGGGGGGGAGGGGCAGAGAGAGAGGGTGGGAGAAAATCCCAAGCAGGCTCTGCACTGTCAGTTCAGAGCCTAATGTGGGGCTCAAACCCACGAACCATGAGATCAAGACCTGAGTGAAACCTGAGCCAAAATCAAGAGTCGGACACTTAACCGACTGAGCCCCCAAGGTGCTCTGCTGCTTATGCTTTCAAAACAGGTCCAGGAATGAAGCGTCCACACTCATCAAACTCCTGAAAACATCTGTGTAATAAGGTACAGTGTAAAACAAGAGAGTCCCCAACCATGTAGCACATCCCTCCTAGGTATTAGTGCAGTTTCAAGAAACCCAAGACTTATATGTACACGAGTGGCTCAGTCGGTTAAGCTTCCGACTCTTGGTTTTGGCTCATGTCATGATCTCACAATTCATGGGTTCAATCCCCATGTTAGCATCTATGTTGACAGCACAGGGCCTGCTTGGGATTCTTTCTCCCTCTCTCTCTGCCCCTCCTATATATATTATATAATATACATATGTAAATAAAGAACTCTCAATTGTTTTGTTAATATAATGGCTAGCCTTAGGGATTCCCTTGAAAAGATGAAAGAATAGAATGTAGACATAAGACACAAGACACAAAGAAATGTCCCCATCCAATGTAAATTCCCCTTCTTAAAATCTGGCCACATGTGCTCCTTTTAATTTCCCTTTTCCTCAAGATTGACAGAGATCACTCTGGCCAAATCTCTAGGTTCAAAGAATACAGGTCACTCCTGTAAATGCTGAGAGCCAGAAAATGAATTTAACAAAGGACCCAAGACTGGCCATAAAGCTTGCTTTGCTCCTACTTTCCAGGGCTCTGTAATCAAGCTTGGCCCCATGCAGGTATTCCTCTTAAACAGTGCCCTTTCGAGGAATATCATAGGCCCCTCCCACTGCCAAAAAATTCATGTTCCCTGGATAGCTACAGAGCTTTTCAGTTATTAAGCCCTTTTACCTCTCTTTCAAAAGATCCTACTGAATTTAGAGAGCAGTTAGATTATTTGACCATATTTACAATTTTCCCTTCACAGAGGATATTAATGACCAAAACTTGCCCTAGGCCTTTCTACACATGATTTGCAAAAGGCCAATATTCAGACGCTAAGAGAAGCTAAGGTTAAATTGTGTACCCAGAAACAAGGCTTTTGTTAAAATGTTTTATGCAGATTTTACAAAGGCGTAAGTCTTTCAGTTTCCATTTTAGCTAAAAATTCTCCCTGATATGAAGAAGCAAATTTAGTTAAGAAGATGGGCCAGTCCCTTGATTTTCAAGCTGTAATCTAGGTCTTTAGGGAATTAGGAGAAACAGCCTATTTCACAATTTCTACAAAACCAGAACTACAACTCTAGAAACAAGTTAAAGTCCACCTATCTTTACCAATCTCCAAACTTCGCCTATTTCTTTCCAAATCTTTGTAGACATTATAAAAGATCATTGTATTGGAACAAAAGTGTTCTGTACTTTAAAAAACAGAGGGGAGAGACAGGAAGATGGTAGTGGACTAAGAGGACCCTAGGCTCCCTTCATCCTATGAACACAACTAGACAACTATCAAATCATCCTAAATACCCCAGAAATCGACCTGAAGAATGACAGAACAAACTCCACAACTAAAAGGAGAGAAGAGGCCACATTGAAGAAGGTAGGAAGTGCAGAGATGTGGTTTAATGGAGAAACAGATCCTAGCTACTGCAGAAGGAGGGACTGGTGCTCATGGAGAAAGATATGAGAGAGAGAGGAGAGGAGCACACAGGGGAACACACAAGGAGAATGTTTCCCTATAGCCACTGACTAGGAAAATGGGAGGGGCTGAATTTTGTGAGTTCTTGCAAGCAGTGGGCCTAAAGCCTATAGTTTATAGGTCAGCAAGCTTGGTTAGGATGGAGCCTGGGGGGCACGGACAAATTATGGAAACAGCCCAAGTGTCCACCGACTGATGAGTGGGTAAAGAAGAAGTGGTGTGTGTATATATATATGTATATATATATACACAATGGAATATTACTCAGTCATAAAAGAGAATGAAATCTTGCCATTTGGAACTACGTGGATGGAGTTAGTATCATGTTAAGTGAAATAAGTCAGCCAAAGACGAATACCATATGATTTCACTCATGTGGAATTTAAGAAACAAAACAAAAGAGTAGAAGGAAAAAGAAAGAGAGGCAAGGCAAGAAACAGACTCTTAATTATAGAGAACAAACTGATGGTTAATCAGAGGGGAGTTAATGGGGGATGGGTGAAATAGGTGAAGGGGATTAAGGCAAGCACTTGTCGTGATGAGCACTGGGTGATGTACGGAAGTGTTGAATCACTATCTCGTATACCTGAAACTAAGATTACACTGTATGTTAACTAACCTGAATTTAAATAAAAACTTAAAAAAATAAACTTTCCTAAAACATAGAGACATATGCTTATATGGGTATAGAACAGTCTGGCATGGTAATAAAAACACTGGAAATGATAGCTACTTCTAAGAAGGGGAACTAGTTGACCTGGAAATTTGCTTTTCACTCTATATTCTTTTTGAATTTTGTAGCATGTATCTGTATTGTCTGTTAAAAATTAATAGAAGGGCACCTGGGTGGGTCAGTCGGTTAAGCATCCGACTCTTGATTTTGGCTCAGGTCATGATCTCATGGTTTGTGGGTTTGCACCCTACATTGGGCTCTGTGCTAACAGTGTGGAGCCTGCTTGGGATTCTCTCTCTCCCCGCCTCTCTCTTTGCTTCTACCCCACTCTCTCTCTCTCTCAAAATAAATACACTTAAAAAAATAAAAATAAAAATGAACACAAAAAGGTAAATTTTAAATAGCAATTACCCTGAAACTTTAATTTTTTAATTTTTTAAAAATGTTTTAATTTATTTTTGAGACAGAGAGAGACAGCACATGAGCAGGGGAGGGGCACAGAGAAAGGGAGACACAGAATCCGAAGCAGGCTCCAGGCTCTGAGCTGTCAGCACAGAACCCAACGCGGGGCTCGAACCCGCAGATTGTGAGATCATGACCTGAGCTGAAGTGCGATGCTCAACCGACTGAGCCACCCAGGCGCCCCACCCTGAAACTTAAAGCACATTTTTATGATCTTTTGCTGTCCCTTAAAATAATAAATTTTGTCATATATTTTATTTATTTCTTTATTTTTTTAAGTTTATTTGTTTTTGAGAGACAGAGAGAGTGAGGGCTCAGGTGCACTTGAAGTAGGGGTACAGAGAGAGGGAGAGAGAGAATCCCAAGTAGGCTCCACAATGTCAGTGCAGAGCCCAACAAAGGGCTTGAACTCACAAACCATGAGATAATGACCTGAGCCAAAACCAAGAGTCAGAAGCTCAACCAACTGAGCCACCCAGGCACCCCTGAAAAAGATTTGACTTTAATGCCTCATGAAGTTTTGTGGGTAATTTAAGCATAATTGTTAAGAACAAATTAATTAAATAGGTTAAAAGATTTGTAGGTCAGCTTTTTTTTTTTTTTTTTTTTAATTTTTTTTTTCAACGTTTTATTTATTTTTGGGACAGCGAGAGACACAGCATGAACGGGGGAGGGGCAGAGAGAGAGGGAGACACAGAATCGGAAACAGGCTCCAGGCTCTGAGCCATCAGCCCAGAGCCTGACGCGGGGCTCGAACTCACGGACCGCGAGATCGTGACCTGGCTGAAGTCGGACGCTTAACCGACTGCGCCACCCAGGCGCCCCATGTAGGTCAACTTTTAAATAGCTTCCAGAATCTTTGGTAACTTAAACTATAAGGTTTTGCTAAGTTAAATGATGAGTAAATTCATTGATAATTTAGATCCTTTCCAGTAAGATAAAATAATGAAACATTAAGTACTGAATGTATTTTATAAACTTTTGTCTTTTTATTTTGCTTTTAAGTGTTTATTTATTTATTCTTGAGAGAGAGAGAGATAGCGCGGGAGGGGCAGAGACAGAGGGAAACAGAATCTGAAGCAGGCTCCAAGCTGTCAGCACAGCTGACTTGGGCTTGAACCCATGAACTGTGATATCATGATCTGAGCTGAATTTGGATGCTTAACTGACTGAGCCACGCAGGCACCCCAACTTTTGTCTTTTTATAGAGGAACTAAAGATAAATTTGAGACTGTTAGTAAACACGTTTTATGCTTTGCTGAGGGATTGTACTATGGAAAACATTTCTAAAAATTTTAAAATATATTCATAAATTTGCCAATCTAAAGAATTTCTGTGTAACAGAGTTTACACTTGCTTACTGCTTAGTTTTTACTAGAAATTAAGGTTTGTAAGCATTAAGAATTCAATATGTGTAATCAAGACTACCGGAAATAATAGGGGAAACAACTCTATATGTGAGGAAAATAAAATACGTGTTTTGGTAAGAAAAAATATGAGGAATAGAAATATATGTTAGTGGAGTGAAAAGAAAATAATTTTGTGCTAAAGTGACACTGGTGACTTAAAGCAGAACGATTGGGGGTATCCGGGTGGTTCAATGGGTTAAGCATCCAGTTCTTGATTTCAGTTCAGGTCATGATTAGTTAGTGAGTTTGAGCACCGTGTTGGGCTGTGTGCTGACTATGTGGAGCCTGCTTAGGATTCTCTTTCTGCCCCTCTCCCATGTGTGTGCGTGTGCTCTCTGTCTCTCAGAATATAAAAATAAACATTAGAAAATAAAGAGGAAAAACTCAGGACAGAACCTGAATGTAAAAACAAAAGTTGTAGGAGGTTTATGGAGAAAGAATCTTAGAAAATGAATTTTTATGTGTGGTTAGGACTGGCTCTAAGATAAGTTTAAATACATAAATGTGTTTTAATGTCAAAAGTACAATAGTGCAGAGTTTTTGTTTTCTTTTTGTTAAAAGTACAAAGTTTTTTTGAACTATCGATTTGCTTTCTAGGGGCCAAGAGTAGATAGTGTCAAGATTAGCCATTTTGGCATGAACATTATTTTAAATTAAAAGTAATGAAAACCCAGCAGATTCAGGAAAAGCTCTTTAGCTCTCTCTCAACTAGTTGCTTGTATCAGGAAGAAAAGTATTAACACAGATTCCTTTTTGCCTAAGAAACTTACCTGCAGAATGGGGAAACCTTTGTTTTCCATGCATCACCTTTCACCTTCTTGCTAATGGTCTTCTCCCCTTGGTATTCCTAGACCCCTACCCGTCTTCTTAGCTCATATAGGCATCGCATTGCCTGTCTTTGGAATTTCCATGTGTGTGTGGATTCCTCATACACATGTACGTGATGGAATTGGATTTTCTCCTGTTAATCTGTCTTATGTCAATTTGATTCTTAGTCCAACTAGAGGGATGTTGAAAGGCAAAGTAAATTCTTCCTACCCAATATCTTCATAAGAAATTATAAATAAAAGTTTTTCTTTACCTTTTAAGTTATTTGTCTAAAAAACAATGATTCTATGTTTGCCCAAATAATTTTCTATATTTTTCAGGTCTTTGGTACTTAAGAAAACTGAATCTGAATGTTAAAAGAGCAAAATTTTGCTCACAACTATGTAACCTGTATTTGCCTTTGATATCTTTTATTGTCTCTTTGGTTAAATGGATAATGAAATATTGGTTCATAATGATTTGTGATCCTATTCAATCAAATGTTCAAAATTTTTGATATTTTTTTCACATACTTCCCAAAATTAAATTATAAAATAAAGTCTTTTGACCACAATCTAACTGAAAGTTTCCAGTGGGCCACTGGAAGATTAAAAAAAAAAAAAAAAATGTGGAGCACTTGGGTGGCTCAGTTGGTTAAGTGGACGACTTTGGCTCAGGTCATGATCTCACGGCTCAAAAGCCCCTGAGTTCAAGCCCCGCACTGGGTTCTGTGCTGACAGCTCAGAGCCTGGAGCCTGCTTCTGATTCTGTGTCTCCCTGTCTCTTTGCCAGTCCCCTGCTCGAGGTCTGTCTGTCTGTCTCTCTCTCAAAAATAAATAAACCTTTTAAAAAAATTAAAAATGTGAGAAATTAAACCAAGTAGGCTTATTGGGTATGTTAGATTACACAGGAAACATTGTCTAATAAGTGATTATATTTATGTAGATATGTTATTAAAGCCGGTTTTTTGGGGCTCCTGGGTGGCTCAGTTGGTTGAGCGTCCGACTTCAGCTCAGGTCATGATCTCATGGTTCATTTTGTGAGTTTGAGCCTCCTCGCGTCGGGCTTGTTGCTGTCAGGGAGGAACCCACTTCAGATCCTCTGTCCCTGTCTCTCTCTGCCCTTCCCCTTCTCGTGCTTTCTCTCTCAAAAGTAAATAAAACATTAAAAAACCCCACAAATCTTCTAAGAATTATATGAAACTTCTAGCAATCTGATGTCTTGGTATATTACTATCTTGAAGTAATATGTGTCACAAAAATAACCAAATTTCCTTTTCAATTGCATTGCAAAGAACTCTAATCAGATCTTTAACCATGGCCATTTTTAAGTCTTTTATCATTTATAGACAGTTGTACTTGTACTTACATGCCTCTATAAAAGTTTCTTGCACATGTGCTTCATCTTTTGTGAGACCTAAGGAAAAAATTGAGTAAAGGCTTCTGATAACCTTAAGATCATAAAACTGAACTAGGTAAAAACTTTTGGAGGTAGTAGAAAAATTAGATTCAAGCAGAACCAGAAATAATAACATGGGACTGAATAAACTGAGGAAGATAATTATACTTTTTATGACTTTTTGTTTGAAACATTGCTGACTCTTTAAAAATGTTTTATTTTTTCTAGATTTAAGAAAATGTTTTCTCTTAAGCTGACTTAGAGCAATTTGACAAAATATACCTTTTTGAACAAATTGAAACATTTATATTTTTCCCTACCTGAACCCTCCAGAATTCAGAAACTCTCAGCGAGTATTCTTATATTTTTATGGCAATATGTTTATTTGCATAAATTCAACATGGAACTTATTTATTTTATTTGGTTAAAATATATTTTTATATATATTTTTATTTTATTTTATTAAAATATGTATTTTTAAAGTTTATTTATTTTGAGAGACACAGAGACAGGGTAAATGGGGGAGGGACAGAGACAGAGGGGGAGAGGGAGAGGAAAGGAGGGGGAGAGAGAGAGAGAGAGAAAGAGAATCCCAAGCAGGCTGTGCACTGTTAGCTGTAGAGCCCGATGCAGGGCTGAAACCCAACAACTGTGAGATCATGACCTGAGCCAAAACCAAGAGTCAGATGTTCAACCCACTGAGCCACCCAGGCATTGCAAGAATCTGTTCTCCTTGTAATAGGGAACAATTGGAAACACAGGTTATTTCACCAAGGCTTTGACTGGAATGTTTTATCTAAGAAAGACATGTATAGACTCAGATATGACCAGACAGCTTTTTTACTTTATGGTGTCAATGAAACCCCTTGGAAATCTTAGCCTGATACCTTGTTTACAAAATTCCCAGCAGCCTTACCCAGTTAGTAAAGAAAGACACTTCCTGGCAGGTGTGGGAACCTCAGGATACTTTGGGGACTTCCAAAAGAGAGGAATCTACCCAAATCCATAGGTATTGCAGGTGAAGTCTGATGGCAAATATTTAGCTTGGCTTTCAGCCTCGAGAATCCATTAAAAGTTCACTCTAGAGATTCCTTATGAAAAGTTCCAGCAACAAAGGTTTTAAAAAGCCTGTACGGTGAACCACTATTCTTACTGGACTTATGTAAATAATCAGGCCAATTTTTTGCAATTAGACTTATTTTGCAAACAATGTTAATTTGGCTGGCTTTGGTAAAAATGAGGGTGATTTGTAGAGAGAAAATATATTTCAATAATATACCTTTGTAGATTTAAAACTATTTATTATAAAGTGGGCTAGATCCTGATTTCTTCTAGTGTCCTCCAATGCCTGGCCAGAACTCTCCAAACTAACATTTTGGCTTTGCTCCCATTTTTCTGACTTAGAATCATTTGACAAATAAAACTGCCTTTTTTCCTGAAGCCCTGCAAACTAAACATAAATGACTTGATATAAGGTTCAGAGAAATTGCCACAATAGCTCATATATAGACAATCTTCATGTTTATTGCTCAGAGGGCCATTCAGAAATCACCAGAGACATTTCAACTGCAAACTAGTTAGATCTGTGAGATTTCTACTACCTGTCCTCACTCTACTGAAGATGCTTTGAATCTGACGTCTAGGCATCTTCTCAACTGGCTACCCTCAGAACCCAGAAAGTGGCTTAGCATTTGATCCAATCAGTAACCAGTATTTTTCTTTTGTTTCCACAGAAACACATCTTATTTAATACCTGATTACTTGAACCATGGGCCTACCTTTCAGAATATACCTGCATCACTGCCTCCTGAAATAAGTGTGACCAAATTGACTTATTTTCAGGAGTAAGAGATGGTTCAGCGAGATGAAACAACCTACCAGCTTAACTTCTAATGTGTGAAACTTCAGGTAAGTTTCAGAGTAAGAAACTGTAGGGTCTGAGGGCAGGCTGCCCATGATGGCCACTTTGGCCTGAACATTATTTTGAGCTGAAGGTAATTGAGACCTTAGGAGCTCAAGGGAAACTTTTGCCCCTCTCTTAGTGACATAGAGGAATCTAAATGGAAGGTTTTTCTCAGAATAATGGTTATGAGCAGAGATAAATTTTATCTGAGTGATCCATCTATATATATGGCAGGAGAAACATGTATTTCTAAACATCTGCTCTACTTACCACCTGGTGAGGTGCGTTCCTTCCCTTTGAAGTCCCAGACCCCTACCCCCATTCCTCAGTTCAGGATGAGAGTACACCTCATTTTGCCGGATTGTCTTTGGAATTTTCATGTCTGGGTGGGTTCCCCATATGTATGCTTTAAATTTGATTTTCTCGTGTTAATTTGTCTCTTGTCAATTTGATTTTTAGTCTAGCTGGGTGCACCTTGAAGGGGACAAGAATTCTTGGTCCTAGTCATGGCCATCCAATTCATGCAGTTCTACTTTATTGGGCCTTAGTGCCATCACTTTATTCTCATTGGTGTGGCTTTTCATCATCTGGATGAAATTTTCATCATATGTAACTTTGGTGAATTTCATTATATACTACCCACTTTCAAATTGTTCTTGAAACACATCAGTTGCTACACTTTTAACACTCCTGTGTTCAGAGAAGTTCTGTTTATTTTCTTTCAATAGCTTATTTCTTTGTTTCTTTTTTTTTGTTTGTTTTAAGAATGTGTACTTATTTATTGAGAGAGAGAGAAAGACAGTGAGTGGGGGAGGGGCAGAGAGCGAGAGGGAGAGAGAATCCCAAGCAGGCTCCATGTTGTCAGCGCAGAGCCCAACTCTGGGCTTGATCTCATGCATGGTGAGATCAATGAGTGAGCCGAGATCAAGAGTCAGAGGCTTAACCAACTGAGCCACCTCAATAGATCTTGTTTCTAAGTTGTTACTCTAAGCACTATAATAGGTTTTCCTGGTCTGCATTCAGACTCTTTTTTCTTTACTTTTCAAAAAAAAATTTTTTTTTAATGTTTACTTATTTTTGAGAGAGAGAGAGAGTGCAAGCAGGGGAGGGGCAGATTGTGAGGGAGACACAGAATCCGAAGCAGGATCCAGGCTCTGAGCTGTCAGCACAGAGCCTGAGGCAGGGCTGGAACCCATGAATCAGGAGATCACTACCTGAGCCAAAGTTGGACGCTTAACTGACTGAGCCACCCAGGAGCCCCTCAACATAAGTATTATATATATAATTACACAGTATATGGATATATCTGTAGAGCTTGACTCCAAATTAATAAAAGTCCGTAGAAAGCAGCTTGTTGTAAAGTGATAAGAAGCAGATTTAAGGCAGGGAAATGCCACTAACCTACTATGTTTTGAAACCTTAAGACCATCACAGCAGATCAAGGATGAAGTTAATGATTGGGCAGTGTGAATCTAGGACTGTTGGGAGGGTGCTCATCTAGCTAGATAAGAGGTTTGATCTCAACCTTTTGAGCAGCCCCTTGATTTCACAAATGAAGAAACTTAACACCTGGAGTAATTAACAAAACTTCTAAAGCTTCTATACTCAGTGTGTGGTCCCAGGACCTGCAGCAGCATTGGAATCACCTGGGACCTTGCTACAAATACAGAATCTTAGGCCCCGCCCCAGATCTACTGAAACAGAATCTGCATTTTAACAAAAGATCTAAAGGCTTGCTATTACCTTTTGAGAAACGATAGCCTAAAGGCCAGTGAGCAGGGCACCTAGGGGGTCCTGACTCTGCTTCCATTGAATTCCTCTGTTAACTGTTAGTTTTGCTGCTTTAATTGACTTGGCGGGTACATCACTTCCTTTGCTCTTTAAGTTTAGTCTTAAGAGAGGTTCAGGAAAATTACCCCACCCCGCCAATGCCATCTTAAAATCCTGATAGGCCAGAACGAAGTGAGATTTGGGCTGTCACAGAACGTTTTCCAGCTTCGCTGGTGACACTTGCGATCCCTGGGTTCTTTCCTTCCCCACGTGCCTGCATTCTATAAGCCAACGCACAAAGTTTGGGCTGAGCCAATGAGGGTGGAGCTTGAGGCGAGCGTGCGGCGTCTGTCGGTTGCCTAGCGACGGCGTCCACGCTAGCCCTCTGTAAATCAAGTCAGCTACTGTTCGCAGGCTACATACAAGGCCGCCATGGAGACTGAGAGGGGCTCCTTCATCTCCCGGGACGTGGAGACCCCAAAGAAGGAGGTGCAGCTGCGGGTGACCCCTTCGGAGGTGAAGTTCCTGGACACGCTGGCCGGGAGGGTGTACCGCCTGCCGGTTACCGTACACAACCTCGGCCGTTGCAACCAGAAAATCCGGTTTCAGGAACCACTCAAGCCACAGGTAACACCCTCGGGGGTGCAGGAGCAGGACCTCCCGAGCGTCAGGGCTCTGAGACCGCCTCCCCACCTGGGCGCCTGCTTTGTCCCGGAGAGTAGACGCCGGCTTCTACGGGAGTGTGTGTGTGTGTAGGGGGGGGGGGGGGGGGGGGAGGGGCGGGCAGGATTGAGCTTCCCAGGGAGCGGCCATTCAGTGCATACGCGTGCTAGCCGTTTTGTTTTGTTTTTTGTTTTTACTTTTTGTTTGGTTATGGAGACACAGTGGGGAAAAGTTGATCTAGAACCTCCCAACTTCTTCATCTTGGGTTTGGAAAGAAGGGAAAGGGGGTTCCATGTCTGTCTCCTAACCCCAGAATTTGTGCTTGTATACTGTAGAATTACATCAACAAAATTCTGTAAAGTACCCTTTAGTCATAAAGTGCCTGATTACTCTAGATGCAGTAGGATAGTGGAAAGGTTTATTATTTCATGTTCCAACAAACATTTGTTGAGCACCTACTGTATAATAGGCTGTAGGTGTGAGCAATCTAAAATGAACACAACCCTACCCTTACAGGACTTAGAAACTGGGGGAGTCAGTAAAGATCATGAGTAAAATTAATGTTCCGAGAGGCCGTCTCCATCTTCTGACTTAGAAGTTGACAGAATTCTTTTTTTTTAATTAAAACATTTTTTAATGTTTATTATTTTTGAGACAGGGAGAGAGAGTGTGAGCGGGGAAGGGGCAGAGAGAGAGGGAGACGCAGAATCTGAAGCAGCCTCCAGGCTCCGAGCTGTCAGCACAGAGCCCTAGGTGGGGGCTCGAACTTGCTAACTGCGAAATCATGACCTGAGCCGAAGTCGGATGCTTAACCAGCTGAACCTTCCAGGCCCCCAAAGTTGACAGAATTCTATTTCAATCTCGCTGTCATTTTAGATCATGTGTGTGAGAGGATGAATATTAGTTTGCTGTCAGGGAGACTTTTGATATAGGAAAGGTGATAAGAATTTTTGATATTTAAGTGATAAATAACCTTATTAGTATTTTTTTTTTTTTTTGTGGGACATTCTTAACGATAAGTAGTATTGAATGCACCTGGATTTCTAGGTACAGAAATGGAAAGGTATCTACGATTTGTTTTTGTTGTTAAAATTACATCTATTTGTATATACATAGAAAAATGTACGTTAGCGAGTAGAAGGATAATGAGAAAAAGGACTTTCATGTTCTACTTTTTACACTTAAAAAAAATTGTACTTTTTACCTACACTAAAGTGCACAAATCTCGAAAGTAAAGCTTGATGAATTTTGATGTGTTTATACACCCATGTAGCCACCATTTGGGTCAAATTGTAGAATTTCCATTTCCAGCATTCTAGAAGGTTCCTTGCAGTACCTGGAGTAATCACCCCATGGAGGTGACCACTGTAGTGATTTCTAACACCACAGATTAGTTTTGCTTGTTTTTGAGTTTCATATAAATGGAATCCTGCTTTGTTCATTTTTATATTTGAATGTTTTAACTATAGTAACATGTATTTTGTAATAAAATGGAATATCATGAGAGGCTATTAACTCTTTTTTAAATAAAAAATGACCTGATTACTCCAAATACTGTAAAATAAGGGAAAAATTTTATAATTTCACTACGTCACTACATATTTATTGAGCAATTGAATGTATACCTGAAAATACTTTTCTTCTAAAATTCAGGCTGGCAGTAAATCTCAGATATGGGCAAACACTATTTTATGGATGTCCAGGAGACACTTATATGGGTGGTTTTTGTGCAGTCAGGAGATAAATGATATAATTCATTTTAGTTTGTATCAAGAGTTAAGAAGGAAAACTATTTAGACCACAAATCTGGACACAAGAGAATGGCCAGGTAAGCTTACCAGTTAGAGGCCAAAGCCGTGAGCCCAGTATTAGTGTGAACTTCTCTTTGTTGCAAGACCATGGTGTGCTCTCCTGATCCTTCATAGATATAAAGGGAATTAGGAAGAAGATAGATTAGAAAAAAATGTATTAACTATCTTGGAGAAAAGAAAAAGTGCTGTATAAAGAAGATTGTCATCATCACCATTTATAATTACTTACAAAATGATGCTTCTAACATACAGTAGTACTGGTTTGCAACCCTGGCTCAAGAGGCTGCATTATCTTTGTGTTGATGACCTATTATGAACCATATGTAGTACTATATGCCATCTACTGTGGGTTGCTGGTAGAAAATGAAGAAGACACAGTCCTTATCTTTAGTGTTTTGTTAACTTGTGTGGCTTCTGCATCAGTCAGGCCAGTCTTACTTGGAATTGTCCCCTTTTACCTCCATGGCTCAGACTCCCTTTTCTTTTGACCCGTGTTTTTCACTCCCACCTCCTGCAAGAATCACCTGTTTCCAAATCCCACCCATCTTTAAGGGTCAAATTGAGTTCTCTTTTTCTCTGTAAGTCTTATCATATTATCTCCAAATTATTTCTTCCCTGCTGGATACCAGTTATCAGGCATTGATTATAGTTTGGACTTGTGTCCTGATGACTCCTAGTAAATGTTAGTTTTACCCTCCGTCAGCTCCTGAGTAAGGGTGGTGCCTTATACACCTTTGTATACCATTCACAGGGCTCAGCAACTTGTAGTTTGACCAAAAGCACATGCTGCTGAAGCCATGGTTTCCTTTCTCCAAGATACAGCTTCTTTAAAGGAAGATAGTCACATCTGATACATGCACTTGTAACACCCAAAGGCTTATGCAGGGAAAAATCTATCCCTTGTTTTCTCAATGTTCTGTAATTGCAGGGGGATTCAGAGTTGAACTGTGATAGTTTTGAGGTATCAGAAGTTTGCTGGAAGTATGAAGCTTTCAGACCACTGGTATCAACAAATCACTCCACTGCTCTGTGCCCTTCATTGCTGGAAAGTACTGCTTAGATTTAGCCTGGAATGAAAAGCCCTGAATAATTAATTTCAACATGACCTCCATCGTTACGGATTGAGCTCTTTGCCCAGCGAGGCTAGCTTATTAGTTGCCTGCTGAAGGACTGTTCTGCTTATTCTTTTCTCGGCTTATGTCCGAGATATTCCTTCCCCATAGGGAGCACCTTACTTGCTCGTTCTCCACCTTTTACATCCATTCTTTAAGCTTAGGCCAAGTACACTCCTTTCTAGCCCGATGGTAATCATGCTTTCTCATGGACTTTTGTGATACCTATGTCTCCAGTACTCATAAGACACTTAATTAGTTCTTGGCTTGTATTATTTAACTTTCTAGGGGTGTATAGTCTGCTTCCTTGAAGAGATTATGTACTCAGGAGAGGGACTTTTTCCACTTATGGGGAAGGAGCTTATGTTTCAGAGTCACATAGATGTGCGATTTGAATCCTGTTAGAGTGACCTTAGACGTTAATTATGCTCTCCAAGTCCCAGTTTACTCATCTATATTCTGGGAGCCTTAACATCAGCCTTATAGGACTGTAGAACTGTCTTATGTGAGACAAGAGATGTAGAATGCTTGACTTATTGTGGGTCTCCAACACATTGTAATTCTGTCCTTCACTTTCTCCCTTCATATTTGTCCTGGAGTCTAGCAAATGTTTTACAAGAATGAAAGTGGTTTTTCTTCCCCTCGTATCCTATTCCTTTTTTATATTTGCTCCAAGTTCTGAATTCTAAGTCCCCATACAAAAAGTATATAAAATGAACAATGTATGTGTTTAAGATTATTAGATTATTATTTAATGATAGATGATTATTAAATTATTAGATTGCTCTCCCTTTGTTCTGTATTGAAGTACCTCATACTTCTAAATGAGCTTGTGAGCATTTACGTGTTTCTCAACTGACTACATTGTCAGTTTTAGTCCATGTACTGTTAAAAGCATACCTGGAGGGGTGCCTGGGTTGCTCAATAGGCGTCTGACTTTGTCTCAGGTCGTGATCTCACTGTTCGTGGGTTCAAGACCCGCGTCAGGTTCTGTGCTGATAGCTCAGAGCCTGGAGCCTGCTTTGGATTCTTTGTCTTCCTCTCTCTCTGCCCTTCCCCTGTTAGCATCTGTTTCTCTCAAAAATAAACATTAAAAAAAAAGCGTATCTGGAGGGTCTAGAATCTGATATATATATATGTGTGTGTGTGTGTATACACACACACACACACACACACACAGTCATTAAGTGTTTGCCTTCAGGGAAGGAATATTGCCTATATCCTGATACAGCTCTTGAACTAATGGACACTTCTAGCTACCGTAGCTCACATTATTTCCTTATTAGGAGTTAAGATGTATAATTTTATTTGTTTATTTTTCTCCCCATGAAGTTCAAACTGATTTTGACCAATCTGGATAAAGCACTTGCTTCTGGACTTCAGATGACAGCTATGGTGGAATACCATCCTGATAAGGATGAAGACACTTATGACCAACTACTTATTTCAATAGGAAATAAAATAATAGAGATCCCTCTACTTGGGTACGTATTCTCCGTATTTCATACTGACATTTTCAGCACTCTTCACATAAAAATAAGGGTCAAAGTAATATAATATTCTGTATTTTCTCTGGCTAAGATTTCTTTTTGTATCTATAGTGTCCTTATAGCTGAACTTAATGGTCAGATTTTTAGCAAACGGGTGTTCAAAAAATGGAAGGCTGGTTTTCTGGTATTTTTAATTAAAATAAAAACGTTCAACAATTGCATGTATTCCCTCTTTTTCCCTTTTTCCCTTGACTTACATCATTATTTTGACCGTGTTTTTTTTTTTATACCTTTTGAGAGTAAAAATTTTTTTATATTTTATTTATAATTTTTAAAAATTTACATCTAAGTAGATTAACGTATGGTATACTAATGATTTCAGGAATAGAATTTAGTGATTCATCACTTGTGTATAATTTCCAGTGCTCCTCCCAACAAGTCTCCTTAATGCCCTGTGCCCATTTAGCCCATCCCCCCACCCAAAACCCCTCCAGCAGCCCTCAGTTTGTCCTCTGTATTTAAGAGTTAACTTATAATTTTTTTAATGTTTATTTATTTTTGAGAGAGAGATTGAGAGAGAGACAGAGCACAAGCAGGGGAGGGCAGAGAGAGAGGGAGACACAGAATCCAAAGCAGGCTCCAGGCTCTGGGCTGTCGGCACAGAGCCTGATGCTGGGCTCTAACGCACAAACTGTGAGATCATGACCTGAGCCCAAGTCGGATGCTTAATCTACTAAGCCACCCAGGCGCCCCTTAAAGTATTTTTTAATTGATAGACATGCATGTGTGGATCCTCCTTTTCCTTAGCAAAATGTGCTTCCATAGATGTCATTCTTTTGTCTCTATTTGTCTACCATCTGTAGAATTAATATTGGAATGTTAATACTGGCATTAGATATGTCTTTTTATAAGTTCCCTTGTGTGTTTATTTTCATAAACCAAATTTAGATCTGCAGTTATTTTAGTTCTCCATGTTGTTGAGAAGTTCTGATTTAGCCAAGCATCGCATTCTGTATAGAAATCAGTTAACACATTGTCAGGAAAGGAATGTTATTAGCCTATTAAAAATACTTACTTTACATTTTATAAGTTATTTTAGGTAAGGCCATTTTTGGCCCATTCTGCACGTTGATGTAACTATGAGTTGCAGTGAGATTTGCTTGCTTGTACTATATAGGGAGAAAAGAGTTGAAGATGCTTCTGCCTTTGAAAACAGGAATTTTGTCTTGTCCTCGTAATGTATGCTCTCTCTCATCTGAGTTTGGCTGCTCATCACAGCTACAGCGTAAGGAAAACACTGTCCCCTTAAACTATGATGGAAAGGGCTGAAGGAGGATGGGCGTGTGTGTATCTGTGTGTGTGTGTGTGTGTGTGTATGTGTGTGTTAAGTTTTTAAGTTTTTAAGTTCTATACAATTCTATTACCTTTATAGGTTTTTATATCCACCACCATAGTCCAGATATTCAGCACTGGTAATACGACAAGGATTTCTCCTGTTACTTTTTTTTAAAAAAATGTTTATTTATTTATTTTTTGAGAGTGATAGGGTGGGAAGAGGCAGAGAGAAAGGAAGAGAGAATCCCAAGCAGGCTCTGCACTGTCAGCACAGAGCCTGATGTGGGGCTCCATCCCACTAACTGTGAGATCATGACCTGAACCAAAATCAAGAGTCGGTTGCTTAACCTACTGGGCCACTCAGGCGCCCATCTCCTGTTACTTTTTTATACCCATACCCACCTCCCTTCTGCTTCACACCTACAATCCCTGAACTGTTCAAACCAGTAATCTGTCTTCCATTTCTAAAATTTTGTCATGTCATGTTTTCCATGGTATGTGTATACCACAGTTTGTTTAACCTTTGGCCTGATGAAGTGGGGGCGAATATGGAAAAGTAGATTTATGAAATCTTGTCTGGAAACCAGAAGTTTGGATTCTCTGCCCTTTCAGAAGTACTTTAGCAGAAATGATATAATCAGTGATTGTGAGCACTTGTTTTTTCATCCCTCTTGCACATTTAAAAATGGCTGAGAGTTTTAGTCATGAGCTTGAATAGTTGCAAAGATGTAATCACTTACACATAACAAATATTACTATAAGATAATTACATGCTTCTTTCAAATGTATCCAGTAGAGTGGAAATACCATAGTAATTTAACAGTTGAAAGATTTACCTCATCTTTTTTTCCCCTCAGATTTGTATTTTCATTCCATTTCTAACTATAGCATCATATCCTAATGTATTATTTGTTCAATATGTTTACAAATATGTATATAAGTAGATTTACTCCAATCATAAACCCATACATGTTTTTAGAATTTCTTATGAATTATATTACTATAAATTTATTTTAACTCCGTATATAAATTACCAAGTTTGGTACTTAATTTTTTTCCTTTTTTAAAATTGAGATATAATTGATAAAGAACTTTGTGTAAGTTTAAGCTGTACACGGTGTTGATTTGGTGCATTTATATATTGCAATGTGATTACTAGTGTGGTGTTAGCTAACACCTCCATCAGATCACATAATTATCATTTCATTTTGTTGTGAGAACATTTAAGATATCGTCTCTTAGCAGCTTTCAAATATATAATGCAGTGTTGTTAACTCTAATCACAAGGCTGGGCATGAGATCTTCAGAACCAATTCATCTTCTAAGTGCATATTTTGACCAACCACTTACCAATTTTCCCACCCCCAGCTCCTGGTAACTACCATTCTCCTGTTTGTTAACATAAACTGTCTGTAGCATAAAAAGAAAAGTGTTATTGCAAATACTTTTCTTAATCAGGTGGAAGAGAAACCAATAGGAAAGTCAGAAAAACTGTTATGTATTATATTACTCTATTACCAAGCCCTTACTACTAAGGTAACCCATATATACGTGTGCATACATACGTGTGTATAATTTATATATATATATATTATATATATATATATAATATATATATATGTGTATGTGTACATATGTGTGTGCGTGAGTAGACTCTTAAGAAATTTTATTTTTTTAAATGTTTGTTTATTTTTGAGAGAGAGCAAGTGTGTACGAGAGCAGGGGAGGGGCAGAGAGAGAGCAGGACAGAGGATCTGAGGCAGACTCTGTGCTGACAGCAGGGAGCCCAATGCAGGGCTCAAACTCAATGAGCCCTGAGATCTACCTGAGCCGAAATTGGACACTTAACCGACTAAGCCACCCAGGTGCCCCAAGAAGTTATTATTAAAAAAAAAATTTTTAAACGTGTATTTATTTTTGAAAGACAGAGACAGAGCACAAGCAGGGGACGGGCAGAGAGAGGGAGTCACAGAATCCAAAGCAGGCTCCAGGCTCTGAGCTGTCAGCACAGCTGACACCACCCAGACTGAGCCACCCAGCCACCCCCTTCTAAGAAATTATTATTATTATTTTTTTTTAACTTTAAAGAAATTTTTATTACACAAAGGTTGTCACATAATTGGATATTTCTCTACTTTGTACACAATTACTCTTACTCTCCACAAAAAGGCCGCTTCTTAACTTTTCATCTGGTGATGGCAAGCACTAAAATCCTTATTTTAACAGAATAGTAGTAAAAATACCTCAGTATTTAAGTTGAAAGCAGTACATTGGTACATGGCTCTTGCATTCAGTTATCAGGAATGTACAAATGTCTTTTTATTCACAAATACAAAATAAATTATCTGTAGGCATGGACAATGACAGCAGTAAACCATTATATGTTGTCAACTGAACCCAGTAACTGATGGTTATAGTGATTTTCTTAAACATCAGCCAGGCTTTTCTTCATTCATTTCCTTCAACTGACTTCTCTGAAGTTATTCTTGAGGAGCACTGCCTTGAGCTTCCTCTCACAGTTCATTAACAATGGTAAAGCGCTGTTCTAGGAATTAGAACATTGCCACCTCCCATACCACCTCCCATTCCACCCATTCCAGGGTCCTTCTCTTCCTTAGGAATTTCGGTGACTACAACTTCTGCTGTAGTTAACAGAGAGGCCACGCCAGCAGCATCCAATAAAGCAGTTCTTATGACCTTAGTTGGATCAATGATTCCCTTTTCTATCGTATTCACAAAATCTCCAAGCATAGCATCATAACCAACTTCTGAGGAACTCAGCATAATTTTCTCAACTATCAGTGATCCTTCAACGCCTGCATTCTTAGCAATGGTCATTGCAGGAATTTTGAGTGTTCTCTTAATGATTTATATACCAATTTTTTCATCTTCATTAGTTGGAGTTATCGAATCCAAGGCTGGAATGCACCGAAGCAGAGCACAACCCCCTCCCAGAACAATGCCTTCTTCAACAGCAGCTCGGGTAGCATTGAGGACATCTGTAACTCTTTCTTTTCATTCACTTCAACATCACTTGTGCCACCAACCTTCAGCACAGCTACTCCATCTGAGAGTTTTGCCAGATGTTCATTCAGTTTTTCCTTTTCATATTCACTAGTTGTGATATCTAACTGTTCAGTAATTTCTTGGATACTTTTTCAGTGGAAATCAGGAGAGGTGTGATGTTAGCTGTTGATGCTGTAATTGCTGAACTTAAGAAGCAGTCTAAACCTGTGACAACCCCTGGAGAAATTGCTCAGGTTGCTACCATTTATACAAATGGAGACAAAGAAATTGGCAACATCATTTCTGATACAGTGAAAAAGGTTGGAAGAAAAGGTGTTATCACAGTAAAGGATGGAAAAACAACTAAATGATGAATTAAAAATTATTGAATGCATGAAGTTTGATCGAGGTTATATTTCTCCATACTTTATTAATACATCAAAAGGGCAGAAATGTGAATTCCAAGATGCCTATGTTCTGTTGAGTGAAACGAAAATTTCTAGTGTCTGGTCCATTGTACCTGTTCTTGAAATTGCCAATGCTCACCCTAAACCCTTGGTCATAATTGCTGAAGATGTTGGTGGAGAAGCTCTGAGTACACTTGTTTTGAATAGGCTAAAAGTTGGTCTTCAGGTTGTAGCCGTCAAAGCTCCGGGTTTTGGTGACAATAGAAAGAACCAGCTTAAAGATAGGGCTATTGCTACTGGTGGTGCCGTGTTCGGAGAAGAATGGTTGACTCTGAATCTTGAAGATGTTCAGCCTCAGGACTTAGGAAAAGTTGGAGAGGTCATTGTGACTAAAGATGATGCCATGCTCTTAAAAGGAAAAGGTGACAAGGCTCAAATTGAAAAACGTATCCAAGAAATTATTTTTAAGATACGTTTCTGAACCCAGCTAGAGAAATAGTTTGAACGAATGTTCGCCTTCATATCTTATATTGTTTGTGTAATGAGTGCCTCTTTTAGATCCTTTAAACTCTGTTAATGCAATTATGTACACTGAGGTCATTGATCTTCCCTTTTCCTGTTACAAAATTACAACGTCTTCATGAGAAGAACATGGGTATTCCTTAAAGAAGCAGCATATACAGGATAGTCCTGGCTGATCTCTGGAATGTCTCTATATATCCAATAATACACAAACACTCCCATATAAACATACATCTCAGAAAGAAGGCCCAGACCACCAGTGCATAAAGCAGTATTTGTGAATGTTTTATTCAGGTATTCTTACTTATGTCTTTGTGCATGTGTCTGTATGTATTTATATTTTGGAAGTTATATCCTATACGGAGTAAATTACTTAATTCATGTGTCTGGTACATAACCTAAGGATTCAGTAGAGATCAGTTATTACTATATTTATTATTGGCACTGTTATCATTGTTAGGTTTGTAAGGGTAATGCACTTAAAATCTAACAAAATCAAGGCTAAGTTCACCAATGTTATATACAAATAATTTCTCAGATAAATCATTGAGGCTTTGGAAGTGTTTGGCTTTTCATCTATAACATAGGAGCCATAATAATATTTGTTTCCTTTTAATGAAGTTTTTAGTATCAAACAAGATAATATACTTGTTAATAAATTATAAATTTTCCATATATAAAATATATGTATCCTTGTGAGATGTGCATATAGAATTACAGTGGATTTTTAAAATGTGTAGGAAACATGTGTTATAGATATGCTACAGTGAGCCCTTTTAGTTAGAGACACAGGTGAAAAATCTATTGTATCTTTTAGTGCTTAGATCTTGTTTTAGTCCCCAAATGATATTTTATAGCATAACACCTTCTTTTATTTCATCAGATTTGGCATCATCTGAACTATTTTACTTTGTAAAGATCAATTCTCCCCCTTTCTGAGGAGGGGCCAAAGAATGTATTATAGGCCTAGGTGGAGATTCCAAAAATGTTTTGAGTGGCAAAAAATATTGAGATATGTGGGTAGCCTTTCAAGGTGAGTACTTAAGAGGGTGTACTATGTCCTTAGATGCATAAAGTCTGATCTCTTTGTTAAAAATGTATCTCATTATCTTGTTTTCATGTCTTTATTTCAGTTCCTTTTACTGACAAATATGCCATCAACAGACTTTTAAGGAAATGTAAATGTCTTACAAGGAATTACTATAAAAGTGTCTATATATGTCCCCCTGTAGATTTAAGTATGAAGTTATAATTGCTAATTATGTTGTCCTCTTTTCTCCTCTCCTAGGTTGATTCCAGCCTGTCAATTGGAAATTGAGTCAGAAGTTAATTTTGGCACATTGGTTGCCAATAGCAAAGTATATTGTAAAGAGATTAATATCATTAATCATGGCAGAGCTCCAGGTAAATACTTTCTGTCATATAAATTAATTTATATATATGTATATATATATATAATTTAATGTTATATAAATTAATTTATAAGTTGGTATTATTTGAAATGTATACTTGGTATAATTAATGGATTCTCTTATTCATTCCTTCTCCCCGTAAGGTGTCTATCATTTGAAATAGCTCAGAACTGAAGGCCCTTAAACAGGATTACTATAAATGATAGATAATAATTCAGGAAAGATGAATCCATCTCCCTATGATTCTGATTAACAGCCTGACTCCCAGGTGACTGGTGATCTCCCTGTGGACAGAAGGCAGGATGGTGTTAAGGGCGTGACATAGTCCTTAGAGTGAGCCATCCAGGGATAGAATCAGGGCACAATGCATTACTAGCTGTGTCATCTGGGGCAAGTATCTTTTAGGACATTGAACTTGATATTTCTCATTTATAAACTGTGGTTAATAAAATGAACTATGGTTAATTATGTATGTACTTAAGGTTTTAGTGTGGCACTTATCATATGCACTCAATACCTATTTGTTTTTTTTTTCTCTTTCGTATTCAACTTTGAGTTCACATGATGGTCCCTAGAAGGCTCTTACTAACTTTTTGTTCAGAGAGTAGATGCTTTTCTCTTCTCTAGATGGGATTATTTCTCGAGATTTTTACTGTGACCTAAGAGTTTCCATAAAGGCTTGTGTGTCTGTATGTGTGTGTGTTCATGCACACTATTCATTGATGGTATAGAGTAGGTATAAAATCACTTACCCTTCATTGTCCTCATTAGATACTAAGGATCTGGGGTGGCAAGGCTTCCATTGCTGACATGAGGACCAGGTCCACATAGAGAGGGCATTTTTTTATGAGATTGCATCTTGAATACATAAAACTGGTCTTAAATTCAAACCTCTTTTACATTAAGTGAGGATATTTTCTGTGGCTGTTTTAGCAATGAGAATTATTAAAACAAAGGGAGGGGATGCCTGGGTGGTTCAGTTTGTTAAGCAACTGACTCTACGTCTCAGGTCATGATCTCACAGTTTATGAGCTCAAGCCCTGCTTTGGGCTCTGTGCAGACAGCTTGGGGCCTGCTTGGGATTCTCTGTCTCTCTCTGTCAACAGCCCCCACCCCTCCCCACTTGCACTGTTTCTCTCTCTCTCTTTTTTTTTTTTTTTTTTTTTTTTTTAATTTTTTTTTTCCAACGTTTATTTATTTTTGGGACAGAGAGAGACAGAGCATGAACGGGGGAGGGGCAGAGAGAGAGGGAGACACAGAATCGGAAACAGGCTCCAGGCTCTGAGCCATCAGCCCAGAGCCTGACGCGGGGCTCGAACTCACGGACCGCGAGATCGTGACCTGGCTGAAGTCGGACGCTTAACCGACTGCGCCACCCAGGCGCCCCATCTCTCTCTTTTTTTTAAAAAAAAATTTTTTTTTCAACGTTTATTTATTTTTGGGACAGAGAGAGACAGAGCATGAACGGGGGAGGGCAGAGAGAGAGGGAGACACAGAATCGGAAACAGGCTCCAGGCTCTGAGCCATCAGCCCAGAGTCTGACGCGGGGCTCGAACTCACAGACCGCAAGATCGTGACCTGGCTGAAGTTGGACGCTTAACCGACTGCGCCACCCAGGCGCCCCCCTCTCTCTCTCTCTCTCTTAAAATAACTAAATAAACTAAAAAAAAACAATAACAAAGTCAGTTTGTCACTTTACTGATTTCTTCCTGGGGTTAAACAAATAAAACTGATCATTGTTCCTCACCAGATGTTACTTGTTTCAATTTTCCATGCTTTAATTTTTTAAATGTTTAAGTTTTTGGTGCCTGTGGGATTGTAGAATATTAGATTCGTTTGTGGTCTGACTCCAGTGTTACAGATAGAACCTCTCATGGCTAGTGATTGTGGGCTGTATGGTCCTTTAGACTCTCTGGTTATATTTTAGAGTAGTGGTATATAATTGAGAGAATTTTGTTTTTATTATTTATTTTCCAAAAATCTTTCTTAACTTGTCCATTCCAAATCCTGCAAAGTTTTGATCATATCCTTTCTTTTTTTTTTTTTTTTTTTTAATTTTTTTTTTTCAACGTTTATTTATTTTTGGGACAGAGAGAGACAGAGCATGAACGGGGGAGGGGCAGAGAGAGAGGGAGACACAGAATCGGAAACAGGCTCCAGGCTCTGAGCCATCAGCCCAGAGCCTGACGCGGGGCTCGAACTCACGGACCGCAAGATCGTGACCTGGCTGAAGTCGGACGCTTAACCGACTGCGCCACCCAGGCGCCCCAATCATATCCTTTCTTTATTATAAAATATCACCAAACTGTACATTTTTATTATGTATAAAAACTGTAAGTAACGAATATATATGGTTTTAATCTTAATATTTAGGGGGCCTGAGTGGCTCATTTGTTTGAATGTCCGACTTCAGCTCACATCACGATCTTGTGGTTTGTGAGTTAGAGCCCTGTGTCAGGCTTTGTGCTGACAGCCCAGAGCCTGGAGCCTCCTTTGGATTCACTGTCTCCCTCTCTCTCTGCCACTCCCTCACTCATTCTCTCTCTCTCTCTCTCAAAAAAAAAAAAATTACAAAAAAATCTTAAAAGAATATTTAGTATTATTTTACTTAATAAAATAAATAAAAATAAGCCTCAGATCTAGACCCAGACATTTTATTTTTTTTAAAAAAAATTTTTTTTTCAACGTTTATTTATTTTTGGGACAGAGAGAGACAGAGCATGAACGGGGGAGGGGCAGAGAGAGAGGGAGACACAGAATCGGAAGCAGGCTCCAGGCTCTGAGCCATCAGCCCAGAGCCCGACGCGGGGCTCGAACTCACGAACCGCGAGATCGTGACCTGGCTGAAGTCGGACGCTTAACCGACTGCGCCACCCAGGCGCCCCTAGACCCAGACATTTTAAGAAAAGTAATCCACATTGGCTTTTAGTATTGTATTAATATTTTGTGTGTGCATATTATTTGTAGTGAATACTACATTCTGTAAGTTATATTTAAAAAATTTTTATTTTTTTATTTTTTATTTAAAAAAATTTTTTTTAACGTTTATTTTTGAGACAGAACCAGAGCATGAATGGGGGAGGGTCAGAGACAGAGAGGGGGACACAGAATCTGAAACAGGCTCCAGGCTCTGCGCTGTCAGCACAGAGCCCGACGCGGGGCTTGAACTCACAGAGCGCGAGATCACGACCTGAGCCGAAGTCGGACGCTCAACTGACTGAGCCACCCAGGCGCCCCTAAAAAAAAATTTTTTAATGTTTACTTATCTTTTTTTTTATTTATTTTTTTTTTTTTAATTTTTTTTTTTTTTCAACGTTTATTTATTTTTTTGGGACAGAGAGAGACAGAGCATGAACGGGGGAGGGGCAGAGAGAGAGGGAGACACAGAATCGGAAACAGGCTCCAGGCTCTGAGCCATCAGCCCAGAGCCCGACGCGGGGCTCGAACTCATGGACCGCGAGATCGTGACCTGGCTGAAGTCGGCCGCTTAACCGACTGCGCCACCCAGGCGCCCCTATGTTTACTTATCTTTGAGACAGAAACAGAGTGTGAGTAGGGGAGGGGCAGAGAGAGAGGGAGATACAGAATCCAAAGCAGGCTCCAGGCTCTGAGCTGTTAGCACAGAGCCTGACGAGGGGCTTGAACTTGTGAACTTCAAGATTATAACCTGAGCCAAAGTCGGATGCTCTACCGATTGAGCCACCTAGGCGCCCCCATTCTATAAATTATAATTGAGTACTATGAAATGTTAATTACTATTACCTTACAAATTGTTATCAATAAAACACATTTTCTTAGTGTTGACTTTCTCATTCTCTGACTCGAATATTATTTTTCTACCATCAGCAAAATTGATTTTATGTTTTATATTCACAGTAGCAGGTTACTGTAAGGTGTCATAAAGTCCTTATTACCTACTGGCACAGTATATAAATATTCATGAGAATAACAGTGTATTTTTATGAGGAAAAACACTTAGGCAGAAAATAGATTTAGCAACCAAGGATGATTTTAATACAGTTTTTAAAAAAGGATTTTTTGTGACAAATATTTTATAGTTTTAGAGTCAAAGATCAAATGTTTATACATTTATATGCATACTTAAGAGGACATTAAAAAGCCACACTCAGCAGATTCATGGTAGGTACGGCTTTGTTTTCTCTCTCTGGTAGTGACACTGGGGTTATTAGTTGATCCATGTAACAACTTCATGATTTTTTATTTTTATAGCCCATTATGGAATAATTATCCATGGATTTAGCCAAATATTGTTGAATACATTTTGTTTTCTGGCCCTCTGTAAGAATATTTGCTAAGTGTACTCCCAACTGTGCAAATTAGTGCTTGTCTTTTCATTTTGAAGACCTGGCTCTGTCTTTAAGATAAGTCTCTATTATTAGTACTTTGTGAGCTGGTGAACTCCATGTTCTGTTCTTTGGTTTTGTTGTTTCTCAGTTTTTACCTTTTAAAGAACATCATGGAAAAAGCATTATTATTTTAACACGTGTGGAATTGCAATCATTTCCCTTTTCCCCTCAGTAAGCTTGAATATTTGCAAAGACATTTTCTATTCACGTGGTATCATGTAGAACAGTCTTTAAAGTCCCTAGTGTGATCTTCACATATCATTTCCGTGCTTGAACAGCTACCTTAGAACTCCTCAAACTTTAGGTTTACTTGGGTTATTTTGCCCTAGCTATATGACCTTTCTGTTGCTCTTAATGCCCACTCTTCCCCTTTCCCTGATCATTAGCATCATCTCTCTACTCTCTATTGTCTAGAAAAGCCTACCATCATCTGTAAACCAGGAAATTTGCTAAATTGGACAAAGTCCAGTACTGGTCCTTGAGATCCTCCTTAACTACTCAGAGAAACACACACTACTTATTCTCAACACATATTGTTTGTTTTCTTGGAAACTGATGTCATGGAATCGCAGTATAAGTTTCTTACATAATACAATGCTGGGTATATCACAGACATTCAATAAACCTTTGTGTAATTGATTTGGTTCAGTGATCTCTCAGTATGAGTAAAGAATCGTTAATTATATGTCAACTGTACTTGAATAAAAAAATTCTTTAAAAATAATTTTACCAGGATATTAGAAAAAAATGATTTGTCATTTTAGTACATAAAAAAACAGGGGCGTCTGGGTGGCTCAGTCATTTAAGCGTCTGACTTCGGCTCAGGTCTCGATCTCATAGTTCGTGAGTTCGAGCCCCACTTCAGGTGAGCTCAAGTCCCACTCTGAGCTCCACACTGTCTCTCTCTCTCTCCATCTCTGCACCTCGTGGGATTCTCTATTCCTTTCTCTCTGCCCCTCGCTCACTTGTGCTCTCTATCTCTCTCTCAAAAATAAATGAATAAATAAATAAAATAAAATAAAATAAAAATAAACTGTTAAGCTTTCAATGAAAGGTTATTCAACTTAGAAGTAACCTGCTTAATCTCCTATGAGCATTCTGAAGAGTCTCCAAAACAGTCATCTGGTGACATGGAGACTGGTTTATCCTTGGTACGCTTAGACCCAAGGAAACCTTAAAAAAAAAAAAAAAAAAAAAAAAGCATACATAAGAAATAACAATGACCTTGGGTATGTGACTCTTGATTTTTGGTTAGCATCCTATAAAATTAGACTTTGTGCCCTGGCTTGATCTTAAAAATACTTTTACATGAAAATCTACTTCATAGTTTCTAAAAGTATTTTGGAAGGATAAAGGCAAGGTAACCATGTATACTTAATCACCTTCTCTAGAGAAGGTAAAGCAAGTCTCATTCAAAAAACACAGATCTGTTCAAAGGACCGTCATCTCAGTCCCAGCTGTAGGTAGCCTCGCAGGCCATGTGCTTTCCTAAATCACATCAGTGGACAAGGCTAAGTGTTTATTTTACATGACTTAAATAGCAACATTTCAGACAGTTGGCCCCTGGTGTCTTGAAAAAACAAAACAAAACAAAACACAAAAGCCAAAACTTTGGCTTCTATGGCTCCTCACTGGCTTACATAAAATGGAGGTTCAGGTTCTGGAGTGAGGTCTTCCAGGGCCCAAATCTTGCTTATAACATTTACTGGCTAGGAGGCCCTAGGCAAGTATTTACACTTCCTGGACATCCATTGTAGAGATAAACATAGTGCCTGCCTCCTACAATTGGGATGGTAATTGATAAAATACTTAGCACACTCTCTGATATATATTAAGTGTTCAATAAATGTTCGATTTTGATGTTAGAATTATTTTTTTCCTACTGCCTCCCTTCAGTTCTCTTTTGTGGATTGCTGTCCCTTTGTTTTGGGTTCCTTAAATGTGAGTGTTTCTTAGGGTTTGCCTTAGGCCCACCCACATGTGACCTCAGTCTATATGCTGTCCCTTAGGCAATCACTCTCATTCCTGTTACCTCACTGGGCTCTATCCCACACTTTACATTTCCTTCAGGTTTCTCACACTTAACACATCTAAAACCAAACTCCTCCTCGCCTTTCCCCCAAAACTTCTCTCTCTCTCTCTCTCTCTCTCTCTCTCTTTTTCTTAATTAAATGTCACCACCATGTACTTGGGCCTGTCAGAAAGTTAACAAAATCCTTGACCTCTTCCTTTTTTTCACCTCCTACCCCCTTAGTCAGTTACTCAATCCTGTTTCTTCACTCCCTAATTACCTCAGTAATCCTCTTTTTTCTGGTGCATCCTCACTTGTCTACAACAGGCCATCATCATCTTTTGCTTAGTAATCAAACCAACTGAAATGATTTCTCTGAAATCCCTTATCTCCTTCTAGTTCATTCTCCGAACATGAGCCAGGGTCCTATCTAAAAAGAAATGAGAATTTGATGACAGAAATTCCTTTTGTAACATCCTTTCTTCAATGACACCCTTCCTTTAAGCTGATGTCCTTTTATTGTTAGTTTTTTAAAAATAAAAGTCAAATATTTCATTATTACTAGTGGTGTTAAAGTTATATAAGACGCATTAGTGTTTGTGTAGCCACTCTTTTAATATATTTAGAAGACTGAACAATGTTCTTTCAGTTTCGGGTTGTTCCTAAAATAAACTTTTGAAATACTTAAAATTCTTTTGTCAAATTATATCAAAGTGGTTACAATATAGGAACTATCTCACTGACTCAGCCTTACCTGGACTCACATAATTTGCCTTTTCTGGAGAATTGAGTCAATAATACTTATTTATTTGAAACAGATATAATTTTATAAATTTTTGTTTTACGACAGAAAAAAAACACCCTTAAAGATTGTTCTTAGCACTTGTCTGAAGTGATTGGATTAACAAATTTTGTTACTGTGAGTTTGTTTGCCTTTTCCATCAGATCATCTCTGTACTTAAAAAAGTTTTACTACCTTTATTATATTTTCAGTACTTTTATGATGCTAATATTTTATTTTCCTAAGCTAAATGAATCATTTTTGAAAATTTCATCAAATGTGATTTAAAATTGGTAAATTGGGAATTTGCCAAGTTGTTCATGTTAGCAGCATGCTCATTTGTGTTTATATTGTATAATATTTATATTGCACGTTAAGGAAACATGACTGGCTACTTCCATTTGTTGGGCATATTTTGAGCACCCCTCTTGGTGCTAGGCACTGTGTGCAGTGCTAGGACCACAGAGATGAAGAAGACATAATGTGTGATCTCAAGGACTGCATGCTCTAATACACGCACTAAACATTGCTACAAATTATGCACTGTTTCTGTTTTCAGAATAAGAGAATAAGACGTATTTGTAACTTCCTTCTCATATGCTATTTGATTCTTAGAAACACATTCCTTTTACTCTTTCCCTGTGTGAACTGCATGAATTCATTTATCAAAAAGTGATGGGGTGCCTGGGTGGCTGAGTCAGTGGAGCATGTGACTCTTGATCTGGGGATTGTGAGTTCAAGCCCCACATTGGGTGCAGAGATTACTTAAATAAATAAATCTTAAAAAAAAAAAAAAAAAAAAAACAACAACTGACAATGGCTATGAGTGTGAGCCCTTAGGTCAGAAGCATCCAAGTGAAAATCCAAGCTCTATTAGTTTCTAACTGTAGTAGTCAGCTATCGCTATGTAACAAACCACCCTATAATTCTGTATCTTAAAAAGGCAATTAGTTTTTAATTGTTTATTTATATGCAGAATGGCTAGAATTCAACTCATCTAAGCTGTGCTCTGCTGGGTAGTTCTGCTTCAAACCTAGGCAGTCAGGAATGTTCTGTTACTGCAAGTCTGTGAGTCAGCTGGGGGCTCTGCTCCACATGAGCTCATTGTGAAGCACAGGCCATAGGGACAGTAGCTACTTAAGTACTTTACACGGTAGAAGTGCAAGAGAACATATGGGATTGGAGATGGCATGTTGTCCCTTCTACCCACGTGCTATTGGCCAAAGCGAATTGCATCATCAGGCCCAACATCAAGGGGTAGGAAAACATATTTTGTCCATGGTAGTGTAATGGTAAGATGCAGAGAAAGGTCAAGAATTGGGGTCAGCAGTTTAATCTACCATAATACTTGTGTCTTTGGATAAATCATTCAACCAGTCTAAGCTTCTGTTTCCTTATTTATAAAATGGAGTTAATGATTAAACCTATATCACAGAAGCACTCTGAGGATTATACAGACTAACATATACAAAATTCTTACCGTAAGTGTCTGAACTTTGTAAGCAGACAGTATATTTTAACTATCAATGAGGCTTGAGTCCTAACAATCAGTTCACATCTGTTGGGTGACCCCAGAGACTAAACTTACAATTAAAGCTGTGATTCTTGGTCCACGATAGACTGTATACTCTGTAATGTATATCTGACCCTTATTAAGAATGTGAATGTAACACTGTATGGATCCAGATATAAACCATCTGCTCTTGTTCTCCTTAGGTACATTTAAAACAGAATACCAGGGCCAATTGCCCATTGTCATTTTTCCAAGTAATGGTGTTGTGGAGTCCAAGTCATCAGTGATTGTTAAAGTGGATTTGTGTGCAGACCAGCCCAGAATTGTAAATGAAGTGGCAAAGTAAGTATACCATGGATCTTAATTCTAATGTAGTACTTAATACTTTCCTTTTTTACTCTTCAGATATGCCTACTGTCTTGAATGTACGTTAGCTTCTTTGTTCTTTCAGTCAACATTTGTTCATTGAGTCTCGACTGTTTGCCAAGCACGGGAGACTCAAAAATGGGAAGAGCCAGAGGATGGCCTATGGGTACACATAACAGGGGCTCCTGGTTTGGATTTTATGGGGGTGAAGGAGTAGATCATGAAAGGGCTCCAGTAAGGATGTGATAGCATACCCAAAGAAGTATTGGTGAGTAGGAAGTAGCCAGGCAGAGAGCAGTGGTGTGATCTGAGCTGAGTGTGTGTGTGTGTGCGCGCGTGCGCGTGTGCATGCACGTATAGGGGCGGTGGGTATTGGTGATGGGGTTGGGTTAGAAGAGTAATTTCAGACAGAGCAAGTAGAAGACTTGAAATCTTGGAGGTGAATAGATGGTGTTAGACACTGAGAGAGCTGAGGCGATGTAAAGGTAGAGATGGAGGTGAGGAGTGATGTGAGATGAGACCAGAATGGTGCAGGGTCTGGTAAAGGACCTCATAGGACAGCATTTTTTAATGCTGTATGTCTCAGTCCATTAGTGGCACGTACAATCACTATAATGGGTCACCACCAGTATCAAAACAGTGAAATAGAAAATAGCAGAATGCATGTCATATAGTAAGGACAGATGTTTTGCAAAACTTGTTTTGGGTGTGTGTGTGTATGTGCCTGTGTATGCATGTGTGTACATGTGTGTGTGCTTGTAGTGTAAGTACATGTCTTGCTGGAGGTCACAGCCAAAAAAAAGTTCGAGAAACATCTGTGAGCCCTGATAGAAGCTTAGGTTTTATTGTGAAGGCTGTGGAATCTCAGGAAGATTTTAAGATGGGAGTGTGGTGATTAGTTTGCAATTTAGAAAGGTTGTGCTGATAACAGTGGACACAACAAATCAGGGAGTACATATGTGGAGGGGTAGCCTGACTAGAAACTGTAATAGTACAGCAGAAGGGAAGTGATGAAGACCTCAGCTAAGGTACAAATCAGGCATATGGAGAGAAGTGTGCAGATTGGAGAAATATTGTGGAGGCAGATTTAACTAGATGTAGTGACTGGTTATAGAAAGGGAAGGACAGGTCTGTGGGAGAGGATCTTGAGTTCAGGTTTAAAATGTGGGAATTAATTTGCTTTGCAGAATCCTGTGGCGCCTATTAGATTTACCTACCTTGAGTCCCAGAAGCAATTTGGTCTAGGTATATTGGCTTAAGGATTGTCAGTGGATAAATTGTAGATGAAGCATGAAGTCGAAAACAACTTTGACAAGGAGGATAGAGTATAAAAGAGTGGGAGAGAGACACCATTATCCATGGAATATATAAAATATCCAAGTCTTAGAATGAAAAGATAAAGACTGAATAAGTTAGAAGGAAACTGGCAAAGTATGGCGTCAAGGAAGCTAAGGGAGGAGAGATGTGCATAGATGGTATCAGCCACCGCCAACGTGATGGAGATGTAGTGTAAGATAAGGACTTGAGTGATGGTTGTGGAGTGGTCAGTTATTTGAGGTATTTGATGGGATGAGAGTTAAGAAGATTGCATTTATGCCAGAGGGGATAAATGTGCATGTGTGGGCTGTTTCAAAAGGGAATTGAAATCAGTCTGGGAAGTGAAGCTTTATGGCGGGATCTTCATTTCAGCAAACAAGTGGGATTTTGCTGGCATACTTTGCTTCATAGAGAATTGGGTTATTAGGATGGGGATGAGGTTGGCTGTTGGACTTGGGAGAGTGGGATGAGTTAGAAAAGAATCTCAGAATTCTAGAACTATAGGTGGACATCTAAATCATCCCATCTAATTCTAGTGTTTATGAAATAATTGGTGATATGGACCTTGCAGTAAGTCCTTTTTTGGAGTCAATTCATATGATTATTTTCCAACTCTCTTGTTTCTTGGGGACAATGAATTAGGTTGTATGTATGCCGTTCTACTGTGCAGATTCAGACAGAAGGACGTGACATTCTCTGGCATGTACGTGAAAGGAACTGCCCTTAAGCTTTTGAATTTTAATTATAATGTGATTTTATAAAATTTCTGTTGATCCAAATACTTAGGAGAAAAATTAAGTATATAAAATTCCACTTAAGATATACATGTATAATTTATTATCTTGTAGAGTAAGTTTGCAAGGTCGTCCAGATATGCTCCTGAGGGTCAAAGCTCATGTGGTTGAGCAGATTATTGAATTGCTAAACATGAGTGGTGACAAGAAGTTGGAATGCATACACTTTGGTTCTGTTTTCTTCGGAACTTCAAAAATCGAACATGCACTTCTGTACAATAATAACCCAGAACCCATAAATTGGGTGGCCATAATACAGGATGATTCAGTTGGAGAAGAACTGGTAAGTAAACAGTGTAACAGGGGAAGATCGGGCATTATGTTTTGAAACAGATTGTTTTGAACTTACTAATAACGAAAAAGCTGTTAAATTATTCTAAGTATGTTTTAATGTGCAGATAGATAGGATTCCCTTTCATGTGTCTTCAAGGATAACCTCAAACAATTCTGTAAATTAAACTAACATTGATAGTAATATGTATCTGAAGTACACCAGACAAGTGCTTCTTATAGATTAGTAGCTGGTTGTGGGGATTTCTGTTCTCATGAATTTTTTAACAGTTTTTAAAATTTTATAATGTGCCTTGGTCAAATTTATATATGTTAAAGACCTACATATTCTTGATCTTCCATACTAAAATTTCAATAATTATTTGATGATCTCCTCTTGAAATATTTTGTGTTCTGCCTTAATATTCTTTGTATTTCTGATTTTATATTACAGGGTACTAATATTCAACAAAGAACAGATGTTGCTTTAAATAATCTCCCTTACTTAAGCCGAATAAAGAACATAGATGTTACCACTTTTATCTCCTGTATTCCTAATGAAGGGAGGTTGCTACCTTATCAAAAGACCATAATTACATTTTGTTTCAGCCCAAAGTAAGCAAAAATTCAATTCTGGTGTTTGTTATTAATTGAAAGTGTATCAGTCAGACGTTCATCACATTGATTGTAAGAGTCCAACTTGTCAGAATGTGCAAATCAGTGTTTTCTTATTACGGCTCTAAACATTTCAAACATGGTTAATATAATTTCCAATATTTAAAAATTTTGTTCTAAATATTTCATGTTAGATTGTGAATTGTTCCAGACCTTGTAGGAGTGGAAGCTTTGTGTTTTTTGTTTTTTGTTTTTTTTTTTATTTTTTTATTTTTATTTTTTATTAAAAATTTTTTTTTTAACGTTTTATTTATTTTTTTGAGACAGAGAGAGGCAGAGCATGAACGGGGGAGGGTCAGAGAGAGAGGGAGACACAGAATCGGAAGCAGGCTCCAGGCTCTGGGCCATCATCAGCCCAGAGCCCGACGCGGGGCTCGAACTCACGGACCGTAAGATCGTGACCTGAGCTGAAGTCGGACGCTTAACCGACTGAGCCACCCAGGCGCCCCGCGTTGTGTTGTTTTTGACTATGGTTCCAAATGAGTCTGTGCAACCAAGACCTGGTTGTCCCTGTAAGAATAGTCAGGTGATGCCAGCGGCATGCCGCATGTGCAGGGGCCTCCAAAGAGGATGCTCTTGCCACAGCAGAACATTTGCCAAGTAGCATGAATATTAAGCCTATAGCAGCCACTGGAATCAACCATACTTGTTTGCTGAAATTCATACAGACTTTTAGTACTTTTGCCAGTGTATCTATTTTTTTTTTATAATTCTGTGTACTTGGTTTGGTTATTTAGTTTGAAAATATATTTGGAAATGCTGTTTTAAACATAGACTAGCAACTTCAGCTCTACTTGAGTGGTTGCCGTGTGTGGTAATAACTGATCCAATTGTATGCTTCCCTTTGTGAGAAGGCAATGTTCAATGTACTTCTCTCTCTGGCCACAGAGTCACTTGATGTTGATATCAATTGTAGAGGACTGAATTGTGTTTTAATTTAAGGAGGGTAATCAAGTAATTGTTGGTTCTATTTGTACGATCTGTAATTGCCTTCTGAGTCGTATCTGCCTGTGGGAGATTTCTTTGGTCAATGTGTAAGATTCTCTTGAATACACAATCTTTGAAATTCTAACTGTTTTTTTTTTTTTTTTCATGGCAGCATGTTAACTTTATTTGAGAGTCTAGCATAAACTCATAGGTATGAGTATGATTGGAAGTCTTAGTTAAATAAGTTTTTAGTGTGCTATTTGCATCTCTGTGTAATATTTCACGTCAGCCTATTTTTGTGTGTATATTTGAGTACCCACTGCTAAAAAAGCTAACCTCTAGGTAAGGCAGGTAAAGACAGTTTACTTACGTCTATGAAGTAACCCATCTCTCACTTTGGTCTTTTTCCTTTCCTTTCCTTTCCTTTCCTTTCCTTTCCTTTCCTTTCCTTTCCTTTCCTTTCCTTTCCTTTCCTTTCCTTTCCTTTCCTTTTCCTCCTCTGATGAGATTTGACTGTTACAAATCTTGTTCTCCTCTAAGAATGTGGACAGTGTGGCTAGCAATATGTGCTTAGGCCACAGGAGGAGACAGATAAGGAACAGAGGTTTGCGGTTACACCCAGGGGTAAGGACTATTGTAGAGAATTGAACAGAGTTCTTAATTAGCAGTGAACTCGGCCTGGAAAGAAAATCCTTTATATAGAAAGTGGCATTGCAGCTGGACCCTGACAACTTAGTGTATTTAAGTTACTTTTGACTTGCAAATGTTGTCATGAACTGATTTTCAGAATCTTTCCATTTTTGTGGCCTTCTTTTGGCGGGTCTCTATATCCTGGGCAGTAATTTTGGAAAATGGATCACAGTTAGATTTTCTTTACTGATTTTTCATCTGTTTGCATAGATTTAAGGATTGTATTGATCCCTTATGGGAGGTAATAGAGTGTATCATCTTTGCTTTAAAAATAATTGATTGTAGGGGCGCCTGGGTGGCTCAGTCAGTTAAGTGTCCAACTTCAGCTCAGGTCATGATCTCACAGTTTGTGAGTTCAAGCCCCGCATCAGGCTCTGTGCTGACAGCTCAGAGCCTGGAGCCTGCTTCAGATTCTGCATATCCCTCTCTCTCTGCCCCTCCCATGCTCGCACTCTGTCTCTCTTTCTCTCTCAAAAATAAATAAACATTAGAAAAATTAAAAAAAAATTGATTGTAATTTTTTACAGGCTAATTATTGATGGTAAAAAGAATTACGATCCTTCACATAGGCAAGACTATGCTCTTTTTTTGAGATTTGAGTCTGTGGGAAGTAAAGATGGATTTCTGAGAGATGATAACAATAAAGCCATCAAAAGTAAGTACAAAATGAACATAAGCATCAAATATGTACAGTTTAAATTGTTTAAAAGTTTTTACATAATATTTGTAGAGGCAATTTAATAAAAATATTACTAAATAGAACAAAAATGCAAACATTCAAGGGATCTTAATGTCTTTTGTGACATGTTAAGAAAGAAGTCAACCTCAGAATCATTTCCATAAAAATTTTCCAAGTTAGAATTTAGATGACTTTATTATTTTTAAATGACATTAGATAAACATGATATCTAGCGTGCATATGCCTTGCAGGCTATGTGTCAAGATGCGTTGTCCTTTTTATATTCTTAGGCAATATTAGATGGACTCTAGCGAGGAAAAATGGAACAAGACTTGGGAGTTCAGCTTAGCCAGACAGATCAAAGAGAAAATAAAGATAGAGACAGGTGAGGGATTGAATCTAGAAAGATGAGTCCAGAAGATTTGTGTCAGGATGAGTGATATCATTGAGCAAGGTTCAGCTGTTTTCCTAGCACAGAAGTTGCGTGTCTGCTCCTACTTGTGTCATGGTTTGTGACTTGAACTCTGTCTGCCTGTAGACAGAAGACTTGTTTGAGTCTTGCAAGTTAATCTGGTTTTGAATGGAGATGGAGATGCTAGGTTTGCGTTAACGGTAATTTAGAGTCTGGGATTGGCTAGTAAGAGCATCATTGAAGAAATACACACTCTTCTTTTGGATTCTAGCTACAGTGCTCTCCCTACAAACCTGTTCTTTCATCCAATTAGAGCCCACAATGTATAGTTCCTACCTTCTCTCTAGTGTCTTCAAAACTCCGTGTTTATGTTATTGCCCAGATTATATTCCCTTGTCCATTAATTTAATTGTCTTTTTCCCTGTACACTTAAGTTTCTTGGCCCATATCCCATAGTGACTGAGTGGCAAACCTCTAACCTGATTAAATTCAACTCTTAGCCTACCCTGGGTCAGTACCGGGGAAGCTAATTGTGCTGGCGCAAAACACAAAACCATGCCATGAGGTTTCACTTTTTAATCTGTAATCACTAGCCTCTAGTGGGTCCCACAATATGAGATCAGTATCACACACCTTCCCTTCTCCCCTCACACCTCCAAGACTTCCTCCTTCATCTTTACTCTAAACTTGTAAATACATTAAGTGACCTAGCAGACGTTTCCACTTGGGTATCTACTAGGCATCTCAAACCTAACATGTCCAGAAAAACCCTCCTGGTTTCCCCATAACCTGTCCCTCCTACAGTCTTTCCTTGTCTCAAGAGATGACCATTTTATCACTTCAGTCGCTCAGGCCCAAAACCATTTATCGCGTGTTCACTTTCCTATTCTATATCCAGTTCATCAGCAAATTTTGTTAACTCTTCCCTCAAAACCCTATGTTAAATCTGTCCATTTCTCACCCTTCTTCTACTACTCTTACCCATCCACTCTTACCCTTAGGGTTTTTGGAACGTGCCAAGCAAATTCCTACCTTAGAGTCTTTGTACGTGCTCTTCTGTTGTCTGCAATATGCTTTTCCTGATTTTTGCAATATGATTTTGCAATATGAATTTTGTCCTGAGTTCCTTTATATTTTTGCTCACGTCTCCCTATCAGAGAGGCCCTTTTGGACTTTACCATGTAAAAGAGCAGCACAAGACATTGTGCTCTGTTTTACCCTTGTAGGAGAGGATAAATAATTTTCCCTCTACCTCTGGGTTCTTGGTTGAGACCTTCCTTAATAAAAGACAGAGTAAGAGGGGAAAGAAACCAAAAAAGCAATAACAGAAATATTTAATAACATGTATATATCTGGTATACATGGGAGAGACCTAGGAAAACTGAGTAACTCCCCCCAAATGCCCAAGCCATCACTTTAAATATCATCTACAGCTAAAGACATAGGATGTTGGGGTGTGGGAGCCAGTTATAAAAGTTTTCAGATAAATCACAGTAAGGCTGGGTATGGTTGTTAGGCAGATTTAAGTGTCTGCCTTCTTTGATAAGAGTTTCTTCCCCGTAGTTTTCAGAGCTTTTCGTGTGTCTGCTATTAAAAATAGTCAGCTTAAAATAATCCTTATGCCAAAGAGGCATATTTTTGGGTGCCAAGTTGTGCTCCCCTTCACCCTACATTACCTTTCTCCATATCACTTATCCTTTCTGAAATGTTATTGTCAGTGTTGCCTCACTAGAATATAAAGTCCATGAGAGCCAAGAACGGTGTCTATTGTATTCACTGCTGTAGCCCCACGGCTTAGAGCAGTACCTGGCATACAGAAGGCACTCAGTAATTTTGTCGAATGGAAGATTGAATGAGCTACCCATGTCTCATCAGGTCTTTCAGATGACACTATTTGGACTGAGCAAATATATTCTGGATTCCCAACACTTTTTATGTTAAAAAGCTATTGTTTTTATAGGTGATCGATTTCGGAAAGTGGAATTAGCACTGACGGGCTCAGGACTTCCTGTCGTTTTACACTTTGATCCTGGAAATTTCCTTAATTTTGCACCTTGTTTTATGGGTGAACGTTCAGAGACGGTGTGTATTATGCAAAATCGATCCAAGTCACTTTCCGTGACGTACCACTTTAAAAAAACTGCACATTTTAAAATTGATCCTGAAAGGGGCAAGATTGATGAAGGATGTATCCAGGTAAGATAATTATTCTATGCTTTCACATGCTTTGAATATTTTAATATTTGCTAAAAAGACATGTAGAGGATTAAAAACTTCATTTTGTTCCATCAAGATTATAAATTGTATCTCTTCTGTGGCCTAGTTATGAATACTTCTGTGTTGGCACTTATGCAGTATCCATAATTATTTGTTAAATGTCTTTCACGTGCCAGGAAAAGAATTTGACACTGTAGGGAATGTAAAGCAGTACAAAACATGGTTATTGCCTCTAAGGACTTTTTTTATTTTATTTTATTTTTTGGCACTGAGGGCATATTTATTTATCTATACCCCAGGAGGCAGGCCCCAAAACTGAAATAACCAGCATGAAGCCTTGGCCTCCTGCCTTGGGTGGGTGTGGGCACAGGTCCTGAAGCCTTTGTCTAGGACAGTGGACACCAGACACCAGAGGTGGGATGCTCCTGGGCCAGTAACTGCTGAGAGCAGAAAAAAGCCGAAAAGGAGGTAGGACCCAGCCACTTGTCCCAATCCCAGAGATGCTGAGAAGACTGCAAGATGCTTTGGGCCTCACCCGTACACTGAAGGTTGGCCAAGCTGGGATGCACACGTGGGGGACAAGTGGAAGTCCATTGCCACAAGAGCCCACGCTACAGTTAACCCAAGGCAGAAGAGAGGGGGCTGGCAGATTTGGCTATGTGGGATCCAGGCCTTGCTCTCCTGTGAGGTGAGGTGGTATGGGGGAAACCAGCCACTGTAGTCTAACTGCTTGCTGAGGGGTGGGTTTCTGAGCCTTTTGCATGAGTGCATGCCCCTCGTCCTCCCAACTTTTCCGAGGCTGATGCGAAAGGCGCCCTGTAGCCACCAGTCGTGGGCATTATGTGCCTGAGGCACGGTGAAGGGTGGCCGGTGTCAGGGCAGGCTCGCCTCAGGTTTGTCATCGCCAGCATCAGGTGGGTAGGAGGTGTCTGAGCGCAGGTCCCAGTGCAGGGCTTGGGTCTCTGCACAGGTGCATATACTCCTGGAGTGACTCATGCAGGCCCACAGCCGGCATATCTAGCCACCACAGCCCTACCATCCCCTTGCGCGGCGTCACGAGGTGGGTTTTGCATGGGCACTGTTCTTAGTGTAGTGGCGCCAGACTAGGATGCAGGATGCACAGCTCAGCTCCTTGTGGCTGTGGCTGCATCTGCTGTAGACTTGCTTCCTCTCCTCCTGGATCCCTGCTGGCCGCGTGCCAACTGCAGAGGCCATGTGGTAGTGGTGGCAGCCCCGCTCTGACACAGGTGGTGGTGCCCCCTGCCTTGGTGGAGGGCAGCTGGTTCATGGTCCCGTATTAAAGGATGCTGTCTCCTTTCCTCCAACGCTCCTCCTACTGAGGATTTTTTTTAATGTTCTAAGGAAGTATAAGACATAAATAAAAACAGTTATGGTTTAAAAAGAATGCAAAATGTGTGGTGCCTGGGTAGCTCCGTCGGTTAAGTGTCCAACTCTTGATTTGGCTCAGGTCATGATCTCACAGTTTGTGGGATCCAGCCCCATGTTGGGCTATGTGCGGACACTGTGGAGCCTGTTTGGGATTCTCCCTCCCTCTTCCTCTCTCTCCACCCCTCCCTGCTTGTATTCTCCCTCTCAAAATAAATAAGTAAACATTAAGAAAAAAAAAGAATGCAAAATGTGTTGCAAGAAGTCTGTAATATGGTGATCTAGAAACTCAGAGGACAGTGTTTTTACTTCCAGCCAGGTAGCAAGGTCTTCCTATGATAGTAACATGAGCCTGACCTTGAAGGTTGAGTAGAATTTTCAAACTGGAAACTGATGATACTTAATTGACCTAGGCCTTTTCCTGCTGGTGTGGAGCCCACAAGTTGAACTCTGAGGAATACCAGTGAGTACTAGGTCAGGTTCTGTCTTTCTCACTACTCAGATAACTCTTGCCCTTATCCTTTAAACCACAGTTGACTGACTATGGTCCACAGGCCAAATCTGGCCTGCTGCCTGTATTTTTAAGTAAACTATTATGGGAACATAGCTGCTCTTATTGTCTGTTGTCTCTGTCTGCTTTCACACTTGAAAGGCAAGGTTGAATAGGTATGAGAGAACTGTGTTGACTTTAAAAATGAGATAGTTATTTTACCAGCAAAACTGGGTTTATTTGGGAATAGCAGAGAATTGTAATTCTAGACAAACAAGATACGGTCAAACCCGTAGGCTAGCCCGACAACCAAAGAGAGGATTTTATGGAGAAGGAGGAAGTTGGGAGTGGTTATTTTGAAGGAGAGTCCATTGGAGAAAAGTAGGAGTTCAGAGTGATGACGGTTTGCTCTTGGCTGAGTTGCTGGGGTAGTGGATGTCTCATAGGAAACGCAATGTACATCTTTTCCTGTTGGGACCTGTAACTGATGTTTCTTTCCTGTCCATGATTCTTCCTGTAATTGAAGTCTAGTGTCAGGGCGTGAGAGCTCCTCCTTCTGGCCTCCCAACTCCATTTTAGTGAGGTTTCCCTTTATTAATTTTTGCAGTTGTATGGCCCATAAAACCTAAAATATTTACTGTCTGGCCATTTACAGAAAAAGTGGAGCCTTGCTCTAAACAGTAGCAAGCATGAATGCTTTCAGTTTCAGTTCGGGTTTTTCTGTCACCATCTTTTCTCCACTGCATTGTGATATGGCTCATAAAGTTATTGATGGAAGCTTTCTCTCAGTTGCAATCAGGAACTATTGTATACATGTTTAAATGCATGCAGCTCATATTTATAACTCTTCCTGCTTCATTAGAATGACTCACTTCCATCCCCCCAAATTTGGATAGATTTAATCAGTCTTTATAGAATAACAACCGATGTTAACCACATTATGCAGAACGTTTGCTTTTTAACTGCTTCCTAGACTTTCTTTAGTTCAAGTCTCTTAAATCTACCAACTCAGCTTATTTTCTCCAGCGACATGTACATCTTTTAAAATGTGTCTGATAGCTAAGTTCCTAATATAATTTTTAACCTTATATGTTTTTGGCTTTCTCAAGCACTCATGAATTTCAAATTAATAAAAAGTGAATGTAAGAAATGTGGAGGGTGGGGGGGCTGCTGGACAATTGTGACTTCCATAGACCGGTCAAATAGCCTTTAATTATTTAGATATGTGATAAGATTATTCTTATTTTATGTATTTATTTTAAAGTTTACTTATTTATTTTGAGAGAGAGAGAAAATGAGCTGAGGAGGGGCGGCAGGGGAGGAACAGAGGATCTCAAGTGGACTCCACGCTGACAGCAGAGAGCCCAATGTGGGGCTTGAACTCATGAACCTTGAGATCATGACCTGAGTCAAAGTCAGACGGTTAATCAAGTGAGCCACCCAGGTGCCCTTATTTTATTTTATTTATTTAAAAAAAATTTTTAACGTTTATTCAGTTTTGAGAGACAGAGAGAGTATGAGCAGGCGAGGGGCAGAGAAAGAGGGAGACACAGAATCTGAATCAGGCTTCAGGCTCTGAGCTGTCAGCACAGAGCCTGACATGGGGCTCGAACTGATGAACTGCGAGATCATGACCTGAGATGAAGTTGGGTGCTTAGCCGACTGAGCCACCCAGGCGCCCCATATTTTATTTTTAAAAGTTTATTTATTTTGAGAGAGAGAGAGAGACAGAGAGAGAATGCGTGAGTGTGGAAGGGGCAGACAGAGAGGGAGAGAGAATCCCAAATAGGCTCCACACTGTCAGTTCAGTGTGACGTGGGGCTTGGTTTTATGAATCACGAGATCATGACCTGAGCTGAAACCGAGTTAGACACTTAACACACTGAGTCACCTGGGCGCCCCAAGATTATTCTTTTTAAATTAGTAGCTTATTAAAATATAATTCACATACCATAAAATTCACACATTTAAAATGTACAGTTCCGTGGTATTTAGTATAATACCAGAGTTGTGCAACCATTAGCACTAATTGTACTACATTCTCGTCACCCCAAGAAGAAACCCTGTATCCAATAGCACTAACTTCTTCTCATTCCTCAGCCCGTGGCAACCGTGAATCTGTTTTCTAGGTCTATCAATTTCCCTGTTTTTGATATTGTATGTAAATATAATCATACAATATAAGGACTTTGTGCTTGGTTTCTTTGATTCAACATTATATTTTCAAGTTGCATCACTGTTGAAGTATGTATCAGTACCTCATTCCTTTTATTGGCCAAATTATATTCCATTGTATGGATATACTACCTTTTCTTTACCTATTCATCAGTTTATGGGCATATGAATTGTTTCCACCTTATGGCTGTAGAAATAATGCTGCTATATACATTCATGTACACGTTTGTTTTTTTGTGCATGTGTACAAGTTTTTGTATGGACAGATTTTCCTGTGTATGTGTATATTGTTTTTTTTACTATAGAAACAAAGTATGTAATTAAACAAAAGGAAACATTTAAAAGTTTTAGTGTAGATTGAAGTGTTCTGAAGGGATGTGGCAGTAAATATGCATTTTATATTTGCCTACCCTTCCCCAATTTTATGCTCACCATTTTTGTCGGTAGTTTTATTGAGTTATAAGTGACAAATAGGAATTGTATATGTTTAAAGTATACAGCTGGATGTTTGATATATGTATACAATGAGAAACAGTCACCACAATCAAGCTAATTAACATATTAGTCATCTCATAATGTTATGAATTCTTTTCTATGGTGAGGACACTTAAGATCTACCCTTTTAGTGAATTTCAAGTATACAATATAGTATTGTTAACTATAGTTACCATCTCCAGAACTTGCTTATTTTGCAGAACTAAGACTTTGTACCCTTTGGCCAACATCTTCTTATTTCCTGTTCCCTCCCACCCCTGGTAACCACCTTGTACTCTGCTTCTATCAGTTTAACTATTTTAGATTCCGCATATAAGTGAGATCAGGCAGTATTTGTCTTTCTGTGTCTGGGTTATTTCACTTAATGTAATGTTCTCTAAGTTCATCCGTGTTTTCACAAATATCAGGATTTCCTTCTTTTTATTTATTTATTAATTAATTAAAAATTTTTAACGTTTATTTATTTTTGAGAGAGAGACGGAGAGAGAGTGCAAGCGGGGGAGAGACAGAGGGAGCCAGGGAGACACAGAACTTGTAGCAGGCTCCAGGCTCTGAGCTGTCAGCATGGAGCCTGATGAGGGGCTTGAACCCATGAACCATGAGATCATGACCTGAGCTGAAGTCGGATGCTTAACTAACTAAGCCACCTAGTACCCCAGGGTTTCCGTCTTTTTAAAGGTTGAATAATATTCCATTATTCTTCTGCATGTGGATATCCAGTTTTTCCAGCCCTGTGTATTAAGGAGACTGTCTTTTTTCTGCTGTGTGTTCTTGGCAGTTTTGTTGTAGTCTGGTTGACTCTAAATGCATGGATTTATTTGTGGGCTCTCTATTCTGTTCATATGTTTATATGTCTTTTTTCATGCCAATACCATACTGTTTTGATAACTGTACCTTTGTAATGTAGTTTGAAATCAGGAAGTGTGATATGTCCAGCTTTGTTTGTTTTGTTCAAAATTGCATTAGCTATTCAGAACCTTTCATGTTTACATTAGAAGCAAAAAGAATAAAATGCTAGGAGTAAATTTAACCAGAGAGCTGAAAGAGTTACACACTGAAAATTATGAAAATTTGTTAAAGGGAATTAAGACACAGATACAGAAAAGAACATCACAGGTGGAGAAGAACCATCTCCATGGTTTAGGAGAATTAATATTTTAAACATCTATACTACCCAAAGTGATCTACAAGTTTATTATAAACCTTGTCAAAATCCCAACTGCATTCTTTAAAGAAATAGAAAAAAAATCTAGAAATTCATATGGACAGGTTTTCAGTGCTCTTCAGTATATACTAGTGAGTGAAATTGTTGAATCATGATAACTCTGTTTAACTTTTTGAGAAACTATCATACTATTTTCCAAAGAAATTGCACCATTTCACAACTCTTACCAGTAAAGAATATGTATTCTAATGTTCTAATACCTCCACACCTTTGCCCATACTTGTTAATATCCTTCTTATTGGTTATATCCATCCTGATGGGCCCAAGTGGCTTATCATTTCAGTTTTCATTTACATTTCCCCAGTGACTAATGATGAATGTTTTTTTCATATGCTTATTTTGCATTTGTATATCTTCTTTACAGAAATGTTTATTCACGTCTCTGATAGTCAGAATAATGTCCACCTAAAAATGTCCCTATCCTAATCTGTAGGATTTGTGAATATGTGGTGTTCCATGGCAAAAGGAGGATTTAGGTTTTAATTGGAAGTAATGTTGATAATCAGTTGACTCTAAAATGGGGAGGTTATCTTGGATTGTTTGTGTGGACCCAGTATAGTCACAGGGGTACTTAAAAGTGCAAATAGGAGTCATTAAAAGTGTCAGTGATATGATGTGAAAAATATTTGCATGTCCATTGCTGGCTTTGACAATGGAAGGGAAAGGTGATGAGCCAGGGAATGTGATGGCCTCTATCTAGAAGGTAGGAAAAGATAAAGAAATAGATTTTCCACTAGAGCCTTCAGAAATGAACACTGTCCTGCTGAAATCTTAGTTTTGGCCCATGGAGATTTGTGTTAGACTTCTGACCTGTAGAAGTAGAAGATAAGTTGAGCAGTTTTAGCCCACAGAGTTGTTTGTAATTTGTTATTGTAACAATAGGAAACTAACACAGTATTCTTTATCCATTTTTAATTGGAATATTTATCCTTTTGTTGTTGAATTGCAAAAGTTCTTTATGTATTCTGGATACAAGTCCTTTGTCAGATATGTAAATTGCAAATATTTTCTCCCTTTTTATGGGTTGTTTTCTCACTTTCCTTTTTTGTCCTTTGAAGTAGAAAAGTTTTGAAGCTTGATTAAGTCCAATTTATCTTTGTTTTTCTTTTTGCCATTTGTGCTTTGAGTATCCTATCTTGGTAGTTATACAGTATCCAAGGTCATTAAGATTTGTTCCTGTGTTTTCCTCTAAGAAATTTAGCTTATGCATTTAAATGTGTTATCCATTTTGAGTTGTATATAGGTTTACTTAGGGGTCCAGATTTGTTCTTTTACATATCGTTGTCCAGGTATCTCAGAATCAAGGTATTCTCTAACTTCCCCTGAGATTTCTTCGACCCTTTGGTTACTTAGGGGTGTATTGTTTAACTTCTAGATATTTGTGAGTTTCCCATATTTCCTTCCCTTTATTTGTTCTTTTTAATAATTTATATACTTTATTGATAGTTTCTATTTTGTGAGATGCTTTCATGCCTTTTCTAAAATTTTTTTAATTGGGATATAATTGATATATAATCTTAGTTTCAGGTGTACAACGTAATGACATTTGTATATATTATAAAATGATCACCATAATAAGTCTATCATCCATCACCATATATTGTAACATAATTTTTTTTCCTGTGATAAGAACTCTTGAGATTTACTTTTGTAGCAACTTTCAAATATGTGATACAGTATTAACTATACTCACCATGCTGTACATTATATCCTCATGATTTATTAATTTTTTTGTTTTTTTTTTTTCAATATATGAAGTTTATTGTCAAATTGGTTTCCATACAACACCCAGTGCTCATCCCAAAAGGTGCCCTCCTCAGTACCCATCCCCCACCCTCCCTTCCCTCCCACCCCCCCATCAACCCTCAGTTTGTTCTCAGTTTTGAAGAGTCTCTTATGCTTTGGCTCTCTTCCACACTAACTTCTTCTTTTTTTTTTTTTTTTTTTCCTTTCCTTCCCCTATGGGTTTCTGTTAAGTTTCTCAGGATCCACATAAGAGTGAAAACATATGGTATCTGTCTTTATCTATATGGCTTACTTCACTTAGCATCACACTGTCCAGTTCCATCCATGTTGCTACAAAGGGCCGTATTTCATTCTTTCTCATTGCCATGTAGTACTCCATTGTGTTTATATAAACCACAATTTCTTTATCCATTCATCAGTTGATGGACATTTAGACTCTTTCCATAATTTGGCTATTGTTGAGAGTGCTGCTATAAACATTGGGGTACAAGTGCCCCTATGCATCAGTACTCCTGTATCCCTTGGGTAAATTCCTAGCAGTGCTACTGCTGGGTCATAGGGTAGGTCTATTTTTAATTTTCTGAGGACCTCCACACTGTTTTCCAGAGTGGCTGCACCAATTTGCATTCCCACCAACAGTGCAAGAGGGTTCCCGTTTCTCCACATCCTCTCCTGATTTGTTCATTTTGGCCACTCTGACTGGCGTGAGGTGATATCTGAGTGTGGTTTTGATTTGTATTTCCCTGATGAGGAGCGACGTTGAGCATCTTCTCATGTGCCTGTGGACCATCCGGATGTCTTCTTTAGAGAAGTGTCTATTCATGTTTTCTGCCCATTTCTTCACTGGATTATTTGTTTTTCGGGTGTGGAGTTTGGTGAGCTCTTTATAGATTTTGGATACTAGCCCTTTGTCCGATATGTCATTTGCAAATATCTTTTTCCATTCCGTTGGTTGCCTTTTAGTTTTGTTGGTTGTTTCCTTTGCTGTGCAGAAGCATTTTATCTTCATGAGGTCCCAGTAGTTCATTTTTGCTTTGAATTCCCTCGCCTTTGGGGATGTGTCAAGTAAGACATTGCTACGGCTGAGGTCAGAGAGTCTTTTCCTGCTTTCTCCTCTAGGGTTTTGATGGTTTCCTGTCACATTCAGGTCCTTTATCCATTTTGAGTTTGTTTTTGTGAATGGTGTGAGAAAGTGGTCTAGTTGCAATCTTCTGCATGTTGCTGTCCAGTTCTCCCAGCACCATTTGGTAAAGAGACTGTCTTCTTTCCATTGGATATTCTTGCCTGCTTTGTCGAAGATGAGTTGGCCATACGTTTGTGGGTCTAGTTCTGGGGTTTCTATTCTATTCCATTGGTCTATGTGTCTGTTTTTGTGCCAATACCATGCTGTCTTGATGATTACAGCTTTGCAGTAGAGGCTAAAGTCTGGGATTGTGATGCCTCCTGCTTTGGTCTTCTTCTTCAGAATTACTTTGGCTATTTGGGGCCTTTTGTGGTTCCATATGAATTTTAGGATTGCTTGTTCTAGTTTTGAGAAGAATGCTGGTGCAATTTTGATTGGGATTGCATTGAATGTGTAGATAGCTTTGGGTAGTATTGACATTTTGACAATATTTATTCCAATCCATGAGCACGGAATGTTTTTCCATTTCTTTATATCTTCTTCAATTTCCTTCATAAGCTTTCTATAGTTTTCAGCATACAGATCTTTTACATCTTTGGTTAGATTTATCCCTAGGTATTTTATGCTTCTTGGTGCAATTGTGAATGGGATCAGTTTCGTTATTTGTCTTTCTGTTGCTTCATTATTAGTGTATAAGAATGCAACTGATTTCTGTACATTGATTTTGTATCCTGCGACTTTGCTGAATTCATGTATCAGTTCTAGCAGCCTTTTGGTGGAGTTTATTGGATTTTCCATGTATAATATCATGTCATCTGCAAAAAGTGAAAGCTTAACTTCATCTTTGCCAATTTTGATGCCTTTGATTTCCTTTTGTTGTCTGGTTGCTGATGCTAGCACTTCCAACACTATGTTAAACAACAGCGGTGAGAGTGGACATCCCTGTCACGTTCCTGATCTCAGGGAAAAAGCTCTCAGTTTTTCCCCATTGACGATGATATTAGCTGTGGGCTTTTCATCAATGGCTTTGATGATGTTTAAGTATGTTCCTTCTATCCCAACTTTCTTGAGGGTTTTTATTAAGAAAGTTGCTGAATTTTGTCAAAGGCCTTTTCTGCATCGATTGACAGGATCATATGGTTCTTATCTTTTCTTTTATTCATGTGATGTATCACGTTGATTGATTTGCGAATGTTGAACTAGCCCTGCATCCCAGAATGAATCTGGCTTGATCATGGTGAATAATTCTTTTTATATGCTGTTGAATTCGATTTGCTAGTATCTTATTGAGAATTTTTGCATTGATATTCATCAGGGATATTGGCCTGTAGTTCTCTTTTGTTACTGGGTCTCTGTCTGGTTTAGGAATCAAAGTAATACTGGCTTCATAGAATGAGACTGGAAGTTTTCCTTCCCTTTCTATGTTTTGGAATAGCTTGAGAAGGATAGGTATTATCTCTGCTTTAAACATCTGGTAGAACTCCCCTGGGAAGCCAACTGGTCCTGGACTCTTATTTGTTGGGAGATTTTTGATGACTGATTCAATTTCTTCGCTGGTTATGGGTCTGTTGAAGCTTCCTATTTCCTCCCGTTTGAGTTTTGGAAGCTTGTGGGTGTTTAGGAATTTGTCCATTTCTTCCAGGTTGTCCAGTTTGTTGGCATATAATTTTTCATAATATTCCCTGATAATTGTTTGTATCTCTGAGGGATTGGCTGCAATAATTCCATTTTCATTCATGATTTTATCTATTTGGGTCATCTCCCTTTTCTTTTTGAGAAGCCTGGCTGGAGGTTTATCAATTTTGTTTATTTTTTCAAAATCAAAAAAACAACTCTTGGTTTCGTTGATCTGCTCTACCATTTTTTTTAGATTCTATATTGTTTATTTCTGCTCTGATCTTTATTATTTCTCTTCTTCTTCTGGGTTTAGGGTGTCTTTGCTGTTCTGCTTCTATTTCCTTTAGGTGTGCTGTTAGATTTTGCATTTGGGATTTTTCTTGTTTCTGGAGATAGGCCTGGATTGCAATGTATTTTCCTCTCAGGACTGCCTTCGCTGCATCCCAAAGCGTTTGGATTGTTGTATTTTCATTTTCATTTGTTTCCATATATTTTTTAATTTCTAATTGCCTGGTTGACCCATTCATTCTTTAGTAGGGTGTTCTTTAACCTCCATGCTTTTGGAGGTTTTCCAGACTTTTTCCTGTGGTTGATTTCAAGCTTCATAGCATTGTGGTCTGAAAGTATGCATGGTATAATTTCAATTCTTGTATACTTATGAAGGGCTGTTTTGTGACCCAGTATGTGATCTATCTTGGAGAATGTTCCATGTACACTTGAGAAAAAGTATGTTCTATTGCTTTGGGATGCAGAGTTCTAAATATATCTGTCAAGTCCATCTGATCCAATGTCTCATTCAGGGCCCTTGTTTCTTTATTGACCGTGTGTCTAGGTGATCTATCCATTGCTGTAAGTGGAGTGTTAAAGTCTCCTGCAATTACCACATTCTTATCAATAAGGTTGCTTATGTTTGTGAGTAATTGTTTTATATATTTGGGGGCTCCTTTATTCGGCGCATAGACATTTGTAATCGTTAGCTCTTCCTGATGGATAGACCCTGTGATTATTATATAATGGCCTTCTTCATCTCTTGTTACAGCCTTTAATTGAAGTCTAGTTTGTCTGATATAAGTATGGCTACTCCAGCTTTCTTTTGACTTCCAGTAGCATGATAAATAGTTCTCCATCCCCTCACTTTCAATCTGAAGGTGTCCTCAGGTCTAAAATGAGTCTCGTAGACAGCAAATAGAGGGGTCTTGTTGTTTTATCCATTCTGATACCCTATGTCTTTTGGTTGGTGCATTTAATCCATTTACATTCAGTGTTATTATAGAGAGATACGGGTTTAGAGTCATTGTGATGTCTGTAGGTTTCATGTTGTAGCGATGTCTCTGGTACTTTGTCTCACAGGATCCCCCTTAGGATCTCTTGTAGGGCTGGTTTAGTGGTGATGAATTCCTTCAGTTTTTGTTTGTTTGGGAAGACCTTTATCTCTCCTTCTATTCTAAATGACAGACTTGCTGGATAAAGGATTCTCGGCTGCATATTTTTTCTGTTCTTCACATTAAAGATCTCCTGCCATTCCTTTCTGGACTGCCAAGTTTCAGTAGAGAGATCAGTCACGAGTCTTATCGGTTATGTTAGAGCACATTTATCCCTAGCTGCTTTCAGAATTTTCTCTTTATCCTTGTATTTTGCCAGTTTCATTATGATATGTCGTGCAGAAGTCGATTCAAGTTACGTCTGAAGGGAGTTCTCTGTGCCTCTTGGATTTCAATGCCTTTTTCCTTCCCCAGATCAGGGAAGTTCTCAGCTATGATTTCTTCAAGTACACCTTCAGTACCTTTCCCTCTCTCTTCCTCCTCTGGAATACCAATTATGTGTAGATTATTTCTCTTTAGTGCATTACTTAGTTCTCTAATTTTCCCCTCATACTCCTGGATTTTTTGTATCTCTCTGTTTCTCAGCTTCTTCTTTTTCCATTATTTTATCTTCTAGTTCACCTATTCTCTCCTCTGCCTCTTCAATCTGAGCCGTAGTTGTCTCCATTATATTTTGCAGCTCATTGATAGCATTTTTTTTAGCTCCTCCTGACTGTTCTTTAATCCCTTGATCTCTGTAGCAAGGGATTCTCTGCTGTTCTTTATACTGTTTTCAAGCCCAGTGATTAATTTTATGACTATTATTCTAAATTCCTTTCTCTTATATCGTTTAAATCCTTTTTGATCAGTTCGTTAGCTGTTGTTATTTCCTGGACGTTTTTCGGAGAGGAATTCTTCCATTTCATCATTTTGGATCGTCCCTGGAGTGGTGCAGGACTGTGGGGCACTTCCCCTGTGCTGTCTTGAATAACTTGCGTTCGTGGGCGGGCCCGCAATCAGACCTGATGTCTGCCTCCAGCCCACTGCTGGGGCCACAGTCAGACTGGTGTGTGCCCTCTCTTCCCCTCTCCTAGGGGCGGGATTCACTGTGGGGTGGCGTGGCCCGTCTGGGCTACTTGCACACTGCTAGGCTTGTGGTGCTGGGGATCTGGTGTATGAGCTGGGGTGGATCCACAAGGTGCACAGGGGTGGGAGGGCCAGGCTCAGCTCGCTTTTGTTTGGGAGATCCGCTTCGGGAGGGGCCCTGCAGCACCGGGAGGGAGTCAGACCCGAGGGAGGGATGGATCAGCAAAAGCACAGCGTTGGGTGTTTGTGAGGTACAAGCAAGTTCCCTGGCAGGAACTGGTTCCCTTTTGCATTTTGGCTGGGGGATGGGCGAGGGAGATGGCGGTGGCGAGCGCCTTTGTTCCCCGCCAATCTGAGGTCTGTGGTCCGGGGCTCAACAATTCTCCCTCCCTTTGTCCTCCAGCCTTCCCGCTTCCTGAGCAGAGCTGTTAACTTATGACCTCCCAGATGTGAAGTCCCGCTTGCTGTTGGAACACACTCTGTCCGGCCCCTCTGCTTTTGCAAGCCACATTCTGGGGCTCTGCTTGGCCGGCGGGCCGCCCCTCTGCCCCGGCTCCCTCCCGCCAGTCCTTGGAGCGCGCACCGCCTCTCTGCCCTTCCTACCCTCTTCTGTAGGCCTCTTGTCTGTGCTTGGCTGTGGAGACTCCGTTCTGCTAGTCTTCTGGCGGTTTTCTGGGTTATTCAGGCAGGTGTAGGTGGAATCTAAGTGATCAGCAGGACGCGCAGTGAGCCCAGCGTCCTCCTACACCGCCATCTTCCCAGGATCCCCCGATTTATTAATTTTATAACTGGAAATTTGTACCCTTTAACCCCCTTCATCCATTTTGCCCATCCTCCTCCCCTTGCCCTTGCAACCACCAGTCTGTACTGTGTATGTGTGAGTTTGGTTTTTTGTTTGTTTTTTGTGTTTAGATTCCACATGTGAGTGAGTTCATATGGTATTTGTTTTTCTGTGTCTGACTTATTTCACTTAGCATAATGCCCTCAAAGTACATCCATGTTGTCAAAAATAGCAAGATTTTGTTCTTATTTTATTGGCAAATAATATTCTGTTGTATACGTATACTGTAGTTTCTTTATCGCTTCATCCTTTGGTGGACGGTCAGTTTCTTTCAGTGTCTTGGCTCTTGTAACTAATGCTGCAATGAGTTAGTGTTTTGAGTGTTTTGAATTAATGTTTTTATTTTCTTTGGATGAATACCCAGAAGTTGAAATGCTGGGTTGTATGGTAGTTCTATTTTTGATCGATTGAAGAACTCCATGCTGTTTTCCATAGTAGTTGCATCATTTTACATTCCTACCAACAGTACAGGAGGGTTCCCTTTTTTCTACATCCTTGCCAACACTTGTTATTTCTATTTCTTGTCTTTTTGATAATACCCATTCTCGGGTGTGACATGGTACTTCATTGTGGTTTTGATTTGCAATTCCCTGATGATTAGTGATGTTGAGTGATGGTGATTAATGAGTGATATTTTCTCCCATCCCCTAGGTTGGCTTTTCATTTTGTGGATGGTTTCCTTTGCTGTGCAGAAGGCTTTATTTGATGTAGTCCCGCTTGTTCCTTATATCTTTAGACATATTTTCCATTAGTTGAGCATATTTATAATAGTCAACTTATCCTCTTTGGTAAGTTTTAACATTTGAGTTTCGTCAAGGCAGTTTCTATTGATTGGAGTTTTTCTGTGTATTGGGTATACTTTCCTATTTCTTTTCATTCCCTGTAATTTTTTGTTGAAAACTGGGCATTTTAAATGATAGTATTTGGCAACTCTGGAAATCAGATACCCTCAAGATTTATTGTCATTGCTATTTGTTTCTGTTGTTCTTTGTCTTTAGTGTTTTTTAGACTGAGTCTGTAAAGGTTGTTTTCTTAGTTATGTGCAGCCAATCAAGGATCTTCTCAGTTAATTTTGGGGTCAGTGAATGATTGGGCAGAGCTTCTCTTAAATTCCCTGAATCAGTAAGTCTCACAGCCTTTGCTAAGAGCTTTTGTGTAAGTGTATTGGGTGGGGCAAATCTTCACTGTTCTCTCAGGTAGTTTACAACTCTTTTTGGCCTTTAATTCCTTCTTGTACAGCATCTCAGAGTGAGGCAAAAGTGAGAAATTGGAGGTTTCTCAAATCTTTCCTGGGCATGTAAACCGTCATCTAGATTCCCAGGAATGTATGTGTCAGAACTTTTCAAATGCCTTCTGAATGTTTTCTGTTTTTGTTTTTTGTTTCTCTTTTCCTTTCTTTTTCATTTTTTGTTTTGTTTTGCCTCTTATTTTCCTCTTATTAGCTGTGATTAACAATTGCTGCTGATTTTGTAAAAAAAAAAATTTTAATGTTTGCTTATTTTTGAGAAAGAGAGAGTGCGTGCATGAGTGGGAGAGGGTCAGAGAGAGAGAGGGAGACACAGAATCCGAAGCAGGCTTCAGGCTCTGAGCTGTCAGCACAGAGCCTATGTGGGGCTCAAACTCATGAACCATGAGATCAGGACCTGTGCCAAAGTCAGATGCTTAATTGCTTAACCGACTGAGCCACCCAAGTGCCCTGCTGCTGATTTTTTGATGGGCCGGGAGGAGAAGGGGGTTCAGTGGAGAGAATTGTTCACAAAGAATGAGCTCTGAACCAGGTCAATGAAAATTATACCCTTATAATAGGCTTTTTGGCTAGCTTCTAGACTGGACATAGAGGGACAGTTCTCTGGTGGTGCGGCTTTTGGAGAGCTCCAAATCTGTTCTTTTCCCTCCTGTCTGCTCAGCTAATGGTTTTCACAGCTGCCATAGTTGCAAGGCTATTTTCAAAGACAGCACAAAACTGGGAATAGGAGCATCGGATCACAGTGTCTAAAAATGCCATGAAGCCTGTTATGCTTTCAGAAATTCAGCTATTTTTTTCTTAAATAAATACTTCTGGGATTTTTTATAAGCTTTTAGGTAATTTTTAAATTTGGGTAAAGTTGATTTTGACAATTATTCCAGTGGTCTCTTCCTGTTTGTGGAGGAGGGGGTATTTGGAGATCCTTAATTTGCTATCCTTCAAGTGCTTCAATACTATCATTCTTAATAATTTCTCAAAGAATTTTCCAATAATATAGATCTTAAATGTTTGTCAATGCTGTATATCGAATTTCTAAGCCACTTTCATGTCACGGTGATGAACTAGCTCTCCGTAAAATTTTATAAAGTTTTTTTTATTTGCTTTTTATTTTTTCCAACAGTATAATATTATTTTTTAGAATCCATTTGGACTGATATGACAAAATGCCATAGATTGTATGGTTTGTAAACAACAGAAATTTATTTCTCACCCTTCTGGAGGCTAGAAGTCCTAGATCAGGGCACCAGCAGAGTTGGGTGAGGATCCTCTTCCTGGTTGTAGACTTCTTGTTGTATTCTTACATGGTAGAAGGGTCTAGGGAGCTTTGTGGGGCCTCTTTTGTAAGAGCACTATGACCTAATCCCTTCTCAAAGGCCCTAATCTCCTAATTCCATCACACTGAGTATTAGGCTTAAACGTAGGAGTTTTGGGGGTTCACAGACATTTAGTCTATAGCAATTGACTACTTTTTCTTTTTTTAGAATGTGATATGTTCATTCATTCCACATCAAGTAGGAGTCTTTAAAGTGAAGCAATTGATAGAGATTATTGGCTCAGTGGCAGATGAAAATTTTCAGTCTACATCTCTGAAACCTTTTCATCAAATATATTTATATTTCAAGAGTGTCTGCAAACCTTCCACCAAGAAAGTTGTGATGAAAGTTAATCCTGGTAAGCTATTATTGACCCTTACCTTTTTTGTTAAATGAAGGTTATATGGATTATCTTAATATACTTACTGCTTAGCTATGTATATCACATGTAATCTAATCTTGTGGTTCTTACCTTCGAATGCATCAAAATCACCTGGAAGCAGTCTTCTTAAATGTGGTTAAACCTTCTTAAAATAAACCTTCTTAAAATAGGTACCACTGTCCTACATCCCAGAAATGATTGTTAAATAGGTCTTTGTTAGAACCCCAAAATTTGCATTTCTAACATGTCCCCAACATTTGCTCATGTTGCCATTTTGAGGATTACAATTGTGATAGTACTGGTTTAGTGATCTATAAAATTTACATATTTTAATGATTTTCATGTTCTATGTTTTCTTTTGAGTCTGTAATATAATATAAACTAATTTTGACCACTCCTTGGATTTTTGCGTTGCTGCTGTTTCATGTAATCCTCAATTATCTTTTATACTTTGAGCCATATGAAATTACTGATATTCAGCTCTCTGTAATCTATGAAAACTTGTGTCATATGGGCTAACGCATTCCTTCAAGTTACTATGTTTTATTTTTTATGCATGCATTATATTTCAGAATTGTTTTGTGTAGGTTCATTTGTTAAATGGTTATTTGTAGGGGCGCTTGGGTGGCCCACTAGGTTAAGTGTCTGGCTTCACCTCAGGTCATGATCTCCCAGTTCATGAGTTGAAGCCCTGCATCGAGCTCTGTGCTGACGACACAGAGCCTGCAGCCTGCTTTGGATTCTCTGTCTCCCTCTCTCTGACCCTGCTCACGCACTCTCTCTCTCTCTCTCTCTCTCTCTCTCTCAAAAAAAAATAAACAGAAAAAAACTTTTTAATGAATTATTTGAATTTCTTTGAATGTGTTTCTTTGTTTAGGGACTTCATTTTAAGGTAGAATCAATGGTATAGTCTGTTAATACATGGAAATTATTCGGACAGCTGAAATTAAAAAAAAAATATTTAACTTAATATCCAATTCTATAAAAGGTATATCCCCTTTGGTCAGTAATCCAACGGGACAGTTTGTGGTCAGAGACTTGCCAAAATACAAGGACTGTGCGCCTGTTGCAATGCTTCAATCAACCATGACACACCTTCACAATCATCACCTAAGTAAAAAGTCACCAAAGGATGCACTGATAGCTTTTCCCAATGATCGAGCTGCAAGTATCAGGTCTGGAGACCAGCATAAACATTTCAGGTAACATGCTATATTAAAAACCTGAAATTTTTTTTATGGGGCGCCTGGGTGGCGCAGTCAGTTGGGCGTCCGACTTCAGCCAGGTCACGATCTCGCGGTCCGTGAGTTCGAGCCCCGCGTCGGGCTCTGGGCTGATGGCTCAGAGCCTGGAGCCTGTTTCCGATTCTGTGTCTCCCTCTCTCTCTGCCCCTCCCCCGTTCATGCTCTGTCTCTCTCTGTCCCAAAAATAAATAAATGTTGAAAAAAAAAAAAAAAACCTGAAATTTTGAAAGGCACAATTAGCAACGTGATATGTAGGTCTTAGCAGATCCTGCTGTAACAAACTAATGATGACAATAATAATAATAGTAATAAAATTTTATTTTCTTTGTCCTTTTTTTGTTTTACATTGGAGGAGATGGTTATTGAATGCTACTACTGTATTTGCTTCATCTAACCTCTTGTCACCTCTACTGTGTGCTTGACAGGAAGTGAATCGTTTGCCAGATGATTATTAAAATATGCTGTGGACAAGTATAGAATAATAGAAATAATCACTTTAAAAAATGTATCAAGTTCTTATAGTAGTCCTATTCATTAAGTATGGTTGACAGCTTCAATTTCTCTAAGATGAAAGTAAACATCATAATCATCATCATCATCCTCTTTGTTCCCCTCAAAGTCACATTTCCCATAACCTTCCCCAAATTGAACTAAAACCTCAATAATGAGGATCAAAAGTGATGTTATACCTTAATTTAAATCCATTCAAACTGTTGTAGACTCTAAGTCTAAAGTACTTTCTTGACCAGCAAGAGAGCAGACACAGGATTAAAAGCAAGAGATGGCTAATATCCGGGAAAAGACAAGAGCCCTGAATAAGAGTTCTTGCTCTGTATTTATTAAGATTAGAAGGCTTACAGACATCATGGGCATGCACAAAGAGACAATAAATTTGTGAACATTAACTCATGGGCATGAGGGAAAGGGGATTTTGATATACGGTCTTAGGGGCTTGGGTCAATATAAACCAAAATCCTGGTGCTGGGCAGGTGGGCAGATGGTTGTTAACAGCAGACAGGAGACTCTGTCTGTTTATCTTAGCTAGTCTAGGGGATAAGACAGAGCATATAACCTCAGGGTTAACAAGGCACCTTTTCTTCTGCTAATCAGCTCCTCTTTGGGTCACTCCAATGGCAGCAGTCTATAGCCCTATTTACCTGTTTACCTAATTTGGTCCTTCCTTCCTGTGAAAGCAGCTGTCTGCTATAGTACTAAATTGGGGGGCACTTTCACCCTGAATACCTAATCTTGCTTATCTCATATACGTTTGTATTGGAGCCCTTGCCCCCCCCCCCATTTTGGGGGCCTTTGCCCCCCACCCGCTTTATTCTGGGGGCCTTAGCCCCCCTTCTCTATTGTTATTCGCCTAATCTTGTTTACCCAAACTTGGGTGTGAGCATCCTATGGCTTTGTAATTGTTTATGCCTTGTTAACCCATTGGTGCAAACCCAGGGAATTTCTAAGCTTACTCCCCACACCAAACCTCAAAGAAATTACTGCCTTCCAAGTGCTTAGAAGAAACCCAGGCATCCTGGTTTTTACACCTGTAAGATTGAAATGAGTTTCTTTTCTGCCTGCTTGTATGCTACTATAGACTATCTAAACTTGATAATATCCCTGGGTTTTCTCTGCTTGTCTCTTTACCTTTGGTAAGTCATTAAGCTCATTTAATTTTACAGCCATTTTCTTGCAATATCATTTGATTTTAGGCCATAATTGTTTTATTATCCACAATTGGAAGATTCTGGGTTTTTATATAGCCTGTCTTATTATTTCATTTTACAGATTTTATCCATACCAGCCTTTCTCTCACTCTTTTTTGTTTGACAGATACCCTGAAACATAGGAGTGTAAAAATTGCTCAGACTCCATTTTAAGTAATTATGTAGTATAATAAAGGAAAACTGATCCCTCCCTCTGACTCATTGCACTCCATCCCATACAGATGTATTTGTTGGAAACACTTTTTTTTAATGTATTCTTTTCAGTCCTTTCCTATGTTTACACAAATATATTTGTATAGACATGTTAATGTAATATTAATATTTTGTTTCTAAATCAGTCTTAATCATTTGTTCTAAAAATGCCAGATATTTTTTTGAAGAAGACTAAGCATTTCCTATTTATATCATGGCCAAAATTATTTTTCTCAGTTTACTCTTTTCCAAACTAATAGAAATGAAAAATTTAGTTATTTTCTGGTTAGCAATTAGTAATTTTAAGTAATGAAATTTAATGATGTATTAAATTATTGGTAACAGGGGCACCTGGTGGCTCATTTTGTTAAGTGCCTGACTTTTGATTTTGGCTCTGGTTCTCACAGTTTGTGGGATCAAGCCCCTCCTCGAGCTCTCTGCTGGCAGTGTGGAAACTGCTTGGGATTCTCTCTCTCTCTCTCTCTCTCTCTCTCTCAGTTCCTTCCTGGCTTGTGCTCATGCTGTCTCTCAAAATACATACACATTAAAAAAAAATAAATTATTGGTAACTGTAATTGCTATTTTATTTCTTACTGCATTTCTTTAATGATTTTTGACAAGAAAATAAAAAAAAGAAGTCAGGAACTTTTGTCTAACTTCTGTTTACTATAGTATGTCCTGTGTTTAGAAGAGTGTCAGGCATTATAGTAGGCACTAGTAAATATTTTTTAATAAATAAATGAGGAACAGTGTTTTATTTGCATAATAATTTTTGTCCCCTCTATTTTGCACTTAAAAAATATCACCTACTAAAAGCTAAAGAGGTATTTCATGAAGTTTATTCTTTTTTTTAAAGTTTTTAATTTCAGTTAGTTAACATGTAGTGTTATGTTAGTTTTAGGTGTATAGGGTAGTGATTAGCAATTCCATACCTCACCAGGTGCTATTCACAACCTGTGCGCTCCTTAATCCCCATCACATATTTAACTCATCCCTCTACCCATCTCCCCTCTGATAACCATCAGATTGTTGTCTAAGAGTCTGTTTGGTTTTTTATTTTGTTTGTTTTTGAGAGAGAGTATGTGAGTGTGAGTGGGGAGGGGGCAGAGGGAGAGGGAGAGAGAATCTTAAGCACCCAACATGGAACTTGATACAGGGCTCAGTCTCATGACCACAAGATCATGACCTGAGATGAAATCGAGAGTCAGATGCTTAACCAACTGAGCCACGCAAGTGCTGCAAGTGTTTCTTTCTTGATTTGTCTCAGTCTGTTTTTTCCCCTTTGCTTGTTTCATTTCTTAAATTCTATATATGAGTGAAATCATACTGTATTTGTCTTTCTCTGATTTATGTTGCTTAGCATTATACTCTCTAGCTCCATCCTTGTTGTTGCAAATGGTAAGATTTCATTCTTTTTTTTATCACTAAATAATATTCTGCAGTATATATATACCATATCTACTTTATCCATTCATCACTTGATGGGACCTTGGGCTGCTTCCATATCTTTACTATATAGTAAATAATGTTGCAATAAACATAGGGGTCCATGTACCTTTCTGAATTAGTGCTTTTGTTTTCTTTGGGTAAATACCCAGAAGTGGAATTACTGGGTTTTATGGTATTTCTATTTTTAATTTTTTGAGAAACTTCCATGCTGTTTTCCACAGTGGCTGTACTAATTTACATTCAAACCAACAATGTAGGAGGGTTACCTTTTTTCTACGACCTCATCAACACGTGTTATCCCTTGTCTTTTTAATACTAGCCATCCTGACTTGTGTAAGGTGATATCTCATTGTGGTTTTGTTTTTTATTTTCATGATGATTAGTGGAGTTGAGCACATTTTCATGAGTCTGTTGGCCATCTATATGTCTTCTTTGGAAAAATGTGTATTCCTGTCCTCTGTTCATTTTTAAATTGGATTATTGGGTTACTTGTTTTGTTTGTTTCCTTTTTTTGTTTTTGTTTTGGTGTTGACTTGTATGAGTTCTTTATATATTTTGGATATTAACCATTCATTGCATATATTGTTTGCAAATATCTTCTCTCTTTCAGTATGTTGCTTTTACATTTTGTTGATGGTTTCCTTCATTGTGCAAAAGCTTTTTAGTTTGGTATAGTCAAATAGTTAATTTTGCTTTTGTTTCCCTTGCTTGAGGAGATATATCCTGAAAAATATTACTAAGGCTAATATCAAGGAGATTACTGCCTATGTTTTCTTTTAGGAGTTTTAGGCTTCAAGTCTCACATTTATGTCTTTAATCCATTTTGGGTTTATTTTTGTGTATGGTGTAAGAAAGTGGTCCATTTTCATTCTTTTGCTTGTAGCTGTCCAGTTTTCCCAGCACCATTTATTGAAGAGGCTGTCTTTTCCTCATTGTATGTTCTTGCCTCCTTTGTAGCAGATTAAGTGACTATATTAAGTATGGATTTATCTTTGGCCTCTCTGTTTTTCCCCTTGATCTATGTGTCTTTTTTTGTGCCAGGACCATACTGTCTTGGTGGCTACAGTTTTGTAGTGTATCTTTGTATCTGGAATTGTGATGACTCCAGCTTTGTTCTTCTCAAGATTGCTTTGGTTCTCGGGAGTATTTTCAACAACTATCTTTGAATAGCAAAGCGTTTATTTCCCTCTCGTTGTCTAACTCTCTTAAAGACTCTCATTCAGTTAAAGTTATCTTACTGTAACCATAGAGGACTTGTTGAAAACATGGAGAAATGTTAAATTTCATTCGGCTCTATGACTAATAAGTTCATACTTGAGTTAATTATTGAGGGTGAGAATCTTAATAATTAATACAATTTGATGAGAATTGAGGCAGCCCAAGGCCAGAAGATGTGAATAATTGTAATTTTTATATTTATGGAAAATATACGGTGGGTGAAAGGAAGAACATGAATTTAGATGAGTGAACATGAGACAGAAAGTAGTTGTGATTAATTTATGAATTGGTTTCTCTCTATGGTTCATTGATGGTTACTACATAAGCTCTGAGATTTTATTTTTATGTTTTAAGAAAATGTTTTATGTTTATTTATTCTTGAGAGAGAGAGAGAGAGAGAGCGTGAGCAAGGGAGGGACAGAGGGAGAGGGAGACACAGAATCTGAAGCAGGCTCCGGGCTCTGAGCCATCAGCACAGAGCTGAATGTGGGGCTCAAACTCAGGAACCGTGAGATCATGACCTGAGCTGAAGTCAGATGCTTAACTGACTGAGCCACCCAGGCGTCCCCAAGCTCTGAGATTTTTTAAAAAATGTGTCTAATACAAGGATTTATTATTACACATATTTTTTTTCTAATTTTGATCATAATCATGTAAAAGTAATTAACTCTTAGGAAACACTAGTCAAATTCAGATCTAGTCCCATGTGTAAGTCTTCAAATTGCCTGTTTGACTAATTCCTCAAGAGTGGTTTTAAGGTAGACGCCATTGTATCCTAGTGACCTTTTGGAGTGTTTTTCTAATTGGGTTGGGAAGAAAGTTAGATATTATTCTATTTCTTTGTGTAATAATATCTTGCTATATAAGAGGATATGAGGGAAAGGAGTAGAATCTGCCCTATTCACCATTTTGTGCTTAGCCCCTGGCATAGGAGACACTCAATAAATGCTGATAGATTAAGTGCAAATATATAAATATTAACATAACTTGTTCATCTTGTAGGACGATTTTCACAAAGATTCCAAGATATAACTATGTGGATCCTGATTTTGCGTACACTAAATTGGAAAGAATTGGAAAGCAAGAACATGAAAACTATTATGAAAGATATACTAAACATTTAAGAAATGTGCGCATGCAGAAACAGGCAGAGAGGTAAAGTTTACTTCAAACAGTATAGAACAGATTGGGGTGCCTGAAGAGAGAGAATTTTTTTCCTTTACTCCTTAGTTTCTTTTCAGTGATTTAAGTGACCTTTACATATATGAAAATAGCAAAACATTGAACTACTTTTTCTGCAGTTATTTCCTTCCTTACTTTTGGTTTGGGAATGTTTTAGGTTGGGTTTCCCCAGAAACAAGGAAACAAGATAAGGAAAGCAAAATAGGACAGGTAAGAGAACTGAGAGATGATGTGTTTCAAATAAGGCTTACACTTAGCCTGATGCCTAAGGTCTCTTGAAGCAGAAATTATACCATATAGTTGTTCCTACATTGAACCAAAGGGCCTCGTCTTTTGTGCTCCATTTCAGCCATTTCTTGTGAGCTGTCTTAGGGTGGGCGCGATTTCCTTGGTGAGGTGTTTAAGAATGGGGTCTTGTCAGCAAAGGGCAATTTTATGCAGATTAGTGCATCATTCTGCTTAAGTGGTTCTGAGTGGGGCAGCAGAAGCATGCAATATGGGGAATGTTTGGATTTGCTATTGTATTTTCTAAAACACTTGGCTTCAATTAGTTATTATTATGATTTCAGTAGGGAATGTATGGATTCATATAACAATACAGACATAGGATTACAGCCAGCATCAGGTCTAAAGTCACCTTCGCTCTCAGAAACGGAAATAGAAGAGGAATTATTTGCAGCACGGCGTCAGATCAGACGTAACCAGTTGCTAAATACTAGGAATATAGCATCCAAGGAGACAAAGGCTCTGAAAACAAAGGCATGTGTGATATTTTAATTTCATGAAGCCATGAGAATTCCTAAAATATCTTTTGTTAATATTGAAAATTAATTTTGGAGTAATGGTTTTCCACAGGTTCTCAAAGGACTTAAATCAGACCCATCCACACCCCATGAAAAACATGACTGCAGCTTAATTTTGACACCAAAGCAAATTCATCAAGTAATTGTTGGTAAGAATCTGTAAAAACCTACTAATCCTTTGTTTTTTAACAGGCTTAATGACGTATAATTTATATTCCATAAAATTGACCTGTTTTAAGTATGCAAGTCAATGAATCTTAGTAAATTTATGGGATTATGCAACCATCACCATAATTCAATTTTAGAATGCTGCCATCACCCTCAGGACCATATGTATTTACTCCCAATTTGCAGCCATAGCTCCAGGCAACCATTAATCAATTTTCTCTCACTATAGATTTGCCTATTCTGAACATTTCATATAAAAGGAATCATAACAATATGTATTCTCTCTTATGTGGCTGCTTTTACTTAGCATACTACTTTTCAGGTTCATCCAATAGGTATAAATAGGTATAAATGTTCCTTTTTATATCTTTAAAAAAATTTTAACATTTATTTATTTATTTATTTGCAAGAGACACAGAGTGTGAGCCGGGGAGGGGCAGAGACAGAGGGAGACACAGAATTCGAAGCAGGCTTCAGGCTCTGAGCTGTCAGCACAGAGCCCGACGCAGGCCTCAAACCCACCAACCGTGGAATCATGACCTGAGCTGAAGTCTGATGCTTAACTGAGCCATCCAGGGGCGCCTCCTTTTTATATGTAAATAGCATTTCATTTTACCCGAGTACCACATTTTGTTTATCAATTTACCAGTTGATGGACACACGTTGTTTCTGGTCTGAGGCTGTTGTGAATAATGTTGCTATAAACGTTCACATATAATTCTTTGAGTGAATGTATGTTTTCATTTCTTGTGGTTAGATTCCTAGGAGTGGAATTGCTGAGTTGTATGGTAAATTTATGTCAATCATTTCAAGAAACTACCAAAAACTTTCCAAAGTGCACCAAGTTACAATCCCACCAACAATGTATGAGGGTTATATTTACTCCACATTCTCACCAGCAGTTGTTATTTTCTTTTTGGTTATAGTTATCCTTGTGATGTGAAATGTTCTCACTGTGGTTTTGATTTGCATTTTCCTCGTGACTAAGATGATGAGTACATTTTCATGCATTTAAATAGACATAAATGTATATTTCCTTTGGAGAAATGTCTTTCAAATTCTTAGCCCAGTTTTTAATTTGAATATTTGCCTTCTTATTATAGATTTGTAACAATTGTTTATATATTCTGGACATAAGTCCTTTATCAGATACATGATTTCCAAAGTCTGTGGCTTGGTTTTGTTGTTTATTTTTATTTATTTACTTATTTGTTTATTAAAAAAATTTTTTAATGTTTATTTTTGAGAGAGAGAGAGAGAGAGAGACACTGTGAGCGAGGGAGTGGGAGAGAGAGAGAGGGAGACACAGAATCTGAAGCAGGCTCCAGGCTCTGAGCTGTCAGCTCAGAGCCCGATGTGGGACTCGAACTCACAAACCACAAGATCATGACGTGAGCTGAAGTCGGATGCTTAACCAAGTGAGCCACCCAGGTGCCCCCTTTTTTTATTTTTTAAATAGTGGTCCTTAACACACAGAAGTTTTTACTTAAATGATACTGAATTTATCGATTTTTTTAAAAAAAATTATTACAGTTTTTTCTTTTCTAGATCATGCTTTTGATTTCATGCCCAAGAAATCTGTACCTAACTCAATGTCACAAATATTTTTTCTTGTTTTCTTCTAAAATGTTTGTACTTTTAGATCTTGTATTTATGGTCTACAATTCCTTTTGAGTTTTTAGGTGGTAAGTTAAGAGTCTAAATTCATATTGCTGTATGTGGATATGTAATTGCCCCAGCACCATTTATTGAAAATACTATCATTCATCATTGAATTACCTTGGCACCTTTGTCTAAAATCAATTAACCATATATGTCAGGGTTTATTTCTGGACTCTCAGTTCTGTTCCATTGATCTGCATGTCTGTCCTTACGACAGTTCTACACTTTGATACTGTACCTTTAGAGTATGTACATAAAAATATATGTACTAGTCTGAAGAGGAAGTTTTCATTTCATTCTAGGCAGGGTTAGGGTGGCTCTGAGGGAGATGTGGGCAGAGAATGATTTAATTGACATGGATTTGCTGATTCTCCCTTTAAGGAGAACCCACTACACAAAACACCAATTCTTAAATTATCCACACTAAAGGTAATGTCCAAAGAGGTACAAGGCCAGAGGCAACACAATGGGAAGTGAGTAAATATCTGGGTGGTGATAGCTTATTATATATGGCTGGTCAGTGGCCAAGTCCTCAGATCAGTGAGGACTATGGGAAATGCCCAAAGCGGGATCTGGCTCTGGGGAAAGCAGGTGACATGGACTGGTAAAAAGAGTTGGCATCTGTCACCTTTCACTGAGATTCTGAATGGGAAATAGGATCAGTGCTGTAACTGGAGCTAAACCTCCCTGCCACACAGTGGCAGTGAGGCACTTTGGCATGACAGACTAGGAACTCCTTAGTTCATTGCCTGTCTGGGGTTGCATGTGGAGTTCAGTTCAGGTCATACAGCATTTACCGGGCCTCTCTTTTGTGCCAGGCATGTGATAAGTACTAGGCTCTATAGTCCCAGGAACTTGCCTTTCTTTATTGTGTGGTAAATACTCTGTGTCTTCCAAATTGGTGACTGACTAATCAGATAAGCAAATCTATAAAAATTCAAAAGGAGCAAAGTTAGAGGGTAGTGTCTAGTGTCTCCTCTACAACTCCTCCACCAGCTTCTCTCCCTTCTTTACCTGGTGTCCTAAGTTATTTTATTATTTTATTTTATTTTTATTTTATGTTTATTTTCATTTGTCTTGAGAGAGAGAGAGAGAGAGAGAGAGAGCGCACGCGCAAGCAGGGGAGGGACAAAGACAGAGGGAAACAGAATCCCAATCAGGCTCTACCCCAACAGTGCAGAACCTGATGTGGGGCTCGAATTCGAGAACCATGAGATCATGACCTGAGCTGAAATCAAGAGTTAGATGCTTAATCAGCTGAGCCACCCAGGTGCCCCTAAGTATTTTAATAATGACCCTCTCTCTGGGGACAGGGTCCCTGTGTGAGTTTACAAGGTCAGCAACTGTGATGGTGGGAATTTTGTATCACTCTCATTTTTATACCTTAAAGGGGTTTTTTGAGCCTGTGCACAGAACAGGGACTGGAACTATCAAAGGAGATTACAGTGTCAGAAAGTTTTGCTCAATATTTATATTTTTAAAAATTAAAGTGATTGTCAAGAGGCACAATAGAGGATTTGGAGATTAATTGAGACAGTTAGTGAACACTGTTATAAAGTCCGGGTTAAGTCGGACATTATGCAAAGTATTGTTTGCTTCATCAGCAAATGACCAGTCACTTTGGTTTTTAGTTAATGATTTATTAATACATATTATAGGCCAGGCATTATGTTGAACAGTGTACAAACATGGTCTTATTTAATCCTTTAAATGATGTAAGCAACTTATAAGGTAATTGCTTTTATTTCCATTTTAGAGATGAGTAAAGTGAAGCCCAGAGAGCTGGTAAACCTTGATCAGATTGCTCAATATTTAGTGGAAAGGAGTGGATTTGAAATTAGGTTTCTCTAGCCACACTTTCTGTGTCAGTTTCCCTTTACATTCCTCTTTCACAACCTGTATTTTTCTGTACAGTATTTCTGTCTTAGATTCTTCCCCAACTTCTTTTATGTCTACCTCACGGTATTGTTAAATCAGAATCTAGAATTTTGTATCTGTTTTCATAAAACGTATTATTGGTCTGCAATTTTCCTTTTTTTAAAAGTTTTTTTTTTACTATCTTTGTTTTCTCAGAAAGCGTTCATTCCTCTCCTATATTCTGAATGAGATTGTGTAGAATTATATTGTTCTTTAAAAGAGTTCTTCAGAGAAACCATCTGGGAATGGAGAGTTCATTTACAGAGGATGTTTAATTACAAATTCATTTTCTTTAATAGTTGTAGGACGATTCACATCATCTACACCATTTTAGGAGACTTTTGGTAGTTTGTGGCTTTCCAGGAATCGATCCCCTTTATGTGCATAGAATTGTTTAAAGCATTCCCAAATTATCTTTTTAATGTCTGCGTTGGAAACATCAGTAGTGATATAGCCTCTCTTCTTGATATTGAGAATTGATGTTTTTCTTGTTATTTTCCTTTTAAGTCTCAGTAGAGGTTTATCAATTTTATTGGTCATTAAGAACCTGCATTTGGTTTCATTGATTTTTCTCTGTAGTTTTCTGTTTTTAATTTTAATGACTTCTTATATTTGGCATTTCCTTCTATTTGCTTTGTATCTTTTATTTGGATTGCTCTCTTTTTTTTCTAACTTCCTGAGGTAGAAACTTAAATTGTTGATTTATACCCTTTTTTCCTAATATAATTTAGTGATGTATATTTCTTTTTTTTTTTAATTTAAAATTTTTTTGATGTTTTATTTATTTTTTTGAGAGAGATGGAGACAGACTATGAGCAGGGAAGGGGCAGTGAGAGAGGGAGACAGAGAATCCGAAGCAGGCTCCAGGCTCTGAGCTGTCAGCATAGAGCCAGACACTGGGCTTGGACTCATGAACCGTGCGATCAGGACCTGAGCCGAAGTCGGATGCTTAATCGACTGAGCCACCAAGACACCCAGATGCCCCAGTGTTACACATTTCTCACTAAATAATACTTTTGCTGTATCTCATATATTCTTGTATGTTTTCACTTTCTTTCAGTTCAATACACAGTTGACCTTTGAACAACATGGAGGTTAGTGGTGCTGATAACCCCCCTACCACATGGTCGAAAAATTGGCCTGTAACTTTTGACTCCCCCACAAGTTAACTACTAATAGCCTACTGTTGACCAGAAGCCTTACTGATAATATAAACAGTTGATTAACACATAGTTTGTATGTTATGTGTGTTATATATTATTTTCTTAAATAATAGATTGCAGGCCATTTGCTTCCTTCCTTAAAAAAGGAAGCATAGGGAAAAAACAATGTCTGTGATGATGAGGAAAGCAAAGTGTCTTAGATATGACATAAACCAAACTCCTCAATCCATAAAAGAACAAATGGATAAAAAAAGAACAAAAGAACAAAAGAACAAATAAATAAATTGGAGTTGATCAAACTTCAGTGTTTGTGCTCCTCAAAAGCACCTGAGAGGATAATAACAAGACATAGGCTGAGAGAAAATTATTTGTAAATTATGTATCTCATGAAGGAATTGCAACAAGAATTTGTATAAAACTTTGGAGATTCAATATTAAGAAAACAAATGACCGGATTAAAAAATGGGCAAAGGGATTGAACAAATAATTCATCAGCGAAGATATACAAATGTTGTTAGTTGCTAGGGGAACAGTATAAAACCACAGTGAGATATGACTATAAATCTATTAGAATGGCTACATTAAAAAAAAAAAGCAAACCCAAAGCTCACCATTTCAGTTGTTGCCAGTGATACGAGTGAGCTGGGACTCTTATACATTGCTAGTGGAATGGGAAATTAACCACTTGAAAACAGGCAGTTTGTTATACATTTATACATACATTTACCATATGATCCATGCATTCCACTCCTAGATATTTGTCCAAAAGAAATGAAATCATGTGTCCAAACAAATACTTGTGGACAAATGTTTTAGCAGCTTTTTAAAAAAAAGTTTATTTTGAGAGAGAGAGAGAGAGAGAGAGTGAGCTGGGAAGGGGCAGAGACAGAGAATACCAAGTAGGCTCTGCTCTGTCAGTGCGGAGCCCTACATGAGGCTCAATCTCATGAGCCATGAGATGACGACCTGTGCCTAAATCAAGAGTTGGACACTTAATCGACTAAGCCACCCAGGTGCCCAAATGTTTTAGCAGCTTTAATTATAATAGCCAGTACCTGGAAACAATCCAGGTGTTATTTAACAGGTGAAGAGACAAACGTTCACCTGTAATGGACTACCATTTAGTAATATAAAGGAATGGACTATTGACACTTAAAACAACTTGAATGAATCTCCAGGGAATTTGCAGAGTGAAAGAAATCAGAGAAAAGCTGCCAATGTTATATTATTCCTCTCATAAACTCTAGAACATGCAAACTGATACACAGTGGCATAAAGCAGATGAGTGGGTGTCTGGGAAGGGGGAAGTACTGAGGATGATGGGAGGGAGAGAATATAAAAGGGCACAAGCAAACTTTGGAGTGATGGATGTTCATTCTCTTCATTGTGGTGATGGTTTCACAGGTATATACATATGTCAACACCTAGGAAATTCCACACTTTAAATGCATACAGGTTATTGTATATCAGTTATGATTAAATCGAGGTGTTAAAAGTAGACTCAGACTTATAATTATTAAAATTGTTATGATATAAAAACTTTTGTCATTTAAAAGTACTAATTAGTGGGAAAATTACCCATTTCTCTAAATTCTGGATAAATGAACATAAATGTATTGATGGAAGTGGAGAAGGTGTTACAGTGTAAATTCATGTACCAAGATGAGTTATAATGAATGTTAATAATTTTTCTATATAATTTGTCACATAATTAGGATATATTTAATTTTAACCAATAACCTCCAAACACCAAATTATGGACATTTAGATAAAAATCTTGGTTAGTAACTTCTGATATTGCAATAAATAATTTTTTAAGTATCATTTTTTATAAATTAATTGATGAAAATACAGTATGAAGACTTTAAAAAAAATAACTGAATACATTTGCCAACACTAAACCTAATAACTTTTCATTTTTTCAGGGCCCTCTGTCCTTAATTTTGGTGATATTTGCGTGAACTCCACAAATACTCGTCTACTGCATGTTGTTAATATGCTACCTATGCATATTTTGATCCAGCTAGATATTAATTTGAAAGAACTTCAGAAAACCAACCAGTTTTCATATGTGATTCCACCTACAGCTACTACTTACATTTCAATGGTATTTGAATCTCCCACCATTGGAAAATTTTGGAAGTAGGATTTATTTTTTAATTTCTATATGCTAGAATTAAAGTGTCCTTGTGTAGAATATGTATTTACTTGTTTCAGTAATTGTAGCATATGTTACATTTGGTCCTCAAACATAGAAACTATACATGCACCAGTTTATAGGATTTGTAGATTGATATTTCAGTGACAGCCTACCGTAAATATTTTGATGTATTGCTTACTAAGGATTAATTGCAGATGTTAATAATATATGCATTTTTGCATGTAACTGAATTCTGTAATTGCAAATAGCTATTATCAGTTCAGTTTGGATGCTTTTGCTGTGTTACAGGTCATTCACCTTTACAGTGAACAATATACCTGGTGGGCATATCCTAGTGATGGCCGTTGTCATGCCAGTAGAACTGGAGCTATCTTCTAAAGAGCTAGTTTTGAGACCACACGGCTTCTCGGTGAAAACATGTTTTATGGGGACAGTTGGTTTGTATAACCATCAGAATTATTTTGCCAAATTTGAATGGCAACCAGTAAACACAGAAAGAGGAATGGCATTTTCCATTCGTCCAGCTAAAGGTAATAGTTTATTCTATTTGTTTGATTTAGACACTAAATCATGGGCTCAGGCAGTAATCATTTATTGAGTGAGAACTGTATAATGGTCCTAAAAATAGAAGCAAATCAGATAGGGTCACTGGGGCATGTACTTTTTTTTTTTTTCAGTTTGTTTATTTTTTAGTAATCTCCACACCCAACATGGGGTATGAACTCACAGCCCTGAGATCAAGAGTCACATGCTCTTCCAAATGAGCCAGCCAGGCACCCCCTATTGTAACCATTTAAAAAAATATATTTGGTTTTAAATTTACATCCAAGTTAGCGTATAGTGCAATAATGATTTCAGGAGTAGAATCCAGTGATTCATCCCATACATGTAACACCCAGTACTTATCCCAACAAGTATTCTCCTTACTGCCCCTTGCCCTTTTAGCCCTTGCCCTCACCCACAACCCCTCCAGCAAGCCTCAGTTTGTTCTCTGTATTTAAGAGTCTCTTAGGGGCACCTGGGTGGCTCGGTTGGTTAAGCACCTGACTTTGGCTCAGGCCGTGATCTTTCAGTCTGTGGTTCGAGCCCCGTGTTGGGCTCTGTGCTAACAGCTCAGAGCCTAGAGCTTGCTTCAAATTCTGTGTCTTCCCCTCTCTCTCTGCACCTCCTCTGCTTGTGTCCTCTCTCTCAAAAAATAAACATTAAAAAAATTTAAAAAATCTCTTATGTTTTGTCCCCCTCCCTGGTTTTATATTATTTTTGTTTCTCTTCCCTTATGTTCGTCTGTTTTGTATTCTAAATTCCACATATGACTGGTCATATGATATTTGTCTTTCTCTAATTTCACTTAGTATAATACACTCTAATTCCATCCACATTGTTGGAAATGGCAGGATTTCATTCTTCTTGATTTCCGAATAATACTCCATTGTGTCTATGTGTGTGTATATATGAATATATAAATATATATATATATATGTGTGTGTGTGTGTGTGTACACACCACTCCATTGTGTATATGTATACACATACACACACACACACACACATATACATACACACCATGTCTTCTTTATCCATTCATCTGGCGGTGGACATTTGGGCTCTTTCCGTACTTTGGCTATTGTCAGTAGCACTGCTATAAACATTGGGGTGCATGTGCCCCTTCAAAACATCACACCTCTATCCTTTGGATAAATACCTAATAGTGCAATTGCTGGGTCGTAGAGTAGTTCTATTTTTAATTTTTTGAGGAACGTCCATACTGTTTTCTAGAGTGGCTGCACCAGTTTGCATTCCCCCCAGCAGTGCAAAAGAGATCCTCTTTCTCTGCATCCTTGCCAACATCTGTTGTTGCCTGAGTTGTTCCTGTTAGCCATTCTGACAGGTGTGAGGTGGTATCTCATTGTGCTTTTGATTTTTATTTCCCTGATGATGAGTGATGTTGAGCATTTTTTCATGTGTCTGTTGGCCGTCTGGATGTCTTCTTTGGAGAAGTGTCTATTCATGTGTTTGGCCCATTTCTTCACTGGATTATTTGTTTTTTGGGTGTTGAGTTTGATAAGTTCCTTATAGATTTTGGATATTAACCCTTTATCTGATATGTCAGTTGCAAATATCTTCTCCCATTCTGTCAGTTGCCTTTTGGTTTTGCTGATTGTTTCCTTAACTGTGCAGAAGGTTTTTATCTTGATGAGGTCCCAGTAGTTCATTTTTGCTTTTATTTCCCTTGCCTCTGTAGACATGTTGAGTAAGAAGTTCCTGTGGCCAAGGTCAAAGAGGTTTTTGCCTGCTTTCTCTGCTAGGATTTTGATGGCTTCCTGTCTTACGTTTAGGTCTTTCATCCATTTTGAATTTATTTTTGTGTATGGTGTAAGAAAGTGGTCCAGGTTCATTTTTCTGCATGTCACTGTCTAGTTTTCCCAGCACCATTTTCTGAAGAGACTATCTTTATTCCATTGGTATGCGCTGCGTACCTCCCTAGCTTTGTGGCTCAAGTTATGCAGATTGTTGTGCTAACCCTCACATCAATTTTCTAGGTGTGTAAAATGGTTTGGTGCTAATCTAGCTGCATTTCAGGGACGAGAGAAGCTGAGAACTTCCATGCTGCTCTGCCATCTTGGCTCCTCCTTGGCATTTACTTTTCCATATATGATATGTAAATTTGATTTGAAAATATGGATCCAGTGTTAGGGTTCTCCAGAGAAAAGAAGCAATAGGAAATATGTATAGAAAAAAAGGGAGGGAGAGGGAGAGAAGGAGAGAGGGAGGTGAGAGGTTGATTTTAAAGAACTGGCTCATATAATTGTGTGGACACTCTAGCAGGCTGGCAGGCTGGAGACCCAGGAACAAATTGATGTTGCAGTCTTGAATCCAAAGGGACTTCAATTTATTCTCTTCAGGCCTTCAGTTTACTGGATGAGACCCTTCCACATTGTGGAAGGTAATCTTTACTCAAAGTTTATTGATTTAAATGTTCATCACATCTAAAAAATACCTTATGGGAACATCTAGACTGACCAAACAACTGGGTACCATAGCCCTGTCAAGTTTGGACAAGTTGACAAAATGAATCATCATAGATACGGATGAACATAGTATTGTTTTATGAGTTTCTGTTTGATGATGGTGATAAGATATTCAGAATGACATTTTTTTTAGATCGTGAAATATTTTAGAAGGATCCACAAATTCCTTATAATCAATATTTAATACAGGTAATAATATCCAGTTAATAAAATTAAGAACTTAAGACTGTCATTTAAATAAGGAATTCATTAATAGAAAATATTCTCAGAATTACTGTTCTTGATGGTTCCATATATTTGTTAATTGTTACCCTTGTTTCTGCCATTCTCTGGACTCTACAATTCTCCATAATGTGCCTGTTACAAAACTGAGCCCTGTTACTGCTAAAGTGTTATCTAGTAGCCTTTCAAATTCAGCAAACATCATTGTTAGGTGCTGTGAGGATCTCGTGAGTACACAAGGTATCATTTAAAGAAATAATATGGCAAGTTAAAAGTTGAATGATCACTTTAATGTACATGTTATGCCTTTTCAGTTAAATGGAAGTTTCTGGATTTTTGTATCTGCAGTGACTCACATGGTACTTTATAACCAGCTGAAGTCCATTTCTGCTTGAATGTGAAGTAAAAGAAACTTTGGGGTTAGGTATACCTGATTTCTTCAAAACGGATCTTAGCTTCTAGCTAGCTTTGTGATCTTGAGAAAAATACTCTATAAGCACTAGGTTTCCTTATTTGTAGAATGAAGAGACTAATATATCTCATAAAGATTAAATGTATGGAAAACTCCTGTAAAGACTGGCAAAGAGTAGATGCCAAAAGAAGTAGGTAACAATTTGATTATGAAAATTGCTAATTCTGTTTGAACTTCTTTTTTCCCTGAAAATGTCCTCAGAGTAATAACAGCCTATCATGCATTACAGCCTATCATGCATCCAGCCAGCCAGCCCCATTTTCAATCACTTGCTCCCTGCTTACTTCCCTGTCTTTTTCCTTCTCTCCTTTCTTCCCTGCACTCTTCCCTTCTCCCTTCCACTCCTTCCTTCCTTCCTTATTTCTCATTTATGAATAGTCATCATTTGGGATCTGCATAGAGTATATTTCAGATTAAAGAGAAGTACTGGTTTGTAGAAATCTTGCCATAGGTGTATATTCTTGTGAGTATCGGTCATTTCCAAATAATGATTTTTATATAACTCTACCACTGGTTGTAACAGGGAGTGTTATAAACAAGTTCAGTATTAATTTAAATTCACTTAATTTTGGTATGAATATATATGTGTATATCTACAGTGGAAAATAGTACTGTACTTTCATTAGGGTTAGAGATCATTGATATCACCATCTTTAATCTTGTTACTAGCCTGTATTGATTTAAAAATCTCAGATTATAATTTATTAAGCATTCAAGTTACACTTCCATGAATATTTAGCAGATTCATTTGACCAAGCTCTTTTTTTTTTAAGTGTATTTATTTATTTTGAGAGAAAGTATGAGTGGGGAAAGGGCAGAGAGAGAAGGAGAGACAGACTCCCAAGCAGGCTGTATGCTCAGTGCAGAGCCCAATGCAGGGCTTCATCTCAAGACCGTGAGATTAGGACCTGAGCCGAAATCCAAAGTCAGATACTCAACTGACTAAGCCACCCAGCCACCCTACCAAGCTTTTTTTTTTTTTTTTTTTTAATTTTTTTATTAACACTGGTAAGACTGGGTCCTGCCTCAGTACTAGAGAGAAGCTGAGTAAATAATTAGAGAAGAGAGAGGAAATACTTCTGCACATTTCAGGATTCTAAATAAACCTTCTCTAGTTTTTTTGAACAGGCATCATACAATGGTAGTTATATTATCTGTATTCCAGTTATAGGTTTGATTAAGCACATGGTAAGGCACTGAGTGTGTCTGGAAAGCACAGTCCATGGCCCTTTTCCTTGTATTTCTCCATCTGAAGCAGGGCCGAATGGGTTGGGCTTCTCCTTTGAGGCTGCCATGGAAATGTAGTGATGATGCTTAATTTGTCAAAAGAGAAGTGGGTTTATAATATTATGAACTGGAAGACTGGTTATGCTGACACTTGTTGGAATTCTTATTTTTATAGGGAAGATTTTAATTTTTCATTTTCTTTGGGTTCCTCATAATACCTGTTAAATTTTTCAAAGTACAAAACACAAAGACATGTATTCTAAATATGTTTTTGAGTAAAACCATTAACCTTTAAGTACTTTTTTAAAAATGAGATTTCATTTTTTTAAACTGTTTGTTTATTAGGGAGATGGCAGTTTCTAGGCTGAGGAAGGCCACATAGTAAGGAATGGTAGTATAGGAAACTAGAAGGATTATTGCTCCTTGAAGGCATTGTCACCCTGCAAAGGCAGCCCTGGAATACCTATCTATGGACTTCTGACTGCATAAGATAAATAAGCCCCTATTTACCTAACCCGCTATAGCAGGTCTTTTGTTACTTACAGACAAATATAATCAAATATAATCCTTTTTTCTTGTTTTTAATAATTTGTTGTCAAGTTAGGTCACATACAGTGTAGTCTTGGCTTCAGGAGTAGATTCCTGTGAGTCATTACTGATATACAACACCCAGTGCTTATCCCAAAAGATGCCTCCTCAAAGCCCATTACCCATTTTTCCTACTCCCCCAACCCCCCACCCCCATCAACCTTCAGTTTATTTTCTGTATTTAAGAGTGTCTTATGGTTTGCCTCTGTGTTCATAACTAATTTTTCCTTCCCTTCCCCTAGGGTCTTCTGTTAAGTTTCTCAAATTCCACATATGAGTGAAAACATGGTATCTGTCTTTCTCTGACTTCCCTTAGCATAATACATTTCAGTTCTATCTACGTGATTGCAAATGGCAAGATTTCATTCTTTTTCATTGCCAAGTAGTATTCCATTGTGTATATATACACCACATTTTCTTAATCCATTCATCAGTTGATAAACATTTGGGTTCTTGTCATAATTTGGCTATTGTTGATAGTGCTGCTATAAACATTGGGGTACTTGTACCCCTTCGAAAAAGCATCCCTGTATCCTTTGGATAGAATCCTAGTAGTGCTATTGCTGGGTCATAGGGTAATTCTATTTTTAATTTTTTGAGGAACCTGTACACTGTTTTCTAGAGTGGCTGCACCAGTGGCTGCACTATTCCCACCAATAGTGAAGAGGGTTCCCCTTTCTCCGCATCCTTGCCAACTTCTGTTGTTTCCTGAGTTGTTAATTTTAGCCACTGACAGGTGTGAGGTGGTATCTCATTGTGGTATTGATTTGTATTTCCCTTATGATGAATGACGTAAAGCATTGTTTCATATGTCTGTTGGCCATCTGGATGTCTTCCTTGGAGAAGACTCCATTCATGTCTTCTGCCCATTTCTTCACTGGATTATTTGTTTTTTGGGTGTTGAGTTTGGTAAGTTCCTTATAGATTTTGGATACTAGCCCTTATCCAATATGCTATTTGCAAGTATCTTCTCCCATTCCATCAGTTGCCTTTTAGTTTTATTGATTGTTTCCTTTGCTGTACAGAAGGTTTTATCTTGATGAGGACCCAATACTTCATCTTTGCTTTTATTTCCCTTGCCGTCAGAGATGTGTCAAGTAGGAAGTTACTATGGCCGAGGTCAAAGAGGCTGTTGCCTGTTATCTTCTATAGGATTTTGATGGTTTCCTGTCTCACATTTTTTAAAACATAATTTATTGTCAAATTGACTTCCATACAACACACAGTGCTCATCCTAACAAATGCCCTCCTCCATGCCCATCACCCACTTTCCCCTCCCTCCCACCCCCCATCAGCCCTCAGTTTGTTCTCTGTATTTAAGAGTCTCTTATGGTTTGCCTCCCTCCCTCTCCGTAACTTTTTTTTTTAATTTTTTTAATGTTTATTCACTTTTTGATAGAGACAGAGCTCAAGTTGAGGAGGGGCAGAGAGAGAGGGAGACACAGAATCCAAAGCTAGCTCCAGGCTCTGAACTGTCAGCACAGAAACCGACGCGGGGCTCGAATTTATGGACCATGAGATCATGACCTGAGCCAAAGCCAGATGCTCAACCAACTGAGCCACCCAGGCACCCCTCTGTAACTTTTTTTCCCCCTTTCCGTCCCCCATGGTCTTCTTTTAAGTTTCTCAATATCCATGTATGAGTGAAAACATATATCTGTTTTTCTCTGACTGACTTCTTTCACTTAGCATAATACCCTCCAGTTCTATCCACATTGCTGCAAATGGCCAGATTTCATTCTTTCTCATTGCCAAGTAGTATCCCATTGTATATATAAACCATATCTTCTTTATCCATTAGTTAATTGATGGATATTTAGGCTCTTTCCATAATTTGGCTCTTATTGAAAGTGCTGCTATAAACATTGGGGTACATGTACCTTTATGCATCAACACTCCTGTATCCTTTGGGTAAATTCCTAGCAGTGCTATTCCTGGGTTGTAGAGTAATTCTATTTTTAATTTTTTGATGAACCCCCACACTATTTTCCAGAGTGGCTGCACCAGTTTGCATTCCCACCAATAGTGCAAGAGGGTTCCCATTTCTCTACATCCTTTCTAGCATCTATAGTCTCCTTATTTGTTCATTTTAGCCACTCAGATCTACATGAGGTGGTATCTCAGTGTGGCTTTGATTTGTATTTCCCTGATGAGGAGTGACTTTGAGCATCGTCTCATGTGTCTGTTGGTCATCTGGATGTCTTCTTTGGAAAAGTGTATTCATGTCTTCTGCCCATTTTTTCACTGGGTTATTTGTTTTTCAGGTGTGGAGTTTGGTGAGTTCTTTATAGATTTTGGATACTAGCCATTTTTCTGATATGTCATTTGCAAATATCTTGTCCTATTCCATTGGTTGCCTTTTATTTTTTTTTCAATATAAGAAATTTATTGTCAAATTGGTTTCCAACGTTGTTTGCCTTTTAGTTTTGTTGATTGTTTCCTTTGTAGTGCAGAAGCTTCTTATCTTGATGAGGTCCCAATAGTTCATTTTTGCTTTTAATTCCCTTGCCTTTGGAGATGTGTTGAGTAAGAAATTGCTGTGGCTGAGGTCAAAGAGGTTTTTTCCTGCTTTCTCCTCTAGGGTTTTGATGGTTTCCTGTCTCACATTCAGGTCTTTCATACATTTTGAGTTTATTTTTGTCTTTGTTGTAAGAAAGTGGTGTAATTTCATTCTTCTGCATGTTGCTGTCCAATTCTCCCAGCACCATTTGTTAGAGAGACTGTCTTTTTTTCCATCGGATGCTCTTTCCTGCTTTGTCAAAGATTAGTTGGCCATACATTTGTGGGTCCAATTCTGGGTTCTCTATTCTACTCCATTGATCTGTGTGTCTTTTTTTTATGCCAATACAATAAATACTTTCTTGATGCTTACAGCTTTGTAGTAGAGGCTAAAGTCTGGAACTGTGATGCCTCCTGCTTTGGTTTTCTTTTTCAATATTACTATGGCTATTTGGGGTCTTTTGTGGTTCCATTCACATTTTAGGACTGTTTGTTTTAGCTCTGTGAAGAATGCTGGGGCTAATTTGATTGGGATTGCATTGTATGAGTAGATTGCTTTGGGTAGTATCGATATTTTAACAGTATTTCTTCTTCCAACCCATGGGATGTTTATCCATTTCTTTGTGTCTTCTTCAGTTTCTTTCATAAGCTTTGTGTAGTTTTCAGCATATAGATCTTTTACTTCTATGGTTAGGTTTATTCCTAGATATTTTATGGTTCCTGATACAGTTGTAAATAGAATTGATTTCTTGATATCTTTTTCTATTGCTTTATTATTGTTGTATAGAAATGCAACCAATTTCTGTACATTGGTTTTATATGCTGCAACTTTGCTGAATTCATATATCAGTTCTTGCACTTTTTTGGTGGAATCTTTCAGGTTTTCCATGTACAGTATTACGTCATCTACAAAAAGTGAGAGTTTGACTTCTTTTTTGCCAGTTTGGATGCTTTTATTTCATTCTGTTGTCTCATTGCTGAGACTAGGACTTCTAACACTGTGTTAAACAACAGTGGTGAGAGTGGACATCCCTCGCATGTTCCTGATCTCAGGGGGAAAGCTCTTAGTTTTTCCCCATGGAGGATGATATTAGCTGTGGGACTTTGATATATGGCTTTTATGATATTAAAGTATGTACCTTCTATACCTACTTTCTTGAGGGTTTTTATCAAGGATGTTGTACGTTGTCAAATGCTTATTCTGCATCTATTGACAGGATCATTTGGTTTTTATCTGTTCTTCCATTAACGTGATGTATCACATTGATTGGTTTGTGAATTATGAATCAGTCCTGCAGCCCAGGAATGAAGTCCCCTTGTTCATGGTGAATAATTCTTTTAATATACTGTTGAATTTGATTTGCTAGTATCTTGTTGAGAATTTTTGCATCCATGTTCATCGGGGTTATTGGCGTGTAATTCTTATTTTTCATGGGGTCTTTATCTGGTTTGGGAATCAATGTAATGTTGGCTTCATAGAATGAATCTGGAAGCTTTCCTTCTGTTTCTATTTTTTGTATCAGCTTGAGAAGAATAGCCATTAACTATGCTTTCAATATCTGGTAAAATTGCCCTGTGAAGCCATGTAGCCCAGGACTCTTATTTGTTGGGAGATTTTTGATAACCAGTTTAATTTCTTCACTGGTTATGGGTCTGTTCAAATTTTCTCCATTTTGTTGGCATATAATTTCTCATAGTATTCTCTAATAGTTTGTATTTCTGTGGTGTTGGTTGTGAGATCTCCTCTTTCATTTGTGATTTTATATATTTGGGTCCTCTTTCTTTTCTTTTTGAGACATCTGGTTAGGGGTTTATCAATTTTGTTTGTTCTTTCCAAAAACCGACTCTTAGATTTATTGATCTGTTCTATTTCCTTGGACTGTATATTGTTTATTACTGCTCTAATCTTTATTATTTCTCTAATATTTATTATTTTTCTTCTTCAGCTGGCTTTGGGCTTTCTTTGCTGCAGTGTTTCTCGTTTCTTTTGCTGTTAGGATAGGTTCTGTGTTTGGGACCTTTCTTGCTTCTTGAGATAGGCCTGGATCGCAATGTATTTTCCTCTTACGACTGCCTTTGCTGCATCCCAAAGGGTTTTGGATGGTCATGTTTTCATTTTCATTTGCTTTCATGTATTTTTAAATTTCTTTTTTAATTTCCTGGTTGGCCCATTCATTCTTTAGTAGGATGTTCATTAACCTCCATGTATTTGGAGGCTTTTAAAATTTTTTCTTGTGGTTGATTTCAAGTTTCATAGTGTTGTGATTTGAAAATATGCACAGTATGATCTCAGTCCTTTTATATTTGTTGAGGGCTGTTTTGTGACCCCAGTATGTGATCTTTTTTGAGGAATGTGTACATTTGAGAAGAATGTGTATTCTGCTGGTTTTGGATGAAAAGTTCTAAATATATCTGTTAAGTTCATCTGGCCCAATGTGTCATTCACAGCCATTGTTTCCTTACTGATTTTCTGTTGCTTTTGAATGAAAACTTCTGAATATATCTGTTAAGTCCATCTGGTCCAATGTGTCATTCATAGCTATTGTTTCCTTACTGATTATCTGCCTAGATGCTCTGTTCATTGTTGTAAGTGGAGCATTAAAGTCCACTACAATCACAGTATTGTTATCTGTATGTTCATTTATGTTTGTGATTAATTTATTTATATATTTGGGTGTGTTTCCATGTTGGGGGTGTAAACTTTTACTGTTGTTAGCTCTTCTTGAGGGTTAGGCCCCCTAATTATGATATAATGTCCTTCATCTCTTATTATTGTCTCTATTTTTAAATCTAGTTTGTGTGATATAAGTATGGCTACTCGGCTTTCTTTTGACATGCAGTAGCATGATAGATGGTTTTCCATCCCCTCACTTTCAATCTGCAGGTGTCCTTGCGTCTAAAATTAGTCTCTTGCAGGCAGCATACAGGTGGATCTTTTTTTTTTTTTTTTTTTTTTAAATCCGTTCTGATACCTTATGTCTTTTGATTGGGGGATTTAGTAGTCCATTTACCTTCAGAGTGATTATTGTAAGTTATGGATTTGGTGTCCTGGTGTTATCTGTAGGTTTCATGTTTGTGGTGATGTCTCTGGTCTTTTGTAGTCTTTGCTGCTTTCCACTCACAGAGTCCCCCTTAGGACCTCCTGCAGGGCTGGCTTAGTGGTCATGAACTCCTTTAGTTTTTGTCTAGGAAAGTCTTTATCTCTCCTTCTATTCCATATGACAGCTTTGCTGGATACACGATTCTTGGCTGCATATATTTCTATTCAGCACATTGAGTATCTCCTGCCACTCCCTTCTGACTTCCTAAGTTTCAGTGGACTGGTATCTTATGACCCTTATGTGTCTACCCTTATAGATTAAGGCCTGTTTTTCCATAGCTGCTTTCAGAATTCTCTTTATCTTTGTATTTTGTAAGTTTCACTCAGATATGTCATGGTGTTGGCGTGTTTTTGTTGATTTTGAAAGGAGTCCTCAGTGCCTCCTGGACTTGGATGTCTGTGTCCTTCCTTATATTAAGGAAGTTCTCTGCTATAATTTGTTCAAATAAACTTTCTTCCCCTTTCTTCTTTTGGAACGCCTATGATAAGGATATTATTTCATTTCATTTCATTGAACCACTTAGGTCTCTAATTCTTCCCTCATAGTCTAGTAATTTCCTTTCTCTCCTTTTCTCGGCTTCATCATTTTCCATTATTTTATCGTCTATTTCACCTATTCTATGTTCTGCTTCTCTCATCCTTGCTGTCACTGCATCTAGTTTATTTTGCACCTCATTTACAGCATTTTTAAATTCATCATGACTATTTCTTAGGTCCTTGATCTCTGCAGCAATAGATTCTCTGCTATCTTCTATGCTTTTTTCAAGCCCAGCTATTAGTCTTAGGACTGTTATTCTATTTTAATGTGCACATATATTGTTTATATCTCTTTTGAGCCATTCTCCAGCTGTCATTTCTTCCTTGAATTTCTTTTGAGGAGAATTACTCCATTTCATCATTTTGGCTAGTTTTATGTGTTTTAGTAGCTTGTTCTGACTCCTGTACCTGTGAATACTACTATATTAAAATGCAGTCATACTGTCTAGAGCCTGGCATGTCCAAAAGTGTTTTTGATGTGTGTTGCATGCTATCCATTGTTGCATCTTTGGTTGCTTTTTCTCACTGCTTGTTGTGGTGGATTTGACTTTCCACCAGGTGTTCTTTGATTTTTTCATTGAAGTAACCCTGGAAAAAAGGAATAAGTGGGCAGGGGAAGAAGTCTTATCCCATACAAAGAGAGAAATGACAGGGGTCGAAAAAAATACCAGGCAGAGAGTCAAAGTAAGTATAAGCCTTAATCCAGAGAGAGAGGAAAATAAAGAAGAAAAAGATACAGAAAAGGTATTAAAAAATTGAGTAAAAATGCCTGATGAAGCAAACAAACAACCAGAAAAGAGAATGAAAAAAAAATATATGTATACACACACACACACACACACACACACACACACACACACAAAATAAGAATTGATCAAAAATCAAATCAGGATCTCTGGGCCTGATTCCAATGGAAAGAGGTTTAAGAAATGGGGGGGTGGTAGAGGGAAAAAGAAGAAAAAAGAGAAGTAAAAGAAGAGAAAAAGATAATAAAAGAATTAAAAAAGAAACAGACTAATATACAAAACATCAGGATAGTTGTCTCTTGGTGCCTGGGGGCTGTTCTGGTCTGGAGCAGAGGCCATCTGGTTTGGTTGGGGTCAGTCCTGCTCTGGTAGATAAGTAGTTACCCAGCACAGAGTGGCAGGGTTTGGTATAAGTGGGTTCTGTCCCCACTGGGGGCCACTGTGATGTTCTCTGAATCCCAGCCATGTTGGTGATGGGGCGGAAAATGGTAACACCCCAACTCTCTTCCCCAGATAGGGTGTCTCAAACCATGCTGTTCAGGCAGCCCTCACATAATAGTGCTGGCGGGCAACTTGTCCTGCTCCACAGTCTCCTGTGCCTCCTAGGTGCTCTGCTCGGATTCAAACCTGATGTCTTAAAGGATCCTGCACCACAAAACCCAATTCTGGAATAGCGCCAGTCTGCCCAGTCGACAAAGAGCCTCTGGTTGGCGCCTGCAGGGTGTTTTGTCCTTGGAGGGGCAATAAACCCTCTTCCTACAGTACTCGAGGGAGGGGACTGCTCTTGCCCAGTGTGTCCCTGAGATCACTACAGCTCCCAGGGGCTGGCTCCCCTCCCCTCCCAGGCACATGCAAACAGCTGGCTCTGGTCCAGAGAAAGTTGCGTACCCCTGAAAACCCCTATCTTCACTTGTAAGGTTGTTTGCAAAGTAGAAACTGTCGCTCTCTATATTTTTGGTTCCCCAGACTATGGTCTGGAGATGTTTTTCTCTTGTCCAAATACAATCCCATATGTCTACAGCCTCTCCTCACTTCCTTTTGTCTCTCCACAGAAGAGGTCCCCTCCCCTCCGTACCTATGCCATCCGTTCTGTTTTATCTCTTCCAATTTGCAAACATGCGCTTCTGTCCCACTAAGCTCTCTCTTTCCACCTGTGGGGATCCTTCTGCCCCTCAGCAGATTGATTTCCTGGGTGTTCCAGATGATCTGACTTCAATTCAACTGTGTTGGAGGGATGAGGGGGAAATAATGATCCCCCTACTTTTCCACCAGCTTGATTCCTCCCAGACAAATATAATCCTGATGGACGCCACTAGACTGTTAGTTTTTCCCTGAGCAGTTTCTTTTCTGTTTATAAATTATGGTGCCTACCATAGTATTGGCACTCAGAAGTATTAACAATAACATCTGGCACTGGGTGTTTTCGTGGCATCACACACTATGGTAATTGCTTTACATGTCTTATTATCTCTCTACTTGACCACTGCAAAACTAAGAGGTACGCACTATGTTTTTAAATTTATGGAAACTGCCATCGCATGAAAATGTACCTAACCCTAAGGCAAAGTATATTTGTGACACTCACTCATCATTCTGTTTAATGTTCCATGCATTTGAATTTTCCTTTGGAGGAAGACTTGTAAGTCATTCTTTCCATCAAATATTATTTTCTTACTCCAAAGGAAATGATGAATTTAAACAGATAAAGCAGCCCACACCAAATGTGCCTAATATCTCTGGGTTCTCAATACATTTGAATTATAGAAATGTGTTAATTACTGGTAGCAATATCAGAAGTTCTATCTCTAGGATTGTGAACACATAAAAACAAAAAAGCCTCTGGTAATTGTAATTTTTTACTCTGAAAACTGAATGAGTGATGTTAATAAGTATTTCAGAGTGTTGGGAAATGTGAAGGAGAAAGTTTGCTAAATATTGGCATACTTTTTGTCAAATATTTTGATCTTAATAAAATTGGAAAATAAGGTATGCATGTTAGCTTTTAATCAAACTCTCTAGGTCTGTACTCATTTGATAATCTGTCATGTAGTATTTCCCTATATTTTGAATTTAATTTAAATAATTTGTTATATAATGTCATTACATTTTTATGCCAGCTCTTATTTTGGATATTAAAATAAATACAATTAAAATATGGTCCATGTCTGTTCTTTCTAAATCCTCTGTAGGCACTGTTGAACCATATTCCTCCTTGCAATGTGAAGTAACATGGCAGCCAGGTTTCAGTTCTCCGGAAAGGGGAGAATTTGTTCTTCACGTCAATGAAGGAAACACGATGACCCTAAAATGTGTTGCACAAGTAATGATTTCCATTGGATATGATTTTTATTTTGAAGACTCTAAATTGGTTGGGCTTATATATGTGTGTATAGTTAGGTATATATATATTAGTAAAACTGATTTTCCTTGCAGTATTTTTTTAACTGAATTACCCATCCTCTTGGTACCACTTCTCTACCATAAATGAAGACTTTGCTAAAAAATGGTATTGTGTTACCTAGAATTAACTCAGAAATCCAAGACTTTGGTGCCAGTGGTACTAGGTTGTTATTAGAGCCTTTATAAACATAAAATAGCATGAGAGCCACTTAACAATTACTGCATTAAAAGAAAAATAGAAAAAATTGTGTTTTTGTCCTACTATAATGCCTTGTTAGAATTCTAGTAGTAATTAATAACTCAGTGTGAAATGGATCGTGTAATTTACATAGTAAGGAGATATGGAAATTCTTATTTTTATAGAACATACTGCTTATAATAAAAATGAGTAAAGTTAAAACTGCAGTATGTTGATTTTAACATTCTGTGGTAGAGCCCAGAAGGCCTTAAGTTCATGCCTTGTCATCACCAAGAATCCACTTTACTTGTGTACTAAATTTTCTTTCCAATATTGGTAGTAATTTAACAAGCCAATGCTGTTTTATTACATCTCGTCTCTATCTCCAGGCCATGATCATGCTCTTAAATATTTCAGCTATGAAGAAGCTCATAGCCTTAAAAGATAAGAGATTCATCCACTTTAATGATGGCATCAATCAGTACGGTCTTTCCTCTGCTCTAGGCTTGAAATCAGCAGGACCTTACTTTTTTCCCTATGTTTAAATTACTTACTGTTCTTTAAAAAACTTTCTATTGAAGTATATAGTATACATATAGTATATATTATACATATAGAAAAGTATATTATGATTTCCATATTGTTCAGTCTTTAGAGACTGATGGCACCTTTGTAACTCACACCCAGATCAACCAGATCAAGAAATAGCATATGACTAATATTCCACAAGAACCATCCTTCCCTCCCCAATTTACAGTTCCAGTCACTCCATCCCTCTCAGAGTCATCACTATCCTTACTTCTAAGGACATAGATTAATCTTTGTTGTGAGCTTTATTTAAATGTAATCAAAACATGTGTTCTCTTTTATGTCTGGCTTCTTTTGTTCATCATTAGGTTTGTGGGCTTTGTCTATTCTGAAACGTGTGGTGACAGTGTATTCATTCTCATTCCTGAATAGTATTCCATTGTGTGACTATACCATCATTTTTCTGTCACACAGCTGATGGGGATTTGGATTGTTTCAGATTTATCACTACTATAATAGTGCTTCTGTTGACATTTTTATAGATGTATTTTGGTGAATATATGCACATAGTTCTTTAACTGTTGCTTTCATAACTGTGTATGACAAAGTTACTAATATAAATTTGCTCACATACCCCATGTGTATTTTTTCTAACAGATAAAAGATGAACAATTTAGTAGTTTAGGCTTTGCATTAGTAATGTCATTTATTAGTTACTTTGTGTCAGGCAGGATGCTAAATGCTATTCATGTATTTTCTAATTTAATCTTTACAACAACTCTGTAAGGCTGTATTTATGACTCAGTTGATGGATGAGGAAATGCGGGATTAGGGTGGGTAATTAACGACGGTGAGTTCACACATGCAGTAAATGCTCTAGATGGAATTTCTATCCAGATCTCTTTGCCTCCACAGTCTTTGCTGTTACCCTTTGTTAAAATGTGTCCACTTTTCTACCCTAGGATTGCTTAAAAATAAAGTCTGAGATCTCAGAATAATGGGTTAGGTTATTTTATGATAAATTCTTGACATCCTTAAAGTTAAATGAATTGTGAAGTGTTTCTCTTAAGAAAGTAAAGATGGAGGAACATGAAGTGATTAAATAAAATGTTCATTGTCATTAATTTATGAAGTATTTAGTTGACCACTTTGTTATGTTAGCTTTGTTTATTTTTTTAATTTTTATTTTTATTTTTTTTTTTTTTAATTTATTTTTTTTTTTTCAACGTTTATTTATTTTTGGGACAGAGAGAGACACAGCATGAACGGGGGAGGGGCAGAGAGAGAGGGAGACACAGAATCGGAAACAGGCTCCAGGCTCTGAGCCATCAGCCCAGAGCCCGATGCGGGGCTCGAACTCACGGGCCGCGAGATCGTGACCTGGCTGAAGTCGGACGCTTAACCGACTGCGCCACCCAGGCGCCCCTATTTTTTTAATTTTTAAAATGTTTTTTTTAACATTTTATTTATTTTTGAGAGAGAGAGAAAGAAAGAGAAGTGAGCAGGAGAGAGGCAGAGAGGGAGACACAAAATATGGAGCAGGTTCCAGGCTCTGAGCTATCAGCACAGAGCCTGACATCGGGCTAGAACCCACGAACCGTGAGATCATATCCCTAACCCGAAGTCAGACGCTTAACTGACTGAGCTACCCAGGCGCCCCTATTAGCTTTGTTTACAAATCTATTATTCCAATTTCCCAAGTCATATTCTTCAAATAGTTATAAGAAAGTATTAAAACCTCCTAAGACAATAAATAATTCATCATAGATAGAGATAATAGGATGTGGTATAAAGAGCACTGAATAAGGAATTGGACTACTTGAGTTCCAGTTCCCCTTTGTTATTGTATCCTTTCTTGTGAAATAGGAGAGATAGATAATATCAGCATTTTCACAGAGTGTCCTATGATACTGTAGTTGGGGAAGTTATTTGTGCAGGGTTAAGGAGGAGTTCTGTGCCTAAGTAACTCTGAATCACAGTGAACTACCTCCTCATTCTCAGTTAAGCAAAATGTGCATTATCAACATAATAAGTGCTAAGAGAAGACTTCTAGTAAAAACGTGTCAATATAATTTCATTTGGCACATTATTTCCTATGCTAGGGGACTCTTGAACTCTTTACTTTTGCAGAGCACATGGTTACACCCTGTACATGGTTGGATAGATGATTTCTAAGATCTCCTTCAGTGATTAATCTACATGATTCTAAGTCTCATATTTACTTCCTCCATTGAGTTGTCTTAATCCCCCTGCCTTCCTCCGTTTAGCATTACGTTTTAGATCTTCCATTCTATTTTTCCTTTCTCTTAAGTACATTATAACATCTGATAACACTTCATATTCTAGAAATTTCTATGAAGCTGAAAAAATTTGAGTCATTTGGTAGGGGATAAAAATATTTATTATTATTTCTATCATAACTTCTCTTTTATTATTAGGTTGGCCACACCAAGGTCGTATTTTTGGAGCCAAGGATCCTCTTCGGTAATAGCCCTCAAGGTTTAACAACTTGGAGGAAAGCGATTCTACACAATGTAGGACAAAACCATGCTTATTTCAAGGTAATGTAGAATCTTGGAATCTTGTTTGGAGCAGATCACATTATAATTTGAATTAATCTTTTGCCATGAACACTGTAGTGTTGCTTTATAAATTGGCTGATGCTAATATTAGTCTCATAATATTTCGTATGAGACTTATCTGAGTACATTTCATCTACTTTGTCCTTGTAATTTCCCACGCGAAGTTTTTTCTCCTTTTTTTCCCTCCCTTAGTCTCTCTTTTTCTTCTTACCTTTCTTTTTCTTCCTGTCATTTTGTCTTATTGAAAAGATAATTTGAAAAAATAACACTTCAGAAAGTATCCATTGTTGCTATTACAACTCTATATTTAATTACATGTTTTTCCTTCTTTCTTCATTTTCACTCTATCATCAGGACTATTATGGTAGAAACTGGGACCTAGAGCAAGATCCTTCTAAAGATACTCTTTTTATACTTGTTGTTCCTGATTTGAATTACAGGGTGAGGGGTGTTTAAAGTGGTGATAGAATTTTTTTTGCTTAAAAATATATTAAGATCTCCCAGTAGAGGTTAGTGTTTGAAACTTTTCATTCAGGCTTTGTATCTACATGTCTTCTGCCCAAACGAAAAGAAAAAAACAAAAAAACAAAAAAACAGAAAATCCAGATACCTTTATCTATTCTGTTGCTTGAAAACTACTTCTGAGGTCTATTTGCTCCTTCATTCCAAAAATACCTTAACCAATTTTCCTTTAAATTATTTTGGCTTCAAGCATGGTAGATACTCGTAAATTAGCCTCTGAGAAACCACACCATAAATCCTTTGGTAAGGTGCTTAGAACTTTTTCGAAGATCAAAATGATATCTTAGGCATTATGTTATCAAGGAGATAACAGAGAAGAGGAGGGTTATCATCTTGCTCTCCTCCCCCCCCCCCCAACCCTGTAATGTTGCTTTCAGTATTTACTGTCAGGAAAAAGACAAACTATCAAAGTAGTATCTAGAATTTTGTCATCTTCTCTAACAGATATGTCTCATCCTTGTAAGTTTTGCAGTGTCTTGAAAACGTTCTAGACAATAAACTTCATCATCTTTTTTTCAATTGGATGCCACCACTACTGAAATTTCTGTTTCCTGGGTTAGGGCTACAAACCCTTCTTGAAGTTTATTTGTGTGTCTAGTGTTTGAAAACTTATTACAAAATCATCTCATGCTCTGTGCCCAGGGTCCTCTCTCTAGGTAGTAGTTTGGAAGCTTTCTTATGAAAGCTTCAGAACAGTAACTTTAAAGGGATAATGTAGCATTTCTGCAAATTTTCACTTACAGGTTTGTGACCAGAGTCTTTTGTCTACCATTAATATTGTTCCATCACAAGGAATAATTCCATTTGGGGGACTAACTGTTCTCAATATCTCCTATACACCAACTGTAGCAGAAAAATTTGATACAAGAGCAAAGGTATGTTTATGCATATATGTATTCATACCTTATGTATGTCTATGTGGATTTGTTTGGTTGTTTTTAGATATTTATAATAGTAGGTATAATACTGTAAAATGTGTGTGTTTTATTCTTAGAAAACTTGTTTTAATGATTTCTTCTAATGGGAATGGGTTTTAATGGTTTAATGGTTTATGATACTAATCAATTGGTTTTAAAATTTGTGTTATTTTTTTTAGCAGCTGAGTTACCTCTAAAAAATGCAGTTTTTAGAGGTCTGTGAAATAAGCAACTTTACCTGTATAATCTTATAGAAATGGTTAGCAGAACCTGGCAAGAGGATTTGTAGAAAATATTTTGGTGAAAGTTAGTAATGGAAATTTCTACTAAGTTGAAATGGATACCTTTCATCAGTATGAGGCATTTTTCACATGAAATTAGAATGATGTTTGGTGTCTCTAAGTTGTGCTACGTCTTCATTAGTCATAGAGGAAAGGATGACTTTTTTACATGACATTAATTAGATATTTGATTTAACTAGATACCTTAAGAAAAATTAATCAATTTTGGAATGTTAATTCTAAGTAGCTTCAATGACTTTATGAATTGTAGGCAAATTCTATATGGTGTTAACATCTATATTTTATAGCATGGATAAAATGTGTACTAGTTTATATTCTTAGAGCTATTTAAATAGGAAAAGATATTACCTTGATTTTAGAGGCTTCTCTAAGTGATCACTAAACAGAACAAATAAAACATAAGACCAGTCTCTGATAAATGTTATAATAAACTCAAGGAGTGGAATACTCTTTTTTTAAAAATTTTTTTAATGTTTATTTATTTTTGAGAGAGAGAGAGAGAGAGAGAGAGAGGGAGAACACGAGTGGGGGAGGGGCAGAGAGAGAGGGAGACACAGAATCCAAAGCAGGCTCCAGGCTCTGAACTGTCAGCACAGAGCCAGATGCGGGGCTCAAACTCACAAACCGTGAGGTCATGACCTAAGCTGAAGTCATACGCTTAACTGACTGAGCCACCCAGGTGCCCCAAGGAATGGAATACTCTTGATATTCAGTCTAATGATCAACTGTGTATATTTACTTACATTAGAAATGATAGGTACACTTATCAAATCAAAATGAATAGTTTTGGATATATCCTCTATTTTATCCTTAATTTCCCCTAACAGTTAATTTTTAAATAATTTGACAATATTATTAATGTGATAAACACCAAAAATTGTCCCAAATAAACCATCAAATGATTGTATCTTACTTTTAAAAAGAAATATGTATTGAAGGGTGTTTATAAATTATATATTGTGGTATATGGTCTAAGATTTGAGCAGAATTTTTTTATATAATATTCTGGAAAACATAAAAAATAATGCCACCAAAATACAGATTTTACTAAAAGATTAATTTCTACTGTATTTTAGAAGGTTATGCTGTTTTTACAATGCTTACCTTTTTAACAAAATATAATAAGATTCATTTATTCATCCGCTCAACACATATTTCCTGGGCACAAATTTTATGTTAGTTTCTGTTGTAGATTCAGTGGATGACAAATGATGCGGAGGTGGGTAAAAAACAGCCCTGAAAAGTTGAGATTATGTATGGGGTTCATCAATTAAGAACATGTTGATTTGTAATTTCCTCTGAATTATTAAATGATGCTTTTTATGATTTTAGTCAAGTATTTTGTTTTTATAGTATATATTCTTTAAATAAAATTGGGCAGTTGTATAATATTATGAATATACTGATTTAGTTAATAAGATTAAATGGCACATAGCTTTCCCCAATAATTTTGAACAAATGATAATTTGGAGTTTATTTGCCTATGTACAGTCACTGACTTTCTGTGAAAAGGGTACAATATATTCATATCATACAATATACAGAAAGTATAGTGTCACTGAGTTTCTGTGGAAAGGGTAAAATACATTCATATCTCTTTCTTAGATATATATTTAGATTTAAATCCAGACTTGTTATACTCTATTCTTATACAGGTAAGGCTTTCAGCGAATGCTGTTATTGTGCTTCTGAGATTTTGCTTAGACACTTTAATATTCATTTAATCTACATTTCTAATTTTGTAGGAATTCATGAAACGAAATTCTTATTTCACTATCTTAATTTTCCCGGAGGCAGTTGAGTGTTCAGGTAGTCCTTTGTTCAAATTTAGCCCCTGCTGTTCTGAGACATCAAGAAAAAAGCAAAATCCTCTGCCTCTCTGAGCCTCAATTTTCCTGAGTTGGAAATTAAGATATTCATATTAACGACCTCACAGAATACTCAGGAATAAAAAGGAGACAATGTATTTAGCACGATTCCTGGCCCATTTACTCAGCAATGTTTTTTAGCTACTTTCATTATTATGGTCATTGTGGATGTTAGTGTCTTGCCATGGGAAGAAGTGTTTGTACTCAGTGCCCTGTCTGTTTTAATTTTGAATAATCACTTGAAATTAGGTAAATACAAAAGGGATACAGGGAGTGGCAATAACATCTAGTCACATGGGTAGAACTCTGTCCTCAAATTCATAAGCTGTGAACTGGTCCTGCTTGTGGTGTAGGTTTTTGAGAGTTGAACATTCGTTCCTCTTAGGAATAAATTCTGCATAACAAGAAATGCGATGACAACTGTCAGAATAAATCTTGTGACATTTATAATATGGTATGAGTATTTGAATTTTAAAATATTACGAAATGCCAGGTAACACTTTAGCAAGATGCGAGGAGATTTTAATGTGGTTTCTACAAAGTTTTATATTTCTCTTAAATAAGGTTGCTATTCGCCATGCAAATGTCATAGACCTTAGGATTGGTGGATCTGTTGAGATTGCTGATGTGGAAATTAACCCGGTGAGTATGTTACCTATTTGTGGAACTGGTTTATAAGTGTGGTGACTTGTGTTTTGTGTCCCTAGTCAACCCATTTATGTTTAAAAATATTTTATTATATAATACTTTGGCACATCGAAATTTATATATGTAATATAAGTGATGAAGCAGAATATGAAATGAAGGTTTAATTATTTACCACTGAACGAGGTGGCTGGGTGGCTAGACACAGAATCTGAAGCAGACTCCAGGCTCTGAGCTGCCAGCACAGAGCCTGACGCGGGGCTCGAACTCTCAGACCGCGAGATCATGACCTGAGCTAAAGTTGGATGCTCAACCAGCTGAGCCACCCAGGCGCCCCTGGCTTATTCATTTTTGAGCTTTGTAACAAACATGTGCTGTGTGTAGTCTTTGGTGAGTTACTTTTAACTGACTATTATATTTGCAAAGTTTATCTAAATTGTGTGTAGCTGTATTTTTTTCCTTCTCACTTCTGCTTAGTAGTCCGTTATGTTGTAGTAGACCTGTTGTAATTTGTAGATCCATTCTGCTGTCCATTCAATGAAGTGTTTCTGTTTTCTGGTTACTACAAACATGACAGCTGGGAACATTTATGTACATATCTTACAAGGTACAAATGCCAGTGTTTCTCTAGGAGTGGAGTTGCTGAGTCGCAGAATATGTGCATTTTTGGCTTCACAAGATAGTTTCCATATTTTCTTCTCAAGTTTCCAATACCCCACATCCTTTTTTTCCATAAGTTGTATTGTAAGACTTCATGTTTATCTATCTATTAAGTATAAAATGATATCTCACTGTGGTCTTGATTTCCATTTTCTGAACTATAGTTGTATATATGTATGTATGTATTTTTAATGTTTATTTATTTTTGAGAGAGAGAGTGTGCAGGGATGGAGGAAGGGCAGAAAGAGGGAGACACAGAACTCGATGTGAGCGACAGGCTCCACACCGTCAGTACAGAGCCTCGTGTGGGGCTCGAACTCATGAACTGTGAGATCATGACCTGAGCTGAAGTTGGATGCTTAACCGACTGAGCCATCCAGGCACCCCTAGTTGTATTTATTTTTTAAATCATTGCTCTGTACCCTGCTAAAACTTTGTCCTACAATTGACAGAGTACATACACACACATACTTTTTTTTTTTTTTTTCCTGGCAAGTCTCTCAGGAATTAAGTCTGGTCTCATCTACCCAAAAAATTTAACTCTGATCCTTCAAAGCAGGCTCATATGCCCCTCCATTGTGGAATTTATAACATGTTACAAACATCTTAAACTCTGGGAACATCTTCATCATAGCATTTGTCGTATTATTTTGAGGTCATCTGCACATCTGTTTTTGTCTCCCACTAGTACTGCAGCACCTGACACCATTCTGGTGCTGAATTAAATTGAGCAGATCTTGATGAGGCTGCCAGTGCCTCCATTAGGGCCTCATTTCTATTCTGTACTTTAATGGTATCACCACAATTCTAGTGTCTTGCTTTAAGTTATAATTTTCTTTTATTTAACTAATTTTTTTTTTAATTTTTTTTTTTCAACGTTTATTTATTTTTGGGACAGAGAGAGACAGAGCATGAACGGGGGAGGGGCAGAGAGAGAGGGAGACACAGAATCGGAAACAGGCTCCAGGCTCTGAGCTGTCAGCCCAGAGCCCGACGCGGGGCTCGAACTCACAGACCGCGAGATCGTGACCTGGCTGAAGTCGGACGCTTAACCGACTGCGCCACCCAGGCGCCCCTTAACTAATTTTTTTTAATGTTTGTGTATTTTTGAGAGAGAGAGAGAGAGGGGGGGGGGGCGGGGAGGGAGGGACACACAGAATCTGAAGCAGGCTCCACGCTCTGAGCTGTTAGTGCAGAGCCTTAGGTGGGGGCTTGAACTCAAGGACCGCGAGATGATGACCTGAGCCGAAGTCAGACACTTAACTGACTGAGCCACCCAGGTGCCCCGTTGAGTTATAATTTTCTAACCTTTATTTTATTTGGTGTTGAAGACATGATAAGTCCACATCAATTGGCAAATACTAGGCTGGCTTGTCCAAGACTGTGGTGATTCTTCGAGACTAAACCCTTAGTATCTAGAGTGCTTTTTTCCATTGCTATAGTGTTTCTCCTTGAACAATATTAGAAGTGTATGGAGACTTTTACTATTTAATTTCCACACCCTAAAGGAATTTGTGGCATGCTTTGCATGTTATGGTACAATCGAGTAATTTTTTAAGACTTGATATTAATATATATCAATATTCTTTAATATGTTGAATTTTAAGCATAGCTGCCTAGCTGCCTTTTAAAAATAATATTCTGGCATCACCAGATATTATCAGTAATACATGTATTTATTTTTATTTTTTAAAAGATTTTTAAAGTTTATTTATTTTTGAGAGTGAGTGAGCAGGGGAGGGGCAGAGAGAGAGGGAAAGAGAGAGTCCCAAGCAGGGTACACGCTCTCAGCACAAAGTCCAACGTGGGGCTCAGACTCACAAACCATGAGATCATGTCCTGAGCTGAAATCCAGAGATGGACGTTTAACTGACTAAGCCATCCAGGCACCTTTGTCAGTAATACATTTAATAACTGTATGGCATGGAATATGTATCTTAAAAACAATTATGAAATTTTATCCAAATGAACATATGGACAAGACCAGCATGGCAAAAGAGGAGTGATTTTTGTGCATATACAAAACATCAGACTTTTATGACCCATATTGGATTTTACAGATTTCACCTGTAGAACTAGGTTGACATTATAAGTGAGACAGATAGTGGCCATTTGACCGTAATGCAATATTTTCCTCAACATTTCTCTTTAATGTTATGTATAATTCTTTTACTTAGAAACTGTAAGGCTAAAATGTAGTAATTCTGCCAAAAGAGGAATCCTACAGGATTTTGTGATGTCAGCACATGCTTGGCACATCTGCTGAAGTTAAGATACATTCAATGGCACAAAAACAGACATTCAGATCAATGGAACAGAATAGAGAACCCAGAAATGGACCCACAAACGTATGGCCAACTAATCTTTGACAAAACGGGAAAGAATATACAATGGAATAAAGACAGTCTCTTCAGCAGGTGGTGCTGGGAAAACTGGACAGCGACATGGAGAAGAATGAAGCTAGACCACTCTCTTACACCATACACAAAAATAAACTCAAAATGGATGAAAGACCTAAACATAAGATAGGAAGCCATCAAAATCTTCGAGGAGGAAGCAGGCAAAAACCTCTTTGACCTTGGTTTCAGCAACTTCTTACTCAACACGTCTCTGGAGGCAAGGGAAACAAAAGCAAAAATGAACTATTGGCACCTCATCAAAATGAAAATCTTCTACACAGTGAAGGAAACAATCAGCAAAACTAAAAGGCAACCAATGGAATGGGAGAAGATATTTGCAAATCACATAACAGAAAAAGGGTTAGTATCTAAAATCTATAAAGAACTTATCAAACTCAACACCTAAAAAACAAATAAACCAGTGAAGAAATGGGCAAAAGACATGAGTAGACACTTCTCCACAAAAGACATCCAGATGGCCAACCGACACATGAAAAAATGCTCAACATCACTCATCATCAGGGAAATACAAATCAAAACCACAATGAGATACCACATCCCACCTGTGAGAATGGCTAACATGAACAACTCAGGCAACAGTAGATGTGGTCGAGGATGCGGAGAAAGAGGATCTCTTTTGCACTGCTGGTGGGAATGCAAACTCGTGCAGCAACTCTGGAAAACAGTATGGAGGTTCCTCCAAAAATTAAAAGTAGAACTACGCTACGACCCAGCAATTGCACTACTAGGTATTTATCCAAGGGATACAGGTATGCTGTTTCGAAGGGACACATGAACTCCCATGTTTATAGCAGCACTATCAACGATAGGCAAAGTGTGGAAAGAGCCCAAATGTCCATCGATGGATGAATGGATAAAGAAGAAGTGGTATAGGGGCGCCTGGGTGGCGCAGTCGGTTAAGTGTCCGACTTCAGCCAGGTCACGATCTCGCGGTCCGTGAGTTCGAGCCCCGCGTCGGGCTCTGGGCTGATGGCTCAGAGCCTGGAGGCTGTTTCCGATTCTGTGTCTCCCTCTCTCTCTGCCCCTCCCCCGTTCATGCTCTGTCTCTTTCTGTCCCCAAAATAAATAAACGTTGAAAAAAAAAATTATAAAAAAAAAGAAGAAGTGGTATATATATACAATGGAGTATTACTCATCCATCAAAAAGAATGAAATCTTGCCATTTACAACTACATGGATGGAGCTAGAGGGTATTATGCTAAGCGAAATTAGAGAAAGACAAATATATGACTTCACTCATATGAAGACTTTAAGATACAAAACAGATTAACATAAGGGAAGCAGGGGCGCCTGGATGGCTCAGTCGGTTGGGCATCAACTTCGGCTCAGGTCATGATTCACAGTTCGTGAGTTCGAGCCCCGCATCGGGCTCTGTGCTGACAGCTTGGAGCCTGGAGCCTGTTTTGGATTCTGTCTCTCTCTCTCTGCCCTTCCCCTGCTCGCATTCTGTCTCTCTGTCTCTCTCTAAAATAAATAAAAACATTAAAAAAATTAAAAAACGAAAAACAAAAAATAGCTGCATGTTAAACTCACCAAGTTGTGCACATTAAAAAAACAATACATTCAATAAACATGACTTACATATATTTAAGCTAGGTTTCAGGTACTAGAGATATAAAAATGAATCAGGCCTAAGGTCCACTAGGAGAGACAGATCTGTAAACAAATAACCAGTCTTTATGATGTAATGGTAAGTAAATATAAGGAAGAGAAGTAGTTCTGAGAACAGCATAATAAATTTTGGTTTATCTAACTGGGATTTGAAGGATACATAATATTTTATCAGGCAATTTCAAGTTAGAGAAAAGCCTTCCTAACAGAAGGGACACATTGATAAAGACACAGAGGGTGAAGCATCAGGTATTGGTTGGAAATGACAGGTCATATAGCTTGCTGAAGTATGAAGTCATGGGGTAAGAGTGGAGCTAGGTGAGGCAGGGGAAGGTCAAGATGAGCTTTATGAGCCCTGCTAACAAATTTGGACTTTGTGTGGAAATTGAAGGAGAATCATCACATTTTAAGATAGGAAGTGATATGATCAGATTTACGGTTAGTTTAATTTGTGACTTAGTTGTGGAGGGGAGAATTGGAGAAAGTTCAGGTCAGAAATGAAATGAAAAGTGATGAGTTACTAACTTCATACAATTATGTTAGGGATAAGAGGTGAAGGAGGCAGAATGAACAGGATTTGGTAACTGATTACATATAGGAGGTAGGGGGAAGGAAGGAAAATGTGACCAATTTTTATAGCATACTGTAGTTAATGTCCTTGATAAGAAATAACAGTGTAAAGTTTTTATCAAGGTGTAACTAACATATAACATTATCTTAGTTTTAGGAGTACCACGTAATGATCTGATATTTGTATGTGTTGCAAAATGATCACCATAATAAATCCAGTTAATGTATTTCACCAAGCATAGTTAAATTCTTTTTCTTGTGATGAGAACTTTAAGATTCTTAAAGTATAATTTTTGGTTTACATTATTTTCATAGAATATTACTCTGCTTTCTAATTCTTTCTCTTTTTTAAATTTTAGGGCGTATTTAACTTCAGTGGTACCTATGTTGGCGCTACTCAGATTATTCCATTTATAATAAAAAACAAAGGTATAACACGTGCCAGAGTGGAATTTAATCTACAAGGCTTTGAATGTTTTTCTCTGGACTTCCAACATAAATTAGGTATATTTTTTATACTATATTAATACTCTTTTAAACAGTTTTAAGTTGCTTTAAGGTACGATTTTGAAAAATACTGTAAGTCAAGGGCAATTGTTCTTAAATGTTTTTAATTACTCAATGCATGCTTTTCTTATGGGTTATACTCTATAACTCATCATGGTTTTATTTCTGGAAACATACCAATATTAATATAAGAATATTTTGCTAATGCATAACATATAACTATGCTTATGAGTTGATTTAATATAGTTAGTTAAGACTGTTATGTCTAAGTATATATTATAAATGAAAAAGAAATTATTAATTGCTAATTTTAATTGCCCAAGAATTTCAGGTAAATGTCTGTGGAGAGCTGTTTACTCATGTATTAAGTATCTTTATGTCACATTAAGTTTAAAAGATAGGCACTTCTTTTTTTTTTTTAAGTTTTTAATGTATTTATTTGGGAAGAGAGAGGACAAGCAGGGGAGGGGCAGAGAGAGAGGGAGAGAAAATCCTAAACAGGCTCCAAGCTGTCAGCGCAGAGCCCAATGCGGGGTTTGATCTCACAAACTGTGAGATCATGACCTGAACTGCAGTCTAGAGTTGGACACTAACTGACTGAGCCACCCATGTGCTCCAAAAGATAGGTGCTTCTATAAAGACATTTCATTTGTTTACTCCAGCGGTTGGTACAGTAAGGCCTGTGGCTAAATCTGGCCTGAAATGTGTTTTTATACATAAAGTTTTATTGGAGTACAGACCCACTCATTTGCTTGCATATTATTTATGACTCCTTGCATATTATAATGGCAGAGTTGAACAGTTGTGATAGAAACCATATGGCTTGAAAAGCCTATAGTATTTAGTATCTGGACCCTTACAGAAAAATCTTGCCAACCATTGGTTTGGTCATTTCTTCTTCCATAAATATTTGTTGAATACCAATTATAGGCTAGATACTAGACTTTGAGTCTTTAAAGAAAAGAAATTTTCTATGTTCTTAAGAAGTGAACAGTAAGTTTATCAGTCAGGGTCTCAGTAGTCAACACATCACTCATTCAAAGGGTTTAACTGAAGAGAATTTAAGGAAGGAATTTATCTATGGAGGTGGGAGTTGGGTTAAAAGAAATCAATAAGGGGGGACACCCGTGTGGCTCAGGTCATGATCTCACGGTACATGGGTTTGAGCCCGCGTCAGGCTCTTTGCTGACATCTCGGATTCTGCACCCTGCTTTGGGTTCTTTCCCTCTCTCTCTCTGCTCCTCCCCCGCTTGTGCAATCTCTCACTCTCCCAAAAATAAATAAACTTAAAAAATCAACAAGGGATGGAAGCTACTACTACCTCCACACCTGAAGGAGTAAGAGGAGGCAAGATATTACTGGAGCTTCATGATCAGTGAAACTATGAAAGAGGGACCAACTGATAAGAGCTTTAGCTGTAATGGAGTGCAGTGATTGCCAGAACGGTGGCCAACGCAGTAAAGACATGAGAGCATAAATACCCCCTACCTTCTGACATCCCCCTGCTATGTCTCCCTGTGGTTGAACCGAATCAGAGGCAGAAGAACAACGGGGTCTAGCTGAATCGACCTATAGAATTCAGGACAGAGCAGTACAGAGCAAGATGGCTATTGAATCTAAGTGATAAATGAAGACCACCTGTAACAGGACAGCTGGACAGAAAATCAGGTTATTACCATATAGCATGGCAGATGCTATAAGACAAGGCAGTACATGATGCTAAGGGAGCATATGTCAGGAAAACTCATTGAGAATCAGTAGTAAGGAAAGATTTCTTGGAGAAGCTGATGCCTAATCTGAGTCTTGAAGAATGAGGAGGAGATACATAAGGAAAGGAGATATGTGAACGAGTGTAAGCAAAGGCCTAGAAATGAGTTAATATGGCAGGTAGTTCAGGATGTGTACAGCATGGAGGAACTGGACTGCACAGGCAAGTGAGACCCAGGTTACTAAGGATCTTTTCTGGACTTTTATCCTCGAGGTTAGGCAGCACCATTAAAGGATATATTATCCAGGCAGTGGTGTGATTTAGGCTCACATTTTGCTAATTTTTCTTTTGAAGCCAAGTTGAGAATGGGCTGGGGGAACATGTGGGAATGAGAAGGGCAAGACCAGAGGGAGATTAGTGAGGGATTGTGGCCCTACATGTGAGAACTGATGAAAGCCTGAACACAGGCAGTGGTGCTGGAGATGGGAAGGAAGGGAGTGCCACGGTACTGAGATATTACAAGTACTCTGACTTGGTTACCATGTGGACACAGGTATTAGGGAAGAGGAGCAAGGCTCCAGTGTTTCCCGGCTTTTGGTTGTAAGAGGTAGGTGACTGGAAGTACACTTCATATCTGATGTAATATAGAAGGAGGATCAGGTTTAGGTGAGCATGCTGTGTGAGGACACTGTGCCCTAGCTCAGGAATGATTACAGTAGGCAGTTGGAAATACGTATGAAGTCTATATTTTTTTTTCAGTCTCAATATTGTGACTTCAGTTGCTTAACACTTTACTCTTGCCCTCTGCCTCATATACTCTCATGCACCTTGTTCAATGGATCACAGACCCTTCGCTCTTCTGTAAAGCTAGCCTGCAGAGGGCATTTGTTTCTACACTTTGGCCTTAGCCATGGGTCAAGCCTCCCTTCTAGGCCACTGCTTTATCTTTTCCAATTTTCCCTTGCCTCCAAGCTTTTCTCCTCATACCTTTTTCAGAGAGTGGTCTCCTTAAAGCAAGGATCTTATCACATCTGTCCTCTGCTCACAGAGTTTTGCTGGGGGGCACCTGGGTGGCTCAGTTGGCTAAGCATCTGACTCTTGATTTCTGCTCAGGTCATAGTCTCACAGTTTGTGAGATTGAGCCCCGCGTCAGGGTATCACAGCACGGAAACTTCTTGAGATTCATTCTCTCTCTCTCTCTCTCTCTCTCTGCCCCTCCTCTGCTGGCGTGCATGTTTTCTCTCTCAAAATAAGTAAATGGACATTAAAAAAAAAAAAGTTTTGCTGACTTCCTGTTACCAATAGCAGTGATTCTTAGCAGCAGGCTGCTGACACAGTCTAGGAGTACTTCCCTTGATCTTAATAATTATTAACAATTTACAATAAAGTTTATACTTAAAGTGTTCTGAAAAATGTATGCTGTTATTATTAAGTATTTGACCACATAACTACCCTTCTGCAACAAATTAGACTTGGTTTTTCTCATGGTCATTTCACAATTATTGGATAGAGGACTTAAGGGAGAGGAAGTGTTGAGAGCCATTTAGGTAGGAGTGCACCTTGTCTTTCCAGTCATCTTTCCCCTTGTAGGTTCCAGCCTCTCTCTCTCTCTCTCTTTCTGCTGTAGCCAGACTGTGTTCCACATTTCCTTCCAGTGGCCCTGGGTTCCCTTCTCCTAGGATGCTTCTTCTTCTGTTCCTGGTGCCTGTGATCCCACCACTTTTATAAATTAGCTTCAGCCTTACAAGTCCCTAGGAGTCATTAACCCCATCCCCATCCCTGTCCAGTTGGTTGAAATTATTTTTTTAATCTTTACTCACTTAGGACATTGTGTAAGTCTCATTATAGTACTAACAATTTCTGTCTTGTATCAAAAAGAGCTGTGTACCTGTTTGACTCCCCTACCACACTGTGAGTTCTTTGAGGTCAAGGACTATGTTTGTAAGTTTTCTTTTCTACTAGACTTACCCAATATGGTGCTGTGTACATTATAGGCACTTAAGAGATACTTTTTGAAGCTGTCTTGCATTATTGCATTTCATAAACTATATGTTAATAAATATTACAATGATATTTATGAAAATTTATTTTTATTGTATATATTCCTAATGTATTTATGAATATTTATTCCTCTGTTTTTATTATATTTTCTGTCTTCTAGATATATACTCATTCTAGGTGGGTACTCTTTCCTGTATAATATGTATATCTTTTCCCACATTACAAACAGTGCTGGTGTTAATACACACTTCATGGGCTTTTCAGTCATCTAATGGTTTTTACGTTATACATCAAAGTGAGTGAAATTGAATAAGTTGAAGGAGAGTGCAGTCAGTGAGTTATTGAAGTTCTTTTCCTGACAGGTGATTGAAATAATTACCATTCCTTGGGTTAATCAGAAAACTCCAGGGAGAAAAAAGGATTTTTAGAATTGTTTAGTGAAGACAGAGGTTCTTTTTTTTTTTTTTTTTTTTTTTTTTTTTCAACGTTTATTTATTTTTGGGACAGAGAGAGACAGAGCATGAACGGGGGAGGGGCAGAGAGAGAGGGAGACACAGAATCGGAAACAGGCTCCAGGCTCTGAGCCATCAGCCCAGAGCCCGACGCGGGGCTCGAACTCACAGACCGCGAGATCGTGACCTGGCTGAAGTCGGACGCTTAACCGACTGCGCCACCCAGGCGCCCCGAAGACAGAGGTTCTACTGTAACAAACATTTGATCGTTCAGGAACTTCTTTTAGAAATTTATTTAAGTGGTTTTAATTATTGACCCTGAAGTTTGCATTATTATTTGACAGTTGTTTCTTTATCTTCACCTAATGCTTTCGTATCTAGAGTGATTCCATTTTGTCAAAGAGTGACCTTGTATAAAATTCTGCTTTTCTTCTTTGTGGACCCTTGGAGCCATCAGGAGGAGGTCTGGGTCTTCACTGCTCTGTCTTTGCTGGAGAATGAGACCCTCACTTTCTTGGATCTACGATTCAGTCCATTACCTGACTTTGATCTTCATTCCTTTCTACATTCATCTGAATATGACTGTGATACGCTGCTTCGACTTTGGAGGTTTTTAAAACTGGGTTTACCGTCCATTTGCTGATTAAATATGTTTGTTCCATTTTTGAATGTCAGTTTGGCTGATTAGAACCATGGTATTAGGAGCAATTTTTTAACCAACAGCAAGTTTATGAAGCCCTGCACAGATACTTTAGCAACCGCTTTTTGATCGTTATAGACATGCCTATGAGGTTTCTCAAAGTTTCATTTTCCACATTTAACAGTGGTATTATAGATATGTATCTGACTTAAAAAAAAATGTTCTTTTTTATGTCTTTTAGGGCATTTCACAGACCCTGCATTTCCTGACATATATTCTCTGGAGGTAGAGGAAGGGACATCTCTGGAATGTGGCATAGCATTTTCTCCCAAAGAAGTATGTTCAGCTTTCTATTACTCATTTTACTGGGGAGTAGTGGAATTAGATAATCCTAACTCAGAAGCTCTCAAAGGTCATCTAAGCTCTTTTTGTGGTGGGTCTTTTTCTTACTTGTAAACATGCCTTGGTATACCTTTTGATTCGGTAAAATGATTACTAGAGCTGTCTGGCTCATGCTTCCAGAGTCTCATGAGGTACAGAAAACACATAAAAGGAACCTAGGGTCTCAGTTACGTTCTTTACAAAGTTCAGTATATGGCATGTTATGAAGGAAAGTTGAGGCTAACCCCAAAATCACTTATATTTGAGCTAGCATGTGCTTTGTACTTATATTTAAATGTACTTACATTTAAATGTTTAATGCTTTTAGAATCACTACTTAAAATTACCAAAGATGTGCTGTGAGGATTTAAGAGGGGTTCCTATGATTCTGGTTCTTTTTATAGTATCCCTTGATGTTTAGTAATTTCAAAACAACAAACAAAATCAAAGAAAACACCTTTCCTGGAATATGCCCAGGAACAAGGGGTACCACTGGCAAAATTTCAGGAGCCATTTCTCATATATTTTTACTTCAGAAGTTTTGCAACAAAAGTGCCAGGAGAGAGCTTCTTGCTACTCTCAATGTGAGAAGTCATGTTGATGGGGTTCTTGAGCACATGGCTAAGAATTGTTAAGACATCTTTGGTACAAAAAGGTGATTTTATTAAAGCACGGGGACAGGAACCGTGGGCAGAAAGAGCTGCACTGGGGTTGTGAGGAGTGACCGATGATAGACTTCTAAATTAGTATGGGTTAGGGATAGTATAAGTTTCTAGGGAATTTGAAAGCAAGGCTTTCAGGACCTTGAGGGGCTAGCTACTGTTACGATAAGGTTACTTTTAGTCTTTAATAAAACAAAAACATTAAGGAAGTCAGGCAGCCATGAGTTGCTTGAGGAAGGTCATGCTCTACATGTTTCAGGTGTCTGTCAGTGAGCTGCATGCTATAAGGAGATATAATTTAAGCTAAGTTTCTCTTGCGTTTGTTTCCCTCACCAATGTTGCTGTATCCTCCTAAACAAGAATCAGACTTCTCTATGGCAGTTAGAGTATAAGACTCTTATGTCAAAACACTTTTTATTCCAGCATGACTAGCATGATGCCTTGTACCCAACAGGTATAAAATAGAAAGAACTAAGCAAAAATAATAACACAGTTAGAAAGTGTGTTGAATGCAAAGTACTATCTTTAATGATCCATTTTTTAAAAAAATGTTTATTTCTGAGAGAAAGAGAGCAAGTGGGGGAGGTGCAGAGAGAGGGGATGAGGATCTGAAGCAGGCTCTGTGCTGACAGCAGAGAGCCCTATGCAGGGCTCGAACTCACAGACTGTGAGGTCATGACCTGAGCCTAAGTCAGACGCTCAGCTGACTGAGCCACCCAGGTTAGGTGCGCCTAATGATCCATTCTTAGTAATGTCACTGAAGTACGGTTTCCTGAGATTGAAGTCATATTTTAAGAACAATGATGGCTGTCATGTAGCTTTCAGGAGGAAAAAGAAAAGAAAATGTGAAGACATGGTTAGATTTAAGAAAATGCTAGAGATTATTTTGCTTTTTTTTTAATGTTTATTTATTTTTGAGAGGAAAACAGAGCACAAGTGGGGGAGGGGCAGAGAGAGAGGGAGACAGAGAATCTGAAGCAGGCTCCAGCCTCCCACTTGTCAGCACAGAGCCTGAAGCGGGGCTGGAACTCATGAATCCTGAGTTCATGATCTGAGCCGAAGTCGGACCCTTAACTGACTGAGCCACCCAGGAGCCCCTAATTTTGCTTTTTAAGTAAAGTACATTAGTTGGGATATTTTTTGTAGGTTTGTGCACATGTGATTCACATGGAATGATATTGTCTACAGAGTTCACTCTTGTGTCTTTTCTAGTTTTAGGCAAGCGTAGTGAATGAGGTAGCAAAAGCTACTTTTCTGACATTAGAGAAAATGAAATTTTTCATCTTAAGCACAACGTTAAGTATACTCATATGCATACTATACTATATTTGATTTCCATAGGTTTGGTAAAGTAATTATTCATCTACATTAATGAACATTGATATTTAGATAGTTTTACTTTTTTGGAAGAAAATTTTTTTTATTTTTTAAAATTGAAGTATAATTAACATACAGTTTTATATTAATTTCAGGTGTACGGTATAATGATTTGATAATTCTATACATTACTCAGTGCTCATCACGATAAGTGTACTCTTAATCCCCATCACCTATCCCCCCACCCACCTACACTCTGGCAACTGCCAGTTCTCTAGATAGCTACTTTAAAAAAAGGTTTTTGTTGTTGTTTATTTTTGAGAGAGATAGAGTGCAAGCAGAGGAGGGGCAGAGAGAGATGGAGACACAGAATCCGAAGCAGGCTGTAGCTTCCGAGCTGTTAGCACAGAGCTTGACACAGGGCTTGAACCCATGAACCATGAGATCATGACCTGAGCCAAAGTTGGATGCTTAACTGACTGAGCCATCAAGGTGCCTCTCTAGATAGGTACTTTTTAGCAAGGTTATCAAGAGGAGAGAGACCATCTTTTCTTTATTTGAAAATTATCTTGCAAATACTTTTCTTTGGCCTACTTTAGGCTATTAGAAAATAACAAAGTATAAATATTATTTATATTTTTATCTTTTCAGCAGAGGACTTTGAAGTTCATGAAATATTGTCAAGGTATTTCTAATTTGTCTGTCTAAGACAAAAAGCATAATTAACAAGTGATTTGAAGAGATTCAGAAGATGTTTATCTTTCTCATTTTTAGAGTATTCTAATATCCACTCAACTCTCATATACACTAACCATTTGCAAGTTTTGCCAGCATCAACTTATATTTTAATCTGGTGTGTCAATGATATTCTCTTCCTGCTTATTAAAGTTTATTGTCAAAGTTAAATGGGAAGTTTAGAAGAGTGGAGAGAAAAAATAAACAATAAATAGATCCTATTACTTCACAATGACCTCTGATTATATTTAGAGCTCTGTTTTTCTTCCTTTTCCTCTATCTATATTTTTGTATTTCTACATCTATAATTAGAATGAAATAATACAGCTCAATACTTTTTGAGCTGTTTGTTATATTTTTAAAGTTTATTTTTTAAGAGAGAGAGGGCGAGCATGTATAAGTAGGGGAGGGGCAGAGAAAAGGAGAGAGAATCCCAAGCAGGCTCTGTGCCATCAGTGCAGAGGCTGATGTGGGCTTGAACTCACCAACTGTGAGAATGTGACCTGAGCTGAGATCAGGAGTTGGGTGCTTAACTGACTTCACCACACAGCCACCCCTCTTTATGAACTATTTATAATCTGCATTTTTTACTCAGTGTATCAATTAAAATGTTATGGATAGCTTTTTGTGTCATTAAGTGTTCTAAATACAATTTCGGTTTTTAGGGATGATCTATCCTATTATTTAACGGCTATATCATGTTATAGTCACTTAACTAATCCTTCTTACTCTACCCTTAAGATTTTTTCCGTTGTTTGGCTTTATGAATGATACTGTAGAAAACATCCTTGTAGATAAATGTTTGCTTTCACATTATTTATTTTGATTATATCTTTCCAGAAGGAGAATAGGTGGGTCAAACCCTGTGTACGTATTTTAGGCTGTTGATATGTATTGCCAAGTTGATCTCCAAAAAAGGTTATACCAAGTTATATTAAACCGTAGTAACAGTGTAAATGTTGCTCTTTGTCTTTATTTGCCCAACTAGGTTGCATCAATTATATATGCATGTACATATAATATTTTACCAATCTGATAGGTGAAAGATAATTTTAAATGGCATTTCTTGGATTCTTCGCATATAACACACCCCCCTAACACAGTAGTGATTTATTTGCTAACAGTTTGGCCTGGTTGATACTGTTAAAATTGTTTTAGCTCTCTGGTGGGATAAGTGGCCTCTATTCTTTTCTTTTTAAAATATTATTAGCTATTTTTCACTTTTATTTTTCCTGATAAACTTTGGAATCATTTTCTCAAGTTTATAGCTACAAGTTGTACAGGAATTTTGATATGTGTTGCGTTAAATTAATAAAAAAATTACAGGGACGTCTGGGTGGCTCAGTCAGTTAAGCATCCAACTCTTGATTTCGGTTCAGGTCATGATCTCATGGTTCCTGAGATGGAGCCCTGCACTGGGCTTTGCGCTGACAGTGTGGAGTTTGCTGGGGATTCTCTCTCCCCCTCTCTCTCTGTCCCTTCCCCGCTTGTGTGTGCACACAGGCACGTGTGCACTCTCAAAATAAATAAACTTAAAAAAAATTACAAGGAAGTGATGTCTGTATAAAATTGAGCTTCCTATTCAGAAATAAGATAAGCCTTTTTATGAAAGTGTTTTATGCTACTCAGCAAAATTTTGAAATATTTTGAAGTAATTTTTCAATGCTGTTTCGTGCACTGTAAATGGTTTTATGTATTTTGTGTTCTTAAATTTGAAAATAATGTTCGTGAGTTATAAAACTGTCTATTTTTAAACTTCAAGTATTTTTAATTATTTTTTCAATTTATTTTACACTTCTTAGGAATACTGTAATAGATTGCAAAATTATTGTCTTTTCCAATTAAATAATTATAATTTTTACCTATTTTTCTTCCATTACATTGTTTAGAATTTCGAGAACAAGGTGACATTATTTTCTTGGCTTATCTTATTCCTAGTTTTCTGTGAAGCAACATAATGTTTTAAGCCCGTGTTGGGAAATATCTTTCTAATACTAATTTAAAATAAATTTTAATCCAACATAGATGTAGATTTTTTTTTATCTAGTCAAATATCTTTATGCCATCAACCATATTATTATTCAAAGGAGGAAAATGGTTTGATATGTAATTCAACAATTACATTTGTAGCATTAGTATATTTTTTTGCACCCATCAGACAATCAGTAAGTACCTATTCAATAAGTAAATTAAAATGCAGTGCATAAACCTGCACATTCATTTCTGAGAGCTTATTCTCTTTTTTCTTTTGGATAGTTACAATTGACATTAATGAGGAAAGGGGATGTGCATTTTAATTATTGGCACATATATCCACATTGCCACAGTAAATGTGTATCAGTTTATATTTCCATCAATAATCATCATTCAACAAATATTTATTGCACACCTACTAGCTACCTGGCCTTATTCTTGACCTTGGAGTTATAGTAGAAAACTTTCATCCTAATGTAGCACCATGCTGTCTTTTCTTCACATCTTCTTCTTTATACTGGGTATTATCATTTGCTAATGTAAAACACACATGTGACAGAAATCCAGTGTATCTATTTTTTTTTTTTTGTCATTTGTGCTTTTTGATGTCATATCTAAGAAGCTATTACCTAACCTAAGTCATAAAGGTTTTTATGTTTGCTTCTGGGAGTTTTATTGTGTTAGCTCTTATGTTTAGGTCTATGATTCTTTTTTTTTTTTTTTTTTTTTTTTGAGGGAGAGTGAGAGGGAGGCAGGGGCAGAAGGAGTGGGAGAGAGGGAATCTTAAGCAGACTCTACACCCAGTGCAGAGCCTGACATGGGCTTGATCTCACAACTTACCATGAGATCATTACCTGATCTGAAATCAGGAATTGGGTGATTAACCGACTGAGTCACCCAGGCATCCGTATGATCCATTTTGAATTATTTTTGTGTATGATGTAAGATAAAAGTCTAGTTTCATTCTTTTGCATGCAATGTCCATTTGTTCCAGGAGAATTTATTTAAAATATTATTTTACCCCATTAAATTGCATTGGAACCCTTGTCTAAAATAAAAAATGGGGCGCCTGGGTGGCTCAGTCAGGTAAGCGTCCAAATTCAGCTCAGGTCATGATCTCACAGTTCGTGGGTTCGAGCCCTGTGTCTGATTCTGTGCTGAAGGCTCAGAGCCTGGAGTCTGCTTTGAATTTTGTGTTAACTCTCTCTCTGTCCCTCTTTTGCTCATGCTCTCTCTCTCTGTCTCAAAAATAAGTAAACATTAAAAAAATCTTTTTAAAGTGAGACATCGGATTTCAAAAAAATAAAATCAGTTAAACATAAATATAAGTGTTTATCTGTGGAGTTTCAATTCTGTTCCACTGATCTAGATGTCTTATTCCAACAACACAATGTCTTGATTAGCATAGTAATTTTGTAGCAATTTTTGAAATTGGAAAATGTGAGCCATTCAACAACATTTTTGGCAAATTTGTGTCCTATGAAGTTCCATACAAATTTTAGAATTACCTTTCCAATTACTACAAAAAAGTCCAGCTTGGATTTTGATAAGGATTGTGAAAAATCTATAAATCACTTTGGGGAGTTTGCCATTTTAACAATATTAAGTCATCTAATCGATGAACATGGGATCTCTTTGCATTTATTTAGGTCTTTAATTTCTTTCAACATTGTTTTGTGGTTTTCAGTATATACATTTCCCACTTCTTTATTAATTTCATTTTTAATATTTTAATGCTATCGTAAATGAGATTTTTAAAAATTTTATTTGCAAATTGTTCATGATAAGTGTATAAACAATTGATTTTAAATGTTGACCTAGTATTTTGTAAATGGTTTGTTAGTAGATTCCTTAGAATCTTAGAATTTTGGGTCCACCAGAATATGATTTCTGTAAATAAAGAAAATTTTACTTCTTCCTTTCCATTCTGGATTCCTTTTACTTTTTTCCTCCCTGATTTCTAGAACCTCCAGTATAATGTGGTTTAGAAGTGGTGAGAACAAACCACTTCTCACCTTTAAATATGATGTTAGCATTTTTTGGGGGTAGATTTTTTTTATCAGGTTGAGGAAGGTACCTTCTATTCCTAGTTGAGAATTTTGATCATGAAAGAAAGTTGGATTTTGTCAAAAAATTTGGCATCTATTTTGATGATCTCGATTTTACCCTCTATTAATATGGTGCATTATATTGATTGATTTCTGTATGTTAAACCAACCTTACATTCCAGGGATAAATCTCACTTGATCATTTTACTTGGAGTATAATCCTTTTTATATATTGCTGCATTCAGTTTCCTAAATATTTTCTTGAGGGGTTTTGCATCTGTGTTCACAAGGAATATTGGTCTGTAGTTTCCTTCCTTCAGGTGTCTTTGGTTTTGGTATCAGTAATATTGGCTTCATAGAATGAGTTGAGAAGTGTTCTCTTCTAATTTTGAAAGAATTTGTGAAGGATTGGATTGTAAATCTTCATAATATAGTGGTACATTTCTCCATTGAAGTCCTCTGGTCCTGGGCTTTCCTTTGTCATATCTATTTTAAATTACTAATTCATGTATTTGCTTGTTATATACCTATTTAAATTTTTCATTTCTTTTTGAAATTACGGTAACAATCCTTTAATTGATAATTATATAGTACTTAGAGTTTATAAAGTTCTGTCATATCTAATATCACTTTATTTCCACATGAGTCCAATAATACAAGCATTGAGACCTTAGATTTTCCTCCCCCCCTTCTCCAGTCATACAAGCTGATGCACAGCCAGGCTAAGTGACGTGTTAAAGCTCCCTGCTTTTGAGCTATAGAGTTTGAATAATACAGTGTTATATCCTCAGCCTCCTGACCACTGGACCTTCATGATACCATGTTAGGAATCCAAACATGGTGAAGAATAATACATCTTCCTTTAGCCAATGGACACAAAAGTTTTGTATTTAATCTTTAGGTTTTATTAACTTTTTTCCTAGTCATTAGCACTCAAAATCTTCAATTTTATAAAGTTACACTCATCAAAATGTCAATTACTATTTTTATGTGATCTCTTTTCTGTTCCATTTTCTATATTTGTAGGAATAAATTTGCAGTCACAATTAGTTTCTTCTGGGATTAAATTTATTTGGGGGATAATTTCTAGATACTTAACTAATTATGTCTACAAGGGTATCTATAGACGCAAATAAAATAAAAACCCACAATACAATGGAAAAAAAGAAAAGAAATTGATATTTGTCAGGATTTTGTAAAGTTTGGGGAAACATTATTGTGAAATAAATATGCATCTGTATAAGACACCTCAAAAAATTAAAGTCTTGTCACTGGAGGTGGCTTGATTTTATCATTTGATTTAAAATATCCATCATCCCAGTTCTTAAGCATGAATAGCATTTCTGTATGAGATCAAATCATGAGCAGACTTTAAAAAAGTAATTTTGCATATATTCCTCTTAATGAAAATTTGTAGCATCCAGAACAAAAGGAGAGTTTCTCTTGTTGCTAATTCTTCAATTCTTCATTAGTGTTGACTTTTAGATTTCATTTCCAGACTTCATATGAGTTTCCTCTGACTTAGGTCCCACTTTGGATGGAGCCTCTTGCATGCTCATCTAATTTCCTGTTGTTCATTCTGAAATGACCTGTTATTCCTTTAGTATTTATGTTTTCTCACTTGGGAACTTTGTGATTTGCTCTAATCAGTTCTCTGACTTCCCTTCAGAAAACTAAGACCAGTAAGTTTCCCCTACTTCTTCTGCCCCCTGTTATCTATATCTTAACAGTTTTCTCTTATACTTCTTCCAGGCAAGTTTCCCTGTTTTTTTTTTTGTTTGTTTTAATTGAGATATAATTGGCATATAACATGTATTAATTTTAGGCGTACAACATAATGATTTGATATGTGTATATGTTGAGAAGTGGTCACCACAGTAAGTTTGGTTAACACCTATCACCTCATATAGTTACAGGTTTTTTCCTTGTGATGAGAATTTTTAAGATCTATCTTAGCAACTTTGAAGTGTAACAATACAGCATTGTTAATAATAGTCCGCATGCTATACATTATATCCCCAGGGCTTATATTGTATGTAACTGGAAGTTTGTATTTTTTGACCACCTTCAGCCACTTAATGGGTGAAAGTGGTCAAATTTTCTGTTTCTTCTAGAGAAGTTTTATCTAAGTTATCTAATTTGTTGGTATACAGTTATTTGTGATGTTCTCTTACTATTTTTATTTTTGTGGGATAAGTAATAATGTTCCTTCTTTTATTTCTGACTTTATTTTAGAATTGAGTCATCTCTCTTTTCATCTTGGTCAGCCTATCTAAAGGTTTTGTCAGTTTGGTTAATATTTTCAAGATTCAATATTTGGTGTAGTTGATTTTCTCTACTGTGTTTGATTCTTTCATATATTTCCACTTCATCCTTTATTATTTACTTCCTTCTGTTTACTTTGGTTTCAATTTGCTTTGTTTTTGCTTTTTCCTTTTTTTTTTTTTATGATGGAAGGTTAGGGTATTGATTTGAGATCTTTCTTATTTTTTTATGAAGGTTTTATAGCTCTACATTTCCCTCTAAGCATTGTTTTACCTGTATTAAAGTTTTGATTTGTTGCATTTTCATTTCTGCTCATCAGAGTGTTTTGCAGTTTCTTTTGTAAGTTTTCTCCTTCACCCATTGGTTATTTAGGATGTGTTGTTTAATTTTCACGTATTTGTGAATTTACCAGATTTCCTTGTGTTATTGATTTCTAATATAATCCCATTGTGACTTGGGACTATATATTATTTAAATAAGTTTAAATTCATTGAGGCTTGTTTTATTACAATCTATATAGATTATTTTCCTATGTTGAGGTAAACCTAAAACCACTAAGAGAGTTGAAAATGATTGTGTCTGGATTTGTATATGTGTTTAGTGTGTGTATGTGTGCAAGTATATGATGGTGGAGAGAATGGAATGGTAATTTTCAATATAAACTTTGTGGGATTATTTTTATTTTTTTCAAATCTATACTCTTGTAATTGTGATAAAGATAGTAACTCACAATAAAAACTAAATAATCCTTTTTGTGACAACTTAATATTTTAAAGCATCATGTCTTTCTCCTACCCAATGCCTGCATCTTGTATGTACACAGAAATATGCAAACACACAGACACACACACACACACACCCCTACACACAGATATTCTTCAATAAGAAACTAAGGAAAAGAAGAGAAAGAAACTATTTTGTGCAGTAATCTGTACACTTTTAAGTATGTTAAGATAAATTTATGTATTTTCTGAGTAAGTCTATATCATGATTTTATATTTTTATTAGTGGAAATACATACAGTGTTGTTAATATCATCATTCATCCACAAAAGCATTTTAAGTTAAGGGTCACTAAAAATTAGAGAAAGATATAATCCAATTTAAGTTTGTTACATGACGTTTTGGGATGATGCATATGCAATTTGGTATTTTCATTTATTGAGTTCAGTTTGCTATTTAACACTGCCAACAATTAAAAACTTACTAATCTATTTTTTTTTTTAATAACATTTGTTTTTGAGAGAGAGAGAGCAAGAGAGAGAGAGCGAGACAGTGTGAGCAGGGGAGGGGCAAAGAAAGAGGGAGACACAGAATCTGAAGCAGACTCCAGGCTCTGAGCTATTAGCACAGAGCCCAACATGGGGCTTGAACCCATGGACTGTGAGATCATGACCTGAGCCAAAGTCAGATGCTTAACCCACTGAGCCACCCAGGCACCCCCTTATTAATCTGTTTCTAATGTTTAGATTGTGGCTCTTCTAGGATTCCAAAAATTTATTGTAAAACTAAAATAAATTATATGTACTTAGTTCTTTAGTGTGCCACACATTCCTTAAGATTTTGAATTGTTCTGCCTTTACTGGGTATTTTAAAGGGGGATTTACTTAGTGTATTGTAATGAAATTCAGTGTACCACTGAGAAGAACATAAAAAAACTCTGCAGAGTCGGTATACCCTATGAGATTTTGTTCCATAAATTTGTGCCAGTGAGGCACATTGATTATCTGGTTTCTAATCATTTCAGATATTCTCCACTATAGCTAGCTGTAAGTTATCTTTGTGTCTGCATGTGTGTGCGTGTGTGCGTGTGTGTGTGCGTGTGCAGATGTAAATAGTCAATGGATGCTCTGTTGGTTGACCTGTGTAGCAGGCAAATGTAAAACCAGCAATCAGGGGCTTGATTTCATTCTAGTTGTATCTGTTCTGTGCCTATACCGCACCAGATTTTGGTACAGTTAACAGTGCTGGGGGGCAATTATAGGTGCATTTGGCATCTTTGACTGGAATGGCTTATTTAGACTGTCATTCAAGACCCTTCTTTCGTTGCGGTCCAGTCATGTGTCTTCTGGGCCAATGTGTAGAGTTGTGTTCCCTTATGTGGTAGTCACTAGCCATTTAATTAAATGGATATTTAAATTAAATTTTAATTAATGTTAGATCAAATTAAAAATTTATTAACTCAGCCAAAATAACCACATTTCAAGTTCTCAGGATCCGCACATGGCTATTGGACAGTGTAGAACTTTTCCATCTTCTCAGAAGGTTGTATGTGATAGCACTGGTGTAGATATTTCCTGGTTTTTACTCTTACGTTTCCTGACGTGATAGCCCAGGTTCTCGTCTCTGGAACAGGCTAATCTATGGTGGCTTGGTTGCTCTGAAGCTCTCATTTGTCCTGCTCTATATTTGCCCTAAAACTCTTGAAAATGAGGGAGAATTGTTCAGTTTTTTCACTGTTTTCTTCTTTCCACCAACCTTTGCCTTTTGAGAATATGCCACCTTTGGGTAAACTTTCGTAGTGGTTATTCTAGATTTACAATCATTGTTACAGGAAGCTAGGATGATCTTTTCAGGATTAAAAGAGAGGACATTTGAGGAAGATGGTGGTGTAGGAGAATGCTGGGCTCACCACGTCTAGCTGATTGCTTAGATTCCATCCACATCTGCCTAAATAACCCAGAAAACTGCCAGAAGACTAGCAGAACGGACTCTCCGGAGCCAAGGATAGACAAGAGGCCCACGGAAGAGGGTAGGAAGGGCAGAGAGGCGGTGTGTGCTAAACAGACTGACGGGAGGGAGCCAGGGCGGTGGAGGGACAGCCTGCCCAGCAAGGCAGAGCCCCCAAGTCTGGCTTGCAAAAGCAGAGGGTCTGGACTGCATGAGTTCTGGCACCCAGCGGGACTTAACATCTGGAGTGTTAAAAGTCAACAACTCTGCTCTCGGGGAGCGGGGAGGGTGACAGAACATTGGGAGGGAGAGTTGTTGAGCCTGGGAAGACAGAGCTCAGCTTGGCAGGGGAACAAAGGTGCTGTAAAGCACCATCTCCCTCTCCCATCTTCCAGCCATAATCCCAAAGGGAACCAGTTCCCATCACCGAACTTGCTTGCACCATGCAAACACCCAACACTGTTTCTGTGGATCCATCCCTCTGATGGGTCTACCTCCTTCCTGGTGCTGCAGGGCCCCTCCCACAGGGGACCACCTATGGCAAAGCGAGCTAAGCCTGCCCCTCCCGCCCCTGTGCACCTTGCGGATCCACCCCGGCTAATAGGACAGTTCCAATTGAAGCAGCACCACAAGCCTGGCAGTGTGCAAGGAGCCCAGACAAGGGCCACACCACTCCACAGTGAGTCCTGCTCCTGAGAGAGGGAAGATAAGGTACATACCAGTCTGACTGTGGCCCTATCGGTGGGCTAGAGACAGACATCAGGTCTGACTGCAGCCCCACCCACCAACACAAGTTACTCCATACAGCACAGGGGAAGTGCCCTGCAGTTGGGAGCCACCCAAGGGACTACCCAAAATGACAAAATGGAGGAATTCTCCTCAAAAGAAACTCCAGGAAGTAGCGACAGCTAATGAATTGATCAAAAAACATTTAAGCAATATAACGGAACAAGAATTTAGAATAATAGTCATAAAATTAATCGATGGGCTTGAAAAAAACATAGAGGACAGCAGAGAACCTATTGCTACAGAGATCAAGGGATTAAAAAATAGTCATTAGGAGGGAAAAATGCTATAAATGAGGTGCAAAATCAAATGGAGGCAGCCATAGCACGGATTGAAGAGGCAGAGGAGAGAATAGGTGAATTAGAAGAAAAATTATGGAAAAAGAGGAATTTGAGAAAAAGATAAAAAAATCCAGGAGATGAGGGGAGAATTAGAGAACTAAATAATGCAATCAAACGGAACAATATATGTATCATAGGAATTTCAGAAGAAGAAGAGAGAGAGAAAGAGGCTGAAGGTGTACTTGAACAAGTCATAGCTGAGAACTTCCCTGATCTGGGGAAGGTAAAAGGTATTGGAATCTAAGAGGCACAGAGAACTCCCTTCAGACGTAACTTGAATCGATCTTCTGCATGACATATCATAGTGAAACTGGCAAGATACAAGGATGAAGAGAAAATTCTGAAAGCAGCTAGGGATTAACAGGCTCTAACTTACAAAGGGAGACCAATAAGACTAGTGGCAGACCTCTCTACTGAAACTTGGCAGACCAGAAAGGAATGGCAGGAAATCTTCAATGTGATGAACAGAAAAAAAATGCAGCCGAGATCCCTTTATCCAGCAAGTCTGTCATTCAGAATAGAAGGAGAGATAAAGGTCTTCCCAAACAAAAACTGAAGGAATTCATCACCACTAAACTGGCCCTACAAGAGATCCTAAGGGGGATTCTGTGAGTGAAATGTTGCAAGGACCACAAAGTACCAGAGACATCACTACAAGCATGAAACCTACAGATATCATAATGACTCTAAACCCATATCTTTCAATGATAACACTGAATGTAAATGGACTAATTGCTCCAACCAAAAGATATAGGGTATCAGAATGGATAAAAAAACAAGACCCATCTATCTGCTGTCTACAAGAGACCCATTTTAGACCTGAGGGCACCTTCAGATTTAAAGTGAGGGGATAGAGAACTCTCTCTCATGCTAATGGAAGTTAAAAGAAAGCTGGAGTAGCCATACTTCTATCAGACAAACTAGACTTCAATTAAAGGCTGTAACAAGACATGAAGAAGGGCATTATATAACTGTTACAGGGTCTATCTATCAGGAAGAGCTAACAATCATAAATGTCTATGCGCCGAATATGGGAGTCCCCAAATATATAAAACAACCACAAACATAAGCAACCTTATTGATAAGAATGTGGTAATTGCAGTGGACTTTAATACTCCACTTACAGCAGCGGATAGATCATCGAGACATAGGATCAATAAAGAAACAAGGGCCCTGAATGATACATTGGATCAGATGGACTTGACAGATATATTTAGAACTCTGAATCCCAAAGCAACACAATATACTTTCTTCTCGAGTGCACATGGAACATTCTCCAAAATAGATCACATACTGTGTCACAAAATAGCCCTTCAGAGAATAAAAGAATTGATATCATACCCTGCAGCCTTTCAGACACAATGCTATGAAACTTGAAATCAACCACAGGAAAAAAGTCTGGAAAACCTCCAAAAGCATGGAGGTTAAAGAACACCCTACTAAAGAATGAATGGGTCAGCCAGGCAATTAGAGAAGAAATTAAAAAATATATGGAAACAAACGAAAATGAAAATACAACAATTCAAATGCTTTGGGATACAGCAAAGGCAGTCCTGAGAGGAAAATACATTGCAATCCAGGCCTATCTCAAGAAACAAGAAAAATCCCAAATGCAAAATCTAACAGCACACCTAAAGGAAATAGAAGCAGTACAGCAAAGACACCCTAAACCCAGCAGAAGAAGAGAAATAATAAAGATCAGAGCAGAAATAAACAATATAGAATCTAAAAAAAACTGTAGAGCAGATCAATGAAACCAAGAGTTGTTTTTTTGAAAAAATAATCAAAATTGATAAACCTGTAGCCAGGCTTCTCAAAAAGAAAAGGGGGATAACCCAAACAGATAAAATCATGAATGAAAATGGAATTATTACAACCAATCCCTCAGAGATACAAACAATTATCAGGGAATACTATGAAAAATTATATGCCAACAAACTGGACAACCTGGAAGAAATGGACAAATTCCTAAACACCCACACGCTTCCAAAACTCAATCAGGAGGAAATAGAAAGCTTCAACAGACCCATAACCAACGAAGAAATTGAATCAGTCATCAAAAATCTCCCAACAAATAAGAGTCCAGGACCAGATGGCTTCCCAGGGGAGTTCTACCAGACGTTTAAAGCAGAGATAATACCTATCCTTCTCAAGCTATTCCAAAACACAGAAAGGAAAGGAAAACTTCCAGACTCATTCTATGAAGCCAGTATTACTCTGATTCCTAAACCAGACAGAGACCCAGTAACAAAAGAGAACTACAGGCCAATATCCCTGATGAATATCGATGCAAAAATTCTCAATAAGATACTAGCAAATCGAATTCAACAGCATATAAAAAGAATTATTCACCATGACCAAGTGGGATTCATTCCTGGGATGCAGGGCTGGTTCAACATTCGCAAATCAATCAACGTGATACATCACATGAATAAAAGAAAAGATAAGAACCATATGATCCTGTCAATCGATGCAGAAAAAGCATCTGACAAAATTCAGCATCCTTTCTTAATAAAAACCCTCGAGAAAGTCGGGATAGAAGGAACATACTTAAACATCATCAAAGCTATTTATGAAAAGCCCACAGCTAACATCATCCTCGATGGAGAAAAACAGAGGTTTCCCCCTGAGATCAGGAACACGACAGGGATGTCCACTCTGACCACTGTTGTTTAACATACTGTTGGAAGTTCTAGCTTCCAACAATCAGACAAGAAAAAAGGAAATCAAAGGCATCAAAATTGACCAAGATGAAGTCAAGCTTTTACTTTTTGCAGCTGACAGGATATTATACATGGAAAACCCGATAGACTCCATCAAAAGTCTACTAGAACTGATACATGAATTCAGCAAAGTCGCAGGATACAAAATCAATGTACAGAAATCAGTTGCATTCTTATACACTATTAATGAAGCAACAGAAACACAAATTAAACTGATCCCATTCACAATTGCACCAAGAAGCATAACATGCCTAGGAATAAACCTAATCAAAGATGTAAAAGGTCTGTGTGCTGAAAACTATAGAAAGCTTATGAAGGAAATTGAAGAAGATATAAAGAAATGGAAAAACATTCTGTGCTCATGGATTAGAAGAATAAATATTGTCAAAATGTCAATACTACCCAAAGCTATCTACACATTCAATGCAATCCCAATCAAAATTGCACCAGCATTCTTCTCGAAGGTAGAATAAGGAATCCTAAAATTTGTATGGAACCACCAAAGACTCCGAATAGCCAAAGTAATTTTGAAGAAGAAGACCAAAGCAGGAGGCATCACAATCCCAGACTTTTGCCTCTACTACAAAGCTGGAATCATCAAGACAGCATGGTATTGGCACAAAAACAGTCACATAGAACAATGGAATAGAATAGAGACTCCAAAATTGGACCCACAGAAGTATGGCCAACTCATCTTTGACAAAGCAGGAAAGAATATCCAATTGAAAAAAGACAGTCTCTTTAACAAATGGTGCTGGGAGGACTGGACAGCAACATGCAGAAGGATGAAATGAGACCACTTTCTTATACCATTCACAACAATAAAGTCAAAGTGGATAAAGGACCTGAATGTGAGACAGGAAACCATCAAAACCCTAGAGGAGAAAGCAGGAAAAACCTCTGACCTCAGCCGCAGCAATATCTTATTTGACACATCTCCAAAGGCAAGGGAATTAAAAGCAAAAATGAACTATTGGGACCTCATGAAGATAAAAATCTTCTGCACTGCAACGGAAACAATCAGCAAAACTAAAAGGCAACCAACGGAATGGGAAAAGATATTTGCAAATGACATATCAAAGGGCTAGTATCCAAAATGTATAAAGAACTCACGAAACTCCACACCCGAAAAACAAATAATCCAATAAAGAAATGGGCAGAAAACATGAATAGACACTTCTCTAAAGAAGACATTCATATGGCCAACATGCACATGAAAAGATGCTCAACATCACTCCTCATCAGGGAAATACAAATCAAAACCACACTCAGGTACCACCTCCCGCCAGTCAGAGTGGCTAAAATGAACAAATCAGGAGACTATTGATACTGGAGAGGATGTGGAGAAACGGGAACCCTCTTGCACTGTTCTTGGGAATGCAAACTGGTGGAGCCACTCTGGAAAACAGTGTGGAGGTTCCTCAAAAAATTAAAAACAGATCTACCCTATGACCCAGCAGTAGTACTGCTAGGAATTTACCCAAGGGATACAGGAGTGCTGATGCATAGGGGCACATATTCCCCAAAGTTTATAGCAGCACTTTCAACAATAGTCTAATTATGGAAAGAGCCTAAATGTCCATTAACTGACGAATGGATAAAGAAGATGTGGTTTATATATACAATGGAATACTACGTGGCAATTAGAAAGAATGAAATATGGCCTTTGGTAGCAACGTGGTTGGAAGTGGAACATGTTATGCTAAGTGAAATAAGTCATACAGAGAAAGACAGATACCATATGTTTTCACTTTTATGTGTATCCTGAGAATCTTATCAGAAGATCGTGGGGGAGGGGAAGGAAAAAAAAAGTTAGGGAGGGAGGTAAACCATAAAAGACTCTTAATAACAGAACAATCTGAGCGTTGTTGGGGGGTGGGAGGGAGGTGAGGGTGGGTGATGGGCATTGAGAAGGGCACCTGTTGGGATGAGCACTGTGTGTTGTATGGCAACCAATGTGACAATAAATTTCATATTAAAAATAAAAGGGGACATTTGACTGACACCTGCCCATTTTCTATTCATAAGCATTGTTTTCTACCAACACTGGTTGGGGGACTAAATCTTCAGAATACCATTTTTTAATTTGAGTTACTCCTCTGTTTGAACAACGACATCCATGAAAGTGCTTCAGTGGCACACGTCACAATCCCTCTTCATTAGATACCTCAGTGGTTTCATAATGATAGCCCTCAGTTTCTTTTCTCTCTCTGTGTCACTGAGTTTCTGTGTAAGGTAGATAAATCTTGAATTCTTAACAGTTTTGTTGAGAGATTAAGACTTAATGTGGATGGAGAAATCATCGAACCTCTGAATTTTGTATTCAGAATAATTACAGTGCTATCTTGGATATAAACTCATTTTGTGTAAATTGTCCGTGAAGATGTGAGGTATGAGAGGGCAAGTCCAGCATAACTTCCCACGTACATGCAATTGGCAGTTACAGAAGGCAGGGAATGACTGTCAGCTTGTGAATTCAGCACACAACACATATACTGGTGGAGTTTTGTATGTTGAACTACCTTTGCACTCTTGGGGTAAACCCCACTTTGTCATGGTATGTAATGGTTGTAACATGCTGAATACAATCCTTAAGAGAATACTAGCAAACTAAACCTATCACCATGTTATACCCTTTGACTATTTTCCAGAGTTCTAACCAAGTGTGTCCTGTAAACCTTTGCTTGTTTTTCAATGTTGCTGTGGAGGGATGGGCATTTGGAGTTTGCTTTCCATTTTTTGGCAGATATGATCCTCTCCTTTCCTGATGTGAACCCTAAACATCAAGATGAACTCTTTTTTTTTCTCTTTGATGCAAAGTTATATTTCTGTCATGGCTGGGCCACAGAGTCTTCATTGTAAAATGGGAGACTCGCTCTGTATAATTGCCAAGATGTTCTGAATCTCTAAGTGTTCATTCTTCTTCTATGACTCATTAGCTGTCTATATTATTAGTCCGTTTTAGATTTTGAAGCCAGATGTATTAAAACCAGAGCTAAGGAATTAGCCTTAGCTTCTTTTCATTTCATTTGTTTTAAAAATTATGATGCACTCAAAGTCTCTTTCTGTTATATGAACATTGACAAATTGTACAGTAGAATAGCAAATAGAAAAATCAATATAGAGAACACTTGTATAACCTCCTGTAAATTTTTCTTTTACTTATTTGCAGTCAACCTTTCCCCCAACTCCACTTCATGACAAAAAATGGTCTCGTTTTGTTTGTATAATTTTGCCTTTTTCACTTATATATTAAATGAAGTCATAGGATATATTGCCTTTTCAGTCTGGCTTCTCTTACTTAGAATAATACATATCGTATTCATCCATATTATTATGTGTAACACTAATACGTTACATTTCATTGTTGAAAAGTATTCTTTTGTGTGGATTTACCAAAGTTTTATTGTCTATTCGTGATCTGGAGGGAATTTGGTTTGTTTTCAGGTTTTAGTAATAGTAAAGCCACTATAAAATTTACATTCAGGTGTTCATTTCTCTTTGGTAAACACCTAGGATGAGGAATTGTGGGCCTTATTTAAGCGCATATTAACTTTCTGAGAAAATGGAAAACTGTTTTACAAAATGACTATGAAATTGTTCATTCCTATCAACAATGTGTAATATTTTAGGTGGTCACATCTTCATCACCACTTGGTAATGTCATTTTGTTTAAGCCATTGTGATAGGTGTGATGGGTGTTCTGTCCTCTGAATCAACTTGCATTTCCCTAATGCGTGATGATGTTAAATGTCTTTTCTTGTGACAATATGTCATATGTGTATTTTATTTTCTCAGTTGTCTTTTCACATCATTTACTTAGTTTTATTAGGAAGTTTGATTTTTATTGATTTTTATGTGTTCTTTTGTATATTTTGAATACAAATTGGATTTTTTTTCATCCAAAATGTGTTTTTGGCTTCTAATTTTATTTTTTTAAGCATTATCTTTAACAGAACACTTGTTTTAGTTTTATTTTAGGACATTTAATTGTATTTTTTTGTAGATTATCTTTTTGGTATTACATTTAAGATATCTTTGCCTAACCAAGGATTACAAAGGTTTTTCTTCTACGTGGTTTATAGTTTTAGGTTTTATATTTAAGTCTTTGGTCTATTTTGAATTAATAGGAATTATTTTTAAAATTTATTTCTTATTTTCAAGAATTATTTTTGGGCTTATGAAAAATAAACCAAGCCTTTCTTTGAAAAAAAATGCAGTTTCAACATCACAAGATAAATTTCTCTATGGAACTGTTTTTTTTTTATGTTCAACATCACTTATCATCAGGGAAATACAAATCAAAATCATGATGAAACACTACCTTACATCTGTCAGAAAGGCTGAAATTAATAACACAAGAAACAGCAGGTGTTTGCGAGGATGTGGAGAAAGAGAAACACTCGTGCACTGTTAGTAGAAATGCAAACTGGTACAGCCACTCTGGAGAACAGTATGGAGGTTCTGCAAAAACTAAAAGTAGAACTACTCTACAATTCAGCAATTGCACTCTTAGTTGTTTACCCAAAGCATACAAAAATACAGATTCAGAAGGATGCTTGCACTCCATTGTTTATAGCAGCATTATCAACAATAATCAAACTAGAGAGAGAGCCCATGTTCACTAACTGATGAATGGATAAAGAAGAACTGATGAATGGATTGTGTGTGTATACACAATGGAATATTACTCAGTCATCAAAGAATGAAACCTTTCATTTGCAATGGCATGGTTGGAGCTAAAACATATTATGCTAAGTGAAATAAATCAGCCAGGAAAGACAAATGCCATATGATTTCACTTACATGTGGAATTTAAGAAACAAAACAGATGAACATAGGGGAAGGAAATAAAAACAAGAGAGGGAGGCAAACCATAAGAGACTCTTAACTGTAGAGAACAAACTGAGGGTTGCTGGAGGGGAGGTGGGCGGGGGGATGAGCTAAATGGGTGATGGGTATTGAGGGACATTGTTATGATGAACACTGGGTGTTATATTTAAGTGATGAATCACTAAATTCTACTCCTGAAACCAATGTTACATTATATGTTATCTAACTAGAATTTAAATAAAAACTTAAAACAACAAAAAATAAAAATGTTTGAAACCTAAAAAAAAAGGAGTCTTTTTTTTAACTGCTGTTTTGCTAAATCCGTAGTATCTCATTATAGCTCCAGAACTTACTCATCTTGCAGAATTGAAACTTGGTTCCTCTTGACCAACATGTCCCCATATCTCTCTCCCTCTCAATAGCCCCTATGTACAGCATTCTATTTTCTGTTTCTATGACTTTGACTGTTTTTGATTCCACATATAAGTGAAATCATATATTATTTGTCTTTCTGTGTCTAGTTTATATCACTTAGCATAATGTCCTTCAGGTTCATCCATATTGTTGCGAATGGCAGGATTTCCTTCTATTTTCAAAGCTGAAAAACATTCCATTGTATGTATGCACCACATTTTCTTTATTCATTCATCCTTTGATGGTCATTTAGGTTATTTCCATGTCTTGACTGCTGTGAATAATGCTGCAATGAACCTAGGAGTGCAGGTATCTCTTTGAGATCCTGATTTCAGTTCTTTTGGATAAATACCCAGAAGTGGGATTGCTGAGTAATATGGTAGCTCTGGTAACAATATTGTACTTCATAATTAAATTTACTAAGAGGGTAGATCCTAAATGTTCTCACAATGAGGAGGGGAGGTGAGAAAGGTAAAGTATATGAGGTGATGGCTATGTTTTAATTAGCTTGATTGTGGTGTTATTTCATTATATGTCTATCAAATCGAGTTGTACACTTTAAATATATACAATAAAAATAGTACCACAGATTTCTTATAGCACAAATAATCACAGGTGTAATGTATTTTTTTTTTTTTTTTGTCTGTCAGGTGGCAACGTATGACTTTTGCATTCAAGTTCAAATTAATTTCTTTGAGGCTTCAGAACTTTACACTAAATGTTGTTTGTCAAAATCTCCTATGATTCCGAAGACAACACCACTTATTCAACCATGCTATGTTCAAGCTACTGGTATGTACTGTGAAACAGTTGGTGTGCATATATTAAATATTGACACTTGAGCAGCTAAAAGTTTTTAAAAATCAGATTATGATATTTACTTTTTAAAAAAAGAAATATTAGAAAGTACAATTATCATATGATTCCTGTGTGTGTGACTTAAATTGTGAGTCTGTGAGATTGAATTTTGAGAAACAGTATAACAAAACCTATGTGAGTTCGCTTCTAGCTGAGTCACAGAAACTGTATCAGGTGAGTTTCGTGCAAAGAAAACTTGATTTGCATCAAATAAGGAGATCCAGGGGCATGGTTTCCAAAGCTGTGACTCCCTGAGAGAAGGTGAAGGGATACCTTTGGTTTAGGGTTAGGATGAATATTTAGATAGGTAAGTCTTCTCATTTTATGTAGAGGCGGGCATAAGGCTATCCATGTGCTTTAAGGAAACATGCCTATGTATACATTGTATGTTATGCAAATGAGACTGAGGTTCTTTCTTGGGTGGAGATTTTAGTATGACGATGAGATAAAGGTAATGGTAGGTCATTCCAGAGGTCACTTGATGTTTTGCCTAGGCATGAATTGTAGGTTTTGCTCAAAAGGTCTGTGTGGTCTTGGGCTGGTAGGAGGTCTGGTCAGGGCAACCTGCAGGGTGGTTTCCAGATTCATTTGCCTGAGTTAAGAGGTAAGGCAGAAAGAAGATCTTAAGGAAAAAATGTAAGGCAAAAATTAGTGAGTTCAAGCAGGTAGGTAGTAAATGTCAGGTCTAGCTGGTGACAGTAGCATAATAATCTCAGATTAGTGACTGTTGCTTAAAAATATAGGTTATAATTAAAAACAAAAATGAGTTTAGTTACTTGTGTGGGTACTTTTTAAATGATTAAATTAAAATATAAATTATTAAAATATACTAGATATGTAATGCACTGATAGAAATTTTATTTAAGAAATCCCCACCCCCCAAAGGAATAGGTTACTAATGGACTAAGCATATGTATAAAAGGAGAATTAAAAAAGTAAGTAAGTAAATAAATAAATGTAAGTATATTAAATTTTTTTTGTATTATTTACTTATTTTCTCCAAATATTCAAATATAAAACCAGTGCACTCTGTAAACCCTACTTTTGGCAAGCTTTGGTGGTTTTGCATTTTATTACATGTGTTTAAGTATTTTTCATGAAAAGTTTAGTCTAGTCTATGCTATATTATGCAATATTTTGTTTTTTAATTCTGACATTAAGTTGTCAATAATAATAAAATAGTGCTCAGTTGATAATTACACTTGGCATCTTGTGAGAGAAGCCTCATTAAAGTAGCATATACAATGCAGAGATTTATTTCATTCCTTTTTAAAATACAGAATTAGGGGGCGCCTGGGTGGCTCAGTTGGTTAAGCATCCGACTTTGGCTCAGGTCATGATCTCGCGGTTCATGAGTTCAGGCCCCGCATCGGGCTCTGTGCTGACAGCTCAGAGCCTGGAGCCTGTTTCAGATTCTGTGTCTCCCTCTCTCTCTCTGAACCCCCCCCCCACCCCCCGTTCATGCTCTGTCTCTCTCTGTCTCAAAAATAAATAAATGTTAAAAAAAATTAAAAAAAATAAAATAAAATACAGAATTAGAAAGTCTGCAGCTGGTAGGGAGCCTCTGTGGAGTTTTCTCCCTTGTTTTAAGATATCTTTTTTGGGAAAAAATCATTGTCTAATTTTGTTCTCCTAATTAGGTAAATTATTTTCATGAAAGATAAAATTTACCTACTTGACAAATAAAAATTAATGTACCATCATTATGGAAAATTGGAAAGTGGTAGAAACACAGAAATGTCATCTAGTATGTGAATATTTAGAGCATAGTATTATTAATATGTTGGTATTTTACTCTTCTTTTGTTATATGCCTTTATTATTTTATTTTTTAACATAGTTGTGATCTTCCTGCCTGTGTTCAGTTGAAATCTCTTCATTCTTAATAGAAATTTTTATTTAGGGGAGCCTGGGTGGCTCATTCGGTTGAGTGTCCTACTTCAGCTCAGGTCATGATCTCGTGGTCTGTGAGTTCGAGCCCCGCCTCGAGCTCTGTGCTGACAGCTTGGAGCCTGGAGCCTGCTTCAGATTCTGTGTCTCCCTCTCTCTCTGCCTCTTCCCTGCTCAGGCTGTGTTTCTCTCTCTCTCTCAAAAATGAATAAATGTTAAAAAAAAAAACAAAACAATTTAATGGGGCGCCTGAGTGTCTCAGTTAGTTGAGTGTCTGACTTCAGCTCAGGTCATAATCTCGCATTCCGTGAGTTCGAGCCCTGTGTCGGGCTCTCTGCTGACCACTCAGAGCCTGGAGCCTGCTTCAGATTCTGTGTCTCCCTCTGTCTCTGCCCTTCCCCTGCTTGTGCTCTATCTCTCTCACTCTCAAAATAAACATCAAAAAAATTAAAAAAAGAAACTTTTACTTAGATGTTATACACTCTTATTAATTGTATAAATTAACACTCATAGCTATTATAGAATATTTCATCCTGTAAGTATCTCTTATAGGTTATATAAGCATAATTCTAAGCATTTAGGTTGTTTTTTTTTTTAATTTTCTTATTCATATAAATATTGTAGTAGGGAACATTTTTATGTATAATACTTTTTCCCTGTTTAGATTTTTTTTTCAGTGATATTCTCTTCATTGGCTGCATTCCTTCTAAAGTATATACATGTTAAAGCTCTAGATCATTTTGCAAAAGGGCTTTTGTAAAGAGTTTTGCTGTTTCAACCCTCCTTCAGTGTAAACTCGAACCAGCATTGAATTAAAGAAATTGGATATTTTTCTATGTTATTAAAAGTATATCATTTCAATTTCATGTCAATTTCTTTGATTACTCATGAGGATTAAAATTTTCTGTCTTTGCTATTAATTCTATATTTCATATATAAGTTATCTGTTCATGAACTTTGCCTTTATCAGTATGGTTATGTATCTGTCTGATAGATGTCACTGATTTCCTTATTTATATTACTTTTTTTTCATTTTTACGGTGAATTTTTTCTAAGATTCATTGTTTGCCTTTAGTTTTGTTTGTTTTTCAATAAATCTCTTAAAATAATTTTATAGTGAATTTAGCTATTGGTTCCTCTGTGATTTCTAACATTCTTTTAAAGATTAGACCATTTTGGGGCGCCTGGGTGGCGCAGTCGGTTAAGCGTCCGACTTCAGCCAGGTCACGATCTCGCGGTCCGTGAGTTCGAGCCCCGCGTCGGGCTCTGGGCTGATGGCTCAGAGCCTGGAGCCTGTTTCCGATTCTGTGTCTCCCTCTCTCTCTGCCCCTCCCCCGTTCATGCTCTGTCTCTCTCTGTCCCAAAAATAAATAAAAACGTTGAAAAAAAAAAAAAATAAAGATTAGACCATTTTCCCTAGCTACAGAATTGGTATATGTGTAATACTGTTTTTTTTTCCTATTTTTAATGGTTTAAAATTTGTTCAACATTTTCTAAAAAAACAAAAACAAAAACAATTTCTATACTTAATTTCTTTATTTTTAACTTTATTTATTTATTTTGAGAGAGAGAGCATGAAACAGGGAGGGGAAGAGAGAGCGGGAGAGAGAGAATCCCAAGCAAGCTCTGCACTGTTATTGTGGAGCCCATTGCGGGCCTTGAAGTCACAAACCATGAGATCATGACCTCAGCTGAAATCAAGAGTCAAGTGCTTAACTGACTGAGCCACCCTAGCTCCCCAGTACTTATTTATTTTTTTAAAAAAAGTGTTGCTGGGGCGCCTGGGTGGCTCAGTCGGTTAAGCATCCGACTTCAGCTCAGTTCACGATCTCACAGTCTGTGAGTTCGAGCCCCGCGTCGGCTCTGGGCTGATGGCTCAGAGCCTGGATCCTGCTTCCGATTCTGTGTCTCCCTCTCTCTCTGCCCCTCCCCCGTTCATGCTCTGTCTCTCTCTGTCTCAAAAATAAATAAACGTTAAAAAATAAAAAAAAAAAAAAAATGTTGCTGTATTTCCAGAGAGGATTGGAATGTCAAAGCAAACTTGGTTGTATCATATGATTTATCAACACCAAAGTTTACTAACGATTCAAACGATACAAATATAATCAGGCAGAGATGTAACATTTCTTTTGTAGAAGTTGGCATCTATTAGACACAATTTCCAAATTGTCTTTTTCTCCCTCCTTAAGATGCCTTTTGCTTTTGAATTGACTTTTGAATGTCATTTGTAGAAACCTTTGTCTCAAAGGAAGCTGTTTTTTGTTTGGAGCTTCCCATTTTTATACTCTTAATAGTTATACATATAGGAAATGTCTATATGAGGAATTGTCATTTGCCTCATAAATCCATAAATTCCAGATATTTTTGGTTGGCCATTTGGACAGGTAATGCGTGTCAAAAGTTTTATTTGAAATAGTCCACTAGTCAATTCCAATTTTTAAAAATGTTTATTTATTTTGATAGAGCGCATGCATACATATATGAGACCGGGAAAGGAACAAAGGGAGAGGGAGAATTCCAAGCAGGCTCCACATTCTCAGCATAGTGTCTGACTTGGGTCTCGATGTCATGAACTGTGAGATTACTACCTGAGCTGAAATCAAGAGTCAGGTGCTTAACCCACTGAGCCACCCAAAACACCCCTAGTCCGTTCCATTTTTATGTTTGCAAGGAAACTTGGTCAAGTCCATTACTCTCTGAGATATCCCCTCAATAGAAGGATGATGCCTTAGTAGGGGACTCATAAGCTTGCTGTTATCTCTTTATTCCCAAATTACATGCATTCCTTTTAAAATTAAAATAGTGCTAACCCAGAATTGTAATCCATCATCTCCTTCTCAAGGCTTATCCTGCACCCAAGACGCAGTGACTTTTTTCATTAATTATCTAATGAAAACACTTATTTAGTGACAAGCATTTTCACTCACTTGAAACTCTAATTCTTCTTAAAAATTTTGTAATATAATTATAGTTTAAATTTCAATTAAAATTTTTATCAGAGATTTAATTGTTTTGACAATATATTGTTCATTGTTAAGCCAAGTAGTGTATCTGCGTATTTTATTTACATTCTTTCAACTTTTTATTTATCCCTGGAGTTATTAATTCCTCATTTGTCCTTAAATATTTGATGAAATCCTTCCATGCCACAAAGCTCTGTATTATGCTTATATGGACACTGTTCCACATGGTAGTCTACCCTGTCAGATAATGTGTCATAACTTCTCATTCCCTGAAGGCAGCCCTTCTGGAGCACAACAACCTCCTGCTCCAACATGCACTGAGTGCTTTCTTTTCCTGTGACAGAACTCTTGTCTAAGACTTCCTTTCACTATAATGTGGGCATTTTCTTTTATCTTTTCTGTCTTGACTCTCCCGTTTTTTCAGTCCCTTGCCTACCTATTTCTTGGGTTACTTCACTGTTTAGGTAGATTACATCTTCCAGGAGCTTCTAAAGAGTGTAAGGGAGATAACTGAGAATTTCCTTCTCTGAAAATGTCTTTTATTTGCCTCTCATATTTAAATAATTTGGTTTAGTATGAAATTCTAGATTGAAAATAATTTTCCCTCAAAATTTTGAAGATATTATCATTACCTTCTAATTTCCACTGTTGTGTTTAGAAGTCTGATGACATTCTTCTTCCCCATCCATTACATAGGACCTAGCGTTTCCCTGTTAGAAGCTATTAGAAGCTGCTTTTTATCCCTGGTACTCCATTATTTCACAATGGTGACGTTAGTGTGAACCTTTTGTCTTAAGTTCTTGTGGACCTTTTCAATATGGAAATTCATGTCTTCCAGTTCTATAAAGTTTTCATAAATTATTTCCTTGAAAAGTTCCTTCCCACTGTTTTCTGTATTTCTTTCATTCAGACTTCTATTGTTATATTTTGTACTTCTTGGATTATGTTATATATATTTTAATTAAATTATATATTCTCTCCTATTATCCTTTTCCTTATCTTTTTGTTGTACTTCCCAGGATATTTTTCTGACTTTATTATGTCTTAAGAAATTATTTTGGCAGTTTTAAACTAACAAGGGTTAACTTTTTTTCTGATTATTTCTTTACATACGGACTTTTGAAAAAATAAAAACACCTTTTATCTCTACTTGTATTATTTCTTTGAAATTTTCTTCTGTTGACTATACATTGTCTCAATTTTTGCTGAATTATTTCTCCTTCATATTGAGGAGTTTCTCAAATGTCTACTGATTTTTGCCTATTCTCTCATGATCATTGGTGAGTCTTGCAGTGCTGGCTTCATTACCAACTGTTATATCATTGCCTGACAGTCTGGATCCCAGTGAATATTTAAAGTGATCAAAATGTTAGTCTGTAAGACTTTAATCTTGAGCAGTTCATTTTTTCTAGAAAATGCTTCTTCAAAGTAAAAAGATAATAAGGATCATATATCAACAACAGTATGCATGCAAATTTGATAACCAGATGAAATGGAGTAATTCCTTAAGAGACACAATCTGCCCAAACTCATACAAGAAGAAATAGACAATCTGGATAGGTCTCAATCTGTTAAAGAAATTGAATCAATAATTAATAAGCTTCAAAAACAGAAAGCACCAGCCCCAGATGGGTTCATTGGTGGACTCTATCAAACATTTAGAGAAGAAATCATACCGATTCTCTATAATTCATTCTGTACAATCTCCTTCAGAGTATAGAAACAGAAAGAATACTTTTTTAACTCATTTGGAGGTCATTTTTGCCCTAATACCAAACCAGGCAAAGACATTGCAACAGTAGAAAACAACAGACTAATATCTCTCATTAGCATAGATATAAAAATCCTTAATATTTGCAAATCAAATCCAGCAGTGTATAAAAAGAATTATGCACCATGACCAAGTGAGATTTATCTCATGTATGCAAGGTTGGTTCACATTCAAAAATCAAGTAATGCATTCCATCATATCAACAGACTAAAGAAGAAAATATCACATAATCATACCAATAGATGCAGGGGAAGAAAAAGCATTTCATAAAATCTAATACGCTTTCATGCAAACAACTTAGTAAATGAGGACTGGAGCATAACTTTCTCAACTTGATAAAAAATATCTACAAACACCCTAAAGCTATCATCATTTTTAATGATGAGAAATGCAAAGCTTTCTCAGTAAGATTAGAAACCAAGCGAGGATGACCCTTTTCACTCTTTAAACTTTGTACTAGAAGTCCTAGCTAATGCAGTAGAGCATGAACAGGAATCAAAGGATACACAGGTTGAAAAGGAAGAACTAAATTCTTTGTTTATTGAAGATATCATTGTTTATGTAGAAAAGCTAAAAGAATTGATTAAGAAAGACACTTCTGGAACTAATAACCTAATATAGCAAAGTTGCAGGATATAAGTTTAATATACAAAAGTCAATTGCTTTCCTCTATAGAAGCAATGAGCAAATGGAATTGGAAATTAAATACAAAATACCATTTATATTAGCATCCAACAAAAATGAAGTACTTAGGTATGAATATAACAAGATATTTATAAGATCTATATAAGGAAAGTTAAGAAATTTATCTGATGAAAGATAGCAAAGAAGAAAGAATTAAATAAATTGAGTGATATTCCACATTCATTCATAGGAAGTCTCAATATTGTTAAGATGGCAGTTCTTCCCAATTTGATCCAGAGATTCAATGCAATCTTAATAAAAATCCCAGCAACTTACTTTGTGGGTATTGCCATATTGATTAAAAGTTTATATGGAGAAGGAAAAGACCTATAATAGCCAACACACTACTGAAGGTGATGAACAAAATTGGAGGACTGACACTATCCAACTTAGAGGTTTTCTACAAAGGTACAGTAATCACGAGACTTTGGTTTTGGCAACAATACAGACAAATAGATGAGTGGAATAGAAAAGAGAGCCCATGGGGCGCCTGAGTGACTCAGTAGGTTGGGCGGCTGACTTTGGCTCAGGTCATGATCTCACGGTTTGTGAGTTCAAGCCCCTCATAGAGCTCTGTACTGACATCTCGGAGCCTGGAGCCTGTTTCAGTTTCTGTGTCTCCCTCTCTCTGCCCCTCCACCACCTGCACTCTGTCTCTCGTATTGTGTCACCAATAAATAAACATTAAAACAATTTTTTTGAAAGGGAGCCCACAAATAGACCCACATATGTAGTCAAATGATGTTTGACATAGTAGAGGCAATATAACTCAGAAAAGATAATCTTTTCAAAAAATGGTGCTGAACAACAGGACATCACAAAGAAAAATGAATCTAGATACCTTACACCCTTCACAAAAGTTAACTCAAGTGGATCACAGGTCTAAATGTAAAATACAAAATGTAAAAACTTTTATTAGAAAGCAAAAGAAAAAATCTGTATGACCTTGAGTTTGGCAGTGACATTTTAGATACAACAACAGCGGCAAGATCTGTGAAAGAAGAATTGATAAGCTGGACTTCATTAAAATTAAAAATTTCTGCTCTTCAAAAGACACTGTCAAAAGACCAAAAAGGTGTATTTGCAAGTCATGTTTCTTTTCACTTCTGTACTTTTGCATTGGTCAAACTCTATTATAGTGAATATTTTAACTATGTTTACATTATTCTCAGTTTAATATTTAGTATATTTTATACTCTTCTTGTCTCAAGAATAGTTTTTCTGTTATACTTGTAATTAATTATCATTAAAATACAAAACTGGAATTTTATAGATGTGATTAAACATGATATTCTATAAATGTTTTAAAGTGTGATTTTGTTTTCTCTCTGGGTACATAAAAATACAAAAACTATTTTTTATTTCAGGTTGAGAAGTATAGTAATAATTAACTATGAGCTAATATCTCTTAATATTTTATCAGTATATTTATTTTCTTCTCATAGTATTGCAAGCGCCATTGAGATTATCCAGCACTGATTTTACATTTGAAATCCCATTGTATACTATGGATCCTAATAACAAAGTCACAAAAACTCAGGTATGTATAGAGAAATGATGCAGTTTACAACTTTTCTTTTTACTGTGGTTTTTAGTTTATTGAGTTGATTATTCTGAAGCATTTGTTGTATGAATACTTTCATTTTTAGAGAACTTGCATATCTATATATTGTATTTCTCAGAAGTAATTATGGAAATATATAGACACATATAAAGCCATTTTTATATATGCATAATTTAATAGGACTATTCAAAATATTTTATTTTTTAAAGAATCTTTTCCTTTTTTTAAGTTTTATTTATTTATTTTGAGAGACATAGAGATAGTGTGAGTAGGGTAGGGGTAGAGAGAGATGGAAAAAGAATCCCAAGCAGTCTCCATGCTTGGCACAGAGCCCAATGAGGGGCTTGAACTCACGAAACCATGAGATCATGAGCTGAGCTGAAACCGAGAGGAGGACACTTAGCCGACTGAAACACCCAGGCACCCCCCAAAATATTTTAAATAGAATTAAATCATCTGTCTCTCCTTATATAAAATGGGGCTATGATTAAATTAATGTGAAATATGTTCCATACAGGTAAGGAAATGTGGTGGAAGGTAATAATAAAAACGGGAAAAGTCCAGGTATATAATAAAGTGACTTCTATGACAATCTACTCTTTTTTTCTTACTAGATATCTCTGCATCTCTCTCTCCTAATTAATCCATCTAGAAAGAAAAAAGAGTGACATGAATAAGAAGGAAGCTCATGCATAGAAAATTGTATTTGTAGTGCCCCTTTATTATCTTATGTATTGCTTTTCCTGCAATTAATTTTGAACCTCTGTAGCTTTGAGGGCAAATTATATGGAGAAAATATTTAACATTTTATGCGTCAAATAATAGCCAAGTGCTACATGAAATTATAGAGAACAATAAAGGATCTCTTCTGGCATTAAAATGTGACGGTTTTAAGCATAATATCAGTAAGACTTCTATCTACAATATAACTTCAAGGATGCAAAAGACTGTGTTGGGACTAGAAAGGAAGCGTTAGTGAACTGAATTGGATTGAATTCCAAAAGAAAAGCAATCCCTCTATAAATATGATTTTATTTTATATCATTGAATTTTTTTCAATTGGCATAATAAAAGATAATCTAGACAAGAGCCTTCTGTCTTGAGTGGCAAAGTGGTCATATTGGCCCCACAGAGAAGGAAATGTGATTCTAATATACTGCTCGGATTTGCCATGAATGATATTTACATAGTCATAATAAAATATATTATGCATAGAAGTCATAATATGTTTGTGGGGTAGAATTCAAATTGATCCTATATAGTGTATTACATGTAAAATGACAAGTGTTTGATATGTACAATGTGTATGTGAAGGTTAAGTTGACAGAAGGGTTGGGAATGGTAGAAGAAAGGAGTGAAACTCATTTTACTGAGTGGGTAATTAAAGGAAATTGTGTAAAGTTGACAGAAGAACTAGAGATACAAATATATTACTTCAAGTTACCAGGTGACTAATAGAAGAATTAAAATAATTTAAAAATCCACAATTGGGAGGTGGAAAGGGGAGTGGAGATAGTATCTATGAGCTAAATCCTCATCTTCACTAGTGGGCACTCAAGAGACAATATCTGGGTCTGATAAATCATGACATAGCCATGTGATAGAGTAATGGCCCCCAAAGTTATCCAATTCCAATCCCTAGAATTTTTGAGTACACTATCTTCTATTGTAGAAGATACTTTGCTGATGTGTAATGTGATTGACATTAAAGACCCTAAGCAAGGGAGATTATCCTAGATGATCTAGATGGTCCCATTTGACTCATGTGAGTGGTTAAAACCAGAGAAGCTTTCCTGACTGTGCTAAGAAAATGTGATGACAGAAGAAAGGTAGAGAGATTTGATGTTGCTAGATGTGAAGATGGTGAAAAGGAGGCCACCAGGCAAAGAATGTGTTTGCCCTCTACAAACTGGGAATGGCAAGCAAATAGCCTTCCCTAGAGCCCTCCAGGAAGATCATGGTTCCTTCACCTTGATCTTAGTCTGGCGATAAACCTGTTGAACTTCTAACCTACAAGACTGTAGTTTAATAAATTTGTATGGCTTTAGACTACTAAGTCTGTGGTCATTTGTTATGGCAGCAATGAAAAAGCCTCAAGTAAGCCATATCAACATTATATTGAGAATAAGGCTATAACTATCAGAGAAAATCCAAATCAGAATTAGCTAAAATTGGTTGTTTCAGGGAAGCAGAGCTGTTGATAAGAAGGAGTGGGACAACTGGTTTTTATAAGTATTTTAAAATTATTTGTGTAAGCTACTAGCATGTATCATTTTGATAAGATTATTTAAAAAATGACAGTGGTACACATACTAAATGTTTCTTTATAGATGACTGTATCAGTTCTATTCTTGGGCTAGGATTGGAAAATGGATATTTTAGAGATCTGCCGTTTCTTCATTTCAGAATGAGAAAAAGGAGGCATTCAAATGACTAGTACAATTTCATGCTCACCTTCTGTTTTAAAAGATGTTTCTTTCTTTATAAGATGCAAATTTTAGAACTAAATAGATATTTAAGTACGGAGAGACATTGGGAATAAAATCGCCTATTTTTTTAATCCTAAATATTTTAAATCAATCATACTTTGGAAAGAAAGGAAGTATGTTATTTTGTTGTGGTGCCAATTGCATGGATCATTGTATACTCTTCAAATTTTGAAGAGTAAAGTTAGAAAAATACCTAGCTCAAGGTTTTATTGTAATAGTATGTTGCACAAGTCTGCACACGTGTCATGCATATAGCTCCCAGATTTATCAGAACATTACAAAGACAGTGCAGAGATTTTATGTATACTCTTCACACAACTTGCCGTCATGCTAACACCTTATACAACCATAGAATATTTTTCAAAACTAACAAGTTAACATTAGTACAAAATTATAAGTTAGACAACAGACTCTATTTGGGTTTTGTTACGACCGGCACAACAAACACCGAGATCAGGGTCCTGAGGGTAGAGGAATGTAAGAAAAAAAAAGAAGCCAGTTTGGGAACAGGAGGGTCCCCTGGGCTGGTGGCCCAAGTGACGGCTTTATTGTTGCTATACACAATCTTTTATATCAAGACTTATGGATCAGGTCATTCTAAGAATAAACAGGTTTCACATGATTGCCGCCAACCAAAACATTTAGTTCTGTGTACCTTGTGAACTTTCTAAACGGGTCACAACAAGACCTTGTTGATAGATTGCTAGCAAAACACAGTTCCCATGTTTGTTTCTATTTGACCTGGGGTAGAAAAGGGGGGTAACATTACTGCCAACACCCACAGACCACAGGCTTCAGGAATTAGATTTCTCAGCCTTGACAAGGCTTTCGTATGCCTTTGCAAGTGGGAGAATAAGAGGGGGAACCACCGGGTTGGCTGAGTCAACAGGGAGCCGTTGCTCGACCCGGTCTCAGCCTGGCACCGGGGTCCAGCCTCCCACAGGGTTTTACCCGTTTTTCACTAATGTCCTTTTATGTCTCATGGTCCAATCCAGGGTACCATATTGTATTTAGTTTCCTCTGATCTGTGGCAGGCTCTCATTCTCGCTTATTTTTTTATGACCTGGTCAATTTTAAAGAATACTGGTTTGGTATTTTTTCCGAATATTCTTTAATTTTGGTTTGTCTGATTCTTTACACCTTTCTCGACTGCATTCTTATTTTTTATGGGTTTCAGGGAAGAGTGTAACAGCTGAAATGTCTTCTTTTGTCACATCATGTGAAGGGTGTACATGATATTGTGTATGGCTTACTGGTAGTGATAAATGTCAGGAGACTTAGAAAAAAGTTGGACAAACTATTTTTCTTTTTTTACACCCTATATGTTGGAAGTGAGTCATCAGTGTCAGCCCACACTCAATGGGTTGGTGGTCAAGCTCCACCTTTTGGGGGGGTTATTTACATATATTATTCAGAATTTTTTTGTAAGCATTATTATTCCTTCCCTCCTTTTATTTATTTATTTTATTAATATATCAATGTGACTTCACAAATATTTACTTCATACTTTCAGTTATAATCCAATATCACATTATCACATTATTTATTTTGTTATTAAAATTGTTCCAGCTCTGGCCATTAGGAATTCTTTTAGACTTGTCCTTTGACATACTTCCATCATTATGATTTTTAAGCATTCTCTTACTTTCTGGCACTATAAAATGGTCCAGGCTTGTTTTTTATTTTGCTTGTTCCAGTTCTAGAATCAACATTTTCTTCAAGAAACCCCAGTACCATTTATGGAAGAATGGTATTTAGAAATCAAGGTCTATATACTAGATGTGCTAGCTGCTACTGGGATGTCACATGTTCTAAGCCCCTTTGGCAAACAGAATCAGGAAATATTTGTGTGTATACTAGTGAATACACACATACATAATTTGGCTATTGTTCTTTAAAAAAATTTTTTTTAATGTTTTTATTTATTTTTGAGACAGAGAGAGACAGAGCATGAGCAGGAGAGGGGCAGAGAGAGCGGGAGACATAGAATCCGAACTAGGCTCCAGGTTCCGAGCTGTCAGCACAGAGCTTGATGTGGGGCTCGAACTCACGGACCGTGAGATCATGACCTGAGCTGAAGTCGGACGCTTAACCAACTGAGCCACCCAGGCGCCCCTATCATTCTTTTTTTTAAATTGTGTTTTAATGTTTATTATTTTGAGAGAGAGAAACAGAGCACGAGTGAGGGAGGGGCAGAGAGAGAGACACACACAGAATCCGAAGCAGGCTCCAGGCTCTGAGCTGTCAACACAGAGCCCAACATGGGGCTGGAACCCATGGACTGGGAGATCATGACCTGAGCCAAAGTGACAAGCTCAACCTACTTAGCCACCCAGGTGCCCCTGTCTATCTATCATTCTATCACTATCATCCATCCATGTATCTATTTATCTATTTAAACATGGGTTCAAACTGATGTCTCTGACTTTAATCCAGCACCACAAGGTTTATTCCAATCTTTCTTCCTTGCTTATTTTTAACTCCTTTCTCTGACTATGAAAAATCTGGCTCTCTTATTTATTCTTTATTTATGTATTTTTTACCTGTATAAAGTACAGGTAAAAGTGTATACTTTTACTAGTGTACTAGTAAAGAAGTTTCAGAATTTTTAACCTGTATCTAGAATTGCTAATATATTTGCCAACTAGAGTACAGTATTAATAAAGAGTAACTTTTTGTCTTTAGCGCTATAGTTCCCAGTCCAAACACAGTTTTGCAGTTGCTTCGGCCATTCCTCCTCAGTCTCCACTAACTTCAGTGAGATTATCTCATACATTTGTAATATACTTTGTTGTAATCTACAATGTATCCTGGGGTTCCCAGTATCTTGGTTGATTGTTTTTAAGTTACTTACATTTAAGTTAACTCTTAGTGGTATATAGTTCTATGGGTTTTGAAAAATATGTAGAATAATTGTCCTACCACTTCAATACATGACAGAATGGTTTTACTACACTAAAAATCCTCAATGTAACCCCTTTGCTGTCAACTACTCCTCTTTCCACCAACACTTGGCAACCACTGGTTCTTTTTTTCCATCCAAATGATTTTGCATTTCCAGAATGACAGGTAATTTAATTATATAAAATGTAGCCATTTGGGTCTGGCATCTTTCACTTAGCAAAATATATTTTACATTTATTTATATTTTGTGTGAATTAATACTTCATTTATTTTATCACTAAATTTTATTCCATTGTATGGAGTGTTTATCCATTCATTATTTGAAGGAAATCTTGGTTGTTTTTTTTCCTCCATTGCTTGGCGATGAACAAAACTATTATAAACATTAACATGTACATTTTTATGTGAGCATGAATTTTCACTTAAGTAAATACTTAGGAAGGGGATTACTGGGTCATATGGTATTGTATACTTAACATTGTAAGAAACTGCCAAACTGTCTTCCTAAAGGACTATACCATTTTACAGTCTCACAATCATGAATGAAAGTTGTTACTCAGCATCTTTGCTAACTAGCATAGCTTTTTGACATTTTTATTTTACCCTGGTCTCTATCTTTTGCGTATTTTTCATAGTTGTTAATATGCTATGAACATATTTGCATACCCCTTTGTTTGCCTAACATCACTTTTAAAACTATCTGTGAATTCCACTTTAAAAAACTTTTTTTTAATGTTTATTTATTTTTGAGATGGAGACAGAGTGCGAGTGGGGGAGGGGCGGAGAGAGAGGGAGACACAGAATCTGAAACAGGCTCTAGGCTCTGAGCTGTCAGCACAGAGCCGGACGCGGGGCTCGAAACCACGAACCATGAGATCATGATCTGAGCTGAAGTCGGATGCTTAACTGACTGAGCCACCCAGGCACCCCATGTGAATTCCACTTTTAATCACTTGACATTGTACGCAGGCTCTTCACCTTGGCATGGTAAAACAAGCTAAATTTTATATTGCATATTATAATTTTTATAAATGTCTTTTTATTTGTGTATTTTGTGTGTATAAACAGGATCTTGTCTTACATAATACTTCAAAACAAGATGTGAAATGGACTTTGGATATTAGTAATACTGGCAAACTTTTCAAAGATGGCACATTCAAGATTAGTGTGCTGAGTGGGATTCTGCAACCACATAATGAAATTAATGTTTCCATAAGTTTCTGTCCAAGTAAGTCCTTTTTTCTTATATTTGTTATTGATGTTTCAATTTACCTCTCATGTATTATTTAATTTTATCTTGTACACAAATGTTTAGATTATTTTTTATGTGTTCTTTAAATAGTTTTAAAAAGATTCATACTAGAATTCTTTCATAACCAGCCTCAAATATGGCCCCAAATAATTCTCACCTCTTGGTATTCATGGCCTTATATAGTGCCCTCCCACATCACATAGGACTGATGTATCACCCAGAAGATATTATGAATGTGATGGCGTATGATTTCCAAGATTAGGTCAGAAAAGGCATGGCCACGTCTAGCTTGCATTCTTGGATTGCCTGCTTTGGGGAAGCTGGCCATTGTGTCTATTTATCTCTATGTTCACTTCTTTACTGATGTTTTTTTTACAACAGCTTTATTGTACCTTTTTCTAATTGGTGTGACAAATTTTCTGTTATCACAAATCTATTACAAAAATTCTTGGTGGTTCTTACACATTTACTTTTCCAAATGAACTATAGATTATTTTCTTCCTGTTTCTAGAAAAAGACATATAATTGAGTTTTTCCCTTCAAATAATGGCATGTTTTTCTAGTAATTAAAGTTTATTTTATAGGTATCACTATTATGAATGAGATTTTTAAATTAATCTTTTTAATTAGCTATGACTATATAAAAAGAATATATTTATAGTTTATCTGTCACCTTGCTCCTATGCTGAACTTCTCTAGTTAGATCTGGAAGTTTTTCAGAGATTATTCTGTATTGTTTTCTAAGTAAATAGTTTTATAATATAAAATCATAGTAACTAATGAATTTTTCTCTTCATTTACAATATCTCCTCCTCTACCTTAATCTCCTCCTGAATCTGTTAATACAATGTTACTACATTACAATCACATTACATTTATATTACAACTGCACTAGAACTGTTACTATAGTCTGTCTGAATCTGTTACTATGGTGGCAGTTTGTTAAAACTTTTTTGATTCCAGTAGTTTTGCTTTGTATATTTGGATGTTATTAAAAGATTATGTCTTATATATCTTTTATAAATAGCATATGTATTTAAAGTAATGTTCTTTTTTTCTACTAAATGCTATTTGCTTCAATGTTGTTTTATGTGCTACAGTGCCATTTTGTCTTTCTTTGGTTGATATATCATTTTATTTTCAGTCTGTGTCTTTTTAAATTTAAGACCAGTATTGTAAAACAAAGGATTTTGCTTCTTTTCTTGAGCAAGACTGAAATGTAATTTTTAGGAGGGGAATTTGACTTATTCATATTTTCTGTTATAATATATTTTTCATTTTCAAGCAGTTTCATTTTATATTTCCTTTATGTTATATTTCTTATCATTTTTCATAAATTTTATGTAGTGATCCAATTTTTGTCTTATATGCTATACATCTATTTCCCTTCTATATGTCATCTTTAGACCTTTGGGAACACCTATGTGGACATATATTTTCCTGTCAGTTCTAAGATGGAATAGTATCAATGAACTTTCCAACAGACAAAATTATATATGAATTTATTTCTTATTCAAGACTTTGTTGAAATATTTTGGAATTTTATTTGCAGTTAGTTTTTTTTTTTTTAATTTTTTTTTTTCAACGTTTATTTATTTTTGAGACAGAGAGAGACAGATTATGAACGGGGGAGGGGCAGAGAGAGAGGGAGACACAGAATCAGAAGCAGGCTCCAGGCTCTGAGCCATCAGCCCAGAGCCCGACGCGGGGCTCGACCTCACGGATCGCGAGATCGTGACCTGAGCTGAAGTCGGTCGCTTAACCGACTGCGCCACCCAGGCGCCCCTGCAGTTAGTTTTTTTTTGTAAACATCATTCCATTCCACCCACTGCTTGGATCAGTGGGCTGTAGTCTTCTCCGTCTCTAAGGTATTGAGGTAGCAGGAGGCAAGACTGTAGCAGATCAAAGCCAACAGGTTGGATGAGAGTACAGGGTTCTTCAAGATCAAACAGCTGGATGGAGAATGGGATCTTTGGGGAGTTGGAATTGAGTTATAGGGGCCTTTTGAGTCGGAACCAGGGTAGCTTATGCTTGATTTTTTGGTCACCCTCATTTATTTTCTTCTAGTACAGACAATTTTTATCTTTCCTGGCTCACATGGCACGGAATACAGCTTTCATGACTTTTCCTTAGTAGTTCTTTCCAAATCAAGTGTGCATTTATTTTCTGGTTTTCTCAGTTGTTTTTAGTATTCATTAAAATGGGGAAACTACTGGAATCTTGAAGAAAAAGATACCTTTTATTTTGCCTTACATTCTTATATTTTAAATCAGATACCATAGAGGTAAAATTCACATTCAGATGTGATTATTTTTGAAAGTATGGTTTTCTTAATTACAACTTTGTTAAAGTGTGATTCTTACACCATAAAATATATTTTTTAAAAATGTACAGTGAAGTGGTTTTTAGGATCGTCATAGATGGGCAGCCATCAAAACAGCCTAGTTTTAGAACATATTCATTGCTTGCAAAGGAAACCCTGTACCCATTATTGGTCACTCCCCATCTCTCCCTCCACTCAGCCACTGCTGACCTTTATTGGTTGTCTCTAGGAATATGTTTACTGTGGATATTTCATATAAGTAGACTCCTATAATGTGTCCTCTTGTGATTGGCTTCTTTCACATTGCATAATAATTTCAAGGTTAGTCCAGATTATAGCATCAATTAGTACTTAATTCCCTTCTGTTACCAATAATTGTATGGATATATCACATGTTTGTTCATAGACATTCATCTGGTGGATATTTGGATCATTTGTACTTTTTTGACTCCTGTGAATAAAACAGCTAGGAACATTCCTGTAGCGTTCTGTGAGGACACATGTTTTCATTTATTTGGTTATATATCTTAGAGTGGAATTGTTGGGTCTTAGGATAATTTGATGTTTAACATTTTAAGAAACTGCCAAACTGTTTTACAAAACAACTGTAACAGTTTAAAATCTTACCAGCAATGAATGGGGGTTCTATTTTCTCCACATCCTTGCTAACTCTTCTGTGATCTTTTTTATTATAGTTATCCTAGTGACTGTGAAATAATATGTCATTGTAGTTATTATTTGCATTTTCCGGATGACTACTGATGTTGTGTATCTTTACATGTACTTATTGTCAGTTTGTATATCATCTTTGGAGAAATGTCTGTTCAAATCCTTTGTTGATTTTAAAATTTGGTTGTCTTTTTGAGTTTACATTGTTCTTTATGTATTCTGGATAAAATTATTTTATAAGTATAAAGCATTTTATTTCATTCTGAGATTTCTCTTTTCACTTTCTGATGATGACAGCTAACACAAAATAGCTTTTAGTTTTGATGAAGCGTATTTTATCCAATTTCTCTTTTTTTAGTTTAGCTTTTCAGTGTCTTATCTATGAAAACATCACATAACCTGAGGTCATGGTGATTTATTCTTATGTTCTCTCTTAAAGTCATATAATTTTATCTCTTACATTTAGGTCAATGGCTAATCTTGAGTTACTTTTTAATATGCTGTAAGGTAGGGCTCCATCCTCATTCTTTTGCATGGGCCTATCTGCTTGTCCCAGCACCATTTATTGAAAAGAATATTGTTTCCCCATTGAATTGTGTGTGTATATACACACACACACACACACACATACACACATACACATACATACACACACATACACACACACATACATATAAATGTATATAAAGATATTTTATATAGATACGTATTAATTCTTCGTGAAATGTTTAGTAGATTTCACCAGTGAATCCATTTGGATTTTGCCTGTTCTATGTGAGAAGTTTGTTTTTTTTTGTTTTTGTTTTTGTTTTTTTTTTGTGAGAAGTTTTTTGATTGCTACTTTAGTTCTGTAACTGAGTCCAAGTTCATTCTCCTCACTGCACAATAGGCCAGTAAGTGGAGAGGCAAGGCATTAGGGAAAGGAAAGCACTTTGTTTGGAAAGCCAGCAAACCAAAGAGACGGCAGACTATTGTCCCGAAGAACCATCTCCCTCAGCATGAAATTGGAGTTTCTTTTATGTTAGCAAAAGGAGGAAGTAGGAAGGGTTGGAGTCAAAAGGTAACTGACTTCTGTAGACATCTGAGGAGATAATGTATGTCCTTGGACAGTTGATCTTTGCATACAGGAATCTATCTGGTCATGTCATTCCTCTAAATCTTAGGCAATGCACAGTCATTTCTGTATGTACTTCCTCATCTCCTTAGGCGAGAGAGATTTGGGTAAAAAGCAGTTTTTGCAAATCTTAGCTGTAACATGGCTACATGCAGGGCTCAGCAGAAGTTTCTAAGCTATAGGTCACAGCAGCAAGGAAAATAGAATCAGTGTGGAGTCAGACATGCTGTTTCTCCCTGTTATAATCCCTTTCAATAAGTCAATTCACATTTTATATTTCTTATTGTGTCATTTTAAGTACTTTTTGTGTTTCTAGGAATTTGTCCATTTTATCTACATTATGTAATTTGTTTATATACAACTTTATATTGTGTTCCTTTATATTTTTTTTAATTGAGTTTCTGTAAAGTGAATAGTGATTTTCCCTGTCTTATTTGGGACTTTTGTGATTTGAATCTACTTTTTTTCTTGGTCATTCTTGCCAAAGGTTTTTCAAATTTGATATGCTTTTCAAAGACCAACTTTTGATTTTTTTCATTTTCTTAATATTTTCCTATACTCTATTCAACTAATTTCTATTCTAATATTTATTATTTCCTCTCTTGTTGGTTTGGTTGTAATTTGCTCTTTTTTACCTTGTTTCTTATGTTGCAAACTTAAGTACTTATATCTTCTTTTTTAAGATAAGCAATTTATGGCTCTAAATTTTACTCTGAGCCCTGCTTCTGGTACATCCCATAAGTTTTGGTATGTTTTGTTTTTATTTTAATTCATCCCAAATTACTTTGTAAAATTTCCTTTGCTATTTCTTCTTTGACACTTAGTTATTTGGGAATGTGTTGTAGAATTTTCACATATTTGAGAATTTCCAAAATTTCACTTTGTTATTGATTTCTAATTTTATTCCATTGTTGTCACAAAACATACTGTTTATGGATGCAGTCATTTTATTTTGATTATTTTTTTTAATTTTTGTTAATATTTATTTTTGAGACAGAGAGAGACAGACCATGAATGGGGGAGGGTCAAAGAGAGAGGGAGACACAGAATCCGAAACAGGCTCCAGGCTCTGAGCTGTCAGCACAGAGCCCAACGTGGGGCTCAGACTCACAGACTGTGAGATAATGACCTGAGCTGAAGTCGGAAGCTCAACTGACTGAGCCACCCAGGCGCCCCTTTTTTGATTATTTTTTAATGCTATAAATTTATTTTTTTATTTTTTTAAGTTTGTTTATTTATTTTGGGAGAGGGTAAGACCCAGAGAACACAAGTGGGGAAGGGGCAGAGAGAAAGGGAGAGAGAGAATCCGAAGCAGACTCTGCACTGTTAGTGCAGAGCCCAACACGGGGCTCAAACTCATGAACCGTGAGATCATGACCTCATCCAAAATCAAGAGTCATACACTTAACTGAGCCACAGAAGTGCCCCTGGATTCAGTCAATGTAAAGGCTTACCTTATACCCTAAAATATGATTTACCTTCAAGAATGTTCAACATGCACTTGATTTCTTTTTTTTTTTTTTAAGATTTTTTTAATTTTAAGTAATCTCTATACCCAACATGGGGCTCAAACTTAAAACCCTGACATCAAGAGTCACATGCTCTACCAACTAAGCCAGCCATGCTCCCTCACGTGCACTTGAGAAGTGTATATATTCTGTTCTTGTTGGGTAGAATGTTCCATAGATGTCTTTTAGATCTATTTTGTTTATAGACCAAAGTATTTTATTTCTTTAGTGATCTTCTACCTATTTGTCTTATCCCCAATTGAGAGTAGAATATTAAATTCTCAAAGGGTTATTACTGAAATATCTATTATTTCTTGTTTCAGTTTTACTGTTTTTTTCCTTGTGTACTTTGTGGCTCTGTTAGGTGTATTTATGTTTATAATTCTTTTATCTTCTTTGTGGATTGTCCTGTTATCATTATATAATGTCCTTCTTTGTCTCCAGTATTGATTTTTATCTTAATAGTTATTTTGTCTGATATTAGCATAGCCACTGCAGCTGTCTTTAAGTTACTATTTGCATATATAGAATTTCTCCATCCTGTTACTTTCAGTTGAATTGTGTTTCTGAATCCAGAGAGTGTCTCTTATAGATGGCATGGATTTGGATCATTTTTAAAAATTTATTTTGCATATCTCAGCCTTCTCATGGGTGTGTTGAGTCATTTTACACTTACTGATTAATTAGTGATGAAGTAAGACAAAGAAAGATTTACATTTGCCTTTTGCTATTTGTTTTCTGTATTTTTGAGAGACAGAGAGAGGCAGCATGAGTGAGGGAGGGGCAGAGAGGAAGAGGGAGACACAGAATCCGAAGCAGGCTCCAGGCTCTGCACTGACAGCAGTGAGCCCATGCTGGGGCTCAAACTCACAAACTGTGAGATAGTGACCTGAGCCAAAGTCACACGCTCAACCAACTGAGCCACCCAGGTGCCCTATAGTGAATTTTTCATTTCAGTCATTATATTTTTCAACTCCACAATTTACATATATGCTTATATATACACATGTGTATGTCTGTCCAATGCTTGAATTTTCTTAGGGACAATTTCTGTTGACAGCCTTTTTGTGTGTGTATATGGATCATTCATTATTGACTTAGGATTTTTTCAGTTATACCCGGTGAGATCTTGGCCTTATTCTTTGAGCTATCCTTAGCAACTGCCATTTTCTTCTAGCAGGCATTGGTAATTGATTATGCTTTTCTTCTGTCATTTTCTTATCTTGTAATCTGACTGTGGTGTAAGCCTGTTATCCCAAGCCATGGTCAGGGCCTTTATGTCCCATTTGTTTTTTTGCCTTATAGTTGCATCCTTTGCCATCAATATCACCTGAAGTGGGGTAGATACTTTATCTCCACTTTGGCTAGACTTGTTATGCTGGCCACCAAGCAGGGCTGCCTTATATTCTCAAGGCTTTCAAGAGTTTAAGTGGGTGTTTTTTACTTTTCGCTCCCTCTCATCTCTTTCTTGGACTGGCATAGAGTTGGAAGCTGGGGCTATGGTAGAGTAGGTGACCCATACTGATCTCTAAGCAATTCTCCAGTCCCTTCTGAATCCAAACCATTGTTCTTGAATCTAATTTGTGTGGTTAGACCCTCACTTTCCTTAGATAAGATTGTTCTCAGTTCTCATTTAAATAGCCTCAATGTTTCGCAACCCATTGAGCACATAAGTTAGAAAATTCTCCACATGAGAATCCCTGCTGCATAAAAATATAGAATTTTTCTGGTAATGAGCTTTAGGAAGTGAAAGTATTGACTACTAGCTTCTTTATGCAAACTGAAGCAAAAGAACAGACGGAAGATGCTTGAAAAGGCAACTACGAAGATTTCCCTCCCCTCCCCCCTATTTTTTGAGGAAGTCTATACTGGTATTTGTCTTTAATTTAAAGCATCTGCTTCAGTACCTTTATAGTTTATATGCCACAATGAAATAAGCACACCAAATGCCATTTCTGTTTAAAAGGGTGTTATAGTAACTTACCTGTTATTCTTCTTAATTATTCTTTCTTCTGAAGCAACATTAAGATGCAGTCTCAGATAGATGCTGTTTGAGCCCTTCCAGATTCCCATTACTGGGTTTTCCCACCCATCTCTCAGTTGTGGATATTGGCTCCTGATAGGTTGTGTCTGTCCCCTCCTCTAGAAGGTTGCCATTGGCTGAAGGAAGATACTATGTGCAGAGATGCCTATAAGGGTAATTGTCACCACTACCACTACCTTAGATGGCCCAGCTAACTTTCCCGCAGGTGGGACAACCTTTCCGGTGAATTCACATCCCATAGCTGCCTATGGGATCGATTTGAATCTGCATTATAAACCTACAACTTTTCATAGCTTCAGGCCCTCCTCTGTTTCGCTTCCCCCTTTGCCTACAAGCTCCTCCTGAGAGCATGCACTCAGTAAATCACTTGCAGCAGAACCCTTGGGACATGACTGCTTTACACATCTAAACAAATGTGGCAATCTAAATAAAATACCAGCAACTACCTCTGTTATCAACAGAAAAGGCAGGATAAGGATGTGTTCTAACTTTTAAGCTTTTTAGACTTCATTCAGCTGTGTGTTCTCTCAGTAATATTCTATTAGCACTATGTTGCCTTAATTCAGTGTCCTGATGCATCTATTAGCATGGCATTTTATTTTTTTAAATTTTTTCAGCATGGCATTTTATAATTACTCTAGCTTTGTGTACGAGAAACAGTACACAGGGTACTGTGATTAGTAGGTTTCAAAAATGTTTCATCTTTTATTTTCTCTGTTTAGAACTCTGAAAATATGATAGAAAACATTACATATTCTCCCCATTCTGAAGTTTATTCTGTAAAAGTAATTGTATTTCATTATGTATTTCTGCATATTTCCTCTCAGTTTCTATGTCTAGTTCTGAAAGAAGTAGCAGGAGAGCCAGTCCAGCTAAAGCCACCATCTGCATTTCTGTATAGAGCTTCTCTTTTATGTCTATCAACATTTTTATCCAGATAAAATGGAATAGACAATGTAGAAGGAAATAAGATACATTTCCATTTCACTTTTCCTTCCATATGGGGCTAAGCCTCAGCAGTCAAATCTATGCATTGCCTTCTTAGGATTTTAACCTCTTAAGAAAAAATTAAACATGCCTATAACACAGTTATATAACTTAAATCTGAGATGAACGAGAAGGCCCAGGTGAGCTTAGAAAAATGTTATTGAATCCCTAGTAGTCTTAGGTTATACAGGGAACCCCCATTCTCCATGACCCCAAAACATTTAACAGGTGTGAAACTCAGAAATAATCTCCAAACACCCCATTTGGCATTCACAGTTCCATAAGCCTTAAAACCTTGCCTAATTTTGGAAGTAATGGACTTGATTTTCTTTCTCCCCAAAATAATTTTAACAATATCAGATTCATGAAGTGAAACCATCATTTCTCTATAGATTTACAGTGTTTTAGATCTATAAATTCTATTATAATTTATTTTCTCAAGTGAAGGTATGTATATAGTCTGTCTTGTTTTCACATAGTCTTTCCTGTGCTCATCTGTCAGTAAGAAGTCACTAATTCACTTCCCTTTCCAGTCACCTCTCATTTTTCAAGGATCCCAGACTATATGAACAAGAAAAGACTTATTTGACCAAGTAAAGGCACCCGGTACAGAGAGATCTAGTGAGTCTGACAGTTCAGTGATTCTATTGCTTTTGTGTATAGTTCACAATGTCACTTTTGAACATGCATCGCCCAGAGCACTCATCGTCTGCTTTTGTGATATTCTTGATGGCCCTGATCCTGTTTTCTCATTCTAAGATAGTACCTTGAGTTCATACTCACCAAATCACATCTTTCTCTCTACAAGACACTGTGTTGGGGCATCTGGGTCTAAAAGGGCACTGGCAACTTGCTGGGATGGGACCGTTGTGTGGGACTAGCCTGCAGCCCCAGATGCTGAGCCCTTTTCTCCAACACAAACTGCCTTTCCTCATGATGAGTTGGTACATGGGAATTGCCTTTCTTTTCCTACGAGGTGAAATTGGCCAGTCAACCCTGGTACCTTTCCATAAACTTAAAAATCTGGGAGGAACAACATTCCTCTCTTCTCAGCACACCTATTTCTCATTACGAGTCCCCTGAGATCCTTATGGCAACTGTCTGACCTCATCTTCGTACTGCATATACTAAGGGGATAGGCAGCTCCTGTTAAGGAGTAGAAACCAATAAAAAAAAATAAGTCTTACTGCACTGTCTGCTCTAGGTTTATGTATTTTCCAATAATAATATCTGCTTTAACAAGGCCTGCTCTATTTCTAGACATAGTGCACTTTAAAATCTTTTTTGATGTTTTATTTCTTTATTGAGAGGGAGAGAGTGAGAGATGGAGAGAGAGAGACAGACCGTGAGTGGGAGAGGGGCAATAGAGAGGGAGACACAGAATCCGAAGCAGGCTCCAGGCTTCGAGCTGCCAGTACAGAGCGTGACACGGGGCTCAAACTCACAAACCATGGGATCATGACCTGAGCCAGTGTCAGACGCTCAACCGACTGAGCCACCTAGGCGCCCCTCATTACATGTTTATAGTTCCTTGGCAGGATAATTCCAATTTTTGAGTAATCTATTCTCCATGGAGCTATACCTTCATAGTACATTTATATATTTAGTAAGGTTTAAACTGTGTAAAAGTTTTTTGTGTATGTAAACAATTCTAATATCCTTTAAAAAAATTATTTTTCATTAGGTCATCCTACAAAATACACAGCTGATATTCCCATTCATCTAAATGATAATCCAATTTGCTATCGAATGTTATGTTTGGTTGGAGAGGTAAAATCACCCAAGTTATCGTTTGACCCTCCATTCATATTTTTCACTCCTGTTCCTCTGGACGTAACAACTAAGATGAATGTCAACATTTTACCTCAAAACTATTTCAGGTAAATGCTTAATGTGAATTTACCACAGTTTGTTTATGTGCTTTTTTGTTTGTGTCTGTGTTGTATGAGTCATGAGCAATGTCTGACTTGTTTCTGTTGTTGGAACGAACCGTTAAAATATTTAACAGTTCAGTTAAATTAAAAATTTTAAGAAGCCCACTTCATTACCTCACAATTAGTCATGTGATTTTCTTGTAAAAATTTTTCATATGTCTCTCTTCATGGTATGTGAAGCACGTTTTCTATGGCTATGTAACAAATTACCACAAACTTAGTGCCTTAAAACATGAATTTGTTATCTTTTAAGTTTCTTTGGGTCAAGAGTCCTCTGGGTTAGTTAAGGTGTATTTACTGCTGAAGGTCTCAGTAGGTGGAAATCCAGGTGCGGGCTATGGCAGCAGTCTCATCTGAGGCTCATTCTCCAGAATTAATCCTTTCAGTTGTAGGACTAAGATAATTTCTTGCTGGCTGTTGGGACCGCTCTCAGCTCTTAGAGACCACCCTCACATCCTAACCATGTGGTTCCTCCTCCCATCATGGTACTTTAGAGCATCTCTCTGACTTCTCAGTCTCTGACCTCCAAACCTTTTAAGATCTCACCTAATTAAATATGATCCACACATGATAATCTTTTAGCTTTATTTGCATTCATTTGGCTAGGGGTGTCAGTTACATATGGGAAGTCCCTTTACCATTGCTGTATAACACAAATTAATCACCAGTGTGATATACTTACAGATCCTGTTACCCAAGGGGTGGGAATAATGCAGGGTTTGTGTATGTACACTAGGGAAGAGGACTCTTCGGGGCCATCTCAGAATTCTGCCTCTCACATGTACATAGTATAGCACAATGTAGTCTGTTCTTATTTTTTTTAAAAATTATCAATAGCCCAAACCTCAATACTATATTGCTCTAGATACATTACATGTCCTCACACTACAGCAAGTAGATTGTGTGTGTGTGTGTTCATTCATTCATTCATTCATTCATTCATTACTGGCTTATGAGGAATATAAGAGGTCTCCAAAGGGCTCAAATCAAAACAGACCAAACCAATACATATAAGCTGAAACCAGAGTAAGAGTGGTGAGCTGTAGTAATCTGCCAAATGCAGGCTTTTTCTTAAAACTTGATACAACTTTGTTGAGCATCTGACTTTGGCTCAGGTCATGATCTCACAGTTTGAGTTTGAGCCCTGCATTGGGCTCTGTGCTGGCAGCTTGAAGCCTGGACCCTGCTTCAGATTCTGTGTTTCCCTCTCTCTCTGCCTCTTCCCCACGCCCACTCTGTTTCTGTCTCTCTCCCAGAAATAAATAAACATTAAAAAAAATTAAAAACAAAGCCAAACTTGAGACAACTTCCTCAAAGTGGGAAAACAATCTCAAATTCCTTGATTAATCCAGGGACACTGAAAGAGGCTAAAAGGGTTTATGTGAGTAAATCCTTCTCCCTGTCAGCAGAAGCAAGTAAATCTTCTCTAGATCAGTGGTTCTTAAACTGTGGTGTATATCAGCATCACCTGAAAGAATTTTAAAACAGAGATTATTGCCTTCCATCCCCAGAATTTATGATTCGGGAAGCCTGGAATGGCATGTAATAATTTTTATTTCTAATAAATTTCCAAATGATACTGATACTGCTGATCCATGGACCACACTTTGTGAACCTCTGCTCTAAATGAAGCCATCCTCAGTTTGGGCTCATATTTCAGTTGCCACAGTTGCTATCAACCGGACATCAGTGCTGGAGTAAGTATTATAGAACTCTCAAGAAGGGAAGATACCATAGAGTCAGCACAAACAACTATTTTGAAATTTAGACTCTTAAGTAATTCAGATATTGGAATTATCAGACACAGAATATAAATAATTTATTTTTAAAGGGTGGCAGTACAAAAATTAGAAAGTAACATGGAATTATACCATATAGCCTTGAAAATGAACCAAATGTAACTTGTAGAAATTATAAAACAAAGTACGTCAGGTAAAATTTTAAGGGCATTCACTAAACCTACGATTGTATATAACTAGACAGACAGCATAGAAACCAACAAAAGCAAGAGAAAACTAAAACAAAAATGATGTCAAAAACTTTATGTAGTTGACTAATGCAATTAAAGTAAGTTATTCTGACTAGTTAAAATACAGAGAATGTTAGAGTAAATAATAAAAAAAAGTCCAACTGCCTATTAAAAGAAGTATATGTAAAACATAAGGACAAGAAAGACTGAAGTAAAGCAGGGTTTCTCAACATCAGAACCTGTGACATTTTGGGGAGGATGTTTCTTTTTTTTTTGTTGGAGGCTATTCTATGTGTAGTAGGATGTTAACAGCCTTCCTGGTATCTAACCAATAGCATCCTCTCCCTAGTTATGACAAAAGAATTGTCTCCAAACATTGCTACATGTCCCCAGGGATGCAAAACTACTCCTAGTTGAGAACTATCAAACGAAGATCATGGGAAAATGTATGGTAGCATAACCAAAAGAAAGCTGGACAGCAGTATTGATTTTACATATGATGACCTTATTTAAGAGGTAAAACAGAGGAACCTGGGTGGCTCAGTTGGTTAAGTTCTGACTCTTGATTTCTGGCTCAGGTCATGATCACACAGTTTGTGAGATTGAGCCCCATGTTGGGCTCCGCACTGACAGCACAGAGCCTGCTTGCAATTCTCTCTGTCCCTCTCTCTCTCTGCCCCTGGTTCACTTATGCATGATCACTCTCTCTCTCTCTCCCTCCCTGTCTCCCTCTCTATCTCTCTCTCTCTCTCCCCCTCTCTGTCAAACATTTAGAGAAAAAAGAGGTGAAACATTTGTAATATAAAAAAAACTTTTTAACATAAAAAAGAGTGGGTGGTTCAGTCAGTTTAGCGACTGACTCTTAATTTTGGCTCAGGTCATGAACCCAGGATCATGGGACTGAGCTCTGTCTGCATCAGGCTCTGGTCTGAACATGGAGCCTACTTGGGATTCTGTCTCTCTCTGTCCTTCTGCCCCTCTCCCATGCATGAGCACTCTGTCTCTCTCTAAAAATAAGCCATTAAATAATTATAAAATATGCAGCTCACCTGAAAACTGTCAGAAGTCTAAAATTGTATGCACAACCAAGTACTCTTAAAATATGAAAACCCCAAATTAACATAATAGGGGGAAATTGACCAGTCCTTCATCACTGTAGAATGTTTCAACATATATCTCAATTATTGATGAGTCCAGAAGACAAAAACCCTTGTATAGATAAAGAAAATTTGAAAAGGATATTTTATTAAAAGCCTCCTTCATTTAATACTAATATTATGAAAAATACTAAAAGTAGTATTAGGAATAGCATTATAAAATCCTGCACCCTGCAATTGTAGAATATACATTTTTCTCATTCATACTGGAGATATTTACAAAAACTGATAGTGTATCATTCTGTAGTTCAAATTTAACACATTTCGAAGAGTTGGCATCATATAGACTGTTTTCTGGTAATAATTATAATTTTAAAATCATTAAAAAATATGAACAGGATCTGCCACATATTTGGAACTATTGAAAAAAACTTCTATAGAGACTCAAGAAGATACCCTATTGAATTCTGCAAATAATAATTAAAATACTATGTATCAAAACATGAAAACAACGTTCACTGATATAAACAGTATTTGAGTATTAAAGACTAAACTTGAAACACCTCTTGTCACTTCTGTTGCTTTCTTTAGAAAAAGAGTTAGGCCTACATCTTTGTTGAGTTAACTGCATCTCTTACGTTAAATTCCAGAGGTTAAGCAATAAACAAACTTATGAAATGCACCAAAATTGGTACTTAGATGGAAGTGTGTAGTCTTTTTTTTATATATGAAATTTATTGTCAAATTGGTTTCCATACAACACCCAGTGCTCATCCCAAAAGGTGCCCTCCTCAATACCCATCCCCCACCCTCCCTGCCCTCCCACCCCTCATCAGCCCTCAGGTTGTTCTCAGTTTTTAAGAGTCTCTTATGCTTTGGCTCTCTCCCACTCTAACATCTTTTTTTTTTTCTTCCTTCCCCTCCCCATGGGTTCCTGTTAAGTTTCTCAGGATCCACATAAGAGTGAACACATATGGTACTTTTTCTGTATGCCTTATTTCACTTAGCATCACACTCTCCAGTTCCATCCACGTTGCTACAAAGGGCCATATTTCATTCTTTCTCATCGCCATGTAGTACTCCGTTGTGTATGTAAACCACAATTTCTTTATCCATTCATCTGTTGATGGACATTTAGGCTCTTTCCATAATTTGGCTATTGTTGAGAGTGCTGCTATAAACATTGGGGTACAAGTGCCCCTGTGCATCAGTACTCCTGTATCCCTTGGGTAAATTCCTAGCAGTGCAACTGCTGGGTCATAGGGTAGGTCTATTTTTAATTTTTTGAGGAACCTCCACACTGTTTTCCAGAGTGGCTGCACCAGTTTGCATTCCCACCAACAGTGCAAGAGGGTTCCCGTTTCTCCACATCCTCTCCAGCATCTATAGTCTCCTGATTTGTTCATTTTGGCCACTCTGACTGGCGTGAGGTGGTATCTGAGTGTGGTTTTGATTTGTATTTCCCTGATGAGGAGCGACGTTGAGCATCTTCTCATGTGCCTGTGGGCCATCCGGATGTCTTCTTTAGAGAAGTGTCTATTCATGTTTTCTGCCCATTTCTTCACTGGATTATTTGTTTTTTGGGTGTGGAAGTTGGTGAGCTCTTTATAGCTTTTAGATACTAGCCCTTTGTCTGATATGTCATTTGCAAATATCTTTTCCCATTCCGTTGGTTGCCTTTTAGTTTTGCTGATTGTTTCCTTTGCTGTGCAGGAGCTTTTTATCTTCATGAGGTCCCAATAGTTCATGTTTGCTTTTAATTCCCTCGCCTTTGGGGATGTGTCAAGTAAGACATTGCTGCGGCTAAGGTCAGAGAGGTCTTTTCCTGCTTTCTCCTCTAGGGTTTTGATGATTTCCGGTCTCACATTCAGGTCCTTTATCCATTTTGAGTTTATTTCTGTGAATGGTGTGAGAATGTGGTCTAGTTGCAATCTTCTGCATGTTGCTGTCCAGTTCTCCCAGCACCAGTTGTTAAAGAGACTGTCTTTTTTCCATTGGATGTTGTTTCCTGCTTTGTCAAAGATGAGTTGGCCATAGTTTTGTGGGTCTAGTTCTGGGGTTTCTATTCTATTCCATTGGTCTATGTGTCTGTTTTTGTGCCAATACCATGCTGTCTTGATGATGACAGCTTTGTAGTAGAGGCTAAAGTCTGGGATTGTGATGCCTCCTGCTTTGGTCTTCTTCTTCAAAATTCCTTTGGCTATTCGGGGCCTTTTGTGGTTCCATATGAATTTTAGGATTGCTTGTTCTAGTTTCGAAAAGAATGCTGGTGCAATTTTGATTGGGATTGCACTGAATGTGTAGATAGCTTTGGGTAGTATTGACATTTTGACAATATTTATTCTTCCAACCCATGAGCACGGAATGTTTTTCCATTTCTTTATATCTTCTTCAATTACCTTCATAAGCTTTCTATAGTTTTCAGCATACAAATCGTTTACATCTTTGGTTAGATTTATTCCTGGTATTTTATGCTTCTTGGTGCAATTGTGAATGGGATCAGTTTCTTTATTTGTCTTTCTGTTGCTTCATTGTTAGTGTATAAGAATGCAACTGATTTCTGTACATTGATTTTGTATCCTGCAACTTTGCTGAATTCATGTAACAGTTCTAGCAGACTTTTGGTGGAGTTTATCGGATTTTCCATGTATAATATCGTTTCAGCTGCAAGAAGTGAAATCTTGACTTCATCTTTGCCAATTTTGATGCCTTTGATTTCCTTTTGTTGTCTGATTGCTGATGCTAGCACTTCCAACACTATGTTAAACAACAGCGGTGAGAGTGGACATCCCTGTCGTGTTCCTGATCTCAGGGAAAAAGCTCTCAGTTTTTCTGCATTGAGGATGATGTTAGCTGTGGGCTTTTCATAAATGGCTTTTATGATTTTTAAGTATGTTCCTTCTATCCCGACTTTCTCGAGGGTTTTTATTAGGAAAGGATGCTGAATTTTGTCAAATGCTTTTTCTGCATCGATTGACAGGATCATATGGTTCTTATCTTTTCTTTTATTCATGTGATGTATCACATAGATTGATATGCAAATGTTGAACCAGCCCAGCAGCCCAGGAATGGATCCCACTTGATCATAGTGAATAATTCTTTTTATATGCTGTTGAATTCGATTTGCTAGTATCTTATTGAGAATTTTTGTATCCATATTCATCAGGGATATTGGCCTGTAGTTCTCTTTGTTTGCTGGGTCTCTGTCTGGTTTAGGAATCAAGGTAATACTGGCTTCATAGAATGAATCTGGGAATTTTCCTTCCCTTTCTATGTTTTGGAATAGCTTGAGAAGGATAGGTATTATCTCTGCTTTAAACGTCTGTTAGAACTCCCCTGGGAAGCCATCTGGTCCTGGACTCTTATTTGTTGGGAGATTTTTGGTAACTGATAGAATTTTGTCGCTGGTTATGGGTCTGTTGAAGCTTTCTATTTCCTCCTGATTGAGTTTTGGGAGCATGTGGGTGTTTAGGAATTTGTCCATTTCTTCCAGGTTGTCCAATTTGTTGGCATATAATTTTTCATAGTATTCCCTGATAATTGCTTGTATCTCTGAGGGATTGGTTGTAATAATTCCATTTTCATTCATGATTTTATCTGTTTGGATCATCTTCCTTTTCTTTTTGAGAAGCCTGGCTAGAGGTTTATCAATTTTGTTTATGTTTTCAAAAAACCAACTCTTGGTTTCATTGATCTGCTCTACAGTTTTTTTAGATTATATAGTGTTTATTTCTGCTCTGATCTTTATTTCTCTTCTTCTGCTGGGTTTAGGGTGTCTTTGCTGTACTGCTTCTATTTCCTTTAGGTGTGCTGTTAGATTTTGCATTTGGGATTTTTCTTGTTTCTTGAGATAGGCCTGGATTGCATGTATTTTCCTCTCAGGACTGCCTTCGCTGCATCCCAAAGCATTTGGATTGTTGTATTTTCATTTTTGTTTGTTTCCATATATTTTTAAATTTCTTCTCTAATTGCCTGGTTGACCCATTCATTCTTTAGTAGGGTGTTCTTTAACCTCCATGCTTTTGGAGGTTTTCCAGACTTTTTCCTGTGGTTCATTTCAAGCTTCATAGCATTGTGGTCCGAAAGTATGCATGGTATGATCTCATTTCTTGTATACTTATGAAGTGCTGTTTTGTGACCCAGAATGTGATCTGTCTTGGAGAATGTTCCATGTGCACTCGAGAAGAAAGTATATTCTGTTGCTTTGGGATGCAGAGTTCTAAATATATCTGTCAAGTCTATCTGATCCAATGTATCATTCAGGGCCCTTGTTTCTTTATTGACCGTGTGTCTAGATGATCTATCCATTTCTGCAAGTGGGGTGTTAAATTCCCCTGCGATTACCACATTCTTATCAATAAGGTTGCTTATGTTTGTGAGTAATTGTTTTATATATTTGGGGGCTCCCGTATTTGGCACATAGATATTTATAATTGTTAGCTCTTCCTGATGGATAGACCCTGTAATTATTATATACTGCCCTTCTTAATCTCTTGTTCCAGCCTTTAATTTAAAGTCTAGTTTGTCTGATATAAGTATGGCTACTCCAGCTTTCTTTTGACTTCCAGTAGCATGATAAGTAGTTCTCCATCACCTCACTCTCAACGTTTATTTATTTTTTGGTACAGAGAGAGACAGAGCATGAATGGGGGAGGGGCAGAGAGAGAGGGAGACACAGAATCGGAAACAGGCTCCAGGCTCTGAGCCATCAGCCCAGAGCCCGACGCGGGGCTCGAACTCACGGACCGCGAGATCGCATCACCTCACTCTCGATCTGAAGGTGTCCTCAGGTCTAAAATGAGTCTCTTGTAGACAGCAAATAGATGGGTCTTGTTTTATCCATTCTGATACCCTATGTTTTTTGTTTGGAGCATTTAGTCCCTTTACATTCAGTGTTATTATAGAAAGATATGAGTTTAGAGTCATTGTGATGTTTGTAGGTTTCATGCTTGTAGTGGTGTCTCTGGTACTTTGTCTCACAGGATCCCCCTGAGGATCTCTTGTAGCGCTGGTTTAGTGGTGATGAATTCCTTCAGAGTTTGTTTGTTTGAGAAGACCTTTACCTCTCCTTCTGTTCTAAATGACAGATTTGCTGGATAAAGGATTCTCAACTGCATTTTTTTTCTGTTCATCACGTTGAAGATTTCCTGCCATTCCTTTCTGGCCTGCCAAGTTTCAGTAGGGAGATCAGTCACAAGTGTTATCGGTCTCCCTTTATATGTTAGAGCACGTTTATCCCTTGGCTGCTTTCAGAATTTTCTCTTTATCCATGTATTTTGCCAGTTTCACTATGATATGTCGTGCAGAAGATCGATTCAAGTTACGTCTGAAGGGAGTTCTCTGTGCCTCTTGGATTTCAGTGCCTTTTTCCTTCCCCAGATCAGGGAAGCTCTCAGCTATGATTTCTTCAAGTACACCTTCAGCACCTTTCCCTCTCTCTCCCTCCTCTAGAATACCAATTATGCGTAGATTATTTCTCTTTAGTGCATCACTTAGTTCTCTAATTTTCCCCTCATACTCCTGGATTCTTTTATGTCTCTTTTTCTCAGCTTCCTCTTTTTCCATAATTTTATCTTCCAGTTCACCTATTCTCTGCCTCTTCATTCCAAGCTGTGGTTGTCTCCATTTTATTTTGCAGCTGACTGATAGCATTTTTTAGCTCCTCCTGGCTGTTCCTTAGTCCCTTGATCTCTGTAGCAATAGATTCTCTGCTATCCTCTATACTGTTTTCAAGCCCAGTGATTAATTTTATGACTATTCCTCTAAATTCACTTTCTGTTATATTGTTTAAATCCTTTTTCTTCAGTTCCTTAGCTGTTGTTATTTCCTGGACATTTTTCTGAGGGGAATTCTTCTGTTTCGTCATTTTGGATAGTCCCTGGAGTGGTGCGGGACTGCGGGGCACTTCCTTGTGCTGTCTTGAATAACTTGCGTTGGTTGGTGGGGTCGCAGTCAGACCTGATGTCTGCCCCCAGCCCACCGCTGGGGCCACAGTCAGACTGGTGTGTGCCTTCTCTTCCCCTCTCCTAGGGGCAGGATTCACTGTGGGGTGTCGTGGCCTGTCTGGGCTACTTGCACACTGCCAGGCTTGTGGTGCTGGGGTTCTAGCGTGTTAGCAGGGGTGGATCGGCAAGGTGCACAGGGGCAGGGGGGGCTGGGGGGGGCAGGCTCAGCTCACTTATCCTTCGGTGATCCGCTTTGGGAGGGGCCCTGTGGCACCGGAAGGGAGTCAAACCCGCCAGAGGGATGGATCCGCAGAAGCACAGCTTTGGGTGTTTGCGAGGTGCAAGCAAGTTTTCTGGCAGGAACTGGTTCCCTTTGGGATTTTGGCTGGGGGATGGGCGAGGGAGATGGCGCTGGCGAGCGTCTTTCTTCCCCGCCAAGCTGAGCTCTGTCCTCCCAGGCTCAACAACTCTCCCTCCCCTTGTCCTCCAGCCTTCCCACCCTCTGAGCAGAGCTATTTGCTTATAACCTTCCAGATGTCAAGTCCCGCTCGCTGTCAGAACACACTCTGTCCGGCCCCTCCACTTTTGCAAGCCAGACTCTGCTTGGGGCTCTGCTTGGCTGGGCTGCCCCTCTGCCCCGGCTCCCTCCCGCCAGTCCGTGGAGCGCGCACCGCCTGTCCGCCCTTCCTACCCTCTTCCGTGGGCTTCTCGTCTGTGCTTGGCTCGGGAGACTCCATTCTGCTAGTCTTCTGGTGGTTTTTTGGGTTATTTAGGCAGTTGTGGGTGGAATCTAAGTGATCAGCAGGATGCGGTGAGCCCAGCATCCTCCTACACTGCCATCTTCCTCCCAGAATCGAAATGTGTAGTCTTAAATGCTGATAGTATATAAAAAATGATTAGAAGTTTCAACTATTCAGTAACTTAAGAATAAGAATAATAGATTAAGTCCATGGAATGTAGAATGTAGATAAAATGAAAAAGAGTAGAAATTAAAGGAATAGGAAACAAATATATAGAAGATTGGTTTACTGAAACCAAAAGTTGGTTCTTTGAAGAACTAATACAATGGATACTGGTGCAGTGACATTGATGAGGAACAAAAAGAGAGAAGGTACAACTACATAATGTTAAGAATAATGATGCATATGGGGTGCCTGATGGCTCAGTAGTTTAAGCGTCTGACTCTTGATTTCAGCTCAGGTCATGATCTCACAGTTCATTAGTTCGAGCCCTGCCTTGGGCTCTGCACTGATAATGTGGAGCCTGCTTGGGATTCTCTCTCTCCCTCTTTCTCTCTGCCCCTTCCCCACTTGCATGCACAGGTATTTGCTCTCTCTCTGTCTCAAAATATATAAAATTTAAAAATAATGCAATATAATCATATAGGCATTGGAGAAAAATGAGAAAATTAAAATACTATGAAGAAATTTATTCCAATACATTTGAAAACTTAAATGGGAAATTTGTAGAAATAATATAATTTACTAAAACCATACTGAGAATAAACAGAAAGTCTTTGAGTTAATACTTAACATTTTAGAAGGAAAATGCCATCTTCTGATTTTTTTACAGGCTAGTTTTACTCAACTTGCAAGAAACTGGTATCTCAAACCTTATAGAAATTCCTTTACAGAATAGGAAAATAGTGTGGTCTAATTTGTTTTATGAAGTCAGAAATTTTTATTATAAAATCAAAGAATGAAAGTTTGAGAAAGATAAATTATAGGCCAATCTCTCTTATGACTAAAGATGCAATAATCCTTAATGACTTAAATTATATATATTATTTATTACTTATATAAATATATTAATAAATCATGACCAATGTGGGTATATTCCAGTATTGTAAGATTTGCCTAATGTCAAAAAATCTAAAATACCTTTTTATTTCATCTGCCACATTTACGAATAAAGAGAATAATGATATGATTATTTCCATAGATGCAGAAGAAAAAAGCATTTGATAAAATTACAATACCATTCATGATAAAATTCTTAATCAGGAATAAAAGAGATATTCTTTAAATTGTTGAAATTTTCTATCATGAATCTAGAAGAGGTATTATCTTGGATACTGGAACATAAGTCAATTCCCTTTGAGTAAAAAAGAAAAGACAAGGATGGCTGTAATCACTGCCTCCCTAACACATTTTTGTGAAAAACCTAGTTCATCCAGGGAGTTAAGTGAAATGAAATATGTAAGAGTAGGTACATAAGCACTGTCACTATCTGTAGATTAGATAAAGCTGTGAAGGTCATTTATCAAAATAGACAAATATAAGTCCAATAATAAAATGCATGGCATTTCAGCATACATTTACGATGTGGAACTCTAAAATTACTGTTTATAAAAACATTAAAAATTAATAATAATAGGAATAAAACAAAAGATGTGGAAGAACTATATGGAACTATATAGAGAAAATTATAAAACTTAAGTGAAAGAACTCATAAGTAAATGAAGATTTACACCATATTCATGACTTGGAGTATTCAGTATTGTAAAAAAGACATTTCTTCACAAATCACTTTACATATTTCATGCGACTGCAATAAAAATTTAAATAAAATTTTTCATGGAGATTAACAAGGAAAATTCTAAGTTTTACATGGAAGAATCAAGGGTCTAGAATAGCCAAACCTCTCCAGAAGAAGAATAAGGACTTGCCTTATAAAATATCAAGACTAAACCAATATGATAGTTGTGTAGTGATAGATAAAATGACCAAAGGCATAGAAAAAAGAGACTTGGAGAAAGCCCATACATGAATAGATACTGAATATTTGACATAAATAGTATTATAGATCTTGGAAGAAAATAAGTTACTATTCAGTAAATGGTACTGGAACAATTGATTATTTGTGTGGAATATTTCAAATTGGATTCCTGTCTTACATAATACAAAAAGATCCATTACAAATGGAGTAAAGTCTTAAATTTCACATTTAAGGAAAAATTAAAGAAAATATTTTGGAAAACAATTTTAACATTTGTAGGTAGAGAAGGATTTCTTGCAAGACTTAAATTCATGCTAATAAAAAAGTAAATGATAAAAATTAGAACAATATCAAATCACCAGGGATGCCTGGGTGGCTCAGTTGGTTAAGCTTCTGACTTCGTCTCAGGTCATGATCTCACAGTTTGTGAGTTTGAGGCCCACATCAGGCTCTGTGCTGACAGCTCAGAGCCTGGAGCCTGCTTTGGATTCTGTGTCTCCCTCTCTCTCTGCACCTCCCCTGCTTGTGCTCTGTCTCTGTCTCTGTCTCACGAAAATAAACATTAAAAAAAAATTTTAAAAAAATCAAATCACTCAACAGAAATGTTGCCAAAAAACTTTGATAAGTACTTCACAGAAGAAGATTCCTAAGTAGACAATGAACATCTGAAAACATATAATTGACCTTTTTGTAAATTTGGAAATGAAAAATTAGAGACTACAATAAGATAAGCATTTTGCCTGTTAAAGGTAGGTAAACATTAAGAAGTCAGGTCCCAGTTACAATGTCAATGAGTTAGGACCACACTGGATAATAATCTGCAAAGTGTTTAATCTGCATATTTCACAGCCCAGCAATTGCACTTGATAGTGTATGCAATAAAACCTCTTGCACTTGTGTACTATATGTTTGACTTTGCTCATAGTAATATTATTCAGAATAGCAAAATCTGGGAACTGCACTAATGTCCTGTGACAGGTAAAAGGATAATAATTTGTGATATATGTGTACATGAATATAGCTATAGCTGTGAAGTGGATGAACTTCAGCTAATGAGACAACTATGTTAGGAATCTTAGGAACAAAATATTGAGATAATTTTTTTTTAAGTCAAGCAAGACTATGTATGTTGATATCCTTCAAATAAAACAACAAAAAAAGAAAGCCAAACAAACTTCTACTTAGAAATATACACCTATCTATAAAGAAATAAAGATTAGCTAGTTGACATGGTAAAATTATGTAAATTGTGAGGAATTGTGCACCATTGTGAATTGCCTATAAGCATTATTTTCATAAACATCTAGGTCTTGTATGTGCCTCAGCGCCTCTCTAGTTCAGTCTCTTTTTATTAAAATTATTTTTAATGTTTATTTATTTTTGAGAGAGAGAGTGTGTGTGTGAGCAGGAAGGGGCAAAGACAGAGAGGGAGACACAGAATCCAAAGCCGGCTCAAGGCTTTGAGCTGTCAGCACAGAGACTGATGATGTGGGGCTCGAACTCAAACTTTGTGCTGACAGCTCAGGGCCTTGAGCCAGCTTCAGATTCTGTGTCTCCCTCTTTCTCTATTCCTCCCTCAATTGCACTCTGTCTCTCTCTTTCTCTCTCAAAAATAAATGAATATTAAAAACAAATTTAAAAATGATCTCAAGTCAAAAGTTGAATCTTGAGAAATATGATATAATGAAATGAACATGCAACAGGGACTGTAGAGATGATATAACCCAGTCTCCTCATTGTATGAACAGTCAAATCAACAGCATTAATGACTTATCCAGTGACATGTACCTAATTAACAACAGAATTGGATTTAAACCTGATGTGTAAATTACATTTTTAATTTTTTACCTAGTGAACCCGATCAGCTTGAGTAATTTAAGTTGGGATCTTTCTTTACTTTTTAAAGTTAATTAGCTGAATAATCTTCATTTTAATTAACATATTAGGGAAATACGATTCCCATTTAGTAATACTTCTTATTTGCTATAGGAGCCTACATATACAATAAAATTTTGACTAATATGGTTAAATATTTATTGAGCAGTAAAAGTTATCCAGTATTTATTTATTGTTAAATTTTATTTATTTTGAGAGAGATAGAGAGCAGGGGAGGGACAGAAAGAAAGGGAGAGAGAGAATCCCAAGCAGGTTCTGTGCTGTCAGTGCAGAGCCCAATGCGAGGCTCTTTCTCTAGAACTGCGAGATCATGACCTTAGCCAAAAACAAGAATCGGATGCTTAACTAACTGAGCCACCCAGGCGTTGCTCAAGTATTATATTTAAAAGTGTATACTACATACTGTGTTATTAGAAATCATAAACATTTTAGATTGTTTAAATGAATTATAGGTATATACTGAAATGTGTGAAGAACGTTAAGTGGAATTTTTAGTAATGATGAGAAAATATTCATAGTATATGTATACAAGTGCTTAATAGTATCCGCATTAAAAATTATATGTGTTTATGCATCTTTTAATATTATATTTAGTCCATATTCATTAAAGCATTAGCTGTCAAAGTGGTATTTTTTGGTAAATTTCTATAAGGATATATTTAAGGGCAATACTGTTTATATCATGGCTATTGATAAAAGCACATTGTATTTAATCAGGTGTCTTAATCCTCTATTTTAGTTCTTAGAGGACAAAAGGAACTTTGGATCATCTTATGTGGTCAATTTAATATATTATCCATCTTACTTATATTGGGACCAGAACGTAAGAGATGATGTAAAACATCTTTAATAATTGGGCATATTATTTTAAATACTTGTTTAATTGTTCAGATGGTTCAATAAACAGAGGGAGACACATTTACATCCAGTGACTTGCTTGGATTTTGAGCTATTTTTTTTTTTTTTAATTTTAAACAGAGATTCCACTTTAGATGTCCAGATTCCCACAGTGAGCCTTCTTGATGGTGATGAGGCTCAACCTCTTTCTGTAACGTTTCCAAAAGGCTGTGTCATCACAGGGTCTTCCAGTGGAATAAATGCTCAGCTCACCTGCCACCTCAGCTTTAAATCATCTAAACCTGTGTCATTTTTCACCGATATTCTTTTCTGTGATAACAGAGATAACTGGTAAGAGATTCTTTTGTATCTGACAGTGAAGAATAATGAGTTTATGTTTTACACCCTTGTAAAATGTTAAATGGAGAGACATCTCAAATAATGACTTTGGGCCTAAAGGTCTTTTTAAAAGTTCTAAATGCAGCATGGTTCCCATGAGAAACAGCTTGATGGTGGTAACTAGCATATACTGAAGCTAGGTTACATGGGTTTGAATCCTTGCTCTGTTAACTGTGGTGAACTTATTTAATCTTTTGAGCCTCTCTGTTTTCTCATCTGTAAAATGGAGACAATAGCAGAACCTATCTACAGAATCCCATCTGTAATAGTAAGAAATGCCCTGAGTTAATGACTATTGAGTTAATTGGACAGGAACTGGCACAAAGGAAATGTTAAATAAGTATTAAATGAAAATGAGAAACATCAGCATAATGAGTTTCCAAACAATATGATTTTGTTACATGTAGCTTTAACAGACTCAGGGAAATTCAAATACTCCTTGGTGAAAACATGGTTCTAGATTTCTTACCGTGTGGGACCAGAGACTCTACTTTTAAATTACACCCTGAGCAGATTTGATTCTCCAAATTGTAAGACACCAATGGGTAGAGCAATCAAGTTTGTTAAAAATGTTTATAATGAGAAGTAGCATTGGAGGGAATTGTACGCTGAAGATTAGTGTTGGTGTATGTGCTCCGTGTGATAATTTATTAACTAGTAGTGGGGTTATTACTCTTTGGTGTATTCATAGTCAAAGACTGACTTCTGTGTTAGGAATTAGAAGGGAGAGAAATAGTACTGGAAATGTTGCATCCAGTGCAAAGTGTGGCCGTAGCCAGGACACAGTTCATGGAGTTCTGCTGACCTCCAGCTTCTGTGTCTCTTGCATATGTTGATGGGTAAAATCATCTAAGTTACACTATGCAGACTCCCATTTTTCTCTTTTGATGCTAACAGCCTGTCTTGTGTTGACATTTAAAAACAAAATTTTAATGGTTTTGCTTTAGGCTCCTGTCAAGCACTGAACTCTGTGCCTCTGTCCTGGGAGACATTCTGTCTTGTTGTACATTGCTGACCTTGTTCATAAAAGTTTAACTTTACTTCAGTCCACAAATTTACACTTTGCCCAGAGCGCTATGGAAGGTCTAGCTTTGAACTCACCAATAAAAATCATGAATAATTTATCCACGAATGTCTTAAAGCTAATGAAGACTCAGACCTCATTACCAGGGTGAGGAGAGAAATAGTTTCACTAAATACTGGGTGGACAAGATTGTTTCTGGGACAGGGGAATAATTGGTTCTAACAGGGGCTGGAACAGACTTCACTGTGTCAGTGTGTTGACGTCTGGTCAACTAACAGGATGGTAAGGAGACCTGAAGACAGTCTCTACAAGGAGGAAGTGCTATAATTGATGATCTTTTTTTTTTTCTTTCCTTGTCGTCATTGTGTGCTTCCTTTCAGCCTTGAGACTTGTTTGCTCTTACCTGGATTTCCCCACCCTTCTTACCTTCATTACCCCTAAGCTCCATCCCAACCCTCAGCAAGTGTGGGATAAAGTAGAGCTTTTAGAAGTAATTTAGGAACTTTGAAAGTCATAATTGGGCTCCAAAAGGCTTTCCTGTGCACCCAGATGAACAAGAATCATGAGAACTCTGTGGAACCTTAATATTAGCAAACCTTTTACTGATGCATTCATTGTTAACTCCTCATCTAGTTTCCCATAGTGCATAACATCAGGTCTTCTGTCAACTCTCCAAAGCTGGCTTTGCCTTTCTGTAGACTTTCCATCTTGAATCTCATTGAGATAAAAGAGGTCTTCCACCAGGAAAGGTGAGAGCTTCCCTCTCACCTCAGAATTTCTCTTGGGAAAAAATATTACTCTTTGATTTGTTTTCATCTATTATATTTATTGTGGGTAATCTATGTGTGATCTGCCACATCTTTTGGGTAGGAAAAGATAAATTAGAAAGGGGTCCTTTGAGATGGAGGTCAGTGTAGTAAAGGTGAACTTTAAACAGTGTTTTTTATATACTCTTTGGTGCCAAGAGGTGAATACAAAAGGCGTTGCAATAGGAGCAACAGATAATGTCTTGGGGAAATTGGGGATGGCTATTTACTCAGGTTTCTGAGTAAAATCTCAAAGGACAAATTAGACTTGCCAGTGTTCGTCCTAAATTGATTCCTTTTTTTTTTTTTTTTTTTTTTTTATGGCATCTAATTTGTCCATATTGGAGTGCATGGGTTCAGTACAAAATAAAACACTCATCCCATCATGCTTTGCTTTCTTTTACTCATGCACGACCATTTCATACTGTGGTTCCCCTTGGGGGCTAACCTGCATGGCTTCTTATTTTGTTTCTTTAGACTTTGTCACATTCAGATTGGCTCAGCTGGCCTAAGAGCTATAAGTTATATCCACTATAGAGCTATAGAGCTCTATAGATATAGAGCTATATCCACTATTACTTATGCTAATGTGTCTGCTGCCACTAATAATGGTCCCTTCCACACTCATGAGCCTTCAGTTCAGAGGCTGCACACCCTAGTTGCCTTTTCCCCAAATTCCCCCAAAAATCTGGGGATGAAGGTTGTATATATCTATGGGAGGGATGGTGATGTGGTCAAAGAGTATTACAAGTGTGTAATACTAGGTATGGAAGTTGAAACAGCCTTGTCTTTGGGGGTGATATTTTTGGTGTTTTTGGTTGGATCGATACTGGCAAGGCAGAACTGAGAAGCTGAAAGAGCAGCAGGAGCAGATTGTGAGTCTTGCATGCTTTGATATCCATAACTGAGACAGAAGAGAGCTAGGAGAGGTGATGTTATGCAAATCAAAGCTTGGACACATACAGGAAGCATGAAATCAACAGCTATTAACACAGGTCAGGTCCTAGATCATAGGTTAGATATCATGAAATCCATACAACAGCCCTGGGAAGTGGATGCTTTTAAGATTTTCACCTCTGCTTTATAGAAGAGGTATCTAAGGGCCATAGTGTGATATAACTTGTCCAAGCTCACTCAAATGTTAATTGGTGGCGCCTGGGTTGCTCAGTGGGTTAAGCATCCAACTTTGGCTCAGGCTAATGATCTCGTGGTCTGTGAGTTTGAGCCCTGCATCAGCTCTGTGCTGACAGCTCAGAGCCTGGAGCCTGCTTTGGATTCTGTGTCTCCCCCTTTCTCTACCCCTCCCATGCTCATGCTCTTTCTCTGTCTCTTGATAATGGATAAACCAAATTTCTGTTTCCAGTGATTATGTATTTAGTCACCTTGTTTTAACACTACTTAGGTTGTATAGAATCATACAGAAATCTTTATTATAGTTATACTTTTTTATATGCACTGTCATACGTAGACTTTACAAGGAATAAGAAATGGAATGGTGTAATTTCTTTCCTGTTGTTTTGCATCTCTCTCTCTCTCTCTCTCTCTCTCTCACAAAGACACATACCCATTAATGAAGGTTTCATGTCTGACATGTAGTAATGATAGTAATTAAAGTGTACTCAATAAGAACTTGGATATTCAGTTATTTTTATTGATGTATTAATTTATTGATGAGTCAAAAACTCATAAATAGTGTCCATGGTTAATGTTTACAGTTTCGCTGAAAAAGCCTGTGTTATAATTACTATCAGTAAACAACAGAACATGATTTTTACTTAAAAATAAGCTTATGGGGCACCTGGCTGGTTCACGCAGTAGAGCATGCAACCCTTGATCTCGGCGTTGTGAGTTCAAGCCCCATGTTGGGTGTAGAGATTGCTTAAAAGTAAAGTCTTTAAAAAAATAAGCTTATCGTATATGGGTAGTTAAGAGATATCCTGTAACCCTTTCAGATATTTTAAATTGATAGTGTTTGCAAAAGTCTTCAAATCAATGTATTAAATTGAAATCCAGTATTAAAACAACTGCTAAAGTGGTTTTTTGAAATTTTACATTTCACATCAATAAAATTTCAAAAAGGAAACCATATATTCTTTGTAAAAATTAAAATATTTTCTTTTCCTACAAAAGAAATGTGTTTATTGAAACAAAATTCATTATGTTTTAGAAGTGTATAGTTTTATGAGGAATTTTTGTATCTGTTTATAAAATTGCTGAAATGATATTAAGAATGGCTTTTGAGGGGGGCACCTGGGTGGTTCAGTTCGTTAAGCATCCAACTCTTAGCTTTAGCTCAGGTCACGATCTCATGGTTGGTGGGATAGAGCCCTGCATCAGGCTCAGTGCTGACAGCTCAGGGCCTGCTTGGGTTTCTCTCTCTCCCTCTCCTCTCTGTCCCTCCCATGCTGGTGCTTTCTCTCTTTTTCAAAATAAATAAATGAACTTAAAAAGAATGGTTTTTGAGAGAGTCAGGGATGCTGCTTTACAGATCAAACTCTATTCTAGGTTAACTTATCTTCCTTATGTTCTCATTAATTCAACCTTATTCTCCTTGATTTTTCTTATTTTTATTTTTGCATATGAAATACCAATGTAGGGGTGTATGGCGGGGGTGGGGGAAGGGGAGAGAGAGAGAAGGAGGGATACACACAGACACACTAGTTTCTCTATTGCCTTTTTTGCACCAAGGGGTATAGTTTATAATTATATTAAGTGCATTTATAGATCTTAAATAAGTTGTACTCTTTAGATTTTGGGAATGGATCAAGAAATATACCCCATATGGAATAACAGGAATTCCCTTACCTAGGTAAAGATTTGTGAAATGCATCCTAAGAAACAATCTACCTTGAAGAGAAAGTTTTAACTTATTATTGGTAAAAGTAGTGAATGTCTAAAATGTCTGCACGTGGCCCCTAACCAATAAATCAATATAAAATAATGAAGGAGAAGATACAGTTTTGGAAATTGTAATAGGTCTATAATTACATCTTCTTTGGCTAAATGATAAACATTTATTTTTTTTTAAGTTTATTTATCTTGAGAGAAACAGCAAGTAGGGGAGAGGTAGAGAGAGAGAACGGGACAGAGGATCTGAAGTGGGCTCTGTGCTGACAGCAGAGAATCAGATGTGGTGCTCAAACTCACAAACCGTGAGATCATGACCTAGCCGAAGTCAGATGCTTAACAGACTGAGCTACCTAGGCACCCCTAAAGTTTATTTATTTTGAGAGAGAGAGTGCATGTGTGTGCACACATGTGAGCAGAGAAGAGGCAGAGAGAGAGGGAGAGAGAGAATCCCAAGCAGGCGCCGTGCCATCAGCATGGAATCCGATGTGGGGCTCGAATTCACGAACCATGAGATCCTGACCTGAGCCATAATCAAGAGTCAGACGATTAACCGACTGAGCTACCCAGGCGCCCCAACTTTAACATTATTATCTGTTGACAATTTGACATTGTGAATAATGACTGAGGCATTCATTCTTTCATTCAACAAGTATTGATTGAATGTCCACCATGTACCAGACACCATTCTAAGCACTAGGGGTTACTTCAGAGATTACAACATGATACCTGCCCTGTGGAGCTTAGAGTCTAGCAGGGGAAAAGAGACAAGAAACAGTACACATAATAAAGGGTAAGTCCGGTACGTGGTTATTGTTGGAGGTTATAGCAAAAAGTACAAGAACAGGGTAAGGTCTTGGGGAGTACCAGAGAGGGAGTGACTAGGTCTCAGTAAAGTATAGTGTGATAAGGAGTGTTTCCCTTAAGAGGATGGGATCTGAGAGATGGGAAGGAGAGAGTGCAGTTCAAAAGGTATCTGGTAATATCCTTTCGGACCAAGGGGATAGCTGATGCAGGGTCATCCAGGTGGATGCTTACAAAGAGGCCTGTGCAACCTAAGTAGAAGGTGCCAAGGGAGGAATTTAGGAGAAAGGGTTGGAGAGGTAACAGCAGCCCCAGACCCAATGGGACCTTTGGGGTTATTTTAAGGATTTGAATTTTTACATTGAATGAAGTGAGGAGCCATTGCTTGGTTCTGAGCCAGTGAAAAAATGCAACATTCATGACTTTTGAACAGTAATGAGGTTAGCCAGTCATTCCCTACCACCAAAAACTTGTGCTTCCAAAATTATCCCTTTTGTTCATGAAAAGGCTTCTTGTTTCTCGACTAGTTTTCTCATTCATTCATTCATTCATTCAGTATCTACAAAGTGGCAATAATAAACCTGGTTTTCTTCTAGAATTGAGGTCAAAACAAAGTTCCTGGCCTCATGAAGCTTCTATTGTAATGGAAGAAACAAAAGTTAATAAATACCATTATATCATAGATTAATGAGGAAATTATATAAGTTTAATGAGATAGAAAGTAAGGGGTACCTCCATGTATCAGACAGATAAAGCATTTCTGAGGATATGATGATTGGAGCAGATGGTGATTGTGAGAATTTAATGTGAAAATAGTTGTAAGGTACTTGCCTAGAACAGTCCCTGTGCTGGCATGTTGCAATAACTGAGTAAATGTTCTAGAATTGGCATTAGTTTTAAAATCAGTATTTTAGATCTCCAGAATGATTCCAGTGGCTACTATAGAGATGGGAATTTTCTTCTATTAAGAGAATGATTGGATCCACCCTGAAGTGAGGGGAAGAATGGACAGGGGCAGTTCATTTATCATAGGGTTAAGGATTGCTTTGGGGAATTCCCACATCGTTAATACTATGTTTCAGTATTGATGTTTATTTTTACGTTTGAAAATGTATCTGATCTGGGAATTCATGCAGAGAACAAATTGATTAAGAGATGCCAGAATGTTGTAATCCCTTTTTCTGCACAGCAAGTTGAGGAGAAGGGAACATTATATCCTGAAGGAGCTTATAATTGAGAATAAAGTCTTGATGCTTTGTGTTGCTTTGTAAGTTTGACTGGCACTTTACCCAGACCTTGCAAAGAATGAAGGTTATGGCTTTGGGAGATTAATTTCATGGAAATCCTAAGGATGCCAAAAACATCTTACTATTTTACTGTGATTAATCCCCAACATAGGGTGTTTACTTTTGTAAAATCAAGAGTTGATTTCACCTGTATGTTTCAGGTGACCAGAAGGTTAACCTGAGTTAGTAGTCCTCTTTGTTAAAATAGCAAACACAGGGCCACCTGGGTGGTTCGATCGTTTAAGCATCTGGCTCTTGGTTTCGGCTCTGGTAATGGTCTCACGTTTCATGAGTTCAAGTCTCACACCAGACTCTGTGCTGACAATGTGGGGTCTGCTTGGGATTCTCTCTCTCTCTCTCTCTCTCTCTCTCTCTCTCTCTCTCTCTCTCCTTCCCCTGCTCATGCTCTCTCTTTCTCTCTCTCTAAAAATAAATAAATATTTTAAAAAAAAATTTTAAAGAGAAAATACAAACTGAGGCTTCATGGTTGGGAATGTGGTAAGTCAGAACTCTGAGGTACTCCATGCATTTTTTTAAATCCCATTTAACACATACCTCTTATGCTCAAAATGGTATCTTCCCTGGGTTTTTAATACCCAAATTTAATTTGAATAACTTTAGAGCAAAGGAAAAACTTCACTTATTTTATAAGGGAGCTAATGTGAGCTATTAAAAATTAAAATTTAAGCCAAATGAAAGAAATCTAAATTCCTTAGTTATCAAATAGATATTGTGGTGATTTTTTTCTTTTCCTTCTAGAGCAGTGCTTCTCATGACTGGACAGTAGAAACTGGACACTGGGAAGTTTTTTAAAACTATAGTAGCCTCAGTCCAACCCAGAGACTATGATATAGTTTGTCTGGAGGGCCGCCTGCACATTGCAAATTTTAGAAACCTCCCCATTTGATTCTAATGGGAGGTCAAAGTTGAGAACCCTTGCTCTAGAGCATTCCTGACCCTAGATATGACTCACCCAGGGGGCTTATTAGGACAGATTCTGAGCCCATCTGCAGACCGGGGCTGATTTAGTAAGTCTTGGGTGGGGCATGCACATTTGGATGTCTAACAGGTTCCCATTTGATGCTGTGGTTGCTGATCTGGACAGACGCTGAGCTCCTGTAAAAGGCAGAATTTGTGATCTCATTCTGGATCTAGGAAACAACATCTGTGTTTTAAAAATATCCTCAGGTGATTAATGTGCACAGTAAAGTTCATGAAGCACTAGACCTAAAAGGACTGAATGAGGGAAAATGCCATCAAGAGAGATTAGGTTTAAGAGGGGAACACTTAAATATTTGAAAGAAGTGATATTAACACTAGAAAATGGCATTGCTGTGAGAATCTTTACCCATCTTTCTTTTAGAGTAGGTTTGCTTTATTTGCTAATACATTATCTAACCCAATCTGCTTAAGTGATCTGCATTGTAAAGTATAAATTCCCAATTTATAGCAGAGGAAATTGAGGCACTATTTCTCTTTTCAACCCTTACCCAGCTATGGAGGGAAATAACCTAGATTTGAGATCAAATCCCATTATCTCTATCACACAACTTTGCTTTCCTTTAACTTTTCTTTAAAAAAAATTTTTTTTTAATGTTTCTTTATTTTGAGACAGAAGGAGAACAAGCAGGAGAGGGGCAGAGAGAGAGGGAGAGAGATGATTCCAGACAGGCTCTGCACTGTTAGTGCAGAGCCTGATGAGGGGCTTGATCTCATGAACCCTGAGATCATGACCTGAGTCCATATCAAGAGTTAGACACTTAACCCACTGAGTCACCCAGGCGCCCCTCCCCCACCCTTTAACTTTTCAAATCCTAGGATTTTGTTGTTACAACATGGTTGGTTTACTAAGAAAATTGAATAAAATTATTTTTCAAGTTTTGGTATGTCATGTGGCATATAACCCATTACTTGAAGAGGAAGATTTTGGTATTTTGAGGCAAGTTGAACCACATATTATGTTCTGAATGAGAGGTTGATTGGAAATATACAGGAAGAATAGTGCAGGATTGTTTGGTACATGAGGTTGAACTAAAATCAGGGCTGCTGATTACGTGGCACACAGTGGTGCGTATCTTTGCCAGTGGTTAAAATCTTTGAAATATTTCTCTGTTGGTTGGTAACCAGCCACTGTCCTAGGTCCTCACACTGGTGCCTGGCCTGCCTCCAACGCTCCTTTTGAACCCTGGGCCCCCTCAAGACTTAGTAATTAAAGGGTTAATGCCTGTCATAGCCAGAGATGGAAAGATTCTGTACTATTTTCTTTTGGGTCAATCTCACATTATCAGTAGTGACTATTGGCTAGAAATGCTGGGAGCATTCACCTGCACCTCTGCTATTTGTGCTGCATCCCCACACACACTTCCCCTTTCAGAGTACATCTTGTGGCTGGACTGAGACCTTGGTGATTCTTATCATGACTGCAAGATGCACCTCAGTTACAAACAGCAGGGAAGTTTGAAAAAACACAGTTTATTACTCACATGTTTTTAAGGGTATAAGGCACACTCGGGGCCACACAGTGAGGCCGCCAGTAGAAAGAGTGTGCAAGCCTGGTGTTCTGCCTTTATTGGGGTTGAGAGTGGGGTACCTAGGGTTTCAGGGGTTCACTCTTTATTAGTGATTTTAAAATATAAGAGTGAGGGAAGGGAAAAGCAAGTATTCAGAGGGTCAGTTACCTAGGTTAACCAGAGATCTCTGGCCTGGGTACCCTGGCTCTTCTAGTTGTATAGCTGGCAATTTGTTTATTTCAGATGCATGTCTTTGAAGTGGATGCCTCTGCAATCAAGCCTAATGTCAGGCACTTAACATTACAATCAGAAAATCTAATTGTCAGGTGCTTACATTACATATTTATAGGCATCTCCCTTTTAGATTGTAGAATTCACTGATCTTCAGAGATAGATATTTTAATGTCACCCTTTTTGCTGTACGAAATGCAATTTTGTATCCAAAAAACATAGTTAATGTAGTCCTAATGACTTTGGGAGAAGTGGTCCCACACATTTGAGATTGGCTGGTCTTTAGAAGCTTCAGTATCTTTAGCAGTGAAGTTCCCACTAAAGCCTGCTCTGTGAATTTCCTGGCACACGGACTCCTGGGTCCTGCCTGATATAGTTGGTTACTTAACTCCATATGAGTTTGTGGTTTTTCGTAATCAGGAGTAAGATACTGTGTGGCAAACGTCTTGATCGTTTCTGAAAAAGAATGAGTCAGAGTCTTGTTTTTGTTTTTGTTTTTGTGTTTTTGCAAGTTGCTGGTTTGAAGGTACTGGATTCTTTATGTCTTCTGACATTAAAACAAGGAAAATAAGGACTTTGCATATATAGGTAAATTAATGCATTAATAAAGTTTAAATGACAAATTGTAATTTTCTACCTTCTTCATTGATATGTGATAGTTATTCCATTCTAAATTTAGAGGTAAAACCCATGGTCTTAATTACAAATATACTGAACATTTCACTAGCGGAGAAATATATTTTAAAATGTGCAGATCTTTTGGTTAAAACTGAGAATGTAGAACTCTTAATTATATCTTTTTCTCTATACAGTAGCATTTTATCAACCTGTTATGGATTCAAAAACATTTTTGATACATAATAAACCTTGTTAGGCTCACTCTTATTAAAATAATAGCACATTGACATTGACAATCACTTAAATTGGAATTGTGTTTTTTAAAGCATTCAATACAATAAAAAGAAAATGAGGAATAATGAAAGGTGATTCTAATTATTGTTTTAGTCAGTGCATAATTCGGTATTTGTGTAGTACGCACCTGGAAACTTTGGTTCTGGCTAGAATTTTTAAAAGTACTCTTAGTCTGCCTCTTCCAGACACCTTACTGTTTTTGAAGGGGCAGGAACTTGCATCACATAAAGGAGATTAGCAGGGAATGAATCAGACCCAGAGTCAAACACGTAGAGCATTAATGCATTCAGGTTGGCAATGTGACCTTAGTAACTGTAGTATATATTGATATCTGCTTTGTATGTGACTTTTTGGGATATTTCAATATTTACAATAAGCCTGTAGGGCCCCATAATAAGCCCCTACAGGCTTATTGTAAATAAGCTCAGTTAGTTAAGCTTCGAACTTTGGCTTAGGTCATGATCTCATGGTTTGTGAGTTCCAACCCCACCTGGGACTCTCTGCTGTTATCACAGAGCCTGCTTCAGATCCTGTCCCCTTCTTTCTCTTCCCCTCCCCTGTTTGGTGCACACCTGTGTTCTTTCTCTCAAAAATAAAACATTAAAAAAAAAAAGCCTGTAAATATGTACTTAAACGGGCATTTAAATTAATACTTAAGTGTATAAAGTGAGCCAAGGACCTCTACAGAAGCTAGAAGCAGCTTCTGAGTTATTCAAAACTCCCCTTATGTATTAAGAAGAGCAGTTATTTAGGACGTTCTTAGCTCAAACTTGCTGTCCATTAACAATGAGCCATCCAGAATTTTAGCATTGTGGCTGCTGAAATGCAGATAATAGGAAATCTCAAGAATATGTCAATAACCAGCTAACAGATTGTAACTGAAGACAATGTTGGAATACTCCCCTGAAACATTGTCTGTCATGTTTTGGGGGGCTGGGTTGTACATAACACTGTGTATTTGTCCACCTTTCTTGATGTTGTGTGTATAGATAGAATAGGCAGTACGGGGGGAGTCAAATTCACAAGGGGCTGTGCTTTGTTCTGATATAATCATCTGTTCCTTATTCCTTGACCTAGGTCTGTGGAAGGCTGTTTGTAATGGCACCTTCATTCTATGAAGAACGTTATTTTCATGGTAGATCTGTTAAGACAACGCATAGGATTGTAACACAGTCTCAATTATAAAGTAGCATATTTATATTTAACCAAAACATAGGGTACCGGTGTATTATAATACACTATCAACAGGAAAATTTCGTAATTGTGATTTGTTCATCATTCACATATAGCAACATGTTAGTGCTTAAAATTTGCACAGAAACTTCAAAAGCCCAGGATCTTCCAATATGATATTTACCATGTCTTCTCAGATTATGAAAATCATAGTGCTTTTTTATTTTTAATGTTTTTTTTTTTTATTATTATTTGAGAGAGAGAGAGAGAGACTGGGGGAGGGGCAGAGAGCAAGAGGGAGACACACAATCTGAAATAGGCTCCAGGCTCTGAGCCATCAGCACAGAGCCCAATGCAGACAAACTGTGAGATCATGACCTGATCCGAAGTCAGAAGCTTAACCACCTGAGCACCCAGGTGCCCCAGATCATAGTGCTTTTAACACAGGTTGCAGAAAGAAAAGTTAACCACAGATAATTTGGTTTCTGTCTTTTCCTCCTTTTTCCTTCTCTTTAACCCCATTCTCTTTGGAGCCAGTGATAGTTCTCTGCCCTGCTTAGAGACTTTTCATTTTAGAGGAAATTCCAATGTCTTGTACTTTGTCTCTCCCTTACTGTTTATGAGCACCTGCCTGATTGCTGGTCTTCGCAGAGCTCTGAGAAGTCCGATCCCCACGCAGTTAGTTGCTGCCTAGTGACCTATTAGTCGGGTTCTCTTCAACTTGCCATACTCAGACCCTGTCTGGCTACTCAGTCCCTTACCTATTTGTAAATGTGAATTGATTAATCAAGGAAATACCTTAACAGGATTATGTTTGATTGCAATTATAATATTCGATTGCTTTATACATAGAAAATCAGGCATTTAAATAACAAAACGGAGCTTATTATAACAATTCAAACATTGCAAAAGTTGAAAATACCATTAATAGCTTTTCTGCCTTTTAATTCCACATACATGGTCACATGTTATATTAAAAATGTAGTATCTTTTCATATATTACCTTTGGTTACGCAAATATATGCAATTCTAGGTGTGTATGTATGGAGAAATATATGTGTACATAGATATAGACATAAATAAAGGTTGTTTTTAAGATAATATGCCTAATTAGTCTGTGGGTTTTTCCCCCGCATACATCACACAACGGAATGAAGTGGGAAGGTAGTCTGGGACTTGTGGGCTAGCTCTGTCACCTTTAATGTACAGCTTCCAAAGTCTGCTGCTGTTATCTCTACGCTAATAGAATAGAATGCGGGGACTGTAGGTCAAAAATTTTTAAGGAGATGATCTAGGACATTCACCCATCACCTTTACCAATGTGTCACTGACCCAAGCTTAGTCCCGTGGGCAGGCCTAGGTGCAAGTGTGTGTACCTGCATGGCTATGTGGCCTGTTGACTCTTGGGAGGGGGATTCTGTTTTTTATCAAGAGGATGGATTCTGGGCACAGCAGATTCCAGCTGAAGTAGGAACAGCCGTTTCCCCTTTTCAGTACTTCCAGTATTTTATTAAGTTTGACATTCTGTAAATTCCTCTTGGTGTTCTAATTGCATTTCAGACATTTGAGGCTTTCAGGCAAAAGCAGATTTGGTCTTCTTCACCAGAAGTTCTGCAAGGCCCGAACGGCCCTGACACTGGTGCCTAGTTTCTGCCAACGCACTTGTCCTTTCAGTAGGAACTGTGTGTGGAGGAAGGTGGCAGGACTGTGGACGCTAGCCCCGCCTTTTGTAATATTCCTTTTGGTGCTCAGTTATGTTTATCCTTTTGTGATTGTATTAAATCCTTAGATTTGTTTTTAAACCTATCCTGACTTCTGTGTTTGTCCAATCTGCATTTTAGATTCCTTCAAACAAGTATATTGGTATTGTTGATCTATTATTAGTAAGAAGGGCTTTGTTCACATACTTCGGGGAATGGCATTTTGGGTTTTTCTCTATTGACTACTAAAGGTTACTTCCTGCTGTCTTTGCTGATTATAATCTTAATTTGGAGATAATATAGGGAGATGTTTGTGTTAACATTCCCAATTTGTAAATGCCAGCATCACTTCCACATTTGCAAAGAAACTCCCAAACACTTCTAAATTTGTACTTAGTGCACATGATACTTCCATGGTGATAATTTTCAACTACCACAGCAGTATCAATTTGAGGTTGCTTTTTTGATTAATTGTTTGGAAAGGTTTTTGCTCTTCTTGAAACAACTTAGATAAAACTGTGTGAAATGAATTTACATATCTTAACAAACACTCTTGTATCTACCACTCAGGTCCAGAAATATAGCATCCCTGCTGCCCTAGAGATCTCTTATGTATTTCTTTCCCATTGCAACCTGGTTTAATTTATGTGGCCATTAGTTTTCTATAATTATTGCTCTATTTTTGAGCATTTCACATTAGATAGTTCATATTGATACTTATGCTGTATGCTTACAGAGGGTGGTAGAAATCAAAATTCATTTACTTCCCTCAAGTTAAAAGAAAGGCAGAATATGAAACACTGGGGTGGCTCAATTGGTTAAGCATCCACCTCTTGGTTTCAGATCAGGTCATGATCTCATGGGTTCTTGAGTTCAAGCCCCTCTTTGGGCTCCATGCTAACAGCACCAGACCCTGCTTGGGATTCTCTCTCTCCCTCTATCTCTCTCTGCCCCTCCTCTGCTCTCTCTTTCTCTCTCAAAATAAACAAACAAAAAAAACTTCTAAAAAAGAAGGCAGAATGTGGTACAACTAGTTGGAATTTCTTGTTTTTGAATTTGCATCCAACTTAAAACTAACAATATTAGTAAGCGTTTCTTATTTTAACACTTTCATTAAATGTATTCAACTATCTTATTTTAATATTCTTCATTTTATGTAATTTTACTACTTAAATTTCTTTGACCTTTACCTTTAGCCTGAACACTTTCAGTATTCCAACCAAATAGAAACTGATATAGAAAAAATGCTTTTAATAATAGTTTTTCAGAATTTTAGCAGACTGCTTAAATTAATCATTGAACTGCTTGAATTTTATTTTATTTATTTTTTTTTTAATTTTTTTTTTTCAACGTTTATTTATTTTTGGGATAGAGAGAGACAGAGCATGAACGGGGGAGGGGCAGAGAGAGAGGGAGACACAGAATCAGAAACAGGCTCCAGGCTCTGAGCCATCAGCCCAGAGCCCGACGCGGGGCTCGAACTACCGGACCGCGAGATCGTGACCTGGCTGAAGTCAGACGCTTAACCGACTGCGCCACCCAGGCGCCCCTTGAATTTTATTTAAAGATGAATATCGTCATAGTGAATCTTGGAGGACTCAGTCATGCCCTTACTTTCAAAGTAAAAGTATTGTCTACTTGCATTCACTTGGCTCCCACTTGAAACCATAACTTTAAATACTATACAGCATCACCTTGGCCATTAAGTATTCAGATGATAGTCATTGCAAAAGAAGAGTGATAGGTGACATACACCATGAATTCATACTGATGGATAAGAGCTATGTCAGAGGAAAATTGACTAAGGGGCATTTCACATTTATAGTCAGTAGAATTCTAACAAGTGCCTCAAGATTCTCTGTTCTGCAAAGGGCTCCACAGATTTAGGAGAGATGGGAGGCCCTTGACTAGTCACTTAGTCCCTCTTCACTTAGTCAGAGTTGCTTTAGTTGACCAATATGCCCCTCCTCATTTGTAAACCACCAAGCATTTGGGGTTAGCAGTTTGTACATCTTGCTGTGCAAATGATCATCTCACCTGTTAGATTTTTCTGATTTAGAAATCAAGATAAAAGTGGGTTGATCAGTAAGAAATCCATGGGACTGAACCTCCTACTGTGCCTTCAAGGTAGGATTTGCTGCCCAACCATGTGGAATGAAGTCAGCCACCTACTTCCATTTGTCAGCTCCTACAGAATCTGTCACAACTCTACTTGGCCTAAGGTTACACTCCACCAGGCAAGCCTGCATTCCCTGACTGACTCAGGCAGGTTTAGAGGGCTAGACATTTTAGACCAATGGCAGAAATTCTGAAAGGCAATCCCAAGCTCCCTGCCCAGTTGGCCTTATTAGGCCGATAAGGCTGTTCTACATCATCCTGTTCTCCACAGTCTGCAGCCCACCTTCTTGCTCTTATTCTCCACTCTACCTCCACCCTCTTTCTTACACAGGTGTTGATTCTAATAAACCTTTTAAACCCAGGACTGGCTTCTTCCAGTAAACCCAAACTATGTTAATTTGAGGTTAAATAGTATACTTGTTGTGTCCCTAGTGATGGCTATGAAGTGGTCTTTTCTGTTAGCTCAAATGGATCCGGAATGAGGATGTCAGTCACTTCATCCATCCATCCATCCATCCATCCATCTGTGTATGTGCTCACAACTTCCAAGTGTCTTCTATGTGCTGTTCACTGGCCTTTGCCTCTAAGGAGGTAGATGAGAGAGAAAAGATATTTATGTGTCAGGGGACTATGAAAATACAAAGGCTAGAAGTGGAGAGCCCAATAAATAAACTATCCCAGACTGATGCTTGAAGAAGCACAGAACTACAGTGATAGTAGTTACAATGAAAAAGAAAGTGGTGAAAGAGAGTGATTTTGATTGAATCAATATAAGGACATGGTGACTGATGGCAATGTTGGACATCAACAAACCTTTGAAATGAAAGAAAATTAAAAAGCAGTATATATGGGGGTGCCTGGGTGGCTCAATTGGTCAAGCATCTGAGTCTTGATTTTGGCTCAGGTCATGATCTCCTGATTCGTGAGTTTGAGCCCTGTGTCAGACTCTGTGCTGATAGCACAGAGCCTACTTGGGATTCTCTCTCCCCATCGCTCTCTGCCCCTCCCCCTCTCTAAAATAAATAAATAAACATTTTAGAAAAGCAGTATATATGTGAATTAAATGCAAATCAAATCAATTTTTTTAATTTTATTTTTGAGAGAGAGAGACAGAGAGACAGAGAGAGACACAGAGAGACAGAGAGAGAGCAGAGGAGGGGCAGAGAGAGAGGGAGACACAGAATCTTAAGCAGACTCCAGGCTCTGAGCTGCCAGCACAGAGCCTGACATTGGGCTCGAACTCAGGAAATGGTGAAATCGTGATCTGAGCAGATGTCAGATATGTTAACAAAATATCCTTTGTTTTACTAATCTCCCAAATGGAGCCTTTGTAGTCCCTAGTTAAACTCCCAACCTTGTCAATTTACTGAGTGGCCATTGCAAATTTATTAGGTTTCATACTTTTTTTGTTTGTTTTATACTTTCTTTGATGACTGTCTTTCCCCCTCTCATACTCTGTTGTTGTCTTGACAACTGTTTACCTCAGGGTTATTGTATTTTAAGAGTTTTCTTTTCTGATTTCCAAATCCAGCAGCACATGTTTGCCCTTTGATCTTAACAACATACTCCCTGTAACTGTGAGAATCAGTCTCCAACCGCATTTTGTAGCCAGCACATAGGTGTTTGCAGATAATGGGATCTTCCAGGGTCTTGCTGGATGTAGTGTTTTCCTATTCCTTCTAGATAAGTCTCCATAAAGAAGTGTCAGTGACAGGAAGTTGAATTCATTTTTTCCATGCTAAAATGAAAAAGGTAGTTCAGGATTCTACTTTAGGTTTTGATGATACCTGTCTTAAATATACTGTATAAGTGATCTTGATCTCAGCCTTGCATAAACTAATGGGATACTAGTGCAGCCTATATTCGAGTATATTCAAGGTGGGATTTCAGGTCTTTGGCCAAATAGTTAGGGAAATGATTTTTTGCAAGGCATTCTCTTAGAGGAGATTCCACCATGACAGAGAGTTGATGGCCTCCAACTCTGATCTTAGTCTGTGTTATTGTTAATAAAAAGAAAAACAAAAAACAAACAAACAAAACCTCTTCCTGAGAATGGATTGATTCCAGATATTTCAAATCATAAATTCTTAATTTTTTTGCTACATTCATTAAAAATACATATATATCCAGAAATCTTCTAAGAGAGAAAATGGAACTAACATGTAAAAACTACCTACTCTGTGTTTTAGCTAGATCATGGTTATCTTTTAAAGTAAAGTGCACTATGGCATTCTAGAAATAATTTAGCAAAAATAACCTTTTTGTTTGTTTGTTTTATATGAGCTCATGTTCTCACAGAGAGAGTTTGAGTGTTTGGTTTCATCAGGTTGCAAATGCTGACCCATATATTGTATCTAATAGCTAGAGCTTCGGCAGTAAGTTTTTTTGGAATTAAACATTAAGTATATAATGACGCAAGCAGCAGAATAACTAATGATTCACTCAGCTTACAAATAATTCTTCAACTCAGCTTTAATAGGCATTATTGCATTAATCACATTGTAGAGCAAGCCGCCATATTTAGCAGTTCTACTTTTGGAGGCTAAAGATAGTGCCCTTTACTGTATTGAAGTAATTTGTATTTCTGATTAAAGTTAAAATTTTTCTGGGTATTTTTGAAATATAATAAATTTATATACCTACCTTCATGAAAACAAGCACATTATTTGTACATTAATGATATACATCTCTTGAGGCGCCTGGGTGGCTCAGTCAGTTAAGCGTCTGACTTCCGCTCAGGTCATGATCTCACGATTCGTGGGTTCGGCCCCGTGTCAGACTCTGTGCTGACAGACAGCTCAGAACCTGGAACCTACTTCCGATTCCATCTCTCCGCTCCTTCCCTGCTTGTAGTCTGCCTCTCTCTCTCTCAAAAATAAATATTAAAAAAAAAGTGATATACATATCTCTGCATAGACACAAATGGTAAATTTTGGTGGTAAATTTTGCTTTATGTCACATTTCTTTCCTGGAAATCCCATAAAATGGTAACCACTATATTTTCCCCTAAGAACCACTTAAATTAAGAATAAAACGTACTAATATACTATATTAATCAAAGTTAATGATTTCAAAATGTGAGACTAGACCTAAAGAGAGATTTTAAGATTTCAAAAATGGTTTACATCAATTACGGGATTATTTACAGATTGTTGGGCAGACTAAAAATGAGGTGATACTAGTAAAAAAAAAATTGATATATGTTTAAAATATTGCTAAATGTACATATATTTCTAGGCTTGATGAATATCGATGCATCTCTCATGTACTAAAGAAGAATTCTCTGCCCTTACTTTGCTGTGATACAAATCATTGGAATACATTCACATGTGAAACATACTTCCATGGATTTATGCACACTTAGATAAGTGATAAGGTCACTAAATTGGTTAATAGCATATATTTCCTAGGATTGTGAATATTTGTAAATAACAGCACCTTGATGGGCTCCAGATAACATATATGGTGGATTATTGCAGTGTTCAGATGAGTACTATAACTTTATTCCTTTTCTCTCCACTCAAGGAAAGATATTAAAAAACAAATAAGTGAGCATCACATTATCATCAAGAATCTTGTCATTCTGTTTTGATTTAATAAAAATGAATATCTAAAAACTCTGTAACTTTATTAATGACTAACAAAATGACATTTGATGTCCTCACTTGTGATAGAGAGATTCTTCTCTCTGTCAACACCATGGATGACCTCAATGGTTGTAAATATACATTACGGTACCAGATTTAGTCCCATTGATTGGCCTAACTAACATAAAAGTACTAGTTATGGTAAGCATTAAGTATTTAAATAAACATATCCACCCTTTTTGTGTGTAAGTAAAGTTACATGTGAATTATTTTGCCATGGGCAGTAGAAGTGAACTTGTACAGAGTAAGGAAATAACACTGTGTAATAAATTAAATCCACAGGAAGAAAACATGAGAACTAGCAATGGTAATGAAATCTAATATAAAAAACTAAATAGATTTTTTCTATCTTAACATCTTAAAAAGGCATAAGATTTTTTAAAATAATTTTTATTTTAGAGAGGGAAAGAGTGTGTGCGAGGGAGAAAGACAGAGAGAGAGAATCTTAGAGGCTTCACATTCCGTGCAGAGCCTGACCCAGGGCTCAATCCCACACCCTGGGATCATGACTTGAGCCAAAATCAAGAGTCAGACACTCAACCGACTGAGCCACCCGCTTGCCCCTACAAAGCATAAAATTGTATAAAACAACTATAACACAGATTACTGGATCTGTAACACATACAAATGTAATTCTATGTGACAATAAAAGGAAGGAATGGAGATATATTGGAGCAATGTTTTATAGCATATTGGAATTGAGTTAGTATAAATCTGGAATAGATGCTAAATTGAAGTGCATATTGTAATCCTGAGCCACCAAAAAGTTTTAACTAAAAAAATAACAGCTAAAAATCATTGAGCAATTAACATGGCATAATAGAAACAATCCACTTTAATACAGAAGAATGCAATAAAAACCAAAAAAAAAAAAAAAAAAGACATGAAACATACAGGAAACAAAATAGAAGATAAAAATCCAAAAAAATAAAAAATAACCTTACATGTAAATGGATTAAACAGTCCAAAGGCAGAAATTGTCAGGTAAAAAACAAACAAACAAGCAAACAAAAACAAACTACAACTGTGTATGGTTTACAAAACACTTTAGATTCAAAAATATGAATAAGTTGAAATTGAAAGGATGGAAAAAGTCATACCAGGCAGTTAGCACCTATAAGAGAAGTGGGATGGTTATAATAATATTAGGAAAAATAGACTTTAAAACAAAAAAATGTTGCTAAAGAAAAGATGGACATTTTGTAATGATGAAATTGTTAATCCATCAGGACTATATAACAATTAAAAACAGAACTGCACCTAACAAATAATCCCAAAATCTATGAAGGAAAAACTGACAGATTTGAAAGGTGAAACAGATACTTCAAAAATAATAGTTGAAGACTTCAACACCTCAGTGTTCATAATGGAAAGAATATCTAAACAAAATCTGTAAGGATATAAAATACTTGAAAAACACTGTCAACCAAGCAGTCTTAATAGGTAGGTATAGAACATACCACGTAATAAGAACAGAAAATACATTTTATTTCAAGTGCATAAGAAGCATTCTCTATGATAATTACATACTAGTCTATGAGACAAGTTTCTATGTTTTAAATTTTTTTTTATATTTATTTATTTCTGAGACAGAGACAGAGCATGAGCAGGGGAGGGACAGAGAGAGGGAGACACAGAATCCGAAGCAGGCTCCAGGCTCTGAGCTGTCAGCACAGAGCCCAACGCGGGGCTCGAACTCACAAACTGTGAGATCATGACCTGAGCCAAAGTCGGTCGCTCAACCAACTGAGCCACCCAGGCGCCCCAAGTTTCTATGTTTTAAATATGATTGAAATCATGCAAACTATGATCTCCAACACAATGAAATTAAATTAAAAATTAACAGAAGGAAATTTGGGAATTTCATAAATATGTGAAAATTAAACAACACGCTACTAAATAATGTATCAACGAAGAAGTCATAAGGTAAATTAGAAAATATTTTGAGATAAAGGAAAATGAAAGCACCCCATATCTAAATTTATGGGATGCAGCTAAAGTAATGTTTGGAAGGAAATTTATAGATTTAAATGCCTATATGAAACAAGATGAAAGATTTCGTATCAGTGGTGTAAACTTCCACTTTAGGAAACTAGAAAATCCTAAAAAAAAGGAACACATGTTAAATGCAAATAAATCAGAAAGAAGGGAATAATCTGTATGCCAACAGATTAGATGATTTAGATGAAATTAACAATTTCCTAGAAAGACACAGAGTACCAAAACTAACTGAAGAAGAAATAGAAAATATAAATTGATTTTAATGTTTGTTTATTTTTGAGACAGAGACACACACAGAGAGGGAGAGAGACAGAGACAGAGACAGCATGAACAGGGGAGGGGCAGAGAGAGAGAGGGAGACATAGAATCTGAAACAGGCTCCAGGCTCTGAGCTGTCAGCCCAGAGCCTGATGTGGGGCTCAAATTTTGAACGGTGAGATCGTGACCTGAGCCAAAGTCAGACGCTTAACCAACTGAGCCACCCAGGCGCACCAGAAATAGAAAATATAAACATTTTTATAACAAGTAAAAAGATTGAATGATTATTTTAAAAATCTTCCCACAAAGAAAAGTCCAGTCCTGGAGGGTTTCATTGGTGAATTCCACTAAACATTTGAGCAATCAAGGCTAATCCTTCATAAAATCTCACACCAGGCTTTTCAGTTTTGGAACTTGGCTCTGTACTTGTCAACCTTGAGAGCCACTGACCTCGCTACTTGGAGGAGCCCTTCCAGAAGGCTTTACCCAACTGAAACACATAGTATATACTTCATATGCCCTGGATGAAAGGTTGATGAGGAAGGGATGTTTACATGGTCTCAACATTTTATCCATACATTACTTATTACCTGCTCTTACTTGCCATTGCTAATTACTAATCAATTATTAAATATCCAGAATAGGCAAATCCATAGAGACAGAAAGTAGGTGAGTGATTTGTAGGGTCTGAGGGGAGAGGCAAATGGTGACCGACTGTTAATATATATAGGGCTTCATTTGTAAGCAATGAAAATACTCAAAAATTAATGGTGATGGTTATACAACTTTGTAAAATATTAAGAACCACTGATTTGTACATCTTAAAAAGATGGATTTCATGATATATAAATTATATATATAATAAATATATATATTTTAATTTAATTTAAATATATAAAATATATATGTATATATTATTTTAAATGTTGGTATAAAAAATGAGGACATCTGATGGATGCTATCATAACCAAATGACCAGACTCTATATCACTAATAAGGAGGAACACTGACCTGCTGGGCTCCCTGGTGGGATGAACTAGAACTGTGCCACAGCACATATGAGATTTTCTTGTTCGAAATAAAAAATTATCCAGTCATGAGAGGACAATCAGAATATTTCAGACAAAAACAAGTAGCTTTAACTCTTAAAAATAATGTCAATTAATGAAGGACCACCCAAGAATGACACAGAGATTGTCTTGGTTTAAAGGAAAGCCATTTCAATCAATTTCTCAGTTTGGACTTTGACATTACTGGGACTCTTGAATATGGACTACAAACTAGATAATATTCTTGTACTAATGTTAAATTTGATGGTAGTGATGATAGGATTATGATTATATAGAATAATGTTCTTGTTCTGAGGAGATACAGGCTGAATATTTAGGGGGTCGATTTGTGTACACACACATTTTAAGAAAAAAAATTTTTTTGTTTATTTATTTTGAGAGAGCGAGAGAGAGGCAGAGGAAAGGGAGAGAGAAAACTCCAAGCAGGCTATGTGCTGCTGACAGGGCTGACATCGAGCCTGATGTGGGGCTCAATCTCACAAACTGTGAGACTATGACCTGAGCCAAAATCAAGAGTCAGACACTTAACTGAGCCACCCATATGTCCCAAGAAAATAAATTTTTAATAGAAGAGAGAGAAACAAATGTGGTGAAATAGTAATTTAACTGGATGAAGGGCACCTATGTGTTTATTTTACTAGTCTTTCAATTCTGTGAATTTAGAAAAATGTAAAGTACAATGTTGGTAGAGGGAAAACAATCACTAATGAGAAATTTCAGGCGAGCCTGAAATGACAAAGTATAAAAATAAATATTGCATTCCATATTTGACTTTCTGTACATTATGGTATTTACTGTTTGATTTATCATACTAAAATATTCATAGTTTGTACATGACAATCGTATCTAACATGGTGCTGGTATAGAGAGAAGCCAGAGTTTTCCCTATCATCCTATTTTGCATTGTCCCTTTGAGTACAGCAGTCCCTTTTGTTTCCATACACACCTGCAAACTTTCTACCTCTGTAGGAATTTTCATGTGTCCAATGGGAGAATGTGTTTATGTTGCTTTTATAAATGTTGGTTATTATTTACTTAGGACAACATCTGAAATAAAATGTTTCTTCCTGAGAATACAGGAGAATATTTATTTCTTCCAAAAAAAAGGCTTTTATTTAAACTGGCTTCTCATAGGAACTTATATAACTTAACATTACTAGAACAGCTAGAAGTATTAAAATGATATTGTTTAATGAGATAATCAATGATAAAAGAAGGTAGTGAACAATGCTGGTAAGTGCTTACATCCATGGTCGTATCTAAGACTCTTTCCTGACTTGGTCACTTTGAGTATATGTGCACTGAGACAGACCTAGAAGCTAACCATTCTCATGCAGTGGGCCAAGAGTATAGCTTTGTTTCAGACAGGTTGAACTTGAAGTTGGGCCCTCTGTTTCCTAATTGTATGACTTTAAACAACTGTTGACTTTTTCTGGACCATGCTATTGTAACCAAAGTCGAGAAAGTTAATACTTTATATCCTCAAAGACTGTTGAGAAAATTTATGTAAGTGAAATAATGTATTTTAGATGCTCAGCACAGTAGCTGCCCCCAATAGTTCAAGCCCATTTCCATCACCACCAACATCTGCATCGTATCACCTCTGTTACCAGGAATCTCAATCCTGATTTTTGCCCGTTGGAACTCTTCTAAATCACATACGCCTGAAGATTGCTATATAAATTACCAAATAGAATTGAAACCCATAATGTCACAGTCACTTCGCTGTTACTGTACAATGTTACAGTAATTTTACTGTTACTGTAATATTGAATATTTTTAGACTAAATCGTCTACCACTAATGGTTCCTGGCTATATGGATTGGCATAGAGCATCCATAAATAATACCATTATTCTCTGATAAGGTACCATAAAGTGCCCTATTTTCCCAGAAATATTTTTGTTAAATTGTAGAGTATTAGTATTGCTGACTGCAAGTCCCTTTTCTGTTTTAATGTATTTTTTTAAAGGAGGTCTTTTTTTTTTTTTTTTAAGTTTATCCATTTATTTTGAGAGAGAGTGCAAGCAGGGGAGGGGCAGAGAGAGAAAGAGAGAGAGAGAGAATTCCAAGTAGGCTCTGCATTGTCAGTGCAGAGCCATACATGGGGCTCTATCCCACGAACTGTGAGTTCATGACCTGAGCTGAAATCAAGAGTCAGACATTCAACCAACTGAGTCACCCAGGTGCCCCTATTTTCATGTGTGTTTGATAAAAATGATGTTAGTGTTTAAAGTGTCCATATTCCCATGCTGTGTAAGTTGTATAATTTCTATATCATGTGCTGCTCTATAGAAGAATGTCATCAAATGAATTTTGTATATGTTGGTTACTCTTTGAGGAGTATGTAAAATCAATGTTATCACCTTCAACGAGCTGGTTTTATACAAGAAAGAAGTAAGACTATTTATTCCCGGGGCACCTGTGTGTCTCAATCTGTTGAGCGTCCAACTTCAGCCGAGGTCATGATCTCGTAGTTCCTAAGTTCAAGCCCCACATCTGGCTCCTTGCTGACAGCCTGTCAGTACAGAGCCGTCTCCCTCTCTCTGCCCCTCCCCTGCTTGCAATCTCTCAAAACTAAACATTAAAAAAATATATTTATTCCTGTTTCATTCTCAGAATGAATTTTATTTCAATCTTATGTTCTTTAGTTCCACAACATTTTATAAAAGTTTTAAGTGATACTGGTTGTATTTGTTCATTTGGTTGTTGTCCTGGGTAAGGTTGTCCCCAAGCTGACTTTTAGATGAAGATTCATGGATATGTGGTTTATTAAGGAATGGCTGCCAGGAAAAAACAAGGAAGGGGAGAAGGGAAGCAGAACATGGAATCAGTCATCCCAAATAAAATGAAATTTAAGCTCCAACCTCACCTTGATCCCATGGGATCCTCTGGAGACGAAGTTACACCACAGAGTTTTTGTCCCGTTTGAAGCAAAGAAGCTGGGCTTTCAAACTCCTGCACCACGGGGCGTTGGCTGCAGCATCACCCAGGGGACCATAAATTTCCAAGGCAGTTGAGGCTTTCAGCAGCTCTAGTAATCTGACATTGGTTCTCTGATAAAGATGACAGTTACCCCACCATGCCCACCCAGAGGATGGGAGCCTCACACAAAGAAATTACATCCTAGGGGAAAAGGATAGAAGGGCAGAGCACCACAGCATTTGCTGGAATCCTGTTTTTTTTGTTTGTTTTTTTCCTTGTTTTCTCTTCCTGTAATCACTGTTAAAGCAGAAAACATTTTTGGTTCTAAGATAACAATGATGATGGTATCTGTGGGTAAACTGTGTTATCTAATCTGAGAAATGTTAATTAAACAGAGTTGGACAGTTAATGGAATTTTGATCCATCACTACATTTAGCACAAATACACCATATATAGAAGTAATGATTCATGCTATCGAGGAATTCTCAATTCATTTTAAAAAGGACATCATACAGAAAAAACAATTGCATAGAGAAATACAATTTAATCTGGAATAGGGCTGATACATGTGTTTAGGATGATGGAATAGAATGATTAGGGTTGGTCAAACAAGACAGTGCTCAATATGTATATTTTGCACAATATTTTAATGCACATCAGTTGTAAAGAGAAAAACATAATGCTTTGTGGGAAAATATGCAGAACTAAGGTGAAAATCAATTCATTTACATATAACATATGTTTATTTGAATGTCTCTGACAGCTCATTATATTGCTACAAACTTCTTTATAGTCTCATCCTATCCTATATTTTACTTGTATCAACTTGGATTATAACACCAGATTTTGTTGTTTCACCTTGGCCAGTGACCGTAAACTGTGTAGAAGGGCTAATACAATACATGGCAGACTCAAGAGTAAAATCATCTTGATAAATATTATAATGCACAAGTGAAACCAATAATCCATGTTTATAGTGGTATGGATAAAACATAGTACTTCTCTTAAAAGATCAGTTGTACAAGGACAGAGTTGTCACATAAATTGGACAGGCCCAATAGAACCTAGGAGTTTTGTAGTTCTTATTAATTTCACAATGCTTTTATAAAATAGGATAATAGTATGCAGTTTATGGAAGGGAGTAGTACTCTACTAGTTGAATAACTTTTGTAGTATTGCTTTCAGTTCTCAGATATATTTAAAGGACAAACACAAAAGACCATTTGAAGAAGTTAGATGGTATGTGCAATTTTTGGAGACCTTGTAGTTGAAAGAAACCTTGAATGTTATAAATGTTTTCAATGTGAAGAAGAGAAAGCCTAGAGAAGATACAGTGACCATTTTTAAGTATTTGAAGGAACATAATGGGGATCAGATTGTAGATTTTGTTCTCTGTTGCCCTGAAACGGAATGTCTGAAGTTACCGCTCTCTAGATACGAAATGGGTTGTCTCTGAGTCATGGGTCTTCCTCTGGTACTGTCTCCCTAGTAGTGTCATCTGAAGCCAGATGCCGTTTGTCAGGGATTCTTTACAAGAAGAAGGTGATTAAATTAAGTCTGAGGCTCCTTCAGTCCTAAAATTTCCTGAATCCATTTATGAACCTGCATAATTATAAGCTGTGTTCTAGAGCACACTTGACAGTGAAATTTACCATCTCTCTTAAAAGCTTTAAAAGTAAATATTCTTACACCATTAAAATACATATGGTAGGTGGTTAAGAAAAACAAAGTAGTTGAAAAGAAAAATGATAAATAATTCATGTCTTGATCATTTAAGGCATACAGCATACGTAAAAAATATTTCATTGTGTTCACTGCATCTCAAAAATTTATTTTATTGAAATGCAATGTTTTCACTTTTAGGTTTTTGCTTCCAGTTACTGGAACAGCAGAAAACTGTCTTCTTACTATTTACCCGTATATGGCAACTCATCTTGATAAACAAACAATTATTTTAAAGGAAGGTAAGTTAGATATGACTGTCGTCTCCTACTCTCACTGTATATGCTCTTGTCATCCAAGCCAACACCTGAAGATAAAGTGACCTTAAAATTAACTGATGTTTATTAATCTCCTGCCATTTCCAAGAGCTGTGTTTAGCACTGAAAGTATAATATGGCAGTGTCTCTTAATTGCAAAAGTTGAAAATCTAGTCAAAGACTCATAAATAAATATATACAAAAAAGATTGAATTGGGGCGCCTGGGTGGCGCAGTCGGTTAAGCGTCCGACTTCAGCCAGGTCACGATCTCGCGCTCCGTGAGTTCGAGCCCCGCGTCGGGCTCTGGGCTGATGGCTCAGAGCCTGGAGCCTGTTTCCAATTCTGTGTCTCCCTCTCTCTCTGCCCCTCCCCCGTTCATGCTCTGTCTCTCTCTGTCCCAGAAATGAATAAACGTTGAAAAAAAAAATTTTTTAAAAAAAGATTGAATTAAGAGTATTGTACATGAGCTAGTTGGAGTGTTGGAGATGTGGGTGTGGTGCAGAGGCTAATGCTGACATATGGGGTCTGGGATGACTTTATAGAAAAGGTGACATCTGGGTAGAGCTTGACAAATGATCTTGAACAGGGTAATCTGGGCAAAGGGCAATATAACAAAAGCATGGGGGTCTTACTGGCGACACGAGGCAGGCAATAAAGGGGCCACTGCACCCTTTTTTCTGTAATAGTGGGAACCTTCTGTGATTTCTGAGTATCAGTGATTTGGAAGGGGAACAGTGGGGATGTGAGCTGAATTAAAATTGGAGAGTGATCAGTAGGCCAGCTGGGAGTTGCGGCAGAGGAAATGGTGAGAGACTAAGAACAATATGTGCAATGTAAGACATGGAGGAGAATGATGGAGTCAGTCTCAGATGAGGAGAAAGGATGAAGTATGGGAAAAACGTGTCATATGTGTATAGTGTCAAGGCCTTGTTTCAGTGCTGTATTGGATATCTTTTCTATGTTTGTAACCGGTTTTCTCCTGTTCTCCACTTCTCCAAATGCGCCCCACTCCTTTGGAAACTCTTTAGTTCTGTTCTGTCTCAGTCTCAGGGCATGACCTTTTCTGGAACTTTTCAGAAACAATGGAGACCATCAGGCAGGAACACTCTGAACTTCCAAAGCGTGCAAGTGACCCATCATCTTTCCTGTCACAAACCTGAGAGAGGCCAGACTCTCTTGCCTTAGGCCATTCCTTTATCTGAATCCCTTCATCCTCAGACCTTACTTAATCAGCTAATCTTGCTTACTCTTACCCTTCAAATTATGCCTCCCTCTTAGCTGCTTTGGGGGCCAGTGCAGGATGACAGCTGGAGGAAACAGGAGCTATATCTTCTCAGTGGACAGGCTTGTTCCCAAAGAGGAAAAAGGATGAATCTAGGCCATGCATTCCTGATTTATTCCTTGCAAATTTACCAGATAAACCACTCAATTTCTCACACAGAGGGAGAACAATAGCAAAGGAAACTGAATAATTAGAATACCATAGCTTCCTTTAACAGGAAGGACATGTCAGGGGTGAGGCAGAGCATTCTTCCACTTTACTGCTGTTACTTCACTACTGAGCAATAGTTTATACTGTTGACCCCCGGCCCCAACCCCTCTTCAAACTCTTTCTGGACTTCCACATACCATACTTCCCCGAGATTCTTCTCACCTTGCGGACTGTTCCTTCCAAGCACATATATATTACAAATTTTATACACAGTCTCAAAATTTAAAAGATTTCTGACCAATCCTGGTGTTATATTTTTATATTCTTCTAATATACTTGAAGGGTAGGGGAGATTTCAGATAATATAACAGAAAGAGCAGTGGATGAAGTATCATAGAACGTGGGTGGAAATTCTATTTTGTGTTCTGATCTCACCATTTGCCTTATGCTTTTATTGTTAATTCTCGAATCCTCAAACATCTGTTATTTAGCAAAATACGCGTGGTAGGAGAGTAATAGGATACTAATAATATCTATTTCAAAAGGCTTTTGTGAGGACTCAATAGAGTAAATAGCTATAAATTATTGTTACTATTATCATTTCATTAATTTACGATTATAAATATTATTATAATTGCTTTAACACTCATAGTTTTCATAATATCCTCCAAAAAAATAATGAGGAGTTACTGTATAAAATATTGCTATTTCTTTAAAAGAAAAAAGGGAATAGAATCTTAGTGTTTGATTAAGTATGAAATGTGTGGATTAAAAATAATGCATCCATTTCAGTAAATATTACTATAGAAAAATGTGATTTTTAAATGTTCTAAAATATCTTTAGAAATAAGTATAGTCATAATTTGTATTATATATTTAATGCTTCCTAGGCATAGGGTACTCTGCTAACTACCTTATATGTGTTATTTCATTTAGTTCCCCCAACAACTGAGTTGATACTCTTATTAATTTCACTTAACGGATTAAGAAACTGAGTCATAAAGAGTTTGAACAGTTTGCCCCAGGGAATTCTAACCAAATTTGTAAGGCCTCGGAGCCTACACACTTAGCTACTGTGCCCTAGAGTATGATATGTTCAATAAAGGTGAAATCTTAAAACATATTAAGTAAATCAGAAATTAAAGCAGTATGATTTGTTTCTTATAGCTAATATGCTAAATAAAAACTGTTATATGAATCATTGACTTTAGTTGAAGGGTACAGATGTGGGTGTGTACCCCACTATGAACTTTTTATCATTTCATAGTAAGTTGAAAAGACATTGCCTAATGCATCCACAATGAATCATTCTGTCATTGGATTTTCTAAGGCTCATTTTAATGAAGTCTTTAGTAGTGTAATGTTGCAGAGATATACACACCTACTCGATAACGATTCTCTGTCAAAATCTGATTGGCTTTTTATTGAAGGAATGGAAGAAACTTCATATATACCAGCTTACTTATCTATGTTATTGCCTGTAAAGTAACCCTCACAACAAATTCATGAGCTCAGAACGTTTGGTTTCATTTTATGTATAAAAACATGTTTCAGAGATCTTGTAGAACATACCATGGTTTAATAGCTCAGGAGTTGTAGTGCCAAGATTTCAAATTAGAAATTTCTAACTGCAAAGGCCATGTTTTTCTGACAGGATTATATTATGCATATATGTATACAAATATACATAGGTATATACATATGTGAATAGATAGATAAGTAGATAGGGAATCTGGTCTTTTCACATCTATTGCCTTTTCTTAGCATTGCCTTTGGCTGGGTTCATATTACCATGTTGGCAAATTCTAGTGTATAGACAGCAACTGTAGCTGGAATAGAGATTGAAAGCTGTGCAAAATAGTGTCAGCTCATAACGAAGCAGTGACTTCACTTCAGAAAATTGAGAAGAAATTACTTCTGTTAGTGATGTTCTTCTTAATATTCACTTTTGAGCACCATATTTAATAATTCCAAAAATTTCACTGTAGAAACATTTTAAATGGTTTACACATCTTTGTTTATCCTAAAGGTGAGCATTGTTCATTTCCTAAAAACTTTGATATGCCGTAATAATTGCCTTGTTAAATAAAATTAATTCAACTCAGAAAACCATATCAGCCTTTATTGTGTTTTTTCTTGACATCTTATTTTAAGTATAATGGACATTTAGACTTAAAAAAAAAAAAAAAAACTTTTTAGAGGCACCTGGGTGATTCAGTGGGTTAAGTGTTTGACTTTGGCTCAGGTCATGATCAGGTTCATGAGTTTGAGCCCCACAACGGGCTGTGTGCTATCAGCACAGAGCCTGCTTCAGATCCTCTGTCCCCCTCTCTCTCACTGCCCCTCCCCTGCTCATGTGCACTCTGTCAAAAATTAATAAAAACATTAAAAAATTTTATTCTATATATGTATATATTCATATTTATTATATAATATATAATTTATGTATAATTATGAAATTCAGGTTCAGTAATTTGATAGTCATTTCACAAATGCTTGTTGACCTACTATGTTCCAATGTGTCATTTGTAGATAAGAGTGACATTTCTGTGAAGAGTAGAGAAAATGTGTTGCTTCCCTACCAAGAAGATGGTTTACTCTCTTCTACTTTGACTAAACGTAATGATGCTGAGCCTGCAAAGAAAAAATTATTTGTTGGTATGTGGCAAATAAATAATGTACTGAGCAAACCAAGTTCATAACATGATCTATTTAATATTATTGAGTTGAAAACTTAGGCTTTATGAGGTAAGAAGAAATCCATGAAGAAAACCATGCATTTTTCATTAATTGCAAGTGGGTCATATGCTCTGGGAGCTGTCTGCAATGATCTGGAGCAGAAATTCTCTGACGTTTTTTGTTCACAGCATACTTCCTATCTCAGTACTTTCCCCCTAGGTCAGAAGATGTGCCAAGCAGTTCCGTTTATTAAATAGTTCGGTTGAAAAACCAAAGAGTAGTAATTCATGTGATCACCAGCATATGTTGTAGTGATATTTAACTAATCCTGTAGAGCCCCTGTGAATCTGCTGTGACATCCCCAGTACTCTCTGTATAGTTAGGGAACTTCCAAACTAGCGATTTGTCTGTTATTTGTTGAGCTGGATCTAGTATTACCTGTCTTAGAAACAGATGAGCACAGAGAAATAGATAAATATGCAAATTTGGTATTATCATTTGTAATGAACTATTCAAATATTATTTTCTCTAGAATGAGTAATATTGAAAATGTTCCTGTTTACTGAATGGACCAAACCCAATTAAATATTGTGAGGTTTTTAAATGAGTGTGTGCTTGTGCCATTACATAGATATTTTTGAAAAAAAAAAAAAAAGTAAAATCATTTTATATTGAAAATTTCTATAACTTGAGATGTTTTGTTTTATTGAAGTACTTCTCTTGGATATATAGTCATTTTGAATATGAAACCAGTATTTTGTTTCTATTAGTTTTTCAGCTAAGGTTTAATTCTAGTAAGTAGAACTGAAGAATTGTCGAAATAGTTTACATATGTAATTGAAAATGAAATGTTTCATTTTGGGGAATGTTTTCACCATTATGACAAGAAGAAAGTTTAATGATTTTCTTTGTTGAAACTCATCTATTTTTAAAGTATTTCTTTTAGGTCTTTGCAAACAAAGCTATTTTTGTATTTTTAAGATACAATCAATTGACTCAGAATTTCTTTGAGAGCATTGAATAATTTCTAGAATGAGCTTTATTTGTCTACATGCAAATAGCAATAGCTGACAAGATATTTTACTCTCTGGTGATGTAACTCTTTTTTGTTTGTTTGTTTTTTTACAAACAAATGTGAATTTTAGGAATCGAAATAATACCTGAAAGATTGAACTCGGGCAAAAGTAAAACCTCAAAGGAAAACAAAGATAAATCTGTGAAAAAGGAGGAGAAAAATGAGCACTTCTTTTCTCTTGAAGAAGGAACAAAGGCATATGACTTCTTTGAAAAGGTTGTACACGCTGCTGAGACCTGGTTCAGTCTCTTTGGCTGGCCTGAAGGACCCCATTCTCTTTCTATTCCAGAAACTATAAGAAGGTAACAGTTATGTGTTTCTCTAAATCCTTTGCCTTGTATCATATAATAAAATGTAATATATTCTTTGAGGTTGTTTTAGTGAAACACAATGTTAAATTATTTTGCTCTACACTCATAAATTATGAGGACGCTATTCAGAAAAGCAAAAGAGTGCAAATATAGATTCTTTAGTATTCGTGTGATTTTTAATTTCTTCTAAACATCTTATGATTTGAGGTCGGTACTGACAATCTCTTAACCTCGGTTTCCTCCAATGTCAAATGAGAAGGGGTAAACTATGGGTAGGAAAAGCCCTTGTAAATTTTCAAAAGTTTGGAAATTCCCCACGGATAGCTAAGGAAATACCAGCTCTCGATCTAGAGTATAGCCTGGTAGACGGTACATTTACATTAGTCTTTTATGTGCTTTTTAGGACTCAGCATGTCTAAAGTAGATAAACTGCCTTGGTTTATATCAAATCATTTAATTCTGTTGTTAATTTAAACTGGAATTTAGGCACCACCCTTGTTGCAACTTTGCTGCTGTGGTGGTTCTCTGTAACTAGAAGGGCCATAGTAGAATTTTTGCCTCTATAGTTAGGAGCGAGGTAGGTTATGCTAAATCTCTAGTTTTCCTATAAGTTATCTTTTTCAGTTTTTAAATGAATGGGACAATATCAGCTTCATAGAATGAGTTAGTAATATTTCATCTTTACCTGTGCTGGGGGAAAATTAATACAGCAGATATACTGAAAATGTACAGGCTTGATCATACAATCATCTGACTCCAGGGAATTTTTTAGAAAAGTTATTCTGTTAATAACTTTTTCAGTTTTCTCCTTTGGTGTTTGTTCTGAAAATGGTACCTATTTTGAGTAAATTTTAATGATGTATTTTCATTTTAGGGGAAATCATTGATTAGACATTTCCAACTCATTATTTGACAATAGTGACTGCTAGTATTATTGTTTTTATGTTCATAGTCTCTTGCTCATTTATAATTTTTATTTAATTTTAAAAAACTTTATTTATTTATTTTTTTTGAGAGAGACAAAGAGAGCACGAGCGGGGGAGGGGCAGAGAGCGAGAGGGAGACACAGAATCCAAAGCAGGCTCCAGGCTCTGAGCTGTCAGCACAGAGCCCTACACAGGACTCAAACCCATGAGCTGTGAGATCATGACCTCATGACCTGAGCTGAAGTCGAACGTTTAACTGGCTAAGCCCCATCATTTAATTTTTATTTATTTAACTTTTATGTCTCACGTGGTGAATACTTGAAATAATTTATCCATTTCTGTGTTTTCTAAATTATTTAATGCTGATTTTTTCTTTACAATTTACTTCTTTAAACTTGAATTGTATGTTTAATTATTTTCAGATCTATAAATTTATCTCATTATTCCTTGTTGGGTGCATCCCAGAATTTTTGCTATTAAACATTCTCATCTTTGTTGGTTTTTTTTTTATTTTTTTTATCATTTATTTATTTTTTCAGAGACAGAGACAGAACGTGAGCTGGGGAGGGGCAGAGAGAGAGGAAGTCACAGATTCTGAAGCAGGTTCCAGGCTCTGAGCTGTCAGCACAGAGCCTGACATTGAGCTTGAACTCACAAACTGCAAGATCATGACCTGAGCTGAAGTCAGATGCTTAACTGACTGAGCTACCCATGCGCCCTCATTTTCATTTTTTTTTTTAATAGAGTGTATTATTTTAATTTTAATTTTCTATTTTCTATATACTTTCATTGTAATGATTGCTAAATTGTTGTATAATATGTTGTTGGATTTCTGTGGTCTTTTTTTTTTTTTTAATATATATATTTTTTTCAACGTTTATTTTTTTTTGGGACAGAGAGAGACAGAGCATGAACGGGGGAGGGGCAGAGAGAGAGGGAGACACAGAATCGGAAACAGGCTCCAGGCTCTGAGCCATCAGCCCAGAGCCCGACGCGGGGCTCGAACTCACGGGACCGCGAGATCGTGACCTGGCTGAAGTCGGACGCTTAACCGACTGCGCCACCCAGGTGCCCCAAGATTTCTGTGGTCTTGAATACTTGCCCACTCACATTAACTTTGGGGCATTTACTTATGTTATTTTGTTCTATATTTTCGTAATGTAAATGGTGCTGAAATTCAATACATCTGGGGCGCCTAGGTGGCTCAGTCAGTTAAGCTTCCAACTTTGGCTCAGGTCATGATCTCACCGCTTGTGAGTTCAAGCCCTGTGTCAGGCTCTGTGCTGACAGCTCAGAGCCTGGTACCTGCTTCAGATTCTGTGTCTCAGTCTCTCTGACCCTCCCCCACTTGTGTGTGTGGGCGTGTGCTCTCTTTCTCTCAAAAATAAATAAACATTAAAAAAAAAGATCCAATGTATGTTTTAAGTGGTAGCAGATATTTCTGGATGTTACATAGGAAGGATTTCAGAGTTGTGATCACTGCATCAAATAATAAAAGCTTTTAAAAATCTATTTTAGTTTTGGATGATTTTCTAGTAAGTTTTCTATTTTATATCCCTAGTCATGAGTTACATTGCTGGTCTCGTTGTTCCCTGATGGATTTGAGTATCTTGCTATTTTGATAAGTGGGAAACAGCTCATGTCATTGGGTACTGCTTGGGGGAAGACAGTTCTAGAGAATATGGGGACCTTTCTAGCCCTGAAAAAAAAGCTGCCCCAAACCAAATGTTGCCCATCTTTGAACCCCCCACCTCAATGTTTCCTACATCACCCCATCATCTGGAATCACTCAGTCATATTTTGTGAGTACCATGTTCATTCTCTCAGAATTATTTTATGGTTCCCATTTCTCTGCTAATGTATTCTGCAGTTTATGAAATAAAATCCGAGTGTGGGAATATTTTATATCATTCAATCTACTTGGTATTCTTTAGGCCCTTTCACTTAGAAAACTCATCTTTTGACTATTCTTCCATGCCTCCTATTTCCTGTCCTCTGTTTTGTCTATTTTTCTCTGTTGTCTCTCTCAATCTCATTTTAGAATGATGGAGGACCTGCGTGACTGATCCTTTATACCACTTTCAGTTATGTCCTGCGATATAACTGGACATATTTCTCTCTCTTTGCTTTCTTAAGTTTGTAGATCACTTTCACTTGCTCTTCCAGTCTTCTATAAAATTTTTAAGTTGGTTTTTATAGTTTTGTTTTCCAGGAACTCTGTTCTTTATTCCTTCCTCCCTCCCTTTCTCCCTTCTTTCCTCTTTAACTTTAATAATAGCATCCTTTTTTGTGTTTTATGGATACATGCCTTCTCAAATATCTTTTCCACATATAGCATTTGAATTAATCATCACGATTTCTGTACCAGAGGTCAGTTCCTCCTTCTGTATCTGCCAGCTGTAATGTTGGTGTCTCTCTTAAGTTCCTTTAGGAAAAATGGCGTCCTTTCCCCATGTAGCCTACTGCTGTGCAGTCCAATATTTTAACTTATTCCTCAGTACAATTCTTTATTTTATAGATATTCTTCAGGTTGGTATACTAATGGTTCTTTCCCCAATTTGAGTGTTTTTAAAGGTCTCCAGTCTTTCTGACATTTCAGAAACATTTTGAGAGGGAGAGAAGATGAGCACATATGTTCATTTTATTATCCTGAACAGAAAGTTGCTCTTTCTCGTAGTTTGTTGAAGTTTTACTCTTCTGTTTATCTGAGCTTAATGACCTATCATTTCTGTTATTGCTTTCATTATTGTGGTCTAATAATCCATCTACTGAACTTGCTTTGAAATATGTTTCCTACCTTATTCCTGTAAAAATGATTTTGTGGGGCGCCTGGGTGGCTCAGTCGGTTAAGCGTCCCACTTCAGCTCAGGTCATGATTTCACAGTCCATGAGTTCGAGCCCCACGTCAGGCTCTGTGCTGACAACTCTGAGACTGGGGCCTGTTTCAGATTCTGTGTTTCCCTCTCTCTCTGCCCCCTCCCCGACTCATACACTCTCTCTCTCAAAAATAAAGATTAAAAAAATTTTTTTAAATAATTTTGTGATGGTATTTTGTTAATGATAATGGTTCATATGTATTAGACTCTTAACTATGAAAAAGGTATAATTATATGTGCTTTGTGAGTATTCTTTACAATGAATGACCTGTGAGGTAGGTACTATAGTTATCCCCATTTTACCGATGAGGAACTGGAGGCAGAGAGAGAATAAGCAACTTTCTCAAAGTCACTCACCTGATAAATAGCAGAGCCAGGATTTGAACCCTACCATTCTACCCCCCCCCCCCCCAGTGCCAGTACTTTTAAGCATCATTCCACTTTTCAATTATTACAGGATCACATTAAGATTTAGAAAACTTTATGGGGTGCCTGGGTGGCTCAGTTGTTTAAGTGCCTGACTCTTGATCTCAGCTCAGGTCTTTTTTTTTTTTTTTTTTTTTTTAATTTTTTTTTCAACGTTTATTTTTATTTTTGGGACAGAGAGAGACAGAGCATGAACGGGGAGGGGCAGAGAGAGAGAGGGAGACACAGAATCGGAAACAGGCTCCAGGCTCTGAGCCATCAGCCCAGAGCCCGACGCGGGGCTCGAACTCACGGACCGCGAGATCGTGACCTGGCTGAAGTCGGACGCTTAACCGACTGCGCCACCCAGGCGCCCCGTCAGCTCAGGTCTTGATCTCAGGGTTGTAGGTTCAAACCCTGTGTTGGACTCCACATTGGGTGTGAACCCAAATCAATCAATTAAATAAATAAATAAATAAATAAATAGGATTTAGGAAACTTTAATACTTGAAAGACGTGAGCTCCACTTTTGTCTTTAGCTTTAGGCTGAACACTATATGTACCTATGGTTAGGTATATTAGTTCAAGAAGATTAAGAATACAGTAGTCTAGAACTGAGGAGAGTTATGTAACCCTAATGTGTACAGGCCACATCTAGGATTTCAGACCAAATGAAGCTCAAATTCCTGGGCAAGCCATGAATTTTACTGAAGTCAGCCATGTTAGCAGGGAAACTGAATTGCCTGGCCTTATATGCACTAACCCCCCACTGGAGGGTCATCTACTACAGGATATAAAACCTGGAAGACTAGAATTCATTGTGAATTATAGTGTGGGTATCAAAAACTTTTTGTTTTCCTTTTAACATTATTGAACATTTTTTGACATATTTATGCATCACCTTTCTTGAACCTGAAGATATGGGTTGTCAGAAATGCTGCTTTATTGATGTATTATCTCAGGTAATTTCACTCTTTACAAACACCAATTTGCAGCAGACAGGCAATATGGACCATTTCATTTGTTGATTTGGGAGATATTCAGGTGGAATAGCAGAAACCAATTATTTGAAGAGATTACCTTTATTGATTAGTAGTCTGTTTTCAGTTCTTCAAGGCCCTTAGATATTATTTATTTTCAGCCCTTTCCCAAATCACCAAAAGATGGATATAGCTATTGGAAACTATAAGAGAGCACAATTTATGTTCCAGAAATCATCGGAGGAAATGTACTAAATATCATAGTCCCCTAACTTTAACTTGGATGACTTGTGGGAATTCACATTTTTTCCAGACACTGCTTGGGAAGGTCTCTATGCAACTGACCACAGAAACATTTAAATCATATTGGAAATTCCAGTGCATCTGGGAGAAGTGATTGCAGTACATCTCAGTGCTAGTCTGCACTTCCATTCCAACATGTATCACCTTCCAGTTGCCACACACTAAGAGCACATCTGGGAATGCCTCTCAGGAAGCCTGGGGGAATGGGTTCAAAGGGGAAATTGTTTCAAAGCTACATTCCATTGCAGAAGTTCTCATTTAGTGTAAATGTATAGAATCTCACAGGAAATCAAATGAATCATTGAAATGTTCTACCATTCATAATGAGAGCATGCCAAATAAAATATTTTTCATTGCCTCTGAGTCCTTATTTGTAAAAAGGAGGTAATGATAATACCTACCTTATTGGGTTGTTGTGACATTTAAAAGAGGAAATACCTGGGGCGCCTGGGTGGCGCAGTCGGTTAAGCGTCCGACTTCAGCCAGGTCACGATCTCGCGGTCCGTGAGTTCGAGCCCCGCATCGGGCTCTGGGCTGATGGCTCAGAGCCTGGAGCCTGTTTCCGATTCTGTGTCTCCCTCTCTCTCTGACCCTCCCCCGTTCATGCTCTCTCTCTGTCCCAAAAATAAATAAACGTTGAAAAAAAAAATTAAAAAAAAAAATAAATAAAATAAAAGAGGAAATACCTTTATTAAAACAGAGGTTGGGACCTAGTAAGTATTCAGTAAATGTTAGCTGTTAATATTAAATTAAATTAGGATTATGATAGTAGTGTTAAATATTTCTGACTTCCTGTATTGTATTCACCAACTCTTCTATTTGGTGGTGGAAAGTAAATTCAAATCCCATCTTTTCCAAGCACTTATACAAATGATATTTCATTAATAATATTTCTCCTTCCCTTGCACAGGATCTTTTGACAGCTCGATGCAGGAACTTCTGATGTTTACTAAAAAGCGTGAGTGTGTGTGTGTGTGTGTGTGTGTGTGTGTGTGTGTGTATGGTATGCTTTTGTCTTTGCCACTTTGAGCTGCTGGCAAGATCACTGATAAATTTAATAATATAAACATAAAGTTTCACCTCTATTTCTGGGCAGCCTGCCTATTCTTTCTGCCAACCATGTCCAAAAAAGTCACAAAAACGTGTCTTTAGACTGACAGTGTTAGAATGAAACCAGTTAAATAACTGATTAGACTTGGCTTCCCTGAGTTCTTTTCCCTTCTTCACATTACTCTAAGAATGAGGGATCATTTTACAGTTTTTTTCCAGTTAGTTTCCTTCTTTAACCATTTTACTACTTGTTTGTTGGCAATAGTGGTAATTGGCAGGTGGTTTCTTTACATGAAAAGATAGATCATGACACAGGTGCATCGAGCCTTTGGCTTGTGCATATTTTCTTTAAAAAAATTTTTTTTAATGATTATTTATTTTTGACAGAGAGAGCACAAGCAGGGGAAGGGCAGAGAGAGAGGGACACAAAGAATCCAAAGCAGGCACCAGGCTCTGAGTTGTCCACACAGAGCCTGATGTGGGGCTGGAACCCACAAACAATGAGATCATGACCTGAGCTGAAGTCGGACGCTCAACTGACTGATCCACCCAGGCGCCCCTGCTTGTGCATATTTTCAATTTCCAAAGTAGGGGCACTCTCAGAATTGAAACAGAAACTTAAAATCATTTACCATCTTATTTTGTAAAGGAGAAGACAAGGAATATGGTTAACAATTAATTATCGAGGTTTTAATTGATACGAAGTTTACATATGTGGGATATGCATACATATAGATATTAAAGAAAATACTCTCGTTTATACATCATAATTTGTGCTCCCAATGGACAATTCAGTTATTGACGAGCAACATCACCTTTTCCTGTAACAAACCTGAGGGCAGTATTTTTGTAGCTAATTTTGGTCAATCTTCATGTGCTAGAGGAAATTTGAAGACCCAAGCTGTTTCCTCGTGATGCTTTAAATCATGAAATAAAACACACATAGAGAAAGGTTCACCAAGTACAATCCCTCAATTTACTCCTAGAGCAAGCCCCTGTGCACCTATCAATTTGACAGCACCCCAGAAGCCTCTTATGAACCTCACCATCTACCAAATCTCTATAACTGTAAGAAAATTACTAGCTTGACTTTTATGGTCAATCATTTCCTTGCCTTTTTATTTATTTATTTTTTCGGTTTTATCATCCAAGCATAAATTGGTAAACTCCAGAGTTTAAGTTCTCTGTTTGAATTTTCATAATTTTTGTCACTATGTAACATATGGACAGAATTACAACTATGTGACCATGTGTATAGCTGCCACTTAGACAAGGAACTAGTCCACTGCTCACATCCCCGAGTCCCTGCCACCTCCACTTCCCTTCCACCTCCCAGAGTAGTAACAATTATCCTGAATTCTAAGACCAAATATTAGTTTTGTGTGTTGTTGAATTTTACATAGAAAGAATCATACAGTTTGCATTTTTTTGTAGCATTTGGATTTTTTTTTCTCTTAGTATTATGTTCACGTGATTCATTTTGGCATTTAGTAGTAGATTAGTAGTAATGTTGTACACTAGGCCACTGTCTGAATATTCTTTAATTTCTCCATTCTGTTCATAGATATTTCACTGGCTTTTGGAGTTTTCTATTATGAATAATGCCACTATGGAAATTTTGATATATGTCTTTTGTTACATATTTCTGAAAGGCATATATATATAAGTGAAATTGCCAGATTGCAACATAGAAATATCACCTTTAAAAAATTTCTTTAGAAAAACGGGGGCGGGGGCAGTTGTCTGGGTGGCTCAGTCTGTTAAGCGTCTGACTCTTGGTTTTGGCTAGGGTCATGATCTCATGGTTCGTGAGTTCAAGCTCTGCATCAGGCTCTGTGCTGATGGCACAGAGCCTACTTATGATTCTCTCTCTCTCTCTCTCTCTCTCTCTCTCTCTCTCCCCCCTCCCTCCCTCTCTCTCTCTCTCTCTGCCCCTCCCCCTGCTCATGCTCTCTCTCTCTCAAAAAAATAAATAAATAAAAAAGGAATTTAGAAATATGATCACCTTTAGAAGATACTTCTAAGCGATTTTCCAGGATGGGTGTACCAATTTAAACTCCCACAGGTCAAATATGCAAGTTCCACTTGCTCTTTATCCTAAGGAATAGTTACTGTTGTGCGTCTTTTCAGTATCACCTCCTTCTAATGTATGTGGTTTGAACTAACATCTTACTGCTCTTGATATTAAGCAAATTTTCACATGTTCTTGGTTGTTTGAAAATGTTGTATCGTAAAGAGCCTATTCTTTGTAGTTATCGGGGTTCATAGTGATTCTTTCGTCTGTGGTTTCATTTTTTGTCAATTTTGGAAAGTTGTCAATATCCTTTCAATTATGGGACTACCTCATTCTTTTGGACCCCTCTGCTTTGCTCACTCTTCTTTATTTTTCATCCTTTTGTCCCTCTGTGTTGCAATATGGTTGCTTTCCTATGGCCTATATTTCATTGCATCAATTTTCTCTTCACTTGATTTAGTCGGCTGTTAACGTCAATCATTGCTTTCATAATCTTACTTACTGGATTTGTGTATAAATTTTCCATTTATTTATATATATTTTTTATTTTTTTAATGTTTGTGTATTTTTAAAAGCGAGAGAGACAAAGCACAAGCAGGGGAAGGGCAGAGAGAGGGGGAGACACAGAATCTGAAGCTTTTGATGACAAAATTCTTTTTTTTTAAGTTTATTCAATTATTTTGAGAGAGAGAGAGAGAGAGAGAGAAGTGGGGAATGAACAGATAGGGGGAGAGAGAGAATCCCAAGCAGGCTGCTCAGAGACTGATGTGGGGCTTGAACTCACAAATCACAAGATCGTGACCTGAGCCAAAATCAAGAGTCAGATGCTTAACCAATGGAGCCACCCACATGCCCTGATGACAAAATTCTTAATCTTAATCATAGTACATATAATTGCTTTAAAATCTGTGTCTTGGGCACCTGGGTGACTTGGTTGAATGTACGGCTCAAGAAATGATCCCAGGGTCATAGGATAGAGTTCACGTTGGACTCCACACCACATGTGGAGCCTGCTTAAGATTCTTTCTCTTACCCCTCTGCCCCTCTCCCCCACTCTCCCTCTCTCTCTCTTTCTAAAATTAAATAAATAAAAATAAGTAATATCTGTGTCTTAAAACTATAATCTGGGGGCACCTAGGTGGCTCATTTGGTTAAGCTCCTGACTCTTGGTTTCAGCTCAGGTCTGATCTCATGGTTCATGGGTTTGAGCTCCGTGTCTGGCTCTGCTCTGACAGTGTAGAACCTGCTTGGGCTTCTCTCTCTCCCTCTCTCTCTACCCTTCCCTCACTTGCACTTGTGTGTGTGCATGCGTGAGTGTATGCTCTCTCTGTCTCAAATAAATAAATTTTTTAAAAAAAGCAAAGCTATAATCTGTGGGGCCCCTGTGTGTCTGTTTATATTATGTATTATTTCTTTCTCTTTTTATTCAACTTGTTGCTTTTTCTCCTTCTTTAGTTATAGTCTGGTTATGTTTTATTTCTGTTTAGATCATTTATCTTTTTCATAATTTTTATAGCAATATTTTAGGGTGTTCATTTTTTTCCATGACATATTTGTTTGTTGGTAACTTCAGGATATACTAGCTCTATTAGATATATTATTTATGACAGAGATGTCAAGTAACTTCCATAAAGCCACAGAGTAAGAGCCAGAGTTTGAGTAATGGCAGTTGTACCCTTATGTAAATCAATATACTTTCTCCTGTAATATACCATACAGACCTACTAGCTACCAAACTGGACAACTGCCATTCAAAATGGCCCCTTGAGCACTTTTTATTTCTCAGTCTAAGTTAGTAATACATTTTGATGGCTAGCCAACAGATAGTGTAGTATTAGATAATTAATAAACTATAGACAGCAAGAGTTGGTTGGATTTTTTTTACTCCATTTAAAAATTACCATGCATTATAATTCACTGAAGGAGGTATCAGGTAATAGAGATTGCACTGTCTTATATAAAGAACAGAGACATGTATAGGAACAATAGCTCTCTGGGATTATTTTTAAAATGTGAATCTCCACTTGTGAGGCCAATTTGCAGGATGTGTCCTTTTAATGATTAAAATTTAAATTGAAATATATGTGTAAATTTGTTTTTGTGTATACATGTGTGCTGATTGTTTGACATCTGTTTTGAAAACTATTATAGGCATTATTATCTCAAAAAAAAATTTTTTAATGTTTATTTTTGAAGGAGAGAGAGAGAAAGTGAGCGGGGAAGGGGCAGAGAGAGGGGGAGACACAGAATCTGAAGCAGGCTCCAGGCTCTGAGCTGTCAGCACACAGCCCAATGTGGGGCTCAACCTCATGAGCCATGAGATCATGACCTAGGCCAAAGTCAGGTGCTTAACCGACTGAGCTACCCAGGTGCCCCTATTATCTTTAATTTAAATGGTATCAAATTTGAGTTCAGTGAGTTTGGATAACTTTGCAACCAGCTACTAGTTGCTGGGTCCAGGACTTAATCCCTATACTGTTTCTCCAAAGTACTTACATTTTCTAATCACGATCCAATCTTACAGACTTGACAATTGTAATGTTAGATAATAATGTGTGTTTAAAAGAAGATATGGAGGGGTGCCTGGGTGGCTCAGTTGGTTAAGTGTCCAACTTCAGCCCAGGTCATGATCTCGAAGTCTGTGAGTTCGAGCCCCGCGTCGGGCTCTTTGCTGACAGCTCAGAGCCTGGATCCTGCTTCTGATTTTGTGTCTCCCTCTCTTTCTACCCCTCCCCTACTCATGCTCTCTCTCTGTCTCAGAAATAAATAAACATTAAAAAAAAAAATTAACAACAACAAAAAATAAAAGAAGATATGGAAACTTCTGAGGTTATCAAAACATCTAATTTTTACTAACAAATGGTAGCTGAATAAGATGAGCTTTATAATGCCTTATTTGATTGTAAATAGAATTTTATTTAGTCATTGAACATTTTTTTCATAATATAACATTATGAGATTTTTTAAATTTCAAAATTTTTTTCTCATAGGGAGGTGTATAAAATGCAATTTTACTCATCAGCCTCACCATCCCAAAAATTTTCCAGACTGAATGACGTTTCCAAATATAATAAGACCATTTATGATGTGATACTACACTTGAGTGGAAAACTGCCACCTGGAATTCATTCAAGTCAGTCTTTACCTGTGGATTATACTGAAAGGGTGATTCAACTTCATTTTCAACATTCTTCACTTCTTGACTTTCTCAAGTAAGAGCATGGATATGCTAATTTAAACATGTAATATTGGCTTGGATAGATACATAAGTAGATGGGTAGATTTTGGTATCATTTATCTTTTTATAAAATATTTACTAAGTTTCCTATATATATTATATATATAATATATACACACACACATATATATATATACACACACATATATATATCTGTAAAAGTAATAAAAAATAAAATAATAGAAAAATAATAGAAAATAAATATTTCATGAGCTATGGGATTGATAGTCTAAGGCAATTATTCTCAAGCTTTATCATCCATCCAAATCATTATGATAGCATGTTAAGTGAGTTGCTGGCCCTTAACCCACAGAGTTTATGATGTGAATTTGCATTTATAACAGTTTTAAGTAATACTGATTCTTCTTGTCCATGACCTCACTTTGAGAATTCTCACATAGATAAATATATAAATCCATAGAACTAAAGAGGAATGAAACCAGTAAGTTTATTTCTCAGAATACTGTTCATATAAGCTCAAGTTACACTGTGAATTTTTAGTCTGCATTGGTAAGGTTTTTAGTACTAAAATAATCAGCAAGTGAAAATTTCCGTAAATGGTTGATAGAAAATATAGGAAAAATACTTTTCATTATAATGTCTGTATTCCTCTACAGAGATTAAATGGTGAGTGAGCAAGAAATGGAAAAGCAATGTTTATTAAAAGTCTGAGGAGAGTGTTGGTGATTTATATTATTTTGTCTGCCTATATTTGCAGTATCCTTAACCACTGGAACATCCATAAGCAGTGTTACTGTTCCATCTAATCATGTTCCTGTACCACTAAAATAGCATTTGTTACTTGTAATTATTTATGCAATAGGATTCATATATTTTGAAATATGTTAGTTTTTAAATTGGTTCTTCTTTGTGTATGGAATCTACTCCATAGTTAGCCAGAGATGTTCAGCTACCTTAGCGGGGGTGGGGATGGAGGGTAACAAGAGGCATCTCAAAGGAAAGATTTGGTGTTCAGGGTTTTTTTTTTTTAATTTCCAAATTAGAGGGGCACCTGGGTGGCGCAGTCGGTTAAGCGTCCGCCTTCAGCCAGGTCACGATCTCGCGGTCCGTGAGTTCGAGCCCCGCGTCGGGCTCTGGGCTGATGGCTCAGAGCCTGGAGCCTGTTTCCGATTCTGTGCCTCCCTCTCTCTCTGCCCCTCCCCCGTTCATGCTCTGTCTCTCTCTGTCCCAAAAAATAAATAAACGTTAAATTTCCAAATTAGAATTTTTGAGTCCCTGGCAACATTATGGTCTTAAAAGTTAGACATAGTACAGAGGGACAGGAAGGTGATGGCAGAGTAGGAGGACCCTAGGCTCTCCTCGTCCCACCAACACTAGATAACTATCAAATGATCCCCAATCCCCCAGAAACTGACCTGAAGACTGACAGAACTACACAGCTAAGGGGAGAAAAGAGGCCATATTGAAGAAGGTGGGAAAGGTGGAGAGGTGGTTTAGGGGAGAAATAGATCCTGGCTGCTACAGAGGGGAGGCAGCCGTGGTCACTGAGAAGGGTGAGAGCCACAGGAGCACACAGGGAAACACACAAGGAGAATGTTTCCCCCTAACCATTGGTTTGGAAAACGAGAGGAACCAGAGGAGCTGAATTTCGGAGCTGAATTTCGTGAGTTCTTGCCACCAGTGGGCTTAAACCCTGGAATTTTAAAGATGAGCAGTCTTGGCTGTGATAGAGCTTGGAGGGCACTGTGCTGCTCTAGGAGAGAAGCTGGGCAAACAATCCAAGGGCATACAGTGTGGAAACAGCTGAAGAGTGGCTGGGGCACACAGTGGGGCGATTATTTGCCCCACCTCCATCAGAATTGAAACCCTGCAAAACTCTGGTCAGGAGATGTGGTATGGGCTGGGGTTTGTGATGGTCTTCCGGGGGAGGGGTCTCCCAGGCTGGGACTGAGGCCAGCTTGACTGAGAATGGCAGTTCCACTAGAAGAATGTGGGGTGGGGTGTCCTTGCTGTGCTGCTTCCCCAGGTGGCTGGCTCTGTGTTTATGCCGAGGGGCGGGAGGGAAATGGCAATGGCCAGGTCCTTTCTTCCTGGAGAGGTTGTCTCTGTGAATGCGGCCTGACAGGGACACACTCTGAGAAGAGCAAAGAAGTCACCTAAGGAAACTGAGCTAAGACCCGGCCTCCTGTTCTAGAGGCTGACTAATGACAGGGATGCCACTGAAGACGCAGAAGGGGAGGAGATGGCTGGCTCTGAAGCCACAGTATGAATGACAAATATATGAGGACTGGGATGGGGCTAAGTCAGTTATGAGGGACCTCTTGGTTCTCAATGGGGCTAAGAGGAGAGACGCGAGATTTTCATCTCAGGCCTCAGTGGCAAATGCCCACCCACATGGCAGCTAAGCTCCAGACAGAGATAGGGAACATTGCCAAAGAGACTGAGGATCCAGAAAAGTAATCACAAACCTGCTTGTACAGATGCAAAAGTCCCTCTCACCTACTTCATGTGAACCCAAATATAGGACTGATCCATGTTCTGAGAGGCCTTACACAATTTGGAGATCCTTCCTTAACAAAATATCAAATTAAAAATATAAAATTTAGATATATGGATATATACATGGCTTTAGAAGAGATTCATGAAAGTGAGGAAACCTGAAATTGAAGCTTTATTTATTAGACAATATATCTGCCTCTTCCCAGGTGCCATCTTGTGCGGGAATCGAGAGGTCTGAAATTGATTGCTTATCCCAAAGCACAGGATTACTTGTAAAGAGACTGTTAAGTTTAGGAAAAACTAAGATATGTGAACATTCAAGTCTATGTTTTCTTCCTGTTTCTCTGTGCCCCATCTGGTTGAACGAATGAGAAAGATTATATCAGTTAAGGAAAACAGCATGGCTATGTATAACTTTGTAAATTATTTTCATACCACTGACTTATTTATGAGTCAGTGTACCCCCACTAATTTGCGTGCATGTTAAGGGTAGGAAGCACTTCTCATTCATCTGGCATCTCTGACACCCAGCATCCTTCATAACACAGAATGGAACCAATGTTCATTAAATATTTATTTATTAACATTGTCTTTCACAGACATTTGCTTTTTGAGCTTGTGTGGTAACAGAAAGAAAACTTTGAAATTGAGTCTCAGGGTAGTCATAGAAGAATGGAAAAAAACTTGTGAGATATGAAAAATTAGGGATAAGAGAAGAAAACATAAAGTATTTGCATTCCAGGAGAGGAGGTGTAGCCAGTCAGAGAGGATCAAGTTGGGAAAATGTGGAGTCTGTACTATGAAAGTTATACATTGAACTTTATTTATAATACTAACCTATAAATTCTTTAATTATTAAAGCACTTATTTCCTCATATCCGTATTAGTTTGCTCTGGCTACCATAACAGACTAGAAGGTTTATACAACAGAACTATATTTTCTTACAGTTCCAGAGACTAGAAGTGCAAGATCAAGGTGTTGGCAGATTGGGTTTCTTCTGAGGCCTCTTTGCTTGGCTTGGAGACAGCCACCTCCTCTCACATGGTCTTCCCTTTGTGTACACACACCCCTGGTGTCTGTGTGTCCAAATTTCATCTTCATATAAGGACATCAGTCAGATTGGATTCGGGCCCACCTAATGGCCTCATTTTATCTTAATCACCTCTTTAAAGGCCTTAACTCCAAGTATAGTCCAATTTTGCAGTACCATGTTAGGGTTTCAACATATGACTTTTTGAGGGGACACAATTCAGCCCATAACAATGCCATATGTCTTGTAAAAACTATTTTGAAAACAGGTATTATAGTTTGTAATAAATTTATCACTCTATTTGAAACAATATGCTTAATTTTTTTTTGTCATTTGTGCCTGTTATGGACTTAATTGGGTCTCCCTCCAATTTATTTGTTAAAGCCATAACCCCCAGTGCAACTGTATTTGGAAACAGGACCTTTAAGAATGTAATTATGGTTGGGGCACCTGGATTGTTCAGTAGGTTGAGTGTCCGGCTCTTGAGTTCAGCCCAGGTCATGATCTCATGGTTCATGAGTTTGAGCCCCACATTGGACTCTGGGCTGACAGCGCAGAGTCTGCTTTGGATTCTCACTCTCTGTCCCTCCCCTACGTGTGAGGGATCCCTCTGTCTTTCTCTCTCAAAAATAAAATAAATATTAAAAAGAAAACAATGTAATTATGTTTAATGATATCATAAAGATGGGATGCTAAGCTGTCTGCAAGCCAGGAAGAAAGGGCTCACAACCAACCAAATTTTCTAACATTTTGTTCTTGGGCTTCTTGTCTCCAGAAATGTGAGAAAATAAATTTCTGCTGTTTAAACTACCCAGTCTGTGGTATTCTGTTATGACAGACTGAGCAGACTAACACAGTGCCTAGTGTTCTTTGATATGATTTCATTTATTTATAACCATTAATCGTTTTTATGATGTCATTAACTTTCACTGAAAAAATAAACTTTTTTTTATTATTTCCATAATATAAAACTAAAACAAGCAGAACAAAAACACTATGTACCTAGCATTGAAACTGCAATGTAGGTTATCATATAATCTAAAACTATTGTAACTGTTACTTTCCAATACCATTGATTTTTAAATAAATTTTTCATTCACCAAAATAAATACGCTGAGAAAACCAACTCACTCTGCTTTATAGATAAATGTAATTCCATTTGTTATTTCATTTCTTTTATCTTGAAAAACTTTATACCCTTCTTACTTATGCATGACCACTATGGTATCTTATTTAATGGAATGGCATCTAAGAATAAAAATATTTCAAAGCAGCAGTCTAAGAGTGGTTCTGGAAGAATGCACTGATATTGGGTACAAGAGCATGGCTTTTGAATTAGGTAGAGATAGGCTCAAATTCTAGCTCTTTCGTACTTCTGTGAATTTACACAAGTTAACCCATTTAAGCTTCAATTTCCATATCTGTAAAGTTGAAGATGATAATTCCCAAACTTAACTGGTTGATAAAACAATTAAAAATATTAAATATGTATTACATGACACATAGTAGATTATGATGATGATTAATTAAAATGAAATAAGTTGTGATCTATGGGTTTCATATGCTAAAATGTTTTGTTATGTTTCTTCAATATGGTAGCCATTAGTGACATGTGGAAAACTGACTCTTGTGATATCATTATCACTGAAATACAATATTTTAGTTTAGTTTATTTATTTTGAGAGAGAGGGAGAGTGGGGGAGAGAGAGCAGAAGAGGGGCAGAGAGAGAGGGAAAGGGAGAATCCCAAGCAGGCTCCGCACTGTCAGCATGGAGCATGATACAAGGCTCGATCCCACGAACCCTGAGATCATGACCTCAGCTGAAATCAAGAGTCAGACACTTAACCGACTGGGCCACCCAGGCGCCCCCAAATAGAATATTTTAAAAGTCTGTACCTCTATAAGAAAGAAAAGTTTTATTGACATAAAACTGCCAGAAAACCAATATTTATCAAGTGTGTCTTTATTAGATAAAATAGAAACTTTTAAAAAGTTTTTATAATTGTAAAATAGAAAGCACATGACTTTTGTTTTAATTTTGCTCTGTCCCACTCTTGGTCTTTGATGATTGATTTAAATAAAGTAAATGTTTTAATTCAATAAGGCAAACATTCTAATGACATTTTTATTTTAGAAAGTTGTGTTTATCTCTTTTCTTTTAGAAGGGGTTAATTATAATTATTTACAAAAAAAAATTGTATTTTAAAATCTATTGAAGTGTTACCTATGAACAGAAGAAAAAGGGTCAGACGCTTAAATAAATCTTTATTGTTTGTGCATTATAGAAATTAAACAGTTTTCTGATAACTTTAGTAAATTATATGGTACTCAAAATCGTCATCTTATTATTGTAGCGCTGATGTTGGTACAGCTCCCAGTAGTGTTGACACTAACATGGATGGTTTCTGTTTTGACATTTTATGATGTGAGGACACAAGTATGGAAGAATGATTTTGGAGTTAATGCCAAGCCATTCAAATTTATTGCTTTTTTATTAGCAAATACATGCTTATCAGGATATGTTGGCTATGATAAAATCCCTCAACATTTCAATGGTTAATAAAATTGGGTCATTAATCCAAGATACATGCATATGTTTCATCATGGAAATAAATATATTAAATTCAAAAAATCATAAATGTTACAGTGAACGATTACAATATACAAGTGAAATTATATTGATTTTATGCAATAAATGAGAAATTCAAAAATCTTTGGAGATTAAGTTGAGGATTTAATAACTCATTACATCTAATTTATTTTGTTCTACTTAGTGTAAACTTGGAAGAAATATGTAAACAGAAAACCTAGCATGTAAAAGTGTAATCAAATCAATTATGAAAGTCAACTCTCTATAATACTGATCAGACATAAAATCTATTGACAAAGCACAATCATTAATACTGTCTTAGGGACTGATGAAGTTAGGATTTAAGATAGATTCCAAATGAAAAGAAGAAAACGAGTCTCTTACATGGGAGGAAAAATAATTTTCCCTTGACCCTTCTAGATTCTTGGCTGAGATTCCTCCCCCCCCCCCAACCTGCCCTGTAATATAAAGACCGGAGGAAAAAATATTGATTGTGTATGTTAAGTATAGTAGCCCCCCAAAGATTTGAGACTCAAAAGAAAGCCTAAAGATGAGACTTCTATACCATTCTGAGCTAAGGAAAAGAATAGGAGTCTAGGGCTTTCAAGAGGGAAGGGGGCCAAGATGGGGAAGAGGTAATTCTTTGCAAAGGTGAGAGGAGGAAATACTTGTTACAGAAAGGTTGCCCTGTCATGCAGATAAATCTTTCAATTGAAAAAGTTATCTATTTCCCTGCAATAGCTCTCTTCCTGGTACAGGCCCCTTTTCTAATGTAAATTTCCTTTCTAAAGGTATGTTTTCCTTTACAAAAGGGTGACTTCTACTCTGTTTTCAGAGCTTCTCCTTTCCTGCAGTTTCTCAAAATAATTTGTGTGCCAAAGAAGTATATTTTCCAGTGGCATATTCTGCTAACCTTCACTTCATAACAGTGTCTGTAAAATTCTGTGAAAAAATAAAATTCACCTGAGTAAATTTTAAAGCTCTTATCAGTTTTATTCAGCAATTCATGAATCGGGCAGCATCCAATCTAGCTGATAGAAAAAAGCTCTGAAGAGCTGTACAAGTCAAGAGATTTTATAGGCAGAAGGAAGCAAGAACAATGGAGTTGTGCTTAGGCAATGGGGGCGGGGGATAGAATGTTCCATCCCAAACTGTGCCACTTTGGCATGGGGATTGTTTTGAGCTGAAAGCAAGTGAGACCCAGCAGACAGGAAAAGCTTTGTACCTCACCCTTAACTGTCTACACGAATTTACATAAAAGTTTGTGCCAGGAAGGGAGCTATTACCAGAGATAACTTTTCCTATCAGAAAGACTTAACTACATGGCATGACAAATGACTCTTTACCAAATATTTGCTCTTTTCATAATCCTGTGAATTTTCTCCCTCCCCTTGGAAGACCCAGACCCCTAACCCCTCTCCTTAGCCTCAACTGCCTGACTGCCTCTCAGTCTTCCTGTCTTTGTGGGGCTCCCATAGGTATGTAATTAAATCTGTTTTTTTCCCCCTCTTCATCTGTCTGTCAATTTGATTATTGGATTAGCAAAAATACCTAGAAGGTTAGGAGGGAAAAGTTTTCAGTTCCTACAGCACAAAAGCAGATTGGTTATTGCAAAGTTACTTTGTCTAGGAGCGATGGTAGGGATCTTTCAGGCAGATTACCTAGCTAATGCTGCTCAGGCATTTCTGAGGGACTGCTTTCAGATCCCCTTTCTGGGAGAGCTGAAATCATAATGAAGTTAAATCTCACTTGGGGACATGGAGTTTAGCATAACTGACTCCATTTGGGGCTTGTTGTCTTTAATATTGCAAAATATTAATTTCATTCTTCATCCTCAACATTTTACTGAGGGCCGATTCTCTGCTGGACACTATGGAATACTGAAATGAATACCACACGGTCTCCTTCCTTACGAAGTTCTCAGTTTAATGTTTCCCTGATAATTTTTCTTAGACTTTCGGTAGCATTTAATAGAAGTGATGATTTCCTTCTGGAATCCCGTATTTGTTTTGGATGCAAGAAAGTATTCCAGCTTCTGCATGTCTCTGTCTTTGTTTAGACAGGCAGCTCAGAGACAGACACCACTGAGATTTCAACTTCATGGATCGTCATCTCATTTGAGTTCTTACATATGCTTTAGGTGGGCTACTCCTGCTAAGGAGTAGTGTTCCATTAAAATTAGATATTATTTAACTCTATAATAATTGCAGCCTAGTGAGGAATCATAGGAGTAATGTAGATGCAGATGGAAAATGTGTGACAATCAAACAGAATGGATGGTGTTTGACTTCTGAACAAAGGAGCTTTATGCATGCAGTATAATTTCTTCCACCAGCTTCCTCTGGCCCAAAGCCAAGGCCAACTTAATCTCTCTAAAACTCTGCTCTTTGCTTCCATCCCCACTAGGGTTCCCTTTCTCACTTCTTTTTTCTCATTCATCTGTGCTACCTTCAAGCTTTGAGCTTATAGAATTATCTTGAGATTCCTTTCCACCTTTTCTTTTTCCCACTTTTCAGTGGTTACAGGACTGCAAAACATCTACAGAGTTGAGTACTAGAGGTGGCATTCTCTGACAAATACTTATCGTGGATGGCATTCTATGGTCACTAAATGAGTTAGACTTGAACATTTAAATCCCCACTAGGAAGCACTCCTGCCCAAACCGTATTAGATTAAACTTCGTTAAAGTGGTTCTGCTGGTGGTAGACATGAATATGAAGACTTTGAATTAAAATATTTCAAGAAATAATGACAGTTAAAAATATAATCTTGAATGTGATAAATTCTATATATATGAATATATATATATGCCTTTAAATGTATAAAATAATATTAAATAGATATTTGCTGCAACAGATATACTACTACAAGTTTATATAATCAGAGAAGCCAGACTTTTTGGATATTCTCTGGAAAAATAGGTGATAAATTGTGTTATATTTGGGGTTTTCTATATTCAGGTATATGTTGTGATAGGCATTCACTAAGCATTGGGTGACTAATGATCTGTTAGATGCTTTATTGTATTCAAACATTTCCTGGATATTTTTCAGTTTTATAATGTTTTTTTTTAAGTTTATTTATTTTGAGAGAAAGAGAGAGAGAAAACACAAGTGGGGGAGGGGCAGAGAAAGAGAGGACGAAAGAAACAATCCCAAGGAGGCTCCTTGCTGTTAGCATGGGGGGCTCAAACTCATGAACTGTGATATCATGGCCTGAGCCGAAACCAAGAGCCAGACGCTTAACCAACTGAGCCAGCCAGGCACCCCTCAATTTTATAATGTCATACAGCAATAAAATGGTTAGTGTCTTGGCAATAGGAGTCAAGTCATATAACTCTGTGTTCTGTTACTTTTTAAGGATAGATGTGGCTGATTATAGGCAAGTGAAATTCTTAAGATTATAGAGTTTAGTAAGTTCTTTGTCATTATTAATTCTCTAAAGAAAGCATCATATGCACGTTTCATTGTTAAGGGAACTGTTAAGACGATACAAATTTTAAATTTGAAAATTAAAATTCAATACACATTAAACTATATGACATTGAAATAATTGATGTTCAAATGCAAATGAAATACAAACCATTGAGTATTCTATCGTAATAATTTGGACTTTTATTTTATTTTAGCGCTCAAGGAGCATGTATTTCTCATGTGCTGCCAGAATTTCTGCTTGAACCAGAAGATTATAAAAAGTGGCTTGAAATTACAGTAAGGGAATACAATTTCTAGAACAATCTACACAGTTATTGAATTGACTGATTTCTGGTCTTTGTTAGAAGATTTCATTTTAAAATCTTGGTATTTTTATTTATGAAATGTCTTATGGACTCTGCTTCTCTGCAAAGCCTATGTGTGTGTGTATACATATTAATATAAATATTAAGAACAAACATTTAAATATATGTGTATACATATACACACACAGACATGTTTTTCTGTCTGTCTAAAAGTTTTTATGGAATTCCTGTTGTCAGAGAACAAGAATATCCTGTCCCCTTCAAGGTCCTTCTAGCTAGACTGAGAATTAAATTGTCATGAGACAGATTAATAGGAGAAAATAAAATTTACTAGCAGACATAAGGGGAATCCACATAGATATGGAAATTCCAAAGAGAGGCAAAATGAGGTATAAAAGTCATCCTGAACTAAGGAGAAAGGGGGTAGGGGTCTGGGACTTTAGAGAAAAGGAATGTACTTCACAATGTAATAAGAAGAGTAGATGTTTGGTAATTAGGTGTTTGCCCTGCCAGACAGATGGGCCACTCATATAAAAATTTATCTCTGCTAACAACCTTATTTTGATAGAGATACCCCCCCCCCCCACCACCACATACAGACTCTTCTGTGAGTTAAGGGAGGGGAAAAATTTCTCTTGAACCCACAGGACATGGGTTTTGGGGGGACCTATCCCAAACCCCTTCAAACTCGATCTTTGTGCCAAAGTGACCCATCTTGGGGCAGCCTGCCCTCGGACCCTACACTGTGCAGAAATGATTACATGGCTTTCTTAAATATATAATTGCTTCTTTTAGTGGATCTAATAATGGAGAATAGTTTATTCTTTTGTAAATGATTTTTTAAAGGAAATTTTTAGAATATATATCTTCTAAGGAAATACTGGTTGAATTTCCCTACCACTTGCCATTTCCCTTCATTTCCCTTCTTCATTTAAAGGGGAGAATAGGCAGAAATTAAGCAAAATATGCCTAGTTGTTTTCAAAGTACACAGTTCATTTTATGGAAACCTGCTGAGAAGGGGAATTGCTTGGAGAAGCCTACAGGCTTTGAGGCGACTCTCCTCTCACCACATGACGTGATCAGGAGAACCAGGGGCCTGTCCTTTGACACTGGTGAGTTCCAGTGGCTTAGCCAAAGACCATGTTCCTTTTTGGGGCTCAGAGCTCAGAGTAACTTCGCATTTCATTCTGCCACTTCTGCCACAGAATGAGCTAATAGATACGGTGAATGGATAAATCTCTGACCTCAGTAAGGGGCTGTGTGTTCCAGAAAGTTACCTCTGTTGATAGTTTCTTTTATTGGTACATGGAGAATTAGAGATCTTGATGAATGTATAAATAGAACATGCAAAAGTTTGTAAAAAGAAAAAAAAACCCTTATATGCTACGTGGTTAAAACTTTGGACTTATATTTGCCTTACATTTTTACTAATATTGTAATATTTTATTTTTTTTAACTCTTCCACTAAATACCTTGCCTGTGTGTTCCTGTGCGCCTAAGGAAAAACCTTCTATTGTTATAGAGATGACTCGGTTTGAAGCCTGGAGTAAAGGGGCATGGACAGATGTATTCCTTCAGATATACAAGGTAACATTTCCAGGCTTGTTCACTGCTAGGGTATTTTGGTTGATTTATATGAATAATGTATTAGTTAAGGTATAGGTAATGATCCTGATTAAAGAATTCAAAAGCACAGTGGCTCAAATAAGGTAGACATTTTCTTTTTCTTTCTCATGGAACAATTGAGAAGTAAGTGCTTTAGGGATAGTACGGTGTCTCTTCCACGCTCAGTACTGGGCTTTCATTGTGGTACAATTTCTCAGAACAAGGAAGAAAGAACACCTACAAGAGTAGTGGAGGAAAAGTAAATACTGTTTAAGGCTGTCACCCAAAAAGTGTATCATTTCTGTTGGGCAGGATTTACTCACATGATGGTACCTAGCTGCAGGGCATGTTGAGAAATGTAGTCCCTAAAATAGGTAGCTATTGTCATATTCTGGTACTAAAAGGAAGCATTAGGGGCATCTGGGTGGCTCAGTCAGTTAAGCATCTGACTTTGGCTCAGGTCATGATCTCGTGGTTCATGGGTTCGAGCCCCACGTCGGGCTGTGTGCTGACAGCTCAGAGCCTGGAGCCTGCTTTGGATTCTGTGTCTTCCTCATGCTCTGTATCTCTCTCTCTCTCTCTCTCTCAAAAATAAACATTAAAAATAAACAAATAAAAGGAAGCATTCATTAAAGAATGGATGATAGTGACAATTATGGTTTCTACTTCTAGTACATACTAGACTCTTGCTATAAACGTTATTCTGGGGAGATATCCACTAGGAATCCACGTCAGTAGGTAAGGCCAGATTTTGAGGAGACTCTCCAATTTACCTCATGCCAAGTTGCATTTGTAGGTAGATTAACATAGCATAAATTATGCCTTCACATCCTGCATCTTTTTTGGATAAACAAAAAAGTCCTGAGAATCATTCCCTAGGCTTCTAAATGTGGCATGACAGATCTTGCCCACTAAGACTCGTGGGGGTTTTTGCTTTGTCTTCACAGATCGAAACCATAAGTAGGGTGAGCTGTGGAACAAGGGAGTTAAAATGAGGGAGAAGTTAAAAAGAAGCAGCAGTCACCGAAAGGAAAGGACAAAATTAATAACTAGATAGTATGTAGTTTATGTAAGACTCTTGTCATGAGATGCTTTTGAAAAGTTTATTTTATATTTTTTTAAGAAACAGGCTGCAAGTGGGGTTGGGGCAGAGAGAGGGGAACAGAGGATCTGAAGTAGGCTCTGTGCTGACAGTAGCGAGCCCATTGCAGGGCCCGAACTCACCATCAGTGAGATCATGACCTGAGCCAAAGTCAGACGCTTCAACAACTGAGCCTCACAAGATGCTTTTTAAATGTGATATTGTTTAATCTTCACAAGCAGTAATCTCCAGTTGAGAGACAAGGAAACAAAAGTCTACAGGTATACGTACTATCTTCCAAGGTCACCTGATTTTAGCCATATAAAACCCTCTGATGTAGATGAAGCTTATTTCTTTCTTGTTCTCTGCAGGTACTGAAGCCCCAGGTCCCCTTGCTCCTCCTCTCTGGTAGCCTAAATCTGCCACGGCACCCAGCTACCCAGCCTACCCTCTAGAGAGTTCCTTCTGCTGCATGATTCCTACTTACTCCTCTCCTCTTGTTCTTGTGTCAGCCAGCCCTGCCTTTTTTTTTTTTTTTTTTTTTTTGCCAGATGTCAAAGACAGAAATCCTGTTTTTCCTGGAGTAATTCCCTGAAGAATGTACAAGGGCATTCATGACTCTCAGCCAAACTTAGATTTGGAACATTTTCTTCTTTTTTTTCTCAACTCCAGGCTGTATCATCTATAATTTTGCTCACTAATAAAGAGGAGGACCTCTAAAACAGAAGGGAAGAAAATGCCCTACTTTATGGACAAACTAGTCCTGACATTGGGTCGTGGGCTTTCTTCACTCATTCATTTATTCACTCATGCATTGATGGATATGTTTAGTTCATCTTACCTGTCTTTCCCAACCTATAAGTCTATGAATTTAGAAGACAAGTATTGAGGTGCCTGGGTTGCTCAGTCGGTTAAGCATTTGACTGTTGATTCCCACTCGGGTCATGATCTCACGGTTCGTGGCTTTGAGCCCTGCATCGGGCTCCATGCTTACAGTGCAGAGCTGTCTTGAGATTGTCTCTCTCTTTACTCTCCCTGCTCTCTCTCTCTCTCTCTCAGGATAAATAAAAATTAAGAGAAATAAATAAAATAAAATAAAATAAAATAAAATAAAATAAAATAAAATAAAAACTAAATATTATTTGTAAATTCAGAATTTGGTAGAGTGTCAGCTACATAGCAGATGCTCAACAAATACTTGCTACTTAACTATTAGGGTGCAGGCACTGTACTAGGCTCTGAGGGTGTAAACCGGATACAGTCTTTCTGTTCCAGGATTTTGTGTCCTGGAATATATAAGTAACTAAAAATCTATAATTACATGGAAGCATGACAAATGCTATGATAAGGTAAGCCCAGAGCACTAAGGGTGAGTGCACCTAGAGAAGAACCTACGTTTCCTGTGCCTTGGGGAAGGTTTCTGGGAAGAAAATCAATTTAATCTGACTTTGATCCCAGTCACAAGTTAGATTGTAGTTGACTTTGTAAGCCAAACCAAGGAATCTGGACTTTTTGGATTTTAGCCCAGGGTCAGTACAGAGCTAGCAAAGGATGAGGTTAGCATCCTCATGTTTAAACATGAGGTTGACATAATCAACTTTGCATTCTAGACAAATCACACTCTGGTACAGTGTGGAAACTGTTTGGAGCTGTATTTAAGAGCCTGGTGCTGGGAATACTGGTAGTAGTGGGAAAGATAAGTAAGGGGCAGCTTTTGTAAATATTAGGAGTAGAAAACAGTAGGACTTGGTTAGTGAATAGATCTTGGGGGGGGGGGGTGAAAGAGAGAGGTAAAAGATGACATTGGGTCTTGCTGGGGTGACTGAATGGAATTTGATGCCAGTCACTGAAATAACAAGGCAGTGGGGGTACTAACAGGATTTTGTTGGGTGTGGAGGATGAGATAGGGTAAGAGGGCATAATGAATTAATTTTGGTTGTGCTGTATTATGGTGCCCTGTGTCATTATGAAGTGGGTATATCCTTCAGTCAGGAAAGAGTTCTGGGTGGCAACGTATGTTTGGGATTCTTTGCTGATAAAGTCATAGGAATAGATAAGATTGCCCAATCACACAGAGCTATGATTCTCCATGTATTGTGTCTAAAGCATGGATAGCTCTAGAAGCTCCAGTAAATCAGAAGTGGATTGGCACTTTCTCTTGTAAAAGCAAGCAGTGTTGTTGATGGGAGTTTCACAGGTTGGAAATAGATTGTGATTTTCATAATCCCTTTAGGTTCTTATTTTCTCCTTCCTAAAGGTCATGTATGCATTCCATGGCTGCCTTTGTCAGTTCTCCTTGGCTAGTAGTTTGGATAACAGAATATAGCTTGTCTCAACCATTTTGATTTTGTGGCAGTTGCTTATTTTTGCTTGTTAAATTTCCATGTTTAATTATTGCTATTTTCTTCCATTATATTCCTAATTCACAAAAATGTATTGATGGCTAAAAATGGGTCATTGAAGCACAAGAGAGATGAAAAACAATAGCACAAACACCCAAATTCAGAATGCTGTTTTAAATGTAAATATATAAATAGGGATCTCATGTAGATATAAAGGATACATCTGTATATGCTGAAAGAAGTGCGTGTGCTATTTTTACTGAAGAATCTGGAAAACAAAAAGGTGATTAATAATATCTGAATAATAAGTTTAGGTAAACAGTTTATTCATTTGTTCCCAGTGTCCTGTCTATCATAAGGGTTTTTTTTTTAATAGTGGCACAATTCTGTAAAATATTTTGATATTTTTAAACAGACAGCAGTAATCTTTCCCATTAATTAAACACATTTTCCCCAATTCAAAACTTCTGTTATAAAGTTGGAGTATTGCTAGTATTGCTAAAGGTAGGCAAGACCCCAGTTCTACTGAGGCATTATTTAGAATTACATGCCTCTGTAGAAGACAAGCAAAGATAGCACAAGGGATCATATTTGTGAGGAAAACTGAAAATGAGCTTCAGTTAAATGTGATTGGGAAGAGTAAAATTGGTGAAGTTCTTTTCTTAAATGGCTTTACGGGATGTCCCTTAATGTCAGTGGCATATAGTGTGGAAACTGTTATTCTCATACGTGGTAGCAAATATTGCATGCATTATTTGGATATAAGGGAGCATACGAACACATTTGCAGGTGTGTGATAAATACATGTGAAAGGAAGTAAATGATAACGTTTTGTTCTCTTTACCAACGAAAGCCCATGCTCTTGGAAGAGTGATTCTTTGTCATTAATGTAAGATTAATTTGTAATGTAACCTGGAGGAAATCTGTTGGTGGTAGATATTGATAGACATTTAGCCATTGGTCACAAGAAAGGGTGTTGCAAATGAGCCCTTATTCATAGGGAAATGTAGGTGATTAAAAATATGCTTCAGTTACAAAGTCATTTGTTAAAGGAAATAGAAAAAAATATAAATACTGTTAGGCTACTGAGTTACCTAATTGCTTCGCGATCTCTGTCAATTCAAGGTGTTTCTCTCCAATTTTGAGATGTGCTAGTTATGAAGGGGAGGTCACTCTCACATGCATTTTTCTTTTCTTTTTTTATTTTTAAAAAAATTCTTAATGTTTATTTATTTTTGAGAGAGAGAGAGCGTGAGTAGGGGAGGGGCAGAGAGAGAGAGAGAGAGACAGAATCTGAAACAGGCTTCAGGCTCTGAGCTGTTAACACAGAGCCCGATGTGGGGCTCAAACTCAGGAATGGTGAGATCATGACCTAGGCCAAAGTTGGACGCTTAACCAGCTGAGCCACCCAGGTGCCCCCCACGTGCATTTTTCCAACAGCAATGAGATTAAAAATAATATCTTCATAGCACTGATGTTTTTCCGTATTGTCATTTTCATTATTTTAAGTGGCTAGCTCAAATGATCCACCAGGTAATCCTATCCATGTTTTGGACATATACCTATAGGATTTGAATATCATGATTTTTAATATGGGAGAAATCACTAAAGCATCTAAAGTTTGGCTTTTTTCCAAGATTTATTGGAGAAAAAAATGTATTGAACTGTTGAATAGACAGATAGACTGAATATGATTGTGTAGTTTCTACGCAGCTTGGGTTGATGATTGGGAGCTAAAACCAGCCTATGTGCTGCTCATGAAGGCTATGGACACTATTCTACTCTGTGTCTCAACAAACGAAGAGGGTATTTTTACTTTAAATAAGGGTACCATCAGGACGACAGTTTCTTAGAGCATTTGTCATTTTCTAATTTGCACAAAGACACTGTATAGGTTATGGAGCTCCTGGTAGTGGAAGCTGAAGAAACTTTTCCCAAAGATGAATGCCATTGAAGAGTAGAATACTATTTAATGCTATTGCCTGAGTTTCTTTACCTTTGGCTTTTGAGTGTGGTATGTTCATCAACCAGCTCGGCATTTGCTTGTTATTTGAAAGTAGATGAAGTAGATTTCAATAAAAAAATAATCTCTATAATTTCAGGCTTCATGTTGGGCCTGACTGTCCAAAACAATCAAAATGAGCACCTATTCTATGAACCTGTAATTATGAGGTAGGATTTTCTCATTTAGTGGAAATAGAGAGTAAGAAAAGAAATTACTGAATATATAAAGTGATATAGAGCTCAATACATCCATCATCTAGGTAGATGTAAATACCTTGATAGAGTGTAACAATATCATTCATCTCATTGATATTAAGCTACACTTATTCTCATTACCACTACTAACATAATGTTCTAAATATTATGTTGAATCTTTATTTTTTAATTACAACAATTAGTAATCTTTCTTAATGCATATTTAGTGGTTTCTGGGAGATAAAATTGGGAGAAACACACCTATAAAATATGAAGAAAAGATGGCATGAGAAACCTGATATCAAAGAAACCCAGTATTTAAATAGGTAAGGGAAGAGAATCCTGCAAATGAGCTTGAAATATTGCAAAAAGATAGCATTAATACTTTATGACATGATGGACAAGGAGGGGAAGAAAGCCTTTGAGGGAGGGCGTGGTATCAGATGAAATTGATACCAGATGAAATTGAGAGGTTGCTTAAGAGAATGATTAAAAATTCCCTGTTGTAGGGGCACCTGGGTGGCTCAGTCAATTAAGCGTCCAGCTTCAGCTCAGGTCATGATCTCATGGGCTGTGAGTTGAAGCCCCTCGTTGGTCTCTGTGCTGACAGGTCAGAGCCTGGAGCCTGTTTCAGATTCTGTGTCTCCCTCTCTGCCCCTCCCTCACTCATGCTCTGTCTCTCTGTCTCGCAAAAATGAATGAACGTTAAAAAAAAATTCCCTGTTGTATTGGACAACAAAGATGCCAAAGGCACTTTCAGGGTGTGGGAGTAGTAATGTGTTGGGGGAAGGTTATTAGGTGGACTTTGGTTTGATGAACAAAAGTAATGATGGGGCGCCTGGGTGGCGCAGTCGGTTAAGCGTCCGACTTCAGCCAGGTCACGATCTCGCGGTCCGTGAGTTCGAGCCCCGCGTCGGGCTCTGGGCTGATGGCTCAGAGCCTGGAGCCTGTTTCCGATTCTGTGTCTCCCTCTCTCTCTGCCCCTCCCCCGTTCATGCTCTGTCTCTCTCTGTCCCAAAAATAAATAAACGTTGAAAAAAAAAAAAATTAAAAAAAAAAAAAAAAAAAGTAATGAAAGTGGAGAGCATAAGGGTAGAAAACGCCTTCATGATTTATAACTGGTAGAGGGAACAGACAGAAGAATCAGGGGAATCCAAGTTTGGGAGAGCTCTCTAAAAGCTGAGTGTAAGTGAGCATGTTTTGATATTGCTGAAAAGGAACTGCTGAGGAGAGATAAATTAAAGATCCAAAAGCTAAAAAAGGCAACTGATGCAGGATTCTCCAGAAGAAGATAAGTAGGTTTGGTATCTAGTGCAAGATAAGGGATAGCTCATCCATTGTTGCTGTAGAGAAGGAAGAAAAGTGAGTGCAGATGCAAGAACTTTGGGACACGTGGTAGGATACTGCCCTGTTCTCATTTAATATGTCAGCCCTTTGCTCTTTGAAGTAGTGATGAGGGATCTTCTGAGAAAAACTAGCATATAGGCTGATAGGGAAGGAGATCTGGTGAGAGATGATTAAGGAGCCAGGAGCCACTATGGGTAATAGGGGTGAGAAGACAAGGGAAACAGATCTCTGGGCCTGCAGGGCTTTATGTTTAATTTTTTTTTTTTTTTTTTTTTACATTTATTTACTTTTGAGAGACAGAGAGAGACAGAGGATAAGTGGAGGAGGGGCAGAGAGAGAAAGAGACATAGAATCCGAAGCAGGCTCCAGGCTCTGAGCTGTCAGCACAGAGCCTGATGCAGGGCTCAAACTCACGGACTGTGAGATCATGACCTGAGCCGAAGTCGGGTGCTTAACCAACTGAGCCACCCAGCCGCCCCAGGGCCTTATCTTTAAATCAGAAACAGGTGCATCTCAGTTTTCCTGGAATCCCTGGCATCGATCTCTGTGGATGATTTATGCAGTGCCTAGGAGCCGAGGTCAGATTGCTGCTGTGCCTTCCACCACCAGCAAACTGCCTTGTAGCTTGTCTCCTCTTTGAGCTTTCTCTCTACCTCCTGTCTTAACTGAAGCTTGTGTCTTCACCCCCAGATCATCCCAGGTGGGCCTCCTTAGTAGGGGCTGTGGATGAACAAGCTTGAATGCTTCTTTTAAAATTTTCTTTTCTGGAGCACCTGGGTGGCTCGGTTGGTCAAGCATCCGACCTCACCTCAAGTCAGGGTCTCATGGTTCATGAGTTCAAGCCCTGCAGCTGGTTCTCTGCTATCAGCACAGAGCTTGCTTTGAACGCTCTGCCCCCTTCTCTCTCTGCCCCTCTTGTGCTCACATGCGCTCTCTCTCTCTCTCTCTCTCCCCCTCTCTCTCTCTCAAAAAAAAACAATTAAAATTTTTTTCTTTCTCTATTCCTTTTTAAAAATTTATTATTGTTTTTCTAGTTCTTAGTCTATGGAATTAAATTGTATTCTCTTTACAACAAATTTGTGATCTTGATAGTATTTAGACCTAAGTGACTGCAAGAAATTTTGTTAGGGTGAGAAACATTTGTGGTATGTTTGAGCAATGTTTATTATATTCTTCCATTTAAACAGTATGACCAAGGGAAAGGTAAGCTTCTAAAAATTAAACTTTATCTGACTTTTGCAAATTCCTAAATTAATTGTGCCTTTTTGGGATACATTTTTAGTTAAGGTTTACTAGAATAATTTATACACAGTTTAGAACATTCTGTGAAATTGTAGCAGACTAATGAAATTAAAATTTCACCTCATGTCATCTACATGCCGTTCAGTTTTTTCATGGGGAAGTACATCACATTTTTTCATTGCTATTCCATTTATTCATTATGAAACCAATAATTACTTTAAAAAAATGTTTATTTTATTTAATTGTTTGGAGATGGAGAGTGAATTGGAGAGGGGCAGAGAAAGAGGGAGAGAGAGAATCCAGAGCAGGCTCTGTGCTGTCAGTGCAGAGCCCAACACAGGGCTCGATCTCACGAGTTGTGAGATCATGACCTGAGCAGAAACCAAGAGTCAGTCGCTTAACCAACTGAGCCACCCAGGTGCCCTTAATCATTACTTTTAAAATATTATTGTCTTTAAACATGGTTGAATAATATAAGAGCATTTCCTGGTAGAATAACAGCTTGAATTTTAGGCCACACAGAAACACTGACAAATGCAGGTGTAATATTACCTTGTTCTTGGAAACTTTGGAAAAGGAATTAACTTTGGTAACATTTTTTTTTAAGTTTATTTATTTTCAGAGAGAGGAAGAGAGCTTGAGCAGGTGGGGGGCAGAGAGAGAGAAAGAGAGAGTCCCATGCAGGTTCCATGCTATTAGCGCAGAGCCTGATGCAGGGCTCAAACTCACAAACCATGAGATCATGAACTGATCTGAAATCTAGAGTTGGACACCTAATGGACTGATCCACCCAGATGCCTCATGTAGCATGTTTTAAATTGTTTTTCTACCTTTTACACTTTACCTTCTTAAATATTTTGAAATTCAGTCATTTTGGATTAAATATCTTTCTAAATGCACTTTAACTAGAGATTGCATTGCTTCGTTGTCATGTCCCTATTTCCAAGCACAGTAAGTGGCTTTGTGTCGTGCACTCAGTACATAAGAATTGAACGAAGGAATGGATATACACCTTCTTACCTTTAAACTAGAATGCAGTTTGTGTTTGAAACATTTGTATTGTCTCAGTATCTAGTACAGAGGTTACCACAGGATTCTCTACGGGCAATTTCTCCTCTACTTGGTGCTCACTTAGATTTTTTTTTGCCTTTTAATAGTTTGTCTTTAATCTCTTGTCATCTGACTATTCTCTCTTGCTTTTCATTACTGTTATCAATGTGCCTGCTTACAGTAGTTCTTTTCCTATTACTTGTTATTTCTTGTGGCCTGGGAAATTAGATATCCCACTTACAACATTTTTCTATAAAATAATAGGCTTGGACTTAAAATGCACAAACAGGTTTTTATAAATTAAGGGAGAGACAGTTACCTTGCAGACTTTGAGACTTCACAGATTGTAGCTCAGGATATTTACATATGCATTGTGCTTGCTGGCCTGCCTCCATGAGGATTTCAAACAAAGGTGAAATTTGGACAGGCGAGTTGTTATCGCATTGCTGTGACTTGCATCTTTATTGTAGGGCTTTTCCGATGCCTTCTTTTACTCTTGAATGGATGTAATCAACCAGAAAATACTGATGCCTTCCTTTATTTACTCTTCAAATATTAATTTTTAATTTTGCCATTCAGGTCTAGTAAAAGTTCTGTCTTTTTCCCAATTTCAGGTTCTGGTACTATCCCGGGTTGTACCACACTGCAGCAGTAATCTGCCCCCCATTCATGTGCAAAATTCACCAAAGGTCAATCCTTGTTTTGTATCCAGCAACATATATTCGAGTTCTGAAAGGATTCTGCTTAATTGGATGAACACAAATTATGAGAATGCCCGACATATTATATGGAAGAACTGTCCCAATGGTGAGCAATTTTTTTCTTTAAATAAATTATTACTAATTGTAGTATAACAACATAGAACTGGACTCAGAATCCATGGATTCGAGACCTGACTCTTTTCTGCAAAAAGGATTTCTTCATACCTTCAAGTTCAGTTTCCTTACATGTGAAATGGAAATAATAAAAGATGCTTCTTTAATTTATTTTGAAGAAGAAATGATAAAAATTTCATAGAGATGTTCTACAACTGAAAGATAGCCTTAACATCATTGCTGGCATTTTCAGCTCTATAAATTTAGGTGACACTGATCAAATCTTTTATGTACTTAGTTAGTATCAAGTGGAATTTGATTAGAAAATGTCTTCCATGTCACTGTGACAGTCATGTTGGAAATCACTAAGTGCAGTAATGCTTCATGAATCTAGGGGGAGGTTGGTCATATTAGGTCCAAGTACTAAGACTAGTTAATGGGTGTTCATACAGAGACCTGCTCCACTGTTTGGGTGGCCACTCCCTGGTTCTGTCCTTATGGAGTGAGGCTCTATAAACTTGCATCATAAGAGACTTCAGGTTTTTTTTTTTCCTTTCAAAGTTGCAATTTGCTAGTATAGTGTATTTTTTTCCTTTATCATAAGCATCAGTTGTAGTGACATGGAAGACAGAGTGCATGTTGGTTGTTTCTATGGCTAAAATTCAGCTCCCCCCTTTCAAGTACAAACAAACCTATTGTGTTCAGGATGGGTTGTGTTTTAATCATTAAATTTATTTTTTATGCTGAACTCTCAGAGTTTAAGCTTTAGAGGCAAGAATATTTAAGAGTGTGATTTAAAATGAGGCTTTGCATTACAGTTGCTCTTAACTTGAAGGCATTACTTTAGCAAACATAGTGACATCAAGATTAAAATAGATACAGTGATACATTGGTATTAGGCAACAGTAAACATAGAATATTTTAGTACCTTCTAATTGACATGCTGATAATATCAAAACAATTGAATAAGATTCATATCTTATAAAACTGTATCTGGCCTTTGTTCAAAAAACAAAGTACAAATAATTAGGTTACTAAGGAGTAACACTTTAACCAGAGTAGTATAAAATATGTATGTATGTTAGAAATTAGTATATTCATTTGTTGGAAATTTTTTATGATTCTGTTTTTACCAACAAAACTGTCTATGCAAGTTAATTGCAAAGAGTTTGCTGCATTTATTTAGAATAATACATTACAGGCACTGGCCTCTTTCTTGTTTTTTTGTTTTGTTTTTTAAACTCTGAGTTTTATGGCTTTACAAAGCCTTTTTTTTGTGTTCCCTTCTACTTCCTTCTGCTTGGAGCATTATTTTTCTAGATATCTTCATGATTCTGTTTCTCATTTCATTCAAGTCCCTGCTCACATATCACTTTATGTGTAAGATATCGTAATACCCTCCCTAAAATAGCATGTCCTTCCATCCTTGTCTTTCTTCCTCTGTTTTTCTCAATAGCTTTTTTTCCAAATTATATATATAAAATCGAGAGTCTGTTTCCTCTAGTAGAATGTAAGCTTCTTAACAGAAACACTCTTCTCTGTTTTGTTGTTCACTGGTGTCTCAGAGCTTAGAACAGTGCCTGGAAGATAATAGATAGCAAACACTGTTTGAGGAAATAAACGAATGCAGAAATGCGTGAATAAAGAGACACATTCAGGTTTCATACATTTTTCTACTCTATTCCAGATAATTGAATATACATTAGCTTACCAGTTTGTACCTTCTGGTACATATTGCAGGAGTCAGGTTGAATGGTTGGGGTAGGAGGAGGCACTTTCCATGTTAATATGTACCTCACTACAGGTCCGTGTGCTTAGTAACTGTGGAAGTGCACGAGGAGAAGCTCTGTGAAAGATTTCACTTTGGTTAACTCAGACTGAGAAAAAGTCCTACTCTATTCCCCAGAATTATATCCGTCAACATTGATATTTATTCTACTGATCCTCGCTCTGCTGGTAAAATCTGACCATGCTCACAACTTGGTGCGGTGGTGTTGTGGAGGGTAAAAGGATAGGGCTGCACCCCATACCTTTTGATTGAGAAACTCTTGAGGGTGAGGCCCTGCAATCTTTGTTTTATTAAGCCCTCCATGTGATTCTTCTTTTTTTTAATGTTTATTTCTTTTGGAGAGAGACAGACAGACAGACAGACAGACAGACAGAGACAGCAAGCTGGGGAGGGACATAGAGAGAAGGGGGGCAGAGAATCCAAAGTGGACTGTGTGCTGACAGCAGAGAGCCGGATATGGGGGTCAAACTTACCAACTGTGAGATCCTGACCTGAGCCCAAATCAATAGTTGGATGTTTAATTGACTGAGCCACCCTTGTGCCCCATCTCCATGTGATTCTGATGCATACTAACCTATGAAGCAATTAGGCTATAGTATCACAAAAAGCGGTTTCATTAGTGCTTTTAAATTGTTCTCAGAATGGTATTTTTTTCACCAGTTATATTTCTTTAAAAAAATCTTTTTAATGTTTATTTCTGAGACAGAGAGAGACAGAGCATGAGTTGGGGGTGGGGGGGGGCAGAGAGAGAGGGAGACACAGAATCAGAAGCAGGCTCCACGCTCCGAGCTGTCAGCAAGGAGCCTGACGCGGGGCTCAAACTCACAAACCGTGAGATCATGACCTGAGCTGAAGTTGGTCGCTCAACCGACTGAGCCACCCAGGTGACCCTCACCAGTTATATTTCTGAAGTACCCCTCCTTTAAACAACAATTCCTCTGAAGAAGTAATGGCTGAAAATTTCCTCCAAATTAATGTCAGACCTCAAACTACAGATCCAGGAAGTTTGGGGAATACCAAGCAGGATAAATATCAAAAAACAAAAACAAACAAAAGAACTTAATACCTAGGAGTACTATATTCCAATTGCAGAAAACAAAACATAAAGAATCTTGAAAGAATCCAGAGGAAAATAAGAAAACATCTTACCTATAGAGGAGCTAAGATAAGAATTACATCTAACTTCTCAGAAATCATGCACTCTGGAAGACAGTAGAGTATTTAAAGTGTTGAAATGGAATAAAAGATACTAACCAAAAATTCTGTACCCTGTGAAATTATCTTTCAATAGTGAGGGAGAAAACATTGCAGAGAATAGACAGTGGACCTTGCTTATAAATTTTTTGGGTAAACTGATTAGTTGGCAGCCTGCAGAGTCATCCTTATGGACATTGTGCCCTTGATCAGCCTGATGGGGGAACACATGAATTTTCTAGTTGTTTGTGGCTTTCCCACAAACTCTTGAGAGTTTAACAGTGTTGTCAACATGACAGGTGGCTTCCTTATTACATATCTGCTGAGGTCTTTATCAACACCTCCACCTCAGTCAGGTCAGGTCTGACATACATTTCTCATGAGAATTTCTTTGTAATAATGTAGGAACTAGGAAGGGTGTGACAAGTGAGGGAGTCTTCCTCTGTCAAGCAGAGTATGGAGTAGTAAAGTTGCAGTCAGTTTGTTCAAAGTCCTGGCCAACCAGGGCTTTGAGTATCAGTGCAATGTTTTAGGACTTCATTCTGTTGGCCTTGGAGAGTCATGGGAGTTGGCCAAGGTGATGACTGCTATGATAAAATGGGTGTTTGATCTGGTGGCCACAGCAAGTCCATGGAGTGAAGTGTGCTGAAGTCATATGTTTTTGATCAGCACACCCGAATTTAGCACTGAGGGGAGACTGAGATTTCTTAACCCTGCACTTTCTATGAATTTATTCAAGAGTACATGGTGCCAGGCAGCCAAAGTTTGGGAGTCTCCTTTCCTAACGATGTATAGTTGCTGGGAGACATTGCTAAAAAGTGAACAAAAACAAAAATAAGAATAAAGTTACCCATCTTATGTTTGAAAATTCTTTTTTGAAAAAATGTTTATTTATTTTTGAGAGAGAGAGAGAGAGAGAGAAAGAGAGAGAGAGAGAGAGCATGAGCAGGGGAGGAGCGGAGAGAGAGGGGGAGACACAGAATCAGAAGCAGACTCTAGGCTCTGAGCTGTCAGCACAGAGCCTGACATGGGGCTCGAACCCATTAACTATGAGATCATGGCCTGATCCGAAGTTGAAAGCTTAACCAACTAAGCCACCCAGGCACCTCTTAAGAGTTGTGAACATCAAAAAGCATTTTCTGTGTAATAAGTGAACACCTGTCTCATGTCAATAGGGGACCTTTTTAGGGCTTGCCAGATGTTACATTTGCCCTTATAGACTTATCCTCTTGTTCCTACTAGCTGTTTGTATTGTATGTGCTTAAGCCTTTTATCTTTAACACAATAGTTAATGTTTTTCAGTGATGAACCCTTTTTTCACACCTTAGTGACAGCATCTTCTTCAGTAGATCATGCCTGTGATAAAGTATCCTCTTTGTTACTCTTTTGGACCCTTTTCTTCAATTGCTACATTTGATTGCTAATGGAAATTTTATCATCCTGTAATCACCTGGTGATTTTGAGAACAGCAACAGACCAGTTTTGTAACATAAAGTTTAATTTCTGAGAGGACTAAGTACTTTCGTTTGACCGTACTTTTAACCAAATCCTGAGACTGGAACATTTTGAACTGTCTGTTCAAAGGAGCTTTGTTCTACAAAATAGTATCTATTATTTAACTGATGCTTATCTCAACATTTTTTTCATGAAGTAACAATTGTAGTTCTTATGAATGGAAAATACTGTTTTCTTTTTATTATTATTTTTAGTAGAACAGAGTTATAAATATGCTGGCAACATTTACCTTTTATTTTATGTACTCTAAAGGTGCCCCTGATTTCATTTATCATGGAATAGTTTGTTAAAGTAAACAATATTCAATACACATTTGGAAAATTATACTGGCCTTTTAATGCTATTTATTCTTACACCTAATGTAGTGTTGAGGTCTTAAATCTTTAGGCATTGGTTGTCTCAAATGTGTCTAATGTTCAACTTCATTAAACCAGAAAATAGTTTTTATTTACAAAGAACTTTATATTTTTTAACAAGTTCCAAATTAGACCTTTAATGTTTAGCAATAAATATTTATCATCAATGTTGCAAGCTTGAAATGCACATAGATATTAGAAATGGTATAATCTGATATTTTAATGTTACATCTAGAATGTTTTATTTGGGAATGTGACTATCAGTCGGGGTGTAGAAGTCATGATTAGTGTGAAGCTCAACAATACATTCAGAGAAAGGCCAACCAGTCAAGCAAATGTGACAATAGAAAGTTAAACCATTTCCCATGGATTATCAGTGTGGTTCAATAAATCAGGGCAAACCCAGGCAATAGCCACGTGTCCTGGAAAATGGAGGATGTAAAAATTCACCAACAACCAGACAACTTTCTATCTCTGTCTTTCATTTTCATACCTAGTCAGTCAATGCTTTCTAGCCAGACACCACTAGGAAGTCATCCGCAACTGAACAAATTCCTTTCAATGCTCATTGCAATGAGAGAGACCACACATTATGGAAAGTCATGGGGAATCTCATAATAAAGGATACCGTGGAAGACATTATGGGTTTTGTGCACTGGCTAGGTAAATTGGGGACAGGTTCAAGGAAACAGGGATTCACCTTGACTGTATGCTATAAGGGGCAGTGGTAATTCTATGAGTAACTTAATAAATTTTATCTAGAGGGAATAAGACTATAGTGAGGCTAATTCTTATAATTGGTAGAGAAGCAGTGATCACTCATATTAACCAGGAGAGGGGGATGTTTGGTATTGTCAACCTTAAAAATAAAATAGCCGGTGATGTTATGGATCAGATGAGTTTGTTTGGGAATAGGAGAGGAATGACAATTCTGGACAAGCCAACTGTGGCAAACTGTAGGCAAATATGAAGAGACAAAGGGAAGGTCAACTTTTATTAGGTTGAGGAGGAAATTGGGGAGGGTTGTTTTGAACAGAAGTTCATCAGAGAAGAAAGAGTTTGAGGTTGTGGAGGCTTCCCTTGGTTACAGGCGAAAGCGCATTATTGCTGGGGCAGAGAGGCACCTTCCTTCTTTTTCTTAAAAGCGGGAGATAAAATGCTTCCTTTTTCTGCTGGTTATGCAGGCTGCAGCAAGTGGTGTGGTGCATATATTGATTCCCTCTTCAAAGCTTCCCCAACTCAATATTAAATGAAGTTCCCTTTCCTCGTTTTCACAGTATTTGGTAGTATGACAATTAAAGGACTAGAATTTTTACATATAATGGTTTATTTAATCGTCAAAACAAGCCACATGATCAGATAGCTGTTATTACTATTAACAGGAAAACTGAAGCAAAGAGGTTAATTTATTTCCCTAGGAAAATGTGGGATTTGAATCCAAGCAGTTTGACCTCCAAGTCTCATGCTAAGTACCACTGTGTGATGCCGCTGGTTCAAAATGTTAACTCTTCTTTAGCTGAGATCTGTGCAATGCTTGTAGATTCTTTCCTGATGTCCAGAGAGATGTCTCATTTCCTTTTTCATTCACAGCAGTGGTTTTTCAAATCTGGATGCCATTTTGTAATCACCTGGGCAAACAAACAAACAAACAAATAAATAAATGGGTGCCCCACGCCAGGACAACTGAAAGTGAATCTTTGGGGTATTGTCTGTACATGTGCAGCTTTTAAAAGCTTTTTAGGGGTTCTGATGCACAGTGAAGGTTAAAAATTCCACTGTGTGCAAATCTAGAAATAGGAAATAAGATGAAATAGTGCAGAGGTACCCTGTAACATAAATATTCATTGACCACGAGAAATACTATTTCCTAAAGTATGTCTCAAATTTAAAAGATGAAATGTATGAATAACATTCTGAATTCTGAGGATTTTTTGGTTTTGTTGCTATGCATTGTGATTTTACATGGCATCGAAAATCATTGCTATGACAGGTAGGATCATTCTTACTCTCATTTCCTCTCACCTTTCTGCCTGAGTGTCATCATTTTGTTATGTTCATTATGCCTATATTGTTACTATTTATAACACTTATATTCGATTCTGTCAGTGTTCTGTGTCATTTTACCTGAATTCTCCAATTTTATTTATTTTTCAATTGAAATATTGGATGGCTGGATTTCTTAATTATTTTGTTTTTCTAACAAAACTCTTTTTAAGGGTAAATATCTTCTTTTTTTAAATATGTGGCTGACATCCTGACTGGGAATAAAATTTGAGTGTTATTCTTTATTTTTCTCTGTGCTGTAGGGACAGTATTCCATTGTGTTATGTCTAGAAAATAGCTTGGAAAATTGGAGATCAGGCTGATAACTCCTCCCCTATAAGTGACTTGCTTTGTTTGGCTCTAAGCTTTTTTATATTCACAAAATGGGTGGAGTGTACAAGAGGATGAAACCTGCTCAAAAACATTTCTTTTGTAAATTTGGCATGTGAGGTATTTCTTGTATTCTTTTTGAAGTTAAAGTTATTGGTTGAAACTGAGTCATGAAGAGGCTTTTTTTTCTTTTTTTTTTTTTTAAAGAAAATCATAGAAATTAATCTTTATTTACAAGATACTCCGAGACATGAGTTGTTTTGTTTTGTTTTTAAAGAAAAGTGTGGAATGAAGAGACTTTTTCTAACCTTTCATTAACTTGGATGATTTTGTATTGTACCTGATCTTTTTCATACTTAGGCAGAATACATTCAACATTTCATCATTAATTATGGTATTCACTCTACAATTACTCTGTAGATTATGTTCTGGAATTTATATCCTTTCAGTTTTCTAGGAATTTTTATAAAGAATACTATTTAATTGTATATATTATATACAGTTGACCCTTGAACAAATGGTTTTGAACTGTGCAAGTCCACTTCTATGTGGATTCTTTTTTTGATAAATGCAGTACTGTAAGTGTATTTTCTCTTCCTTATGATTTTCTTAATCACATTTTCTTTTTACTAGCTTACTTTATCGTAAGAATACAATATATAATACATATACAAAATATGGGTGAATCGACTGCTTATTTTTTCAGTAAAGCTTCTGGTCAATACTAGGCTATTAGTAGTGATGTTTTGAAGGAGTCAAAAGTTATACACAGATTTTTCAATGCACAGGGTTTAGTGCCCCAAATCCCATATTGTTCATTGGTCAACTGTATATCTATGTATCTATCTATCTATCTACCTATTTTCAATAGTATGTTAAATTGATTTTTAAATGCAAATTAACCTGCATTCCTGGCACAAATTCAATTTTGTTACAGTAGCTAATCTGTTTTTAATACCTTGCTAGATTAGTTTACTAATACAATAAAACCTTGGATTGTGTAACTTGTTCTGCGAGTGTTTTGCAAGACGAGCAAACATTTCTCATAAATTTTAACTTGATAAATGAGCAGTGTCTTGCAATGCAAGTAGTATGTGAGGCTGAACGTCACACAGTAACAGGTGAGCCAATGGTTCTGGAAATTCACTTTGATATACAAGTGCTTTAGATTACAAGCATGTTTCTCAAATGAATTATGCTTGCAAACCAAGGTTTTATTGTGTTTAAAATTTTTGCTTTAGTTTACATGAGTGAAGATTTGTAATTATTTTATAGTACTTTTTAGTTTTTTGTTGTAATTTTATGCAAATATCAACAATTGTAACCTATTTCCTCCTTGTAGACTTCAAAAGAGTTTCTAGAAAATTGGAATTGCTTGTTTCTTAAATTTTATAGAATTTACTGGTAAAACTATCTGGACCTGTTATTTCTTTTGTGAGATGATTTTAAATGATTAAACCAATTCCTTAATTGTTATAGGATAATTTTTATTTTCTACTCTCCATTGAGTAAGATTATGTAACACATGAAATTAATGAATTTCATCTAAATTGCAAGAATATTAGCATAATATTATTCATAGTTTATTGTATTTGTCCTCTCATATGGAACTGCTGTGATTCTTTTTTATTTTCAATATTGATTTATTATACTTCTATTTTTTTTAAGTTTGTTTTTGAGAGAGAAAGAGAGACAGTGCAGGGGAGAGACAGAGACAGACACAGAGGGTCTGAAGAGGGATCTGTGCTGACAGCAGAGAGCCTGATGCGGGGCTTGAACTCATTAACCATGAGATCATGACCTGAGCGGAAGTCAGAAGTTTAACTGACTGAGCCATCTAGATGCCCCAGTATACTTCTTGTTTTATTTTAAATCAGTCTTTGTCCATGGTAATTATCAGCTTATTACATGAGATTCTTTATTTTCTTTCTAGTTTAATGATGCACTTAATATAGAAGTTCTACCAAATATTATATACATTACCTTAATCTCATGTGGTTGATCTTATAATTATTTAGCATTCACATATCTTCATAATTCAGAAGCAAAATGATTTTTGCATTAAAGTACATATTATATTGTATTTCTAAAGTGTTTTAAAGTAATTAAAAATGCACTGTTATCTGTTATAAATGTAAGCACAAAACTCCTCAAAAATACTAGCAAATAGAATCCAACAGCATTTTAAAAGGATTAAACAAAATTACTAGGTGAGATTCATCCCAGGAGTGCAAGATCGGTTTAATATATACATTCCAATCAGTGTGATACTCCACATTAATAGAATATAAAGAAAAATAAAAGAGACCATTTCAAAGGATACAGCAACAATGGAATCATATATCCAGCAGGAGACTTATACCAAGAATATATAAAAATACAACTGAACAATAAAAGAATAACCCAATTAAAAAGAAAAAAAAAGGAGATACTCAGATGGCCAACGAACACATGAAAAGACACTCAATATCATTAGTCATTAGGGAAATGCAAAACAAAACCACAATGAAATAGCACTTGACACCAACTTAGATGACTAATTTTTTTTTTTTTTTAAAGGAAAGAAACACTCTAACAAGTATTGGGAAAGATTTATAGAAATTGGAACCTTATATGCTGCTATAAAGATTATAAATGGTACAAACTGCTATGGAAAACAGTTTAATGTTCAACAGTTTAACATTTCTTAAAGTGTTAAAAAATAGATTGATTCAGCATTTCCACTCATTGGTTTATACTCAGAATTATTGAAAATATATATATTCACACAAAAATTCCTATATAAATGTTAATAGCAGCATTATTCATGATATCCAAAAAGTGGAAGCAAAGCAAATGCCCATAAACTGATGAATAGATAAACAAAATGTGGTATATATATAATGGAATGTTACTCGGCTATAAAAAGAAATCAAACATGGGCACCTGGGTGGCTCAGTCGGTTGAGCATCCAACTTCGGCTCAGGTCATGATCTCATGGTTCATGGGTTTGAGCCCCGTGTCGGGCTCTGTGCTAATAGCTCAGAGTCTGGAGCCTGCGTCTCCCTCCTCTCTGCCTCTCCCTCGCTGGCCCTCTCTCTGTCTCAAAAATAAATAAATGTTAAAAAATATTAAAAAACAGAAATGAAACATTAATACATGCTATAGCATGGATGAACCTCAAAAGCATTATGGTAAGTTAAAGAAGCCATAGCACAAAAGGGCACATATTTTGATTCCGTTTCTATATGTTTAGAACAGGCAAATCCATGGTGACTGAAAATAGGTCAGTTTTTTGTTTTTTGTTTTTCCAGTGGAAGAGAGAAGAGGGAAAGGGGGAATGACAGCTAATAGGTATGGGATTTCCTTATGTATTGATAAAAATGTTCTAAAATTAAATAGTGGTGGTGCTCATACAGCTCTGTAAATATATTAAACATTAATGAATAGGACATTTGAATTGGGTGAAATTTATGTTATATGAGTTATATATCAATAAAGCTGTTATAAAACTGTACTATTTTAATCATCTAAAATATAATTTAAATAATCATGTTTATAAAAATAGTATGTGTATTTATACCTTTAATGCATGAAATGATTCAGTTTTATGTTTAACAGTCATATCTCTAATTCATAACACTATTTAGGACTATTTTAGTATTTCTGAATATTTGAAGTAATATGATATAAAAACAGGGAGAAATATAACTTCCGAATTACAATTTAAACAAATTTCCGAGGATGCCTGGGTGGCTCAGTCAGTTGTTATGTCTGACTTTGGCTCAAGTCATGATCTCATGGTTTGTGAGTTTGAGTCCCACATCGGGCTTGCAGCTCAGTGTGGAGCCTGCTTCAGATCCTGTGTCTCCCTCACTGTCTGCCCCTCCCCTGCTTTTGGTCTCTCTCTCAAAAATAAAATAAACATTAAAAAAAAACCCTTCAGTCCTTTTTAGAGTTCCATATCTCTCCCCCTTTACAGTAGTCTTAAATAACGTCTTTGCCTGTTAAAAAAGAAAATTTCTGGGGCGCCTGGGTAGTCCGTTATGTGTCCGACTTCAGCCAGGTCACGATCTCGCGGTCCGTGAGTTCGAGCCCCGCGTCAGGCTCTGGGCTGATGGCTCAGAGCCTGGAGCCTGTTTCCGATTCTGTGTCTCCCTCTCTCTCTGCCCCTCCCCCGTTCATGCTCTGTCTCTCTCTGTCCCAAAAATAAATAAACGTTGAAAAAAAAAATTTCTGAATTTTCTCTTTCCTGATAAAGGAGGACTAGATGAGCTTGCTCCTTCTCTCTCTAAAAAACAAACCTGGACCAACACTTCTCAGGTGGTAATATGAATATAACTCACTTGGAGTTTTTGCTAAACTTTTTATGTTTTAGGAGTTTTTGTGTGGGGCCTGAAATTCTGCGTTTGTGACAAGGTTCCATTTCATGAAGTTGCTGCTGATTCACATAGCACACTTTGAGTAGCAAAATCTTGGATTATAGTAGAGAGAATAGCCTAGATCAACAGAATTAACAGCAAACTAAAAAAGCCGAGAAATCCTTGATATACCTCAACCTGTGGTAAGCTGTGGTAGGGGCGTGGTAGCAGCCTTGTGTATGAATGACAGGCTACAGGTGTGGGATCAGATTAAGAAAGTGTGGTTCTTACTTCTTTTCAACACTGTTCCGGAGGATTATTGCCATCCTGTTCACACAGACAGCCATGTTTGAACAGCAAAAATGCATGCCAAGTGCTGCTTAAGAAGTAATAACAAAGCAGGTCCAAAGTTGTAATGGGTTGAAGAAAAATAGGTGCCACTGTTTTTCCACTCAGGGAGGTAGAAGACTGGGAAGACTTTCATTCCATCCTTAAAATAACAGCAAAAACATATACATAACATCAGCCAAAAACATACAAATAGCAAATTCCCAAATGTTTTAAGCTCCCTTAGGAAGCTAAGGTTGTAGGGCAACAAAGTAGCCTAAAGTTCAAGGAGGAGGTGTTTACAGGAAGAAATGGCATGATAACAATTGTCTACTTGTAGTAGAGACAGCTAGGCACTGATAAGAGATGAGTTAGGATGGTTGGTGAATTGGTAGAGACCAAGAGTACAGTCCTGAGAGAGCATGAAGTCCCTAGGGGCCCCAGCATTAGGGAGAGTCTGCATCTTCTTGCAGGGTTTTACTCCACAAACCTCACTGGTTGCTCAGGGAATTAACTATGGAGTGAGTCTGGAGAATGTATCCCTCTTGGCATAGACCTGGGGGAGGGGCATGCAATTCACCCAATGCCTCTGTTCCCTATAGAACAAAAACAGTAATCTATGGGCAGAAGGACCACACATGCACACATGGTGAAATCTCACTGGAGCTGAAAAAACAAATGAAAAATAATAATAACAACACTACCAACAACAAACCACCTCTACCCCTGGGAAAGGGGCTGAAATTCAATATGACAGTCAAGTAGAAAATCCCAAAGAATCTATAATAAATCTCCTAGGATCAGTACAGTTTGCCATGGTTGTAGGATGGATATATAATCAGTATATAAAAATAAATTGTTTCTATATAGTGGCAGCAAACAGTTGGAATTTGCAATAAAAAAATATAAGCACTGGGTGTTATATGTAAATGATGAATCGCTAAATTCAACTCCTGAAAACAGTATTACATTATATGTTAACTAGCTAGAATTTAAATAAAAACTGTATCTCTCTCTCTCTCTCTCTCTCTCTCTGTGTGTGTGTAATAAAATACTTAAATATGAATTCAGTGAAATATATGCAGGATATATATACTGAACGTTAAAAAATAGTGAGGAAAGTAAAAGGACTAAATAAATAGAGAAATATACCATGCACATAGAACTGCAAGACACAATATTAAGATAATTTTTGTCGGCTTTGCCAAATTGATCTATAGATTCAATGTAACCCTAGTGAAAATCCTACCTCACTTTTTTTAGTAGGTATCAATAAGTTGACCCTAAAATGTACTTGAGAATTTGGGGGATGAAACTTTTCTGTATGGAAATGTGGTAAATACGTGACAACACATCCCTCAAAATCCTAGAAGTGTACACTACTAAGAATGAATGTTAGTGCATGTAGTTTTTTTGTTTTGTTTTTTAATCAGCCAAGACATAGAAGTAATCCAGGATTGAATGCAGACTGTGTCAAATGAATCTAGCTGCATTACAAATGTTTGACAACCTCGTTGAATATAATGGAGAAGAAAGGTGCTGACTAAATTGCCTTTTGAAAGCAATATCACAACTGCATACTCTAGAACTAAAGACAAAAAGATCTGTACATGCACATGATACTCTGCTTTCTTGCAAGAGTATGGGTTTGCAATTCCAAAATTATATTTATACTAGAGTTAAACAAATAAGTAAATATGTTGTCGGTAACAAAAGCCAGGTTTTTCACTCTTGAAGAGTGAAGTTAGGAATAAGGAAGGGGGGCTGCCTGGGTGGCTCATTGGGTTAAGCGTCCAACTCCTGGTTTTGGCTCAGGTCATGATCTTGCTGCTTCATGGGTTTGAACCCTGTGTTGGGCTCTGTGCTGGCAGCATGGAGCCTGCTTGGGATTCTCTCTCTCCCTCTCTCTCTGTGCCTCCCCCACTCATGCTGTCTCTGTCTCTCTGGAAATAAATAAATTAACTTTAAAAATTAAAAAAAAAAGAAATAAGGAAAAGAGGAAGGTCATAATGAGTCCTTTGGTGCTGATTGCAGTTGGTGGAGTTGGAAGTAACAGTGTAACAGTTTTTGCTATATTGTAATCTATTTATTGGCTTCTAGTTAGGAGATTTTTCATGAGTTGTTTTCCTGTCATGGGTGTGATCTATCCTCAACAAGATGTTAAATCCCTTTAGAGTAATTTCTGTCTCTTCTCTAATATTGATACAAGATGACATTGGGATATTTAGAGGACATGGTCCATATCAAATACTTCATGACTGATTCACTATCAACTTGAAAGCCTAGTAAATTGTCTTTTTCAGATTAAAGTTAGAATTGCTTCCAATTTTTAAAAAATGAGACCCTTTGCTTTTATTAAAAGCCATAGGTGGTCCATATACATTAAGAGAAGCACATTTAGGTTATAAATATTCAGTCAACCAGAAATGAGCATTTTAAACTCATTACCTTGTCTCACATCTTATATCAGATACACAGTTATTTATAGGTTTTTATCAGGAAAAAATACTTTGAAATATATAACAGAAAATGTTTGCTATGTACTAGTTGAAAATTTCTAGTGATCTTTGATAGACTGATTTTGCAATAATATGCTATAGAACTCCAATTGATCAACTGTTTAATGTTGTAGCATCTCAGATGAAAACATACCAGGCACTGTTTTTGTGAAGTGTCTAGGACATCTGTTGCTCCCGGGAAATCTGTCTTCCAGTTCCAGATGTAAAGCAATCTTGTTTTGTGAAGTTAATATACATATCATGAACGTATCTTACCATAGTTTCTTCTTCACAGAAAGTGAGAGTCAAGGAATTTGAGGGTATTTGTGAAGACTGCCAGTGTTTCCCCTTGATTTCAGATAAGACATCATCTCAGACCTTTAAGAATTTAAGCCATTTGGAATACTTGTTTGTTGCTTTTGTTTTCTTTTCAAGTTCTTAATTTTAATCCCAGTTAGTTAATATACAGTGCTGTACTAGCTTCAGATGTACAACATAGTGATTCAACAACTAAGTACATCACCTGGTGCTCATCAAGACAAGTGCACTCCTTAATCCCCATCAACTATTCAACCTACCTCCCCACCCTCACTCCCCCAGCAACCACCAATTTGTTCTCTGTAATCAAGAGTCTGTCTCTTGGTTTCTCTCTCTCTCTCTCTCTCTCTCTCTCTTTTCTCTTTGCTCATTTGTTTTGTTTTTCACATTCTACACATGAATGAAATTACATGGCAACCAATCCTCTCTGACCCATTTTGCTCAGCATAATACTCACTAATTCCATCCACAGTGTTGCAAATGGCAAGATTTCATTCTTTTTTTAGGCTGGGTAATATTCTATATATCACATCTTCTTTATACATTCATCAGTTGGTGGACACTTGGACTGCTTCCATATCTTGGCTATTGCAAATAAAGCTGCTATAAATGTAGGGGTACATGCATCACTTTGAATTATTGTTTTTGTATTCTTTGGGTAAATACCCAGTCATGCCATTACTGGATCATAGGGTAGTCCGATTTTTAACTTTTTGAGGGACCTCCATGTTGTTTTCCACAGTGGCCGCCCCAGTTTGCATTCCCACCAATAATGCACGAGGGTTCTTTTTTTCCCACACAATCACCAACACCTACTGTTTCTTGTGTTGTGTGATTTTAGCCATTCTAACAGGTGTAAGGTGAGATACCTCATTGTAATTTTGATTGTATTTCCCTCATGGTAAGTGATGATGAACATCTTTTCATGTGTCTTTTGGCCATCTGTATGTCTTTTTTTGAGAAATATCTATTATGTCTTCTGCCCATTTTTAATTGAATTAGTTTTTGGGTGTTGAGTTGTATATGTTCTTTATATATTTTAGATACTAATCCTTTCCAATTATCATTTGCACATATTTTCTCCCATTCTGTAGGCTGCCTTTTAGTTTTGTTTATTCTTTCCTTTGCTGTGCAGAAAGTTTTTTATTTTGATGCAGTCCCAAGTTTGTTTTTGCTTTTGTTTCCCTTGCCTCAGGAGACATATCTAGGAAAAAGTTGCTACGGCCAATGTCAAAGAGGTTACTGCCTGTGTTCTCTTCGAGGGTTTTTATGGTTTCAGGTCTCACATTAAAGTCTTTCATCCATTTTGAATTTATTTTTGTGTATGGTATAAGAAAGTAGTCCAGTTTCTTTCTTTTCCATGTTGCTGTCCAGTTTTCCCAGCACCATTTGTTGAAGAAACTATCCTTTTCTCATTAGATGTTCTTTGCTGCTTGGTCAAAGATTACTTGACCAAACAGTTGTAGGTTTATTTCTGGATTTCCTATTTTGTTCTTTTGATATATGTATCTTTTTTGTGTGTGTGCTCGTACCATACTGTTTTGATCACTACTGCTTTGTAATATAACTTGAAGTCCGGAATTGTGATGCCTCTAGATGTGCTATTCTTTTTCAAGGTTGCTTTGGCTATTTGGGGTCTTTCGTGGTTCCATACAAATTTTAGGATTGTTTTTTTTAGTGCTGTGATCAATGCTGTTGGTATGTTCATTAGGATTGATTTGAATGTGTAGATTACTTTGGATAGTATAGACATCTTAATAATATTTTTACTTCCAATCCTTGAGCATGGAATGTCTTTCCATTTCCTAGTGTCATCTTCAATATCTTTCATCACTATTTTATAGTATAGGCCTTTCACCTCTTTGGATAGACTTCTTCATAGGTATCTTAATGGTTTTTGTGTACTTGTAAATAAGGCTGATTCCTTAATTTCTCTTTCTGCTGCTTCATTATTGGTGTATAGGAATGCAACATATTTATGTAGATTGATTTTATGTCCTGCAACTTAACTGAATTCATTTATCAATTCTAGCTGTTTTTTTTCATGGAGTCTTTTGGGTTTTCTATATATAGTATCATGTCATCTGCAAATAGTGAAAGTTTAACATCTTCCTTACTGATTTGGATGCTTTTTATTTGTTTTTGTTGTCTGATTGCTGTGGCTAGGACTTACAGTACTATGGGATAGAAGTAGTTAGAGTGGGGCTCCTGGGTGGCTCATTCGGTTAAGCATCCAACTTTTCATTTCATCTCAGGTCCTGATCTCATGGTTCTTGAAATTAGCCCTGTGTCAGGCTCTGTGCTGACAGTGTGGAGCCTGCTTGGGATTCTCTCTCCTTCTCTCTCTGCCCCTCCCCTACATGTGTGCTCCCCTCAAAAATAAATAAATAAACATTTTTTTTTTTAAAGAGAAGTAGTGAGAGTGGATATAGCTGTCTTGTTCTCATCCATAAAGGAAAAGTTCTCAGTGTTTCCCTTTTAAGGATCATGTTAGCAGTGCGTTTTTCAAAGACGGCCTCTATTACGTTGAGGTATGTTTCCTCTAAACCTGTTTTGTTAAGGGTTTTATCATGAATGGATATTGTTCTTTGTCAAATGCTTTTTCTGCATTTATTGAAATGATCATACGGTTCTTATCCTTTATCTTATTGATGTGATGTATCATATTGATTTGCAAATATTGAGCTACTCTTGTAACCTATGTAACACAATGATGTGTTCATTGATATAAGTGGGGTACTAAAGTCCCTTACTATTATTGTATTATTGATCCATTCCTTTATGTTTATTATTAAACTGTTTTATGTATTTGGGTGCTTTTGTGTTGGGTGCATAAATATTTACAATTGTTTTATTTTTTTATTGCTTCCCTTATTCTTATATAGTATCCTTATTTGTCTCTTGTTACATTCTTTGTTTTAATGTCTAGTTTGTCCAGTACCCTTTGGAAACTTTTTAGAAAAAAGGCAATGTCTCATTCAACATAGCAAAACTTTCTGATGTTTATGTCACCCTTTTTTCCTCCCTAATATAGGACAATCTTTAAGATATTTACCACATATCTAGATATTTTCACGTTGGTTTTAGTCTCAGTGTAGCAGTCATCTCTATAACTGACCCATTCCTTTTATTACCCCTCCATCTTCTATTAACTTTTATAGATAAAGTCTGGTTTCTTTAAGCCATAAATCTCCAACCCTTTCCACATACTACCAAATCTGGATTAATTTCTTCAACAGTTAGGGAAACTGGCACCTAAACTTTAGAGTTACAGGAAACCTCATGCCTTCTGAGTCGCCGTCCCCATGTTGATGATCATTGATCAAACATTTGAATGCTAGGGTACTCAAGAGAATGACTAATGTTGAAATACTGGAATGTTCTTCCATTGCTGCATGGTAATATATTCTTCAGAGTTCTTCAATTAGAAATAAAGGGACCAGGGGTGCCTGAGTGGCACAGTCAGTTGAGCATCTAACTCTTGATTTCAGCTCAAGTTATGATCCCAGCGTCATGGGATTGAGCCCCACGTTGGCCTCCATGCTGAGTGTGGAGCCTGCTTAAGATTCTCTCTCTCTGTCTCTCTTCCTCTGCCCATCTCCCCTGCTAGCTCTCTCTCCATATCTAAAAAATAAAAAACAACAAAATAAAAATGAAGAAACCAGTTTTCAGTTGCTTATAAAACCCTACAGATATATTTCATGTATTAAGCTTCTGAGTTTTATATTTTGCCTATATTTGCAAAATAGTATTTTTTTCTTTTTCAAGCAAAGGCAATTTTTCTTACTGTTGCTCAAATTTTAATAAGATAGCACTTATGCTTTTTTCCCCCACTTTTCCCATTTTTCTTTTTTTTATCAGTCCATTTTCCTTTTGAAGGAATAGAAAATTCCAGATTATTTCCCTCTTCTTTTGTGTGTCACTTTGGAAGAAAATCTCTCAAGGACTGTGATTCCTTGAAAACCAGAGAAATAAAGCCAGGCACATGTTCTCTTTTCCTTTATGTTTGAACTGTCCACTAAATATCTCCATAGTGTGAATGATTTTGAAAGCATTTTTTTTCTGTAATGTCTGTCAATTTTAAATATATTCTGCATTATACAGTGATAAGATCAGAATACATTTAGACAGTACCATAAGTTATCTTTCTAGAAAAGCAAAACTAATGTTATATTTACTCTCCGTCTTTTTTGTGACAGGAGTTATTCCCTCTGAGAGATGGATAGTAAATTTTGACCAGGACCTTTTAGATGGCCTTGTTTTTGCAACACAATTGGGAGCCTATTGTCCATTTTTGGTAAGAGTCATTTTTATGCAGAATGGTATTTATTATTTGAAAGAACTTAGTAATTAAAATTCAAAGTATTGTCTATAAGCTGATTCTTTTAAATGTTTTTTAAACATTTAAAATGTCGTACCTGAATATGAATGGCTAGCATTCTATTTTTGTTTATTCTGTTATTTTGATTGTGATAATCTACTTCCAGATGTTAATATTTAAATGGTTCTTTGCTAGGGGCACCTAGGTGGCTCAGTCATTTAAGCATCCGACTTCAGCTCAAGTCATGATAACACAGTCCATGGGTTAAAGCCCTACATCGGGCTCTGGGCTGATAGCTCAGAGCCTGGAGTCTGTTTCATATTCTGTCTCTGTCTCTGTCTCTGTCTCTGTCTCTCTCTCTCTCTCTCTCTCTCTCCCTCTCCCTCTCCCTCTCCCTCTCCCTCTCCTCCTCCCCCACTTGCACTCTGTCTCTCTCTCAAAAATCTTAAAAATCTTTTAAAAAATAAAAAAAAAATAAATGATTCTTTGCTAAACTAAAGAGAACAGTTAAAAAGCAGTAATTTTTATTCTATTACTAAAGATTTGATTGTTGTCTTTTCAAGATTGAGTCACATCTTATAAATATGTATACACAACCAAAAAGTTCTGAACAGTATCTGCACAACTGCCTGATCGTTGTGAATGTACTTCGTGAAATTGGCTTTGACATTGACATACAGGTGGGTGCCTTTATATCACACATTCCGTAAGTCTGAGTTTCTTCTTTCCATATTATTTTCTAGTCTTATTACGTATGATTAGAAAATAAAAATTGTATATTTTTAGTTTATAAAATGTGATTTTTGTAGGTGTACAATGTGATGATTTAATATACAATGTGAAATGATTACCACAATTGAGTTAATTAACACATCTATCCCCTCACATACTTACCATTGTGTGTGTGTGTGTGTGTGGTGAGAACACAAGATCCAACATCTCCCCATTTCCCCCATCTCCCTCTGGTGGCAACCACCATTCTACTCTCAGGTTCCATGGATTTGACTTTTTTGGATTCCACATACAATTGAAATTAAAAAAAAAATACTTGCCTTACAGTGTCTGGCTTATTTTACTGAGCATAATGTCCTCCCATTTCATCCATGTTGTCACAAATGACAGGATTTCTTTTTTATGACTATTCCATTGTGAGTATATACCACATTTTCTTTATCTATTCATCCGTTCACAGACAGGTTGTTCCAGATCTTTGATATTATGAATAATGCTGCAATTGAACATGGGTGTGCAAATATCTCTGAGATGCTGATTTCATTTCCTTTAGATATATACCCAGAAATAAGGTTTCTGGACCATATGGTAGGTCTGTTTTTAATTTTTTAGAGGACCCCCATACGGTTTTCCATAATGGCTATATAACAAGGCACATTTCCATCAACAGTGTGCAAAGATTCCCCTTTTTCCACATCCTTGCCACTGCTTCACCTCTCTTTATATATATATAGAGATAATATATATATATATATAATTTTTTATATATATATAATTTTTTTTAATATATGAAATTTATTGTGAAATTGGTTTCCATACAACACCCAGTGCTCATCCCAAAAGATGACCTCTTCATTGCCCATCACCCTCCCCTCCCTCCCACCCCCCATCAACCCTCAGTTTGTTCTCAGTTTTTGTTTTTTTTTTGTTTTTTTTTAATTTTTTTTTTTTCAACGTTTATTTATTTTTGGGACAGAGAGAGACAGAGCATGAACGGGGGAGGGGCAGAGAGAGAGGGAGACACAGAATCGGAAACAGGCTCCAGGTTCTGAGCCATCAGCCCAGAGCCCGACGCGGGGCTCGAACTCCCGGACTGCGAGATCGTGACCTGGCTGAAGTCGGACGCTCAACCGACTGCGCCACCCAGGCGCCCCTGTTCTCAGTTTTTTAAGAGTCTCTTATGCTTTGGCTCTCTCCCACTCTAACGTTTTTTTTTTTTTTTTTTTTCCTTCCCCTCCCCCATCGGTTTCTGTTAAGTTTCTCAGGATCCACATAAGGGTGAAAGCATATGGTATCCGTCTTTCTGTGTATGGCTTATTTCACTTAGCATCACACTCTCCAGTTCCATCCACGTTGCTACAAAAGGCCATATTTCATTCTTTCTCATTGCCATGTAGTACTCCATTGTGTATATAAACCACAATTTCTTGATCCATTCATCAGTTGATGGACATTTAGGCTCTTTCCACAATTTGGCTATCGTTGAGAGTGCTGCTATAAACATTGGGGTACAAATGCCCCTTTGCATCAGTACTCCTGTATCCCTTGGGTAAATTCCTAGCAGTGCTACTGCTGGGTCATAGGGTAGGTGTAATTTTAATTTTTTCAGGAACCTCCACACTTTTCCAGAGTGGCTGCACCAATTTGCATTCCCACCAACAGTGCAAGAGGGTTCCCGTTTCTCCACATCCTCTCCAGCATCTATAGTCTCCTGATTTGTTCATTTTGGCCACTCTGACTGGCATGAGGTGATATCTGAGTGTGGTTTTGATTTGTATTTCCCTGATGACACCTCTCCTCTTTTTTGATAATAGTTATTTTAACAGGTGTGAGGTAATATCTCCTTGTGGTTTTGATTTATATTTCCCTCATGGTTAGTGATGTTGAACACCTTTTCATGTACCTATTGGCCATTTATATGTTTTCTTTGGGAAAGTGTTAGTTGACTCCCTGTTCTCATATTTTGTAAGATCTTGCTGAAATGTGGAATTTGAAATATGACTTCACAAAAATCTACTGGATATTTTGAAATCTATATAATTAATGTATATCCAGCTGTGTTTGATAAGAAGGTAGCTCTAAAGATAGCTCCAGTTTTCTTAAACCCTAAGACTGAACTTGAGTGATTTAGTAACACTACTTAAGCTCTAAGAATTAATTAAAGGAGCAAAGTTGTTTGAATATAGATGCATTATCATTTATTAATTTAGCTAAAAAAACTTTCACTTTGGTTTTAAAATAAATATTCATGTAGAGATCGCAGTGGCAATGTATATTACTACGTTTGGATCTCCAAGTTCTAATTCCATCTGGCTTTTTACATCAAGTTCTCATTATCAGTAATCAAAACCATTGTATGCTTACTATTTTTAAGCTCTTTGTTAGAGTGATAAAATAGTATAATAAATGATTTCTTACTTTGAAGAATATACAAAGTCATTGGATAATCTAGATATATACATATTAAATGATAAATAACATTCTACTCATGTAATTGTCATAAAATGAAAAAAATAAAGTGTAGAATTCAGATAAGGAAGAGATCAGTATGATCTAGATTGATCCATCAAAGACTATGTGGAGAAGGCAGTGCTTATTTGGGTTCTTGAAGGGTGGATTGGATCTAGATTGGTAGTGGTAAGAGAGGAAGGAGTTTACTCAGAGGAAACAACATAAACAGAATGTCGAATGGAATGTTTGACATACATTAAGGAAATTCTGTGAATAGATTCCTTAGTTGAATTTTGGGATTAGAAAAAATCAATATAGGTATATATTGGGATACTAGATGTCAGCATAAAAAGTCAGAAGTTTACAATGGGGTATTATGGGCATAAAGATATTTGCTTTCATAACTATGGTCGGAATGGACTTGATGGGAGAGGGACTGGAGATAGGGAACACAGACCAATCAAAATATAATTTCATTTAGTCAAGGTGGAAAGTGTTTTCTCCACTCATGACATTTAAATGGAAACTTAAGATAATAAGCTGATATAGGAGACATTTGAGATTTGCTAGTTCTTGTTAACAGTCACAAAAGATGGGCACAGAAGAAAGAAGATTACAAGTAACTCTTGAGTTTTCTGTTCCATGATGCAAGAGAGATTGATGATGCCAGTGCCCACATATGGCTTGGTATAAAGTTGTTCCTTATACCTGCTGGAGAAATAACATTTCATAATGGCTTGCTTTTCCTTGTACTAAAGTCACTTGCATGTTAAACTCACTTTGTTTCAGGTCTGACATTTACATTCTTTTATATTGGTGTAGCTGTAAAGAGAAACTGTATTGTAGGATTTGACCAGAGCTTTCTTTTATAAGAGAGCTTTAAAGATAAATCGCAATGAAAGACTTTGGTTTCAGAGAACAAAAATACTGCAATTTCTGTCAATTAAACAAATTGAATATCCTCCACAAAAGACACTGGATATACCCTGCAAAGGGTACAGATATGATTAAACCACAGTTATGCCTTCAAAGCTGTATTAATAGTGACAAGTATATGAGAAAGAGCTGATGCAAAACAGATAGTGAATGCACAATACACATGGAAGAGATGTGATATGGTAATCAAAAGGGACAGGAATCATTCTGGTACAGGAACCAAGAAGAGTTGCATGGGGCATTTGATGTTTAAGGTGGCCCTTGAAAATTTGGTATGGGTTCACAAGAAACTGAAAATATTTTTGTTTTTGAAAATATAGTTCATCATACACTGTAATTCTCTCCTTTGTTTTTTTATTGCCTCAGTGATGTTGTCTCAAAAGTTTTATTTTATTGTATAGCCAAAACATATTTTAAAATGTGAGTATCTAATACATAAAAACGTAGAGAAGGTGTCTAAAATTTGATGAATGGCGAAATTGACAGCTAACTGATAAATTACCAAGTTTTTACCAACCAGTTCCTATTCCTTAACTTTTTATCAGCCTGAATTTGCCAACCACATTAAATAGCAATGTTTACAAATATGAAATTAACTTAACCATAGTGAATGAATGCTGATGCTTAGCACTGGTTCACATTTAAGACAAATGAAATTCAACACTGGACATATTTATTACTGTTTAAGTTTCTTATTTATTGTGTTCTTTGCAAGTGTGGAATCAGCTGGCTATGTTTCTGTGGCTGTGTTGTGTCCTGTTATGGGATCCTGCTAGCTAGAATGTAACAATTATTTACATATTCTCCCTTTATGACATGCTTTATATTTAAAGCAAAAATATGGTGTGAATTGTTTGGACTCAGTATAGAATGTAATTTTGGTCCCTTAGAGACTAAATTAGAGAAATGGATCTAAAAAATAAATACGATAGTTAACAGAAGTTGTAGTATACCTAATTCACTGAGTAGTGATGGGAGCTAATGTTGAATAGATATTCTAACTTTTCTCTTAAAAATTTTGTTTGATTTTATCAACTTGGATGCTTATAGCATTAAATAACAGAATTAATGAGTGAAAGTGCTTTAAAAATAAAAAAACTGAACATTTTACATTAGATAAAGTCAGGCATTACGAGATTATAAGGATAGTTTCTCAGTAAAGCTATTAGAGATTCATTTTTTCTCAGCCCTTCTCAGCCTGCTGGCTTTGTTTTAGGCATGTGCACTAATAACCACAAATTTCTACTGAAATTCTCCTGTTAATCAAGATCATGGCACTGTATTGTAGCAGGACTTGAATTAGGTTTACCAGATTTCTCCTCCAGCATTTTTCTCTATTATGACCTTTTTTGTTTAATTGTTCATCTTTTATGAAGCTAGTTGGAAAATACTATCATTGGGGGGAGGGGGGAAATGAACCAATACAGTTAAAGTTATTCTAGGTTAGCCCTGTATAAAGTAATGATTATATCTTTGAAAGATATTTCACCTAAAAATCTTGTTTTAAACAAACCTAACTTATTTAACATTTGGATTTTCAAGCCTGTGATTGGCCAAGGTGTAATTGCTTTAGATTATGTTCATTGGAATTTATTGTAAGGAAAGTAAGGATGTTCTTTTCTCTGTTTTTTTTCAGTCTAATATCTTAATGATGAAACATATTTTTTCCATTAAGATAAATGTATTTTTTTTAATTACCAAATTATTACATTTTCAGCCCATTATATATTTTTCAAAGATAATTTTGGGGAATAATTCTGTATTGCTACCTATATATTTGATTCCGTAATCACTAAAAAAAAGTGTTCAAAAGGCTTTTATTGACCTGAGACTTGAGCCTGGAGTGTTCTGCCACTAATCTTCCCCTTTCCCCAACAAACACATTTCCCATCACTCTAGATAGCCCTCTTTGAATCACACTCATAGGCTGGCCCATTCCAAAGGGCCCAGCAGCACCATATTTTTCACTTTGTGGGAATTAAATTCTGTATTTAGTTTTTTAGTTTGTTTCTATCTCAAATAATTTTCCTTCATCTGTTGACCAATGTTGTCTTTCATGAAGAAATGTGAGACCATAGAATACGGATGAGAAACTTTGGAGTCTTGGTGTATTTCTCAATTTTCCTCAAATCAGGGTCACCAACGGCTTTCTACCCTGCAGAAGTAGGTCACCTCCCTTAGTTTTTACTAATATCCCCTCCCCAGGAACTTTTATTGGTTAGTCTTACTGATTATTGACAAAGCAAGAAAGAACACTCTTCTCTTCTTCCAAAGAGGGAAAAGAACGTATTTGGGGATATGGACTAGGAGGTGATCAGAGGAGCTGTCTTTATTCGCTGGTAACCGCTGCTGAACTTCAGAGTCAAGTGCATTAGTCCCCCATAACAGCATTAGGTCTCCTTGACTCCCACACTAGTTGCATTTCCAAGCCAGGACTGGATCATTTTCAGTTACTAACTTGAATGCATGCGATTAAATCATAGTGCGTCTTCATTTTATGAAAGTGTAGAGGGCTCCCTGTACATTGACAATTGCTTCTTTATCTGTGGTGTTTTATGTGTTTGAATTTTTGCCTTAGACCATTCTCAATACTTTTTTGTTATGAATAATTCTTTCCTACCACCTTCACATTGTCCAAGGACATTGTAGGTACTACATGATCTGATACGAAGAATCCTTCCTCCTACTTCTGACTCTCCTTTTTGTATTCAGTGTACATTCAGGCTGTGTTGATTGCCCCTGCTATTATTCCTTTGCAATTCTGGGTTTTATCTCAAATCTGTTCCAACAACCATCACTAATTTATCTTGGTTATCAATATAATTACATTTTCTGACTTATTACAATTTGTATGTTCTGGGAAAAGTATTTTCCAACCCCCTGCCGCGCCGCATCTGCCTGAATTGTTGCTCCTGTGTTATTCCTTGTTGAGAAATCCAGGCCCTCACCCTGGCTTCCACACCCTGCACAGTGTGGCCCTGGTGCTCCTTAGTCTTTTCACATGCTACTTGTCCCTCCTTAGACCTTACATGTGATTTAAATTACACTTCTTTAACAAACAAACCCCCTACTTCCCTAGACACCTGCACTGTAGTTCTTTGCCTTACTGATGGAATATATCATTTTCTGCACCCCAAACATAACCTTTATAAACTCCAAGCATTCTTCAGGGCCATCTCATGGGCTACCTACTCCCTTAAACTTTTTGCTTGAAACTCTTGCCTTCTTTTACCTCAGTAGTTGGTCTACTTCCCAGTTTTCTTTTACTGCTATATATGGTACTTTAAATCAGGGATGGTGTCTTAGTCACATTAGTAGTTCTAGTGCATGATATTTTTATGACCTCTGACTAGCTTTTGTGGAGGCTTTGAGGCTGTGAGGTCATTGTTATACTTAGAACACATCTAATTCATCTCTTAACACCTAGGTCAAGCTCTTCTGATTCACAGCAATAATCTGTTTACTGTGTTTACAATTCAGTGTCATTGTCAACTACTAACATTTTAAAATGTTTTAAAGTAATACAATAATTGATATAGTGCTTTAGCTCTTTTTCTATATTTTATCTGTATATCCTCTAATTTATATTTCACTTCTTTCAAACTAGGCCACTGACATCTGTGATCCTAACCCAATCCTGATGCTCATGCTTTGTGTCTACATGTATGAAAGGCTCCCTACGTATCTCCCCAAGAATGTGGTGCCCTTTTATTGTACTCTACATGACACTGTGCTAAGACAGGTAAGGATATATTTGGGGCCAAAATATGTGGAGTTAAACACTTCCCAGGCGCTTTAGTAATTTCTTTTGCAACCCAAAATTAACACAAGTATCGATATGATGTGATAAGCCTTAGCTAATGTTGCTCCTCTTAAGCCAAAGGTATAGCAGAGTGAAAGGGACAATTTTTGCTTAATAGTAATCACCACCTGCAATGAAATGATGACTCTAATTCATTTGGTGAATGGGGTTTGCGGAGATGGAAAATGAAAGGTACTTTGAAGGGCAAATTTTCTCAGGATACGTGGGACACATTTCATGTACAAGGGGACTGACACCATAAGTGAAAATTTGTGTTCTGAATGTACTTAGCGTTCCTTAAGGGAGTTTACAGACCCAGATGGATTTTGTTCAAATGAGGATATAGAGAGGAAAATACTAAAGTGCTCCTGACAAGGGCCACCTAATTCCCACTGAAGGATGTTATGTGTGTGGAAGCTGCTAAATGTTTAACAGTGAATTTTTTACTTTGCATAAAAAAGTCAAAAATGAAATCTGAAGTCCTGTGATAATAACAAACCTATGTAAATATGTACATATTTATCAAGTGTTCTCTTTGAGAAATACCTTGTCAAGTATCATTGACCTTTGTTTTTCAAGCTGTTTGTTTCATATTTACACTTGTGAAATATCTTCTAGGATACAATTTTTTTTAAGTTTTATTTATTTATTTTGAGGGTGGAGGGGCAGAGAGAGAGAGAAAGAGAGAGAATCCCAAGTGGGCTCCACACTGTCAGCTCAGAACCCGACGCAGGTCTCGAACTCACAAACCATGACATCTTGACCTGAGCCGAAATCAAGACTTGGACACTCAAATGACCAAGCAACGTGGGCACCCCTAGGATACAATTTTAAATAGCTTATATTTATATAAGATTGTCCCTTCTACTGGTGTTCATAAAATCTTCAACCAGATTTGTAGGTCTCTTCTTATTCCTTTCTGAGGACACTATGCACTGATAAAGTCTTATTCTGTACAAAAATTACTTTACCTCCTTGGTCAGATCATGTTTATTCCTTTTTTTCAGGCTGTTTTATGTCTTTCTCTTCATATTTAGTTGGGAGGGTATAATTTTATATTTTTGATACAAAACTTGTCTGTATTTAGTCGTCAGAAGATATGTCTTGGTGATTTTGGGTTTGTAAGTGCAACCTCTGAAAAAACTAGGTAGCCTCTGTGATGGTATGAGTGATAGTTGGCAAGGACTCAGATAAAAATCTGGAAACACTCAGGTTCTTGTCTCAAAGTGTAAAGGGCTCAGTTTGGGGTAAGGAAAGCCCCTTCTGATTTTTTGTTAGTTAACAATGAGATAAAATTCCTTTTCACAATTTTTTTTTTCTTTTTTGGTCAGGAAAAGAAGACATACAACTATTTAGAGCATTTTTTCAACAGGATTTACTCTGATAATTCCTTCACTGCAATGACTTTCAAAACCTAGAGCTGTAATTATATTGGAGAAGTCTCTTGACTTCAAAATAAAATTTCTAAAGAGTTAGAAATGTTTTGATTAAGCCTGAAGAAGCTAGGAGGAATCTGAATTAGATTGAGCAGTGATTTATTACTGTTAGGTATTATTACCAGTTCTCTAATTCTGTCCATGTGTTTTTATTTCTTTATGCCTTTTATGTGCCACTGTTTTTAAAAACTAGTTAATAACACAAGGTAACATTTAGACATAAATTTGAATTATGTTAAAAATCAAATTAATGCATATTAAGATAGAAACATTTCTTTCCACCTTTAGCTCTTTACTAGAAATAATGTTCATATCTTAAGATTGTAGATTAAATTGGGGTCCCTGGGTAGCTCAGTCATTTAAGCATTGGACCTCAGCTGAGTCATGATCTCACCATTTGTGGGTTTGAGCACCACATCAGGCTCTGTGCTGACAGCTCAGAGCCTGGAGCCTGCTTCAGATTGTGTGTCTCCCTTTGTCTCTCTGCCCCTCCCCTGCTCATACTCTGTGTCTCCCCCTCTCAAAAATAAACATTAAAAAAAGACTACAAATGAAATTATGCAAATATAACTTATTTTTCACATATGTAGAGTATGTCTTGAAGATAACAAAAATTAAATATAAATGCAAAAAAACTGTCAGTTACAGCAAGCTTTAATTTTAAATTTCATTTAAGAAAATCACTGATTTGAGGGATGCCTGGGTGGCTCAGTCGGTTAAGCATCTGACTTCAGCTCAGGTCATGATCTCACAGTTCACAAGTTTGAGCCTGGTGTTGGGCTCTGAGCTGACAGCTCAGATCCTGGAGCCTATTTCAGATTCTGTGTCTCCTTCTCTCTCTGCCCCTCCTCCGCTCATTTTCTCTCTCTCTCTCTCTCTCTCTCTCTCTCTCTCTCAAAAATGAATAAACATTAAAAAAAATTAAAAAAGGAAGAAAATCACTGATTTGGAAATTGCTGAGAATGTTTGACATAGTTTGCCCCTATGCATCAACTCCAAAGTAAAGAATAATCTCAAGAAATTACTACTATAATTGAAAATCTATTTCTCTAACTTTATGTCACTAATAGAAACATAGAATCCTGGAACCAGTAAAAAATACAGGGATCAGTGAAAAGAAAATGTAGAGTGCAGTGATTTTCTGAGACATTTTTTAATGCATTTGAACTTTTTTCCCACCTTTTTGAAACAAAATTTACACAGAAGCACAGCAGTTGAAGGTAAGTATTAATTAGTGAAACATAAGCTTTTCTTACAAAAAGTGAAAAAGAGGAATTGAGGCTCCCAAGCTTTCTTTCCTTCCCTTGAACAACTTTCCCTTATCCCCATTTACCATTTAACCACCCCTGCATGGAATCCTAGGTGGCGTGATATCACCTGACTGGCGTGAGGTGATATCTGAGTGTGGTTTTGATTTGTATTTCCCTGATGAGGAGTGATGTTGAGCATCTTTTCATGTGCCTGTTGGCTATCCGGATGTCTTCTTTAGAGAAGTGTCTATTCATGTTTTCTGCCCATTTCTTCACTGGGTTATTTGTTTTTCGGGTGTGGAGTTTGCTGAGCTCTTTATAGATTTTGGATACTAGCCCTTTGTCTGATATGTCATTTGCAAATATCTTTTCCCATTCCTGCGGTTGCCTTTTAGTTTTGTTGGTTGTTTCCTTTGCTGTACAGAAGCTTTTTATCTTCATAAGGTCCAAGTAGTTCATTTTTGCTTTTAATTCCCTTGCCTTTGGAGATGTGTCAAGTAAGACATTGCTACGGCTGAGGTCAGAGAGGTCTTTTCCTGCTTTCTCCTCTAGGGTTTTGATGGTTTCCTGTCTCACATTCAGGTCCTTTATCTATTTTGAGGTTGTTTTTGTGAATGGTGTGAGAAAGTGGTCTAGTTTCAACCTTCTGCATGTTGCTGTCCAGTTCTCCCAGCACCATTTGTTAAAGAGGCTGTCTTTTTTCCATTGGATGTTCTTTCCTGCTTTGTCAAAGATGAGTTGGCCATACGTTTGTGGGTCTACTTCTGGGGTTTCTATTTTATTCCATTGGTCTGTGTGTCTATTTTTTTACCAGTACCATGCTGTCTTGATGATTCCAGCTTTGTAGTAGAGGCTAAAGTCTGGGATTGTGATGCCTCCTGCTTTGGTCTTCTTCTTCAAAATTACTTTGGCTATTCGGGGCCTTTTGTGGTTCCATATGAATTTTAGGATTGCTTGTTCTAGTTTCGAGAAGAATGCTGGTGCAATTTTGATTGGGATTGCATTGAATGTGTAGATAGCTTTGGGTAGTATTGACATTTTGACAATATTTATTCTTCTAATCCATGAGCACAGAATGTTTTTCCATTTCTTTATATCTTCTTCAATTTCCTTCTTAAGGTTTCTATACTTTTCAGCATACAGATCTTTTACATCTTTGGTTAGGTTTATTCCTAGGTATTTTATGCTTCTTGGTGCAATTGTGACTGGGATCAGTTTCTTTATTTGTCTTTCTGTTGCTTCATTAGTGTATAAGAATGCAACTGATTTCTGTACATTGATTTTGTATCCTGAAACTTTGCTGAATTCATGTATCAGTTCTAGCAGACTTTTGGTGGAGTGTATCAGATTTTCCATGTATAATATCATGTCATCTGCAAGAAGCTAAAGCTTGACTTCATCTTTGCCAATTTTGATGCCTTTGATTTCCTTTTGTTGCCTGATTGCTGATGCTAGCACTTCCAACACTATGTTAAACAACACCGGTGAGAGTGGGCATCCCTGTCGTGTTCCTGATCTCAGGGAAAAAGCTCTCAGTTTTTCCGCGTTGAGGATGATGTTAACTGTGGGCTTTTCATAAATGGCTTTTATGATCTTTAAGTATGTTCCTTCTATCCCGACTTTCTCGAGGGTTTTTATTAAGAAAGTTGCTGAATTTTGTCAAAGGCCTTTTCTGCATCAATTGACAGGATCATCTGGTTCTTATCTTTTCTTTTATTAATGTGATGTATCACATTGATTGATTTGGGAATGTTGAACCAGCCCTGCATCCCAGGAATGAATCCCACTTGATCATGGTGAATAATTCTTTTTCTATGCTGTTGAATTCGATTTGCTTGTATCTTATTGAGAATTTTTGCATCGATATTCATCAGGGATATTGGCCTGTAGTTTTTTTTTACTGGGTCTCTGTCTGGTTTAGGAATCAAAGTAATACTGGCTTCATAGAATGAGTCTGGAAGTTTTCCTTCCCTTTCTATTTCTTGGAATAGCTTGAGAAGGATAGGTATTATCTCTGCTTTAAACGTCTGGTAGAACTCCCCTGGGAAGCCATGTGGTCCTGGACTCTTGTTTGTTGGGAGATTTTTGATGACTGATTCAATTTCTTCGCTGGTTATGGGTCTGTTGAAGCTTCCTATTTCCTCCTGTTTGAGTTTTGGAAGTGTGTGGGTGTTTAGGAATTTGTCCATTTCTTCCAGGTTGTCCAGTTTGTTGGCATATAATTTTTCATAGTATTCCCTGATAATTGCTTGTATCTCTGAGGGATTGGTTGTAATAATTCCATTTTCATTCATGATTTTATCTATTTGGGTCATCTCCCTTTTCTTTTTGAGAAGCCTGGCTAGAGGTTTATCAATTTTGTTTATGTTTTCAAAAAACCAACTCTTGGTTTCGTTGATCTGCTCTACCATTTTTTTTAGATTCTATATTGTTTATTTCTGCTCTGATCTTTATTATTTCTCTTCTTCTGCTGGGTTTAGGGTGTCTTCCCTGTTCTGCTTCTATTTCCTTTAGGTGTGCTGTTAGATTTTGTATTTGGGATTTTTCTTGTTTCTTGAGATAGGCCTGGATTGCAATGTATTTTCCTCTCAGGACTGCCTCCGCTGCATCCAAAGGGTTTGGATTGTTATATTTTCATTTTCATTTGTTTCCATATATTTTTAAATTTCTTTTCTAATTGTCTGGTTGACCCCTTCATTCTTTAGTAGGGTGTTCTTTAACCTCCATGCTTTTGGATATTTTCCAGACTTTTTCCTGTGGTGGATTTCAAGCTTCATAGCATTGTGGTCTGAAAGTATGCATGGTATGGTCTCAATTCTTGTATACTTATGAAGTGTTGTTTTGTGACCCAGTATGTGATCTGTCTTGGAGAATGTTCCATGTGCACTCAAGAAGAAAGTATATTCTGTTGCTTTGGGATGCAGAGTTCTAAATATATCTGTCAAGTCCATCTGATCCAATGTATCATTCAGGCCTTTGTTTCTTTACTGACCGTGTGTCTAGATGATCTATCCATTGTTGTAAGGGGAGTGTTAAAGTCCCCTGCAATTACCACATTCTTATCAATAAGGTTGCTTATGTTTATGAGTAGTTGTTTTATATATTTGGGGGCTCCGGTATTCGGCGCATAGACATTTATAATTGTTAGCTCTTCCTGATGAATAGACCCTGTAACTATTATATAATGTCCTTCTTCATCTCTTGTTACAGCCTTTAATTTAAAGTCTAGTTTGTCTGATATAAGTATGGCTACTCCAGCTTTCTTTTGGCTTCCAGTAGCATGATAACTAGTTCTCCATCCCCTCACTCTCAATCTAAAGGTGTCCTCAGGTCTAAAATGAGTCTCTTGTAGACAGCAAATAGATGGGTCTTGTTTTTTTATCCATTCTGATACTGTATTGTTTTTGGTTGGTGCATTTAGTCCTTTTACATTCAGTGTTATCATAGAAAGATATGGGTTTAGAGTCATTGTGATGTCTGTAGGTTTCATGCTTGTAGCGATGTCTCTGGTACTTTGTCTCACAGGATCCCCCTTAGGGTCTCTTGTAGGGCTGGTTTAGTGGTGATGAATTCCTTCAGAGTTTGTTTGGGAAGACCTTTATCTCTCCTTGTATTCTAAATGACAGACTTGTTGGATAAAGGATTCTTGGCTGCATATTTTCTCTGTTCATCACATTGAAGATCTCCTGCCATTCCTTTCTGGCCTGCCAAGTTTCAGTAGAGAGATCGGTCATGAGTCTTATCAGTCTCCCTTTATATGTTAGAGCACATTTATCCCTAGCTGCTTTCAGAATTTTCTCTTTATCCTTGTATTTTGCCAGTTTCACTATGATATGTCGTGCAGAAGTTCGATTCAAGTTACGTCTGAAGGGAGGTCTCTGTGCCTCTTGGATAAACGCCTTTTTCCTTCCCCAGTTCAGGGAAGTTCTCAGCTATTATTTCTTCAAGTACCCCTTCAGCACCTTTCCCTCTCTCTTCCTCCTCTGGAATACCAGTTATGCGTATATTATTTCTCTTTAGTTCATCACTCATTTCTCTAATTTTCCCCTTGTACTCCTGGATTTTTTTATCTCTCTTTTTCTCAGCTTCTTCTTTTTCCAAATTTTATCATCTAGTTCACCTATTCTCTCCTCTGCCACTTCAATCCTAGCCGTAGTTGTCTCCATTTTATTTTGCAGCTCGTTGATAGCATTTTTAAGCTCCTCCTGGATGTTCCTTAGTCCCTTGATCTCTGTAGCAAGAGATTCTCTGCTGTCCTTTATACTTTTTTCAAGCCCAGCGATTAATTTTATGACTATTATTCTAAATTCACTTTCTGTTATATTGTTTAAATCATTTTTGATCAGTTCATTAGCTGTTATTTCCTGGACGTCTTTTTGAGGGGAATTCTTCCATTTCGTCATTTTGGTTAGTCCCTGGAGTGGTGCAGAACTACAGAGCACTTCCCTTGTGCTGTCTTGAATAACTTGCATTGGTGGGCGGGGCCGCTGTCAGACCTGATGTCTGCCCCCAGCCCACCGCTGGGGCCACAGTCAGACTGGTGTGTGCCTTCTCTTCCCCTCTCCTAGGGGCGTGATTCACTGTGGGGTGGCGTGGCCCGTCTGGGGTACTTGCACACTGCCAGGCTTGTGGTGCTGGGGATCTGGCGTATGAGCTGGGGTGGATCGGCAAGGTGTACAGGGGCGGGAGTGGCAGACTCAGCTAGCTTTTCCTTCAGAGATCCGCTTCGGGAGGGGCCCTGCGGCACCGGGAGGGAGTCAAACCCTCCAGAGGGATGGACCCCCAGAAGCACAGTGTTGGGTGTTTGTGCGGTGCAAGCAAGTTCCCTGGCAGGAACCAGTTCCCTTTGAGATTTTGGCTGGAGGATTGGCGAGGGAGATGGCGCTGGCAAGCGCCTTCGTTCCCCGCCAAGCTGAGCTCTGTCATCCGGGGCTCAACAACTCTCCCTCCCATAGTCCCCCAGCCCTCCTGCTCTCTGAGCAGAGTTGTTAGCTTATAACCTTCCAGATTTTAAGTCCCGCTTGGTGTCAGAACACACTCCGTCCAGCCCCTCCGCTTTTGCAAGCCAGACTCGGGGGCTCTGCTTGGCCAGCGGGCCGCCCCACCGCCCCGGCTCCCTCCCGCCAGCCCATGGAGCGCTCACCGCCTCGCTGCCCTTCCTACCCTCTTCCGTGGGCCTCTTGTCTGCGTTTGGCTCTGGAGACTCCGTTCTGCTAGTCTTCTGGCGGTTTTCTGGGTTATTTAGGCAGGTGTAGGTGGAATCTAAGTGATCAGCAGGACGCTCGCTGAGCTCAGCGTCCTCCCACGCCGCCATCTTCCCCTAACTCCATGTTAGGAAAATTTTCATGATTAGAATGTATAACTTGCTTTGATGAAAATAAGTGTTAAATTATATATTTCTAAAGTTCATGATATTATTTATACTCTCTTCTTCAATATAGATTCTACTGAAAAATTCAAGCTTGAAAAACTTGGTGTATAATGCTACAATTGTTGGGAAAGATGCTGCTGACTTCTCCCTTTCCCAAACTGGGAACATTGTGACAATATCTTCAAAGTAAGTGGGGTTTTTTTTTGCTTTTTAAATTTTACTTCACTGAAAATATCAACCCTAGAGATTTAATGTGTATTATAATTTTAAAAGAGTGACCTTGTTTTGTTTTTAACTGGTTTATATATAATGAAAGATCATTACTCAAACATAGATAAATTATGTATATGTTGCTGAGATTTCTCACCAATTTTGTTAAAATAATTCTAACAACATAAAAAAGTTGCTTTTAATATATGCTTTTAGTTTCAGTTTATTTTGCATGCTTATAGGCCATAGAGTTTAGACTATACGTTGTTTATGTACTGCAGTTCTGTTCCCTGTAAGAAACTCTAACCAGTGTGTGCTAAATTTATATATATATTTATATTTATATTTATATTGTTTACTTAAGTATATTTTATATAGATTATATTACGGATAACATTTTATATGGTTCTTTTTATGTTATCTATAGTTGTTTCTGAGTAATGTGCTCATTGCAGAAAATTTAGAAGCTATGAATGTATGAAGAACAAAAAAAGTCAAAGACTGATAATCTTACCTGAAAAACACCTTCAGTCTTGCCCTTACTCTCTTTCCCTTCACTGTCATTGTGTTTATATGTATGAATGTGTGTATATGTATGTGTGTGTGTGTGTGTGCATATACACACACACACACTTCCAAATCATAGTGATTTTCCTTAAAGTCTCATTTCTATCTGATTCTGTTCTCATAATGCATTTTTTGAATGTTTCTACTACTACTCTCCTACTTTCCGAAGTAAAGTACAAATGAAGCCCCTAGAATATAGTGTTGAAAAGTTAAATATGAGTATACTATATTACTCTTCACAGGTCAACAAATCCTATTAGATATGTCAACAGTATTAATGATAGCAAATATTCTTATTACAAAATGCAAGGATGATAAGAGACCAACCATGTTAGTATCACAGGGGTTCACAAATTTAATAACAACTAATTGACTTTAACCACCTTGAATTTTAGTCATTGCCTTTGCTTTATTATTTTTTCCCAATGCAAAGTGACAGAGTGTAACTACTAAAGTTAGTTCACCTGGTTATCTTTTTGGTTTTTAGCTATACGTTAACCGTGAGTTGCTTTTCACATTTTAATCATTATTATTTCTAATATATCAAACACAGAAATAATTAGAAATAAGGGTCATTTTAATTGCTTTTAAAATACCCAGAAACCCAGTTGCAGAAGTGCCCCTGGCTTGTGTCATTAGCCCCTGTTTGTTTTCTTCAGTTACTGCTGCATGCTAAGGAGTATACAATTTATAAATTCTGCATATTCATGATTGGTACTATATCCAGATTGAACTGAATGTGAGGAAACAATTCTTCACTTACTTGTTTCTATATTATAAACTAAATGACTAGAATAAAACTTGTAAAAACAGCCCACCCATTTTCTAAGTCCTACTTCTTACATGTCTGTTATAAAACACAACTGTAGTAATACAAGTTTATTTGAACATTGTCACAGTACCATTTTTCTTCCCTTAGGACTTTGATAATTGAGATCTATTCTCTGCCCTTCAAATAGGTTTACACAAGTGACAAGGTTTCAGGTTCCCCCACTTTTTTTTCACTCATAAACCCAATAGACTCTTCCAGTATTTCAAAGCTCTCAGGAAATTCTTCCTAACAGCCACACTAAACTTCTCATATTATACCTTAAGATTACATTTCAATTAATGAAATTAACACTTATAGTCTTTATTATAAGTTTAAAGCCTGTACATGTTGAAAATTTGTTACAGAAAAGTATAAAGAGGAAACAACCATTACTGAGAACCCCATCAGATAAGCAGAGTTAATTTATCAGTTCATTTCTTTGTGGTCTTTTTATATGCACAAATATGTGTTTATTATAACATATGCCTGGTTAAATATTTACACAATAAACTCATTACATATGTAAATATTAAAATGCTTAATGCTTATTAAACATTTGTATGTACAAAATCTTTATAACATGTACTTTGTGTACCTTTTCATATTTAATCATCCTAATAGCCTAAGTGTCCACATTTTCCAAAAGAAGACATTGGGCAGAGACATTAAATCATTTGCCCAATTTTCGCTGCTGTTAGATGGTCAAGTGGAGATTCAAAACCAGCCAGTCTAAATGCAGAGTTTGCATTTACTCACTTGACAACAGCACATGTTGTGTATGTGTGTGTGTGTACATGTGTGTGTGTGTGTGTGTGTGTGTGTATGTATCACATTCATACAGAGCATTCAATAAAATGTGGCTTTGACTGTTCGTAAGTAATCCTGAAGATCCATGGCAGGTAATTGTATCATGTTTTTGTTTCTCCAGGAGCGTGTTTGTGCAAATACTTCACTTGGGTGAAGCCAACAGGCTACTTCCTATTAACTTCTCATCACTGTGACTTTTTTTCTCTTTATTCACCATTGCACCATTTATGGTCTATGTAAATATAGACATATTTATAAATAATAGCTTTGTAAAGTTTTAATACACTCCAAGTGCACATTAACTGGCCATATATTCATGTATACCTGCTCACATATGTAATTACAAATACATCATATTTCCACCATGTACATTTCCACCTGTACTTTTGTTTTTGACTTATGTATCTTTTTTTAAATAAAAATCTAACTTATACATGTTTGACAAGTCAAATATGCAGAGGAGTTAAAAATAAAAAACAAGTCCCCCCCCACCTCAAATCTGTTTCCACTTCTTGAGCCTCCTACTTTTCACTCCTTGATTTATGTCTCATTTTAGTTCTTCCCGTGGTTACTTCCATAAATTGAAATAATCCATATTATTTTAGCCAATATATTTGTTATATCAACTTTAGAAATAATGTCTTGATGTATAGCTATAATATTTAATGATCTAGTTTGCTTACTTCTCCAGATTTATTGCCCTCCCTACAAACATCACTAGTTTTATCTTCTATTTATTACTTTTCCAAGGAGTAAAAATCTATTATATAAGTGTTTCTTATACCATCAGAATAAAAAGTATCTTTTGACTCCTTTTTTAAGCTGAGAATATTAATAAATTCTAAAGATATGCATATAATCCTTGAAGTCTCTTTCCTTCAAGTACATCTTTCAGAGTACTTTGCGTGTTCCTTTTATTTGGACTGATTGCTTTCCAGACCTACTGAAGAGATGTCAATATTGGACATTTTTATTTTTCTTTGGATAGAAACTAGTACCTTTCTTATGTGCTAACTTATTTACTAAAACCATCCTTATGAAACCTAATAAAATATGGGCGAGGTCAATTTTCCAAGATTTTCCATTTTTAGGCATTTTTTTTTTTTTTACTACTCTCACACTTGATTTATATTTTGCTTGGCTTATTATTCTAAGTTGAAAAGATTTTTTTTTCCTTATAAGTGTTAACATAATTGTTCTGCTGCCTCATAGTATTCAATATTTGTGATGAGAAAGTCTACTATAATTCTCTTTCTCAACACCTCTAGAAGTTTCTAGGATCTTCTTTTCTGATTGTGTTCTGATAGTGATCCGGGGTGCATCAAGGAGGGTCTTTTTTAATTCACTGTCTGGGTATACAACGAGTCCTTTAACTATGGAGTTATCTTTCATAAGCACTGGAAAATTCTGTTTTTTTTCATACTTATTTCCCCTCCTTTTTCACAGTTCTCATTTTCTAACTGTTAACTGTTGAATACTGAACCTGTTGATTGCATCCTTTGTGTATCTTATCACTAGTATTTTTTATCTCATTGTTTTTTCCTCTCTTTATCAACAAGCCTTCTTTTCCAACTGTTTCCTTTGGGGAAGAGAATGGGAGAGAGTGAGAGCAAATGAGAATCTCCTAAATATGTATATTCATGAGTGCTTTCATTTTTATTAAGTGTCTCTATTTCATAGCATCCTGTCCTTAAATGGGGGTTCTAGTATCTTCATAAATGTCTCTGACTTTTATATACTCATCTCTGACCTATATTATTTATCTTCTTTTAGGTCAGTTGTTAATGTTTATTTTGATTTCAGTGTTTCCTATTTAAGGATTTACTCTAATGACTTGTGATACTTGTTCATCCATTTATATGTAATAATATGGCAATATAAAAATATATTGTGGTTCTATATATACACCCATACCTTTACCATAGTATGAAGAACATTCTGCTTTTATGCCAGATTGCCCAGCATTCTGCACTGGCCTTAATGAGAGTGAGGTTATCTGAATCCGATCTTACCCTCCATGTAAGTGGGCATTTCTGGAAATGGCCTCTCCAGGAGTCCACAGGCCAGCTTTGTTTCCTTATCAACCTCTGTTCAGATGCTCATTGATAGCTTCCTCTAACTAACAGCTTTTAAAAAGATCTCTTTCTTATAATTTTAATGATATTTCTCTTAGATGATAAATCTAGACTTCAGATGCCATTGTGGTCTAGAACCCTGCTGTCATGTCATTTAACAAGTGCTGGACTTTGATACTGGCATGTACAGGTTGTATGATCCAGCCTCATTATTCTTATTTGTAAAAAGGGGATCAGAATATTTAGCCACAGTTTTGTCAGTAATTAATGTAAATATATAGGCAAAACACCTAATACTGTAACTGGAACATATAGGAAGCAATGAGCATTTGCTGCCCCGCCACCTAAATTTGAAGTGCTAGTGATTCACAGATGAAAATGTGTCAACACTGCTCACAAGTGATTCAAATCTAGCAGAGTACCCTACAGCAAATACACAATGAGGATAAGGGAGGAAGAGAGAGAGAGAGAGAGAGAGAAGAGAGTGCATGAGAGGGGAGGGGCAGAGAGGGAATCTTAACCAAGCTCCACACCCAGCTCAGAGCCCAATGTGGGGCTCGATCTCACAACCGTGAGATCATGACCTGAGGTGAAATCATGAGTACGACACTCAACCGGCTGAGCCACCCAGATACCCTGATGATTGTTTTATTCGTGTTGTGTGTATAGAATTAGAGGAAGATGAAAAAAAGTACCTAAGTGGTTTTGGGTTAACCATGGAAGGGTTTCCAGAAGAGAGGGTGCTTAATTGTCAATATATATGGAAAATAATTAGTCCCGTTTCTAGATGCTTTTTATTTTGTAGGCATAAATACTGTTATTAGGTGGTTCTTTAAGCATCTTTTTATCTAGACTATGTAAGTTCATAGTCTTTTGTTTTTACAAATAGGGCTCAGAAAAAAACTTGTTTTCTTAAAAAAAAACTGTAGCATTATCATTATCAGATATTATATAATTATATGTACCACATCCTTAGAGTCTGTCTAAATCACGATTAATAATGGCTCTTTCTGCCAGCTGTGGATTTAAATTCCCAGTGAAATCATTTATATAGAAACGATTAAACAGCTACACCAACATATAAACAAACATGTTTACTTTTGCATCTAATTTGATGATTAAATTTAGCTATAACCATAGAGTAACTGCATAAAAGTGAAAATATACTTTTGGAAAACCATTCAGTTTCTTTTTTTCTTCATTGTGCTCATTGAGCCAAATGAGCATTGACATTGATTGATATGTTATATTTTTCATCTATTCCAAAAGCCAAGTTAAAGTAGCTTACAAAATATATTTAATATCAAGGATATATTTTTTAACTTTTTTTTATGTTTATTTTTAAAAGAGAGAGAGAGGAAGACACACAATCCGAATCAGGCTCCAGGCTCTGAGCTGTTAACACAGAGTCCAGTGCGGGGCTCAAACCCACCAACCGCAAGATCATGACCTGAGCCAAAGTTGGACACTTAACTGACTGAGCCACCCAAGCACCCCATTAAGGATATTTTTTTATGAGAGGGAATCAATTGGAAGAAAAAGAAAATAAGAAGTAAAAAAATTAAGATGAAGGCTATACACATTTTTAAAGACCTGAGACACTTAGCTAACTGGACCAGACATTTGATTCTGAGCTTTCTAACACATTCAGGAAGAAATCCTTGTCATTTACATGCCTCAATATGACTACAAAATTTCAAAAGGAACATCTATACTCAAGACAGGCTCAAATCTTCACTGTCCTAAAACCAGCCATTGACCTCATAAAAAGGATACTATATTTTAAAATGTGTTTCATAAGATTTGAGTATAAGTTCATTTATTGAATGCATGTTAGAATATGGTCATTCTAAAGCACCTTTTTTTCTTTTTTGAACAGAAGTCCAATCTGGTAGCAAGTCCTGTTGATTTTACCAAATTTTTTTTTTCTTTAGTGTTTATTTTAGAAAGAGAGACAGAGACAGAGAAAGACAGTATGAGCAGGGGACGGGCAGAAAGAGAGAGGGAGACACAGAATCCGAAGCAGGCTTCAGGCTCTGAGCTATCAGCACAAAGCCTGATGCGGGGCTTAAACCCATGAACTGTGAGAACATGACTTGAGCCAAAGTCAGATGCTTGACAGACTGAGCTGCCCATGTGCCCCCACCAAATTTATCTTAAGTGTGACATCTTTTCTTCTTATTCACCTGTTCCATACTAAATTTAATGTGCCATCATCTTTTAATTTTTAATTTAATTTTAATCTTTTTAAATTTTTAAAAAATCATTTATTGTCAAGTTAGCTAACATAACGTGTATACAGTATAGTCTTGGCTTCTGGAGTAGATTCCCATGATTCATCACTTACATACAACACCCAGTGCTCATCACTTTTCCAAAGAAAAGTGTGTTCATCACAAATGCCCTCCCCAACTCCCATCACCCATTTTCACTGCATCCCCCCAAGCCCCACCCCCATCAACCCTCAGTTTGTTTTCTGTATTTAAGAGTCTCTTGTCACTTGCCTTCTCTCTTTGTAATTTATTTTTTCTTCCCTTCCCCCTAAGGTTTTTTGTTAAGTTTCTCAAACTCCACATATGAGTGAAAACCTGATATCTGTCTTTCTCTGACTTACTTCACTTAGTGTAATACCCTTCGGTTCTGTCCACATTGTTGCAAATGGCAAGATTTCATTCTTTTGCATCACTGAATAGTATTCCATTGTATATATATACCACACCTTCTTTCTCCATTCAACAGTGAGTGGACATTTGAGCTGTTTCCATAATTTATCTATTGTCAAAAGCGCTGTTATAAACACTGGGGTACCTGTGGCTCTACGTATCAGCACTCCTGTATCCTTTGGATAAATTCCTAGTAGTGGTATTGCTGGGTCGAGGGTAATTCTATTTGTAATTTTTTGAGGAACCTCCATACTGTTTTCCAGAGTAGCTGCACCAGTTTCCATTCCCACCAACAGTATAAGAGGGTTCCCCTTTCTCCATATCCTCACCAACATCTGTTGTTTCCTGAGTTGTTAATTTTAGCTTCTCTGACTGGTGTGAGGTGCTGTCTCATTGTGGTTTTGATTTGTACTTCCCGGATAATAAGTGATGTTCAGCATCTTTTCATGTGTCTGTTGGATGTCTTCTTTGGAAAAGTATCTATTCATGTCTTCTGCCCATTTCTTCACTGGATTATTTGTTTTTCGGGTGTTGAGTTTGATAAGTTCTTTATAGATTTTGGATACTAACCCTTTATCCAATGTTATTTGCAAATATCTTCTCCTATTCTCTTGGTTGCGTTTTAGCTTTGTTGATTGTTTCCTTTGCTGTGCAGAAGCTTTGTATCTTAATGAGGTCCCAATAGGTCATTTTTGCTCTTATTTCCCTTGCCTTTGGAGACATGTCAAGCAAGAAGTTGCTGTGACTGAGGTCAAAGACGTTGTTGCCTGTTTTCTACTCTATAGTTATGATTGTTTCCTGCCTCACATTTAGGTCTTTCATCCATTTTGAATTTATTTTTGGGTATGTTGTAAGAAAGTGGCTGTCCAGTTCTCCTGTCCATGTGGCTGTCCAGTTCTCCTGGCACCATTTTCTAAAGAGACTGTATTTTTTCCACTGGGTACTCTTTCCTGCTTTGTTGAAGATTAGTTGGCCATACATTTGTGGGTACAATTCTGGGTTCTCTGTTCTATTCCATTGGTATTTGTGTCAGTTTTTGTGCCAATACCATACTGCCTTGATGATTACAACTTTGTAGTACAGGCTAAAATTAGGGATTATGATGCCTCCAGATTTGGTTTTCTTTTCCAACATTACTTTGGCTCTTCAAGGTTTTTATGGTTCCATATACATTTTAGGACTGTTCTAGCTCTGTGAAGAGTACAGGTGCTATTTTGATTGGGATTGCATTGAATGTGTAGATTGTTTTGAGTAGTATTGACATCTTAACATTTGTTCTTCTAATCCGTGAGTGTGGAATGTTTTTCCATTTCTTTGTGTCTTCTTCAAGTTTTTCATAAGCATTCTATAGTTTTCAGTGTACAGATCTTTTACCTTTTTGATTAGGTTTATTCCTAGGTATTTTATGGTTCTTGGTGCAATTATAGATGGGATTAATTCCTTGATATCTTTTTGTCTTGACTCATTATTGATGTATTGAGGTACAACCAATTTCTGTACATTGATTTTATATCCTGTGACTTTGCTGAATTCATATAAAAGTTCTAGCAGTTTTTGGTGGTCTTTCAGGATTTCCATGTAGAGTATCATGTCACCTGCAGAGAGTGAAAGTTTGAGTTCTTCCTTGTCTATATGGATGCTTTTTATTTCATTTTGTTGTCTGATTGCTGAGGGTAGGGCTTCCAATATTATGTTAAACATCAGTGGTAAGAATGGATAATCTTCTCGTATTCCTGATCTCAGGGGAGAAGCTTTCAGTTTTTCCCCATGGAGGATGATACTAGCTGTGGGACTTTCATATATGGCTTTTATGATGTTAAGGTGTGTTCCTTCTATCCCAACTTTCTTGAGGATTTTTATCAAGAAAGGGTGCTATATTTTGTCAAATGCTTTTTCTGCGTCTGTTGACAGGATCATGTGGTTCTTATCCTTTCTTCTATTAATGTGATGTATCACATTGATCCATTTACGAATATTGAACCAGCCCTCCAATCCAGGAATGACTCCCACTTAATCATGGTGAATATTTTTTTTTTTAGTTTTGCAACATTTCCATGTTCTTTATTTATGTTTTTGCATATCTGACAGTCCAATTTTCTAAGAGTTGAAACTATATAAATCTACAGGCTCTTGCTGTTGGGGATAGGCACAAGAAAAATCTCCTTTAATTTTTCTTTATTTAAGCAAGCATATGCGCATTCTATGGTTTTTCCAAGTCTCAGTTTTAATATTTCAGCTAAAATAATTCTTAAGATGTACAAATCTACCAAAAACCATGAGATTTTCTCCCTAAATTGTTTTCAAATGTGAATATTATTTTGATTTTTTTACTTGTATTTTTTAATATGAAATTTATTGTCAAATTGGTTTCCATACAATACCCAGTGCTCATCCCAAATTGTGCCCTCCTCAATACCCATCACCCACCCTCTCCTCCCTCACACCCCCCATCAACCCTCAGTTTGTTCTCAGTTTTGAAGAGTCTCTTATGCTTTGGTTCTCTCCCACTATAACTTCTTTTTTTTTTTTTCCTTCCCCTCCCCCATGGGTTTCTGTTAAGTTTCTCAGGATCCACATAAGAGTGAAAACATATGGTATCTGTCTTACTCTGTATGACTAATTTCCCTTAGCATCACACTCTTCAGTTCCATTCACGTTGCTACAAAGGGCCATATTTCATTCTTTCTCATTGCCACGTAGTACTCCATTGTGTATATAAACCACAATTTCTTTATCCATTTGTTGGTTGATGGACATTTAGGCTCTTTCCGTAATTTGGCTATTGTTGAGAGTGCTGCTATCAACATTGGGGTACAAGTGCCCCTATGCATCAGTACTCCTGTATCCCTTGGGTAAATTCCTAGCAGTGCTATTGCTGGGTCATAGGGGAGGTCTATTTTTTATTTTTTCAGGAACCTCCACACTGTTTTCCAGAGCGGCTGCACCAGTTTGCATTCCCACCAACAGTGCAAGAGGGTTCCCGTTTCTCCACATCCTCTCCAGCATCTATAGTCTCCTGATTTGTTCATTTTAGCCACTCAGACTGGCGTGAGGTGATATCTGAGTGTGGTTTTGATTTGTATTTCCCTGATGAGGAGCAATGTTGAGCATCTTTTCATGTGCCTGTTGGCCATCTGGATGTCTTCTTTAAAGAAGTGTCTATTCATGTTTTCTGCCCATTTTTTCACTGGGTTATTTGTTTTTCAGGTGTGGAGTTTGGTGAGCTCTTTATAGATTTTGGATACTAGCCCTTTGTCTGATATGTCATTTGCAAATATCTTTTCCCATTCTGTTGGTTGCCTTTTAGTTTTGTTGATTGTTTCCTTTCCTGTGCAGAAGCTTTTTATTTCATGAAATCCCAGTAGTTCATGTTTACTTTTAATTCCCTTGCCTTTGGGGATGTGTCAAGTAAGAAATTGCTGTGGCTAAGGTCAGAGAGGTCTTTTCCTGCTTTCTCCTCTAGGATTTTGATGGTTTTCTGTCTCACATTCAGGTCTTTTATCCATTTTGACCTTGTTTTTGTGAATGGTGTAAGAAAGTGGTCTCGTTTCAATCTTCTGCATGTTGCTGTCCAGTTCTCCCAGCACCATTTGTTAAAGAGACTGTCTTTTTTCCATTGGATATTTTTTCCTGCTTTGTCGAAGATTAGTTGGCCATACGTTTGTCGGTCTAGTTCTGGGGTTTCAATTCTATTCCATTGGTCTATGTGTCTGTTTTTGTGCCAATACCATGCTGTCTTGATGATTACAGCTTTCTGGTAGAGGCTAAAGTCTGGGATTGTGATGCCTCCTGCTTTGGTCTTCTTCTTCAAAATTACTTTGGCTATTCTGGGCCTTTTGTGGTTCCATATGAATTTTAGGATTGCTTGTTCTAGCTTCAGAAGAATGCCGGTGCAATTTTGATTGGGATTGCACTGAATGTGTAGATAGCTTTGGGTAGTATTGACATTTTGACAATATTTGTTCTTCCAATCCATGAGCACGAATGTTTTTCCATTTCTTTATGTCTTCTTCAATTTCCTTCATAAGATTTCTATACTTTTCAGCATATAGATCTTTTACATCTTTGGTTAGGTTTATTCCTAGGCATTTTATGCTTCTTGGTGCAATTGTGACTGGGATCAGTTTCTTTATTTGTCTTTCTGTTGCTTCATTATTAGTGTATAAGAATGCAAGTGATTTCTGTACATTGATTTTGTATCCTGAAACTTTGCTGAATTCATGTATCAGTTCTAGCAGACTTTTGGTGGAGTCTATCGGATTGTCCATGTATAATATCATGTCAGCTGCAAAAAGTGAAAGCTTAACTTCATCTTTGCCAATTTTGATGCCTTTGATTTCCTTTTGTTGCCTGCTTGCTGATGCTAGCACTTCCAACACTATGTTAAACAACAGCAGTGAGAGTGGACATCCCTGTCGTGTTCCTGATCTCAGGGAGAAAGCTCTCAGTTTTTCCGCATTGAGGATGATGTTAGCTGTGGGCTTTTCATAAATGGCTTTTATGATCTTTAAGTATCTTCCTTCTATCCCGACTTTCTCGAGGGTTTTTATTAGGAAAGGATGCTGAATTTTGTCAAATGCTTTTTCTGCATCGATTGACAGGATCATATGGTTCTTATCTTTTCTTTTATTAATGTGATGTATCACATAGATTGATATGCAAATGTTGAACCAGCCCTGCAGCCCAGGAATGGATCCCACTTGATCATGGTGAATAATTCTTTTTATATGCCGTTGAATTCGATTTGCTAGTATCTTATTGAGAATTTTTGTATCCATATTCATCAGGGATATTGGCCTGTAGTTCTCTTTGTTTGCTGGGTCTCTGTCTGGTTTAGGAATCAAGGTAATACTGGCTTCATAGAATGAATCTGGGAGTTTTCCTTCCCTTTCTATTTCTTGGAATAGCTTGAGAAGGATAGGTATTATCTCTGCTTTAAACGTCTGGTAGAACTCCTCTGGGAAGCCATCTGGTCCTGGACTCTTGTTTGTTGGGAGATTTTTGATGACTGATTCAATTTCTTCGCTGGTTATGGGTCTGTTGAAGCTTTCTATTTCCTCCTGATTGAGTTTTGGGAGCGTGTGGGAGTTTAGGAATTTGTCCATTTCTTCCAGGTTGTCCAATTTGTTGGCATATAAGTTTTCATAGTATTCCCTGATAATTGCTTGTATCTCTGAGGGATTGGTTGTAATAATTCCATTTTCATTCATGATTTTATCTATTTGGGTCATCTCCTTTTACTTTTTGAGAAGCCTGGCTAGAGGTTTATCAGTTTTGTTTATGTTTTCAAAAAAACCAACTCTTGGTTTCCATTGATCTGCTCTACAGTTTTTTTTTTTTTTTTATTCTATATTGTTTATTTCTGCTCTGATCCTTCTTGTTTCTCTTCTTCTGCTGGGAATGCAGTGTCTTTGCTCTTCTGCTTCTATTTCCTTTAGGTGTGCTGTGAGGTTTCGCATTTGGGATTTTTCTTGTTTCTTGAGATAGGCCTGGATCACAATATATTTTCCTCTCAGGACTGCCTTCGCTGCATCCCAAAGCATTTGGATTGTTGTATTTTCATTTTCATTTGTTTCCATGTATTTTTTAATTTCTTCTCTAATTGCCTGGTTGACCCATTCATTCTTTAGTAGGCTCTTCTTTAACCTCCATGCCTTTGGAGGTTTTCCAGATGTTTTCCTGTGGTTGATTTCAAGTTTCATAGCATTGTGGCCTGAAAGTGTGCATGGTATGATATTAATTCGTGTATACTTATGAAGGGCTGTTTTGTGACCCAGTATGTGATCTATCTTGGAGAAGGTTCCATGTGCACTCAAGAAGAAAGTATATTCTGTTGCTTTGGGATGCAGAGTTCTAGATATATCTGTCAAGTCCATCTTATCCAATGTATCATTCAGGGCCCTTGTTTCTTTATTGATCCTGTGTCTCTATGATCTATCCATTGTTGTAAGTGGAGTATTAAAGTCCCCTGCAATTACCACATTCTTATCAACAAGGTTGCTTATGTTTGTGATGAATTGTTTTATATATCTGGGGGCTCCCATATTCGGCGCATAGACATTTATAATTGTTAGCTCTTCCTGATGGATAGACCTCTAATTATTATATAATGCCGTTCTTCATCTCTTGTTACAGCCTTTAATTGAAAGTCTAGTTTGTCTGATAGTAGTATAGCTACTCCAGCTTTCTTTTGACTTCCAGTAGCATGATAGATAGTTCTCCATCCCCTCACTTTGAATCTGAAGGTTTCTTCAGGTCTAAAATGTGTCTCTTGTAGACAGCAAATAGATGGGTCTTGGTTTTTTTTATCCATTCTGATACCCTTTGTCTTTTGGTTGGAGCATTTAGTCCATTTACATTCAGTGTTATTATAGGAAGATATGGGTTTAGAGTCATTGTGATGTCTGTAGGTTTCATGCTTGCAGTGATCTCTCTGGCACTGTGTGTTACAGGATCCCCCTTAGGATCTCTTGTAGGGCTGGTTTAGTGGTGATGAATTCCTTCAGTTTTTGTTTGTTTGGGAACACCGTTGTCTCTCCTATTCTAAATGACAAACTTGCTGGATGAAAGATTTTCGGCTGCATTTTTTTTCTGTTCATCACTTTGAGGATTTCCTGCCATTCCTTTCTGGCCTGCCAAGTTTCAGTAGATAGATCTGTCATGAGTCTTATCAGTCTCCCTTTTTATGTTAGAGATGTTTATCCCTAGCTGCTTTCAGAATTCTCTCTTTATCTTTGTATTTTGCCAGTTTCACTATAATGTGTCGTGCAGAAGATCGATTGAAGTTACGTCTGAATGGAGTTCTCTGTGCCTCTTGGATTTCATTGCCTTTTTCCTTCCCCAGATCAGGGAAGTTCTCAGCTATGATTTCTTCTAGTATACCTTCAGCACCTTTCCCTCTCTCTTCCTCCTCTGGAATCCCAATTATGCGTAGATTATTGCGTTTAATTGTGTCACTTAGCTCTCTAATTCTCCCCTCATACTTCTGGATTTTTTTATCTCTTTTTCTCAGCTTCCTCTTTTTCCATAATTTTATCTTCTAATTCACCTATTCTTTCCTCTGCCTCTTCAATCCGAGCTGTCATCGCCTCCAATTTATTTTGCAGCTCATTTATAGTATTTATAGTATTTTTTTAGCTCCTCCTGACTGTTTCTTAGTCCCTTGATCTCTGTAGTAATAGATTCTCTGCGGTCCTCTATATTTTTTTCAATCCCAGCAATCAATTTTATGACTTATTTTAAATTCCTTTTCTGTTATATTGCTTAAATCATTTTTGATCAGTTCGTTAGCTGTGACTACTTCCTGGAGTTTCTTTTGCAGAGAAGTCTTCTGTTTCGTCGTTTTGTATAGTACCTGGAGTGGCGCGGAACTGCAGGGCTCTTCTTCTGTGCTGTCTGGAGTAACTTGAGTTGGTGGGTGGTGCCGCAGTCAGACCTGTTTTCTGCCCCCAGCCCACCACTGAAGCCATAGTCAGGCTGGTGTTACCTTATCTTCCCCTCTCCCAGGGCCAGGACTCACTGTGGAATGGTGTGGCCCCTGTCTGGGCTACTTGAACACTGCCAGGCTTGTGGTGCTGCTTCCATGGGATCTGGCGGATTAGCTGGGGTGGATCTGCAAGGCGCACAGGGGTGGGAGGGGCAGACTCAGCTCGCTTTGCCTTCGGTGGTCCGCTTTGGGAGGGACCCTGTGGCACTGGGTGGGAGGTAGACCTGTGGGAGGGATGGATTCGCAGAAGCACAGCGTTGGGTGTTTGCATGTGCAAGCAAGTTGCCTGATGGGAACCGTTTCCCTTTGGGATTTTGGCTGGCGGATGGGCGAGGGAGATGGTGCTTCCCAGCGCCTTTGTTCCCCGCCAAGCTGAGCTCTGTCCTCTGGGGCCCAACAACCCTCCTTCCTGTTGTCCTCTAGCCCTCCCGCTCTCAGAGCAGAGCTGTCGACTTAACACATTCCAAATGTTAAGTCCCGCTGGCTGTCAGAACTCAGGCACTCCGGCCCCTCCGCTTTTGCACGCCAAACTTGGGGATTCCACCTTGCTGGGCAGGCTCCCTCCCGCCAGTCCTTGTAGTGCACACCTCCTCTCCGCCCTTCCTGTCCTCTTCTGTCAGCCTCTCATCTACGCTGGGCTCCGGAGAGTCCATTCTGGCAGTTTTCTGGGTTATTTAGGCAGATGTGGGTGGAATGTAAGTGGTCAGCAGGACACCGTGGGCCCAGTGTCCTCCTACACTGCCATCTTCTGAAAGAGCCATGGTGAATAATTCTAATATACAATTCAATTTGATTTGCTAGTTTCTTGTTGAGAATTTTTTAAGCCATGTTCATCAGAAATATTGTCCTGTAATTCTCCTTTTTAGTGGGATCTTTTTCTGCTTTGGGAATGAAGGTAATGCTGACTTCATAGAATGAATCTGGAAGCTTTCCTCCCATTTCTATTTTTTGGAACAGCTTGAGAAGAATAATTATTAACTCTGCTCTAAAAGTCTGGTAGATTTCCCCTGAGAACCCTCTGGCCCAGGACTATTTTTTGTTGGGAGATTTTTGATAACTGATTCAATTTCTTTGCTGGTTATGGGTCTGTTCAAATTTTCTATTTTTTCCTGTTTGACTTTTGGTAGGTTTGTGGGTGTATAAGAATTTGTCCATTTCTTCCATATTGCTCAGTTTGTTGGCATATAGTTTTTCATAGTATTCTCTAAGAATTCTTTGTGTTTCTATGCTATTTGTTGTGATCTCTCTCCTCTTTCATTTGTGCTTTTATCTACTTGGTTCCTCTTTTCTTTTTGAGAAGTCTGGCTAGGGGTTTATAAATTTTATTTTTATCCCAGCAAACCAGGTCTTAGATTCATTGATATGTTTTACTATTTGGGGAATGGGTTCTACAGTGTTTATTTCTGCTCCAATCTTTATTATTTCTCTTCTGCTGACTTGGAGTATTTTGATGCTGTGTTTCTAGTTCCTTTAGGTGTAAGGTTAGGTTCTGTATTTGGAACCTTTTTTGCTTCTTGAGATAGGTCTGGATTGCAATGTATTTTCCTCTTAGGACTGCCTTTGCTGCATCCCAAAGCGTTTTGACTGTTAAGTTTTCATTTTCATTTGTTTCCATATACTTTTTAATTTCTTCTTTAATTTCCTGGTTGATCCGTTCATTCTTTAGTAGGATATTCTGTAACCTCCATTTTTTTGGAGGCTTTCCAAATTTTTTCTTGTGGTTGATTTCAAGTTTCAAAGCATTATGATCTGAAAATATGCATGGTATGATCTCATTCCTTTTATATTTGTGGAGGGCTGTTTTGTGACCCAGTATGTGATCTATTTTGGAGAATATTCCATGTACACTTGAGAAGAATGTGTATTCTGCTTTTGTATGAAAAGTTCTGAATATATCTGTCAAGTCCTTTTGGTCCAGTGTGTCATTCAGAGTTGTGGTTTCTTTGTTGATTTTCTGTATAGACGATCTGTCCATTGCTATAAGTGGAGTATTAAAGTCCCCTACAATCACAGTATTGTTCTCTATACATTTAGTTATGTGTGTAATGAATTGATGTATATATGTGGGTTTCCACATTGGGGGCATAAACATTTACAATTTTTAGCTCTTCTTGATGGATAGACCCCTTAATCATGATATAATACCCTTCTTCATCTTTTGTTATTGTCTTTGTTTTTAAATCTACTTCAGCTACTTCGGCTTTCATTTGACATCCAGTAGCATGATAGATGGTCCCTATCCCCTCTCTTCCAATCTGCAGTTGTCCTCAGATCTAAAATGAGATTGTTATAGGCAGTGTATTGATGGATCTTACTTTTTTTTTTTTTAATCCATTCTGATACCCTATGTCTTTTGATTGGGGCATTTAGTTCATTTACGTTCAGAGTGATTATTGAAAGTTACGGATTTAGTGTCATTGTGTTATCTGTAGGTTTCATGCGTGTGGTGATATCTCGGGTCCTTTGTAGTCTTTGCCACTTTCCACTCACAGAGTCCACCTTAGGATCTCCTGCAAGTCTAGTTTAGTGGTCTTGAACTCCTTTAGTTTCTTTTTTTTGTTTGTTTGTTTTTTTTTTCGTCTGGGAAAGCCTGTAACTCTTCTGAATGACAGCCTTGGTGGATACAGGATTCTTTGCTATATATTTTTCCTATTCAGCACATTGAATATTTCCTGCCATTCTTTTCTAGCCTGCCAAGTTTCAGTGGACAGGTCTGCTACTACCATTATGTGTCTACCCTTGTTTGTTAAGGCCCTTTTGTCTCTAGCTGCTTTCAGAATTCTCTCTTTATCTTTGCATTTTGCCAATTTCACTATTATATGTTCTGGTTTTGACCTGTTTTTTTTTTGTTTTTATTGTTTATTTTGACGGGAGTTCTCTGTGCTCTCTTGATTTGGATGTCTGTGTCCTTCCCAGAAGGAAGTTCCAGCTATAATTTGTTCAAATAAACCTTCTGTCACTTTCTCTCTCCTTCTTCTTCTGTAATTTCTATGACACCGATATTATTTCGTTTCATTGAATCACTTAGGTCTCTAATTCTTCCCTCATGGTCTAGTAATTTCCTTTCCCTCTTTTTCTCAGCTTTATCATTTTCCATCATTTTAGCTTCTATTTCACCTGTTCTCTCCTCTGTTTCTCCTATCCTTGCTGTTAGTGCATCCAGTTTATTTTGCATCTCATTTACAGCACTTCTTAACTCATCATTACCATTTCTTAGGTCCTTGATCTCTGCAGCAGTTGATTCTCCCCTATCTTCTTTTCACGCCCAGCTCTTAGCCTTATGATCATTATTCTAAGTTCTTGTTCAGATACATTGTTTATGTCTGTTTTGAGCAATTCTCTGGCTGTCTTTTCTTCCTGGAATTTGTTTTGAGGGGAATTCTTCTCTTTTGTTATTTTGGCTAGTTTTCTGTCTTTTATGTGTTTTAATAGCTTGTTATGAGTCCTGTACCTATGAATAATGCTATATTAAAAAGAGGTTACACGTTATCCAGGACCTGGTACTTCTGGAAGTGTTCTTGGTGTGTGTTGTGTGACTCTGTTGTTGCATCTTTGGTTGCTTTATCCCACTGCTCGTATTGGTGGATTGGACCTTCCCCCAGGTATGCTGTGATTTGTTCTTTGAAGTAACTCTGGAAAGAAGGAAAAAGTGGCCAGGGAAGAAGCCTTATCCTATACAAGAGAGAAATGACAGGGTGGAATAAAAAAGACCAGGTAGAGAAGGAAAGAGACTATTAGACTTAATACTGAGACAGAGAGAGGAAAATAAAGAAGACAGAGGTACAGAACAGGTATTAAAAAAATAAAGTAAATTGCCTGATTAAACAAACAAAAAAAAAGGAAAGAAAGAAAAAATATTTATATAATAAGAATTGACCAAAAATTGAATCAGGAAGTATGAGGCTAATTCCAATGGGGAAAGAAAAAAAGAGGAGAATAGAAAGAAAAGAAAGGGAAAAGAGAAGGAAAGAAAAGCGAAAAATATATAATTAAAACAAAAACAGAATAACATACAAAACCACACGACAGTTGTTTGTTGGTGCCTTGGGACTGGGGCCTGTGCTGGTCTGGAGGAGAGGTCTTCTGGTTCAGTCAGTGTTAATCTCACTCTGGTGGATAAAGCAGTTACCAGGCATGGAGGTGCAGGGTTTGGCATAAATGGCTTCCACCTCCAGTGGTTGCCACTGACCTGTTCCCTGAAGCACCACTGTGTTGGTGATGGGGAGAAAAATGGCGACACCCCAATCTCTCCTCCACAAATGGGTATCTCAAACCATGCCATTCAGGTAGCCCTCATAGTAGCATGGGTGGAGTTCTGTGGGTGGTGATCCTTGTCAGTTGTTTGTAATATCTGGAACACCAGTGGGGAATCTGACATGGGCGTTGCAAGGGTAAGCTCTTTGCTCCAAGTTTGCTCCAAAGCTCAGAGTCCAGATGAAAAGGCTCATCTGTAATTCATCCTCTTAGAATGGCAACAGTTTTTTAAAATGCAAATTTGCTTATATCACTCCTCTGTTTAAAATATTCCCATAGCTTCCCATTACCATTAAAATATAGATTGAATATGTCAACATGTGGCCTTTCAGAGCTGGCTCCTGGATATATCTTGTATCGCTAACCCTCTTGCTCTCTAAACTTTAGCACCACTGGCCTTTGGTGAGTTCTTCAAACACATCTCAATTCCTCATACCAGAGGCCTTGAGGCTTTCTTTCCTCCCATGCTCATTCTAGCTAACTTGTTCTCATCCTTTATATCCCACCTAACATATCCCTCCCTCTCACCCTTCAGACTATACCACACTCCCTATTATATGTTCTCATAGCACTTCCTAGCACATACATACATTTGTAATTTTCACATTTATTTTGTGACAACATAATTAATATTCTGCTTGTCCTATAGAATGTAAGATCCAGGATATCAGGAATAGTATGTTTTTTTTTCCTAATTACTGTATCCCAAACCCTAAAACAGTGCTTGGAACATTATAAATTCTTTATAAGTATCAACTGAATGAATGAATGAATGAATGAATGAATGAATGAATGAATGGCTTGATCTAATGATGAATTTTAGAATATTTAAAAAAAATCGTAAGTCACTCACAGGTATCCTAACACAGAGTTTGAGCCTATACACCCTGAAAGAGATCTCAAGTTCAAATATTCTTTCTACTTAATTAAATTCAAGTCCATGAGCTTTTCATAATGGCCAACAAAATGTCCTTTGTATAAGTTGAGGACATTAGTGATGACATACCTGAGTAAAAACCATCCCCACTCGTGCTACATGTGAGTTGTAATTTTCCATAAAAAGCAGTTTTAAGAGTATTTCTATTGATTTTGAAAATCTTTAATTCATTTTACTTTTTGATGCTCCCTAGACTTACCCATTGAACAGTAATTCCACAAGGATTTGGGGGAAGTTAAGTCAAAGGTGAACACTGAGAGAATCTATTCCCATCTCCACTTCCAAATAAGGGTATTCTAAGAGAAGGCATTAGGTGATAGTTTGTAAAAGGAATAATTGTGATAACTATGCTCACAGGCAGAGCAAAAGCCAAGGTAAAATTTCCCCACAATTTTTCACCCACATTTGTGGCAAGGCAAGGCTAGGCTAGGCTGCAAGATTTAGCCAGTTATGAAACGCTTAGCCCATTTGTTTTATATGAGGATTTTGTTAGTTATAAACAGTGAAAACAAATTAAAAGGGCTAGATACCCATGTCCCTTGTGCAGGGTCATACCATATCAAAAGGGCTTTTGTTGATGAATGCATCATATGTAGTAGGACACCATGTTGCTGACAGCCAATTTCATGCTGCACCTAAGCAGTTTTATAGCCTGTAACTCTACCCTGAAGGGAGCTAGGTAGCAACCTTTATATTGCATCAGAATCTAGGGGGCAGTGAGAAACTGATGACACCCTCTCCGGGGCAGTAGGGAGGCAAGTGAGAAAGGTTCTTGTAGCAGCTCTTCACCTGCCTCCATGTTCTTCTACTACCAGAGGATCACAGGCTTTCTGCCAAGACTTTTATTCACTGAAGCTAAGCCTTGTATATGTGGCTCATGTGTTGGCATGCTAGGTTGCCAGGATGCCATAGTGTATTCATTCCCCGACACACTAGTAAGTGGAATCTCCCCCAAGTCCACAGACTCCTTACCATTTTACTGTGTTCTAGACTAGAAAATTGAAGTTTAAGGGAGACAGACATGGCTTTCTATATTCCTTCTTTTATTTATGTGTTTCTCTCAAATAAAAATCCTGCTACTTACATACCATTATTTTGATTCCAGATTTAAATTTTATTTTCAACCATGGCTTTAAGTATTTTTTGAATTCTTAGTCTTTCTCATTTTTTTCCTCCGTGTGACAAAAAAACCAGTGATATGACTAAGAGTTTGCCTAAACAGTAGCACAGAAATGTCCTAAGAATTTCACATAAAAGTATATACACAATTTTCTGTGGCTAACTGGAAATCCAATATTTGGTAGATTATACATACATTTGAAGGTAACTGTAGATTTTACAGATTGGATCAAGGTGTTTTAACTGATGACAATAACTGTACTGTAGGCTTGCTGAGATCTGCAGCAGTCTTTAATTTTATTGTAGAAGTGAGTATATTGCAGGATGTAGACACTGGGCACATCATCTATGCTGAAGAGATACTTGCTGCGTTTTTTTTCAGTAAAATATTTTCCCTTTATCTTTTCTCAATAGAAATGAAATCAGTATCACTGTGAAATTCACCAGTCGCTTCCTTCATCCTGCTGAAGCTTCACTGTTATTGATTTCAAAACCTAAGCATGGGATAGGAGGCACTACAATGACTTTTGCTCTTAAGGGTGAAGTCCTCAACTTTAAGGCCATTGTAAGTAAATTTTCCCTATTTTATATGTCTGCTTCTCTTCGCAGGCCATGGAGTGTCCCAAGCACAGCTATTTCTCCAAGTTTTATCTCTATATAGCACCTGTTCTTTGAGATGGTGTGTGTATAGACACATATGTGCACATACTTACATATGCACAATTCTTGGCTTCTGTGTCTCTGATATTCTTGCTTTGATACTCTTTCTCTGGAAATAATTCTTCAATTTTATAAGGGAATTTGAATGGATTTGTATTGAGTGTTACTTTAAGGTCAGATTTTTAGGATTATATTTGTTCTTTTCATGATGGAGTCATTCACTGTACACATAGCAACTTTACATCCCCTTCTGCCCTGAAGACTTGTGATTTTAAGGTAAGAAATCCCTGGGCTTTTGTCTATGTTTTTGTTTGAATTAAGTGTTGGTGGCTTATGCAGTAAAGAAAATGTTTCTCTTCTCTGATAGGAACATTTATCAATTTATCTTGAATGTCCCATGGATCAAGTCTATACTATGAAGTTCATGCGGGCTCTCTGTTTCCTTCTCCATCTGGCTACTCATGGTTTTAGTAAACCAGGGTGTGGATTGGATAATAATGGAGAAATAAAATAAGATAATAACATGACCTATCTAAAAATGTAGAATTCCTAGAATCTTATTTTCTGTGGAAGTCCTTCGGGTAGTTTGAGGTTTTAGTTTTATATTTGTGCTTTTTTTTTTTTTTTTTTTTTTTTTTACTGTTTACTTATTTTTGAGAGAGAAAGACAGAACATGAGTGGGGGAGGGGAAGAGAGAGAGGGAGACACAGAATCTGAAGCAGGCTCCAGGCTCTGAGCTGTCAGCACAGAGCCCGACATGGGGGCTCGAACTCACAAACTGTGAGATCATGACCTGAGTTGAAGTTGGATACCCAACTCACTGAGCCACCCAGGTGCCCCTGTACTTTTATTATAGTACAAATACGTCATCTTAGCCACCACATTATAAACACAAGCATGTGTTTATACTCACAGAGCTCTATGTGTGCACTCTGCCTCTTCTTTATGTCACATATAGTAGGCATGTATGTGATTGATTAACTTGCAGATGTGAAACCATGCTCGGTCATTAAGGAAATCAATTTTAAAGAAATCAATTCAGGACACACTATTGTGACAAATAATTCACTTGTTGGCAAAGTATTATGGATCATTAATGCCGTGAAATCAGTCTATTTTTGTTCTTTCCCACCCAGATTTTAGTAGTACAATATTTGTGCGACAAGGGGAATTATATAAATTAATATCACTGTAATATTTAAACAGGCTGTTTTTTAAATACTTTAAGTTTATAAATGGCAATTCATAGTACTCTTTTGTTATTTTCATATAGAATTTTTTTTTTATTTTAGGAAATTATAAATTGTAAATCCCCATGTTACACATGGAAAGAAATCACTGTAAAGGTTAAAAATCCCTTCCATTCTGCTGGGGACTTCAGGTAAGTTATTCTTTTCATATAATTTCTTTGCCATTAGTCATGTTCAAGCTTAAGGGGAAATAAGTAATTCTTTTCACTATGAACCATTTGAGGAGAAACTTTGTGTTGATATTACACCTATTACACAATAAATATTATGTTACATATTAAATTTATGAGCACCATCATATAAAACAGAATAAATAATGAAGATAAATCAATTTTTCTTGACATGCTGTTTGATCTATATAAAGCTAAAAGATTGATCATATCAAATTTATGAATTTTATGAGCTTTCTGTGTGCTGAGATGTACTATTTTAATTTTTTTTAATTTATAATTATGGTGCGCCTGACTTGCTCAGTCAGTAGAGCATGTGACCCTTGATCCCAGGGTTGTAAGTTCGAACCCCACATTGGGTATAGAGATTACTTTAAAAAGTTATAATTAATAGGCTTTTTTATTCCTAATCTTATTACATCTGTTGCTTTCAAAAAGTGAAATATTGATTCAAACAGAAAATGAATTTTTACTTAAGGCATCATGATTAATTAAAATTGCACATTAACCATGCATTTACGCATTTGGAGATTTAATAACAACAATTACAACAACACAAATTTGAGATGAAAAGACAACAAAATGCTTAAGTATTATTTAAGGTCACAATAGACAAATATCTTTATGAACTTACATATTGAGGGACAAGATGGTCAATGATACCTCTGTACTGCTTCAATTGTGCACTGTTTCCATCACCTTTAGAAATCAAATCGTCAACAACAATACTTGTGTTGACACTAGAAGTTGTATGTATGCTTATTATTTTAGTATTTGATAATTTCCAGTTTTTAAAATCACTATATATGAAGACTTTTGGTAATTTCTTAATAATCATTTGTTGTTTACAAAACAATTTTTGTTGTTGTTAAAACAGTTATTGGTGAGGGGCACCTGGGTGGTGGCACAGTCGAGTAAGCATCCCACTCTTGATTTTGGCTCAGGTTATGATCTCAGGGTTGTAAGATCGAACCCTGTGTGAGACTCTGCACTGGCATTGTGGAGCCTGCTTGGGATTCTTTCCCTCTCCCCTGCTCACGTCCTCTCTCTCAAAAGAAATAAATAAACTTAAATAAAAAAACAGTTATTGGTGAATTTATGGTTCCTGTGTTCATGTGAGGGAGAGTTTTATTTACTGTACTTTTATTAAAGTGTTATATCAGAATACAAGGAACAGAAAAATGTCAGAATATATAGCATTAATTCAGTATTAAAATATGCCCTTAAATGAACCAAATGACTGTTCTGCATAAGACATCAAGATTAAACATAATTAGTGGTAGCACTGAAAGGAAATCTCAAAGTTCTAGGAGTTGCTAGATGATTATATTTGTATGTTTTTCAAAAAATCATAATATTTTATTATTACTCTATGGTTTATCTCAGATTGAGTTAAAATAGTTGCTTCTTATGAGAAGTGCATGGTTTGTCTGGTAAAAGACAAGATTGTTAATTGGGGAATTTTGACTCCTTTCTCCTTTATGTGAATGTGGCCCTCAGACTTAGGCAACGGACATATAAACTCAAACTTTTTCTTTTAAATATTTGTTTATTTTAGAGAAAGCCTGCCCGTGTCCACGAGTGGGGATAGGGGCAGAAAGAGAGAAAGGGACAGAGGATCCAAAGCAGGCTCTGTGCTGATAGCAGAGAGCCCCATGCAGGGCTGAAACTCGCAAACTATGAGATCATGACCTGAGCCAAAGTCAGATGCTTAACCAGTTGAGCCACCCATGCACCCCATTAACTCAAACTTTTAAAACCAGTTACACAATTTCTAAGATCAATATTTTACAGTAGACATGTATTTTAAAATTTAAAAATAATGCAATAGACAAGAAAGGAAATTTAACTGCCAATTAATTCTTATGTAGTCTTTATTATTATCATAAACATCACAGTAAGTGACCTAGTTTTTAATGTTACACTTTTTAAAAATTTTTATTTAAATCTTGGTTAGTTAACATATAGTATACTAATGATTTCAGGAGTAGAATTTAGTGATTCATCACTTGCCTATAACACCCAGTGCTCATCCCAACAAGTGCCCTCCTTAATGCCCATCACCCATTTAGCCCATGCTCCCAACCAACACCCGTCCAGCAACCCCCAATTTGTTCTCTGTATTTAAGAGTCTCTTATGGTTTCTCTCTCTCTGTTTTTGTTTTATTTTGTCTTCCCTTCCCCTTATGTTCATCTGTTTTGTTTGTTAAATTCCACATATGAGTGAAATCATATGATATTTGTCTTTCTCTGACTTATTTCGCTTACCATAGAACACTCTAGTTTCCATCCACATTGTTGAAGATGGTAAGATTTCATTCTTTTTGATCGCTGAGTAATATATGTTACAGTTAAAAAACCAGAATTTAATTATTAACAGTCGAATATGAAACGTACTTTACAATAAAATAAAAATGTCCATGTTTTCCCCCCAAATTACATGCACTCTAGTGACCAGATTTGATCATTTTTACTCAAAATTTAACATTACTTTTAACCAAAATGGCAACCCGTCCTAGATTTAACAGAGACAGGATTTACCCACGTCTCTGTCTACCACATTAGTAGTTCTCAAATTCCTCCTTTGCAGAATGCAACTATTTCTTGCTATATAATGATTTTATATGTTGTAAGATTTGATTTTCTAGTATTTTGTTGAAGATATTATATTTATAATCGTAGGATGTAATGGTGTAATTCCCTTTTCTAGTGATGACTTTGTTTTTTGTGGCATTAGTACTAGCTTCTGAGAATGATTTGGAAAATGATCCTTTCTATTCTATTTTTTGGAAGAGTTTTTGAAGGATTGGTATTAATTTTTTTAATCTTCGGTAGAACTCACAACTAATGCCATCTGGGTCCGAGCTTTGCTTTGTGGGAAGTTTATTTCATTGGTAGTTCCACTGCTTTATTTGTTACGGGCCTAATTAGGTATTCTATTTCTCCTTAAATCAGTTTTGATAGTTTGTGCCATTCTAGGAATTTGTGCATTTCCTCCAAGTAATCAGTTTGTTGGCATAGAAGTTTATATAATATTTTCTTATAATCCTTTTTTTCCTAGAAAGTCAATGGTGATGGCCCTTCTTCCATTCCTTATTTTAATAATTTTATCTTCTTTCCTTTATTCTTGATCAGTCTAGATCAGTCTTATCAGTGTTATTGATCTTTTCAAAGAACCTTTTTTCTGGCTTCCTTGATATTCTCTATTTATCTTTGTTAAGGTAGGGTTGATAAACAACAGAAAAAAAACCCTGCATATGTTTACTGTATGCAATTTGATGAGTTTGGACACATGCATACAGCCATAATACTATCACCACAATTTAGGTAATAAACATATCCATCATCGTTTTCAAAAGTTTCCTTGTGTTAATTTCTCTCTCTCTTTTTTTTTTTTTTTTTTGGTGGTAAGCATACTTGACATGACATGAGACTTACCCTCTTAGCACACAGTGCAGTGTTATTAAGTCTATTGTATATCACATCTCTAGTACTTACTCATCTTGCATCACTGAAACTTTATATAACAATTCTCCTTTTCATCCTAGTCCCAAATCCTAGCAACCGCCATTCTATTCTTTACTTTTTGAGTTTGACCACTTTAGACACCTCATATAAATGGAATCATACAGGATTTGTCCTTCTGAGACTGGCTTATTTCACTTAACATAATGTCTCCGAGTTTCATCCATGTTGTCACATGTTGCAGGATTTTCTTCCTTTTTGAGGTTGAATAGTGTTCCACCGTAATATACATACACTCAACACATTTTCTTTATTCATTCATTCATCTGTGGATGGACATTTGGGTTGTTTGGATTGTTTCTGTATTTTGGCTGTTGTGAACAATGTTGCAGTGAACATGAAAGTAAAGATATATTTTTGAAATCCTGATTTCAATTTCTTTGGATAAATACCCAGAAGTGGAATTGCTAGATGACATGGTAGTGCTATTTTTAATTTTTTGAGAAAGCTGTATACTGTTTTCCTTAGTGGCTGCACCATTTTATATTCCCACCAACAGTATGCCAGTGGTCCCTTTCTGCAGATACTTACCAACATTGTTATCTTTTTGTTTGTTTGCTTGTTTGTTTGTTTGTTTGTTTTTGATAATAGCCATTATGGCAGGTGTGAGGGGATATCTAATTGTGGTTTTGATTTGCATTTCCCCGATGAGTAAGGATGTTCAACATGTTTTAATATGCGTGAAAAGTGTCTGTTCTTATCCTCTGCCCAATTCTTAATTGGATTGTGTGTGTTTTTGTTTGTTTTTTGCTTTTGAGTTGTATGAGGGTTTTTTTAATTGATTTTGGATATTAATTTGTAAACATTTTTTCCCATTTAGTAGGCTGCCTTTTCATTTATTTTTTTCAAATTTATTCATTTTTGAGAGAGAGCGAGCATGCATGTGAGTGGAGGAGGGGCAGAGAAGAAGATTGAGAGATTGAGAATCTCAAGCAGGCTCTGCGCTGTTGCCATGGAGCCTGATTCAGGCCTCAAACCCACCAACCTGATCATGACCTGAGCCAAAATCAAGAGTCAAACCCTAAACCAACTAAGCCACTCAGGGGCCCCACCTTTTCATTTTGGTTACTCTTATATAGCTCTGTTCCATTTCCCCCTATCTTGTGGTGTTTTTGTCAGACATATCAGTGGTGTTGCAATAATCAGTAATGTTACATAACATTTTTCGGTATTTCTTTTTTTAATTTCGGCGTAATTTTTATGATCTGAAGAAAGCTGAGAGAAGGGCAGTGTATTAGTTTGCTAGTGCTCCCATAACAAAATACCACAGACTGGGTGGTTTAAACAATAGAAACTTATTTCCTCACAGCTCTGGAGGCTAAAAGTCCAAGATCACGGTATTGGCAGATTGAGTTTCTCTGAGGCCTCTCCCCTTGGTTTGAGGATAGCCAGCTTCTTGCTGTGCCCTCACGTCATCTCTTCTCTGCGTGTGCACATCCCTGGAGTCTCTGTGTGTCCACATTTCCTCTTAGAAGAACACTAGCCAGAATGAATTAGGGCTCACTCTAATGGCCCCATTTTAACTTAGTCACATTTTAAAGGTCCTGTTTCCAAATACAGTCACATTGTGAGAGTACTAGGCGTTAGGGCTTTAACATATGAAATGTGAGGGAGGACAAAATTCAGCCCATAACCGAATGGATACATTTATAATTTTCATTATATTAGCCTTTTTTTTTTTTTTTTTTTTTTTTTTTTTACCATTTTTGTTTCTATTTGTTCCTTTGGGTTGACATTACCTTTTGGAATAACTCCCCTGCCCCAGTCCAGCTTCACTCTCACCCACCTCATTTCTCAAACAGTCTTTCTTTTCCTTTCTCTTTGTCCTCTCCTTCTGGTAATTGCATTACATGTGTGTTGGTGCTTTTTTAACGGTGAGCCAGATATGTATTAGACTCTGTTTATTTTTTCCTTATTCTATTTTCTGTGTGTTCTTCAGATTGCCTAATCTCTATCGGTCTTCAGTTTGTTAGTTCTTTTTTATTTTTCTGCCAGTTTAGATCTACCATCGAGCTGCTCTAGTGATTTTTTTTTTTTATATTTGTTGTTGCAGTTTCCATCTCCAGAATTATTTTGTTCTTTTATTTCAGTCTCTTTTTTTAATATTCTCTATTTGCTGTTGCGTTGTCATCATATGTTACTTTACTTCTTTGGCCATACTTAAGTTTTTGAAGACATTTATAATGGCAGTCTTGAATTAATGTTCTGTTAAATCTGACAGCTGGTTATGTTAACATGCGGTTTCTCTTGCCCACTTCTTTTCACGTCTCATCATTTTTATGTTGAAAACTAAACATTTTAAAAGATATATTCTAGCAGCTGAATACCGGTCCCATCTCCCATGAGATTGTTAATGGTGTTGGTTAACTTCTTAACTGACTGACCATCTTATTTTAGTAATATCTGCGTCCTCCCCAGAAAATCTCCACACACAAAGTATGAAGCCTCTGATGTTAATTCGCGGGGGACATAGCCTTGGGAATGCCCACAGTCAATCTGGGATGACAGTGGCTTTGGCAGGATTCCTTTTGACTATCTCTTTTCGCCTCCACACCCATATATTAGATTTTGTTAATTCCAGTTCTATAGGAGGCATAAATTGCTCCTCAGATAAATTCAATCAAATCTAGGCTCCTTTGAAGTAATAGTTTCTTAAGTAAGTGTTTAATTAAGATTTATTCTGTCCCCACAAGGGCTCCTCCCAGCTGTCCCTTTCCCCTGTTGTTTACTAGCAAAGTAGCAGGCATGCAGTTTAGCCTGTGTCTCCATTGAATCTACCAGTCTACTCCCAATTGCCCTTTACCTCAACCTGTACTATTTTTAAGAGCATCCCTGGTCTTAACCTTCTTCATACTTTATTGAAAATGAAGTTAGTTATCAGTTCCTTTCGGAAGAGATTAAGAACTGTCTGTTTTAAGGCCATCTTCTCCTTCCAGGCAAAATCTCTAAACCATGGCCCTGTAGCTGGCGGTGGGGATGGTGTTGCACTTTCCCCGAATACCGCCCGTGCATGAGGTGCTAAGTGCTAGGTGAGATAGGGACAACAGCTTTAGGTCTTCTTATTTTGCTTCTGCCAGCACCAGACAAGCACTTTGTTAGCTAGGGTGAGGACAGTTTCACACCTATGTAGAGTCTCTGTCCTGTGACTGGGCAGAAGAGGGATACCCCCAACTCCTCTCAGCTGCACCTGCCCAGAACTTAGCAGTGTGTACTGGGGGCAGGATGAGAAATGTTGATATCCTACACCTCCCAGAAAACTATAGTTCTCCAACTGGGAGCTGGGTAAGTTGAGAGCCTTGTATTCTTAGCTGTGCCAGTGAGGAGTAGGGTTTCTGTGTTACTGAGTGGGGGAGGAAGAGGGAGCGAGGGGTTTTGGTTCACAAATTATAGCCTTTCTTACTGAATGCAGTAAATATTGTTGAATAGATTTTTCTTCATTTACTATATTCCCTTAAGGATAATTTCTAGAGAATTATTACAGTTGATTTTTACAACTTTTACTCATTTTCCTGGGGAGTGGGTCTGGGGAGCTGTCATGGTGTCATGCTCAAACAATGTTTGCTTTCAGTTCTATTTGGCCCATTATTACTATGGACACTCCCGGTCTCTGTTGCTGTTTGCATGGTATGTCTTCTTAAATGTTTTGCTCCCAATCTGTTTGTATCTTTGAACTAATGTTTATCAGTTTTCTAATCTGTTTTTATCCATTTTGTCAACCTCTGCATTTTGATTGGAGTGTTGAATCTATTTAAAGTTAATGTAATCTCGGGGCATCTGGGTGGCTCAGTTGGTTAAGCGTCCTGACTTTGGCTCAGGTCATAATTTCAGTGAGTTCAAGCCCTGTATCAGGCTTTGTGCTGACAGCTGAGAGCCTGGAACCTGCTTCGGATTCTGTGTCTCCTCTGTCTTTACCTCTCCTCCGCTTGTGTTTTCTCTTTCTCTCTCTCTCTCAAAAATAAATAAACATTAAAACATAAATAAATAAACAAAGTTAATGTAATCTCTGATACAGTAGGATTTATATCTGCCATTTTGGTACCTATTTTCTATGTCTTATGTCTTTGTTCCTTCATTTCTCCATTACTTCTTGGTTTTGTAGTATATATTTATTTTTGTGTAAAGTTTTTATTCCTCCTTCTGTCTTCTACTGTATCTTATTTTCTTAGTTTACCCTGAAGATTATAATTAGCATCCTAATTCAAAATAATGTAGGGTGGTGTAGCTCAGTCAGTTGAGCATCCAACTCTTGATCGTGGCTCAGGTCATGATCTTGCGGTTTGTGAGATTGAGCCCCGCATCTGGTTTGTGCTGACAGCATGAAGCCTGCTTGGGATTCTCTCTCCCCTCCTCTCTGTCCCTTCTCCTACTTGCATGCACCTGAATGCACTCTCTCTCTTTCTCAAAATAAATTAATAAACTTAAAAAAAAACCTTTGCAGAGCACCTGGGTGGCTTAGTTGGTTAAGCGTCTGACTCTTGATTTCAGCTCAGGTTGTGATCTCATGGTTCATGAGTTTGAGGCCTGCTTCGACAGTGCCTTGTCTGCATGTGTTCTCTCTCTCTCAAAATGAATAAATAAACTTAAAGAAAATAATGTAGTTCAAATCAGTACCAACTTAATTTCAATATAATTCAGAAACTTTGCTGCAGTATATCGCCTTTTCGTACCCCCTTTTAGTGCTATTAGTGTTAGACCTATTACATCTTTACACATTACAAGCCTATAAAACTGTTTTATTTATTGTTTCACACTCTTTTCATTTAAATCAGAAAGCAAAATGTAAAAGTTTGCAAAGAAAATACAGTTTTAGTTAGTTTGTTTTATACATATAGCTATGTAGTTACTTATGCTGGTGTTTTTTATTTCATGTGTTTTTGAGTTAATTTCTAGTGTCCTTTTATTTCAGCCTGAAGGACTCCCGTTAATATTTCTTATAGGGCACATATGCTAGCAATTAATTTTTTCAGTTTTTGTTTATTTGTTATTTATTCCTTCATTTTAGGACAGTTTTCCTGTATATTCTGTTCTTTTTTTCTTAATGTTTTATTTTATTTTTGAGAGAGAGAGAGAGAGACAGAGTACAAGCAGGGAAGGGGCAGAGAGAGAAGGAGACACAGAATCTGAAGGAGACTCTAGGCCCCGAGCTCTCAGCACAGAGCCCAATGCGGAGCTCGAACTCACGAACTGTGAGATCATGACCTGAGCCAAAGTTGGACGCTTAACTGACAGAGCCCCCAGGCACCCCTGTATATACTATTATTTATTGGCAGTCTTCTTTCAACTCACTGACTCCATCACCCCATTACCTCCTGTCCTAAAGGGTTTCAGATGGGAATTCACTGTTAATTTTACTGAGGAACAACGTAGGTGTTGAGTTAGTTTTGTCTTGCTGCTTACCAAGTCTTGGCTCATGAACCATTTGACTCTTATTTTCTAGTTTTGGATTGCTTTGGATTTATCCTGAAAAAAAATTTTATGCTTCTTGGATGTGTAAAGTAATGTTTCTCATCAAATTTGGGAATGGAATTTTTCATCATTTATCTCTTCACGTTTTCTTTCTGCCTCTTTCCTATCTTTTCAGCATTCTGATTAGGCTTATGTTTATCCTTGATGGTGTTCACAGTTTTCTGTGACCGTTTAATTTTTCTTCATTGTTTTCTCTTTTTATTCTTTAGAAATAATCATTTTATCTGGCCCATTTTCAGGTATACTGGTTCTTTCTTGTGCCACTGCAAACCTGCTCTTGAGTTCCTCTAATGATTTTTTATTTCAGGTATTGTACTCTCAAAGTACAAAATTTATAATTGGCTCTTTTAAAAAAATGTCTTTCTTTATTAGTACTCTTTATTTGGTGGGACATCATTATCTCCCATAGACATAGAAGATCTTTCACATACTCTGGGGATCTAGCAAGCTGCTTCAACCATATCTTGTTCCTCAGATCTTCCTCTGTTGTTTGGGCAAACACTTGTTTGATCCAACTGCTGTAGGAACCTCAGGTACAATTGCTACTGATTGTTTTCAACAAACATCCTGAGTATTGCTGTCTTCCTTTGAGTCAGGTCAGTAAAGACATCACCTTGCCACCTGATTTTTTCCAGCGAGTTGTGAGACAGATAAAAAAGTAGCAATGCTCACGGGTGGAACTTTTTTCAAAGAGCTCAAATCTCAGTCTGTCCCCTTATGTTACTGCCTGCCAGTTTTTACAACTACGTTGGTGTCAAAGCTGATGGTTTTCCAGCCTACTGCTAAGCAGTGGCGAGGAACATGGGAGTTATAATGTGAAAGTTATAAGGCCACAAACTGTGCTGTTCTTACTACGGTGTGGCAGTTTTTCTTGAATAAACACTACTCAGATTGTTGCAAGCCTTTCATTAATTTACCAGAGTTCTGAAAAAGTTAATTTTTACCATCTTTTCCAGTGTTTTTGTTGCTTTTATAGAGGAGTAAATATATGGTGGTTCTAACTCTGCCATTCCTTGCCTTTGTTTTTCTGGTATCTGGTTTTATTAGTTGAGAAATGGTTTTTGTTTTAGATCAGACTCTTGCTTCTCAAATTATGATCCTTGAATCAGCAATATCAACATCACCTGGGAGTTTGGACAAATAGAATCACAGGCCCACTCCAACCCATGGGAGTCAGAATCTGCATTTAACCACATTGCCAGAGGATTTGTTTTTACGTTAATGTTAGAGCACTGCAGGTCTAAATCAAGATTGCTCAAAGTTTAATCCATAGATAAGTTGTTTAAAAAGCATCTGGAGGGGACCCTGGGTGGCTCAGTTGGTTAAGCGTCCGACTTCGGCTCAGGTCATGATCTCGCATTCCGTGAGTTCAAGCCCCACGTCGGGCTCTGTGCTGACAGCTCAGAGCTTGGAACCTGTTTCAGATTCTGTGTCTCCCTCTCTCTCTGACCCTCCCCAGTTCATGCTCTGTCTCTCTCTGTCTCAAAAATAAATAAACGTTAAAAAAAAAAAAAAAAAATAAATAAATAAATAAATAAATAAATAAAAATAAAAAATAAAAAGCATCTGGAGAGCTTGTTTTAAATGGAAGTTTCTCGAACCCATGCCAGACTTGATGAAGTCATAATTCATGCATATAGAAGCTTGGGAATCTGTATTTTGAACAAACACCACAGATGATTGTAATACACATTGAAGTGTGGGAATTGCCATTCAGAAGCTGCACTAATCAAATAGGGTTTTTTTTCCATTTTAATGACAGTTTGTATTTCATTTTACAGTTAATATTTCTATTTTAAGGAGGGCATCTTCACTGTAATTAAGAGGGACTTTTCAAATGCTATTTTATCCCAAAATGACACATGCACACTGTATGAAAAATCTAATAATTATTTTACTGGTTTAGTCTTTTTATTTGTGTGTAAAATTGTGTTATCCTTGTGACTGTTTTTTTAGCCGGAACAAATTATGACCAAAATAAATTGCCCTTATGATTCACCTTGGATTTATAGAAATATAAAGAAACATTGTACATTTTTTTCTGTCTCATAATTTAATGAGGTTTAAATAAGAATTTAGTGCCTTAATTTAAATTAAAATTACTCTCTTGAGAGGAATTCTTCCTACTTTTGCTTAACTATAAGTTTAAAATGATATAAGCTAGTCTGGTAGTCTGATACATGTCTTATACAGTTCATAGTTAGCATTTTACTACAGTTAATTTTGTATCTTTAAAAAATGTTTAGTATTTAATATGGGTGTAATTCCTTATAACCCTTAAATGAAACTCTCAGAACTACCAACCTAAAATAAAAGGACAGAAAGTGATGCTAACATTGTCATTGAGCAAGAATTCTGGTTCCCTGTGAGAGTCCTTCTAGCTGGACTAAGTATCACATTAACATGAAACAGATTAACAGGAGAAAATCAAATTTAATAATGTAAGGTTGGGGAATCCACCCAGACTTGGAAATTCCAAGGACAGTCAAAATGAGGTATATATGTCATCCCGAGCTAAGGAGAAGTGGACAGGGGTCTGGGATTTTAAAGGAAAGGAATGCACCTCATGGGACAATAAAAAGAGCAGATGTTTGGTGATTAGATGTTTGCCCTGCCATTCATTTGGGTCACTCGGGTAGAATTTATTTCTGCTAATAAAGCTTATTCCGGGGAAAGACCCCCAATTTAGAGTCTTCTGTATAGTTAAGGGAGGGGCAAAAGTTTCTTTTGCGTCCAGAAGGTTTTGATTGTATTAAGCTTAAAATAATCTGCATGCCAAAGAGGCACATTCTGGGAATGGGGGCTGTTCTGAACCCCTTCAACATTGAAACATTAGAATGTATGAATGTTTTAATTGTTTTTGTATGCAGTTGTTTGTGTGTTTGTGTTTCAATACTAAAACATTTGATTAATTTTATTATTGATCTATTTTTATTGTAAAGCTCATATTATGAGATAACTGTGACATAGTAAAGATTTATTTTAATGAATTGTTGGGAAGGAGGAATTTTTTTCTGCTTTTCAAGACCCTGAACTAAGAATCAAATTGGTATGAGACAGAGTAACAGGAAAAAATCATACTTAGTTTCTTACATAAGGGGAATTCACACACACACGAAATTGCAAAGACAGTGAGGCAACAAGAGGCTAAAATGAACTAAGGAGAAGGATAGAGGTGTGAGGATACAAAGGGGAAGAAGACCTTTAGCCAGAAGGTGAGAGGAAATGTCTGGAAAACAAAGATTGTCCTATTCAGATAAATTTCTTAGGTAAAGAGGAATCTCTGTTAATAGCTCTTTTCCTGGCATAGGATCTCTTTTCCTATGTAAATTTAGTAAGTTGAGAGGAAGGTGAACAGCTTAGCATAAATCTGCTGGGTTTTGATTGCTTTTGACTCATAATAATCTTCACACCAAAGTGGTTCATCTTCGTGTAGCCTATAGTTGGCCCCTACAGAATCCAGTTTGAATAAATCTGCTCTTAATATTATGCACATTCTCTTCAACTCTGCAGATAGAACTCTGCTGTTGATATCTTTCACCCACAGCAAGAGAATCATTTCCACCCTATCCTCCACTATAATATGGGCAACCTAAGGCAGAGAGGATAACCGATTCATGCTTGTATAACCAGCATCTGGTCCCACATCTAACATATAATAGAGTCTCCATAATTGTTTCTTGAATGAATGAGCATTATCTTATAAGGAGGACTGAATTGCTATGTAATTCCCAAAGATAGCATAATTACTAATGCACTGATTAACTAGGTATCCTCATCTCATGTCCAGTCCTGAAAGAAACATTTCTCTTTTTTGGAAATAAGATTAGAAATTATGAAATGTGTACAGCTCTGACATTACATTGAGACCAGTATGTGATTCCATTTTGTTTCTGGAATATCATTTGGGCAGTCACTTATGTTACAAATTTCCTTGCTTTGAGAATTAAGTATTTCCTTTCCATATAAAAGGCTATTCTTTTTTACATATTTCAATTCCAGATCTTTCCCTTTTTTTAAAAGTGATCTCTACACCCAGTGTGGGGCTCAAACTCACAGCCCTGAGATCAAGAGTTTGTGCTCTACCAACCGAGACAGTCATGTGCCCTGATCTTTCCCATTTTTTAATATATATGCTTTGAGATGCAAAATGAGAACATGTGGATTTTTTTAACTATAATTTATTCTGATTCGAATTATATTTTATGAATGAGGGAAAATTTTTAAAGAATGTTTTGTGGTCATTTGAATTTTGTTACAATAGAATTCAAAATAAGCCTTTTTTTTTTCCCATTTAGTGTCACATTGGTGGAATCCTCAACATTTATCTCTTTGCCATCTCAATTAACTGAATCTGGACAACTCATTAACCACAAGAACAGTGGGTAAGTATGAATATATTTTATACTCATAATTATCTGAGAATTCTGAGAAATGAGTTTTCAACTAAAATTGTTATATAACATACAACAGTTTTCATTTCTTTAAAATATTGATATTATATATAACTTATGTTATTCACAGTTATACTATTCTCTTATGTGTTACTAGGCTATGTGCAGGAAAACTGAATAAATATGTACTTGATTAAATACAGTGGATTCTCATTATTTGTGGTCATTATGTTCTACAAAATTGTGATACTGACTGAAGGAATATTATTCTAGAAGAAGTCTATGTAATCACATAGATTGTAACTGTAAATCCTAAAAATAAGCTATCCTGGTAGATTCTATTTTATTCACACAGAGAAAATGAGGTTTAGAAGTGTTTAAATAACTTGCATGAGGCTGACCCACTAACAGCTGCCAGCAAATTGTTTCAAACCCTGTCCACCTGGTCCCAGAGCTGAAGCTTCTTGAATATTTGTACTTCTGTCATGCCTCCTACTATCTCCATCCTCTGGTCATCTGTGTATGAAAACTAAAGCAGAAAGGTCCAGTGTCACCTTGTTTGACCTTAACTAGAAATTTGCATGACCATTGACTGGAACTGTTTGCCACATGTCCACAAACAGCAGGAGAAGCTCCATGAGTATGGATTTGGGGCTTACAAATCACTTTTTAGCGAGGAGACAGATTTGCAAATAACCTTAATTTGTGGATAATGAGAATTGACTGTTTTTAAGCTTATTCCACCTACATTCTGAAGTCTGAATTTAGTTTAGAAAGAAACTTTGACTTTGGAATAGAGAAGCAGAACTTTTAAAAGTTAGATTGTTTTGTTTCTTATCTATTTTTAACTATAGAATAACTATTTAATGTGAAATAGAATAAAAACAATGTTGCCAAGGTTAAAGAAAGTTCAGCCAAAAGAGAAGAATGCAAGTATGTGTCAGTGAAATGTATGCATCTGTTGACTACTATGTTGTTAGTTTATTTTATACCTTTGTCTGTGTATTGCTTGACAACACTGTCATCCTTTTAGATGCAAAAACGTGTCAGGAGTCAAGGATTTGGCAATTTTGAAACCATAGGAATAACCACTGTTAAAGTGATTTATGCAAATCTTGCTAAGATTAAAATGAATATAGTTTATTTTCCGAAAACGAGTTATATTTAAGCCAATAGTTCCATGAGATTATAAGGATTACATTTACTATGTTTGATTTCTTCATTTGCTATTCTGTGAGAAAAATTGTTAAAGGAAAAACCATTTTTGTCTCACTGCCTTTGTTTTATTGAATGCTAATTACATGCTTAACTAAGGCATTCGAAGTCTTCCTTTTATATTTTGCTTTAATGAATAATAAAATATGAATTAATACCTTGAGCGATAAAACATCATTATAGATACCATATGAATTGTAGTACAATTTCATAGTATTGTAGGTATTTTATGTTAATTTCTTTGGAGTCTGAAATGCTGGCTTTCCCATACACTCTTCAGTAAATAGTTTTCCTAAGTTTTTATCTTTTCAGGCCCTCGCTTCTTGATTAAACAGCTATTCGGCATCATAGATTTTACCTGAATGGGCTTGAAATAATTTTTCCACATCAACCACAAATAATTTATAGTATCACATATTAAACCGGATTTAGATCGCAAGGCAATGCTATAGGTATCTGTGAGCATAAGTAACTCAAATTTGGATCAGTTTAATGAACAGTAACACTGAGTTCCCCTTTCTTAATTTGGAACGCAGTATAGAAATTCTGTATTCCAAATTTTAACATAATTTTTCTTCATATAATATTCTGGAATGGTTTTGATTAGATCCAAAGTTCCATAATTACTGAAGCTATAGGTAAAGACATCATTTTTATGTTATTCTTCTCAAATCTAAACTAAAATGGAATGAACAAGTATTAAGACTTTTATAATTTAACTTCAGCTGGAAATGACACTTTACAAATACTCCCCCAAAGTAATTGCCAACTCAGCATGAAGTACACCTTAAGAAGTGTGTCTATCGTGTCTCAAAATTATTAATCATTCTTTCTCGTATAGTTTCTTCCATTCATATTTATAAAACTTTACTTTCTTAGTTCCTTGCTCAAGGTTTCTTGTCATAAAATTAACATACAGATGTGGTGACATTGAGTATTGGTCAGAGAGAACACGATCCAATGTAGAGTAGTCACATGTCTGTAGATTAACTCTGAAAGAATGTTTCAGAGCCTTTTGTTTAAGGTATTAAGCATTTACTCCTGTGCACTTCAGGTCAAAGGTAAGAGTGAGATTTAAAAAGGCAAAGGCTATAGTTTTTCAAGAAGAAATGGACCTTGGTTTGTCATTTCAGCCCTGGCCTCAGCTAAATGCTGAGCCCCAAATCCACATGTTGGGTTGAAATAGAACAGTCTCAGATTTATCCCAAAGGCTATTTTTCTGACATTTCTGAAGTGATTTATTAGGAGCACTTATGGCTCCTTCTTTTGGGGTCCTGTTTACTGTATAACACCTCTAGGATCCAGTTCATGTAGCAGGCAAATCTTTATTCACTTTCTCAAGAATAAGCTAAAGTATCCAGAGCTCTAACAATCAAATCCACTTTATAGGTAGCAGAAAGGAGGAAGCACAATAAAAGTGTGCCTCTTCTTTCTGAGTTAGGGAAGCTTCCCAGAAATAGCACACAGCATTTCTGATTGTAGCCAGTTGGCCAGATCTAGCTGGCAAGAAGACTGAAAAACCATCGTTCTCCACATACACATCAAAAATAAAATGAGGGTTTGGGGGCACCTGGGTGGCTCAGTTGATTAAGTATCCAGCTCTTAGTTTTGCCTCAGGTCATGACCTCAGGGTTCGTGAGTTCACACTCCACATCAGGTTCTGTTGGCAGTGCGGAGCCTGCTTGGGATTCTCTCTCCCTTTCTCTCTGCCCATCTTCCGCTCATGCTGTCTCTGTCCCTGTCTCAAAATAAATAAACTTTAAAATAAAATATAAAATAAAATAAAATAAGGTTTGGTCAGTGAGGAGGAAAGGGCCCGTGGATATTGGGATAGGCAACCAACAAGTTCCACCATGAGGGGACACAAAAGAGAGTTTTATTTCAAACACCACAAAGGTATCTAGTATTTCATCAGTCTGGCTTCACTGGCATACTGAGGCCTTTTGGTCTTTAAATACATCTTAATAAAATAACACTAAGTGATGTTACACACTCTGTTTTTCTTAAAGCTCTCCTTAATGTTTGTCTTGAATAGATTTCCATATGCAAATAAAATTTAAGGACATACATTTTGAATCATGACCGGAATGGAAGTCATTAATAACTTTTGTATGTAATATACCATCCATTAAGCATTATCTCAGTAAAACCCAGTCTGATCACTAGGTCTAATCAGCAAGAGAACAAGAAAAGGTTAAAAAAAAATATTCCATAAACTGTCAGTAATCTTTTTTTTTTTAAAGCGTTTAACAAATATCCCTGTTTTATTCCTTTTAGGCATGTGGTAATATTGCACTTCCCCAGTTGGAGTTAGGTGTGAACATATAACTTAATCGGCCAATGGCATCTGAGGATAAGTGCTGAACTTTTTCTCCAAAGGATAGCTTTAAGAGCCAGTGAACAATTTTTCGTGTTCCCTTTCCCTGATACAATTACTAAAGAAGCAAGTATAGAAATGGAGTCCCCTTGACAGAAATGCACCTTATTCTTTTCATTAGTCTCCATGTGTGATGAGGTAGTTTACATTTGCTTGATTTACTCAGATAATAAACATTTGGCAACAGTCAAAAAAAAAAAAAAAAAAAAAAGAAAGGAAGAATAGAAGAAAAAGAAAAAGAAAAAGAAAAAAGAAACGGAGTCCCCCTTCACCAAGGATCTCTGAGTGCTTCCTATCTATCTAGGATGGACATGTAATGTGAGCACGAAGTAACCTTGTGCTAATCCACTGAGATATGGGATGCTCCTGCAGCGTGACCTAGCACATGCGGATACTCCTCCATAGATCACTTCAGTCACTATTTCCCCAGATAATAAATATTCTCTTCTCAAATGAGCAGTGAAGTGCTGAAATTATCTTTGAGGTGGCATAAAAAAAGGTAAAGTCTCTTATTAAAATTTTTAAAAATGCCTCTTTTTATAAACTGCTCTTTTTAAGGCAGCGGATACATATAAAACAGCACATTTGGAACCACATGGATGATAAAACTTTATATTCATCACACATTTTACTTTATGGGAAAATGATCCATAAGCATAAGCAAGAGCAGTTAAGAAGTTTTTATTCTAATTAAATCCACAGGATTATGAAAAGGGATCAGAACAAGAGACTGATTTTAGCGACACTTAAAATTAAAGGATGGGTCAACAGTGCTCAGAAATGAGCACTTTATAAATAATCTCCTCAGTGATATGACTTGATATTTTTTTCCAGTGACATTGAATCATTTATCATTTAATAAATTCTTACTAAGTGGCCCCTCAAGCAGTGTTCATAGTACCAGAGAAATACTGGGATAAATAAGTCAGAGATCTGGTTCTCAAGGAGCCAACCATCAAATAGAGAAGGAAAAACAAATCTACATAAATGGAGGTGATTGTACAGGGCAGAATGCATTCAGTAATATATGTTGACCAAAAAAAAAAAAAAAACAAAAACTGTGAGCTCTTTGGCAAGGAATAGCACTATCTAGGTATTATAGAGATCTTTCTGGAGAACAAGGCATTTAAGAATAATGAGGTAGTAAGCACTTTTTTCTCATGCATATATGATACTCTGCTGTTCTTTATCGTCTACAAATTGGGATCTGAAACATGAGTAGGATTTTGATGGCATGAATCTAGAGCAAGGGAGAGTTTTCCTACAAGTATAAAAGGAGCTTGGGAGGAAGGAATTGCTGAGGCAGTGGAGGAGGGGACGGGCAAGGGGAAATACAAGACATATGCTTCTGCATATGGATTGTAGGAGAGTGTGAATGAAAGTCGAAAAGGTGTTGAAGTGTTTATCCTTCTGCTTTGTAATTATTTGTTGCAGACCTACTTTGTATGACAGACTGTATACTCCATGAGCTTAGGGGCTTCTTCATTCATTCTGGTCTCCAGGGTAGCTTGGCCCAGAATAGCCTCCCACCTGAAAGAAGGCCCGAGAGATATTTTTTCTGAGTCCTGATTCTTGCTCAAAACCCAGAAAGCTGTATTGTGCATGGCCATGATTTTAAAATATTTCACTGTACTACAATGAATAATTGGTGACAATTAGAATTAGGCATATCTCCAAGGAAAGCTGAGTGAATCAAAGGCCAGATGTGTGTGCTAAGAGTAACCATCTGCCCTGGTCCTCTTGCTCTATATACCTGCTTTTCATACCTGCTTTTAATGTCATCACACTCTTTGGCAGCCTGATGAAGCCTATTCTACTTTACAGAAAAATATTTTGTGAGTACTTAAAATAAGATGCAAGGGTTACAGAGTATCTTAATCTACCCAGGTTGCCATAACAAAATAACATAGGAAGGGTAGCTTCAACCACAGAAATTTATTTCCCACAGCTATGGAGGCTGGAAGTCCAAGATCATGGTGTGGCCAAGGTCGGTTTCATTCAGAGGCCTCTTCTCTTGATTTGTAGGTGGCAGCCTTCTTGCTGTGGGTTTACGTGACCTCTGTGTGTACATAGAGACTGAGCTCACTGCTATTTTTTCTTACAAGGAAACTAATTCTGTTGTATCAGAGCCCCACCCTTATGACCTCATTTAACTTTAATAATGTTCTTTTAGTCCCTTTCTCCAAATACAGTCATCTGGGTCATTAGCGCTACAACATATGAATTTAAGGGCAATACAGTTCAATCTATGGCACAGAGGAAACTAATATACCAGCAGATAGAAAAATATTAAAAATTGTAATATATTAAAATATATATAGTTCTTCATTAACACAATATGCAGTAAGATCTACTGGCACCCATAATAACTATCATACTTTAAAAGTAGTTATGTAGTTATGTTAAAAGTTATGAATGTAAATTATAGCTTAAGATATGTACATAAATTGAAATGTGATATAAACATATTTGTGATCATTTGGTGGCCAAGTCATATTATAGCAAATACTACTGTGGTTTGGTTTAAATTGCTATTAAGAGCTAATGGAATTCAAGATGGAGTTTTTCCCCATTTGAATTCACAGATCCACTCTGTCCTTGCGCCCAAGGTTCGTGCACCTTGCTTTACAGACTTCTCAATTGCTCAGGGGCCAAAGTGGTACAAACGGCAGCAAACATCCCATTTTTACCACCCTCCTTTTTTGAAGAACCTTGGGACACATGGAGGACAGAATGAATCTCAAAATTGACCCTCTTACATTTCTTCCCATAATTCGTGAAAACTAGTCTTTGACCAGAAAATTTTTTCTTTGATTTGGAGACCGCCCTGAATGCTGGCCCAGGAGTATCTTCATGAAGGCTTATAATAAAGATCTTCTTTCCCTATTAGAAAAGGCTTGAGTAGGAAGTCATTCTTTAGGCGGGTTTATTCACGCTGTGAGTAGAACCAGTTCAACGTCATTTTGATCATCTTAGCTTGAAAAGAGCTGCGTACCATCACTGCAGAGGAAAAAGGAATGTCATCCCTTCATACCTCATAGATAGGTTTCACTCCCTGACCTTAACCTCCTACTAAATTACTAGAAAGCATTCCATTGCTTGATCTATAGCATTTTATATAATTTTAGCCTCTTTTCATGCTATTTCTCCCTTAAGACCCATGGTTTAAAAATGCTCCTTCTGCCATGGCTTCAAGAATAATTGATGACCATTTAGGAAAATGATAACATAGACTGAGGTGCAAGGAGTAACCAAAGGTAGAGTTGATTTTCTGTTGTGTCTCTGAACCTGCAAGGTACTAGTTTTGTGAACAAGTTGGGTTTATCACTGAATTTCTAGACTCGGGAACATTGATCAGGTAAAATAGAATTTTCCTGAACCAAATTATTTTATTAAATTATTTTCTGATTTCTCTTAATTAATCATGATCATCATTAATGCAATTAAGGCATTAACTAATTAATGCAAAAATTGCAGCAATTTTTTTCTGTCTTTACCATAAAAAGTACAGGTAACTCAATTTTTCTGGGTTTGAGAGTCTGCTTTGAGGATGAGGCAACTCTTATTTAATCAAAAGGCACTTTCATTGGCTATTCTTCAAGAAAATATGTAAAGAAAAGAAAAAGGAGATGAAGTCAAATTGCTCTGCTTTTCTATTCATTATGAAAAAAATGACTGAAGGACTAGCAATTACAAGTATTGAACAAAATGAAGTTCTGAAATTATCTGAGGATTTTAATCAGGCATTCTACCCAGAGCTCCATTATCGAGATGGCGGTGGAAGCATGCATTGAGAAATAAGCATTCTTTGTTGTTCTTTCCAATCTCTGTGTAGTCTCCCTTATAAATGCTAAATTATCTGTCTAATATGTCTCTGATAGCCTTAAAGTATCTATCAAATGTTCAAATTACATAAAATATTGAACGGCCAATCAGAATGTCTGTGAGTTGAAGTAAAGCTGATAATAATTACAAGATGTGGTAAACCTTATTAAGAATGTTGTGGAAAGAAAAGGAGTGGAGAAAAGGAATCAATATGGTTAGAACTTGGAGATAGTCCATATATTTTACAGCATCACATTCAGGCGAAAGCAGATGACAAGGTTTTCATGTTCTCAGAAAAAAATCAGGCAAACCATATCTGAGAGCCTAGATGCTAATTGCCAGCTTGTTGAGCAAAGTAATCATGAATATTAAGAGGAGAGCAGTTTGGGGAAAATTGATGGGTTCTGGAAGATATGGAACCTTTCAAGGGAGGCAGTTGCCACAGGCTATGATCTGCTAATTAATTTTCAGAAATGCAACTGGAGATTAAACAGCTGCCCATATCTCCTTCTGTCCTTATGGGAAAGAAGCAAATTGGAAACATCAGCTGAGAGAAGAGAATCTTTCAAGAAATCAAGTTCTAGAAGCCCTTTTGGAGAGAATACCTATGTAGTCCTAGGTTGAGACCACTACTTTGGGGTCCCAGGATTTGTTTATTGTTATTACTATTATTATTATTATCAAATGTTTCTCTGTCCAAAGTATTCAAAAGTGTTTTTTTACTAAATTTTACAAAACATTGGTGCACATATGAATGATTGTTAGTTTCCTTTTTGCCTTTTCTTTTAAAATTTCTGAAACCATATACACATAAAGGTGACATATGAAATGTGTCTGTGGTCTTTGCAGATCATGTAGGTAGCCATAATTTTTAAGGACCTATCGGATTTAAGGAAGATTGAGAATTGTTTTTGAGTTTCCTTTGTGTGGTTCATGTTGTTCTCCTGTTTGCTTATGACAGGGATGCTGGGAGTAGCCCTGAAAGTGGTGATGTTGAGAGTTGTTGGCATTTCTCAAACGCCTTGAAAACCTGTGAGTACCTCAAGGAAAAGCTTTTATTCGTCTTCACATCTGACTTTTATGTGCAAAGTATACTAGTGAATGAAATACTCAACAAAGCCTGGTTATGACAATAGACAGAATGGCAAGTTCAAGGTATCACTGTTGGAAGGAGAGGCCCAGGTGTTGGTCCTCAGCCTCTCATGTTCATGACCCTTTGCAGGACTCTGCCCACATCTTTCTTTTCACCGCCAATCCTAGTTTCCTTACCGGTACAATGAATGTATTTAGATAAATGACTTCGATGTTTCTTTTGGCTAATTCTGAACTGCTTAAACCCATTTGGATGGCAAGTATCACCATGTTTAAAATGATAAGGAGAACACAGATTTACTTTGTTTCGCAAAATAACTATAGATTTAGAACATATGAATGGAATATGGTTAGGACAGTGGATATAGGAATGTTCTGGTTATCTCTAGCTACAGAACAAGCCATCCCAAGTGTAGTAGCATTAAACAATTAATGTGTTAGCATTATTGTCTCTCACACTTCTACAGTGACTGGTCTCAGCTAGACTCTTCTTTCTCAGGGTCTCTGGTGAAGTTAAGTCAGATGGAGGCTGGGCCTTGAGTCATCCCAAAGGCTTCCTTACTCACATGTCTGATGGTTAATACTTTTGGCTAGGACCTCAAGTGGGACTGTTGGCCTAGACACTTACATGTGCCTTTTCATGTGGCATAGGGTTCTTCACAGGATGACAACCGCAAGTTAGCCAAGAAAGAGATGATTAGGAAGAAACTGTATTACATTTTTGCTCTAGTGTCAGAAATCACACTGCCGCATTCTAGCGTAATGTTCATTAAGATCAAATCACTAAGACTGCCCCACCATATCACCACATCCAAGGCAGTGTTGAAGAACATGTAGACATGTTTTAAAACCAACAATATATACATATATATATATATATATATATATATATCCAACTATATATATATGTGTGTGTGTATGTGTGTGTATGTGTATGTATATTTGTATGTATACATATTTGTGTGTGTGTGTGTGTGTATATATATATATATATATATATATATATATATACATAGTCCACAGAAAAAGTCGAAGATGGTAGGATGACCCGTTTGCCATTTATATACGTATATCGGACTACTTGTAAATACTAGTGAAGTTCCCTTTGTAAAGAAATTATTTGTTAAGGAATATTTAATTGAGGGTCATAATTACACATTATTTATGATCTCAAGCTTGTGCCGGTGTCACCCACACTTTCATTACAAATGGTGTGTCATCTAATTTGGCGTGCTAATGCTTTGAATATTTTTTTAATTCATTTGAAAACTTTAAGCACTAATTGAAACAGCTGCTTTATTTGAACAGCACTTATGAAATGTTATGTAAACAAATTCTCCTTCATGTTTTGGTAGCAATTAAGTCCACTTTCATCAGAGAATTCTTCTGCTCCACTCATACTCTTCACCTGGGAGTGAAGAGGACTTCAAGCCTGGAGCTCCTGTTTCTTCCCTTTGACATGCACACGCGCTACTGTGTCATCATCCTCAGAAACAAAGCGGTGAGAACACGACTGTGGCAAGGGCTTTCATCATGGGCTGGCACTTTAATTGAGTAATCAATGCAGGTGACATGAAGGCAGAGCTTATCCTCCCAAATAAGCAAAAAGTTACACTATTTGTAGGTAAAATTTATAATGTGGGGGGTGCCTGGGTGGCTCTGTCGGTTAAGCGTCCACCTTCAGCTCAGGTCATGATCTCACGGTTCATGAGTTCACGCGCCACATTGGGCTCTGTGCTGACAGCTCAGAGCCTGGAGCCTGCTTCGGATTCTTTTCTCTCTCTCTCTCTCTCTCTCTCTCTCTCTCTCTCTCTCAAAAATAAGTAAATGTTAAAAAAAAAAATAAAGAAAAAATATAATGGCTGCCTTAGAAAGTCCCATAGGAGCAGACTGGCTGCATGCCTAACCTCGCTGTGGCTCTGTCTGTATTAGCTTTATGTATTTGCATAACACATTGCCAAACACTGAGGGGCTTAAAACAGTACATATTTATTGTGTCATGTTTTTCATAGATCAGAGGTCTGGGCATGACCTAGATGAGCCCTCTGTTTAAGGTCTATTACGTCTTCAATCAAGGGATCTACCAGCACTGGATTCTCTTCAGAGCCTCCATTGAGGAAGGAGCTTCTAAGCTCATGCTTCTAAGCTCTCTCAGGTTATTGGCAGAATTAATTTTCTAGTGGCTCTGGCATTCATGGAGCTTGTTTCTTTTTTTTTAATGTTTACTTATTTTTGAGAGAGAGAAAGAGACAGAGCACAAGCAGAGAAAGGGCAGAGAGAGAGGGAGACACAGAATCTGAAACTGGCTCCAGTCTCTGAGCTGTTAGCTCAGAGTCCGATGTGGGGCTCGAAATCACAAACAGTAAGATCGTGACCTGAGCCAAAGTCAGATGCTTAACCAACAGAACCACCTAGGCACCCCAAGGAGCTTGCTTCTTTAAAGCCAGCAAAGGAGAGAAAGATGAGAGAAGGAAAAGAAGGATGGAAGAACAGAGGAAGGAAGAGAGTCAGAGAGAGAGAGAGAGAGAGAGAGAGAGAGAGAGAGAGAGAGAGACAAGACAGCCTTTAGAGGAAAAGTTTTATAGTATTATACCCTTCCAGAAAGAAACTGCCATATGTTGACCTGAGGAGGGAATTTAGAACCCCTAGAAGATAGCCCCACATATATCAGTTATGTACCAATTATGTGCTATATTGAATGCAGATACAATGAAATAATGGTAATTGGAAAGAGGTATTATTTTGACCTGGTGTCTACAGAATCATTTACACATGAAAAATAATATAGCCTACTAAATATGTAAAGAATAGTTTAACTGTACTTAAAATTACCATTTAGGAGGAAAAATGCTATTTTATATTAATGTTAAATCTTGTTTTATATTTTCCTTAAAAGAATCCAGGATTTAACTGAATAGCTGCTCTACATGATAATTTGTGAAAAATAGTGACTATAGTGTGACTAGTAGTTTAATCAAATGCCTCTTAATCCCTTTTTTATATTCATTTATAATACAGTCCCAGAAAATGCTAGGGTTAATTGTCAATAGCAGAGTAAGAAGGCTGATTTTATTATTTAAATTAAACTATTAGAATATGAATGTTTACTTCCATAAATTTTGTCTAAATTAATCAAAATATAATTACACTTATCTTGGCATCTCAACTTATTAAAACATGTCTTTTAATTACATATATTTTGTTGTCAGTAAAAATATTAAGGAAAACAGTAATCATGAAATTATATTGCTATCAACTGAGAAATAATGCCTTTAAACTAAAGTATTGCATTGAATTACAATGACTTATATGGGGAAACACATCTATTAACTTACACATTCAATTTATTGCTAATTATATTGAAAAATGCAATTACACGCTTAAATAGATAATCAAACATCCAAGTCCACCTAGTTAGCTCCTGTTCTTATTAAGTGTGTGATAACTGCTTTGCCATTAAGAACCACCTGTTGAAAACCGTAAAGTAATTAGGCCTCAATTTGATAGCTTTCCATGTGTAAAACAGAAACATTTCTACTACCATGGCTATCAAGGAAAGGCCATTAGTTTCATTTTGGCTGTTCCATTTGAACTTCCAAATAAAAAAATGAGATGACTTATGTAATAGCTGTTTGAAACTACAAACAGTTTACAAAATTTCCATCAATGTTCATAGAAATTCTTAGCCTAGGGGAAAAGCTACAAAATCCCTACAAATTCAAGCTATCCAATGCCAGAAATCTAAAGGCGTTTCTGCTCATGCGTGGATGGGGGCAGATTGAATAGACGAAGGTGGAGTAGAAACAAGACCTAGTCCCTGAGGAATTACACCTGCTGGGACGAGGGCTTGACGGACCCACACACAAACCCTGCAAAGTACAAAGCAGTGTATTGACACAACCCTGGGGTTCTGTCTTTACTGTCATGCCTGTGTGATCATCTCTTCTATGTAGTCCTGGGTTCCCAGATAGGAAACCACCCATTTTTGCTGGGATCATCTGTGTGAGAAAGGCAGAGACATCAAGCAGGGATCCTTGATCTGGGGCCTGTGTTAAGACCGGATTCTATCCAGTTGCAACCATTTGCTGTGGCCTAAGCAGCCGTCTTTCACCAACCCATGAGCTTTTATATGGAACCAATCTAGACTTCTTCTCCCCCCTGGTAGCTTTATCTTGTAGTCCTTCATTGTCCTTTTCTGTCTACAGAACTTGGTCAAAACAAGTAGAAACCAAAGTCCAGGTATTGTTGACTTGAGGAAGCCAGGATGGGAATCAGCATATCTGAGCAACTTATGGAGATTGTCCCATTCCCACACTGGGGCCCCACACACCAAAGAGAGTTTAAGCCTTGCCAAACCAAATAACAAGTTGACAGAAGAAGGGTGCCTATGCCTAGGTAGACGAATGGGCAAAGCCTTCTTACTGATTTATGGTCTACAGCAATTTAGTCTAAGGCTAAATCTTACCAGTTGTTAAATATATCGTATGTCAGTTTGTCCATCTCCCTTATGTTTGCATAAAAAAAGGGACCACTGATCTTTTTGCCCTGTCCCTCATTTCATTCTCCCTCAGTCTTCTGTGTCTTTCTGTCTCTGCTGCTGCAGAGATTAAGCTGGAAGTCTTTATCATATATATTTTTAAATATTCTATAATCAAAGTGCAACTATTTTCAATCGTCATTACTGTATAGATTTTAGTAATACTGATTTTTGTTTAATTTTATTGAATGTGAAAGTAAAAACATTATATTATGGTAAACTCTTTACATAATTTAAATTTAGGCAAACTAATGTCAGTTTTATGAACGTTATTTTTATAACTGCTGGGGCTGAGTATCATTTGAGGGCGGTTTCTTTTCAAAAAAAATTTTTAATGTTTATTTTTGAGAGAGAGAGAGAGAGAGGGAGGGAGAGAGAGACAGAGCATGAGAAGGGGAGGGTCAGAGAGAGAGGGAGACACAAAATCTAAAGCAGGCTCCAGCTCTGAGCTGTCAGCACAGATCCCGACGTGGGGCTTAAACTCCTGAACTGTGAGATCATGACCTGAGCCAAAGTTGTATGCTTAACCAACCGAGACACCCAGGCACCCCACTTTTCTATGATTTTTAAAGGCAAGCCACATTTCATTCACCTTTTGATTTTTTATTCAGTTTGTTACAACTGCATTTTTTTTAAGTTTATAAATTTTTTTAATGTTGATTTATTTTTGAGAGAAAGAGTCAGAGGGGAGAGGCAGAGAGGGGCAGAAAGACACATAATCTGAAGCAGGCTCCAGGTTCTGAGCTGTCTGCACAGAGCCAGACACAGGTCTTGAACCCACAAACCATGAGATCATAACCCGAACTAACATCAAGAGTCTACTGCTTAAATGATTGAGCCACCCAGGTGCCCCTTTTTTGGCGTTTATTTATTCATTTTGAGAGGGAGAGAGAGAGAGCAAGTGGGGAGGGGCAGAGAGAGAGGGACGGAGAAAATCCCAAGCAGGCTCTATGCTGTCAGCACAGAGCCCAATGCGGGGCTCGAACCCACAAACCAGGAATTCATGACCTGAGCCAAAATCAAGAGTTGGCCATTTAACCAGCTGAGCCACCCAGATGCCCCTACAACTGCATTTTTTGTTGTTGCTGTTGTTTTGCTAACTACACTCCTCCCCATACCCCTGAGTTTTTTACCAGGGAAGCAGAGAGAAATTGAAATCCCATCTGGGCCATAAACACTATGAAACATTTACTTATCTTATGATGCCTGCTGACAATTTGGAGGCAGGTTAAGTGAACTTTAAACTCTAGATCATTGTGGTAAATGTTCACAAAACTACACTAGTTTGAGCCCCCTCCATGCAGCAAAGCCTTCTCCCACTTGACCCATCCTCCTTTCTGTGAGACCATCATCCTGCAATTAACCCTGCAGCCTTTGTCTTTTTTTTTTTAATTTTTTAATGTTTATTTATTTTTGAGAGAGAGAGAGAGAGCACAAGCATGAGCTGGAGAGGAGCGAAGAGAGGGAGACTCAGAATCCGAAGCAGGCTCCAGGCTCTACACTGTCAGCACGTGGGACTCAAACCCACAAACCATGAAATCATGACCCAAGCCAAAGTCAGACACTTAACGGACTGAGCCACCCAGGCACCCCAGCCCTGCAGCCTTTTTGAAGAAAAACATGAGAAGAAAATGAGGAAGATAGTGAAATTTTAGTTGAATAACTTAATTATATTGTTACAATCACTGTTACTGAAAGCAGGAAGGTAATGAGCAGAGGCATGACCTGATTTCATCTTTGTTTTAGAAAGCATCTCTGGAGCGAAAACAAAGAGTAGATTAAGAGTTGGAGAAAGAGACTGTAGATCAAGGGACTGGTTCAGAGACTCTTGTAATCTATGACACCACTCCACATATCTCTGTTCTCTCTTGCCTTCTGCTTTTTTGCATACTAGCAATAAAGACAGAAGGATGTGAAAAAGCAATGGTGAAAGAAGAGGTGATGATGTTGGATTTGGGGGAAGGAGCAAGGGGACAAGAAAGAACTGCAAAGGTGATGATATCAAGATCAATATTGGGGTCCCCGGGTTGAGTGTCCAAATCTTGGTTTTGTCTCAGGTCATGTTCCCAGGGTCATGAGATTGAGCCCCATGTCAGGCTCTGGGCTGGGCCTGGAGCCTGCTTCGGATTCTCTCTCACTTTCTTTCTCTCTCTCTCGCCCCCCCCTCTGCCTCTCTTGAGACCCCACTCTCTCTCTCTGAAACACACACACACTCTCTCTCTCTCTCTAAAATAAAATTTAAAAATTTTTTAATGTTAAAAAAGATTAATCTTAATGACAATTTGCATGATGTTCGCAGTTGAAGGGAAGCAAATTTTCATTTACTTACAGAACAATTGATAGCAAATAAATGAACAGCAATAGAAACTATTCTGAGAAAGACAGTGATAAAGACAAAGAGTGATTGTCAATCCCATTGCTTCCATAATTTCTAGAGTCTAGGCCCAGCTTCCTATTATTTGACAAGATGTTTTTGTACAATATACCATATATTTTTATTAAACAATTCATATTTTGTGCCACGTAAATATATGTTGCTTTCTCAAAATGTCGGAAATAATCGCTCAAGCATACAATTAAGACTGTATTGAAATTGTGTTAAGAAAGTTGTGCTTTTTAGTGCAAGCATACAGATCTCTTTATACATTTTCTTTTTACCCTTACTGAGTCTCCTAGAACAATCATTCTATGAAGAATAATATTTTAAAAGAACAGTGATTATTCTTACTGGTCAGTTTCACATTATAATTATGGTAATGTCAAAGAGCCACCTACAATGATAAATGTTCTCTAGTGTATGAATCTAACATTTTAGAGTTTTAACTTAGCTCTCATGTGCCTGTTTAGTCATCAAAATAATATGACATTGTTCAGCCAGTTCAAACAAATTATAAAACCTAGCAAAATCTAGGCCCAAGATTAGAGAATAAGTAGAATTTTAAGACCTGTGAAACAACATGGGGGTTTTCTGTATAAAATGCTTTTTATTTTTTCTCTAAATATTAAGGTTGTTTGGGTCTGGAGGGCACCCATGACATGTCCAAGGTTACCCAGCTAATTAGTAGCAGAGCTGGGATTAAAACTTTTCTGCCAATTCATCGTTTGTGTTCCTCATTTCTAGGTCATTAACAGCTGGTCTTGTAAATTTGCATGCAACTGTGTTATTTGAGGACTACATTTAACTAGATACACAAGAAGAACAAAATGTCTTTTGTGAGGGTTTCTCACAGTGGACAATGGGCTTTGGCATCCTTCTGGAAAATATAATAAAAATCTAAGTAAATATCCTGACTGTAAAATATGAAATTAAGGGCAGAAAGGAAATTTAATAGACTCCTAGAATAGCTCACATTGATACGTGTCTGTTATGTGTCAGATCATTTCATTTCCCTTGTCACAGCCTCCAGACTTGGAATGTAAAGGGCTTCTCCACTTTAAAGGAGTTGTTTATTGCATTTGTATTCCTTTCCTGGTCTGATTTTATTGCCAGAAGAGTAGAGTGAAATAATTAGACGATACCGCAGTTGATTTTCCTGAACAATTTTCTGACACAGGCATTATTTTCAATTATATTAAGTTACTTTTTAATAAAAAAGAACACTGAAAGTGAACAAGTTAGACAAAATAGTTTTTGAGAAATGATAATGTACCGTCTGAATAAGATGTGGCATTAAATGGAATTGAATGGAGTTTTAGTTACTGATATTTCATGGCTAGGAGGCTTTTTATCATTTTTTTCTTTAATGTTTATTTTTGAGAGAGAGAGAGAGAGAGAGAGAGAGAGAGAGACAGAACGCGAATTGGGGAAGGGTAGAGACAGAGGAGACACAGAATCTGAAGCAGGCTTCAGGCTCTGAGCTGTCAGCACAGAGCCTGAAGCCGGACTTGAACCCTTGAACCATGAGATCATGACCTGAGCCGAAGTCGGATGCTCAACCGACTGAGCCACCCAGGTGCCCCTGTCATTTCTATTTAAAGGAAATATTCTAGCAAATAGCACTTTGCTCCTTTTGGATCAACACCCATGAGTTGGTAGTTATTTTCTGCAGCTAGAGACCAGGTTTCATTCAGGCACACATTTAAGAAAACATGTAATTCTGATAACTTTATACTCACCGAGTCTAATTTCTTATGAATACTATATTTTGGGTAAAACAACTGATTTTTTTAGATAAAAATAAAAATGAGAAAAAAGTAAAATAAAAGTGAAAACTGAATATATTGTTTTTTCTGGTCGCTATTGAACCTTTGTACTTGAATTATCATTGAAAATTTCATCAGTAGTATTGACCACTCACTTGTGTTTGGAATAAAACATGCATACACAGAAAACCCGTTTCAGATGGCTAGGTTAGATTTATATTTGCAAAGTACAAGGTTGCTTAGGAAATATTACTCTATGAAAATTTCATATAATGTACTGTTTATTACCAGGAGTGCATGGATTTAAATGCTAAACAATTTAAAACATTCAAAGTTTTCCATATTTCTTTTTTTCAGCATGAAGTGAAGATAATTATGGGTCATAATTAATAAAATTCTATGGAACATTATCACATGAAAGTAAATGATAGTTAATTTATTATAAACAAATCCCAATTGGGGAAGGATAATGAAGCTGTAAATAAATTGACCTCACAACCAGAAATGGTTTATTCTTATATTGTTTCCAGATTCACTTTCAGTGTTTCCCATTTCTCTTGTTATCTAGGATATTTACAGTATTTTGGAATATGTATTTTTATTATGTGATCAGTATTCTTTTATATCATTTATGTACGCTCTCTCTGGAGTAGTCTCTCAGACATACAGTTAATATTGTTTTAAGATTGTAGGGCAGTTCGGACCAGTGACAAGTCCCAGCTTGGAAGCTAAGTTTGTTTTCTTTTGCTTTCTTCATAGTTAGTTGCATGCCTGTTGTAAGGCCATTCTGGTAGGAGTTTCTTCTGCATTGTATGGCTTAGCCCTAAATTTGCCAGTGCTCATTTTCATTGATCCTGTCAGGTCTCGACCCCACTCCAGATCTCTAGAGTCAGACCTGCATTTTCACAGGTGATTTATATGTCATGAAAGTTTGGGAAGCTATGCCCTCAAAGAATGGTCCCTTTCCATTTAGAGTGATCTCAAAGGGTTAGATTCCTGATATGTGTTACCTCATTGAGTCCTTACCACATCTTTACTATCATTCTATTTCTTAAGATGTAAGCGTTTTTTTAAAGCCTTTATTATGGAAAATATAAAATACAATTGTAGAAATAAAACTGCAATAAATCCCCCTGTACCTTTCTCTCATCTTCAACAGTGCAGGACCTAACGCGTTACATTGTTATAATGACCCAAATCCCAATTATCACATAATTTTATTCACAAATAATTCAGCAAGTGTCTCTATAACAAAAAGATTTCGGTTTTTTGACATAACCATGATACCATTATTACTAAATATATTGTAAATTTTTTTCTTAACATCCAACCACAAGGCATTGTTCATATTTCCCTGATTGTCTCATGATTGTACATTTTTTCTGTCACTTTCTTTGTCTTTGTTTGAACTGTAGGGGAGGAAAAATAATTTTTCTTCCGCCCTTCTGAATTATTGCCTGAGACTCTTACAATAAAAGATAGATTAACAAGAAAAAAAATAGACATTAACATGTATACCTCCTGTATTCATGAGAGATACCCAAGGAAAAATGAATGACCCCTCAAGGTGGCTTAGAATTCAGGCTTAAATACCATCTAAATAGGGAAAGGGGAGAAGGGATGTTGGCCACTTAGAGGGGAGTAAATGATTTTTAGGAAAGATGAGTGGGCCCTTAGAAGAATAGATGGGAGACATACTTTGTGACAGGTTGTCACTGTACAGTGTCAACTTATAGTCTCTTCTTCTGATAAGAGTTAATCCTTGGTTGATGAAACTCTTAGGAAGGGAATTTATGATACTTGAATTTCTTTGGGAGGATCTGTCTTTATGCAGATAAGGCGAGTTCAAAGAAAGCCTCTCCTTGCATTTGATATCTTTCAAGTGCCTACAACTCAAAATTATCAATATACCAAAGCAACACATTCTGGCGTGACATTTTCTGCTTCCCTTCAGAATCAAGATCTAAATAATATTCATCCACTGGGATTATATGATGTCTCTTGAGACTCCCTGTCTCCTCTTCCTTTTCTTTTAATCTCTAGATTTCTAAAATGTACTGTTTTTTTTTTTTCTTTTTAATCATCCCATTTCACAGAGGCCGAGACTGAAAGTCAGAGATGTGGCAAACTTGCCTGAGGCTTAGTAGCTAGTAAGTGACAGTACCAGAGTTGAAACCAAGCCTGTCCGTCTTTACAGATCTTTGTTTATATTATGTTGCTGCCCCTTCACTGACCCCACTTTTATTTTCACTCTCTCTGTTTAGTCTTCTGCATTTCTTGCCTAATTACTCTAAAAGGTCTGCAGACCCTCATACGCTCCTTTTGAAAGCTTGCAGTTTAAAATATAGACACTTGGGGACTCAGACATCCTGCAGAAGTGATATCACTCCCCTCCAACAATAAATTACAGAATGAAGGAAAAAAATATTTCTTTCTTCCTTGATTGTTTATGTGATTTAAGCTAGCAGTCTGCCAAGGATATTCACAGCTACAAAGATCAACTGCTGTCAGTGCTATCCTGGTGCCTTCTTAATCCTCCTCCCTGCTCTGGGTGCATACAAAGTTTCCCCCACACTGTGGGAAGACTAATATTTAAGCCTTACCTCTCGCCCCTCATTTAGGGCTTACGTTGCTTAGCAATGCACAATGCATGGATGTTTTTATAGTATACAGATTTTTCTCACAGCAGAAAGATTTTTCCTAATTTTTTCTGAGCTTTTGGAATTTAATATCACTGTGTGGTTGTATTTTAGATTGGAGAATTAATTTATGTTGTGGAAGGAAAAGGTACGATCCCATTGCCTTCCAGCTTCCACCCAACGGATTCCTCAACTCCACTTGACTACAGCAGTTCTCCAGAGGAAGGTAGAGTATACGTGTGTTTTATTTCATTTAAAATGTCAAGGGATGGGACTGTTCCTCATATAGTCATCCAAGCATACTCCTAGCAAGTTTTTCCAGAAATAATTAGGTGTTAAAAGGATTCCTTTTAACTTTATTATGTCAACATCCATGGAATAGAGCACCAGTTTAATAATGAATGTCAGTGGTGATTTTTTTTAAATCCTTATTTTTTCATTCTTTGGATAAATATTGAAATTTGGCATTCGAAGTATTTACTCACCAAATTTTCAGTTTCCTGAATAGTTTGGAAATCACTGTACTCCCAAATCGTATATATTGTAATATATTACCTGAACTTGCACCCTGAATTTGTACCCTCCATTCTAAAGTGTAAGGTTGTTAGTGGAAGAAAAAGACAGTTTTTGCCAGTCTCTGACAGATGTCTTTACATTTATTTCTACTTCCCTTAGCTTCTAATCACTGATAGCACAATGATCGCTTCATGTTTGAACATGCTGGTATTTCTATGAAAGAACCCTTTGAGTTCTTTTGAGCATTCTTTTTAGAGATACCAGCAAAATATCTTTGATTCCTGAAGACTTACTCTTGAATTACTAAATTAGGACTACTCAAAATGAGCTACCTGTGTTACTCAAGTTAATGAAGGTCACACCTGCAGTTTTATATTTCCAACCTTCCAAGTCCATCCTGAATAGCATGGTCAAGAGCATGTGATCATTGAAGACTTACATGTTTTTGCTTCCCCTAGTGTTAAGTAAGGACAGTCCTGTTCTGTATTTGAAATGTGAGCTCCGTCAGGTCTTGGATGTGGACCTTAAGTTGCCACTGACTAATGAAGCCAAGGAGAAGGCCTTGGCTTTTGCAGCACAGCAGCAGATGTCGGATATAGAGTATGAGCGACGGTTGATCACAGGCACTCTGGAGAGCAGCAGTGTTCGCGTGGCCATCGCCCTCCTGGGGCTGACGAAGATTGAGGTGAGAATGGAGGACAGATGATGCACTTTTTTCTCCTTTTAAAAATATACAGAGTTGTTAATCATAACATTTTGACATAGAGAGATGATGAATGCTGGTTTTCCCCAGAAGGATGGCTCGGTAGCTTTTTTTTTTTTTTTTTTAACCACATTAAATAAATCTGAAACAAAGTGTTGTATTAATGTTAGCATGAGTGCTAATTTTAGTAGTAATAACTAGATTACTGGTGACTTCGCATGCTAGTAATTTTAGGCATTGCGGTGTAATCGCTTCATTCCCAGTTGTCCTCTGTTCTGACTACACATTAGAATGCCCTGAAGAGCTTAAAGTAAGGGAAGGCAGGGTGGGGAGGAACATGTTCTGCAAGTTGTCCAGGATATTCTGTGCATCCAGAGAGGGTCATCCCTGCGGTCAGACTACCAGGCTGAGAATCCAGACTCTGACACTGTCTACCTGTGTAACTGTGGGCTGATTCCTTAAAAATCATCAATCTTAAATTTTTGTACTTTTAATCTGAAGATAGTGGTTAATTGACGGAAGCTAAGTGAGACAATCACGTAAAATGCTTACCACATTACCTATTATATAAAGTGTTCTATGTATGGCATTGTTGTTCTTGTTATTATTACTGTTACTGTGGACTCTGTTATTATATCTTGAACTCTATTTATAAATGGAGTTTGGTACAGTCGAACCTCCACAGAGGCAACAAAGCGATTCTTTAAAAATGTAAACCCGATCACATTGTTCTGCTGCACCCATTCCTCTGTTGGCTCTCCAACTCATTCAGAATAATACCCAACAGGGGCGCCTGGGTGGCGCAGTCGGTTAGGCGTCCGACTTCAGCCAGGTCACGATCTCACGGTCCGTGAGTTTGAGCCCCGCGTCAGGCTCTGGGCTGATGGCTCAGAGCCTGGAGCCTGTTTCCGATTCTGTGTCTCCCTCTCTCTCTGCCCCTCCCCCGTTCATGCTCTGTCTCTCTCTGTCCCAAAAATAAATAAACGTTGAAAAAAAAAAAAATTAAAAAAAAAAAAAAAAAAAGAATAATACCCAACATCCTTAGCATGGTCCTCAAGACCCTCCCAGACAGTTCCGCCTCTTCCCTGATCTCACCTCTACTGGAGCCCATTCATTCATGTCACTCCCTCAGCATAGGCCTCCTTGCTGATGTTCAAATGCCCAAGGCATGCTCCCCATGCCCCCTGCACTTCTGAGGTTTATTTTCCCTAGACATTACAGGCTACTTCCCTCAATTACTTCAGGCCTGCTAGAATTATGCTTGTATTATGAGATTATGCTTGTGTTTTTTAAAAAATTATTTTGTATTTTTTTTAAAAGTATTGTTTACATCGACCAGACACTTTCCAAATACCACATTTCCTTCAGTTTTCTCTATAGATAGCATTTGTCACCTGACAGTAATATATTTATTTGTTTACTCATTGTCTATCTCCAGCAAGGGAATTTGTGCAAAGACATTTGTTTAGTTAACTCTCATATCACCAGTGCCTCAAAAAGTGTGCTGTGCCAAAGGTAGTCACTAAATCTTCCATCACTGAAGGAATAAATGGTAAATGTTTTCATCCTTGCTTGAGAATTACCTTCATTTGCATATATTACAACAAAATACTTGGCATTGTAGGATTTCTTTTTTTATTTGTCAGAATGCTAGAATCAGTACGGCATAAGCACAGATCTCCAACATTTACTGATGGTATTTTAGGGTTGACCTGAACTTTTAAGTTCTGATTAGCTCAAAAATATCAAGGCCTGAGGTTCTCACACCCTCTGGACTGACCCATTTACGGACTCCATTCACGAAGCTGTTGGCTCTATTTAGCTCATACCAACATGCTTACTTCTGTGAAAGAGCAGTGAATTTGGGAAGGTTTTGTTCAACTTGCAGTACAGTATTACACTAGAAATGCTTGATATGTGGCCATTTCAAATTTTAACCCTATCACAGTGTGTTCTCTCACTCTCTCTTTCCTTTTAAATTTATTTTCAGCATTCTTACCTCTTAACAAAACATTTTATTTAAATGAGAAATGCTGGAGGGAGATGGATTTTGTCGGTGGATCCCCTTTCTATTATTTATGCATGTATATAGTTTCTATTTTTCTCCCTCTTCTTTTAGTCATCTCTGTAATCCAGCAGACATTTTGTGTTTATTATTGTATTTATCAAATTATGTTTTGTATAGTATATATTTTTATATTTACCTGTTTCTCTAGGATTGTGGATTCCTAGAAATCTAAAAATCGTTATGATGTGTTTTTATTTACCCCTAATTGTCGTGTGCATGAGACGTGCTCTGCCATTGTTTAATTGAATTGAATATGTGCTTGAACAAACAAATAACGTTTTAAACCTGAAGTTTTCATATCTATCCAGGTTGCCTCATAGACTGATTTTTCACAGTCCGAGCCGTCTTGTGTACTTACCCTTGTCTACTTACCACATTTGCAGGATAGGCATCTGTGTGTGTGTACGTCTCCCAATTGGTTGCTGGAAATAACAACAACATAATGATAATTTATGAAAAACCCTTGCCTTTTTTAAAATTAAAATTGAAATGTTTTAAATAGCCTCTAAATTTAATAATTAAAAGTTTTTTTTTTAAGTTTTTTTTTTTTTTTACCTGAAGAGTACTATTTTCTTTGAATTCTGTGAATATCACACATCTTTGATTTCAGCCAAAACTTACCAGATGCACAAAATAAGTAGAGAAGTGTTGAATGTGCCAGTTTAAGAAAACCAGCTGCAGCAAATCAGAACTCACAGATGCATCTTATTCTGTTCATTCTCATCTAATCATAAAGGGTTCTTTTCAAGTGCAATTATCAGTGCACTCTTGAACCATAATAATGCTAATAATTTTTACAGCAGAACAGTAAACAAGATTAATTTTAAAAAGACTCTCTCCTTATATAGTGTTTCACACCTTTTTTCCAACATGCTTTTATGTGCACTTTGCAAATTATTTCAGTGACCCCATGGAGAAACATAAAGGAGGTAGAGTTCCTCTTGTAATACAAAAAAAGAAATGACTGAGGCATAAACAAAAAAAAAAAAAAAAAAAAAGAGGAGACTTATGTTGCCCTCACTGACAGGGTAGCAATTACATCCCAGATCATGGTAGAGACATTGTTGTATTTTAAAGCTGAGAAAAGAAATCAAGACACTCAGAGACACATAGTCCAACCTCTTACAGACCTGCAAACCAAGCATCTGAAGTAGTAAGATGGTAACCTAAGGTCACACCACTGATTTGTGATGGAATAGAAATGAACCCAGGTTTTTACCCCCTAGTCCATTACTCTTTTCCTTCCCCTGTATAGTGTCCAAATGATATATTCACTTCATTAGTCAATGAAATTGACTAATGAAATAAAAGTCTAGAATGCGCTGTTATAGCATAAAATAACCGCATAACAAAATCTAAAATCAATCTTGGTATAAATCTGTTTAGAACTAAATCTAATTGAATAAATGTAATTCCTTTTCTACCAAAGAAAAGTGGCATATCTAATTTTTTTTTGGTATACAACCATGTGGAATTTGAATTTTTGAAATATTTATAGAGCAATAGCAAATTGATATATCTATTTTATATACTGTGAGAGACAGGATCTTTTGTCAGGACCATGAATTTCTGCCACTTCACCACTTAGCATTCGTTTATTGAATTCATATTCTATTGGTCATTACTAAATCAACTCTAATGATATATTCAGAGACACTGGAAAGAAAACTTACAGGGTAGTTTCCTTGTATTTTCTCAAGTTCATGTTTTAAAAGCCATGCCATATACCCTGGGATAAATGGTAGAAAAAAATCATTGAAATTTAGAATTTAATAATATGTTTAAAAAAGGAAATCTGGGTTCCTGGGTGGCTCAGTCAGTTGAGTGTCTGACTCTTGATTTCAGTTCAGGTCATGATCTCATGCTTCATGGGATTGAGCCCCATGTCAGGCTCTGTGGAGCCTGCTTGGAATTCTCTCTCTCTCTCTCTCTCTCTCTGCCCCTTCCCCGCTTGTGTGCTCTCTCTCTTTCTCTTTCTCTCCCTCTCTCTCAAAATAAATAAGCATTTAAAAAAAAAGGAAATCTAAAAGATCTGCTTGGTGAGAATTCAGAAAGGTAAAGGCAATGGTTTTTGTATTTGTATAATTTAAGTGCACTATAATCATGAAGTAATCCTATTGATACTGTCAAAGATAAACAAGGCTAGATACTAGTTACAGCAGTAAGGAGAGACTTTATTCATTAACTGTTGAAACAGGGAGAAGGATCCAGCATGAACTGAACTTAAATTTGTACAGAAGAAGAAACTGAGAGTTTTAAAGGGAGGGTGAGAAACTAAGGAAGGAAGCTGGGAACTTAATAATAATGAGCAGAGTCAGGGAAGTGGACATTTATAAGTGGGAGGGGGTTGGTCACTATGATCTGGATTTGTTCATTGATGCTTATCTGCAGGAGAAATGAACTTCTAGGATCTTTATAACTCGAGACAGTGGTACAAATTAGAATGAGGTACCTACCTGCCTGCGATTACTGTTTCCTTGATTGCATTCTGAGGACCTTGAAAAGACAGTTCTAGGTGGTAGAAAACTTATCTCAAAAAGGAGAGAGAAAAATAGAGACAGTGCAATGGGTGGAGGAGGAAGAAAGGATTTATAATAGCAAGCTTTTTAAAGTGTTCTGAAGGGGGTTTGGGGTGTATCTACCTATCACCAGGTTTTGGCTGGAACAAACAGTATATACTGGTGGCAGCATTGAGCTCCTTCAGGTAGGCAGGTTTTTTTTAATTTTATTTTTTTAATGTTTATTTATTTTTGAGACAGAGAGAGACAGAGCATGAGCAGGGGAGGGTCAGAGAGAGAGGGAGACACAGATTCTGAAGCAGGCTCCAGGCTCTGAGCTGTCAGCACAGAGCCCGATGCGGGGCTTGAACTCATGGACCGTGAGATCATGACCTGAGCCGAAGTCGGACGCTTAACCGACTGAGCCACCCAGGCGCCCGAGGTAGGCAGTTTAAGGGGAAGTGCAATCATCCAAGGGTTATGGCCTTGAATTTTAGAAACTATGTCAGTGCTTGTTCAAGTGTACGTGTGTGTGTGTGTGTGTGTGCACGCGCGTGTGGGAGGGAAGGGGATAGGCAGAAAAAAATCATTTGTACTGAAAGTCTGCAGTTATTGTAGGCCAAGGTTGAGGCCTACTGAGTAAAGGGCTTGGAGGACTCTGACTAGAGTTTGGCCAAGAAGAGAGTCTATGTCAATATACCATGACTCAATGACTTAAAGATATAGAAGGCAGATGATATACATTTAGATTAAAGAGCTAATTGCTGATGTGAATAATTTGTTCACAGTGACTCGAAAAATGAACCAAACACCAACAATGATAAATGTAAATGAATTAATTTTTTAATTGACGTGATTTTAGTTTCCAAAATAAAGTAGTTGAAAAATGTCACTTTGTAGAAAAAAATATTCCTGTGGAGTTTATAGATAACAAACCTGGTGAAAGAAGAAGATTGCTGATGGCACTAACATTTATTTTTGTTGAGTAATGATACTCTGACCAGGATCATGATAATGATGATGACAGTGATGCTACTAATAGCGAACATTTACTGAGTACTCAAAATATGTTCCAAGGACCTGGATTTTGTTTTCATTTTAAATATTCACACCAGGGATAGGCAGTGTGTACTTTTATTGCCAATATTTTACAAATGAAGGCTTTGTGGCTTTGGTTATAGCCTGACCAAACTTATTTAGAGTTGGGTTATAAATGCAGGTTACTCTGCCTTTAAGTGTGCATGGTCTAACCATTGGGTTGTGCTATGTTAGCAGTAGAGCATCCAAATAAAAATAAATGATCACCTACCTCTGTGCTTTGCATTGCTTGGTTCACACCTAGAGAACCAGATTTCTCTTCAGTGTTCCATTTTAGGAAAGACAGTATTGAACTAGATTGTGTTTTGAGGATCATATGCATGATGGTGAGTTGTTGTCACCCCCATTATATAAGAAGTGGCTGAAGGGACTAAAAATATCAAACCTGTGTAAAATGTATGTTTGGAATGGGAGAGGGAGAAAGAAAAAAAGGTAGGTTTGGGTGTCTATGGAGGGGCAGGACCTAATATACATATATGTATATGTACATGCACATATACTTACAAAATTGTCATTAGCAAAAGAGAGGGGATCATGTTTTTTTTTTTTTTCTTGAGAAAGAGAGAGAGAGAGAGAGAGAGAGAGAGAGAGAATGAGCAGGGGAGGGGCAGAAGGAGTGGGAGAGAGAGAACCCCAAGCAGGCCCCACACCCAGCAGGGTTCAGGATCTCACAACTATGAGCCAGAATCAAGAGTCAGACCCTCAACCAACTGTGTCACCCAGGCACCCCTAACTGTAGTTCTCATAAGAACTAGAACTGATGGGTTAGATTTTAAGCAGCACAGGGATCAACTCAAGGAAGAAAGTACTTTTTCAATGCCATTCACCAGTGGAATTGGTTTTTCCCTGTAGCAATGAATTCAATACGGAAAGGATTACAGCAAGGGGCATTGAGCATGTCTTAATAAAGGATGATTCCATTGATTGTATAAAACATGTTAGTGTTCTCTTCCACCATTTAAATAATACTGTGTCTAAAGAAATGAACTAATTAATCCGTTGGTGGATTTTTTTTTCACAAATAAGGGGTCTAAGTATAAAATGCTTTTTTGTGTGTGTTTTGGAGGTAAAGGCTAAGAGAATTACATTCCAATAATTGTTTATTTGCAGACTTGTGTTCTCTTTACTACCTCAAAGTTGAAGAAGCCTAAGTCCATTTCATACACAGCAGAACTGAGCCTTCCAGAACATTTTGATATCCCCAAGAAAATCTACATTCCTCAGATTACAGAAACTCAAACTAAATTGACTCAGCCTCAAGGAATTCAACCTGCAAATAAAACAGGTAATCAGTACCATGGGGACTGCAATATTTTGTTCTGTCCCAGGAGCTGTGAAAGACTAAAATTTAGAGATTATCTCTACTAATAGGATGTTCATAATATAATTGAAGAGATGGTTCATTGTATATATATGGTATTGAATATTTTGCATTATAAATAACCAACATACTCTAATACAGTAATCTAAGTTATGTACTAAATTTAAGTGCTAAATTGCTGATACTGAAATTTATAGACCTGTTGTTACTCTTTGTTAAGGAGTGGTTGTCCGATACAGATAGTAAGTACACTTTGAGAAAGGCGAGCTCTTGCTTTGACAGTGTACTAGGTTGTAGCAGGTGTGCTGGAGTCAAGGCTCAGGTTAGCTTTTTTTTTCAACGTTTATTTATTTTTGGGACAGAGAGAGACAGAGCATGAACGGGGGAGGGGCAGAGAGAGAGAGGGAGACATAGAATAGGAAACAGGCTCCAGGCTCTGAGCCATCAGCCCAGAGCCCGACGCGGGGCTCGAACTCACGGACCGCGAGATCGTGACCTGGCTGAAGTCGGATGCTTAACCGACTGCGCCACCCAGGCGCCCCTCAGGTTAGCTTTTAAGGATAGGAGAGATATTGGTGGCAAAGGTATATCAGAGGAGAACAGGTGTTATTTATGAGTAAATTATCTTTGATCTGGACTAGGACGTTTAGTAGTTGAATACTTACTCTTGGTCTCCTGATCCCCTTTTATTCTGTTATTCTAATTATGAAGGACCAACCCAGATTAAAAGACTATTAATAAATTTACATTATTAAATACAAGCAATAAGATGTAAACAGTGTGACTAAGCAACTTAAACTATCCAAAATTAGGTTTCTTTTCACTTCTTTCCAAGCTGGTAGATAATAATAGGATTATAATTTCTTTACTAGGGCTATTCCTACAATGTATCATAACTCCAGTGTCATAGATTCTACTTTATATTGTTGCTAACTTAGGTTTTGTTAAATTTTCCTTTTTTCTTTTCCTGTGGCTTTTTTTTAAAGTTTATTTATTTATTTAGAGAGAGATAGTGCACGCAGATGGGGCAGGGGCAGAGAGAGAGAGAGAGAGAGAGAGAGAGAGAGAATCCCAAGTAGGCTCCTCACTGTCAGTGCAGAGCCCAATGTGGGGCTCAAACCCATGAACCATGAGATCATGACCTGAGCCAAAGTCAGACACTTAAACAACTGAGCCACCCAGGCACCTCTCCTGTGGCTTTGTGTTAACTATAAAATGTTTCTAAATCCAAAAGGTGGTTACACATCATAACGTCACAAGATCATCTGTTCATTTTGCCTTCCTAGGAGATCTAAGATCCCAGATTCAAATGCTAAGTGGCCAAGCAGATAACAAGGATTTATTAATTAGGTCTTGTCTCAGACAAGAGGGATGATGGAGCCTACCATAGACTGGAGAGTATGTGCCCCGTCTAAACATTCAAAATAATAAAAAATAAACAGAAAAGCTTGAGTTTATGCAATAACTGTGAGGGCATGTTTGACTTATTAGCTGTCAAGCTGGTGACAGCTCTTAAGTGAAATTTTTGTTTTTTTAATCTTTTCAATGTACTATTAAATATTTTTAAGTGCTCATTTATTTTTAGAGAGAGAGAGAGAGAGACAGAGGTAGAGAGTGAGAATCCCAAGCACGCTCTGTGTTGTCAGTGCAGAGCCTGATGTGGATCTCGAACTCACTAACCTTGAGATCATGACCTGAACTGAAATCAAGAATCAGACGCTTAACCAAATGAGCCACCCAGGTGCCCCTGTGCTATTAAATTTTTAAGTGGAGAATTTATTAGGATAATTTTTTACCCCTTTGAGATAACTGGATAAAACTGTGTATTATAAGCCCAGCTAGGATTCCCAGCCCAAACAATTCACTTATTCAGCCATTCACTCAACACTGTTGAGCATCAATTCCTTTGGGAAAAATGAAGAAAATTGGCATATTAAAATGCTGTTTAATTATAAATAAGTATGAAATTATCTATATTTAAAAATCTTTCACTTAGATAATTTTCAAAGGCTAATATTTTTCTCATATAATTGTTAACTGTGTATTTGAGTAAGAAGATATTGTGACAATTAAGAAAAATAGAACTGTAAATTTTTTAAAAGATCATGCAGAAAAGTTTTAAAATGTATTTGCATATTGTGGTTCCTGTCTAACTTGATTTTCTAGGCAGTTTGCTTTGTAGAGCTTGTAGCCCAGGTTTCTGTTTCAGCAACCATCAGCATACATTTAAATAAATTAAGTTTACAAAAACAGAATATTCTAACTCAGGATAGTAGCAGATTGAATAAAATACATAGCCTGAACAGTGTACATTCTATTGTTAAGCGGTGGACTTGATTAATGAAAAGGAAAAAACAGATTTTTTTTAAGTTTAATAAATAACATTCTATTAGAATTTGGGACAAAGAATAGTAGAGTTAAGCATATAAAAATCTAATCTTTGGGATATAAGCCACTTTGAAGAAAACAAACCATAAAATTCCTAGTAATAAATACAGTAATATAGAAACAAATCTTGTTTTTAAAAATATTTTATTTTTTTAAGTAATCTCTGCACCCAACATGGGGCTTGAACTCACAACCCTGAGATCAACAGTCACATGCTCTACAGACTGAGCCAGCCAGGCACCCCTAAATCTTGTTTTTTATGGGTGACATGGAAAAAGAAGGAAATGACAAGCATTTATCTGGAGAAGTAGCAATAGCCCAGTGTCCCTGCTAATTGCAGGAAAGAGGTACAAGTAGGGTCATTTTTATAATCTCTTAAAGTTCTAAAGTCATCAAAAGGAACGAGGTTTTTTTTTTTAATGTTTTATGTTTTTTTTTTTAGAAAGAGAGAGAGACAGAGTATGTGCGGGAGGAGTGTCAGAGAGAGAGGGAGACACAGAATCCAAAGCAGGCTGCAGGCTCCGTGCTGTCAGCACAGAGCCCGATGCAGGGCTTGAACTCATGAACTGCGAGATTGCGACATGAGCTGAAGTTGGCCGCTTAACTGACTGAGCCCACCCAGGCACCCCCTGGAACTAGTTTTGAGGTATTAAAAGTGGCTGTCTTCAACCCATTCATATCAATGTTTCCTATCAGTTTTTACCTTTTTGAAATTCCTAATGAAAAGTCCATATTTCCGATTAATAATAGCTATTACTGAAATTATTTAAAATAATCTACTTAAATCCATATTTATTTTAGCTCCATCATTTAGAAAGGTATTATTTTTCCCATCCTACCATTTAACATTATAATGCTTTCAACGGAATGAAAGAAAGCTGTAGAGAGAGTGCATGTGCATATAAGTGGGTGAATCCATCTCTACAGATGTACATATATGACAACATTTTCCCATGGAAGGAACATCATGTGTTGTCCCACTTCATAGGTCTCAGAGATCCTGTGACACTTTTGTGTTGGTAGACTGGAGTAGGTCTAGGTCTAGTATTTGTTGAGCACCAACAATATGCAAAGCACTGTGACAGTTCGTTTCATAGTTTTTCTCATTTAATCCTCCCAATAGATATTTCTGTCTAGGCACTGATCCTTCTACTTGCATACCCAAGGACTCTAGCATGGCTCACAACAGTCTTTCCACACAGTTTTTAGTCTTCTCAAACATCCTCTTTTCTCCAGTCCTTATCCATCTCCAACCTTCACTGGGCAAATGACTTTGTCACCTCTGTCATAGAGCAGAAAGGGCTGCATGACCACATACTCTTCCTTAACCCCCTTAGCCCATCCCCCTTAGTATCTAAATAGTAGGATTCTACTCTATCAACCTTGCTGTGTGTAGCAAGACCTTTGTCTTATCCCAGATAACCTGCTCTTGGGCTCTTCTCCATCCTTTATCACAGCTCCTCCTTCTTTGAGAGCAGTTCCTTCACTTTTGACCCTCAAACCTTCTCAGGCTTCAGAAACTAAAGAAATTCATACTTTTCCCATGACAAACATACTTTTCAGTAGAGTGATCTATATTTGCAGTTTGTATTCTTGCATGAGTAGTTCTCAACCTCTCAAATCTGGCTTTTGCTCTACCACTGTAGTAAAATGGGCAGTTGCTTTCTAATTACCAAAGCCAACGGACCATTCTGAGTCTACATCTTACTGGATCTCTATTACATTTAACCTGGATGATTAGGCATGTACTCAGAAGTCTAGACATTTGACATAAGTCTTTAACCTTGTTCCCAGCATTTCTTCTCCATCCCCTTGACAAGATTTCTGCTTAGTCTTTTTGTGGGTTCTTCTGTTTACTCCATCAATATGGGAGTCTTCAAGGTCCTACTTGTTCTTTCGGGGCTATTATTACTTTTAATGTATCCTGTAAGGGATTTTGTACACTCCCGTAGTTAAAACTACCATTAACATCACTAACATTTATCTCTATTCCTATCATTTTCCTTCTGTTTTCAACTCAGATATTCAGAAGCATATGACATGCCTACCTAGATATATGTATGCAAATATATATACAAATAGATTTGTCCCTCAGATTCAAAATGAATGTATTATTATTCTCCATTGAGTTTGTTCCTTATCATATAATCTTTATCTTTTCATGTGATGGGACATATATCCACCCTGTGTCTTATATTAGAAATCTGGCTATCTGCTTGACGCTTCTCTTTTTTGAGGTCATACTGCAATTTATCTTTTAGTTCTCAGTTTTTGCAATTTATTTCCTTCTCTTCTTTCCTTCTTTACTCCCACTGTTCATGACTCAGGTATTCATCAGTACTTCACAAATGGAAAAAGTAATCACATCTACCTCTTCTCGATGAGATGCAGATTTAATGAGATGACATATGTGAAGAATTCAAGTGCTATATGATATACCTAATAAATGCGGCCATTCATTATATTCTAGTCTTGTCACCTTTAAAGTACTTCACCTCTAGGCACCAGAACTATTAAATCTGACCACAAAATTTTACTGAAACATTTAGTGATTTCAGAGGCAGATTTACTATGATTCCAAAGACACATAAATTTTACTATTCTTCCTTTTTTGACCCCACTTGTTAGTCCCTGTACCTAGTTTTATATTTGCAATTTTGCATTCTGTCTCTTCAAGAAGGTCCCTAAATTTTCAAAGCCTCAGGCCTCATAAAACCTAGACTTTTGCCTGGTTGTAGATCTTGATTTAAAATCTCATCTACCTGTGATTCTGGGTATATTGAAATATATGGGGGGGAGGACCCTAAATGGGTAGAGGTAAACAGGAAATTTCCAGTGGATCCAGGAGCACTTACCTCCCCAGTATAGAGGGTCCTGTGTGTATTGTGCCACCCATGAAAAATAGGCTCTAGGCTGGTTTTGCTGATCACTTACACAGAGCTCAAAACTCTCATTTCCACGGTTACCTCTTCAGCTTCTAGTATTTTATTTTGACTCAATTTCTTGTTGTCTCTCAAGGGATATATGGCAGGCATATTAGTGCATATTTTAGGAACACTGTTCTCTGTCTATACCTTCTCCCATTTGATTCCAATTTTCTTAATTCTTTAATACTTACTAATAACTAGTGATCTAATAGGTGACAGGTACTCACTAAATCCTTCCGTGACAGCTGTTTAATATGTAATGTGATTATAAACTGTACTAGAAATTTATTATTAATAACTTACATTATATGTAGTTCTATCCATTTTATAAGGATTAAATACATTATTGTAATAGCCAAATTATCCTTCAGTATGAAAATAAGACTGAAAAATTGTTGCACTAAAAATGAACACAAATTCCTGCTTAAAATTTATTAAATGTTCTTGGACAAATAAACCTAATATCTCTGGGCTATATCAAATAACCACACATGCATTTCAAATAGAATGAAAGTAAATTTCATTTAACAGAGTACCAGTTAAAATGTTAGTTTTAATGCTTAAGCTGAGTTAAATTGAAGCAATTGACTATACTTTACTGTTCATATCACTAAATCACCCAATCTTAAAAGTGTACTTTAGTTCATTTTTCTTAAAATAGCTATAGTTAAATTTGTGGTGATATATTTATTACATTGTTTTTGGTAAAAACTTTTTAAATTTGCACAGGACTTTTGAAATAGAATTTCTTTAATTCACTTAGAAATATAATTCAAATGCATATTTCATATAGGATTGCTACATTTGTAAGCCATCAAGTCCAATTACAGTCTATAAAAGAATGTTATTAAATTCCAAAAGGCGATCAGTGATCCACATACTACATTTAAATCTCCTAAGATCAAAATCTCCTAAGAACAAAAACCATATATTCTATCTACAATCTTTAGGTTTAATATCTAATTACAGGGGCGCCTGGGTGGCGCAGTCGGTTAAGCGTCCGACTTCAGCCAGGTCACGATCTCGCGGTCTGTGAGTTCGAGCCCCGCGTCGGGCTCTGGGCTGATGGCTCAGAGCCTGGAGCCTGTTTCCGATTCTGTGTCTCCCTCTCTCTCTGCCCCTCCCCCGTTCATGCTCTGTCTCTCTCTGTCCCAAAAATAAAAATAAACGTTGAAAAAAAAAATTAAAAAAAAAAAATATATCTAATTACAAATGTAGGGGCGCCTGAGTGGCTCAGTCGGTTGGGCGTGAGCCAACTCAGGTCATGATCTCGCGGTTTGTGAGTTCGAGCCCCACGTCGGGCTCAGGGCTGACAGCTCAGAGCCTAGAGCCTGCTTCCGATTCTGTGTCTCCCTCTGTCTGCCCCTCTGCTGCTTGCACTCTGTCTCTCACATTGTCTCAAAAATAAATAAACATTAAAAAAATTATAAATGTAATAGTTTATGTTATAGCCTACCTTCTGAGAAGACTTGTAATCATAATCATAAAAGGCAATACCTGTTATGTAAATACTTTATATACATTTGAATTTACATCAAGTGAAAAATAAAAGGATATTTACCTATACTCATCTTAAACTTTATTCTTCTATTAATGTATTTCATTTGTAATAACTTTATTGAGATATTCATATATCATGCAGTTCACCAATTTAAAGTGTATAAATCAGTGGTTTCCAATATATGCCTAAATACATGTAACCATTACCCCAGTCAATTTTAAAACATTTATATCACCTCAAAAAGAAACTCATTACCCTTTAGCTATCAACTCCTTATCATCCACCTTACCCCTCAGTCCTAATTAATCATTAATCTTTGTCTCTACATGGATTTGCCTCTTCTGGAGATTTCATATAAAGGAAATCATGTAATATATGGCATTTTATGATCAGCTTCTTCTACCTAGCATAATGTTTTCCTAGTTCACCCATGTTGTATCATGTATCCATCCTTCATTCCTTTCATTGGCCAAATAATACTCCATTGTATGACTATAACACATTTGGGTTATCCATTCATCAGTTGATGAATGTTCGGGTTGCTTCTACCTTTTGCCTAGTATGAATAATGCTGCTATAAACATGTTTTGGGCTGAACATATGTTTCTGTTTTTCCTGGGTGTGTTTATATATATATCTGTAAGTAGAACTGTTGGGTCACATGGTAACCATGTTTAAACATTTGAGGAACTGCCAGACTGTTTTCCAAAGTGGCCATACCATTTTATATTTCCCTAGCAGTGTGTGAGGTTTCCATTGTCTCCACATTATCAACAACACTTGTTATCTGACTTTTTAATTTCAGTGATCCTAGTGGGTAGAAATGGTGTCTGTTGTGGTTTTGATTTGCATTTCCCTGCAAATCAGGTGCCTCAGGATGTTGAGCTTCTTTCCATGTCCTTATTGGCTATTTACATATCATTTGCATAAATGTCTATTCAGAACTTTTACCCATTTTTAAGCTGTCTTTTTCTTATTGATTTGCAAGTGTTCCATCTATATTCTAGATACAATACTTTATCAGATATAGGTTTTGCAAATAGTTTCTTCCATTCTGTGGGTTGTCTTTCCACTCTTGATAATCTTCTCTGAAGCATAGTTGTTAATTGTAATGGAGTGTAATTTATTTTTGTTGTTGATCTTGTTGCTCTTGTTTTTGATGTCATATTTCAGAATCCATTGCCAAATTTGAAGTCATGAAGATTTAGCTCTATTTTCTTCTAAGAATCTTACAGCTTTAGTCCTTACATTTAGGTCTTTCATCCATTTTTGGTTAATATTTGTATATTGTTTGAGGTAAGGGTCTAACTTCATTCTTTTGAATGTGGCTGTCCCAGTGGTCTTGGAACCATTTGTTGGAACAACCATTCTTTCTGCATTGAATTATCTTGATACCGTTGTTGAAAACCAGTTGACCATAAATACATGGTTTATTTCTAGATTCTCTATTATATCCATAGATCTATATGCCTTTCCTTATGCCAGTACCACACTTTTCTGATTACTTTTGCTTTGTAGTAAGTTTTGAAATCAGAAAGTGCGTGTCCTACTACATTGTCCTTTTTTAGCCAAATTGTTTGGCTGTTCTGGTATTCTCACAATTTCATATGGATTTTAGAATCAGTTTGTCAGTTTCTGCAAGCAAGCCAACTGGCCACCTGATAGGTATTGCATTGAATATATAAATCAATTTGGAGAAGACTGTCATTTTAACAATATTAAGTCTTGTGATTCATGACCATGCAGTATTTTTCCACTTCTTTAGATATCCCTTAATATCTTTCAACAACAGTGTTTTGTAGTTTTAAGAGTATAAGTTTTGTACTTTTTTGTTAAATATATTCCTAAGTATTTCATCCTTTGTCATGATATTACAAATGGAATTGTTTTCTTAATTTCATTTTTAGATTATTCATTGCAAATGTATAGAAATATAATTGATGTTGTATATTAAAATTATATCATGTGACCTTGATGAATTGATTTTTTAATTCTAATATGTTTTACTGGTTTCCTTAGGATTTTCTGTCTATAGTATCATGTTGTATGCATATAGAGATCATCTTATATCTTCCCTTCTGAAATGGATTGTTTTTATCTTTTTCTTACCTAATTTATCTAGTCAATACTTCAACTACAATGTTAAATAGAAGTGATAAGAGGGCACATTCTTGTCTTCTTCCTGAATTTATGGACAAAGAATCCAGTGTTTAATCATTAAGTATCATGATAGTTGTAGGTAGCTCATAGATACCCTCTATGAGGTTGAGGAACTACCCATCTCTTCCTAGTTTGTTGAGTGTTTTTCTCATGAAAATGTATTGTATTTTTCTAAATTACTTTTTGCATAATTGGGATGAGCATGTAGTTTTTTTTTATTGTTTTATATTCTTTTGTTCTATTGATAAAGCGTATCATTGATTTTTGGATGTTAAACAAATCTTGCATCCCTGTGATAAATCCCATTTGGTAGTTGCCATGATCTGAATGTTTTTGGTCCTTCAGAATTCATATGTTGAAAACCTAATGGCCAAGGCGATACTATTAGGAAGTATGGCCTTTAGAAGGTGATTAGGTCATGAGGACACAGCCCTCATAAATGGGATTAATATCCTCATAAAAGATGCCCCAGGGTGCTAGTTCACCCTATCTCTTATGGGAGGATACAAAGAGAAATCAGAAACCCAGAAGAACATCCTCACCCGACTGCTGATACCTCATTCTTGGACTTTGAGTCTGCAGAATTGTGATAAATGTGTTGTTTATGAGCCACGTAGTCTATGCTCTTTTGTTATACCATCCCAAACACATTAAGACAGTAATGCTGATAATTCTTCTATATGTTGCTGAATTCTATTTAATTTTGTTTTTATATTCATGAGAAATTTTGGTCTACAGTTTTTATTATGATGTCTATGCGATAATACTGGCCTTATGGAAAGAGTTAGGAAGTGTTCCTTCCTCTTATTTCTTTTGGAAGCATTTCAGAGGGATTGGTGTTGATTCTTAAGTGTTTGGTATATTTCTCCAGTAAAGTCATCTGGTCATGGGCTTTTCTTTGTTGGGGGATTTTTAGTTACTGATTCAATATCTTTACTTGTTATATAGATGTATTTAAAAAAAAAAATTAATGTTTATTTTTTGAGAGAGAGAGAGAGAGAGAGAAAGAGAAAGATAGAGTGTGTGAGCAGGGGCAGAGAGAGAAGGGAGACACAGAATCTGAAGCAGGGTCCAGGCTCCGAGCTGTCAGCATAGAGCCTGATACAGGGCTGGAACTCACAAACCAGGAGATCATGATCTGAGCTGAAGTCAGACGCTTAACCACTTAGCCAACTGAGCCACCCAGGTGCCTTATATAGATCTATTTAGAATGTCTCTTTCTTTTTTGAATCAGTTTCCATGGTTTGTGTCATTTAAATTATGTAAATTTTGCCGTACAATTGTTTATACTATTCTCTTACATTCCATTTTGTTTCTGTAAGGCAGAAGTAATGCTCCTAGTTTATTCCAGTAATTTGAATATTTTCTTTTTCTCTTGGTCCATTGAGCTAAATGTTTGTCAATTTTGTGGATCTTTTCAAAGAACTAGCTTTTGGTTTCTAAGATTTCTTTGTGTTGTTTTCTCTATTTCATTAATTTCTCTTTCAATCTTTATTTTTTTCATTCTACTTTCAGTTTAGGTACCTCTTCTTTTTTCTCTGTCTTAAAGTGAAAGTTTAGGTTTTTGATTTCAGATCTCTTTTCTTTTTTATTATAGGCATTTATAGTTTAAAATTCCTTATAGGGATTTACAGCTATAAATTACTAGGTTAGTTGAATCCTATAAGTTTTTGTGTTTTTATCTTCATTTTCATTAATCTGAAAGTATTTCCTAATTTCCCCAGATGTTTTTCTTGATGCACTGATTGTTTAAGAGTATATTCACAGTAACAATAGTTGTTTTGGGAGGGAGGTTGAAATATTATAAAACACCCAATATAGGTCCCATGGTATAATGGTCAGCACTCTGGACTCTGAAACACCCAATATATAAATTAGGTAAATGGAAAGCTTCTCTGTTAAAAACCAGAGAAGATGCTTCAGAACTAAGTCTGTTTGCCCTCTTCCCACCTATTATTGTATCCCCAGCAGTGGTTCATGAAGCACATTCTCAGAAGGCTGGGGTTCTGATGAATACAATTTGAAAGCTCCTGATTTAGCCCAACTTCCACATTTTATAGGTGAGAAAATTGAAACACACAGAGGGTAAGCACTTCAGCTAGAATCAAGTCGATAGTGGCATAATTCACTCTTTGAACAAAGAAGCTAGATTATGGGATACTTTAGTCAACAAGTACTTATTATTGAGAACCTACTGTGTATAAGCAGTGTTAAGGTACCCAAGATATAGCAGTGAACACAATAGAAAAGATCCTAGTCTTTTAGAAATTTGATGTAGATATTCGTCCCTAGTGTTTGCCATCATTGGGGTATGCTTTGAGTGACATTTTCATTATAGGTTGTCACTCTTCTATGGCTCATTCTTTCAGTCTATCTTGTGACTCAGGGTATTACCTCTTTAGATAACTAACTAGTTAGATGTACTGACACTGGTCACGGCATCAAGAAATATGACTAGCCGTATGAGAACTTAACCCAACCTTTGACTTTTATTGTTTGAATAAAAAAGGCCCAACCTCTGGTTTTCAGTTTCAAATGATGTACAAATTGTTAGTGACTAGATTGACATATTAAATGTGTATTATTGTCTGCTCTATAACTGCTATAATTGTCTGCTTATAACTTTCAGCCATTTCTATTTTAAATCAGTTGTTTCTATACACATGTTATCTGATTGAAAATAATTACATGGCCTTATCTCCTTGGTTGATCAATTTTTATTCTAATATTTGAAGGTTCTGGTATAATAGTCACTTTTTCTTATTTTTCAGAAAAACAAAATGAAGGTGCAGCTTTATTTTATGATTTTATTTTCTATTTACCTGCATGGGGGTCCAGAAGGGATTTTAATGAAGGTGTATTAAATTTAATACACCGAACTTTAGAATAGTCAAATTCAGAAATCGTGAAAGTAGTTAGTTAAGTGTATGTACATAATTTAGAAAATCTTATGATTTTGCTTGCCGCTGCTATATCTGCGTGTGTGTTTGTGTGTGTGTGAATAGAGTATAAAACTTCATTTTTTAAAAATAAAAGTCAGTGGAAAAATAGTGTCTGAAATAGAATTTTGTTCTTAAGTTTGTGGGCAACTGTAGTACTCATTTGAATGCAACAAATGCTAACTAGTGGCACATTCCATTGTAATATCACACATATATGTAATAAAACATAATGAAGGTATTTGAAGTCAGTCTCTTTTTGGCATTACGTCTATGATTATTTACCATTCCTACATTTACTAAGTTTCTTTATTTTACCTTTAAGCATAGAATCTGAGAGAATTTTCATTTTGTCCTTTATACTTAAAACATTTTGATCTTTCTCTTTGGTGTTTTAATAAGTATTATGGTATGATCACCTTCTTGTGGAGGGAAATAATCATCTTGTCTTTTCTCCGAGAGGTGCCTCCTCACCAACTCTGGGATGTGGAGGACTGCCCAGTGCACCTAACTGTCTGACTTCCTATAGAAACATAGCTGGGATCTAACATTAGGAAAATCGGGCGGGGGGGGGGGGGGGGGAATCCGATGATGGAGTGAGAGAAGAAATGATGGAAGTTTTAGTGGTCAGCAGGTGACCGGGTACTTAAAAGGTAAACCTATTAATACCTTATGTACACATTTCAAGGTCTAACCATTGATATTTATATTTTATTGATTATCCTGCTTTCTGTAATACTTTTTATCATAATCTGAGTCATTGAAAGGCATCACCTTTGGAGAATGTGTTCATGAACAGTAACTGAACCTTTTGCTCCTCTTCCCTAATCACACTAGTGGGTGCAGGGATCAGTCCTGTTGATCAAAGTATTGTCCTCAGGTCATAACCCTGCTCACAGACAGATTCCTTGGCTGAGTCAGAAAACTGGGTCATGTGCTCTTATAATCTGGCCTTGGCCCAAGCTGCCTCTGGAATCGACAAATGACCGAGCTGCTGAGACTGTTCACTCCTATCTCTTTCCATTTCAGGGTATGTTTTCATTTATTTTCTTTGTCCCACTTGTGCGTGGTTATAACCTGATTGGAACATTGAATGTCTCCCTTTTGTATAAACTCCCCTTTAGAAATGTCATTTTTAAAAATTTTATTTCTAGCCAACAACCTTGGTTTTTCTCAGAAAAAGAGATTTTACACTGATTGATTGAAGTACACCTGATGCACGATGTTAACATTGTTTTTAGGTGTATAACAGTGATTGGACAAGTCTCTGTGTTATGCTATAGGTCTGTGCTTACCACAAGTGGAGCTTTCGTCACCATACAACACAATTACAATATCATTAATGGTTCCCTGCGCTGTACCTTCCATACCCATGACTTATTCATTCCACAACTGGAAGCCTAGATCTTCCCACTCCTCTGCACCCATTTTGCCCATCCCCCCACTCTCTTCCCTCAGGCAACCATCAGTTGGTTCTGGGTATTTGTGGGTCTCTTTCTGGTTTTTTTGTTTGTTCGATTACTTGTTTTGTTTTATATATATATATATATATATATATATATATATATATATATATATCACATATAAGTGAGATCATCTCATATTTATCTTTCTCTGAAGAAAGAGAGATTTTATTTATTTATTTCTTAAAGTTGTATTTATTTATTTTGAGAGAGAGAGCAAGCAAGTGGGAGAGAGGAAGAAAGAGAATCCCAAGCAGGCTCCACACTGTCAGCACAGAGCCCATCATGGGCTCAATACCACAAACCCATGAGATTGTGACCTGAGCCAAAATCAAGAGTCGAATGCTTAACCAACTTGAGCCATCCAGGTGCCCCAAGAAAGAGAGATTTTAGAGTTGCAGTTAACATTGTGATTTTTGAGATGGAAATTATGTAATAATATGTAAATCTTTATCAGAATATTTGAGCTCTAATTGTGTGATTCCAATAAGTCTTAAGATAATAAGAAGAGAAAAAACTAGAAATGCTTACTGGAAATGTTAGGAAAGAATTTCTGTGGAGGAAAAAAAAAGAATTTCTGTGGAGGATTGATAGCTTGGATTTTTTTTTCTGGGCATAGTACATGTTTTCTCACATATAAAAATGATTTAATAAAATAAATAAAAATGATTTAATTATATATGCATATCCATATCTAAACTATGCTGCATTTCATTTAATTATTTGTCCTAAAAATGTATAGTTTAATTGTAACATTTATGCCTCTTCCATTCTTCATTTGTTTTGTTACTTTATAAAATCTATTTTTGTTAGAAACTTCATTATATTTTATCAAAAATTTAGGAGACTTTCATTCATTCATCTGGATTCGTTTTAAAGGGGTTCAAATGATGAAGAAATCATACTAAATTCTTGTCCTCAGGAAGCTTATAAACTAGTGGAAATGACAGTAATTGGGCACATGATAACCCTGATACACAGTTCAAACTGATCACTGCTTGTCTACTTAGTTTTCTAGTCATTGGAGTGTTTATTCACCTGGTTACAGAAATTATTTCAGGATTTGAGTTGGTTTAGAGAGACTTGGGATCTTTGCTGGAATTTTGGAAAACGAATATATATTTTTTAAATTTTCTTTAACTTTTTTTTTTTTATTTTTTGAGAGGGAGAGATTGAGAGAGAGAGACAAAGCACAAGTAGGGGAGGGGCAGAGAGAAAGGGAGACACAGAATCCAAAGCAGGCTCTAGGCTCTGAGGTGTCAGCACAGAGCCCGATATGGGGCTCGAACCCACGAATGCAAGATGATGACTGGAGCCAAAGTTGGACATTCAAATGACTGAGCCACCCAGGTGCCCTGGAAAAGGGATATTTTTCCCCAGGTCTGCCAAGCTGGGAGGATAGAAGTCTGGTATAAGTGGGTAGAGTCTCCAAGAATGAGGTCCACGTAGAGAAAGATGGATGACATCTTATGATTTCAGGTGCATCTCTGGATGCTGTCACTGTAAAGGTGGTCATTCCCTTTGTGCATGCCACTTATTGGGTCAACACATTACCTCTGTGGTTCCTGCTAGTTTTAGCTGAGCTTCTGACAAATGAAAGTGATTTGAGAGGTGCAGTGTCCAAAGCCTGCGTTCTTTCCACGTTGCTGGTAGTTGCCAACTCTGGCTGTACAGTGGCACCTGGGGACCTTTTACAAAATACACCTTCAAGGGCCAACTCCAGACCTACTGAATCACTCCCAGGTCGGAAGAGGTCTAGGAACCTGTATTTTAAAAGTCTCTTTCAAGGGGCGCCTGGGTGGCTGAGTCAGTTAAACATCTGACTCATCTGATTCTCGACCCTGCTCAGGTCATGATCTCACGATTTGTGAGGTCAAGCCCCGCATTGGGTTCTGCGCTGACAATGCAAAACCTGCTTGGGATTCTCTGTCTCCCTGTCTCTCTGCCCATCCTCTGTGCTCTTGCTCTCATAATAAATAAATGTTTAAAACTAAAATAAAAGCCTCCTTCTGGATCACCATCATAATTAATCCACATATTAGAGTTGGGGAACCATTGCTGTACAGAATAATGCCACCACTTTACGTCTCCATTTTGCAAATGGGGAAACTCAATCCCAGAAAATTAAAATCCCTTTTAGAGGCCATGTAAGAGGTCACATCAAGTCTTTTGAGTAAGCACTCAAATCTAAAGTCTTTGTTGATTTTTCCTTTTTTGCAATGCTGCATTAAAAAGTCACACTGCTCTTTATTCTTAGGTTGGTGATTGTCTTAGTTTGAGTCCCCTAGAAAACGAAGCCCAAAGCAAGAATCATATACTGATGCTTTACTTGGGAGTTGCAAACTCAGGGCAATGAGAGTGAGAAAAAAGAGAAACAAGAAAGGGAAGGATGGAAAGTGAAACAGCGAATGACGCTAGAGCTGCTATCTCAGTGTCTGCTAGGTATCTCCATGAATAGATGCAACAGGTCGGTCAGCAAGTGTCACTTTTGCAAAACAGTGTGAAAAGTGCCTCTGAGCCATCCTCGTGGGAGAGGGAGGAAAGGAATTCTGTGTATATGTTAACCTCCTGTCTCCTGTACCTATTTGCCAGATTTTACTCCATGGGAGTTAATGGTGCTAGGCTTTGAGATGGCCTTCCCTGGCCCCACAGAATGCCAGGTTCCATGTGCTACCATGGCAAGAGGAGCCAGAAATTCTGAGCATGGGACTGATCTACCTGTCCATGACACAGAAGCTGAGGGGTTGGCTCCATTAGTTTTGGAGGAAGTTGCAGGTGGAGGAACCAAGGGAATCTCAGGAAGCACATGAAATGTATCCCACACAGCAATGGTGTCTTACTGTTAATATTTTAGTCTTTTTAAGCCTATTTATTTATTTTGAGAGAGAGAGAGAGACAGAGAATGTTTGTGTGTGCACAGGGGAGGAGCAGAGAGACGGGGAGAGAGCAAATCCGATGAGGGGCTCAATCTCATGAACCTTGAGATCATGACCTGAGCCAAAATCAAGAGTCGGGTGCTTAAACTACTGAGCCACGCAGGCAACCCCAACTGTTAATATTTAAAAGAAAAGATTTTTTTTAATGTTTATTTTTGACAGAGAGAGAGACAGAGCATGAGTGAGGGAAGGGCAGAGTGAGAGAGGGACACAGAATTGCAAGCAGGCTCCTGGCTCTGAGCTGTCAGCACAGAGCCCGACGCGGGGCTCGAACTCACAGACCACGAGATCATGACCTGTGCTGAAGTCTGACACTCAACTGACTGAGCCACCCAGGAGCCCCCTTTTAATATTTTTTTAAATGTTTATTTATCAACTGTTAATATTTTAAAGAATTCTTCTTGTTACACCGTCAGCAGCTTCCATAGACAATATCCAATTTCTTTCCCTTTTCCCTACTGTCTCTGCTCAAATACTTCATCCCAGGTGTTGAGCCAATTCTCTTCTGAGACCTGGGATGTAAGCACCCATTGGTGCTGTCCCCCAGGCTCCCCTGTCATGCCTGCAGTCTCATGAGTAGTACAGTAATATTAATCTGGCAGCCTGGGCCCCTTCTTTGTATGATCCCATCCTTGTGATTGCATCTTCCTCTATCCCTCGTGTTCTAGTACTCAGCTATAGACTTCAACTTTATTTCTTACAATACTAGTGAGTTGTTTTCAGACTCCTCCCTAGGTACCGGTAAACTCTTCCTACCATCCACCCTTGTTCTGGACAGCCCAAGCTCCCTCAAACAAGAACCTTGCCTCTGAACTTGGGATCCTAGGTCTTTCTTGACTTGTAGAACTGGTCTCTGACGTCAACCTGACCTAGTTTTTCTTATGTCTGGTCTACATACTTGATTATAATTTTGCTTCTGTTTTTGAAAATCCCAGGCACAAATGTTTGACTAATCCACCTTTCTCCTCTGGCTGCCCTCCTACGTGTCCTCCCAGAACCAGAGTTTCCAGCTTGTTCATTTGTTAATCTATGTCTTGTCATAACATTTGGGGGTTCTGCCAGCCCCAGGTTCTTTCTTTCTACTTTGCACCATACAATAACGAAACAAGACTGTGTCTTATATTATCAAAAAAATTACATTTTGAGTCAAATAATTTGCCATATCCAAATCAACATAATTGTAATATCCAAGACTGTGTATATATTACTTCTCCTTATAGTTCTATTGTAAGATACTTTCGGTTCTATCAATGTCTCACTTTGCCTTTTATTGTTTTATATCTATGGACGTAGAGCCTGCAAGCAAAAACAAATGTGAACTTCAAACAGCGTCTTAATCTTTCTATTAGATCTTCAATAGTGAACATATGTTATGCAATAATACATTTAGGATGACATTTAATCAAAAATTGCATAAGCGTCTCCCCCTAGTTTAAGTCCTAGAGAACGTGTTGTTTATTGGCTTGCTAACAGCTTAATTTGCACTCTTAGTATATCAATCTAGAGAACTTGAAAATCAACTCTGTTTAAAACAGATTTTATTTTTAACACATAACAATTAGACAAAGTTTATGGTATTCAGAATTGGAAATGCAAAACAGTTAATTTGTCGTCAGTAATCCCTTGCTTCCTTCCCCATGGAGGGGTTAATTAGAAATTTTATTTCAGTTCTCTTGGAAATTTTGTCTTCTTAAAAAATTATATAGGAAAGACAACTTCCTAGTTAAAATATTGGCAAGCTGCTACTCCATAATAAGCTCTCTTCTAATTTTCCATTAAATGATCCATGAATACATACGGAAATTCAAAAATTCAGTAGCAATGGAAAGGAAAGATAACAGCCACCCATTTACATAAATCCTATGAGGAATTCCCAGTAATTACTGAGCTGATGTGGCCTGATTGAAAAACACATTTAATAGCCTCCACAGCTCATACCTAATTAAAAGAAAATTTAAGTATACAGAGCAAACAGTCTAGTCCCATGATGTGTCTTTTCCTCAGAAATGTATTATCTGCACGTCCCAGAAAACTAGGAAGCTGCCTCTTCATTGCGTCCCTCCTGGCACATAGTAGGTGTTATAAAACGTTTTTTCTAATGAATGAATCTGTGTGAAGTACTTTCTAAAGTGGTCCTCTATTAACATTTCTTTCTCTGCATCCCTCTTGACAATCCAAACCCTCTGGACTTAAAATAACTGGAGCCATAGGGGAAAATGTGGAGGAACATCATTCTATCAAGGATTTATAGAATCGAGCAGGTAGATCTGGTGGTGGTGGCAGAGGTGATAAGAAGCCAAGTGATTTGTGGTGCATGTTACTGGTGACATGAGAGTTTATCCATCAGTAGGAAGATAACGCCATTTTCTAAAATGTCAGCTATTCCCTAGATTATTTGAAAACTGACAAGGGATGTAAGAAAATATCCTCCCTACAGCTCATAGATGGATGCTTGTCGGATACAGGAAATTGACCCATGGGGATGTGTTGAGCTACCTCCATGTTTAGATCTAAGAAGTCCCTGCAAAGTGAAAGGAGAATGAGACCCTGTACAAGTGGCCACCTGGGAAAGATGCCCGTCTTATTGTAGGAGCAAGTGAGAAAAGAAAAGGCAGAAATGGTTTTTTTTAATTGTAGAAGATAAAAGAGTGACACCTAAATTCACTTAATCCGGTTATAGTGAAACAATAGAAGGGTAAATTCTGAAAAGCAAGGAGAGAAAAAGACACATTATTTTCAAGGGAACAAAAATTATACTGAAGGCACAATTCCCAACAGTGTCAAGAGAAGCCAGAAGACAATGGAATTACAGTGCTGAAGCAAATTAACTGTCAGCCTAGAATTTTAAATCCCAGTAAACTATCACTCAAGAGTAAGGATGAAATAAAAATATTTTCAATCCCACAATGAGACGGAGACAATTTAAAACTCACAGATATTTGCTAAAAGAACAAATGGAGGACCTATTTAGGAATGAAGGAAATTGAATACAGAAAAAAGAATTAGGATCCAGTAAGAATGGTTATTAAAATCATCAATAAATGTGTGTAAATCTCAATGAGCGTTGGCTATGGAAACATTAATGAATAATTCAGGTGTTTTAAAAGCAAAGTGAACTCAATTACTAGGAAATAACTTTACCAGGGGGATGGGTATTGCCATTAGATGTGTAAGGTTCTTGTATTTGAGGGGAAGAGGTTTGAATTATTTTCAGATGTTTTTAATAAAGTGTAAATATTGAAAACTTGGGACAACCAAGAAAATATAAAGATAGAATATATAATTTCTGAACCAATAGAGGCATAAAAGGAAATAAAGAAAACGTTGATGAGTCCAATAGAATACAATAACAGAGAAGAATTGAAAGAAGGATGTAGTACAGAGAAGCAGCATATGAGATGTTCAACACAAATAGGTCATTAATCATGGTAAATATAAACAGACCAAATGGTGAAAGGTGATATTTTCAGCATAGAAAGTGAAATGCAGCTGTATGCTGTTGACACAATTACCTGGTAGGATATCTAGGTATATATACCAGGTATATACCAATCAAAAATTAGCTGGCTTAAATATATTAGGATAAATAGACTTTAAGGCTAATGAATATATTAATTTTAGAAAGAATCCTGCAATGTGCAGAAAATCTTCAAACTTATTTCCACCTAACCACATAATCTCAAACTGTGTGAAGCAAAATTTGACAAATATGGAAGGAGAAATGAACAAATCCACAGAGTAGGAGAATTTATTATACTTCTTTGAATAAGTGAAAGATCAAGCTGACAGGACATTAGTAAAGCTCTACTAGACTTGACCAACACAATTAATGAGATTAGGTTTTCCTTTACCTGATAAGCCTACCGTGGCTCTGCTGGAAATAATTGTCAAATTTTGCCATTTACTTATTACAGCACTTTGATCTCTCTCTGGGCTTCTTTCTATGCTTTAGGGCATCTGTGAGCATGTACAGGTATTGGCTTTCAGCGAAATCTGACAGGGAACTGCAAAGCGGTCTTTCTTGGTCATAGATACTTACAAACTTCATGGGGAGAAAAGTCCAGTGCTCTCAGCCATTTAGAATTGGTTAGGAGAAAAAGGCCACATGCCCTTCATTCTCTTAGCATCCCTGAAAACCCTTTTCTTTCCTTGATTCCTTCTTCCGTCTCTCCTTTTTTTTTAATCCTCCTTCCTTCTTCCTTTCTTCCTTTTTTCTTTTTTCTATCTCTTTTGATCCCTCTCTTTCTTTTCACCCTTAAACATTATATGATTTTAGATCTTGTGTGTAATAGCAAAGCAAAAGTGGTTGAACCTTTTTTGAAGTGACAAAATCCATTTTAACCAGTATTTCAAGAATTGAATTTGTCCAAAAATAGTGTGGGTCTTTATCATTTTAAAAATTGCTTTTACTTTATGGAATAGTATAATAACTTTGACAATCTAAGCAGCAAGCCATTTCAGAAAACAGTTTTTCCTGAATGGATGATACTAAACTACTACTGAAGAAAACAGTTTACAAAATAAATGAAGCACACTCTAAAATGTGTAATTGCTGAATCCTTTTCTTTTTTTTCATATGAAGTCTATGGCATACTTCATGTTTCTGGTATTAATAATAATAATAATGAGCAGTCATTAGCATACAATGAATCTGTCATTTACCGGAGTATTTGTGAGGTCCATGCTCGGGCACCAATAAGAACATGATAAAGTAACTAAAATGGGTAAAATCCCCAATAGTGTGTGATTTGGTCTTTTTGTTTGTAGAATAGAAAAAAGAATCTGCACTGAAACTTTCCAGTAGTAGATGGAAGTGAGATTAGCAAATGGGCCACAAAATTCTCTGAAAATATAATTACTCGTGCATTCATTCACAACAAATAAGTATTTATTATAAATTCATTTATATAAATGAATTCACATCATAAATATAGTAATTCTCTTGATATCTCATTTTCTGAATTAAGATATGCTTGCTAATATTATACTAAATAATTAACTGTGGAAGATAATGATGATTTGGCTATATCACTTAGTCTCTTCCATATTTCTGATGTGCTTTCATCTAATCATGAAACATTAAGGCAGAAAGAAACCTAATAGAAGTCATTTAATCAAATTAGATTCCATAGAGCCCTAGCGTTCTTTTAAAATGCTTTTGTCTGTCTATAGGGGAGCTGTGCAAAAGAATGGAAGCTTCTAGCTGCTCATTCTACTTCAACTAGATCAACTCTAGCTTACTTTGCTTTATATTTATGTATTGAAATTCTGTCTTTGTATTTTTCAGACACAGTGCCCGCCAAGCCAAAAAATAAGACATTTAAAAGCTACTCATCAAATCTTACTCCTTAATTTAAACAGATTGAGAACTTAAATTCTAAAAAAAAAAAAAAAAACCTCTTTAAATTGTTTGCCTAAGGTCACACAATATAGGAAAGGAACTAAAACTAGAAAACAGGATTTTTAACTCTCGCCTTACCAGTTTTATACATGTATCTTCCTTTGCAGTTAAGACGTGGTAGATTGTTTCAGTAAAGCTCACGTGGATCACATCTGGCTGTACATATGTTTTGTGTAGTCTCCTCTCTTGTTGACCCTGGTCTTGGCCATGTGACTTGCTTTGGCCAATGGATTGTTAAGGAATGTGAAAGAAACTGATGTACGATGACCATTCATACATGAGGGCTCTCTTTTGCTGTTAGTAATTTTCATGTACTATTTGAAACATTGGGCTCATCTCATGGGTTAGAGAGCTCATGGACAGAATTCCCAGTTGAGGTCCCAAATTATGAGTGAGCCCAGCTAATACCACATAAAATACATAAGCTTTCCCAAATGAGGTCAGACCACTGAAGCATGAGCAAATAGATGGTTGTGTCCTTAAACCACTAAGTTTTAAGGTAGTTTGTTTTTGCACTGATAGTTAACGAAAAGAACAGTATTGACTTATTGTCCCAACCATGACCTTTCCTAGGATCCAAGCGTAGCATATTTTTATGGATTATTTAAAAAACTGTGCATCACACTGACTTCTTCTAGTCGCTAATGTTATATAAAATTATGTATCCTTTCATTGGAGAGATTCTGTCTTTATTTCCTTCATTTCCTTCAGTATCTGCAATCTGTTAAATTTAGATATATTTTGTTGTCTTTAATTACAGAACCTTGGGAACTGGTTACTAGGATCATATGTGTAGGAAAGGCCCCAGGTGAGCTACATCTGAGTAGAGTAGGGATGGAAAGGACAGGTCCAGATTGTCCCTAACATATGTGATGCCAGTTCAAAAGTACAGGTGGAAGCCCATGTACCATATGTCTAAAGTTTTTAAGTGGTAAGTCAAACTAACAAATTTTAAATAGATTATATTCTATTATTCCACCCTGACAAATATAACTTTACACCAACCTGTAAGACCAAGTTTGAATTTAGAATTCTTGGCCACCTCAGAGTTTTGCCCTAGAATATGATAGCACAGAATAGCTGGGCCCTGGCCAGGTGCTCACTCTGTTCTCTTCCTTCCTTCAACTTCGACAGCATGTACCTTAAGAGGTCTCATGTACAAATTTGTGGATGCATCAGCCCACATAATTAATCTTGGTCTCTATCCTCCCTTCGATAGCCACACATTAGGTTTCAATTCTAGCAGTGTTCCACTGAGAAAACTGTCAAAGAAGAGAGTCCTGTGAAGGTCCTGGAAATAGGATCCAAACACTCTGGATTGTGAATTATGGCATCCCATGAACTAGGAACACGGATGGGGCTGGGTTACATGTAGGCCTGTACCATTGGGCCCACGTATTCCTTGCATGTCCAAAGAGATGGTGCCAGAGGAGACTCAGAGGCCCTAGAAAGCATGAGGCCCTGGATGGGAAGCTCTCTTTCCTGGGTCTAAGGGTGTGAGTTTCGTTGGGGATCCCCAGCATCAGACCCTGAAACAAGGTCTTGAGAGCAAGTAGTTTGAGAGGTGATCTCAGAAACCATAGGTAAGAGTATGAGAGAGTGAGAGACATCAAGGAGAAGCCAATTCAGGGACTGTTAATGAGTAGTCACCACTATTAACATTTTGGGCTCAGTTGCCCTGGGGATCTCTAGGAGTTCGTGTAGAATTCACTTTAGAGTTATTCCTACCAAAAGTCAAAGACGCTGGGTTATTTTTCCACCGATTTGTTACATATTTGTTGAGGACTACAAACACATTTGTGGTCTGATCCATGTGAAGGCTGAGTACCCTCATATGTTCAGAGAAAGCCCTCGGAGAGAATGTCACAGTTTTCCATAAAGCCATTTGCATACAGGGAGGATTTAAATGCCCAGGGGACCTGGCAGGGCATAGACAGTATCTGCTGCAGTGCAGAACTGGAAAACACTTTGAGAAAACATATCCCAAAAAGAGAATGATAGTTTGATGATATAATGTAGCCATAAAATTTCCAAATTTTTAGAAATCCAAATCCTCTCCACCTCTGCTATTTTATATCTTAAGGGAATGTGGATACTGGCTTAATTCAGAAGTGACTTCCTGTTGATAGTTATATTTCTACTTACGTTTGTGGCATGAATCAATTAAATTACAATTGTTTTATCACTGTACCTTCAGAAATAAAGTGATCATGGGTGCCTGGGTGGCTCAGTCAGTTAAGCATCTGACTTCGGCTCAGGTCATGATCTTGGGGTTCGTGAATTTGAGCCCCACATTGCGCTTGCTGCTGTCACCACAGAGCCCACTTAGGATCCTCCATCCCCACCTCTCTACCCCTCCCCCAACAAAATAAATAAACATTTTAAAAAAGTGATCATTTCCATGAATTCCACTGTTAGGATGGATTCCTTTTCCAACTGGTAAAGGAGAGAGGCTGGCACTGTGCATTCCTTAAGGTCTTTACTCATGAACATTTCATGAGTTGAAAAATGCTCACTTAAGAACGTCCTTGGCTTTCACTTTCACACTCAGTATCATTAAGAAGTCGATATTTTTAGGGAAAAGGGAGTAGCATATAACATAAAGCTTTTGGTAGGATCTTTACACTGGGACTTGTGCATTCAATCATGTTTACTATTAAATAGCCAGTTATTCTCTGTCTTCAATGAGAATAATAATTACTCTTGAGTTGCTTAAATTTCCTGTTCTAAGCAGTGTAATTTTATTTAAATTACCTAATCTAAATATTTTCCTTTCAGTCTGTTCGTGAAAGAGAACGATGAGGTTTCTTTATTTCTGTTAATAAAGCAACACGTTTTGATCACATGATTATCTCACCTGGTTTGTTCTAATGATGTTGTCACAACTCAAATAATTCTCTCAGAATGAAAACAGTCCATGAATCACTGATGATAAAATGTGACTGGAGTCCTTTTTGAGAAGAAAATTTTTATTCTAAAATTAAATTTGATAGAATAAAAATAACAACATTCTGACAGCCTTTGTTTTCTCTTTAGACCAGCTGATAATCTTGAACTTTGCTTAGAAGTAATATAGATTTCAAATGTGATCCATCGTCAGTGTATTTTAGTATACAATGTATAACACTAACATTATATGTATTATGTATGACACATAGAAATATACAGCATGCAGCATGCTACAGTGCATGTAATTAATATGTTTTTATAGTACATAACACCTAATGTATACCACACATATACAAATCCCCAATTCGATTATAAAATGATTTAAAGCAATTAATGTTCTTGCAGGAGTGACTGATTTTCTTTGCATAAATTTCAGTGTATTTGAAAACAGGTTTGCCATTTTTAACATTTGAGGTGCTAAACGTGAATGAATTAAAATTATAGCTAATTGATGTCATAATACTTATCTGGTCATTGGTTGATAAGCTTGATTTGTTTTCTTGGTTTCAGAAAACTTTCTAATACAGAACTAGGCTTTAATCATTTTTTTATCATTTCTTTTTTATCTACTACTTAAATACTTTGCCATTAGTGGGGAAATTTATGTTATATTCTTACACTACATCCTATTTTAGTGTCGTGAGATTTCTATTTATTTTATAAATAATTTTTTGTATATTTTATTTATTCATCTTCATTTCATGGAGGATGGTGAGCTGCAGAGAAAAAAACTAGTGTTGATGAGAAGGAAAAGACAAGGATAGAAGCCTACCCACCATTAAACTGCTGTTAACTGTTGACTTAAGGTTAATGGTATAACAAGGTGATGTGAGAAGTATTATTTGGGTATGCCTCCTTCTGCTTCCCTTGGTTTTTTAACTATGGAAAAATTATCTCAACCTGCTGGTCAAGCTGCAAATTATTTTGATTAGTATGGAACAGAGTATCCCCAAGTCATAGAAATGTGGCAGACAGGGACACCTGGGAGGCTCAGTTGGTTGGGCATCCAACTCTTTATTTCAGCTCGGGTCATTATCCCAGGGTCCTGGGATCAAGCGCCACATTGGGCTCCACGCTGAGCATGGATCCTGCTTAGGATTCTTTTTCTCTCCCTCCCTCCTTCTCTCTCTCCCTCTCTCCCTCCCTCCCTCTCTCTCTCTCTCTCCCCCCCTCTCTCCTGCTTGCACACACTCTCTCTCAAAATAAACTTAAAATAATAAATAAATAAATAAATAAATAAATAAATAAATAAATAAGAAATGTGGCAGACAATAATGCTCACCAAATATTCCACATATCTATCTTATTTCTCAGTCTCCATTCAGTTAGATAGAGCCATGGGTTTGATTCTGACCAATTAATTGGCCCTTGGAACAATACAGGTGCTAGGAACAACTCCCCCTTGCACAGTCGAAAATCCCTAGTTTTGAGTCCCCCAAAACTTCACTACTAATAGCCCCCTGTTGGCCAGAAGCCTTACCAATAGCATAACAGTTGATTAACACACATCTTGCATGTTATATGTATTGTATACTGTATTCTTACAATAAAGTAAGCTAGACGAAAGAAAATCCTAAGGAAGAGAAAATACATTTACAGTACTTTCTTGTATTTATTGAAAAAATTCTGTGTGTAAGTGGACCTGCACAGTTCAAGCCTGTATTATTCAAGGGTCATCTGTAATGTGTATTATTTTTTTAAATTTTTTTTTTCAACGTTAATTTATTTTTGGGACAGAGAGAGACAGAGCATGAACGGGGGAGGGGCAGAGAGAGAGGGAGACACAGAATCGGAAACAGGCTCCAGGCTCTGAGCCATCAGCCCCAGAGCCTGACGCGGGGCTCGAACTCACGGACCGCGAGATCGTGACCTGGCTGAAGTCGGACGCTTAACCGACTGCGCCACCCAGGCGCCCCATGTAACGTGTATTATTTTTTTAAATGTATGTATGTTTGTTTGTTTGTTTGTTTATTTATTTATTTATTTATTTATTTATTTATTATGAGAGAGAGAGAGAGAGAAAAAGAGAGAGACAGAGAGAATCCCAAGCAGGCTTCACATTGTCAGTCCACAGCCCGACACAGGGCTTAAACCCACAAACTGTGAGATCATGATCTGAGCCGAAATCAAGGGTTGGGCGCTTAACTGAGCTACCCAGGCACCCCAATGTTATGTGTATTACTTTTGAGTTGAGCACTGAAAAGCCCGTGAACAAACATCCAGCCACTTTTCTTCCCCTGACCTGTACTTGCAAGTACAGTTGCAAGCTCATGGAATCTTTCACAGCATGGGTCCCTGAGTAGATCTTCCTGTGACCTATGCAAGATACATTCTGTCACTGATAAATAAACTTGCTTATTATGCCCTTGAGATTTAGGAGTGGAGTGTTACTTCAGGATAAGCTGGTTTCTTCTAGATGATACAATATCATTAAATACAATAGTATTACATATTGCTTTACCCCAAAATGAATTTTGGGATTTATGTGATTAAAGATGATTAAGCTATTTTTTAAATGTTTTTGATAGTTGCAGATGGATCCGTTCTAGTTCCTTTACGATTTGTTCCTCTCAGTGCTGGACGCTACCCTTGTAAAATTTTGTTGACATCACGGTATGATGTGCGTGTCTATTGCATTGAAGGTATAGTAAATGCAGAAGAACCAGAGGCCAGGTTTGAATTTGAAACGCCAGCACTTGAAGCCCTTACCCAGAATATTCCAGTGGTAAGTGCAAACATTTTTTGTACTTTTTTTCATCCCCACTGCTACTGTCTCAATTAAAGTCCTCCAAACCTTCATCTTGAACTAGTAGAATTTCTAATTGCGTTAGCTGCTGCCATTTGTTTTTCCACGTTGATGACAGGAATTTATATTCCTGAATATAAATGTTACCATGTTACTTCCCTCACTAATCACTTCCATTGGATCTCATTCCTTAAAAAATTAACTCTAACTTCCTTAACTTATCATCACATTCCTACTCAAAAGGAATTCCTGGTTCCACCAGGCAGAGTAATGATCTGCCTCCAATCTCTCTACTTCAAATTTGGTTGTGATCCTCACAATTGAGATGGGTTCATGGGCACTAAGAACAATGACTGTAGCTTGGCTATCAATGTGATACTACAGCATAGAAGAAGGTTATATATTTGTAAGGAATGTTGAATTTTCTAGACTAGAAATTGGTTTTTGTTTGTTTAATTATTAAAGATATAACAAAAGTCTACTCAAAGCACAGAAATTTGTTCTGATGGGATATATAAGCTTGGCGATCTGAGCAGTCTGCCAGAGAGATTGCCCATAATTAGGAGAAGAATGTGTGATTCTAAGACCATTTTATAATTTTAACAATAATTAGTAAGTTAAACAAATATTTCCTTAAATATTAAATAACCCATGGATCAGCCTATTTGACATTGAAATCATAGTCATGCTCATGCCTTATGTTCACATTGTTGATAGTTGTTCATAACAACTATGACTTTCAAGTGGTAATTTTTCTGAAATGTAATTTAAAATATAATATATAATTTTATTAAAAATACCAAGAACTAATATGTAACTCAACTTCATCATCATCATCCCTCTGACATTTTTCTACTTTTTTTTCACGCTTTAGAATAACAAAACAAAGAATGAATGGAAATGTCAAGTTACTATAGAAGGAGAATGGTTTTATGGACCTTCTGTTTTATATGTTGGAGCAGGTGAAACTGTGCAGTATCCTCTCACGTTCAGACCTATTTTGGAATGTGAGATTATGGTATGAACTCATTGATTTTTTTCCCTAGTATTAATGATGTCTATAAATTGATGTATGATATTAACATGTCTAATTTATGATAAATCTTCTTGCAGAAAAGTTATATCTTCTATGATTTTGATCATCAGTATTCACTCTGCTTGAAACCTTAATAAATGTTTTAACTTGAGGGATAAAATTTCTGAAATTCACAACGCCCCTGGCTGCCAATACTTAATGTCTAGATTATTTTTGCACAAAATGTTTAACAAAGTAAAATCATTGTTCTTTTGTTTTTATTCATTAATGTAGGGGGTACTTCAGAGAATACTTTCTTAAGACATATTCCTTTGACAAGGACATAAAAACATATGGAATTGCTATGTACAAGAAGGCCTATATAAACTCTGTCATTTAGAGAAAGTCCAGAGAAATACAGAGCTTTCACAGGAAATTCATCTTTATTCATTCAGTAGAAGTATTTAGACATAAACCGGAAAAGTCAATGACTGACACCTCCTTGACAGCTCATTTCATTAATCAGATTCAAAGTTAATCAGATAGCAGAGATTGTTGGGCATCCGACTGTGACTTCTATAGTGCTGAAATTTGGCTGATTTGTCACAGGGCAGACTTATTGTGCAAAATGAAGCAGATGGTATGGAGTATGTCTTTGACATAAAAGGGATTGGAAAAAGACCGCTGGCCTTGGAACACATCATTATAAACTGTCAAGTAGGAGAAATGACAAATAAACCCATAATGGTGCCCAATCATACAAAGACCATCGAAACATTTAAGGTAAGATTTTTTTCTTTAAGTCTGAAAGTGTTTTCAAAAGGACTATATTGAATTACATGAAATTTTAAAACCACTTAATTTTACTTAACTAGGTGAAGCAGTGTCACATAAGAACATGCGTAGAATTCTACTTCTCAGGCCAACAACTATTAAATTTCTTTTCAATTGTAAAGTTGAAATAACATCAAACAAGTTTTATATTTAGGTATTAGTATATAATCATAAAGCATATTAAAATCTACCTATTTGAATCGTGTACTTTGATCTGAAGAAATTGTATATGATAACAAAAGGCATTTTCAAAATATTTTGGATAGCTCATCCCATTTTAATGTGAAATCTGTAAACACAAATTTTCAAAAGTGTATCCTATCATTTATCAGCGTAAATAATATTGGGAATGTGAAGAAATGCATAATTGTTTACATTATTTTATATGAAGCCTTTCACCTGGCTGTCCTCACTTGATTTAAGTCAATCCTAAAATAAATTTTTTCACTCCCCGCTCCCACATTTATCTACAAATTATTGTGTGCCCAAGAGAATCTTTGAAAGAAGATTCACATATCTATCCATAATGAGTGCCTGAGTTTCAGAGGGTATTAGAGAAGTCTGGAAATTCTCTGGGTTTGCCTCCTGATTTTTTTTGTAATCCTGAAAATAATATGTGCTTTGATTTTCTTCTTTCCTTACTCGATGGCAAATGGAGTGAATATTAAGAACGAAAATGTCATCTTGACACTCCCCTGCTGAGACTTGTCCTGTCATCTCTTACCTTCAGGATAGAATCCATACTCCCTGAAGTGGCTTTTGCTGTCCTTTAAAAGCTCATCTGCTCATTTTCATCTCCTGCCACTCTTGGCCCCAGAAGCACTCAGCTCTTTGTAAACAGAATTTCCTTTTGCTCCTGTCTGGAGCTCTCTATACAACTCCCTATCTTCCATTTCTCTGTCTTTCTCCTCTTAATTCTTTAGGGCAAGTCTTAAATGCCACTTTTCCAAGAATGATAATAGAAGGCATTTTCAAAAAAAATTGGGGAGTGCCTAGGTAGCTTAGTTGGTTAAGCGTCTGACTCTTGGTCTAGGCTCAGGTCATGATTTCGCGGTTTGTGAGTTCAAGCCCCGCATCAGCCTCTGCGCTGAGGGTGCAGAGCCTGCTTGGGATTCTGTCTCTCCTTCTCTCTACCCATCCCCCATTTGTCCTCCCTCCCTCCCTCCCTCCCTCTCTCTCTCTCAAAATCAATAAATAAACATAAAAAAATTTTAATAAAAATAAAATAAAAATAAAACTTTTTTGAACAGCTTTTAAATTTTATGGATTATAAAACTGGGGAATAGATGCCTTTCATGTGCTTTGACAACATTTTTTTTACCTGTTCCACCATCATACATACTATATAATATTGCTATTACCTTTTCATTATTTTCTACCAGATTATAAACTGACAAAAGGGGCGTGTCTCTCTTATCTACATATTTATACCTTTCATAAATTATACTATCGAGCACCTAATAGCTTTTCAAGGAAGATTTTTCCATATTTTTATATTTAAAGTCTTTTTTAAGTTTTTATTTATTTATTTATTTTGAGAGTGAGAGAACACAAGTGGGGGAGGGGCAGAGAGAGAGGGAGAGAGAGAATCCCAAACAGGCTCTGCACTGTCAGTGCAGAACCCGATGCAAGGCTCAAACTCACGAACTGTGGAATCATGACCTGAGCCAAAATCCAGAGTTGGATGCTTAACTGACTGAGCCACTCAGGCTCCCCCCATATTTTTATAATTAAAGAGCTCCAAAAATTATAAAAGAACAGAAATGTATTTAAGATTTAAGAAAGATTTGTTCCTAGAGATATTATCAATAGATACAATATCACCTTTCTTTGTTTGAAATTTACCATTGTCTTTAATCAACACAGGATAATGAGCACTATGAATTTGCCCTTTCATTTCATTCATAATATTTGGTTTATTGCTTGCCTTTCAATAGAAATTCTGTTGGGGAACAACTGAGGTAGTACTAAGGAGAAAGGCTGGGGAGAGAAGCTTTGCTTTATACTTTGAGCTTTAATCATACACTTGCTTTAGGACCACTGAAATGCTTCTGATTCTCCATCTTCATTCCTTCATCTATGAAATGAATTTGACCTCTATGCACTCAAGATTGATTCACATTCCTTTCCCCTGCTCTTTCTCTCTTTCAATATCTTTCTCTTTGTGTGATTATTTTCCTTAATCTATAAATAGTCTCATATTTTTCCATTATAAAAGAAAACTAGGGGCGCCTGGGTGGCTCAGTTGGTTAAGCATCTGACTTCAGCTCAGATCATGATCTCACAGTTTGTGAGTTCAAGCCCCGCATCGGGCTCTGTGCTGACAGCTCAGAGTCTGGAGCCTGCTTCGGATTCTGTGTCTTCTTCTCTTTCTGTCCCTCCCCTGCTCTCTCTCTCTGTCTCTCAAAAATACATAATAAACATTACATTTTTTAAAAAAATAAAAGAAAACTTGTCTCTACACTATTTCTTCTTTAATTATTATCACCTTTTTTAAATTAATTTGTTTTTTTTTTTTTTTTTAGTTTTTAGTTTTAGTTTTTAGTTTTTAGGGTTTTTTTTAGTTTTTAGTTTTTTTAGTTTTAGTTTTAGTTTTTTAGGTTTTTTTTTAGTTTTTAGTTTCTCTTAAATTCCTGTTAGTTAACATATAGTGTAATGTTGGTTTCAGGAGTAGAATTCAGTGATTCATCACTTACATGCAACACCCAGTGCCCATCCCAACAGTTGCCCTCCTTAATGCCCATCACCCATCCAGCCCATCCCCCTGCTCACCTCCCCTCCAGCAACCCTCAGTGTGTTCTATGTATCAACTATTATCACCTTTATTGTCCATGATTACTAAACTTCTTAATTTATGGCAATCCATTTATAGCTCTTCTTTTGGGCTAAAACCTCTGCCACAGAGATCACACTTGACTTCTGGTCAAGGAAAATCAGTTATTTTACTGAGGTATCTGCCTCACAATTCCTGTAGTGTTTTGCAATGTCAGTCTGCCTTCTTAACACTCTTCACTGTTTATTTTATACCATTCTGTATTCCTCATTTCCCTGCCATTTCTTGATTTTGATTATTACTTATCTGGTTCTTTTATTCCTCTAACCTTCTGATGTCTCTTCAGGTTTACATCTTCCAAAGTATCCTTATGTCTTTACGACATCTCACTTGGCAGTTTCTTGGCTTCAAACTGCCATCTAGGTACAAATGCCAGCTTCACACTTTTCCTCAAGACGTGTGTTGTCTCAGCCCCTCATTCTCGACTGCTATACACCTGCACTTTGACAATCTGCTAACAACTCAAGCTCAATATATTCTTTTCATATATTTTCTTTGTTCTGTTTTTCATTACTGCTAGTAGTCACTTTTATGCCTTTTAAAAAAATCCTTTTAACTTATATTTCATCTTACTGCCCTAAGAGTAGTTTTCAGTAGGAGGTTGTGACTTCCTTAATATGAAAGAGAAAATTAAAAATCAGAGAACATAATTGAGATACAGGTACGATGCTGTGGAAAATAGTTCTGCAGTAAGGAAAACAACAGGTGTGGGACTTCCAGAATGGTAGAGCAAGGAGTTTCATAAATCAGTTTCTCCTTAAAAACAATAAAACACTGGCACAAGTTGTCAGAATGAAAATTTTCAGGCCTTGAAATTGAACAAAAGCTTAAAATAATCTGAGGAATATTTGCTCAAGAAAAACTTGTAATCTTGGTAAGAGCAGAGTGATTTGTGGTATTTTTATTTGGCCTCTTTCTATCCCCCTCTCCTCAGCTCCTCAATCTTGCAACCATAGTAGCTATGAAAACTTGCAGCCTTGCAAACAAAGGAAGAGGCAGACTGAGTATGGATCTCCTTATAATTCCCATCCTCAGGACATTGTCACAATTTGCCATTCCTTGCAGCCCCCTCTTTAGCAATTCCCCACTAGCGGAGTGTTGCCATTACCTGACTTGTCTCAAATCTTGCTCTGTTGGAAAGGCCCTATCTTCAGGATATTTGCCAAAAAAATATTCAGCAGTTATTATTTGACACTATAGTTGCCTGAGGCTGCAAAAACAGCTGTGCCCAGCAAGAGTTTGGCCAAAAACTTGAAAGGAAGATCTGAAGAGTGAGAGGTCCTTAGGGGATTTTAAAAGCTCTGAAGTATCGCTGGGGAACAAGCAGGCCACATGCATGGGTAGCATTGTGCAGTTGACCAGAGAAGTCCTGAGAGGGTGCCAGGTCTTTTGTCTCCACAGACATAGAGGCACTATGGGAGCTGGAAGTGAAGGCTGAGGCAGAGTTGTCAGATCCCTGAGTGCTGAAAATGTGCCATAACACATATGCAACGCTCCTCAACAAAGGGTAGACAATTTACATTCTCAGGCGTGTAAGGAAACCTGGGACAAACTATTGCTGGCCACTAAGCTAACTCAGCAGGGACTTAAGTGAACACACGCTCTAGTGAATGCAGAATATACAGGATTGGTCCAGAAAAGTCACTAAACCAGCAAAGAACAAACAAGAAAAAACAGCAACAAAAACAAACCATTGGGAATTAATGATCTGATTCCAAAAATGGCTCTATTGGCTTATCTAAAAGGCACATTTTTCCACAGCAAAAATTATGAGACAAAGAAACAGGAAAGTATGGCCCCTACACAGGAAAATAAGCAGTCACTAAAAGCTGTCTCAGTAGGGGCCCACATGTAGGACTACTAGACAAAGACTTTAAACAAGCCTTTGTAAATGTGTTCAATAAGCTAAAAGAACTATTTTCTGAGGAGTTAATGAAAAGTTCCAAAAAACAGATAATAGCAATAATATAGAGATTATTTTAAAACTCTGGACTTGAAAGTACAATAGAAAAGAGGAATCATTCACTCTAGGGACTCAGCATATTTTCTAATTTCATTGGGATTTCTTTTTTGGCACATTGGTTATTTAGGACTCTTTTTTAAAAATTATTTTTATTTTATTTTATTATTATTATTTTTGAGAGAAGAAGAGAGCATGAGCAGAGGGAGAGAGAGAGAATCCTAAGCAGGCTCCACACTCAGCACAGAGCCTGACAGGGGCTCGACCCCACGATCCTGGGATCATGACCAGGATGGTCATGAGTCAAGAGTCAGCTGCTCACCCAACTGAGCCACCCAAGCACCCCTATTTAAGGGTTTCCCAAATTTCTTTCCATTTTTTATTTCAAATTTAATTCAATTGTTCTCAAAAGAAAACGTACTAGATATAATTCCAGCCCTTTTAAATTTATTGAGGCTCCTTTTATATCCCAAGGCATGCTCTATCCTGGAGAATATTCCGTGGGTACTTGAGACATACTAAAGGGCATCCATGAAAATCCCACAACTAGCATCATACTTAATAGTAAAACAATGAACGATTTTCCCCTGTGGTCAAGAACAAGTCGAGGATTTCTACTCTTGCCATTTCTGTTTAACATTATACTGAAGATATTAGCCAGTGTAGTTAGTTTAGGAACAAGAGACCAAAGGCATTTACATTGTAAAGGAAGAAATCATACAATCTCTATAGATTTCATGATCTTATAAATAGAAAATTCTAAGGAATCCATGAAATATATTATCAAAACTAATAAATGAATTCAGAATATTTGTAGGATACAAGGTCAATATACAAAAATCAATCATTTGTAGCAATGAACAATTCAAAATGAAATTAATAATCAAATGATTGATTTTTGTCAAACTTGTTCCTAAGCATTTTTTTTGATGCAATTGCAAATGATTATTTGCATCAAAAATAAATAAATAAATAAAATGCTTAGGAACAAGTTTAACAAAAGAAGAGCAAGACTTGTCCATTGAAAACTGCAAAATATCATTGAAGGAAATTAAATTCCAAATACATAGAAAGACATTCCATGCTCACGGATCAGGAGGCTTAATATTGTTATGATGGCTTTGATATCCAAATTGATACATAGATTCAACACAATATCTATCAGAATCACAACTGACTTTTTTTTTTGCAGAATTTGACAAGATAATCGTAAAGCTTATATAGAAATGCAAGGGACACAGAACAGCCAAGGCAATCTTGTGAAATAAAAAGAAAAGTGGACAATTCATACTTCCTGATTTTAAAACTTATTGCAAACTCCTAACTACAAAACTATGATATTAAAGAAAATTTGGTACTGGCATGAGGTAGACATATAGATGAATGGAATGCAATAGAAGGTCTAGAAATAAACCCTTATAATAATGGTCAATCAGTCTTTAACAAGGATGCCAAGAGAATCATTGAGACAGAAAAGCCTTTTTTAAAAAATGGTACTGAGACGACTATATTGTCAAACACAAAAGGATGAACTTGGACCCCTAACTCATATCATATGCAGAAGTAAACTCCAAATGGATTGTAGACCCAAATTTAATAACTAAAACTATAAAAACAGAATAAAACATAAGAGTAAGTCATCAGGAATTTGGGTTAGGCAATTATTTTTTAGATATGACACTAAAAGCAGATGTGACAAAGCAATAAATATAAATAAACAAATTGAACTTCCAAGTTAAAATGTGCGTCAAAGGATACCTTGAAAGAAGTGAAAAAACAACCCACAGAATGAGAGAAAATGTCCATATGCCATATATTGGACTCTACAACAAAATGAGAAGTAACATTTCTTTTAAAATGTGCAAGGAGTTTAAATAGAGAGTTCCCAGTGAGCAATGAAGCATGTGAAAAGATGCTCAGTATAGTAGCCATTAGAGACATGCAAATCAAAATCACAATCAGATACCACTTCACACTTACGAGGACGGCTATAATCAGGATGGCAGATAGTAAAAACTTTGCGAGATGTAGAACACTAGGAACCATGATGCCTTGTTGGTGAAAAAGAAAAGGGTGCAGTCATTTTAGAAAAGTTTTGGAAAAAATGAACAAATCAGGAGACTATAGATGCTGGAGAGGATGTGGAGAAACGGGAACCCTCTTGCACTGTTGGTGGGAATGCAAACTGGTGCAGCCACTCTGGAAAACAGTGTGGAGGTCCTCAGAAAATTAAAAATAGACCTACCCTATGACCCAGCAGTAGCACTGCTAGGAATCTACCCAAGGGATACAGGAGTACTGATGCATAGGGGCACTTGTACCCCAGTGTTTATAGCAGCACTCTCAACAATAGCCAAATTATGGAAAGAGCCTAAATGTCCATCAACTGATGAATGGATAAAGACATTGTGGTTTATATACACAATGGAGTACTATGTGGCAATGAGAAAGAACGAAATCTGGCCCTTTGTAGCAACGTGGATGGAACTGGAGAGTGTGATGCTAAGTGAAATAAACCATACAGAGAAAGACAGATACCATATGTTTTCACTCTTATGTGGATCCTGAGAAACTTAACAGAAACCCATGGGGAAGGGGAAGAAAAAAAACAAAAAAGAGGTTAGAGTGGGAGAGAGCCAAAGCATAAGAGACTCTTCAAAACTGAGAACAAACTGAGGGTTGATGGGGGGTGGGTGGGAGGGGAGGGTGGGTGATGGGTATTGAGGAGGGCACCTTTTGGGATGAGCACTGGGTGTTGTATGGAAACCAATTTGACAATAAATGTCATATATTGAAAAAAAAATTATAAATAAATAAATAAATAAATAAATAAATAAATAAAAATAAATTAAAAAAAAAAAAAAAAAGAAAAAAGAAAAGTTTTGGAAAGCCGTAATTCCAAAGATTAAACACTGAGTTACCATACGCTCCAGCAGTTCCACTCCCAGTTAGATGTATGTCCATGACAAATGAAAACATCTGCGTCCACTTAACAGCTTGTACATGTTTTCATCACAGCATTGTTCATAATAGACAAAAGTGGAGGCAGCCTAAATTTCCATCAACTTATGCATGGGTACACAAAATGTGGCATATCACACAATTTAGTATCATTTGTCAGTGAAAGGAAATGATATACTGATACCTACCACAATATAGATGAACCTTGAAAACATGCTACGTGAAAAAAGCTTATCACAAAAGACCACATATTATTTCCTTTCTATGAATTGTTCAGAACAGGCAAATCTATAGACACAAAGTAGGTTAGTGTTTGCCTAGGCAATGGGGGGTAGTGAGATGTACCACTCAGTGATCTGAAAGTTGGATTAAACAGAGTTATGGTCAGAATGCTGTTTAAATAGTCTTTGTTTGCTGTATTAATATTGATGTAAAATTCATTGAAATGGTTCATCTTTTGTCCATCAAAATGCATAAGAAAATTATGCATGGCCTATAAAAGATATTCAGGTTGTCTAAGCATCAGTGGTAACATCAGTAGCAACAGAAAATAAGCATTGTCTTTTTTTTTCCTAAGAATCATTTTCTTTGTTCTCCTTTTTCATAAGCCTCTCCTTAGATTTTTTCTTTTACTTTATGTAGTATTTTTCTGGTTTGCTTTTTATTTAAAGGTGAACAGTTTTGGAGCACCTGGGTGTCTCAGTCGATTAAGTGTCTGACTCTTGATTTTGGCTCAGAGCTCCTCATTGGGCTCCCCACTAACAGTGTGGAGCCTGCTTCAGATTCTCTGCCTCCCTCTCTCTCTGCCCTAGCTCACTCCTTCTCTCTCTCTCTCTCAAAATAAGTAAATAAACTTAAAAATAAAATACTTAATAAAGGTGAACAGTTTTAATGGAAGTATTTACATTTTCAGTTTTTTCTATGTTTTAGTTGTACGAATTTCATGTAAATATTGACTTTATGTAATTCTTTGAACTCTCTTTTCTAGGTATCTTCAGATCTTCCAATGGTGTGGGGAAATCCAGTCATCACCATAGACCCTGATAGCACAATTCCATATATTCTACACGTTTTGCCTTGGAAACGTGGTATATTCAAAGGTAACAAAACCATTAGTAAAACATTATTAACCACTAGATTAGGACAGATATATGATGAAAACAATGAAAAAATATACTTTACATTTCCCGTTTCTAATAAGTGACCCAGATGGAAGTTTAGTTTTCCATTTCAGTCATTAGCTTTCTGAATAATCAGAGCTTTGGGACATGCATTTTACATCTAGTGCTATACTCTCTTGGCCATTTATTTGAATTTATTTATTGGACAAATTTCTAGAAGTAGATATATTTAGTTAAGGGTATTTAATTTTAAAATTGTGATAAAGGGCACCTGGGTGGCTTAGTCGGTTGAGCATCCAACTCTTGATTTCAGCTCAGGTCATGATCTCACAGTTTGTGAGTTCGTGCCCCACATCCAACTCCATGCTGAGCATGGAGCCTGCTTGGGATTCTCTCCCTCCCTCCCTCTCTCTTCCCCTTCCCCACTCGCATGTACTCTCGCCCTGTCTCCCTCAAAATAAATAAATAAACATTTAAAAATAAATAAATAAATAAATATGGGACGCCTGGGTGGTTCAGTCAGTTGAGCGTCGGACTTCGGCTCAGGTCTCAGTCTGTGGGTTCAGTCTGGGACATCGCAATGTCCCAGTCTGTGAGTTCAAGGCCCGCATCTGGCTCTATTCTGACAGCTCAGAGCCTGGAGCCTGCTTTGGATTCTGTGTCTCCCTCTCTCTCTGCCCCTCCCCCGCTCAAGCTGTATCTCTCTCTGTCAAAAAGAAATAAACATTAAAAATTAATTAATTAATTAATTAAATAAAATGTGATAAATACTTTTAAATATGTCTACTACTTTATGAACCAGTCAACATCTTACGAGAATGTCTGTTTATAGGAATAGGTCTTATAAAAACAAGCATAGGCACTTAATTGATATATGAAAAAATAGGTTAAAGTCTTTGGTGTGTGAAGTTTTCTCCCTTTGTCTCTAATAAAGCATTCATTCATGCAAATTATCCCAATGATCCCTGAACAGAATTGGTTGCATGGGAATGGTGGTGAAGGGTATTCCTATAAGCTTTTGAAGGGAGGAGGGTGCGTGAGAAGCATAGAATAAAAAAAAAAAAAAGTAGAAGAGTAATAGGGAAGACCTGAAAGACTGTAATTCATTTTTTTATGTTTATTTATTTTTGAGAGAGAGAGAGAAAGAGAGGGAAGGGAAGGGGCTGAGAGAAAGAGGGAAACACAGAATATGAAGCAGGCTCCAGGCTCCACGCTGTCAGCACAGAGTCGTGATGCAGGGTTCAAACTCATGAACCGCAAAATCATGATCTCAGCTGAAGTCACATGCTTAACTGACTGAGCCACCCAGGTGCCCCAGGACTGTAATTCATTAAGGGAATAAGTTGTTCTATTTGGGAGGGATTTAAATGTCCCACAGCTGTTGGATCCTGCCAAGGAAATCATTATAGCGTAGGTAAATGGATATACTTTAGAAATATAGTAAGTATACACCTAGTAGCAAACCTGTGCTCCTTGGAAGAACTAGTGTCTCATCCCTGCTCCCCTCAGCAAAGAATGTTTTAGGAAAGGGTCTACACCTAGTATGCTGATGCTATTAATAAGGAGAAGGGAAACTTCAGAATGGCAAACATACTGATCCAGTCAATACCACTGTCATAGGATGTGCTGTAAAGCAAGAGTCAGCATGCACACACCTGCCCCCCACCCCCTGTCTGCTTCTAGTTGCCTTCACCTCCCATGTCACCACAGTCATAGTTATTATCATCTTCTGAAATCTTCCCATCACTTTTCACACGTTTGGCTTTACAAAGCCAATTAATAATTCTCTGTATGATAGATTTTAGGCTATTGTGAATCTCTTCCTAGCTTTACAATAAAGTATCATATTTTGTCATTTTTTTATGTAATTCACAAGATTTGAGTCAATTTTAAGAAATCTAAATTTCCATTCTTATTTTGATCATCAAATGACAGCTCTCTTACTGGTGGATTTCACTTAGTTTTAGAAAGTTAACTAGTCTTTGTAAAGGGCAGCGAATCATTCAGATTTGCCATTATTAGTTTTGATAAACATATTAAATCTCATTTCCTGTTCTACAAAAGGCAGAGAGTTCTGCAGTGTATGAGAAAGTACATATGAGGAACCTCACACTCAGCATTGTTGTATTAGAAATGTTTATCACTCCCTTAAACAGAACAAAGCCCCTCTTCTATGAATCAGACTCTTAAAGTTATGGAAATGGAGCTCCAAATCACTAAGTAATCATATTTAATATGTCTTTCCTTTGGATAGTCATTTTTTGTTCATCTTGGCAGCCTTTCTGAGACCATAAAATTTCCATACATATTTTAACTGAACAGATCAGGACTCATTTAACATGCTGGTTTGAAGGAATTTGGGGAAGTTAAAGGCAACTCAGGGTACAACGTTCAGTGAGGATGAATTAGTAAATGTTGCTGGCTACACAAGATATTTTGCCAGCTTCATAATTTTGAAAAATATTTGCAAGACACTATCATGATTGCTCTTTGCAGGGCGGTCCCTTAGGGTTGAATCAATGTTGACATTATGATTGAAAGAAGCAAAGCCGGTAAAGAAGGGTTAGCCCATTTTTGTTGATATTATTGTTAGAAAAGTTCTCCGGCATTTGAAACAGTGGAAATTGCTTCTGAACAACCGTTAATCTGATGCAATATAAAAAAAAAAAAAACTAGACTATAAAATTTTCATACATATATGAAAATATTCCTATTTGTGCTGATTAAAGAAATGTATCCATGTGCATATAAGTATCAGTGGTCTTAAAAAAAAAAAAAAAAAAAAAAAAAAAACAGGGGCACCCGGGTGGCTCAGTCGGTTAGGCGTCCGACTTCGGCTCAGGTCATGATCTCGTGGTTTGTGAGTTCAAGCCCCGTGTCGGGCTCTGTGCTGACAGCTCAGAACCTGGAGCCTGTTTCAGATTCTGTGTCTCCCTCTCTCTCTGACCCTCCCCCATTCATGCTCTGTCTCTCTCTGTCTCAAAAATAAATAAATGTTAAAAAAAAAAATTAAAAAAAAAAAAACAACCCTATGCTCATTTTCAGTTCTGGTCTTAATTATATAGCAATTATTTACAAAAGGCCTATAATTTGGGAAGCCTTGGTAACTCTAGTAGTTGTGAACAAAGCGGACATTCAACCAATTATGCACTGTTTGTTAAAATATTATAACAGATGCTTTTCCTCATATGTTGACAAATACTCAATTGTTTGAGCTCCACTGTAGTAAAACCCTTGCCACTAGAGCCGCCAGAACTCCTCCCTCAGGCTCCCCAGGACTTCCCAACAAGCCAATGGCAATTAAAGGGTTAACACATGACTCATCAGGGTGCCCCAGGACTTTGATCCCACGTCCTTTCTGATTGGTCAGATTAGAATATAGGTTTGTTAATTATTTCGAGTATTAGACATGGATACATAGATTAGTATCGTGGCTCCTGCCTCCTAGGAATTCGTATCTGGTGGTGGAAATATGTATCTATAAATCATCTCAGTACAAGGTACACTCTGATATACCAAAAGTTTAAACATGGCATTGGGGAGCATGGTAGCAGGAAATATCAACCCTAACAGTGGGGGTGTGAGAGATCTTTTTAGGGGATAATGGGTTTGATTTGGATCTCAAAGGATAAGCTGGGACTTATTAGCCAATATGGTGGGTAGGGCATTACAGCAGAGGAAACAACCTTATTGAAAACATAGAGAAGGTACTTCATGTCAATAATGAGTAGAAGGGTGTATCTGCAGTGTGTGTTTATGATAGGAAATGCAGGCTGACTACAGTTAGAAATACAGGCAGACTTTGATGGGCAGAGTTTTGTTTTATTTCTTACTGCAGTGGGAGCCGTTGAGGATTTCTGAAGGGCATGAGTCAACAGAGTGTTAAAAAGAAAAATCTAGAGGTAAAATATAAAACAGATGGGAGGGGCAAAAGAGAGCAGTTAGGTCTGAGAGATCCTTTAGGAGCCTTTAGTGATATTCTAGTTGATTAGTTCTCAGTATTTGTGCTTCTTGAGAAAAGAGTTTAATGGCAAGTAGTTTAGATGAGAGTTGATTACAGGAAGCACTCTGAAAGAATGGGAAGGTAAGATGCTGAAGGGACAAAGTCAATAAAAGTAAGCTAGATTAGAGACTACTGCTGAGACCTGGGGAAGCTCCCTGGGAACCTTGGGAGAGAATTGTCACACCAAAGGGCAAGGAAATTGTGGTAATCATCCCTTTACTCTAATCCATCATTGGCTAAAGTTTGCTCTTAGGGCAAATTCCCATGGCAGTGACTCAATCCCCACTGGAAAAGTCATAGGAAACCAGTGCTGTATATGAGAACTGTCTGCAGAGGAGATTTTTGTTGGGCACTGAGAGTATACCACTAAAGTGGGGATCATGTCTTATTGATTGGTAGGTAGAAATTTTGAAAAATGGATGGATTTGGAATTTTCACAGTAGCCTACAGTGAGCTACAGTCATGTTTTCAAGTGTGTGATGTGGAGAATTGAATTTGAATGCCTCTCTGGCAATGGAACAAAAAGTGCAGATTTATCATTTTAAGTGAAAGTTAAGGGCTGACTGACTAGACCAATGATAGTGGATTAAAAAAACAGAGGGGCACTTTTCAGAGAAATAAAAATGGGAAATGATGCTATAACATCTTTGGCTTCCAGAGATTCAAACTCTGAGATGAGAGATTGGCAGGACATTTCTTAGGGTATATATTATGATCAACCCTTGGGAAAGGAAAGGTAAGAAGGTATATTGACCAGGGGGAGAAAGAGGTTGGGCTTCTTGACAGGCCCATTGAAGGCTTTTAGTCAACTCACTTGGGGCCTTTTAAGCTAGGATGGCCCTTTGGAGTCGTCCCAAGTTAGGGGAAGGAGACTTTATGCTGCTGTGTTGATTGGTCATTAAAAGTAGACTACATGTGGAAGGAGATTTGACCTTGGATGAGGCATTTTTTTTTTTCAAGTCAAGGCAATGCCCAAAGAGGACTGGCCTGATTTTCATACTCCAGTTTCATTCCCTGTAGCTACAGAAGTTCGTCCTTCATTCCTGTCAAGGAATGTGGTTGATGCAATACAGTGTCCACCACAGCTGCATGTGATGAACATTGGATATGGAGAGATGAAGGAGAAAGGAGAGTCGAATGTGCTTCTGAGAGTAAGCAACACTAAGGAAGGTGATATAATTAACTGTGAGATATGTCAACTATACTTCCTTTTAAAAATAGTTTCTTAGGGGCACCTGGGTGGCTCAATCAGTTAAGTGTCCGACCCTTGGTTTCAGCTCAGGTCATGATCTCATGGTTTCTTGAGTTTGAGCCCCACATTGGGCTGAGAGCTAACAGTGCAGAGCCTGCTTGGGATTCTCTCTCTCTCCCTGTCCCTCCCTGGCCCTCTCGCTCTCTCTCTCACTCTCTCTCTCTCTCAAAATAAATGAATAAACTTAAGAGAAAAAAACAGAAATGTTATAGAATGTTTATTGTTATTACTGAGATATTAAATTAATTTGATAAAATCTCAGGTATTTTCAATTATAAGATTTTATTTTTTGGAAGTTATGAATATAGAACCACAATTTAACAGGTCACTAAGAACATTGATTCTTACTATTCAGAAGTATAATTAAAACTAATGAAATCTCCTGGTTAATTTTGGGGGAAAACTGGTTTTCCCTGCATCCAGCACTGCATTGGGCTCTGTCCTAACATTGTGGAGCCAGTTTGGGATTCTCTGTCTCTGTCACTGTCTCTTTCTCACTCTGTCTCTGCCCTTCCCTCACTCATGTGCGCATACTCTCTCTCTCAAAAATAAATAAACATTAAAAATATTTTTAAAAAGGATGAATATCCAAAATATATAAAGAACTTATAATAGCCAACACCCAAAAAGTAAATAATCCAATTAAAACTAGGCAGAAGACATGAACAGCCATTTCTCCAAAGAAGACACCCAGATGGCCAACAGACACATGAAAAGATGCTCACCCTCATTCATTATCAGGGAAATGCAAAGCAAAACTACAGTGAGATATCACCTCACACCTGTCAGAATGGCTAAAATCAAAAACACAAGGAACAACAAGTTTGGAGAGGATGTGGAGAAAAGGAATACTTGTATGCTGTCGGTGGGAATGCAAACTGGTGCAGCCACTGTGGAAAACTGAAAGGAGGTTCCTCAAAAAGTTAAAAATAGATCTACCCTATGATCCAGTACTGGCACTACTGGGTTTTTACCCACCAAATAGAAAAACATTAATTCAAAGGGACACATGCGCTCTTATGTTTATAGCAGCATTGTTGACAATAGGCAATTATGGAAAGCAGCTTAAGTGTCCATCAACAGTTGAATGGATAAAGAAGTGGTATAAAGAAAGAATGAAATGTAACCATTTACAATGATAGGGATGGAGGTAGAGAGTATAATGCTAAGTGAAATAAGTCAGAGAAAGATACCATATGATTTAAGTATGTGGAATTTAAGAAACAAAACAAATGAAGGGTACCTGGGTGGCTCAGTCGGTTGAGTGTCTGAATCTTGGATTCAGTTCACGTCATGATCTCATGCTTCATGAGTTGGAGCCTTGCATCAGGCTCCAAGCTGACAGTGCAGAGCCTGCTGGAGATTCTCTCTCTTTCCCTCTTCTCTGCCTCTTCCCTGTTCATTCTCTCTCTCTCTCTCTCTCTCTCTCTCTCTCTCTCTCTCTCTTTCTCTCTCTCTCTCAAAAATAAATAAATAAACTTTAAAAAAGGAACCACGCAAAGGGGGAAAGAAAGCAAACCGAGAAACGGTTTCTTTTTAAAAAAATTTTTTTATTTATTTTTCAGAGAGAGAGCATGAGCAGGGGAGGGACAGAGAGACAGGGGTACAAAGAATTCAAATCAGGCTCTGTGCTGTCAGCAGGGCTCAAACTCACAAGCCACAAGATCATGACCTAAGCCAAAGTCAGATGCTTAACTGACTGAGCTACCTGGGTGCCCCAAGAAACAGACTCTTAACTACAGAGAATAAAGCGATAGTTATCAGAAAGGAGGTGGGTGGGGAAATAGGTGAAATAGGTGAAGGGAATTAAGAGTACATTTATCTTGATGAGCACTGAGTAATCTATAGAATTGTTGAATCACTATATTGTACACCTGAAACTAATACAACAGTGTATGTTAACTGTACTGGAATTAAAATTAAAACTTAATATGAAAAACTGACAAAAAATTTTTAAAAATCATTAAAAATTAAATTTAAAAATTAAAAAGAAGTAATCAGTAGGATCGATTTATTAGAGAAGGAAACCCCAGTTTTGTTTATTTGAAAATTATCTTTTTATGTCAACAAATTTCAGAAAAATGGGAAAATATTCAGTCAGTCAACCTAGATATGAAAACACATGACCTTAGGAGCGCCTGGGTGGCTCAGTCAGTTAACTGTCTGACTCTTGATTTTGGCCCAGGTCATGATCTCACAGTTTATGGGTTTGAGCCCCATGTTGGGCTCCGAGCTCACAGGATGGAGCCTGCTTGGGATTCTCTCTCTCTCCCTCTGTCTGCCCCTTTCCTTCTCTTGCACTCTCTTTCTCTGTCTCAAAATAAAGAAATAAACTTTAAAAGGAAAAAAAAAAAAAGAAAACACGTGATCTTAAAGGAAAATAGAGACAGACAAAACCAAGCAAACAAAAAAATACTGTGTATGAAGGCATGGTAGAAATCCTGTGTTAATGACTAAATGCATTAAAACATGATGGCTTAATTCTCTTCTTCATAACTAGATAGTGACCTAGAATGCAAAAAGCATATATTACTGTCCATTATTACAGGATTAGTATGTAGCAAAATATAGAGATGTAGTAATAACCTGTTGCATGTTCATAGTATGGAAATACACAACTAAATTTCCATTTGTCTCAGATAGAAGTTTGAGCTTTTATACAAGACTAATGTTTAGGTGAAAATGATTAAGCTTAAAAGCAAATGACTGGGCTTTAGTGGTTAGCATATACTTTAGTAACAATAATCCTTAAATTTATTTTGATTGCAATAACAATGTGTTTCATGAATATGATTTAGAGATAGCTATAATCATACATGTTGGCAATATAGAGCAAGTCCTAACATTGCACTAAGAAAATGAACTTGAACGTGTAAAAATTAAGTTTGTATAAGTTTATATAACCTACATATCACTTTTTCTAATAATTTTCTCCAGTTCTTTAATAATCTACATAGAGCACATATGTCTCTGGAATAACTGTTCTTAGGTTCTTATGAGGCTGCCACATGGATCAGCTTACTGCCCTCCAGCTTGTGAATATCAGCATTATAATATAACTTTAGAAAGCAAATTTTAATAACAAGCAAGAGACGTTTTCAACTTGTAGGGATACCTCTTGATTCCCTTTCTCTGATGAGAGATGAAGGGCTAAGAAGCTAAATAATTAATTTGGGGCCTGGAAGTCCAAAAATATAATGTGAAATCTGGACCCCAGCCATGTAAATGTGGCCTTTTTAGCTCAGGGTTTTGTTCCCTGATTCTCAATTATGACCCCAAGATCCAAAACTCCAGACCACCACAGACTAGCCCATATTCCACAACAAATGCCATTTCCAGTGATGGCCCAAAACAGGGGATCCCTGTTCCTAGCTTGTGTGTGCATTTAACTTAAAATTTTCAGTTGAGAGAGGATTCTCTGAACATCTCTTCCAACGTAGTGTAGAAAAGACAATCTCTAAATTTTTTAAAACAACTTTTATCTAATTGTTAATTAGTATAATAATTTTATTAATCTGGGTCTAAGACTTGATAATTAACCCTTATGAACTCTTACTTTTTCATCGCCAAGGAAAAAGTCTTTATAAATTCTTAACAATCGTTAATGACATTTACTTGTGACTAAAGAAGGGGTGGGATGAACTTGAGTAGTTGAGTATCTTACCTTTGTCCACAGAATTGACAGACCTACAAAAGAGAAAGGCAATAACAAGGATCATTTAATGAATTATAAGTCATTTAATTGTATGAGCAAAAATTAAGCTGAAATAATTTAATGTATTAATCATGGCATGTTGGCCTAAAATAATCTCTAAACAGCAAGAATATTTTTGAAAGTGTATTTATTTTGAGAGAGAGAGAAAGCACAAGTGGGGGAGGAGCACAGAGAGAGGGAGAGAGAGAGAGTCCCAAGTAGGCTCCACCCTGTTAGTGCAGAGCCTGATGCGAGGCTTGAAACCATGAACCGTGAGATCATGGCCTGAGCTGAAGTCAGATGCTTAACCAAGCAAGCCACCCAGGTGCCCCAACAAGAATATTTTTATACCTAAAGCTAATGCAATGTTATATATCTATTATATCTTCAGTAAAAATATTTTAAAGATTAAAGAATATTTTCATATAGCATTTACTCACACTACCAAATGTTTAGATGGTATAGAACACTCTATGAGCACATTTCAGTGCACTCACCAAGATGTGTTGTTTATTCCACATTACAAAACTAAATATTGAGAATCCACATTTAAAGTGGTTTCCAGTCATATTAGTAAATTTAGTCTCTACCCTGAACATGCATGATAGTATAGTCTGAAATTCTTTTTTATTATCCATGACCCTTGATAATATGGTAGCTCCAGAAAGTAGGTAGCAATGATCCATTTTGATGTAGCAGACAATTCCTTTGTATTTTTTCAGTAGGAGCTTCAAGTGCTCTTTTACTTGCTGAAAAGTGATTGTATTCATTCAGTTCAACACAATTGCAAATTACAGCTAAGATTCATTTCTGCAAATTTGCAGTTCGGAATTTCTTACACTAGAATGAAATCTGTTATGACACTGGCACAAGAAAGCCCCGTCCAAACAATTGGAAACAAGCTTTTAGTCAGCTTTGCTAAAGACTTTACAAAATTTTTGCCATAAACTTCTGTTTAGTGTCAAAACAAAACGTTTAATGTGTGCACAATAAAGTTCCTATGTTAGGCCTATGTTTGAACAAGATAGAAGTCATCTTTATATTTAGCATTCCACTAGTCTCTGAAATTATACTCTGTTTCGAAAGGTGTATATTACCAGTTACCATCTTTAACATACAAATTAAGTTCAAAATCTGATTTCTAATACTGTATGTGATAAGAAGCACTGCTTGTCACATGTGTCTTCTGAGTGTGATGCTGAGCAAAAGTAGTGTTACTTAAATTGTCATTTTTCATTTAAAGCTTAGGCAGTATATTCATGCTAACCACCACATTGCGGTGGCAAAATTGCATATCTTTTGCTATTTTACTGTTTCCTATTTTGTTCCTACTTACTACTGTATTCCTATTTTTCTATTTCTTATTTTACTGTGTTGCAAAGGAATACATTCAGAAGTCAAACATGACTTCAGCCTCCGATTATATCATTCTCTGGTTGTGTGACCTTGACCTCACTGAATGTCACTTCTCATACGTGTAAAATATTGATAGTGTTTAATCTTTCAGGGTGGTTATGGGCATTAAGTGAGAATATATGAAAAGTGCTCATTGAGTAGGTGCTCAGTTAATGTTTAGCACACTTATTTAATACACTAACTCCCATTTTTAAAATTTCCTAATACGATAGGGATTTACAGGAGGATTTATAGCTCCTATTATCCCCAGTCTTCTTAGTCTGTCTCAATGAAAATGACAGAAACTTGACTGAAACTGAATTTGGATTTTACTGGCTTGTTGCCATCAGCAATATGGCCTGCCACGTAGTCGTATGGGCTTGAAGAACAGTCAGATTCCACTGGTCTTCAAAACAAATGTCGATTGTATAAAGCATTTTCTTGCTTTCTCAGGTGAAGGAAATGTTTTGCAAAAGCAGATCCTTGAGGCTTTGTGGAGAGAATGAGTTGGGTTTGCTTGGATCCTCTCCTGCTCTCTTGGCCTCTCCTCTTTGCTTTGACCATCTCCACTTCCCCATGCAGCCTGTGGTCTGATGTTTCATGACAGCTGTAGCCATCTGTGTGGTATTACCCTTCAGGGCTTGGGAGCACTCAACTGTGTCTTCCTGCTCCCGTCCCCCAGATCAAATTCTAGTCTCAAGCCCCACTCGGGTTATTGGTTACAGACAAATTCACTCATGGTGCTAGATCAGTGAGTGATGTATGCTCTGTTTTCTGCCTTTATGCTAGATAATTTGTCCTTTGACCTCTAGACCAACATCTGGCATCCAGTAGCAGGTATCTGGTCACTATTGAATGTAAGAAGCAATACATTTCAAACATAAAATTGTTTCTAATATACTTTAGAAATTACTTGGTAGTGCAACAGAAGTGCAGTTAAAATATGAGAACAAAAATTTATAAACTTGGAGAAAAACATAAATTCGATAACTGCATCTACTCTATTAAGCAAAAGGAAGATACTCTTGCATCTCCAGTGTTTGTCACGAGGCCTCCATTTATTTGGCCCAACACTCACTTGTAATTCTTGATTATTTATTAGAAATAGTTTTTCCTGGGAGTTCAAAGTAGGCTGTCGATGCTCTATTGCATATAAATTCAGGTTGTTCTTTATATTTGAATTTTGAACTGCTAAGATATATGTAGCATTGTTACCAAAAAGAAATCTTTCTCTTATTCTATGTGTGAGTATGTATGTGTGTGTGTGTGTGTGTGTGTGTCTGTGTGTGTGTGTGTGTGTCTGTGTCCTACTTTACCAGTCAAAAGAATTTGTGTATTTTGTGAGGACTTGTTTACAATAGAAGGAAAATATGATTTCCTAAGTCATTGGTGTTTCTCATGTAAGATTTTTGCATGAGAATCTCAGTTATATGGGGTGCCTGGGTGGCTCAGTCCGTTAAGCCTCCAACTTCGGCTCAGGTCATAATCTCACAGCTTGTGAGTTCAAACCCCACGACAGGCTCTGTGGTGACAGCTCAGAGCCTGGAACGTGCTTCAGATTCTGAGTCTCCCCCTCTTTCTGCCCCTTCCCTACTCATACTCTGTCTCTCTCTCTCAAAAATAAATAATAGGGGCATCTGGGTGGCTCAGTCAGTTGAGCGTCTGACAGCGGCACAGGTCATGATCTCAGAGTTTGTGAGTTTGCGCCCCACGTCAGGCTCTGTGCTGACAGCTCAGGGCCTAGAGCCTGTTTCGGATTCTTTGTCTCCCTCTCTCTGCCCCTCCCCCACTTGTATTCTCTCTCTCTCAAAAATAAACATAAAAAATAAAAATAAATAAATTAGAAAAAATTTTAAATACTAGAAAAAAAGAATCTCAGTTATAGGGCATTATATAAATAATTTATTCATACATTTTCATGAAAATTTTTAAATTCTAATCACCCTTCAAAGATGCTTTTCTAATATGTAGGAATCAAGGAAAACCAGTGGAGGTTAGTAGGGTTTGAAGATCATTCAGAAATTCTGAAACTAAAACTCTTTTTGGGGGGGGGCATTTCATTCTTTTTTTCTTGGAACATCAAAAAATTTTAAAAATACTTGTGAACATTTGCCTTTTACCCTCTGCATTTTTGTGAAAAGCAATCTCCCCCATTTTATTGCTCGGATGAGGCCTAAGGATGCTTTTTAATATAAAAATTCATTATTTTATGTAGAAATTACTTCTAGAAATAAATTTAAAGTAAAATTAACAAAATAAATAAAGGCTTTACATGGAAGTTTAAGAAGCCACCCCCACGAAGCAGTGAATTCGAACAAATGAGGAAAGAGTTGCATTTGATATCAGTGAAATAGACATGAATATATGGAACAGAGAGATGTAGATGGATAGAGGTGCAAGATAGATAGATAGATAGATAGATAGACAGACAGAAAGATTCAAGTGTTCTGGATACCTGAATATGATGGCTTCATTAATTTTCCTGCATTAATTATGTCATTCATGATATTGCCTACTGCGAAAAGATACCCATAGTTGGCTGTGAACTTCCCTTACACATCCCACTTACACAGTACATTCAGTTAGGGGTGACCCTTCTCAAATCCTATTGTCATCTTGCTGAGCAGTGTTAAGTATAATATCTGAAATACAAAGTGTGCTATTTATTTACTTATATTAGAGAGAGAGAGAGCATGAGCAGGTGAGAGAGGCAGAGAGAGAGACAGAATCTGAAGCAGGCTCCATGCTCAGTACAGAGCCTGATGCAGGACTCAATCCCACAATCTGGGGTCATGGCCTGAGCGAAATAAAGACTTGGACACTCAACCAACTGACCTACCCAGGCACCCCCAAAGCGTGCTTTTTAAACAGTTTTATTGTGGTTTAATTGATATACAATAAGCTATCCATATTTAAAGTATATAGTTTGATTCTTAACACATGCATAGAGCCATGAATCCGTTCTTACAAATCAGATAATGAATATAGGTCACCCCACAAAGTTTCCTTGTGTCTCTTTTTAATGCTTTTACCCTCCTCTCCCCTCATGCCACAAGCTACCCTTGCCCTAGGCAATCATGTCTCTGTTTTCTGTCACTATATATACATTTCATAGCGTTGTATATAAACTAAACCACACAGTTTAACCCTTTTAAGGGATTCTTTTCTTTTATGCAACATAATTATTTTAAGATCCATCCACAGAGTGCGTGTATCAATACTTTATTCCTTTTATTACTAAGTAGTAGTCCATGGAATGGAAAAGCCACAATATGTTGGTGTACTTACCTTTGACGGACATTTGGGTTTTTCCATTTTTTTTTTGGTAGTTATCAGTAAAGCTGATATGAACATGTATACATAAATCTGTGTGTGGGCATATACTTTCATTCATCTTGAGTAAATCACTTATATGTGGAATGCTTGGATAATATGGTAGTTGAATTTACAATGTTTAAAGAAGTAACTGCCAACAATATTTCAATGAGATTGTCTCTCTTTCCATTCTCACTTGCACTGCATAAAAGTTCCAGTTTCTCTATACCCTTGACCATAGTTTGTAGGATTCGCCATTGCACTTTGATCGATTTTCATCTGTGTGTAGTTCAGTTGCAGTGTGGATTTACTCTACATGTCTGTAATGAATAATAATGTTGAGCATGTTTTCTTGTGCTTTTTTGACATCTATAGGTCTTCTAACGATATGCTTTTTCAAATCTTTTGCCCATCATTTCCTGTATGTTGGGTGGTTTCTTTTATTGCTCAATTTTTAGGCTTTTTCAAATTTATTCTGGATGCATGGGGTTTTTTTTCAGATATGTGGTTTAAAATTTTTTCTTCCAATTTGTGATTTTGATTTAATTTTCTTAATGGTGTCTATCGAATTACAGAAGTTTTTTTCCTACCTATATTGACGGATAATTGAAAATAAAAATTGTATACTTAAATTGTATATTTAAGATGTTCACTGTGACGATATGATATATGTATACATCCTGAACTGGTAACAGAAGGTTTCAGTTATGATGAAATGAAATTTATCACCTTTTTCTTGCATGAATCAGGAAGAAACATGTGTCCTTAATGGCAGTCTGGATTGTTGCTGCTTTAAAGTTTTGCCCCAGTAATGAAAGCATAGGTTCTTCCTAAGCAAAAAAGTTATCAGCCATCCTTTACAACAGAAATCTGAATCCTGTAGATTTTATTAATCCTTTTTGTCGTATATGTTACACATTTCAAAAATTTGTTATATAAACAGCAAACAGCATAAAACCACAGAAAAAGAAAATGGAGCCTAGAGGGCTACAGTTGGGCACTAGGCTACTATGCATTTTATCATAAAAATAAGGCGCTTAAATGGAGTAGAAAACAAGAGCTGTATTGTACATAGAATAAAAGCAGATATGGCCACAACACTGGTCTCTTTATCTCTGTTCTTCATTAGCCACCAAATTTTGTTTTTCCACCTTGCCTTTTGGTCCCCCAGAGAGAAAATACAACAAAAGAAAATGAGTTAGGAAGGTGGTTAAAATGAAGTAAGGAAAAGATAGAAGAAGGAAGGATTAGCAGAGATTTCCTCAGGCTTTCATCTTTAGTCTTGCTACTCAGATTTCATAGGATAGTATAGTAGAGAAACAAAACAATGAAAATTCATTCAATCATGTGTGGTATAATGTGCCTAGAGCAGATATGTATGAAAACACTTCTTGACAGAATTCATGTCCCTCCAAGAAATTCACAAGTTGATAAAAGCCTAGCCATACAGAAAATTTCCTTAAACACAGTATTCCTCATTAGCAATAGGGAGTGGTGAAGCATGAAGCCAATGGAAGGAAGAGGGTGGGTGTAGGGAGACCAAGTGCAAAGAGGCCAAAGACCTTGCCAGGTTTAACTGTTGTCATGGAAACTTGTTTTTGGAAGTTTTCTAAGGGGTGAAATAGTTTCGATAATCAGTGGGCAGTATCTGAAACCTATTACTCTAGGCCAAAAATAAATGTTTTGTAAGTATGTGAGTTACTTTGCTATTTTTCCACGCAAAAGCCCACTTATTCTGTGGTGTATTTGGTGATATTTAGGCATGACTTAATATGCCATTTTCCGTATTCTACGTTTGGTAAATACATTTATGTATTATTTATGCCTTTGTCACTTACTATGTGACCTGGAGTGAGTTACCCAACCTTCTCTACAGCCCAGCTTGCTGAACATGAAAATGAGTCCAGTGAGGAATTAATTTATACGTTTATTAAAGGAGTTCAATAGGTAATGAATGGGAGGCATTTAGCATATACCTAACACAGAGTAAGCATTCAATAAATGATTTCACATTGTTTTCAAAAGGCTAACCACTGGTACTAAATTGCATTGCTCAGGCATTAAACTTGAGTCTGATATTGACGTTTTACAAGATAGTATGAAATTAGGGAAAAACAATTCCTAATGAAAACCAAACTATATACTAGGAAATGTTGGTTTGACTGTTTAAAATACATTTTGAAAAAATCAGACCCGTAGAGTGTTTAGCAGAGGGGAAAAAATCCATTTGTCAGAATAAAAGCTTGATCTATTGAAAATATAATAGCTATAATTATGATCCCTATTAGATTTTTTTGGGTAACACTCATTTCAGATAAACTGAAAACCTCCATTAAGTCAATAATGCTGTATCTTAGAGAGTTGCTTTGTACACTATTATGTCTTGTATACCTATAGTTTTTCCAAAGCAGTCCTTTAGTTTTCCTGTCATGCTTTTAAACTGAACCACCAACAATCAACCTTTTATTTACCTTTCTTCCCTTTGGGTTGGTTGGCCTTGGCCCAAACGGAGGAATATAGGGAGCAAAGGAATCACACGTGCCTAGTGTGGAAAAATATTATCATCTTTTGAAACACATATTTTCATAATCATTATTGATGGCATTTGGTTTGAAGGTTCATTGCTGATACTTACTGAGTCTAATGTTACTCTTTGTAATAAGTTTATAAGAATTTGACTGCCTGTCTCTTCTACCTTAGCTAATTCATAACCAAAAGTAAAAATGCAATTTAAAAATGTAACTGTTTAGGAAAAAAATTAAAATTATATTCCCAAGAACAAAGATTTTTTATTGGGAAAATAACTGTGCATAAATTAGTGGCATAATTCTAAGAAACATTGTTTCAAAGTGTTCTTTCAATTAAAAGATAAGCTACTAAATAGACCTATAATTCCATAGTTCTCTTCACTTATTTCTAAGTTTTAAGATAAATACTTAATTTCTCTTGTTGGTATCTAACATATGGTCTTGTTACACTCCTGTAGGGCTTTTGAATTGTTTTACAAATGATTGTTCCATTTCTCTTTGTTAAGGGACAATAAAAGTGTAATAACGTTTGGATGGGTGTATTGGAGAAAGAAGAAATGTGCTGAGTATACAAGTAGGCTGAAATGAGAAAGAATGGAGAATGTGTGCTTTTAAATCTTGAGACTAGTTCATCGTACTTGAAATATTGATTAGGTTTCCTTATTATTCCTTGCGCACATTGTTTAACATTATGTAAGTTTATCCAAATCATGGTTTTATCTGACTGAATTGTTTTACTTAGGTCCATTTAAAATTTTTCAATACAAGTTTATAGAAATTTAACTGCTTTTGTTTGTTGACTTTGTATCCTGCATATTTCGTGAACGCATTTATTATTAGGTCTATCCTTTTTGTGTCCATGATCATTAAGGTTTTTCTCCATATGAGATTGTGTCATCTGCAAACAGATAATTTTACTTCTTCCTTTCCAATATGGATACCTTTGCTACGTTTCCTTGCACACTTGCTCTGACTAGAAATTCCAGTATTATGTTGAGTAGAAGCCTAAACCAGAGATATCCTTATCTTGTTTCTAATCTTAAAGGAAAAAATTTCAGTCTTTTACCACTGGGAGTGTAATATTAGCTGTTTGTTTTCACATATGGCTATTATCATTTTGAGAAAGTTCTATTCCTAATTTATTTTTGCCATGAACGTTTTGATGTGGAATTTTGTCAAACACTTTTATCCATCAATCAAGATTATCATGTGTTTTTTTTTTTTTTCATTCTGTCAATGTGCTGCAGTACACTCACTGATTTTTGTATGTTGAACCACCATTCATTCATTCCTTCATTCTTTGTTGAAATAAAAACCATTTAACTCTGGTATAGAATCTTTTTGGTATGCTGCTGAATTCGATTTGCTAGTATTTAGTTGAAAAGTTTTGTATCAGTGTTCATCAGGGATATTGGATTTTAATTTTCTTTTCTTGCCCTATCTTTGTCTGCTTTTGTATCAGGGCAGTGCTAGCCTCCTAGAATGAGGCTATGTTTTCCCTCCTCTATCAAATTTTAAGTTTTTGAGAAGAAGAAGATAGTGATTCTTCTTTAAGTATTTGGTAGAATTCAACAATGAAGCCATCTCGTCCTGGGCTTGTCTTTGTGGGAAGAGTTTTCGTTACGAATTCAATGTCCTTATTAGATTTATGTCTATTCTGTTTTTCTTTTATTCATGAGCATTTTTAGTAGATTGTGTGTTTCTAGGATATTGTCCATTTCATCTAAGTTACCCAATTTGGGGGGCATATGATGGTTCATTGTAGTCTCTTATAAAGCTTTTTATTTTGGAGAAAACAATGTAATGTCCCCACTTTTTTCCTGAATTTATTAATGGGAGTCTTCATTTCTTTTTTCTTAATCACTTGAAAATTCTGCCAGTGATGTTGACCTTTTCAAAGAGAAACTTTCTGGTTTTTGCTTTTCTCTTCTCTGTTTTATTTACCTCTACTCTGATCTTTATCATTTCCTTTCTTCTGCTAGTTTTGGGTTGAATTTGCTTTTCTTTTTCTAGTTCTGTATTGTGTGCAGCTAGGTTGTTGATTTTAGGTTGTTCTTTTTAACATATGCTTTTGCTGCTATGAGTTGCCCTCTTAGTGTTGCTTTCACTGCATCACACCAGTTTCGTATGCTGCGTTCTCATTGTCAATCATCTATATAGTTTCAGACTTCTATTTTTTTCTAAGTTTTTTTTGAAATATTGGTTAAAAGTATGTTGTTTAGTGTCCAAATTTGTGACATTCCTTTTTTCCTTATGTTGCTGATTATAATTTCATGCCATTGTGATGAGGCAACATGCTTTCTATGATTTAAATCTTTTTCAGTTATTAAGATATGCCTTGTGGCCTCACATGTGATCCATTCTGGACAGTGTCCAAAGTTGATTTAAGAAGTTGGATACTCCATTGTTGATGGGTGGATGTTCTGTATGAGCCAGTTAGGTCTAGTGGTTCTAAGTGATGGTCACATCCTATGTGTCTTTATTGGTATTCTGTCTAGTTGTTCTGTCCATTAAGAGGTATTGGGGCACCTGTGTGGCTCAGTTGGATTGGTATCCGACTCTTGACTTCAGCTCAGGTCATGATCCCAGGGTTGTGGGATTGAGCCCCACATCAGATTCCATCCTGAGTGTGGAGCCTGCTTTGGATTCTTTCTCTCTCTCTCTCTCTCCTCTTCCCCTCTCCCCTACTCAGGTATTCTTTTTGTCACTCTCCTAAAATATATAAGTAAGTCAATAAACACACAAATACAAAAAAAAACCGAGAAAAGTAAACATACTCATAACATGATATAGCAATCATACATCTTTGTATTTCCCCAAATGAATTGAAAGTTTATGCCCATCCAAATATCTGCTGATAAATGTTAATAACAGTTTTATTCATAGTTGCCAAATTATGGGAAAAACTACAATGTCATATAATAGATAAATGGTTAAAGAGTGGTATATCTATACATTGGGTTATTTATCAGTGATAAAAACAGTAACCTATCAGGCCACAAAGAATATGGGGGAAACGTAAATGTATATTGCTAAGTTAAAGAGGTAAATCTAAGAAGGCTACATATTGTATGATTCTAACTATATGACATTCTAGGAGAGGTAAAAGATCAGTGGTTGACAGTTCTTTATAGGTTGGGTGGAAGGGATGAATGAGTATTGTACACGGGATTTTTAGGGCAGTGAAACTATTCTACATGATACTGTAATGGTAGGTACGTGAAATTACATATTTGCCAAAGCCATAGAATGTATAACACAAAAAATTAGCCAGAATGCACTCTATGGACTTTACTTAATAATAGTATATCATTACTGGCTCAACATTTAAGTAATATATCACAATAATTCAAGATGTTTATAGTAGGCAATGTAAGGGGGGATATATGGGAACTCTGTACTTTCCACTCATTTTACTGTAAACATAAAAGTGTTCAAAAAATTAAATGTTTTAATTGAGTTTTAAAAAAGTATGGACTTAGAACCAGAATGCACATCTACATATTCTGCCTATATTATACTGAGCTGACTGACTTTGGGGAAGCTACTGAACTATCTTGTATCAGTTTACCTTCTCTAAAATGGAAATAATATATCATACTCAATGGTGAAAAATAGCTTTTCCCCTAAGATCAGAAGTGAGACAGGGATATCTACTCTCACCACTTTTCTTCAACATAGTACTAGACTCCTAGCCACAGCAGTTAGACAACATAAAGATATAAATGGCGTCCAGGGATACCTTGGGGGCTCATTGGGCTAGGGTCCAACTTCAGCTCAGCTCACGATCTCACAGTTCGTGAGTTTGAGCCCTGCATCGGGCTCTGTGCTGATAGCTTAGACCCTAGAGCCTGCTTTGGATTCTGTGTTTCCCTTTCTCTCTACCCCTTCTCCATTCATATTCTTTCCATCTCGCTCTCAAAAATAAATAAACATTAATAAATACTTTCAAAAAATAAAAAAAAAAAAGAAGTATCATCCAAGTTGGTAAAGAAGAAATAAAACTCTCACAATTTGCAGATGACATGATGCTGTATGTAGCAAACCCTAACGAACGGCTCTACCAAAAAAGTAATAGAACTGATGAATGAATTCTGTAAATGTTAATTTTGCAGGATTCAGATCTATGTATGGTATCTATTGCATTCCTATATGCTAATAATGAAGCAGCAGAAAGAGAAAGTAACAAAACAGTCCTATTTACAATGGTACCAAAACCAATAATGACATATCCAATAAAGGGTTAGTACCCAAGATATATAAAGAACTTCTACAACTCAATAGCCAGAAACTAATCCAATTTAAAAATGGGCAGTAGATGTGAACAGACATTTCTCCAAAGAAGACATCCAGATGGCAAACAGACAAATGAAAAGTTGTTCCACATCATTCAGCAACAGGGAATTACAAACCAAAACTACAAGGAGATACCACTTCACATCTGTCTCACAGCCCCTCTCAGCCATGATGTCTGCCCCTGCTAGGGACCTGCCAGGAGACACACCTGTGTCAGTGAGGCAGGCCCTTCAACCTTGGTCTAACTGCAGATCTTGAAATGGCCCTGTAACTCTCAGCCATGGTCCGGGAACCCTCGTCTTGGGAGATGTGCTTGTGCATGCCCCAGAATTAGGCTCATAGACCAGGGTCTGTCTGCACATCTGGGAGCAGCCCTATAATCCAGGTTCAGCCCCTCATAGCTGCTGTCTGGAAGCAGTCCTGCCTGCCCAGGGACCCAGAGGGTGACACGCCCATACATAGTCTGTGGTCAGGCCTGTCAACCTCAAGCCCACTGCAGATTTGAAGCAGTCTGTGACCTGGCTCTAGCCCATCTCAGCCACAGTCTGGGGCCAATCCTGCCCACTCAGAGATGCGTAAACTGTTGGAAGCACTCCCGGAGCCCCAGATGGAGTCAGTGTAATACCAGGGACATTTTGTACTATCCAGTGTCACCAGCTGCCACCAGTGTCACGTCCAGTTCACATTTGGGCAAACTGAGGGACACAGCTGGTAACAGACAGCCCAGCCCCAGTCATGAACCTACGTATGACACTACTTTGTAAATAAAAACTGACCATCACTTATACTTAAAATAAATATTAATGGATTTTCCATTAAATTGTTCTGTACCACCATCAGGTTTAAATCTGATACTAACACCTACAATTTGTGTTTGGTTCCTTATTAGTTTCACACTAAAGCATGTTTAATACCTAAAATTGACCTTTCCTTTTAGAAAACAAATCCCTAGTTAATATAGCATCTTGTACTTATGTGTTGTAGGTGCAATCTCATTTTCTGTCAAAAGAAGACAAGAGGATGAATCTCAGGAAGAACCAGATCAACATGACATTCGAGTACCCTCTTTTCAGAAATCAGTATCAGAACTATCCCCCCAAATTGATGAGGAAGACCCAGGTAAGTTCATGATTAAGGAGAGTTTCATGATCACTCTTCAGTCATTCCCTTTTAAATTAATTAATACTTTACATTCACAATATATATACAAAGGTGTGTTGCATATACCTGTAAGAATCTTCTTGTATTAGTTCCGGATAACTTTACATAATTTACTTTCTACATTTTTATAGCTCTTACCATTCATAAGGTTATAATACTTCACGTGAAGGCTGCTTGCTCTTTCATAAGTGAACAACCTTATGTATATTTCTTATCAAACAAAAAATTACAGTACATTTCTGATAAAATGTTAATGAGTACATTATTTTAACAATGTAACATGCTTTTCTTCAGCCTAACAGATGATAGCAACCTTCCTCATATGTAGAAGAAAATCAGTCCTATTATTCTTCCTTCCAGTGATCTAAAGCTTTATTGGAACGTTGTTAAACATCATATCTTTTTAGTAGAAATTCAAAGGAAATTGAGATAATGGAGAAATAGAAGGGTAGGGCAGATTTCCTGGAGAATGGGTGACTGAATTCTCTGAAGGGTGAGTAGCAGGGACTTAAGAGGGCGTTAGAGAATGAGTCAACAACAGCAAAGCTGTGGAGACAATGAGGTATATCAAGGAAGAAATCTTTATGGAATCACTTTGTGTTTGGTCGGGATTCTTCAGTGAAACAGACACTACCATAATATAATGTAATGTAATGTAAATAGACACGCACATACATATATACATATACACACATATGGAGAGACAGACAAAGACAGAAAGATAGAGAGATTGAGATTTTAAAGAATTGGCTGACATGATTGTGGGGATTGGCAAGTAAAAAAAGTATAGGTCAAGCAAGCTGGGCAGAGAATCAGGTAAGAGTTGGTATTGCAATCTTGGGTCCAACTTCCCCAGCCGTGCCAGGCAGGCTGCAAGGTCAGGCAGATTTTCTGTTTCAGGCTTGACTAAGAATTGCTTCTTCTTCAGTGACCTCAGTTTGCTCTTAGGGCCTCCAACTCATTGAAGGAGGTACACCCACATTATGTAGGGTAATTTCCTTTTCTCAAACTCCACTGATTTAAGTGTTCATCACATTAAAAAATGGGGGAAAAAATACGTCAAGTTCGAAGCCCGGTGTTTAATCAAATAACTGGACATCACAGACCAGCGAAGGTGAAGCATAAAATTAACCATCACAGAATACATGGATTAGGAGTGATATTTACGCAGTATTGAAAAATGGTTTGCATAGCAATCCAGGCCTTCCTAAAGAAGGAAGAAAGAGCTCCGATACATAACCTAACCTTATGCCTTAAGGAGCTGGAAAAAGAACAGCAATTAATACCCAAAACCAGCAGAAGACAGGAAATAATAAAAATTAGAACAGAAGTTAATGCTATCGAAACCAAAAAAACAAAAAGAACAAAACAAACAAACAAACAAAAAAGAAGTAGAACAGATCAATGAAACCAGAAGCTGGTTCTTTGAAAGAATTAACAAAATTGATAAACCACTAGCCAGTTTGATCAAAAAGAAAAAGGAAAGGCCCCAAATAAATAAAATCAAGGATGAAAGAGGAGAGATCACAACCAACACAACAGAAATAAAAATAATAAGAGAATATTATGAGCAATTGTATGCCAATAAAATGGGTAATCTGGAAGAAATGGACAAATTCCTAGAAACATGTACACTACCAAAACTGAAACAGGAAGAAATAGAAAATTTGAACAGACCCATAACCAGTAAGGAAATCAAATTAGTAATCAAAAATCTGCCAAAAAACAAGAGTCCAGGGCCAGATGGCTTTCCAGGGGAATTCTACCAAACATTTAAGAAAGAGTTAACACCTATTGTCTTGAAACTATTCCAAAAAATAGAAATGGAAGGAAAACTTCCAAACTCTTTCTATGAAGCCAGCATTACCTTGATTTGAAAACCAGGCAGAGACCCCACTAAAAAGGAGAACTGTAGACCAATTTCCCTGATGAACATGGATGCAAAAATCCTCAACAAGATATTAGCCAACCTGATGCAACAATACATTAAAAAAATTATTCACCATGACCAAGCAGGATTTATACCTGGGATGCAGGGCTGGTTCAATATCCGCAAAACAATTAACATGATTCATCACATCAATAAAAGAAAGGACAAGAACCATATGATCCTCTCAATAGCCAGAGATAAATCATTTGTCAAAATACAGCATCCTTTCTTGATAAAAACCCTGAAGAAAGTAGGGATAGAAGGAGCATACCTCAAGATCATAAAAGCCATATATGAAAGATCCAACGCTAATTTCATCCTCAACGGGGAGAAACAGAGCTTTCCCCCTAAGTTCAGGAACAAGACAGGGATGTCCACTCTCACCACTGTTATTCAACATAGTATTTGAAGTCTTATCCTCTGCAGTCAGACAACACAAAGAAATAAAAGGCATCCAATTGGCCAGGAGGAGGTCAAACTTTCAGTCTTCACAGATGACATGATACTCTATATGGAAAACCCAAAAGATTCCACCAAAAAACTGCTAGTATTGAATCATGAATTCAGCAAAGTTGCAGGATATAAAATCAATGCACAGAAGTCGGTTGCATTCCTATACACCAACAATGAAGCGACAGAAAGAGAAATCAAGGAATCGATCCCATTTACAGTTGCACAAAACCATAAAATACCTAGAAATAAATCTAACCAAAGAGGTGAAAAATCTATGTACTGAAAACTATAGAAAGCTTAGGGAAGAAATTTAAGAAGGCACAAAAAAATGGAAAAAGATTCCATGTTCCTGGATAGGAATAACAAATATTGTTAAAATGTGGATACTACCCAAAGCAATCTACATTTTCAATGCAATCCCTATCAAAGTAACACCAGCATTCTTCACAGAGCTAGAACAAATAATCCTAAAATTTGTATAGATCCAGAAAAGACCCCAGATAGCCAAAGGGATCTTGAAATAGAAAACCAAAGCAGGAGGCATCAGAATCCCAGATTTCAAGCTATATTACAAAGCTGTAATCATCCAGACAGTATGGTATTGGCACAAGAACAGACACTCAGATCAATGAAACAGAATAGAGAACCCAGAAATGGACCCACAAACATATGGCCAACTAATCTTTGACATAGTAGGAAAGACTAGCCAATGGAATAAAGACAGTCTCTTTAGCAAGTGGTGCTAGGAAAACTGGACAGCGACATGCAGAAGAATGAACCTGGATCACTTTCTTATACCATATACAAAAATAAATTAAAAATGGATGAAAGACCTCAATTGAAGACAGGAAGCCATCAAAATCCTCAAGGAGAAAGCAGGCAAAAACTTCTTTCATCTTGCCTGCAGCAACTTCTTACTCAACACGTCTCCAGAGGCAAGGGAAACAAAAGCAAAAATGAACTACTGGGACCTTATCAAAATAAAAAGCTTCTGCACAGCGAAGGAAACAATCAGCAAAACTAAAAGGCAACCGACAGAATGGGAGAAGATATTTGCAAATGACGTATCAGATAAAAGGTTAGTATCGAAAATCTATAAAGAACTTCTCAAACTCAACACCCAAAAAGCAACTAATCCAGTGAAGAAATGGGTAAAAGATATGAATAGACACTTCTCCACAGAAGACATCCAGATGGCCAACTGACACATGAAAAAATGCTCACCATCACTCATCATCAGGAAAATACAAATCAGAACCACCATGAGATACCACCTTACACCTGTCAGAATGGCTAACGTGAACAACTCAGGCAACAACAGATGTTGGCGAGGATGCGGAGAAAGAGGATCTCTTTTGCATTGTTGGTGTCATTGCAAGCTGGTGCAGCCACTGTGGAAAACAGTATGGAGGTTCTTCCAAAAACTAAAAATAGAACTACCCTACGACCCAGCAATTGCACTACTAGGCATTTATCCACAGGATACAGGTGTGCTGTTTTGAAGGGACACATGCACTCCCATGTTTATACCAGCACTATCAACAATAGCCAAAGTATGAAAAGAGCCCAAATGTCCATGGATGGATGAATGGATAAAGAAGATGTGGTGTGTGTGTGTGTGTGTGTGTGTGTGTGTGTGTGTGTGTGTATACACACACATATATACACACAGTGGAGTATTACTTGGAAATCAAAAAGAATGAAATCTTGCCATTTTCAACTACGTGAATGGAACCAGAGTGTATTATGCTAAGTGAAATTAGAGAAAAACAAAAATCATATGACTTCACTCATCTGAGGGCTTTAAGAGACAAAACAGATGAACATAAGGGAAGGGAAACAAAAATAATATAAAAACAGGGAGGGGGACAAAACAGAAGAGACTCATAAATACAGAGAACAAACTGAGGGTTGCTGGAGGGTTTGTGGGAGGGAGGTGGGCTAAATGGGTAAGGGGCATTAAGGAATCTACTCCTGAAATCGTTGTTTCACTGTATGCTAATTTGGATGTAAATTTTTTTTTTTTTTAATTTTTTTCAACGTTTTATTTATTTTTGGGACAGAGAGAGACAGAGCATGAACGGGGGAGGGGCAGAGAGAGAGGGAGACACAGAATCGGAAACAGGCTCCAGGCTCTGAGCCATCAGCCCAGAGCCCGACGCGGGGCTCGAACTCACGGACCGCGAGATCGTGACCTGGCTGAAGTCGGACGCTCAACCGACTGCACCACCCAGGCGCCCCTGGATGTAAATTTTAAAAAATAAAAAATAAAATTTAAAAAAAGAAAGAAAAATGGTTTGGAAAGGGAAGAACACTTCGGGCCAGCTAGGTCACTGGGACAGCAAACTGGCTTTGAAGTAAAGAGAACAATGTTATTTTATGGTGGTGTTAGTGAAAGAGATATACTATTAGAGATGGAAAACATTTCAGAGGCTAGCATTATATGACTCTCTTAAGAGAGGAGATAGGATCGATTCCAAAAACGTACAAGGTTTGTCCATATCTTAGTGAAGAGAAAAATATTAAGATACTAATTTAGAAGTGTTGGTGCTTTGTTGAAATAACATTTGTTAAGTAGACCACAGAGGTGTCTGATGGCGTGTCCTAATTCAACAAATGGCCACAAGGGAAAGTGAAATAGTTGATTACTCACAGGTCCTGAAGGATATGTACTTCACTCCTTGAGGGACCACTTGGGGAGGTGAAATAGGGTGCAGACAAAGAGAAAAGCACCTGGGGCATATATCTTTATTAGGATTTTCAGGCAGAATGCTTTGAGGTTCCTGGGCTGAGGCCAGATTCGTCAATTCAAACCAAAAAGGGTAGGTTTTGGCTGGCATCATGGGGATCTCATGGTGCATAAGGGGAAGGCCCTGGGAAGCAGAGGAGAGTCCTTATCACAAGAATGGTTAGGGAGTCACATCAGGAATTTACACTTACTTGTGACTGTGTGGGCTGTTATCTAGTACATGCACTCTCCAGAAGGGCTAGTGTCAGTTCAAGGCCCCTGCAGCCACTTGGCAACACAAAATGGAAGTGGAAACAACAATATTATGGAGTAATTTAGTTGGACTGTCAACAAGAAGATATAAAAAGTCTGGGAGATTATAATGCTTGGCACAATTTTGTGCTTTCTGATTTTGATGTGACAGCAAGATGTTTATGTGGCTATACCTAGTCATCAATTAAATATTTGAAGCTGGGTCATGGTGAAAAGAAATAGTTGTTAAGGTTTAAGATTTCTTTAGTTGAAATCATGCAGGTGAGGTTAAAGACTAGATCACTGTTGTAGATGCATTATGCCGGGAGCGAAACCCTCATCAAAATCTAAGGCAGAAGAACCATGAAGGAAAGCCAGGTAAAAGTGTTTGAAAGAAAATGAGAATATTATGGTATCATGTTAATGGGCTAAAATGGAGTGATACCTAATAAAAAAAATCTGCATGGTGACCAGCTGCAAGATAGATTAAGAGCTATGAAAAATGCATTGAATTATATTACAAGTATCCCTAGTTTTTCAAAGAGGCCTTCCTATATCAGACAGGATCAACCTTTCCGTTTCCTATAATAACATTGGACTTTTTCTTACTGATTGCTCAGCAGTGTATCTCTCTTCAATTAAGGAAGTTTCCATTACATAAAATAAATAAGTTCTAGAGAACTAATTAATGTACAATAGCATGATTATAGTTAACAGTACAGTAGGGTTCCTTGAGATTTACTTAGAAGGTAGATCTTGAGTGTCTTCACCACACCCACCAAAAATCAGTAATTACGTGAGATAATGAATATGTTAATTAGCTTGGTTGTAGTGATTATTTCATAATGCATAGTATATCAAATCAAGTGATACCTTAAATATATATAACTTTTAATAGTTATACCTCAATAAAGCTGGAACAAAAAAGAAATGAAAACACCTAAGATTTTTTTTTAAACTTCCAAATAGGAAAATATGAAAAATATTGGTAATACCCAGTTTTGATGAGGGTCAGCTTCAATGACACAATCTTACTCGTTGTAATGGCAATTTGAGAATATTTGCAATATGTTTAAAACTTTTTTTTTCTTAAGATTTTAAGTCCTCTCTGTGCCCATTGTGTGGCTGGAACTTAGAACCTTGAGATCAAGAGTCACATGCTCTACCAACTGAGCCAGCCAGGCACCCCTAACACTTTTAATATTGTTTATCTCCTTTGATCCAATGATTTCATTTTAAGAAATTAGTTGGAATAAAAAAAATTATCAGAGATATGCACACATATTTTTCTGTAAGAATATTCCTTATGTGATTTATTATGTTGAATAACTGAAACTAAGTTTTTTTATTTTAAAATTTTATTTAAAACAATTTTGGATATGTATTACTTGCACATAATTTTTTTCCACTTTTACTGAAAAATAGTTGACATACATCACTGTAAGTTTAAGGTATATAGTATGATGGTTTGCTTTACATATATTGTGAAAAGCTTACAACAATAGGTCCAACCTATATCTATCTTCTCATATAGTTACAATAAAAAGAAAAGAAAAAAGGAAAAAAAACCTTGTGGTAAGAACTCTTAGGATTTACTCTGTTAACAATTGTCCTATATGTCATGCGGCAATGTTAACGATACTCATTATGTTATAATTACATTGTAGTGCTTATTTCTCTTGCAACTGAAAGTTTTTATCTTTTGACCACCTTTGTCCCTTTCCTCCTTGCCCCAAGCTCTGCCTCTGGTAACCACAAGTCTAATCTATTTTTCTGAGTTGTTTTTGCTTTTTTTTTTAAATTTTTAAAATTTCTTTGAGAGAGAGCAGGGGAGAGGATACACAGGAAGAAAGAGAGAGAAAATCTTAAGCAGGTTCCATGCTCAGCACAGAGCCAGACACGGGGCTTGATCCCATGACCCTGGGATCATGACCTGAGCTGAAATCAAGAGTCGTTGGTTCAACCGACTGATCCACCCAGGCACCCCCTGAGCTGTTGTTGTTCTTTTTCTTCTTAAATATTTATGTATTTATTTTGAGAGAGAGAGAGAGAGAGAAAGTGTGTGTGTGTGTGTGTGTGTGTGTGTGTGTGCATGGGAGTGCATGTGAGAGCAGGGGAGAGGCAGAGAGAGAGGGAGAGAGAGAATCCCAAGCAGGTTCCATGCTGTCAGCACAGAGCCTAACATAGTATTCAATCCCATGAACTGTGTGCATAATGCCTTCAAGGTCTATCCATGTTGTAAATGGTAGGATTTCCTTGTGTTTTTTATAATAGCTGAATAATATTCCTTTATAGATATAGATATAGATATATAGATATCTCAGAACATCTTTATCCATTCATTCCTCGATGGACACTTAGGTTGTTTCCATATCTTGGCTATTATAAATAATGCTGTAATAAACATGAGATCACGTACATCTTTTCCAAGTAAGAGTTTTGGTTTTCTTCAAATAAATACCCCAAAGTGTTAGTTTTATTTTTAATTTTTCGAGGATTGTCCATACTGTTTTCATTAGTAGTATAACTGAACCTAATGAGTTTATCCATCCAACGCACAGCAAGCCAATAAAAAACCTGACACTGAGCTTTTTTAGTGAAGAAAGATTGTATTTCTTGGTAGGGCACTACCCTGGTGAACAGGGAACTAATGCTCAAATTCCTGAATTCCCTGATGGCTTACAAGTAATGGTTTTAAGGCCAGAAATCAAGGGTAAGGGGTTTGGAATCATGGGTTCTTCTGATAGGTCAGGGATTTGGTAAATGTCAAAACTGATGAACTGGTGCCAGGTCACCTGTTTCTTCAAGATCCTGGTCGGGTGGTCATTTCCTTCATTGGTCCAGGTCTGCAAAACATCTCAGCATTGTGTGTGAGTGATACTATCTTTGTTACCAAAAGTAGAGTATATATATGATGGTTATGATGACTGTGCAGGCTGTTTCATTTCTTGTTCCCTTGGGCTACATTTTCATTATCTTTTTTTTTTTAAGTTTATTTATATATTTAAGTAATTGCTACACCCATCATGAAGCTCGAAACACAACCCCAAAATCATGTGCTCCTATGACTGAGCCAGCCAGGTGCCCCTACGTTTTCATTATCTTTTTTTTTTTTTTTTGAGAGAGAGAGAGAGAATGGGTATAAGGGAGCATGAGGCAGAGAGAGAAAGGAGGGACAGAGAGAGACAGTGTGTGTTAGAGGGAGAGAGAAAGAAGCAGGTCTCACCCAAAGTGGGGCTCGTGCTCACCCGATGTGGGAATGGAACTCTTGAACTGCGAGATCATGACCTGAGCCAAAAGTCAGATGTTAACAACTGAGCCACCCAGGCACCCCTACATTTTTATTAGCTTAACCAAAGCATATTCTAAGTTGCTTGCTGGCATTTTTCCCAGTAATCTTTACCCATGGCTACATGCCTTTCAGCAGACTTCATTCTGGTGGCAGTTTCAGTGACTGCACCAATTCACATTGCCACCAACAGAACACAAGGGTGCCCTTTTCTCCATATCCTCCCCAACACTTGCTATTTTCTGTTATTTTCATTGTAGCCATCCTAATGGGTGTGAGGTGATATCTCGTCATGGTTTTGATTTGCTTTTCCCTAATGACTAGCAATAAAACTAAAGTTGTAATAGGGAGTACTCTCTGAATGATAAAAATATGTTTACACACACATACATATATATATGGATATATCAATCATATACAATTTGTATACCCCAGTGTATTTGTATGTGTGTGTGTCTAAATATCTATGTCTTTATTGATACTTTAAACCTGGAGATTTATACAAAAAAAAAATAGTTTACTCTTAGTTGTGATATAATGAATAATTTTTATCTTTAAGCCTTGCAGGAATTTCTAAAATCACTATGGTGAATATTGTTGATTTTATAATTAGAAAAAAATTTTTTAATATGTTCAAAGCCTATAGCTAAACAGTATTTAATAATTATTATTTTTGTTCTCTTCAGTAAATCTTTGCCAATCTTACTCTAACCAATAAATTCATATTCAGTGCACATTTTTAGCACTGTAGGAATTAAATCAGCTACATCGCAACATTGCCTTATGTGATAGTCACAGCAGTCACAAATACTAAGTATTATTACTTGTGTGAAAGCTAATTTTTGTGTTAACCTAATTGGGTTCTGGCGTCTAGATAATAGGTGAAACGTTATTCTGGATGTTTCTGTGAAGGTGATTTTAGGTGAAATTTACATTTAGAGCTGAACTTTTAATAAAGAAGATGGCCCTCCATAATGTGGAGTTCTCGGCTAATCAGTTGAAGCTCTTATTAGAGCCAAGACTGATCACCCCAGAGCAAAAAAGGAACTCTACCAGTAGACTGCCTTTGGATTCGGACTGTACTTCTTTCCTAGGTCTACAGCCTACTGCCTTAACCTGCAGATTTTGGACCTACCAGGTCAATTTCGTGAGCCATTTCCTTAAAATCAATCTCTATTTTAAAGAGACTTTTAAACACCATAAAGGCATTTAAATCACTGTCATAGAACTGAAGGAGCAGCCAATACAAATGTGAGCAGAGATTTCCTCAGTAACCAAACATCAGTATAAAGTTGGTAACTTATTCTCTGTGCGTTAATGGTTTCAAGGTAGTTAGCTTGTGTTTGTAAAATAAATAAGTTCTGAAGACAATTGAAAATGGGAAGGTAAGTTTCGCCCTCAGGAACTTCTCACAAGTATTTGGGATGAAAATTCACAAAGACTTTCTCTTGTTTCCCTCTCATTAGCTGATTGTTCTGAAAGTCTGAATTGTTCTAAGATCCACTAATTCTATAAGTACTTCTTGTGAGCTAAAGTATTAGAATAGAATGGAATACAATACAGTATAATATGGTATGAAGCAATGCCATAAGGTACAATGCTCTTGGTAGCGAGGAATAATTTTTCCTCTACTCTTCTAAATTCTTGGCCAATACCCCCTGTAATAATGATGATGATGATGATGATGATAATAATAATAATAATAATAATAATAATAATAAAAAGATTAGCAGGAGAAAAACAAAAGTTTAGTAACTTGTATTCCTCCCCTATACATGGGAGAGACCCAGGAAAAATGAGTAACTCCCTGAAATAGCCAAGCCCTTACCTTAACATACCATCCCCACCTAAAAACACAAAAAGATGTTGGGGGATGAGGAGCCAAGAAGGAGAAGTTACCCGGAAAAGCAAGATTAACAAGAATAAGGTTGTTATGCAGATAGAGTCACTGTCTTCTCCACTGATAGGCATTCCTAAGATTTAGCCCTCCCAACATCCTAATACAGAAAGGGAGACACTCTTACAAATGCAGATTTCCTTTATAAATGTAAATATCTCTTACAAAAGGGTAACTTCTCAGTTTTCAGAGTTCTCCTGTGTCTGCAGTTTTTTTTTAAATAATCAGCTGAAAATAATCCTTATACCAAAGACATAGTTTGGAATGGCAAATTCTACTCCCCTCCACCATGAAATGCAATTCACTACAGTGTCATTCGATGCCGTACAATACAATACAATGCAATGCCATGCTATGCTCTGCAAAACGCAAAACACTCTCAGAAGAGAGTGACTGCGAATTCCACTAGTCTGGACTCCTTATGTCAGATGAGGAAACTGAGCCCCAAAGAGGCTAGTGATTTATATGACTAAGGTCAGCAAACATAGTAGTCTCTGGAATCTTTAAAACATGACAATACTGATATGAATATACATACAATTAACTGAAGTTGGAGGACATCTAAATCATAAGCTAGCTCAACCCTGAAGAATAAAGAATACCAAAGCTGAACAGATGAGGCTAAACAAGTAGAAAACCTGAGTTTGATGCCAGTACAACAAAAGAAAAATCTTGTAAACTATTCCTGATTCTGACCTTACACTAGATTCTTATGGTATAGGAAGTGTTCCACTGAACTGTAATACAATACTTAGATATTTCTATGTATAATATGTGAATGCTTGGGCAATTAGGGGGAAAATGATTGGTTATTTCTTTTGAAATATTAATTCTTAGAAGTAAAACATTGTTGGGGTGCCTGAGTGGCTCAGTCAATTGAGCGTCTGATTTCAGCTCAGGTCATGAGCTGGTTGAGCCTTGTGTCCGGCTGTGTGCTGACAGCTCAGAGCCTGGAGCCTGCTTTGGATTCTGTCTCCCTCTCTCTGCCCCTCCCCCACTCACAGTCTGTCTCTCAAAAATGAATAATTTTTTTTTTAATTAAAAGAAAAGAAGTAAAGCATTCTTATTTTAGTGGGGTGGGGGGGGTGACATGATAAGTTTCTGGGCAGGCACAGGACAGGGAGCTTTTATAGGGCCTGCTCATGGCCTTGCAAAATGGCATTTCTCTTAGCACTCACAAACTAATACAATCAGCTTTTCACCCTCCCTTTGGCTCTCTTGACAAATTAGTTCATCAAAAAGAGTTTGAAAATGATATCTATTGATGTTTCTCAAATTTTTAGGTTAAATATGGTATTCTGAAGCCTACATTAAGAAGCCTACATTTTTTGTTTTTTTGTTTTTTTCTTCAGATGATGGTGCTAGCAATATCCGAGTCTGGTACAGTCTTGAGATCCATAGCTCTCCGGGACCACCAGTAGACATTATTGAAATGAAGTGCTCTGCTCTGGTAAGAACCCATTAAATCTTCATAAGCTCTGTCTTTTTGCAAACCAAACTTTTGTTGTATGCTTAAATTGCTATCCCTAAAAAGCATCCATATTAAATGAGTATATTAGGGTAAATTATTCAAATTATAGCAGTTGTGTTTTAAATCCAATAATATGGACCTTAAATGCTTATGGAAAACATCTTTTAGCTCTATAGTATCTTATAGTGGCTTTACTGATGAGTATTCTACATGCATGTTTTAAGAGTTACCAGAACAAACTTAACCTTAGCCTACATGCTTGCCCTCACACATATAATAAAAGCAGGATTATGCTCTTGTAAGGGATCAAGAATATCCTGTCCCCTCAGGCTCATACTAGCTGAACTAAGAATCAAATTGACATGAGACAGATTAACAGGAGAAAATCAAATTTAATATTGTACCTATGGGGAATGCACATTCATGGAAATTCCAAAATAGGCAAAAGGAGATATATATGCCATTGTGAGTTAAGGAGAAGAGGGTAGGGGTCTGAGACTTCAAAGGGAAGGAATGCAATTTACAGAAAGACGAAAAAGTGTAAATATTTGGTTAGCAAATGTTTGCTGGGCCTCTCAGAAACAACAGAGAACTGTGACCAAACAGGACTTGCTAGGTTCCTCCCTGTCTACCACCCCCAGTTCATAGTGTAATGTAGTTGTCTGTGGTGATAGCTCTCTTCCTGGAGCAGATCTTCTGTCTAAATTCTTCTTAGGCAGTTGTGGGGAAGGTAAAAAAGACTTTCCTCAATCTACTGGGTTTTGATTGCTTTGTAACTCAAAATAATCTTCATGCCAAAGTGGGCCATCTTGAGGTCCCTACAGTCTCTTGGCTCTTGTGAGAAGGGAGATGATTCCTTTTCAGGAATACCAAATGAAAGCTGTGCTGTCTTAATTAACAGTAGGTTTACAACCTATTGGAAATATGTACATACTCCAAGGATAAATTGTCTGCTGTGACTGCCCCGAGTGTGCATGTCCATGCGACATCTACTCTTGCAAGAATGTTGAGTGAGGCTTTAATCAACATTTTCCTTTGATTGGGTCTATGGGCTTATTCCTAACACTCTTTCAGTACTGATTCTTCCTGCCTTCTATAGCAGGCTTTTCACTCTGAAACATATTTGGAGTAACTGGCCATGGATTTGGGGCTTTAAATAATAGTGACCAAGAATAGGATTGTCTTATGTGAATTATTAAAGTGTTATTAAATCTGGGGCACTTGGGTGGCTCAGTAGGATAAGCATCTGAGTCTTGGTTTGGGCTCAGATCATGATCTCAAAGTTCATGAGTTCAAGCCCTACTTTAGGTTCTGCACTGACAGCACAGAGCCTACTTGGGATTCTCTCTCTCCCTCTCTCTCTCTCTCTGCCCCTCCCCTGCTCATGCTTGCCCTTTCTCTCTCTCTCTCTCTCTCTCTCTCTCTCTCTCTCTCTCTCAAAATAAATTAAAAAAAGTGTTACTAAATCTGTTATTATTATTAATAAAGTTAAATATTGAGGCTTGTTTTATTTTTTATTTTTTTTCCTCTACATTTTGTTTATTGAGACAAACTAATTAAAAGGCACAAACATAGGGCATGTTTACATGGACATTATAACAAACATATACATTAAAAGTGTAGGAATGTGTTGCCTTCCTGCTAAACAGAAAGTTCCTAAGCTTTTATATATACAAAAGTTGTACAATTTAATGTCCTAAAGTACAAAAGATCATTTATAAAATTATTTTACACTAAGTACTATTTTATTTTTTACTACGTAGTTCAACCCCCTCGAACTGTTCTGTATAATGACACACAGATACCTGTCCCTGATGTAGGAAGTCTGCCTCAGATGTAAGGTGTTTGATGCTTGAACTGACACAGTGGGGTATAAATGGAAGTCATCCAGTTTGATAGTCAGTCCTGCAAACATTCTGCAAGATTAATACAACTAAATTCCACTTCTCTTAACTGCAAGATTAAAATAGAAAAAAAAAAACCCAAAACATATTGCAACTTAAAAAAATCACAGCGTCTTAGTTTTAGTAACTTTTTTCTTTAAAACACAATGTTTTAAAAACATGTGTGGCATGATGGTGTAAAGAGTATGTTTCCGTAACTTTTGGTTTCTACTTTATGTACAGAGATAAAACATCCTGCTAAGAAATAAAAAGCACATGTCTTAACGTGCACAATCATTGCTGGGTTTCTACAGGGAGTACAGATAGCTGTCTCACTGAAAATACCACAAAGCTGATACAAGTGTTTTTTCAAAGAAAAAAAAAGTGATGTCCATATTTACAAAGTTGAACAAATCTGCACAATACTCGATTAAGAAACGGAAGGAGAAATTAAAAAAAAAAAAGATACACTCTGCTGTTCTGAAGGGGCATACTACCTAGTTAGTGGTTAGAATAAAAACTGTATATAATTTAATATAAGACATAAACTCTAGTGAACAACTAACACATCTTTCTCTGTTGTAACATCAACAGGCTCTGATTGGGAGAGAGTGGGGCATATCACATCCCAGTGCCTCCAGCATCTTCCAATTTAAAGCAATATATTTTAACTGTTCCAAAGTACTCCTTGGCTCCTGAAAGGAGTCCCACTGGCCTCTGTTTGTTAGGAGTCTGTTGAGGCTTGTTTTAAATGAAACATGAGGGGTGATAGGCATTAAGGAGGGCTCTTTGTGTGATGAGCACTAGATGTTATATGTAAGTGATGAATCACTAAATTCTACTCCTGAAACCAATACTATACTATATGTTAACTAACTTGAATCTAAATTAAAAAAAAGAATGAAACATGAAGACAATATTCATGGCTATTAGTCATGTTTTAATTTGATTTAATTTTCTTATTGTTAATACTCAAATATTTAAATTGATGATAACGGTTATTTTCATTTTTAAACATGCAGATGGATTTTTCATAAAAATCATTATTTAGAATCTTAAACTTTTGCTCCAACAAATAAAAAGTTTTTAAAAGACTAAAATAGTCTGTAAATCAATTACTTACCCACTTCATTTCTGGGTAAATCTCCACTGAGTCAGAAAACGGGTGGTCAGACTATTGAGATGCCCTCAAATGTAGCTTGCAAAAGTGTTCTCTTCCAAGTGGCAAATGATTTAACATGATGATGATAGAGTCATTTCACCCAATGAAAACGCCCCATTTCCATGACTCTACTATCACTGCAGAATAAAATCTTTCTTAAGGGTTATTTTTAATTTGGCATAATTTTATGAAACTACTTGCTGTGGAAAATGGTTACTGGATTAACAGCAATCTCTTTACCAGGACACAGGAGGAAAAAAAAAAACATTTAAAATCGGTCCAGGAGAAATTGAGACCATGAGGTGGCACCTCAAAAAGATGGACATTGGCTTCCTTATTAACTGTATGTTTAAAATAGATACAGAGATGATCAGAGATCTGCAACCCAAACTAACCAAAAAAAAGGACGTGATTCTAAAATACTTACAGACAAATAACTATTCACATCTTCTCATGAAATGGTATATAATGTGCCCCCCTTTTGGGAAGAGTTGTCAACCCTTTGAGCAAAATTGATAGAAATTGAGATTTTTTTTAACTCTCAACTTTGAATGGTAAAGATTGTCACACCAACTGAGAAACACACATCATCAGTATACTTGATGTAGATAAGTAGGAAGACTGAACAAAAAGACACCATCTATTTCGTTTAATGTACTTCAAATATATTTTCATTTTTAAAATTAATATTTGCATATACACTTTCAGGAATGCATTGTTTTTATAAATAATGGCCCTTGTCCATTGTCTATAAAGGACTTGCCTCTCCCCATGTAATGTATTTTATTATTATTGTGTGTTAAGTAAAAATTCAACCGAGTAAATTTGAATATTTAATTGGCTTTATTAAATGATTCATGAATCAGGCATCATCCCATTTAGCCAGTAGAGGGAGCTCTGAAGAGATGTACAGAATGAAAGGTTTTTATAGCTGGAGGGTGGGGTAAGAAAGTTATTAGTGAAAGAAAAAGACTGTTCCAGACAAGGTAGCTTTTCCCTAGGAAAAAGAGCAAGGGGTCTTATCATGTAGATCTGGTCATCTTCCTTTGAGGGACAGAGAAGGGGGCATATGGCACACTCATTGGTGCCCATCAGAAAATTCCTGACCAGTTAAGACTACTTTTCTGGGGGAGTTGATACTGCAATTAGATTATGTATTAAGCGCTTAAGCTTCCCCCTCCCCCCACTTTGAGGACTTGGCTGAAGTGACGCCATTTTGGGTCTGTGGTTATTTTTGATTTTGTTTTGTTTTTCTAACACATGTAATTCGAATTCAGTTTGTGTTGACTTCCTATCAGTTCTTAATTTAAACCTTTCCTGGTTTTGGTACCACAGTGTGATACCTATAACTCATCTCGTTTGTGTATGTACTTCTAATTATTATTGCTTTTATTTTTCATTGTGAATAGCTAACATAGTTATTTTATAAAGATATTCAATAATTTACTTTCAAAGTCTACATAGATGAAAATGCAATTCCTGAGCCCCCATTCCATTTACCAGTTTTACATTGTAATGCAAGAATAGAACTTAGCATCGTGAATTGCCAGATTGCTCTGTTTGTCGCTACAGGCAAGTGTGCTATATTAAGTAACCAGTTTCAGCTGAGATAGGTGGGGAAGGGGAGCCTTTTTTGACTAACTCAGTCCATTTGGGCTATGAATGACAGTGATGTTGTTGCCCAGTTATTAGGTTTCCCCACCTTTCTACTGGTAATTGCCTAAGGTAAAAATGTATGCACTTATTAACTCTCAGACATGATGATCTAGTTGCTGGAGATGGTATGGATTCTTTTAAATAATCCCATCAAATAAATCTTTGTGCATTTCTTGAAGTTTTCTGAATACTATCAAAAGTATGCTAAAATTGTTGTCCTTACCTAGTATTTTTTTACTGCATTTGCTGTTTTGCCAAACTTTTGAGAAATATTTTATTTAAGCCTTAAATCGTCAGATGTGGCAATGGAGCTTTCAAGATACTAACCCATCTCTGATTTTCCATCTGTACCTCAGCTTTTGTTACATTCAACCCAATTTTCACATCTTCCTTAGAGATGAATGTTTAGAATCTCCATTAAAATAGGTTTCGTGTAAGAAATGTTTACATCCTCGAGGCACATAAATTTGTTTACTTCTTAGAGTAGGTTCCAAAAATCAGATTATATTGACAATGAACAATAATTGGTTGTGAGTCGTCCACTCTCTAATTGGTATAAATTATTTAGTATTCTTCTGGAAATTTTAACATGTGATATCTGCTATTCCATTTTGTTTGACCTTAAAAATGTCTTGTATGTCATATAGTTGGGCTGTGAGAGAATGATATGAGCAACCCACCATCTTCCTACTGATAATACTTTCAACATACAGCCATGAGTTAAAAATGCATTCTGAAAACAAAACTTAAGTGTGTGAACAAAATCTATGCTTTAAGCTTTAGATCAGTCATAGACTGCATAATATTTGTTCTGTTGTCAGTGACAATTGAATGACTCCTTTTTTCATTTTATAATCAACCTTTAATTAAATTCACTATATTGTTAATGGTGCAACCCAGAAGTCTGTACACATATTAGAAAGAAGAGTGTTGGAGGAGGGATGTTTATTATATCTTTAAAGGTTTTTTGGCTGATCTAAGAATTATGTTGACATGAGACAAATTACCAGCAGAAAGTCAAACAGAAGTTTAATAACATGTATACCTCCTTCTGCTTTACATGGGAGAGACCCAGGAAACTGCATAACTCCCCAAAATGGCTGAAACCTTGGGCTTAAATACCTTGTTCAGCTAAAGATAAAGCAAAATGTTGGGAGGTGACCAGGAAAAGCACAGTAAACAAGGATAATGCTTTTTTTGCAGATTTAAGTTTTGCCTTTTCTATTGGTAAGAATCTCTAGAGATTTAGTCATCCCCCTCTTCCTGGTACAGTAAGGGAGACACCCTTACAAATTCAGATTTCCCTTATAAATGTCAGTAACTCTACTTGGTTTCTCATTTGTCTGTTTTTTTCTTAACCAGCTTAAAATAATCAATATTCTAAAGAGGCATATCTTGGGATGGTGAAATTTTCTCCCCTACAGGAGCATAGTTAAAAACACTATTAATCCACTTAGTGTCAAACATAAAAACATTAATACAAAACATATGTGAATTGCCAATCATTTTAAATAAGTTTTTAATTTAAAATTTTAGCCTCCATAATAAAATATATATTTTATGATCTCATTTTGTTATGTTTTTCTTTGTGTTTTTATATTCTTTATTTTTTCTGGGTGAAAGATCATATGTCATGGGTGTTGTACATGATACTGAAATTTTTCTTCCTCATGAAATGTTAGTGTAAAATGTTAACATTCTGCTTTGAATTTATCTTGACAAAATAAAATATAGACTGTATATTTATGTGTACATGTACATATATATGCATATATATATATATAGTCATGAACATGCTATGAAGGCACACACACAAGTTGTGTCTTTCCACAATGTCAGTTTTATTCAGTAACTATAAAGGAGGTTCAAGATTCCAAATTCAGTGACATTTCCTCATGTGATTAAACTTGGCTTCTTACACAGCACACAGAGCGGAACATAAGACAAGCCACACAAACAAGATAACAGAAGGGTATAAGAAGTTAACAAACCAAACACGAAGTCAGTTTGTGGGCGTGCAGTTGAGATAAGGCAGCTCTGTCTGTCTAGGTCTGCTCTCGGTACTTACTGCTTATTATGCTCAAGCAGTGAAGGATCTCAGTTCTGTTTGGAGATCAATCGGGCAGAGCCTTCAACGGCAGCTGCCTTTTTTAAGTGGTCAGACACAGAGAGGTCATGTCTGAAGAGTCTGACAGCTTGTTACAAAAATCCTCCCCTTTTGAAAGGGATTTAATTGGTCTTAGGCCTCTGCAGACTTGCTCTGATTCTGCTTGGTATCATTTCTGGTGTGTCAGCTGATGTTGATCCTGGCATCAGCATCTCATAGCTGCGGTACTTTTAGCTGCTTGCGTCATTGCTTGACACAGGCTCCTGCTTGACATGAGAGACTCCATTTTGCTCTCTACATATACACATATGTATGTGTATGTATATAGAGAGCAAAAGGAAAGGGAGAGAGATCCTATCTTAAACAGTTAAGCAGGAGGGTACTTCCTAGGGATCATTCCCTGCAATTAGACATATTTCTATTTGTCACTGCTTTTTTTTTGTTTGTTTGTTTGTTTGTTTGTTTGGTTGGTTGGTTGTTTTTTTTTTGTTTGTTTGTTTTTTTTTTTTTAGAGAGACAGCACAAGCAGGAAAGGGGCAGAGAGAAAGAAATAGAGAATCTTAAGCAGGCTCTGCACTCAGTGAGGAACATGACATGGGTCTCATTCCCATGATCCTGGGATCATGACCTGAGCTGAAATCAAGAGTCAGATGTTCAACCGACTGAGCCACCCAGGTGCCCTTATTTGTCACTGCTTTTAATAACTACTGCACCCCCACCCCCGCCTCCAAGGTTATGGGAAATGTCTGAATACACATGAATGGAGTTTCTCACTTTTTCACAGCTCCTCAGTGTCTGTCAAATACATCCTCACCTTCACATCATGCCCCATTCTGGCATTAGCAGCATGCCTTGATTGTACCTCTGCATTCCGTATGTCTCAGGTTGGATATAGGGTACTTCCTTAGGTATAGGGTTATGCGGGTGGCAGTTGCAGAAGAATGACAATGGTGTTTCTAGTTTATAGATAGCTGCCTGTTTCCTCTGAGTTCTGAAGTGTTGGCACCTACTTTTCAATTTAGGAAAATTACTGAGACAGACTATAAGTTATCATTTCCTCTGAATTACACGGTACCTTTATAAATACCCTTTGGTACAGTTTGTTTATTGCTTGGTGATGTTTTTCAATTGAATAAAATTAAAATTGAAAATTTCCTCAATAACATGGTTAACTTAATATTGCATGTTTTGGACATCAGAAATAATCCCTTTAATTTTTTTTTAATTAAGTAGGCTCCACACACAAAATGGGGCTTGAACTCATGACCCTGAGATCAAGAGTCACATGCTGTACCGAATGAGCCAGCCAGGCACCCCAGAAGTAATTCCTTTAAAATTGACTCATGATTATCTTCTGGGAGATGACACTGATGGGGTTTTAGAATGGTGGGGGGGAGGGGGAGGTGCAGTTGGGAGTGACAGCCAAGAAGAATTCTTAAAGACATCTTTGGTGCAAAAAGGTGATTTTATTAAAGCATGGGGACAGGACCCATGGACCGAAAGAGCTGCACTAGGGTTGTGAAGAGTGATTGATGATATACCTTCAGGTGGGAGGGAGTTAGGGATGACATAAGTCTCTAAGGAATTTTGGAAGCGATGTTTCCAGGACCTTGAGGGGCTAGCTGTTGTTAGGAAAACATCATTTATTAACATTTACTAAAACCTCAGTCATGAGACTTTTCAGATGTGTATCAGCAGTCCGTAAGCTCAGAGTATGATTGCCAGCCTATATCTTGGGGAGTTGAGACAAAGGAAGTTTCCAGAGGAATTTTTTTTTTTTTTTAATTTTTTTTTCAACGTTTATTTATTTTGGGGACAGAGAGAGACAGAGCATGAACGGGAGAGGGGCAGAGAGAGAGGGAGACACAGAATCGGAAACAGGCTCCAGGCTCTGAGCCATCAGCCCAGAGCCCGACGCGGGGCTCGAACTCACGGACCGCGAGATCGTGACCTGGCTGAAGTCGGACGCTTAACCGACTGCGCCACCCAGGCGCCCCCAGAGGAATTTTTATATGTTAAAGTAGACTTACAGGATCTTGGAGGTTGGGATAATGTTGATCTAAGATTCTCCTTTGCCCCTAGCTAAGTGTCATCATCGAGGCAGCTGAGCTCCTAGAGGAAGGTCACACTGCCCGTTTCAAGGACTAGTCAATGGTCTGTAGGCAGTAAGGGAATTTAGTTTTTCATTTGCTTTAGTTTCCCACATCACCATGGCAAGCATTTAAACCCCCTTACATCCTGGTAAGGGTGATATTAGGGCTCCAGGAAACAGAGTCTATAGGTTTCTGGAGATTAGTCTATGGATAAGATTACTTTTTTTCTTGAAGTTTACTAAGTTATCTGTAAACTGAAGGAGATTCCTGTCCTGCATGACTGTGATCTCTATCAGTTAACCATTTGTTTTTCCTTTCCTTTGTTCTTGGGCAGCCAGGAGTGTCCAAGGAATATCACACATATCCCACAGGGGGTGGCGGGAGGATGCTGTTAGCCTGTCCTTTGCCCTCAGCTTGCCTTATGCTCCCTCATCAATATGGTGGAAAATACTTCCTGCTAGTGCATATTGAATTGTCATTGACTCCATTAGGCTTTTATGGGCAAAATATATAATGTTGATTTACTCTGACCTAGTTAGAATAGGAAGTGATGAGGTTTTCAGTGCAAATACTCAGTGAATTAAATTTTTTCTGTTCGGAGAAGCTGTGAACTGCCAACCAAATGATAAAGTTAACCCACTGTCTTTCTCACAGCTGTCCTTACCAATAACTTGCATGAAAGGAGGTAGCCTAGGTTAACTCAAGATTTTTAAATTCCTTTGAGTAGGATTTTATCAAAGGTTGCTGTATTATTTAGTTCAAAGTTCTGATTATCCAGAATACTAGACATATTAACTATTAGATTTATACACAAACACTAAAGTCTCTAATAAATTGCACATTTATTTTTTAAAGAGTATTTATTATCTCTGGTGTCCCTCACACTATTCTACACACTGAGGAACAGTGATGAATAGTACAAACAAGGCTCCTATTTATATGGAGCTAACAGTCTGGTAGAGTCAGAAAACAGAAATAACATTGAAATAGGATATTTCATGGGAGATTTTTCTGTTGTCTTACATTTTCTTTTTAGAGTTTATTTATTTTGAGAGAGTGCACATGAGCATGTGGTGTAGAGAGAGAGGGAGAATCCCAAGCAGGCTCTGCATTGTCAGTGTAGAGCCCCATGTGGGTCTTGATTTCAGCAACTTGTGAGATCATGACCTGAGCTGAAACCAAGAGTCAGACACTTAAGCAACTGAGCCACCTTGGCACCCCTATTGTTTTACATTTTTAATTAAAGACACAAACCTGAAAACCATAGATAATTCTGTGTCCATGTTATGAAAGGTGCTGCTATGTCGTTTATTAAGGACTCACTGAATGTTTTAGTTATGGTATTTTTAGGGGCGCCTGGGTGACTCAGTTGGTTAAGTATCCAACTTCAGCTCAGGTCATGATCTCATGGTTCATGGGTTTAAGCCCATACCTGACTCTACACTGACAGCTCAGAATCCAGAGCCTGCTTCAGATTCTGTGCCTCCCTCTTTCTCTCTCCCCCTCCCCTGCTTATGCGTTCTCTCCCTCTCTCTCTCTCTCTCTCTCTCTCTCTCTCTCTCAAAAATTCAACAACTTAAAAAAAATAAAATAGTTCTGGTGTTTTTAGCTGACATAACAAACTGAAATTTCAGTGGCCTAACACAATAAAAGTTCTTAATCATTGTAACACTCTGGTGCATTTGTTCCCAGTTGGTGGCTCCTCCCAGTTGTGGTTCCATCAACCTTTAGGAAGTCAGCAGTTCCTGCATATAGATGGAGAAAGAAAAAGAAACGGAAAAGAATTTCCACTGGTTTCTTAATCATCTCATCACAGAGGCAACATACATCACTCTCTCTCATGTACTATTAGAGAGAACTAACCACCTGGTTATGCCTGGGTGCAAGAGAGTTTGGGAAATGTAACCTCTGGTTGGGCAGCTGCTGCCCCATGTTATCTTCATGTTATGAAGGGGAGCACAGTTTTGCTGGAAAGATGATATTTCTGCTATCATGAAAGATTAAAAATATTTAGGCTATCACCCATGTCCAGCCAGCCAAGACATTGGCTAGAACACCAAGACAGGGGAAGGGGTTTCTTTAAAAAGTAGAAACTGACAGCTTAATGCCCACTGGATTTTGGTGAGTTCCTGCTAAAAGACTAGACCGTGGATGGAGGGAAAATGGCTAGAGGGACAGCAGCTGCACTTCCACTGGCATATGACAAGACCTTGTAAATCAAAGTCTATTCTACTCAGTGACAGGAGCCAGGAGACTGGGCTCGGACTGTTTTAAAAGGATCTACTCAAGATACATTCTGCTAGGGTGAGAAGAACCCAGGAGAAAAAGTCTACATGGGGTAATGCTAGAAAGGGGAAAAGAGAAGGACTCAGAATGTCAACTGGAAAAGATCAATCCATATCAATTAGGTAAATAGCCTTTGTTCTTTTACCTCACCTCCCATCTGCATCCTGTAACCTGAAGGAGCCATATTAGTGTGGTGATTGCAGGAAAAGTTAGAGCAAGGAAGTTGAAAGCAGCAGGTTATGTCTACCTTCCTCCTCACAAGCAGTCTGAAAAATTACTACATGTCCCCGGGATAGGGAGGGGGTGCCAGGAGGAAATATCGGTAAAAGCATTCATTCAATAGGAAATGAAAGTATTGATTGATTTTGTACCTTTTTAAACATCTGACAATGAGACTGATCCAGCATTGGGAACTATCCTGAGTTAACAACAGGTTGGAAGAGGGAGATCCTGCCAGGTTTGGAGGTCAGTAGTGGAAGAGTCCCTCCAGTTTATCTGTTACCATGATAATAAATGCCTTAGCTAAATTTAGTGACAATTGTACCCACAAAAATTGTCCAGAGTTTCACTGAGGGACGCATGAGGACTGGGGAAATGTACCCAGGTAGAGCAATTAACAAATGTACAAGCCCTTGGAACAAAATGAGCTTGCTGGGAAGGGAGGTAGTAAGAAGGAGCCCAGGCATCCCAGGAGCAGAAAAGATTGTTGTGAGGCTGGAGCTTGGACAGAAATGGCAAGGGGTGACTTTCATTCAGAGGTGCTGGCAGGGCCACTTCTTGCAGGACCTCAGAGGGCAAGATAAGAGATTTTATTCCATGTGCAATTAGAAGCCACTAGAGGGTGGAAAGAAGGGGAATGACCTGATCTAATTTCTGTTTTTAAATCTCTCAAAATGTTTCTGCTATTTTAAGAAAATAATAAACTTATCAATTATATTTGGATGATGAAAACATTTTATATCTGTTTTGAGATGAATAGAGCTATTCAAACTTCCTCTGCTAAAGTGTATAATTTGCAAAATTCAATATATCTGTTTGTACATATTTTGAATTGTATTCCAATCTTATCTGAGTATTTGAATTTTTTCAGTGTTGTAAATTTCAGCATCTTATGACTGCCTTCATGCTTTAAAATCTTTACTTATATTCCACAGGATTATTCATAATTTATTACTTTTGCAAAAGAATTATGAGAAATGGAAGCAGTTTCTTAAATCAGTCATTATGTTAGCTAAAGCATTCCTTAAGTACAATCCAGAGAAAAATACTGGACACCTTACAAAGGAATGCTGTCTATTGTTGCACCTAAAAGAGGCCACGTGAAGACAAAAGACAGTTTTGAAGTCATTGCATATAGTCACTATTTCACTTGAATTTGTAAAAAAAAAAAAAAAAAAAAAAAAAACCCAAACTGATATATATTTAATTATAAAAAGCCTTATAAAACCACTCAGTAAAGGGCACCTGAGTGGCTCAGTTGGTTAAGCATCCGACTCTTGATCTCATTTCAGGTCATGATCTCACAGTTGGGTTCGTGAGTTTGAGCCCCACATCAGGCTCTGCCCTGATGGCAAGGAGCCTGCTTGGGACTCTGTCTCTCCTTGTCTCTGCCTCTCTCCCACTTTTGTGTGCTCTCTCTCTCTCCCTCAAAATAAATAAATAAACTTAAAAAAAAAAAAAAAACGCTAATCAAAGTGGAAGAATATGACATTGGCAAGACATGTACCAGCCAAATATTTCACACTTTTTATATAGAGAAAGCATGCACAGAAATTCAACTGACTTTATACTTCCTATTGAATGAGAGTTATTTGTCATAAAATGGAATGGGGGTGGCAGGATGGCTTAGATAATAAGACTATTAACCATTTTTGCAGATGAATTCTTTATACCTTCTCTTTTGTATGCTGAAAATAGTTATGCATTTTTGGATTATATAGATAACACAAAGAAGGTATTTCGAGAATAAACTTACAAATTTTCATCATCTCATCAAATGATGAATGACAAAAATCTCTTTAACTTATTGAATGCATGAAATATTTAATAAAATATCTAACTTTTATGGCCTTAAGAAATATAGTTAGAAAATTAACCTTTTCCAAATTAATTTTGACAGTATCTTGGCAGGTGTATATTTAAAAGGGATTATTCATACAATACTGATTTTAAAGGTGTAATTTGGGGATTTTTATCTATTTAAACTTAAAATATTCAAACTATAATGAAAGCTAGAAATTATTTTTTTATAATGTTGTAGTTAAATTTGACATATATTTTACCAGACTAGAAATACAGCACTCTTTTTTTTTTGAGGTTTATTTATTGGGGTACCTGGATGGCTTAGTCCGTTAAGCGTCCGACTTCAGCTCAGGTCATGATCTCATGGTTCATGAGTTCGAGCCCCACATGGAGCTTTTCACTCTCAGCAAGAGCCCCCTTCAGACCTTCTGTCTCCCTCTCTCTCTGCCCCTCCCTCCCCTCTCAAAAATAAAAACATTAAAAGATTTTTAAAAAATAAAATGAAAAAGAGAGAGAGCACAAGTAGAGGAAAGGCAGAGAGAGGGAGGAGAGAGAGAGAATCCCAAGCAGGCTCTGCACTGTCAACTGTCAGTTGCAGGGCTCAAATCTACAAACCATGACATCATGACCTGAGCCAAAGTTGGATGTTTAACCGACTGAGCCACCCGGGCACCCTAGAAATACAGCACTGTTAACTGGAAACTTAAAGCTTTTTACCATAATGAAACATTTATTTCTATTGAGTCTATTGCTGGTTTTGAGACGACCCCAGATAATTCAATTATAGGCTTTCTCTAGAGATTGTAGTGCTTCTTAGTGACAGTAGCTCAAAGCAATTATTGATTCCTTTCTGTATGGCTTCTCAATTGTGAAGGGGTGTCCAGACCTACTGTGTAAGAGGGAAGTGATCGAGTAGTGATATTTGCCATGTTACAGCAAATACTCGGTGCCCAGGAAGAGACAAGCCACACGCACTCGGGGAATCAGGAAAGACTGTTTATTGTGCACTGGTGCTCACCCAGCAGAATCACCTCCAAAGCCTGAACCCCAAACCTTGGTATCGGCCGGCCTCCTTTTATGGCTGGGATGGTAGGGGGTTGAGAGACAAAAGAAAAAGGGGGGGCACTTATCAGTGGTGCTACTCGGGTAGTTGGTGGAGGCAGGAGGCAAGCAAGATTACAGAAGCCAAAAGCATGCAAGGGGAGTATCCGGCCTTGGACATCTGGCTGGTACCTCTTATCTTGCTTTTACCAGCTTTTCTTCTCATTCCTCCCTCTTAATTCTCAAGCTACTGTGGCAGACTTAGAGAAAAATCAGTTTGTGGGCGTCAGGGAACCCTTTGCTGCCATGGGAAGAGGGGCAAAGACCCTTCTGGCTTCTTCCTGCTGCAAGGGATGTTGAAGGGAGCAGTGAGGCAGCTAGGGTTCTTTGTAATTCAAAGGAGAGTAGCAACAGCTAGAATGGTCCAACTGGAGCATCATTTGGAGTTTTATAGCTTCTAGGCAAGAGGGAACAAGCCTGGTTAGCATATTAAGAATACAAGGACCAAACAGGAGGGCTGTGAAAAGCATTAGGAGAGGACCAGCTAAGGGGAAGAGCCAGGATGCCCGATTCCATATGTTGCTCCAAGAGTTCCATGAATCTGCAAGTTCCTGTCTTCATTTGTTGACTTGCTCCCTTAACTGCTGGGCCATATCTCAGACTATCCCTGATTGGTTGACATAGAAACAACATTCTTCATTTAGGAAGAGACATAGTCCTCTTCTTTCAGCAGTAAGCAGGTCCAGCCTTCTTCTGTTTTGTAAGACTACCACTGCTAGGGAGTCTACTTGGTCTTGTAAAACCATCAGAGATTTGGTAACCTGTTCTATGTCATCTGTTAGGTCCTTGGATAATTCATGATAATAAGTGGTTGAGGAGATTATTCCTCCTATTCCAGTGCCCACCTCTGCCATTATTCCTAAGACAATTAGCAGCCGTATGACTTGAATGGTTCTTCTGGACTGAGTATATGCTGCGAACAGTACTATAAGAGACTGGTTGTTGGGTACAATATTTATCTGAGGAGTGATGAAGGCTGGGGTGCAGATTCCCATCCAATTGGCTGGTAGACACAGGTAGGCATCCGACCCACATACAAAGAGAAGCCCTGGGAGAGGTCGACACCAGGGTTGGGTTATAGGAAGATGACTGAATTTCTGACAGTCAAGAGTCTGGTTGCATTTGCCAATGGTCAGATTGCCAACTGGCTCTTTTCTAATTTTGTTTGTCAGGCACCTGGGAGCTGTTTGGGACAGTTCGACTCCCATTAGTACAGGCCTCACCATGTGGGGGTGTGGGTCTTTAGTTAACAGGGTAACATTTACAGTTGCCTGTGTTGTCGGAGTAGCTGTGTAACGGGGGGTTCCTGTGGACAAGCAAAGCCAACAGGCTTGGCCAGGCTGGGATTAGTATCATTGAGGAGGCGATGTGTAGTGTTTAACATTTGATCTAGATGGGGATCTAAGACAAGTTGGTCTGATTTATGTTCAGTCAGAGGTTGAAAGGTTAGGTCAGAAATGACCCAGCAGTCATGGGGAACATCAGGGCAGGTTGGATCAGGCAATCCCCAATAGTGTGTGTGTGTGTTTTTTAAATTTTTCCCATCCAATAAGTTTTCCATTTCTGGTACAGGGGGGTGACCCCCTTGGTATCATAATATCTATTTGGCATGCGGGGGTACACAGTGGCACAGGGGCATAGTGGTAGTGTCATTTTATCTCTGCAGACCGGAGGAGCAGGAATTGACACAGGGGGGAGGGGTTGGAGCAAGAGTTGGGAAGGGCACATGGGGAGAAATGGCCTCTTTAGGAGGCCGAGTGGGGTAACAGGCAGTGCAACCCCAAAGTTTGTCCCTCATGAAGACAGTAGATGGGGTTCAACGGTTAGAAGCATAGAGTGACTCCTTGTGCCTTTAGGGGACAAGGGCAAATGATAACTCATGCATTTGCATGGTGGGAGTGAGAAGACTCCTCTTGAACAAGTTAGGAACAGGAGTATGTGTAGCAGGGACAGGAGATAGGGCGATCCCATCTTGGGGTAGGAGACGGTTATAAAGGCAGAGAACAACATGCAGAGGAAGACATCAATCATAACTCAGATAATATACATCTAAAGAGAATAAGGCATCCTGACACTAGTAAGTAGAGGAAGGCTAACAAGAGTTTGTGACTGAGGCGCCAGTCTGCGGGAGTAACTTGGGTCAGCCCTACAGCAAAGAGTATGGCAACAAGTACGCAAAGAGAAATAGGTAGGGGATGACGATGAAATCTGAGAGAAAATGATTTGTTATAGTTTATTTAAGTTGCTTGGTGATTTCCTCAAGCTTCTGGTTACAGAGAGTTCTCAGGTGTTGGCTGCAGGCTGCTTTTCAGTGGCTATCTTCTTAAGGGTGATCTGTAGAGCATTGTTCTGGTTAGCAGTTGCTTTCCATTTCAAGTGGTTGTCAGGTGACAGGTGGTGAAGCCTTTACTTGAGAATGGTGGATTCAGGCAATAAGTCCTGCAACCTGGAGAGCTGTGGGCATAGTTAGCACAACTAAATAAGGTCCCTTCCAGGTAGGTTTAAGTGGTTCCTTTTCCTAGTCTTTTATCAAAACCTGATCCCCAGGTTTGTGGGGGTATACACTTATTCCTAGGGAAATAAGTATCCTGTCTCTCACCCATCTAATGTATCTCAAGTACAGTTTTCCTTAGTCCTTGGAGTTGTTTTTGTGTTTCTAAATTCCCTAGCTCTGTCAGGTCCCCCTTGAATTTGACTAGTGGAGGGAGTCTTCCATATAGGATCTCAAATGGGGAGAATCCTATTTTTGCTGGGGTGTACAGCATATTCAGAGAAGAGCTAGGGGTAGTATATCTGTCCAGGGCAAGTTAGTTTCCTGACATAGTTTTGCCATGGCTGATTTAAGGGTCCAGTTCATACATTCCACTTTCCCTGAACTCTGTGGTCCTGCCACAGTCTGGTAGGCTGTGTGTACGTTCCATTGGATACCTAGGATTTTGGCTACTTGTTACACCACCTTGGCCACAAAAGCTGGGCTGTTGTCTGAGCCTATGGTTAATTGCATTCCATGTCTAGGAATGAGATCACTTAGCAAGGCCTTGGTTATTTCTCTTGCCTTTTCGGTGCCTGTGGGATAGGCTTCAACTCAGCCCAAAAATGTGCAGATGATTACTAAAAGATATTTGTATCCTTACTGAGTCTCATTTTGGTAAAATCTACCTCTAAACCTTTGAAGCATGCCGAAGCATGCGTGACCACAGTGTTGGATTCCCATGGGCCCAGTGGGGCCTTGTTTGGCATTATTTTGATCACAGAGGAGGCAGTGTTGAGAGAGGCACAGAGGGATGGGAGTTGAGCAATTACAGAGTAACGGCTAATAAGGTTTCAAGGGCATTTTTTCCTAGGTGGGTGAGCTCATGCTGTTGGAGAACCCCCTGGTGAGCTAGCTGCTCCCGTACATAGACTCTTTGGTCTGGAAGTACCCACCATCCGTCTTCTGTCTGGCCTCCTTTTTCTGCTGTGCTGTGCCTGTTTTGTTTCTTGGATTGTGTACTTTGGGGAAGTTGGCACTTCCAGGGCCAGCATGATTTTTGAGGGTGTTGTCTGTTTTCCCGCTGCTTGTTTAGCTGTGATGTCAGCTCATCGGTTACCTTCTGACACTGAGTCCTTTCCTCTTTGGTGTCCCTTGCAGTGGATGACTGCTACCTCCCTCGGATCCCAGACTGCCCTTAATAGTTTTAGGATTTCTTCCCAATTTTTTATTTCTCTTCCTCATGCGCTCACAAGTCCTCTCTCCTTGTATAGAGCCCCTTGTATATGTAGAGTGGCAAAGGCATAGCTCAAGTCAGTGTATATGTTGGCCTGTTTGTCTTTACTGAGTTCCATTGCTCTTATTAGGGCCCACAGTTCTGCTCTTTGGGCTGACCATTGTGGTCCTATGGAAGGGCCTTTGCTTCTATGACCTCAAAATCAGAGACTATTGCAAAACCACTATATCTTTTGCCTTCATTCATGAAGCTGTTACCGTTGGTATACAGGATGAAGTCAGAATTTTGTAAGGGCCTGTCTGATGGGTCTGGTCAGCTAGAAGAGACTTCATCAAGTACTTCTAGACAATCATGCTCTGAGGGCCCTGCCGCTGCAGGCAAGAAAGCGGCAGGGCTTAGAGTTTTTATGGCTTCCAATCTTATTCATGGGTTCTCACGTAGCAGTCCCTCATATTGTATCATCCGAGCATGCGTTACCCAGTGTTGCCCTCTGGCATCCATCAAGGCAATGACAGAATGGGGAACCTTAAGGTTTAGGTTTTGCCCCAACGTGTTTGTCTGCTTTCTTGGTTAAAAGTGTGGGGGCTGCCAGGGTCCTCAGACAGGGTGGCCATCCTGCCACAACTGAGTTAATCTGCTTTGAAAGGCATGCCACTGGTCTTTGCCAAGGCCCACATTCCTGAGTGAGAACCCCCAGAGCCACCCCATTCTTCTCATGTATCAACAGGTTGAAATCTCATGATATATCTGGGAGTCCCAAGAGCAGTGCCTCCGTGAGTTTTGTTTTTATACTTTTGAATGCCTTTTCTTGATTAGGGCCCCAGAAAAGGGGTGCTCTCTCTTCCCCCTTTAGTGCTTTGTATAGAGGTCTGGCCAACTCTGAGAACCCTGGGATCCATATTGGACAGAATCCTGCTGCTCCCAGTAGCTAGCTCTTAGATCTGCCAGCAGGTAGTGGGAACCGGAATGGCACAGACTGCCTGTTTCCTTTTGGCTCCCAGCATCTGTTTGCCTTGGGTAATTTTGAAGCCCAAATATTGAACTTCCTCTTGGCAGATCTGTGCCTTTTTCTTTGACACCTGGTATCCCGCCTCTGCTAATAGCCTGAGTAGGGCTCTGGTTCCCTCCCAGCACTGGGTCTGCTTGGGACTGGCTAGCAAGAGATTGTCCATATACTGGAAGAGGGCACATGCTAGGTTCCATCTTGGAAACCTGGCTAAATCAGATGCTAGTGCCCCACTGAATAAGGTTGGTGAATTTTTGAATCCTTGTGGCAGTCTAGTCCAAGTGAATTGTTCCTTTGCCCATGTGGTAGGGTTTTCCCACTCAAAAGCAAATAGGGGTTGGCTGTTAGGCTCTAGCTGGAGACAGAAGAAGGTGTCCTTTAAATCTAGGCATGTGAACCATTCTGCTTCAGAGGGTATGAGTTTTAGTAGAGTGTATGGGTTAGGCAATGCTGAATGCAACATGAAGGCTGCTTCATTAATGGCTCTCAGGTCTTGTACACGGCAGTAATCATTTGTCCCAGGCTTTTTCACGGGCAGCAGGGGAATATTCCATGGGGACTGGCATCGTTTTAGAAGTCCCCATTTGAGTAGCCTGTCCAAGTGTGTCTGGATCCCCAGGCGTACCTCCTGTGGGATCATATATTGGTGTATTTTGACAGGTTCAGCCCCAGGCTTTAGGTCAATTAATATTGGGGGGGATGGTTTTTTGCCAGACCAGGGGGGTTTCCTTCTGCCCAAACTGAAGGGAATTCAGCTTCTAGCTCGGGGGCCACAGTTGGCTCCCCGGAAGGGTAAGTATATAATTTCCATTTTTCTTCCCATTAAATCGTCAGGGACAAAATCATGGGTTTGGCCTTTTCTTTTAGGCACAATTGTGTCTGTCTGTTTGAGGAGAAGGTTATCTGCACCCAACTTGGCTAAGAGGTCTCTACCTAACAGTGAGACCAGGCGGTCAGGTAGGTACAGGAATTCATGTACTACTTGGTGACGCCCCAGCTGGCATTGTCGGAGACCACAACATGGCCTTTGGGTTTACACCTCTGTGCTCCTACGATGGTGACTTCTCGACCCAACAGAGGTGCCACCTTGCATGTCACCACAGAGTGTTCGGCCCCAGTGTCCACCATGAAGTCTATTGTTTGGCCCTCACCTTCATTTTGACCATGGGCTCATAGGGGCCTAGTTGGATAGAACCTGGTCTTTCCTTATCAGAGTCCACTCCTGCCAGTCCATTCAGGTCAGCCTAAGGTGGTCCTGGCTGGTAGTGGCTGGGTGGAGCAGAAGTGTTTGGTCTCCCTTTTTGGCATTTGGGGCGTTCATTTTTCCAGTGTCCAAATTCTTTGCAGTTGGCACATTGATCCCATCCCAGTGGCACCCTTCTTCTTTGTTCTTGCATCCCTCGTGGTTTCCGTGGGGGCCCTTCCGGAGAGGGTGGTCACCTCAAGGCGGCGGCCAGGAGAGCTGCCTTTTGTTTCATTCCTCGGTCTGCCTCCTTTCTGGCAGCTTGATCCTAGTTTACAAAAACCTTGTTGGCGATTTCCAATAATTTTGTGGCATTTTTTCCATCAAATCCTTCCAATTTTTGGAGCTTCTGTCTAATGTCACTTTGGGCCTGTCCCACAAAGGCAGCATTGACCATGCACTGATTTTCAGGGGCTTCTGGGTCAAATGGAGTGTAAACTCTGAAGGCTTCACATAATCTTTCATAGAAATCAGCCAGATTCTCTTCTGGCTTTTGTAGGACCTCAGATACCTTTGCCATGTTGGTGGGCTTTTTGGCCCCTGGTTTTATTCCCTGGAGGAAGGTGAGTCAGTATTTTTCTAGTCTGGCCCTTCCCATTTCTGTGTTGGGGTCCCAGTGGGGCTCTTCTTCGGGCATAGCCTCCCATACCCCAGCCTCAATATCTAGATTCCCATCTGGTACCTGAATCTGGAGCCATTTTCTGGCTTTGGGGACAATTTGTCAGTGCTTTTCCGTGTTGAAAAGGGTAAGAAGAAGCTGTTTGCAGCTGACCCAAGCAGGGCGGTGAGTCTGGATTATGGACTCTAGATCTGTCATCACCTGTGGCTTCTCAGAGTAGGGCGGCGTGTGGTGTTTCCAACTGAGGAAGTCAGTAGTAGAGAACGGTTGGTAGTAGAAAAACAATCCCCCCTATTGTAGGGTCCCATTGGGGCCTATTCTCTGGCGGCCCCTAGTCTCCCACAATGCCATCTGCATTGCCATTGGGGGCTTTGGACCTTGAGCCACGGACCTAAGGCATCTTCCTACCAGTTGAGGTGTCCCCGGTTGGGGTGGTCTGACTGCTGGCAGAGCCGAGACCGATGGGGGTGGATTATCAGGCAGGGGAGGTTCCCCTCCCTTGATTGATGGGGCGCTGGGGGCATATGGTGGTGGAAATGGAGGGACTTCTGAATTTTCCTGGAGGATGGAGGGCAGAATTTTCTACTACGAGGTCTTCTTGGCCTGTGCCACTAAGACCCTACATTGTCCCTTACTATTAACATCAACCCAGACCCAAGTAGGCTTGACTTGGGCTATTTCCAGCCACTGATCCATATATAGGAATTGATCTGGGTGGCCAAGGTCTCCACTAACTACTTTATAAACAGCTCAGATTGTGGGGACATCTCAGGTGCCTGCAGGGGACCAACCTACACCAGACATGGGCCATTCTAATTCACAGAGAGTGTGTAACTTCCTGGGGGTCAATTTGACCCCATAGTCACCTGAAAATCCCTTTTTAAAATTCTTAATCATACATTCCAAAACAGTTGGTTTTGAGGAATTTTCCCCCATCCTGGTATTCTAGATAAATCCTTCCCAATGTACGGTGTTGCAGGACAAACACAAGGGAAGATGTCACTTCGTCCGCCTGGCCGCTCCCCTCATGGGGATTTAGATGCCTCTTAGCATTGGCAGGTCAGTATAAACCCCTGACTCGGATGAGGCCTCTGTGAACCTGATTCTGCCTTGAACTGTATGAAGTCATCGCGGAATTGCAGGGTAGAACCCACTCAGGCTCCGTAGCTGAGACCGTGGAGCACGGGCACTCACGCACACATTCACAGAGATTGCAGACTTCCACCCAGGACTTCCCTGTGCTATGCAGAGACTGTGTCACCTGGGAGGTGATCAAGCTCCCCTTCTGCCTCTAGGGCGGGCCTGAATTCGGTCCTGGGTCCCCGGGGACACTTACCAGGTCCGATGTCCCATCCTGGCAGAATTTTCTGATTCCCCCTGGAGTCCATCCGAGTGCAGTGGGGGCGGACTATGGCCAGCCCAGCAAGGGTCAGAGCCCAGTGAAGTCACCAGCGGTGCGCCTTCTTTTCTGTCACAGGGGCCCTCGAAGAGTGGCCTGTCTGCTGGCCACCGACAACAGTGGCTCAAGGGGCTAGTGCAGCTGTTGGCTTCCCGGCCAATGCTCCAAAATGTTACAGCAAGTACACCATGCCCAGGAAGAGACAAGCCACAAGCACTCAAGGAATCAGAAAAGACTGTTCATTGTGCACCGGCGCCGGCCCAGTGGAGTCACCTCCAAAGACTGAGTCCCGAACCTTGGCATTGGCTGGCCTCCTTTTATGGCTGGGATGGGAGGGGGTCCAAGAGAAAAAAGAAAAAGGGGAGGGGGCATTTATCAGTGGTGCTACTTGGGTAGTTGGTGGAGGCAGGAGGCAAACAAGGTTACAGAAGCCAAGAGCATGCAAGGGGAGTATCCGGCCTTGGACATCTGGCTGGTACCTCTTATCTTGCTTTTACCAGCTTTTCTTCTCAGCCATGGACGTATCAAAGAGGAACTGTTACACAAATGCCCCAGAGCTGCATCCTCATTTTCATCTCTTGAGATTTGGCCAAGTGCAGAAGGTCCTAACACATTTGTAACACTAGGGCATGCTTCTGTTACATGGCTTGTAGTTCACAGAGATCACACTAGATTGAAAGTGGTTTTGTTTTACTTTGAGCTCAAAGTTTATATGTGATAAGACATGAAACAATTTGGTATTCCAGTACTTCATTCCTCTGTAGACCAGAGTTTTCATTGTATAGATCTCAAAACATGAGTGGGTCAAAATGAGCATTATTATTATTATTATTATTATTATTATTATTATTTCTTTTTTTAATAGAATAGAGTAGGGGGCACCTGGGTAGCTCAGTCGTTAAGTGCCTGACTTCAGCTCAGGTCATGATCTCGCGGTCTGTGGGTTTGAGCCCCGCATTAGGCTCTCTGCTGACAGCTCGAAGCCTGAAGCCTGTTTGAGATCCTTTGTCTCCTTCTCTTTCTGCCCCTCCCCTGCTCATGCTCTCTTTTTCCCTCAAAATTAAACATTAAATTTTTTTTAATTAAAAAATTTTAAAAATTACAAAATAAAGAAATAGAATAAAAGAAAATAGAAAGTATCAGAAAATGTCATGTGTGGGAAGAGTAAGGAATGTTTTGTGAATCTTTTTTTTCAGTGGTACATGTATGTGGGCCGGGTTGTGATGTAAAATTAATTCCTTGAGGTTGTGGTGAAAACATTTTGAAAATCACTTTTTACTTTTATGAAGAAGAAGCTATGGCATTACTATAGACTGACACCGATCATCTCTAAGAAATATCTGAGTAATAGACCAGGACAAATGTCTAGTCCAATGTTGTCTCATTTTAGTTTTCTGTCTAAAGACCTGGGCAAAGTTTCTAGGCCAATATATGGTTGTTGGTATTTGTTATCCTGGTCATATGGTTTAGTTGTTGATCTGTTTGACCCTTAGAAACTTCCTAGAAGGCTAAATTCTATAACAGTCTCATGAAATTATAAACTTTGTGACATAATGTCATTATTGGGTTTTTTGCATTTTATCTTTTTACTTTTCATTCTTTATGATTATGAACATTGATTATTTTAATATAGCAATTTAAATGCCCATATATTTTAGAATCCATGGTTCTAATATCTTCTGAAACTATTGGCAGTGGCCATTTTCCATTGCATGTATAATTAATCTGATTTGTAATAAATGATATCCCATGGGGCGCCTGTGTGGCTCAGTCAGTTAAGCGTCTGACTTGGGCTCAGGTCATGATCTCGCAGTTCGTGGGTTCAAGCCCCACATCGGGCTCTGTGCTGACAGCTTGGAGCCTGCAGCCTGCTTTGGATTCTGTGTCTCCCTCTCTCTCTGCTCCTCCCCTGCTCATGCTCTGTCTCTATCTCTCAAAAATGAATAAATGTTAAAAAAAAAATTTTTAAATGATATCCCAATTCAGTTGTAAATTTGTATATATTCTTGTTTTTCATCTTTCCTTACCAGATGTTCACCATACTAAATGCTATTTCTATTCCCCCCAAATGTTACATTTATCCACTCATTTATTTATATATCGGTAATCAAGCAAATGTTCGTTCCTTGGATGAAGCTGTAATGTCTATCTTAAAGATATGTTTTGTGAATAACTCTCTCCCCATCACCACCTGTACCTACCAGCTTAACCTCAAGGTTGTTTTTGTCACTCCTTTAATTTGATAAGTTTCAAAATACCTCCAAGTCCTAAAGTACATCCATTACCACGCTTTGAATTATGAATGAAATGTCCAACATTCTCTATTTCATTAGGGTAAGGCATTTTATTTTATTTATTTATTTTTTTTATTTTATTATTATTTTTTTTATTATATGAAATTTATTGTCAAATTGGTTTCCATACAACACCCAGTGCTCATCCCAACAGGTGCCCTCCTCAATACCCATCACCCACCCTCTCCTCCCTCCCACCCCCCATCAACCCTCAGTTTGTTCTCAGTTTTTAACAGTCTCTTATGCTTTGGTTCTCTCCCACTCTAACCTCTTTTTTTTTTTTTTTTTCTTTTTTCCTCCCCCTCCCCCATGGGTTCCTGTTAAGTTTCTCAGGATCCACATAAGAGTGAAACCATATGGTATCTGCCTTTCTCTGCATGGCTTATTTCACTTAGCATCACACTCTCCAGTTCCGTCCACGTTGCTACAAAAGACCATATTTCATTTTTTCTCATTGCCACGTAGTATTCCATTGTGTATATAAACCACAATTTCTTTATCCATTCATCAATTGATGGACATGTAGGCTCTTTCCATAATTTGGCTATTGTTGAGAGTGCTGCTATGAACATTGGGGTACAAGTGCCCCTATGCATCAGTACTCCTGTATCCCTTGGATAAATTCCTAGCAGTGCTACTGCTGGGTCATAGGGTAGGTCTATTTTTAATTTTCTGAGGAACCTCCACACTGCTTTCCAGAGCGGCTGCACCAATTTGCATTTCCACCAACAGTGCAAGAGGGTTCCCGTTTCTCCACATTCTCTCCAGCATCTATAGTCTCCTGATTTGTTCATTTTGGCCACTCTGACTGGTGTGAGGTGATACCTGAGTGTGGTTTTGATTTGTATTTCCCTGATAAGGAGCGATGCTGAACATCTTTTCATGTGCCTGTTGGCCATCCGGATGTCTTCTTTAGAGAAGTGTCTATTCATGTTTTCTGCCCATTTCTTCACTGGGTTATTTGTTTTTCAGGTGTGGAGTTTGGTGAGCTCTTTATAGATTTTGGATACTAGCCCTTTGTCCGATATGTCATTTGCAAATATCTTTTCCCATTCCGTTGGTTGCCTTTTAGTTTTGTTGGTTGTTTCCTTTGCTGTGCAGAAGCTTTTTATCTTCATAAGGTCCCAGTAATTCACTTTTGCTTTTAATTCCCTTGCCTTTGGGGATGTGTCGAGTAAGAGATTGCTACGGCTGAGGTCAGAGAGGTCTTTTCCTGCTTTCTCCTCTAAGGTTTTGATGGTTTCCTGTCTCACATTCAGGTCCTTTATCCATTTTGAGTTTATTTTTGTGAATGGTGTGAGCAAGTGGTCTAGTTTCAACCTTCTGCATGTTGCTGTCCAGTTCTCCCAGCACCATTTGTTAAAGAGGCTGTCTTTTTTCCATTGGATGTTCTTTCCTGCTTTGTCAAAGATGAGTTGGCCATACGTTTGTGGGTCTAGTTCTGGGGTTTCTATTCTATTCCATTGGACTATGTGTCTGTTTTTGTGCCAATACCATGCTGTCTTGAGGATGACAGATTTGTAGTAGAGGCTAAAGTCTGGGATTGTGATGCCTCCTGCTTTGGTCTTCTGCTTCAAAATTCCTTTGGCTATTCGGGGCCTTTTGTGGTTCCATATGAATTTTAGGATTGCTTGTTCTAGTTTCGAGAAGAATGCTGGTGCAATTTTGATTGGGATTGCATTGAATGTGTAGATAGCTTTGGGTAGTATTGACATTTTGACAATATTTATTTTTCCAATCCATGAGCAGGGAATGTCTTTCCATTTCTTTAAATCTTTTTCAATTACCTTCATAAGCTTTCTATACTTATCAGCATACAGATCCTTTACATCTTTGGTTAGATTTATTCCTAGGTATTTTATGCTTCTTGGTGCAATTGTGAATGGGATCAGTTTCTTTATTTGTCTTTCTGTTGCTTCATTGTTAGTGTATAAGAATGCAACTGATTTCTGTACATTGATTTTGTATCCTGCAACTTTGCTGAATTCATGTATCAATTTTAGCAGACTTTTGGTGGAGTCTATCGGATTTTCCATGTATAATATCATGTCATCTGCAAAAAGCGAAAGCTTGATTTCATCTTTGCCAATTTTGATGCCTTTGATTTCCTTTTGTTGTCTGATTGCTGATGCTAGAACTTCCAGCACTATGTTAAACAACAGCGGTGAGAGTGGGCATCCCTGTCGTGTTCCTGATCTCAGGGAAAAAGCTCTCAGTTTTTCCCCGTTGAGGATGATGTTAGCTGTGGGCTTTTCATAAATGGCTTTTATGATCTTTAAGTATGTTCCTTCTATCCCGACTTTCTCAAGGGTTTTTATTAAGAAAGGGTGCTGGATTTTGTCAAAGGCCTTTTCTGCATCGATTGACAGGATCATATGGTTCTTCTCTTTTTTTTTGTTAATGTGATGTATCACGTTGATTGATTTGCGAATGTTGAACCAGCCCTGCATCCCAGGAATGAATCCCACTTGATCATGGTGAATAATTCTTTTTATATGCCGTTGAATTCGATTTGCTAGTATCTTATTGAGAATTTTTGCATCCGTATTCATCAGGGATATTGGCCGGTAGTTCTCTTTTTTTACTGGGTCTCTATCTGGTTTAGGAATCAAAGTAATACTGGCTTCATAGAATGAGTCTGGAAGTTTTCCTTCCCTTTCTATTTCTTGGAATAGCTTGAGAAGGATAGGTATTATCTCTGCTTTAAACGTCTGGTAGAACTCCCCTGGGAAGCCATCTGGTCCTGGACTCTTATTTGTTGGGAGATTTTTAATAACCGATTCAATTTCTTCGCTGGTTATGGGTCTGTTCAAGCTTTCTATTTCCTCCTGGTTGAGTTTTGGAAGAGTGTGGGTGTTCAGGAATTTGTCCATTTCTTCCAGGTTGTCCAATTTGTTGGCATATAATTTTTCATAGTATTCCCTGATAATTGTTTGTATCTCTGAGGGATTGGTTGTAATCATTCCATTTTCATTCATGATTTTATCTATTTGGGTCATCTCCCTTTTCTTTTTGAGAAGCCTGGCTAGAGGTTTGTCAATTTTGTTTATTTTTTCAAAAAACCAACTCTTGGTTTCGTTGACCTGCTCTACAGTTTTTTTAGACTCCATATTGTTTATTTCTGCTCTGATCTTTATTATTTCTCTTCTTCTGCTGGGTTTGGGGTGTCTTTGCTGTTCTGCTTCTAGTTCCTTTAGGTGTGCTGTTAGATTTTGTATTTGGGATTTTTCTTGTTTCTTGAGATAGGCCTGGATTGCAATGTATTTTCCTCTCGGGACTGCCTTCGCTGCGTCCCAAAGCGTTTGGATTGTTGTATTTTCATTTTCGTTTGCTTCCATATATTTTTTAATTTCTTCTCTAATTGCCTGGTTGACCCACTCATTCGTTAGTAGGGTGTTCTTTAACCTCCATGCTTTTGGAGGTTTTCCAGACTTTTTCCTGTGGTTGATTTCAAGCTTCATAGCATTGTGGTCTGAAAGTATGCATGGTATAATTTCAATTCTTGTGAACTTATGAAGGGCTGTTTTGTGACCCAGTATATGATCTATCTTGGAGAATGTTCCATGTGCACTCGAGAAGAAAGTATATTCTGTTGCTTTGGGATGCAGAGTTCTAAATATATCTGTCAAGTCCATCTGATCCAATGTCTCATTCAGGGCCCTTGTTTCTTTATTGAGCGTGTGTCTAGATGATCTATCCATTTCTGTAAGTGGGGTGTTAAAGTCCCCTGCAATTACCACATTCTTATCAATAAGGTTGCTTATGTTTATGAGTAGTTGTTTTATATATTTGGGGGCTCCGGTATTCGGCGCATAGACATTTATAATTGTTAGCTCTTCCTGATGAATAGACCCTGTAACTATTATATAATGTCCTTCTTCATCTCTTGTTCCAGCCTTTAATTTAAAGTCTAGTTTGTCTGATATAAGTATGGCTACTCCACCTTTCTTTTGGCTTCCAGCAGCATGATAAATACTTCTCCATCCCCTCACTCTCAATCTAAAGGTGTCCTCTGGTCTAAAATGAGTCTCTTGTAGACAGCAAATAGATGGGTCTTGTTTTTTTATCCATTCTGATACCCTATGTCTTTTGGTTGGCGCATTTAATCCATTTACATTCAGTGTTATTATAGAAAGATACGGGTTTAGAGTCATTGTGATGTCTGTATGTTGTATGCTTGTAGTGTTGTCTCTGGTACTTTGTCTCACAGGGTCCCCCTTAGGATCTCTTGTAGGGCTGGTTTAGTGGTGACAAATTCCTTCAGTTTTTGTTTGTTTGGGAAGACCTTTATCTCTCCTTCTATTCTAAATGACAGACTTGCTGGATAAAGGATTCTCGGCTGCATATTTTTTCTGTCTAACACACTGAAAATCTCGTGCCAATTCTTTCTGGCCTGCCAAGTTTCAAAAGAGAGATCAGTCACGAGTCTTATAGGTCTCCCTTTATATGTGAGGGCACGTTTACCCCTTGCTGCTTTCAGAATTTTCTCTTTATCCTTGTATTTTGCCAGTTTCACTATGATATGTCGTGCCAAAGATCGATTCAAGTTACGTCTGAAGGGAGTTCTCTGTGCCTCTTGGATTTCAATGCCTTTTTCCTTCCCCAGTTCAGGGAAGTTCTCAGCTATTATTTCTTCAAGTACACTGTCAGCACCTTTCCCTCTCTCTTCCTCCTCTGGGATACCAATTTTGCGTATATTATTTCTTTTTAGTGTATCACTTAGTTCTCTAATTTTCCCCTCATACTCCTGGATTTTTTTTATCTCTCTTTTTCTCAGCTTCCTCTTTTTCCATAACTTTATCTTCTAGTTCACCTATTCTCTCCTCTGCCTCTTCAATCCGAGCCGTGGTGGTTTCCATTTTGTTTTGCATTTCATTTAAAGCGTTTTTCAGCTCCTCGTGACTGTTCCTTAGTCCCTTGATCTCTGTAGCAAGGGATTCTCTTCTGTCCTGTATACTGTTTTCAAGCCCGGCGATTAATTTTATGACTATTATTCTAAATTCACTTTCTGTTATATTATTTAAATCTTTTTTGATCAGCTCATTAGCTGTTGTTATTTCCTGGAGATTCTTCTGAGGGGAATTCTTCCGCTTGGTCGTTTTGGATAGTCCCTGGCGTGGTGAGGACCTGCAGGGCACTTCCCCTGTGCTGTGGTGTATAACTGGAGTTGGTGGGCGGAGTCGCAGTCAGACCTGATGTCTGCCCCCGGCCCACCGCTGGGGCCACAGTCAGACTGGTGTGTGCCTTCTCTTCCCCTCTCCTAGGGGCGGGATTCACTGTGGGGTGGCGTGGCCCGTCTGGGCTACTTGCACACTGCCAGGCTTGTGATGCTGGGGATCTGGCGTATTAGCTGGGGTGGGTAGGCAAGGTGCACAGGGGCAGGAGGGGCAGGCTTAGCTCGCTTCTCCTTAGGTGATCCACTTCAGGAGGGGCCCTGTGGCAGCGGGAGGGAGTCAGATCCGCTGCCGGAGGTTTGGCTCCTCCGCAGAAGCACAGAGTTGGGTGTTTGCGCTGAGCGAGGAAGTTCCCTGGCAGGAACTGGTTCTCTTTGGGATTTTGGCTGGGGGATGGGCAGGGGAGATGGCGCTGGCGAGTGCCTTTTTTCCCCACCAAACTGAGCTCTGTTGTCTGGGGGCTCAGCAGCTCTCCCTCCCTTTGTCCTCCAGCCTTCCCGCTTTCCGAGCAGAGCTGTTAACTTATGACCTCCCAGACGCTAAGTCGCGCTTGCTGTCGGAACACAGTCCGTCAGGCCCCTCCGCTTTTGCCCGCCAGACTCGGGGGCTCTGCTTGGCCGGCGAGCCGCCCCTCCGCCCCGGCTCCCTCCCGCCAGTCCGTGGAGCGCGCACCGCCTTGCCGCCCTTCCTACCCTCTTCCGTGGGCCTCTCGTCTGCGCTTGGCTCTGGAGACTCCATTCTGCTAATCCTCTGGCGGTTTTCTGGGTTATTTAGGCAGGTGTAGGTGGAATCTAAGTGATCAGCAGGACGCGTGTGAGCCCAGCGTCCTCCTACGCCGCCATCTTCCCTCCTCCCCGCCACCAGGGTAAGGCATTTTAGACAACTGGTCTTTGCTTAAGATTGAGATATGTCCTGCCTGCTAATCACCTTTAACACTTTTGTTTCAATTAATGGTCTTTAATGTCATGGAGATCATGGCTGTAATGGGATGAAATATAAGTCATTAGCCAGAAAAGTCCAGCATGGGGATCAAGAACTTGGAACGTAAACAGTGCCTTCTAGGGCTGAGTAGATGTAGCTAGGGGGCAGGACAGGAAAAACCAAAATAGAAAGAAGGAATCTAAACAAGAAGATAGTTTGTATTATCAGCATAATTTGTCTTCTTAGTTCAGATTTTCCCTAGTACTCAATGCTGATGTTACAGATTGTATGCTCTGAATCAATAGGACTTTTTGGAAATACATATTTTCTGGGCACCTGGTTGGCTAAGTCGCTTGAGCGTCTGACTTTGGCTCCGGTCACGATCCCTCAGTTCATGAGTTCGAGCCCCATGTTGGGCTCCGTGCTGACAGTTCACAGCCTGGAGCCTGCTTTGGATTCTGTGTCTCCCTCTCTCTCTGCCCCTCCCCCGCCCTCTCAAAAATAAACTTTAAAAATTTTTCAAAAAAACAAATACATTTTTTCTCTCTTTCTAAAAAGAGGTGGGGGAGCGCCTGGGTGGCTCAGTTAGTTAAGTGTCCAACTTTTGATTTCGGCTCAGGCCATGATCTCAGTCGTGAGATCCAGCTCTGTGTGGGGCTCCATGCTGAGCCTGGAGGCTGCTTATGATTCGGTCTCTCTCTGAAAGAAAGAAAGAAAGAAAGAAAAGAAAAGAAAAGGAAAGAAAAGAAAAGAAAAGAAAAGAAAAGAAAAGAAAAGAAAAGAAAAGAAAAGGAAAAGAAGAAAAGAAAAGAAAAGAAAAGAAAAGAAAAGAAAAGAAAAGAAAAAAAGAAAAGATGTATTTTCAGGCCCCTTGCCAGAGCTACTGAATCAGAATCTTTGGGGTAGGGGACCAGTTATCTATGTTTTAGCAACCTCTGCAGAGGATTCTTATGCATGCTAAAGTTTGAGTACCACAGCTAGGGGAAACATTAACAAATGGACCTCATGGTAATAATGGTATTGAAGAAAACTATATTTTAGAAGTAATTTTACACTTTCCTGAGCATTTAGCTAGATGGATGTCTTGGAGTATTTGTTGTTGAAAAAAAAATAATAATGTTACCATTTGCCAAAACTAGTCAAGGAAAACATATAAGAGATTAAAGGTGAGTGAGATATATTCAATAGTAGATCAAGCAGAAAAATGAAACAAATGGCCTTTTGTTGTGTGAAAGTTTTCTTTACATTTACTTTTGTAGAATACTAATTCAGTGCTGACACTAAGAGCTGATTATATATTTGTTCTGTAATTCTAGGAGAGCATTTGCATTGAAATACCTCTCTCTAATCCAAAAAAGAGAATTATTCACTTAGATGTGCAGTTATCAAATGCTGCTCTTAATGGACTCCAGAAACTTCAGCTGTATCCACTAGAATGTACTAAGTATGTGGCACAGTATTCTCCAGCAAGTCCGGGCTGTAGAGATGAAAGGTATGGTGGGAGTGTAGCATTATATTTTATTGTCGATCCTCTGAAATTAAGCCTTCAAAATTATTTTAAGTGACTTGTTCAAGTCTCCTCATATAAAAGATGACAGAGCTGAGATGCCAGCCCGGTTTTATTGATTTTTTATTTAGTTAGTTTTTTTTTCTGGTTCTACTTGTAGACAGTCACAGGTTCTGTCTCTGTTTCCCCCAAAGGTGAGCACACGCAGACTATAAGGGAAGCTCTCCAGAGTTGCATGTCACTTGGTAGCCTTCGCATGAAAACATACATGCGTTCTATTCAACAAACTAAGTTGGCTTTAATCACAGAAAGCAGGACTTTGCTTGTTATAGCTCTTGCAAGATATTTGAATTCATTAAACATTTTTCATTCATTCAACAGGCATTTATTAAACAGATATTAATGATGACACTGTTTTTCTGAATAATAAAGTGATTTTCTCACCAAAAATGAAAAATTTTTAATATATCTACAACAAGAGTAGAATTTGTCACAGAACAGTTGTCAAATATTGTACTTGAAACCACCTATTTAGGATTTTTGTCTGCCAGGTTTATGACACAAACTAAAGTCACTGACAAGATTTTGTGTGTTTTTCTCCACCAGCATTGTTTTTCAACCTAATGTGGCTCTGGAGTTTTGGTATTTACTGAGATTAACTACTGAATTACCAAAACCAACCACAATACCAGAAGTACAATGTGACCTTGGCAAGTAAGTTCCATTTAATAGATAAAATTATTTCATGTAAAGAAAAAAGTTTTTCTAAAAGAATATTGTTATAATCCACTTGATCTTTTTTGATAAGACATAATATATTTTCAGTCATTGATTTTCTTTTCCAGGGAAGGTTTGATATTGAAACTACCCCATGGAAAACTTATGTGAAAGAAAAACAAATCAGGGCTTAGTATAGAGAGGCCTTTATTCAAAATGATTATTATTGCAAGGGAAAGAAAGGAACTATTGAAATAGTTGGAGAATGCTGATCTCAGAAATCTGCAAGCATCTCACAATCAAACAGTAAAAGGTAAAGGTGGGGCAAGAAGAGTTAAGCAGAGTCTTTGGAGGGAAAACTGGACATAGAAAGGAAAATGACTGGTGGGGACAGATAGGAAAAGGAGCAATGCTGTGGTAAGCCAATTCCCAGGAGAAGCAGAGAAAGGAGGCATGTTACACTTTTTTTGTGCTTGCTCAGGCTTGGGAACAAGCAGAGCTCAGGGGCCTTTGGGAAAGATAGAAGGTCGACTGAAGTTTGGTCAAAGCAAAGCAGAGGGTAAGTAGTGGGCAGTGGAGAATACTTGGTTACTTGGCTAATAGTGCATGCCCTTGAGATATGACCATTTATATTTACATAGTTGAGTTCCTATTACGTGTCTGGCACCAGTTTTGATGCTGGTACATAGGGGTAACCAAGTCACTATTCCTACCTTTAAAGAGCATGCACGCTAGTGGGCAAATCAGTACCTGTTTGTTAATTTCTCTCCCTTAGTACACCAGAAGAATGTTGATTTCTCCCAGTGCCAGATCTGTTAGCCAAATAAATCTGTAGCAAGTGATTTGTTGAGGAAAATCGCTCAGTAAAAAGTGATTTACTGAGAAAAATCAGTAAGAGAATATGGGAAGCAGGATAAGAAAAGGGAGGAAGTAAGCAAGCTCATGATTGCAGGTACAGTCCCAGACTTTATCTGATCCTGCAGACAGCTCTGGAGCATAAATGACATCTCAGAGTTTGTCCTGATGCCAAGATGCTGAGCTTTTGAACCCCCCAAACTAGTCACTATAGGCTTCCTTGGGAAGAGGTATAAACTCCCAGACACTTCTACCATCTGTACACTTGAGGAGACAGCAGGGCCCAAGGGAATCATCTGAAGGTCTCAGATGGAAGACAAACAGCGACATGTAGAGGTTGGAGTCTGGGGCTAGAGAACTGGTGAAGATCTTCTAGGGGAACTGGGTAGGGCAGCAGCAGTGTCTACTTCAAGTTATTAACAAATGTCTTTCTAGTTGTATATTTTTTCTCGTTTTAAAAATATATTTATGAAAACTATATGTGTATATAACAAATCGAATACACTTATGTGAAAATGTTTAGCTCAGCCAGCTTTACAATCATGTGTTTTTTTTTCATTCCACTAAAAGGTGCTCACCTTTTCTCTTTCTTTTTAAGTTCTTGTTACTTTTGTACATGGTTTTCTAAAGCATATTTCTTTTCATCCAAGTTGTACTGTGTATAATTGAAAATTACATATTATTAAAACATGTTTGATAATAACTATTTTGTGAGCCAGCCTTATTATGGATCCTTATCCTCTTTGGAAGTTTGTCTGGCCATTAATTGTACTCAGTGTCTTTAAAATGTTTTAATGCTATAAATTGGTGTGGCTCTATTTTCATACATTTTTCTAGGTGGTTGGGGTTCCTTTCAATATGGAAACACATGATTTTCAGTTTCTGGAAGTCTCAAATTATGCTATTTTGTCTCTTCCTAAAACAGCCATGTTTTAGTTTTAGAACTTGGGGGCTATTTTAATTTTCTTATATTTTGGCCTTTTTTTTACCAACGTTTGTGCTTTTGTATTAAGTTAGATTTATTTGAATTTATCTTCCAATCTTTCTGTTGAATTTTCAGGTCAGCTGTCAACATCCAAGACCATTTTTGTTGTTGTTGTTTGGATGTTTGATTTATGTGGTTTTTTTTATTATAATGTTCTGTTCCTATTTCGTGTTGGTAATATTTTTTGTGACATACTTGAGATATGAATGATCATTTTAAGAGGTCATGGTCTTTTTCTTTAATTATAAATTTTGTACTCCTTTTTTCCTATTCAAAACTTTCTCTGATGCTTGTTTCACTCATATTTGAATGATATTCAGGACTTATTGACCCATTCATGTTGTTCTATGTACGATTCTTCATTTATTTTCGTTCCTGCCAAAAAAAAAATCCTTCTTATTGTTAATAGACTTTTGTGTTTTTTTCCCCCGGTTTGGTATATTATGAAACGTGTTGTATGTAACATTGTATATGCTTTCGTTGCATATTTATGCCCATTTTTCTTGGGTACAAACATAGGAATGCAATATCACTTTAATGTAGTGGATAATGACAGAGTTCAGAATTGGTTGTATTTATTTACACTCCCACCGGCCATACGTGAATTGTAATTGCTTCACATTCTCAAGTACGTGGGTATGGTAAGACTAATTTTGACCATTCTGATGTGTATAAAGTGGTTCATCAATATACCTTTCATTTACATTTCCTTCATGACTAATGAGGTTGAGTATCTGCCATGTATTTATTGACCATTTTGATATAGGCTTTTTTGAAGTGCCTGTTCATGTCCCTTCACCATTTTTCTGTTAGTTTGTATTTTCCTTTATATCTTTATAAGTCTTTATATATATTAGATACAAACCTTTGTGGGTTATATATGTTGCAAATATTCCTTCTTATCTTGTGAGTTTCCCTTTCAGTCCCTTAATAGAGTCTTTTAACAAAATTAAATTCTTAATTTTAATGTCGTTTCTCTACCTTTTTGTTTTCTCCTGTTCTTCCATACTCCAACGTCATTAAGAACTTCACTGTTCTTTCTAGAAAAATATATTGTCTCGACCTCTTATATTTATATGTACAATCTACCTGGAATTGATATCTGTATGTGATGTGAGAGGAATATCAGTTAGGAGATCATTACACTAATTCAGGACGAAGGTGATAGCGGCTTGGGCCAGAGTATTACCAGTGAATGTGGAGAGAAGTGTTCAGTTATGGGTTATTTTTTAAATTGGAGCTAATGACAACTACTGTTTGAGGCATAAGGAAAACAGCAGGGCAAGGATGACACTAAAGGTTTTGACCTGACCAACTGGAACTAAGGATGTGACATTAACTGAGATAGAGGAGACTATAAGAAGAGCTGGTGGGAGGGTAGGTATCAAGAGCTCAGTTTGGGACCTGTAAATTTGAGATTTCTGTTAAACATCTGAATGATGAGCATGAAGTTTGCTAAAAAGACTCCAGTGCAGTGGAAATATTCATATTGGAGGTACATTATGTAGTTCCTAGGTTTGTATCAAGTGTAAGCAAAGATGAGTGGAGTTAGTATGACTCTGCACTTCTATTTTGAAAATTGTTTTAATCTTTATTTATTTTGAGGGGGAGGAGGGGCAGAGAGAAAGGGAGACAGAAAATCTGAAACAGGCTCCACGCTGTCAGCAAAGAGCCCAACGTGGGTGAACCATGAAATCATGACCTGAAATTGGGACCTGAGCTGAAGGCTGTCCAAAACCAAGAGTCTGAGGCTTAACCCACTGGTCCACCCAGGCGCCCCAGGACTCTGCACTTATAAGTCAGAGAAAGCTTTAATTTATTGTTTGCCTTACAGATGATTATTAATGAATTTCAGAATGACAGGTAGTGATCACTTACTAATTAATTTGCAGAATTAAATTAATGAAATTAATTGAATTTAGTCACCTCAGGAACCTTTACATATTGGAGGAATTTTTTGTTTTATTATTTTATAGAAAGTTCATTCTTCTCCGTGGTTCACAATAGTTTCTCATCCCCAGCATTTGACACTGTCTTTTTTTTTTTAAGTGTCTTTTTATTTTAAAAGAGGTTAAGACTCATAAGAAGTCAAAAAAATAATGCAGAGTTCACATGTACACTTCATTCTGGAAATGGTTTTTTTTTTTTTTTTAATTTTTTTTTTCAACGTTTATTTATTTTTGGGACAGAGAGAGACAGAGCATGAACGGGGGAGGGGCAGAGAGAGAGGGAGACACAGAATCGGAAACAGGCTCCAGGCTCTGAGCCATCAGCCCAGAGCCCGACGCGGGGCTCGAACCCACGGACCGCGAGATCGTGACCTGGCTGAAGTCGGACGCTTAACCGACTGCGCCACCCAGGCGCCCCTGGAAATGGTTTTTAAGGTGCTACCACTTGGTTCACATTAAAATTACCTTCTCATTGGGCCACCTGGTGGCTCAGTCACTTAAGCATCTGACTTGGTTTTGGCTCATGTCATGATCTCAAAGTTCATGAGCTTGAGTCCTGCATCAGGCTCTCTGCTGACAGCATGGAGCCTGCTTGAGATTCTCTGTCTTCCTCTGTCTCTGCCCCTTCCCTGCTCACACTCTCACTCAAAAATAAATAAATCAACATTTAAGAAAATTACCTTCTTGTTTTTCATTGATTTGACAGGTAATATTATTTTAGTTTTCCCTTGTTATTCTGTATTAACAAGTTTGAGACCATCTTGATAACAAAATATTTTATTATGAGGAATATGGAACCCAAGGAAAAAGCATAACAACGTTTTAACTCAAGAAATTTAATTCTGTCCCTAAATAATATGTGCATCAACAATCCTCAGTATATTGGGGTGCCTGGGTGACTCAGTCGGTTAAGTGTCCGACTTCAGTTCAAGTCATGATCTCACAGTTCCTGAGTTCGAGCCTCGCGTTGGGCTCTGTGCTGACAGCTCAGAGCCTGGAACCTGCTTTGGGGATTCTGTGTCTCCCCCTCTGTCCCTCTCCTGCTCGCACTCTGTCTCTCTCTCTCTCTCAAAAATAAATAAGCACTAAAAAAAAAAAAAAAAACAATCCTCAGTATACACATTTATAATTATAAACTTCATTTCTCATTATTGGGGAAACTAGCAATTAAAAAAAGGTTTATTAGATTCAGTTCCTTTGAAAACATTTTTCTGGATGAACAATGAATCAAGTACCTCTTTAGTTTACATATTTGCCCCTGGGTCCACTGGCAATCACAGGCTACATACACCTCTCTTACTTTTTGCACCTTTGCCCATTTCAGATGTCATCAAGTTATATTAATCTTTGCAGTGAAATTGATTTTAATTCCCACAAGACTATTTTTCACTGTTTTAGATTCCACGTATAAATGAGATCACACTGCATTCGTCTTTCTCTGTCTGACTTATTTCACTTTGCATAATGTCCTCTAGGATCATCCATGTTGTCACAAATGTCAAGATTTCCTTCTTTTTTACGTTTGGATAATATTCCATTGTATATATCACATTTTATTTATCTGTTCCTCTGTGGAAGAACATTTAGGTTATTTCCATATCTTGGCTATTGTGAATAATGCTGCAATTAACATGGAAATGCAGATATCTTTTTAAGATACTGATTTAATTTATTTTGGAAATATAGTCCAAAGTGGTATTTTTGGATCACATAGTAGTTTTATTTTTTAATTTTTTGAGAACCCCCCCCCCCCATTGTTTGCCATAGTGGCTGTACCAGGTTACATTCCCATCATCAGTGGACCACTATTCCATTTTCTCTACATCCTTGCCTACACATACTATTTTTTTTAATAACAGCCATCCTAACAGGTTTGAGGTAGTATCCCAGTGTGGTTTGATTTGCATTTTTGCAAGATGACAATTTTCATGCTATACATCAAAAGGTATTAAAAATGATAGTGGGGTGAGAATTATGAACGCTCTTGATTATTCTTTGCTTTTAGCATAAATATCAGCTACATTTCTGGGGGGAGGGCATTTACTCACCATTAGTCTGGATCTTTTCAATGTAATGGACAGAACTTTGTGAATTTTTTACTCTTTGTTATTATGTCTAGACTATGTTAACTTTTTTGGCTGAATTTAACAGTTATAAAATAATGAGTAAATATTGCTCCTAAAACTGGAATATATTCCAGTACCCAGGGTGGAATAACATTTGGTCTCAAAAATAGAAAATCAGGGACTAATTTAGCAAAATGTCATTAGTTCATATATGATTCTTCTTATTTTGAAACTCACACAAGTTATTATGTTAGTTTTCTAGGCCTGTCATAACAAGTACCGCCCGCTGGGTAGATTAAAACAACATAAATGTATTGTCTCACAGTTCTGGAGGCTAGAAATTTGAATTCAGGGTTTTCAGCAGGACCATGTTCCCCCTGAAACCAATAAGAGAGAATCCTTCTTTCATCTGTGGCTTCTGGCGCTTGCCAGAAACCTTTGGTATTCCTTGATGTAGGGGCGCATCACTGTAATCTCCACCTCCATTGCTATATGGCCATTTTCTCATGTGTCTTCACATTATCTTCTTATATGGACACCAGTCATAGTGGATTAAGGGCCACCCTACTCCAGTATGATCACATCTTACCTAATTATACCTGCAGTGACCCTATTTCCAGATCAGGTCACATTCTGAGTTATTGGGAGTGAGAACTTAAATATATCTTTTTTGGGTATGCAGTTCAACCCATTAATAGTCATCAAGTTTATAAAATTATCATTGAACAAGTTTACTGGCTTTGTGTTTCCTCCCAGGTGCATGGCTCAGATGATTTCTTTAGTTAATCCCACACACGAAACCTTAGAATTGCAAGCAACAAACAGTAATCCTGAAAATTTTGTCTTGGATGTTCACAGATCGGTGGTAAGTATATTTGGAAAGCCAAGTTACCTACCACTACTAGAGCATTTTCCAATACTGAGTTTGGGACACCATGGAATATTAGCATTTGATTTATTCATAAGGTTTTAAATGCTTAAAATTTAAAAATAGAATTTATATACATATATATCCCCCCTAATTTTAATTTATCAAAAAAAAAAACAATATCGTGTCCATCTAAAATTTTAAAATTCTCTATGCTAGAGTCATACTCATGATCACTGAACTCTAAATAAACTGATTGTGCTTTATTTTTGGCCATTTTAGGAATCAGATTTGGAAATAATTTCCTAGTAGTATGATTTTGACTCAGCAGTCCTGTGTTTCCAGGGTCCCAGGAGGCAGCCTTCCAGCCCTTCTTGAGTTCCTGCCCACCTCCCCTCCCCCACTGGTAAACAGTGTGAACAGCTCTTACCCTCTCTCCTTTCTCTATCCCATTTTCTCATTCCTTGATCCCTAGCAGCGACTAGAACCAGTCAATGGGCCCCAGTCACTTTTCTCCTCCCACAAGTAACAAAACAAAATCTAAAGGTTTAGCAGCAATATCTTTGTTTACAAACATATGATACCAAATATGTACAGTGAATACCAAAACCGTGTTTTCAGGTAAACTTCAAAATGATAATTGTGATAGATTATTTTCTTCAGAGGATCTCACACTAAATCATGAAGCCCTACTAAGTAGATATAGTATTTAAGTAAAGGCTTTTACTCTTTGCTGTTTAATGATTGTTTAAGAAATCTATGTGATTTCATTTATATCTTAATACCTGTCTCTTGTAAATCACTGGTTACCAGCTAATAATACCACGATATGAAATTAGTTCTTAACTGCCATAGTGTGTCAAATGAGATATCACTAAGTATGGTATTGCTAAAATTGTATGTAGTTTAATCTTAGAATAACTATACACACATGCTTATATTACTTAACACTATATTCTCCATAAATTAGCCAGAATATGGTGGTCAGGATATAGTTTACAAATAACTGAAATTTCTCATTAGAAAGTGGTGCTTCTTATATCTTTTATATCATTATTTTTGCAGAAGAATATAAACTTTAGTCCAGGGGAAAACAAATGCAGTATATTGCATAATGAAGCATATAGCTTCTGCTTTAACATTTTTTTTTTAATTTTTTTTTTAACTTTTTTTTTTATTTATTTTTGAGACAGAGAGAGACAGAGCATGAACGGGGGAGGGGCAGAGAGAGAGGGAGACACAGAATCGGAAGCAGGCTCCAGGCTCTGAGCCATCAGCCCAGAGCCCGACGCGGGGCTCGAACTCACGGACCGCGAGATCGTGACCTGAGCTGAAGTCGGACGCTTAACCGACTGAGCCACCCAGGCGCCCCTGCTTTAACATTTTAAAATGCTTATTTGTTTATTTTGAGAGAGAGAGAGAGAGAGAGAGAGAATCCCAAGCAGGCTCCATGCTGTCAGCACATAGCCTGACACAGGACTCGAACTCATGAATTGTGAAATCATGTCCTGAGCCAAAATCAAGAGTCAGATGCTTAACTGAGTAAGCCATCCAGGCGTCTCCTTCTTTAACATTTAACCATGGTTTCTAGTATGTTCATTCTTTTATACACTTCTAAAATATTCTTGAGCCCTGAATATGTACTTAACTTGAATGCTGGGAAACAACTCAAAAATAAATTTATAGATGAGAAAAATACTACTATATATCATAGAACAAATAGGAGCACATATTAGTGGTAACTATAATATATATATATACTATATAATACATATAGTACATATAACTATATACTAGAAAGGGAGACACACACCCACACACATATCTAACTTTATTCTTGGCTTGGTTGCATAGAATTCGTGTTTACATAAGTAAAGATTTTAAAATATTGATGATTACTCATAAATGCTTCAATAAGTAAGCATAGACTTACTATCAAGGTAAATAATGATATAAAAACTTGTTTCCCTTCAACTATATATTATAAAAATTTTCAAACATATAGAGAAGTTGAAAGACTAATACAATGCACAAACTTACACCTTCTACCTTGGTTCTTATATTAATGACTTGCTATATTTTTCTCTCTCTCTTTCTCTTACATTTCTTAATGTTCAGTCTGAAGGTAAGTTGTAGGCATTGTGCTATTTCAACACTAAATACTTCAGATTATATTTCTTAATAGTGTAATTAATCTCCCAGATCATCTAGTATTCTGTCCAAATTTGAGTTTATTCACCTGCCTCAATTATCTTTCTCTCTTGAATTAAGATCCAGTGTAAGCTCACGTATTGGCATCAGTTATCGTGATGACACTTGTTTGTAATTAAATGTTTTTAAGTTTCACAAAGGTCCTATATTTAATATATTGTCTATATCCCAGTATACTAAGCCAGTATATTTGCTGCAGATAAATTCCAACCAGTGGTGTTTATCTTTCCTTCTTGTAACATGGGATTTTTCAGTGAATTTCAGGTGGAAATAAGGGAATTTTATTGAGTTACTGCTTGGTTGTATACACTACCTCTATCTTCACCGCATGTTTCTGACATATATTTAGTGAAGAGGAATCTGAGGCCAGAGAGGCTAAAAAAAACCCATCTGGTCAGTAAGTGGTAGAACTAGAATTAAAATCCAAGTTAATTTTTCCAATGAAATAGATGATTTTATATATATATTATACATATATACTATACATATATGTATATACATAGAGAGAGAGAGAACTTTTTTCGTATTTGTTAAATTGAAAGAAAATATGAAATACAACTTTTCTTATTTTTTTTACTAAGGTTGATATTGAAATTAATTTATATTCCTTATGTGTGCATGAACTTAAGTGATTAACTGTCAGAGGGAGAGCCAACCTAAGATATAAATATTTGCTGTAGATAAACCATACATATATCTAGTAAGGAGCTGCCTCTGTTCTAAATATAAAATTAAGTTTGTGTTTGTATTTGCATTTCATGGTCATGATCAGAACACTATTATTAAGCACTAAGTACTACCTTCTACAAGGATTTGAATGTCACTGCTATTTTACAGTTTTACATTTTCAAAAGTTATCTGGCAAAATACAGTAGTGAAAAAAATAAACTTACTTTTCAGACATCTGCCCTCTCATTTTATCATTCTGTAAGTGTTGATGTTAGATATTATATTATTCACGGTATAGCATTCTGATTACCCAGGTACTCAAATCCTTATTATATTGTGATGGACTTGCTGGCTTTCACAATCTCTAAAGAGGTAACTCATTCTAATACTGTTCAGACTCAAGTTATTCTAACAGGTCACACCTGGAATGTGAATGTGATCGGACAAAAAGGAACACTTCATTGTACACTAAAGAAGCCTTCCTTACATCTATGCTTAGAATCAGTTCATTTCGTTTGACATCGCCAAAGCTACAAGTTAGGTTTCCAGAGGTTTAACATGTATCGGGATGATCAATAAGCTATGGGTTCTTAAATATTTCTACTATTCAGGGTTCTTACTCAGCTTTAAAACCTAATCCTGCTTTCCTCGTATAGAGCAAGTGACTCCATGTGGTCATTGTCTGGGAGAAGAACATGGTGCAAACACCACTAAACACTGTTTACCATGGCTGTTATACCAGTATGCCCCAAGCAGGCATACTGGGAACGGATAATGTGTACAAGGTAACACACTAATCACGTGAATATCAGTCTGGCATATACCTAGCATGCAAAGGTGCTGACTCAAATAAAAGTATCGATTTTTCTTTCTCTTTCTTTTTCTCTCTGAATTTACACAGCTGACCATACCTCCTCACTCCACCAAAGAGGTATCTGTTCATTTCTGTCCTTCTGCTCTTGGAAGAACTGGTCATCAAGCTTCTATCATCTTCCACTGTGCTCAGGTATGACAAAGTATTCTTGGACCAAGTAAAGTCAATTAAATTTCAAAATCAATAAATAAGTAAATGTAATTCATTCATTTCACATTTTTTGCAAGTGAAAAAAGTGCATTGTAAATTATTAATTAAATGAACTTTTGGAAATGCAGTATATATTGTGCATGTGGAGGTGTCTAAAGAAGCTACTTTCAGGGGCGCCTGGATGGCTCAGTTATTTAAGCGTCCAACTTCGGCTCAGGTCATGATCTCACAGTTCGTGGCTTGGAGCCCCACGTCAGGCTCTGTGCTGACAGCTTGGATCCTGGAGTCTGCTTCAGATTCTGTGTCTCCCTTTCTGTCTGTCCCTCCCCTGCTCATGCTGTGTTTCTCTCTCTCTCTCTCAGCAAAGAGCCCAATGCAGGGCTTGAACACACAAACCATGAGATCATGACCGGAACCAAAACCAAGAGCTGGACACTTAACCAACTGAGCCATCCAGGCACCCCACAAAGCAGATCTTTTAAATCATTGCTTCATAGTGGGCCTGGCCCCTTCATCTTAATCGTTAGGGACAATTTAGTTGCTTGCATTTCTGGTGGAAATTGTATCAATTCAAAGAGTCTGACACATCAGCAGTGCAACTCTACTTTCAGTTCTACATCTCAGCTTTAGAAAATCCTAGCCTAGAAATTGAATGTCAAATTCTTTTGTTTTTAATTTTTTTTAATGTTTATTTATTTTTGAGAGACAGAACAAGTGGGGGAGGGGCAGAGAGAGAGGGAGACACAGACTCTGAAGGAGGGTTCAGGTTTTGAGCCGTCAGCACAGAGCCTGACGCGGGGCTCGAACTCGTGAACCATGAGATCATGACCTGAACCCAACTCGGACTCTTAACCCACTGAGCCAACCAGGCACCCCGTGAAATTCTGTATCAAACACAAAAGAACTTAAACAAGTATGTAATCAACACAACTTTTGTAACTCAAATTAACACTGGTGCTTGATTTCAGTCACCCTGAGCATCTCCTTCGAAGTTGTAGCACATCTCCAAAAATTTACCTGTGGTTAGATTTAAATCAATAATTCATTTATCCTTTCAGCTCCCGGATGCAGACCCCTTCAACTTTTTCAATGTGCTGCCTTGTTAAGATTTTTCTTGCCTTTCCTTTTTATTTTCTTTGCCATTCTTTTTCATTTTATCCCTGAATCATTCGGGACTTCCTCTTTTATCTAATTCATCCACACAGCAAAAACTGTGTTTAGCTGTTTAGCCAGCAAAAACAGTTTCTTGGAAAGTATTAATTGAATGAACTTCTGGAAATATGGTATATGGTATTATTTATATGTAGCCATCTAAAGAAGATATTTTTAAAAATAAAGTTAAAGGTTTTACTTTTCTAAGAGTACACAGTAACTTTTAACCATTAGGGAAACACTAATGTAGGTTTCTATCCCTCTCTTATGTAGTTGACCTGACACACACAAATGAGTAGCTGCTTAATCTAAAGTCTACAAATGTCAGTCCTTATATGATAAATTTGAACTATTTCTGATCATTTGTCCTTGTTGAACTAAAGGAAGTGGCTATAGTTTATCATTCATTTCATTCATTTCCGGTTTGGAGCCAGGTAAAGAGCCCTGCTTTGTAAAACTCTAGCTTCGCTCTAAAGTTGTTTGTGCGCATTTTGAATCCTGAGGTTACTTTGCCTAGGGCTTCACTACTGTAAGTATCAGGAACTCATTATGCTACCAGCGTCTCTAAATGAGATTGTGTTACAGTGTAACAGAATAAGAGCAACAATAGTAGCTGCAAACCTGGCAATCAGGCCTTCTCTTAGAGACCAGACTGATGTTCTTAGATTTTCTTTCTTGGTTTTCAGTTGTTTTAATTTTATTTTCACATAGTTGCCATTATTTCATTCATATTTGATCGTGTGACTTGCTGTATCTAGAGGTCAGAATAGCAAAAATGAAAGAAGACATAAAGTCAGACTGGTTTGATTACCCAGCGTGAATCTGTGATTCTTGCAGCCTGTGTCTATGAAAACTTTGTTAATTCTTAGGAGGCTGTATTGTCCTTGAGCTCTGCTTAGTGTGTAAGCGAGATTTGCTATCTTTTACCTCCACTAATTATCTTTCAGAAACATGGGAATTGGATCTTTAAAGGGTTTGCTGAGTCTTCATTCAAAAAAGTTAGAGATAAAGATGGGCTAAATATGTCACTATTTTTTAATGCACATGTTCATTTGGATACTCTTTAGTTTCCCCTCCCTGAACCCAAGGGGATAATTTAAGCAATGCCAGAGCAGTTGTTGGATACTAGCGTTCAGTAATATGGGACATGGTTTAATTTAGAAGCTCCAGTATTCCAGGCCATATGGCAAAACATGAACACATTGACATTGGCCTCCTTGTTTTTGTAGTTTGGTTCACTCCCAGTGGTTTAAAGTAACTTTATTTCTGTCCTTCGGGATTGAATTTTATCAAGTAGCCAAAAGAAGTAAGTAATTTATGTAAAACAGTTGTTAATGTAATTGAACCCTGATGCTTAATCCCAGTCATTCAGTTGTGTGTAATCAAGGTAGGACATCATAAGTGAAAACATAGTGTACTTGTATGTTGTTAGTAAAATGTCTAACTAAAAGTAATGCAGTCATCTGAAGATATATGCAGGTAAAACTTCCCTTTAATCCTTCCTATGCAGACACAGCATTTTATGGATTTACTTCATCAGCTATCCTCGTTTGAAACAGTCTTAAAAGTTTCCCTCTCTTGTTGGAATTTAGGCTTGGACACATCTATGTAGTTTAATACATTATAAACTAGGTTATTTTGTGTTGGTTTTCATTTAGTGACCTCCTTATTCATCTGTAACATTAGCAAAGTATTCAGTGCAGAGAACTGAGTCAGAGTCTGCTGTACTTTTGGGACTTTCATTCTAAATGAACACAAAGGGAACATTTTCAAACAGTGCTTTACAGGGTTACAAAACCCAGATAAGAACAATGGCTACGTGTGATCTCCTTCACATAATTTTTGAGCTCTTCTCCCCTATCTTGTCCTACCAGAACGTACACTGTACTAGACAGTGGGGATAAATAATATGCCATGCAATTGTGCACACTTCCTTTTAATGGGGCTTCAATCTGTGCCTCACCATCTTTGGCTTCATGTGATAACTATCTGAATTTCATTTGAAATTCACCCTAAGATTTTGGAAACTTCATGCAGTATTTAGTATCCAGTTTGCTAGACAAATTGATTTCTTAAAAAACCTTGAATAGAAATGCAAGGTTTTCATTAAGATTTTTATGTTGCTATAAATAAATTTTATGCATGGAAATATGTTTACTATTTTGAGTATGGGTCTTTTGCCCCTTTTTTTAAGTGTAGAAATACACTGAAATTTCAGTGAAATCAAAAAGAATTTGGAAAAGAAAGGAAAAATATAACTGCATATTAATATTAACAACAAAATGTCTCTTACCTGCCAAGATTTTTATGCATATTACATTTACTAAGTGTTGCAAATAAAATGTACATGATTAGGATATATGTATCATGAATGTTTATCTTTAAACAGTTTACAGAATGGAGATTCTTCCTCTCTGGAATAGGACTATTCCCTCAGCCTATAGACATAAAAAGAATAACCGCATGCCTTAGTCTTCAATCATCTGTTGTTATAACTTTCCAAAATCCCACCAAGGAAGATGTTCTAATCGATATCATACTAACAAGTAAGTTTTTTTTAATATATATTACGTATGTTATTTTGTAATTATTAATGAAACCTGTTTTATCACAGAATCCAAGCATTTTAGAGATAATGGACACTTTAGGAATCCATTAGCTGTTTCAACACCATCATTTTGTAAAAGAGAAAACAAGATGTGAGAGATGAAGTATCTTGGCTGAAATCACAGCGTACAAATGGTGGAGCCAGAATCAGAAATTAGAAGTCTAGGGGCGCCTCGGTGGCTCAGTCAGTTAAGCGTAGATTTCGGCTCAGGTCATGATCTCACAGCTCATGAGTTCAAGCCCCACATTAGGCTCTGTGCTAACAGCTCAGAGCCTGGAGCCTGCTTCAGATTCTGTGTCTCCCTTTCTCTCTCTGCCCCTCCCCTACTCACGCTCTGTCTCTTTATCCTTCAAAAATAGATAAACATTTAAAAAAATTAAAAAAAAAAAAAAAGAAATTAGAAATCTCTGTACCAAGTCAATTTCTTCCAATTTTATCTGTAAAACCAAATATGTAAATTAGTAGATTTGTAAGATTTTTATGACCTGACTCAACTATGCCAATGCTTATTCCTTAAAAGTTTTTAGAAATTCTAGTATTCTGATTGTTTCATTTCCCACTTTTCTTCCTTTTTAAAAATTTTAATTCCCATATAGTTAACATACAGTGTTCTCTTAGTTTCAGATGCACAAGATAGTGATTCAGTAATTTCATATATCACTCAGTATCATCATCATATAAACATAGGGGTGCAAGTATCCCTTTGAATTAGTGGTTTTGTATTTTTTTGGTAAATACCCAGTAGTGCGATTATAGCGGATCATAGGGTAGTTCTATTTTTAACTTTTTGAGGAAACTTCATACTGTGTTCCACAATGGATGCACCCTCTTTTCTTTATAAATAGCATATTTGGATTAAATTCTGGGTCTAACAAAACTTGGGTTTTTTTTCCATGTCATATTACAAATACATGTTTTTAAGTTAGATCTTGTAGAGTTTCTGATCACTTTTTATTAAAAGACCAAATAATGAGGTTCTGAAATCGAAACCAACTCTTTATGAGTTTTCTGAAGCACATTTTAAATCTAATATTGGACATTACTAATTTTATCTTTTCAAATATTATTACTACATCAACTAACACTACTACTGCTGCCATAATTCATTTTATGTAGCTCAATTGTTAGGCCAAAAGGAATGCATACATGTTAAGGTTTTTGATATAAATAATCAAGTTACTCTCCAGGATGGTTATACTGTTGCAATTCATGCTCCTATGAGGAGTCAATTACAGACATTCTGTCTTTTCCTGAACCTTGTAAACCTGACTAGTAGCATTCTCCTTAATCTCCATCAATCTGATAGAGGCAGATTGTATTTTATCACGAATGCAAATTACTATTTTTTGATTAATGCTGAAGCTGAACAGCATCGTTTACTTGTTGAAGTTTTTGTCTTTCCTGATCACCTCCTCCTGCTCTTGGTATAAAATAATTAAGTAAAAATTAAGAACATACTGTCATCTAATGTACAATTGTCTTGTGAAGACCTTGGCTGTGATGAGAAGGAGAGACACGTCAGTATTTAGCAAAAGGTGGTTGTAGGGGCGCCTGGGCGGCTCAGTCAGTTAAGCGTCCGACTTCTGCTCAGGTCATGATCTTGCAGTTTGAGTTCAACCCCTGCATCGGGTGCTCTGCTATCAGTGTGGAGCCCACTTCGAATCCTCTCTCTCCCTCTCTGCCCCTCCTGCACATGCTCTCTCTCTCTCAAAAATAAACACTTTTTTGGGGCGCCTGGGTGGCGCAGTCGGTTAAGTGTCCGGCTTCAGCCAGGTCACGATCTCGCGGTCCGTGAGTTCGAGCCCCGCGTCAGGCTCTGGGCTGATGGCTCAGAGCCTGGAGCCTGTTTCTGATTCTGTGTCTCCCTCTCTCTCTGCCCCTCCCCCGTTCATGCTCTGTCTCTCTTTGTCCCAAAAATGAATAAACGTTGAAAAAAAAAAATTAAAAAAAAAAAAAAATAATAAATAAACACTTTTTTAAAAAGTTTTCTTTAAAAAAAAAAAGTTGATTATAGACTCAAGGAAGTCAGCATTTTAATATGGAAGACATGAGCATTTGTATAGGCAGAAAGAAGATAGGATTGAGCAGAAGTTACAGCTGTAAAAGAGGTAGGGATTAACTGATGGGTATGGCTCTGGGAGGACTGGGATCAGACTTGAAGGAGAAGGAATAGCCTTGAACAAGAGGGGCGTTTCTACCTTTGGACAGGTGGAGATAGGGTAAAACAAACGTGGGTGTGTTATGCCCAGAATTCGTGATCCCCAAAGACCACTAGGGAGCCGAGTCCGATGCAAAAGCAAAGAGCCTTTATTCGAGCTAGCTCGAGCTCAATCCCCTACCTGCACCGACGTAGAGGTGAGATGCTGGGGAGAGAGAGCAAGTTTCAAAAGCACAAAGGTTTTATTGGGGTCTAGGGGCAGTTGGTGAGGTAATGGCTGTGGCCTCAGCCGATTGGCTGGGGAAGGGTCGTGGCCTCGGCCGATTGGCTGGGGAAGGGTGGGAGTCCTGTTACGCAGGTCACCGGGCGTGTTTTGATCGGGAAGTTTGAACTGGTGAGCGGGAGGTTATTCAAGGGGAGGAGGCTCGGTCTGAGGTTTCTGCGATTTTCCCCGGAAAAGGGGTCATGTGGGGGACATAGTCACTCAAGGTGGAGAACACAGAACAAGATGGAGTCGGCCGGCGTAGGCCCGCCCTTTCAGGTGTAGATAAATTGTTAGGGTGCTAGAGGGGCTTTGGAATTAAGTGCGGTTACATTTATATTTTTATCTGCCAACCAGTGACAGAGTAGATTTGAAGAGTAGCACAGTGATTTAAAGTAATTGCTGCAGGGAATGGAGGGTGGAGCTGACAAAATTAAAATACAAAAGGCATTTGGCTGGGATTAGAAACTACAGATTTAGCTAGGCACCAAGAAAATATTGTTCTGAAGTTCGTACCACTTCTGGGGTTCGGAATTCCTGGTGTGGGAACAACATACAAGGCTGATAAATGGATCTGTCCAAGAAATGGAATTTTCAAGACAATTGCAGGCAAATCACTTCAGAAGGATGTGAATGTTATAAAAACATTTTGGATCAAGATTGTTAACATTAAAAAATAAATTATGTAGGGTGCCTGGGTGGCTCAGTAGGTTAAGTGTCGGACTCGTTCATGATCTCACGGTCCGTGAGTTTGAGCCTGGCATCGGGATCTGTGCTGCCAGCTCAGAGCCTGGAGCCTGCTTCAGACTCTGTGTCTCCCTCACTCTCTCTGCCCCTCCCCGCTCAGGTTCTGTCTATCTGTCTGTCTGTCTCTCTCTCTCTCTCAAAAATAAATAAACATAAAAAATTTTTGAATAAATTATGAAGTAATTTGTGGCTTGTTTTTTTTCTTTAATTGGTCTGAAACACTTTTGATATATAACAGGAAAAAACAGTAAGCTTGACAATGAAAGACTTATTAGTCTTTTGTATTTTTTTAAATATGTATTTATTAATTCTGGGAGAGAGAGCAAGATCACTAACTGGAGAGGGAGAGAAAGAGAGGGAGAGAATTCCAAGCAGGCTCTGCACTGTCAGTGCAAATCCCGATGTAGGGCTTGAACCTACAAACCATGAGATCACAGCCTGAGCCAAAACCAAAGGTCAGACGGTCAACCAACTGAGCCACCCGGTTTGTATTTTAAAACAGTATTTTTAATAAACTTGCTCTCTCTTGAATAAATGTTTAGACCCTCAGATACTCCCCCTTCCTTCAACCTGAGGAGACCAGGGACCAAGAATGACACCAACCTCTGGTATCTTTCCTTTTTTCACTTTCACCCTTTCCTTTATGAAAATATTTCTCCTTTCCTTTTCTCAGTACTGAAGTCCCTCTCTCTCTCTCTCTGTCTCTGTCTCTCCCTGTCTCTGTCTCTGTCTCTCTCTGTCATAACCTCTTCCTTCTTTCTGTTGTGGGTTCGGTTTTTTTTCTAGCCACCATGTTCGTGTCTTATATTCATATTCTTGGCGACTGAGCCTCATAATTTGGCTTGAATTATTGAAGGGACCACAAGAAAACATGACTGACAATAAGGATAAAAATATTTAACATGTATGCCAAATATACTAATTTAAAAAGGTACTAAATTAAGGCCTTCTAATTTAAATATTTGAAAATATCTTAAAATTATTTCATGAAAGGACTGTGCAATCCCTTGCTATCTTTCAAAAGAAGAGATCATCGTTTCTACAGATGCTACAGAATTCACAGAATCCCCTTACAGAAGTTGGTAGCAAGACTCATAACACCAAGTTGGTGGTTGCTGAGTGAGAGAAGTCTCACAGTATTTCAGATCCAGCGTTCCTGATTTCTTTCAATAGAAAGATAGATAGATAGATAGATATAATAGATATACAAGATATATAGGAAAAGATATCTTTCAGAATGCACTGTTTTTCCAAGAAGGCAATGTTTTTAGAATTGCAAACTCATTCTCAAACTTTTATATTGCCAATTGTCTAATGTCTTTTCTTCTGCTGAGATTTTAGCTATTTCCATTTTAATAACTTTTTTCAGAAATGCTGCCCTTTGACATTTAAGAATCTTTTATTCTATTTCATTAAATTCTATTTAATTCTTTAATTCTATTGTGTGTTGTGTCTAAGCTTTTTTTTAAAAAAAAATTAATGTTTATTTATTTTTGAGGGAGAGAGTGCGAGTGGGGAAGGAGCAGACAGGGAGGGAGACACAGAGTCTGAAGCAGGCTCCAGGCTCTGAGCTGCCAGCACAGAGCCTGATGCAGGGCTTGAACCCACAAACTGTGATCATGACTTGATCATGATCATGATCATGACTGGAGCCAAAGTTGGACATTTAACCGACTGAGCCACCCAGGCGCCCTGTCTCTAAGTTTTTTTCAGTTGCACATTACACAAGGCAAGGTGTTGAAAAGATTATATTTCAGGGGTCTATTCATATCTTACTTCATGCAACCTTTAAATGGTGGATGGGATAGGGAGGCTAGAGAGGAGATGGCCTAAACGCTAAGAGAATAGTAGAGACATCTCCAAAACAGACCGTTAATGAGTCCCATGAGGAGCAGGATACTACTTCACAAAAGCTTCAAATAACCTAGGGCACTCGCATTTGTTATACACTCACTTTTGTACCAGGCTTGAGCTCTGTAAATGTGACTATACCCAATCTTTAAAAAAAGACTCTTGGAGACTTCTCAGATACGGAACCTGAGGCTTAGAAATTTCCCAAAACCATACAGTGAGTAAGTGATTGAACAGTGTCTTGAGCTCATCACGTCTAGCTATCTTCTCCAGGGCCACCTAACTGGCATTCTAAGTTATCTGCTTACAGATGGTGCTTATAAAGCCCCATACTGATAAGGCTGTAAAGAATTGCACTTGCCTCTCTTTTTGCTTCTTCCCCTTAAGATCTCAGTAAAGAGGCCTCCCTTCATCCAATCAAAGGACCTCAGGAAATACCTCTGACTGCCACTCCTTTCACATTTTCTCAGCTCCTCAGATCTCTCCTTTCTCTTTTTAACTCTGCCATCAGACCCTGGTTCTGCCTCATCAACACATGCTTGGACTTCCTGTGTTGGCCTCCTTGATCAGCCTCGACATGTACCCTTGCTCAGTGACTGGTATCAGTGGACTCAGTTCCCACAATCCTCTCTGATCAATAATAATGCCCTCCACTCCAGCCCCTGCTGTCAAGGTTCCACCCTATTTAGCCAGGAATAAAGGTGGAAAAAGGAAAGGTAGCCATGGGTGGGTTTGAGTCAACACATTACAAATTAGGGCCTGATGTACCTATTAGGAATTTAAGGACACATCTCCATTATTTGTATGTGTGTGCCCTTGCTCATATAACCACATTCCAGACCTGCTAATTTGTGCTTGTTAATGGTAGGGGTTATATTCATTCATAGCTTTATTCCTACCTAAATGAGTATTTCAGTGCTGGCATATGTTGGTAGAGCAGGAATTGAATATTCAGTCACTGATTATATACTGATCATCTGTTTTGTGCTGAAAACTGTCATATGCACATTTCAAAACTACTAGATCTGTAATATACATACACAAAAACATATATACATTGTGGTATTCTATTTGTGAAATATCACTTACAGATTACATACCTAAAAGTTACATAAATGAATGACGCAGTAGTCGATGCATATAATATAGCTGTTTTGATTTCTTTTCAACTAAAATAGCTGTATTCTTGAGATTATTCACTCTTTTTGCTAAATTCAAATTTAAATGCAGTGTTAGTGATTTTATTCAAATGTTTAGATATAAGTGGATTCTTTTTTTTTTTTTTTTTTTTTTCAACGTTTATTTATTTTTGGGACAGAGAGAGACAGAGCATGAACGGGGGAGGGGCAGAGAGAGAGGGAGACACAGAATCGGAAACAGGCTCCAGGCTCTGAGCCATCAGCCCAGAGCCTGACGCGGGGCTCGAACTCAGACCGCGAGATCGTGACCTGGCTGAAGTCGGACGCTTAACCGACTGCGCCACCCAGGCGCCCCTAAGTGGATTCTTTTCCAGACACCAATAGTTTTATTGAAGAGCAAAACAAAATGACAGTAGAGATAAAGGAGTATCTAATAATTTGCTATATGAAAATATACATGATATACATATATATACATATATACACATATATATATATAGACATATATATACTCATATATATATAAGTAATGCCCCAGTACGTATTGCTATACAAATAATGCCCCTACGTATATATTGTTTCATGTTTGAGATGTGTATTTAAGGTGTATTTCTGTAAGTAGTATTGATGGGCAAAATGGTGAATAAATTTACAATTTTACCAAGTGTTACAAAAATCTTCTTCATGGGGGTTATATCATGCACTCACATTTCTTTCCAAGGACAGTGTATTTAAAATTATATATAAATGCTTGTGCCGACAGAAATTTTTATCTTTTATATATGGTAGCACTAAAAGCAAGTACTTGTTATGTAGCCAGTATGTTTTGGGTAATTGCTTTTGTATTTATTGGTTTAAATTACTGTCAATGCATATTCATTTATGCATATGTAAATATTAACTACTGCCAGCCATTTTTAGATAGAGGGCTCAAACAGGCTCTCATTCATATCTATTGTTTGAGTAGTTTAAATTAAAATTCTAAGAATGTATGAGTTGATTTTATAATATTATAGAGAAAACCATTTATAATGTTGGCTATGTTCTTCAAAAATGGCATTTAAATGTCATCTTAAAATATACTTGGAAAAATAATTATCTGAGAAATTTCCCACTAGAGGGGAGTTTTGATTCTCTTTCAATCTCTCCTGCTATTTTTCCTCTTGAATGTGACATTGAAGAATATCTCTTTATATTTTTATTAGGTCGGGAAAAGCCCAGGCATCTCATCCTTGACCATCACTGGGATAAGTTCTTCAGGCAGACTTCTGCTTTCAGTTTTAGTGGCCTGAGTCACACAAAAGGTATGGATTTCTGCATTATATTCTGTCCTTCTATATGGTTTTGTATTTCAGAGATGATGAAATTATATGTCTGTTGTCTTAATACATATTTAATCATAATTATACAATTAAAAACTTGGATACAAATTTTAGCAAGTTGATAGAAACACATGGATAGTATAACCTTTATATATATTCATTACGTCTTCACCGGCTTTCATTCCATAACATAGAAGTACAATTTGTAAAATATTTTATCTTTGAGATTGTGAATGGTCAAAAGTCATACCACTTAATTAATACGTAAGTGTGTGAGTCAAAGAAGGTTTTGGAAAATTAAAAATAAATAGTATGCTAAAGCTATTCATAACCATGAAAAATAATTGCATCTTTACAAAGCTAATAATTCCCTGAACATTTATTATAGGATGTTTATCTCTTTGTACACTATATTAATCATCCCACTTGCACCTTGATGAATAGGAAAATATCTAAGGCATAAGAAATAATGAAGTCGCCTAAAAATCTACAGCTTAAAAAATATTAATTTGCTTAAATAGTATTTTAAAATTCCATTAAATTAATCATAACGGTTATGATAAAGATGATAAAATATGAATTATCTTAATACCAAAAAACTAACTGAAATCAGCAACTACTACTAGCATCCCAATACAAATAGGTTCCTGACTTTTTTCTGTGTACTGTAGTATTTATGTCAGCATCCTAAATCTCATTATTTTATTTCATTTGATACAGCTCCATCATGTAGGTGTTATTCTTATTGAATTGAGGTGATTACAATTCAGAAAAATTAACTTACACAAAATCAAGACAGTTGCTTAAGGGTGAAGCTGAACCTCCTTGTATCTGACCTCGAAGTCTTTGTTTTCAATTTCTTTGTAACATTAAAACAAATGTGAACAGGGGTGCCTGGGTGGCTCAGTCGGTTAAGCGTCCGACTTCAGCTCAGGTCACGATCTCGCAGTCTGTGAGTTCGAGCCCCGCGTCGGGCTCTGGGCTGATGGCTCAGAGCCTGGAGCCTACTTCCAGTTCTGTGTCTCCCTCTCTCTCTGCCCCTCCCCCGTTCATGCTCTGTCTCTCTCTGTCTCAAAAATAAATAAACGTTAAAAAAAAATTAAAAAAAAAATGTGAACAGTTCACAAAGAGTAGGTACAGGTGGCCAAAGAACAATTGCAAATATGTTCATAGTCACTAATATTCAAATAGATGTTGATTTAAATGACAGCCACCTAAGTTTTTGTTTTCCTTTTTGTCTTTATTTTTCATTGAAACCATGGTGAAATTTGAACACATACTGCTTCAAGGAATACAAATCACAACATAGTTTCTGAAAAGCAGTTTGTGTAATACATAAAGAAACTTAGAAATTAGCCCCCTTTTGACCCAGTAGTTCCAATTCTGCTGAGATCATTTAAAGAAAGAATCAAAATATTGTATTATTTATAATACTGAAAAGTTGAAAATCACCTGAATGCCAAATAACAACTTTATTATATTTGTATTATTTATATGTCTGTGTATATTTTAATTTTACTTACCCATTAATTATATGAGACATTTTCTTTTTTTTTTTAATTTCTCCCATTGGTTCTACACTTTCAGTCTTCCCACATAATGAAATCAATCAAAAAATTCAACTACATATTCTTCTTCGTAATGGGGAAAGAGTTACATGTAAATAGACATCTTTTTCTTTTACTCCTTTAATTCATCCAGATTTTGCTTTTTTGCTATATAATTATAATCTAATTTGATTCCCCTCATCTAATTAGCAAGTTTCCCATCTTCTCATTCAATAATAATAATCATTCTGTAGCTATTTACTTTTGCAGGCTGTATTCAGACAAAATCTATTCTGTTACATAGATCTGTATTTTAGGTCTTATTCCAGTGCTATACATTTTAAATCCTATAGTTTTACATTTTATTATTCTATTTCTTTCTTTTCCTGATCTTTTAAATGATTTATTTCCTTTTATCACCTGTTTATCCTTATGGAAAAAACTTAGAATAATTTTTTTTGTCAAGTTTCAAAGAAATCTCAGTAAACATTTGATTGCCATTACATTAAACCTGTAGACAAATTTGGGGAGAACTACATCTTTACAATAATCTCCTTATCCAAGACCATTTATTTCCTCATTTTCTAGCATAATGTTTATAAGTGTTAATAAAGTTCATTTTTGTGTTTGACAAAAAACATAAAGCTTCCAGTGGCAGTACTTTTGTTTAAATAATCCAAATAATGAGTAAAAGGGGCCAAAAGGTAAAGTAAATAAATGCATAAATAAAAATAAAGTCCCAGGGAATTGCCTACTCTAAATGTGGAGTTGGGTATGGAAATTATTGTTTCTTTTACCAAAGTCAAGAATCTTATTTCATTAGTTTACAAACTTTATATCTCTCTGTATTAATTTTGCACTGCTCATATATTTAAATGACTTTCCTTGCTAGTTTTTTTTTTTGAGTTCCTGTTGTTTATTCTTCAGCAAGTGATTTTTAACATATTTTCAAATTTATTTTTTTATTTTTTTGTATATGAAACTTATTGTCAAATTGGTTTCCATACAACACCCAGTGCTCATTCCAACAGGTGCCCTCCTCAATACCCATCACCCACCCTCCCCTCCCTCCCACCCCCCATCAACCCTCAGTTTGTTCTCAGTTTTTAAGAGTCGCATATGTTTTGGCTCCCTCCCTCTCCAACCTCTTCTTTTTTCTTCCCCTCCCCCATGGTCTTCTGTTAAGTTTCTCAGGATCCACATAAGAGTGAAAACATATGGTATCTGTCTTTCTCTGTATGACTTATTTCACCTAGCATAACACTCCAGTTCCATCCACGTTGCATATTTTCAAATTTAAATAATAAGTAATCCAGTTAGTAATTATATATAATGTAATTTGTGTCAACACAGAGCCTAACATTGTGTATTCCAATTTTAAATTTTCTACTTTGCAAAAAAGAGATTCTGAAAGTACTTTGTTAATTATAATTTATATTGTTTTTATTGTCTTCACATGGTTTTCGAATTTAATCCGGTTTTCTCCTGGATTCCTTATTGATTTCCCTAGTGTCTTCTGTGGCTTGTTTTTTTTTTTTTTTTTTTTTTTCAATAAACTATGCACATCCTGCCTGTGCAGTGGGTTGACAGTTCAAGGTGCACTCCCTGCTGCTCTATGTAATAAGATCTCCAGAGGGGTTTATTTTCTCTAGAAACTTTCTCTAGAAACTTTTTGTTTGCTCTGGTGTTCTTATGTGGCATTAGTGTTAGGAGTGTTTCTCATGATTTGGGGAACTTAAACATTAAGGGTACCACAGAAACGGGAGCTCTGTTTCTTACCCTGCTATTGGCATTTTTAGGGATTTAGGGATTCATCGGCCATTCTGTAAAAATTACCGTGGGGATAATCTCATATACCATGTAAAGCATTTATAACCTTAAAACTAAGTCTTTCCACCTCTACATGGAACATTTCCTTGGTGAATATTTGAGAACTATAAAGATCTTTTTTTTTTTTAAGTTTATTTATTTATTTTTGAGGGAGACAGAGACCACATGAACAGGGGAGGGTCAGAGAGAGAGAGGGAGAGAGAGAATCCCAAGCAGGCTCTGTGCTGTCAGTACAGAGCCCTGTGTGGGGCTCAAACTCACCAAACCATGAGATCATGACCTGAGCTGAAACCAAGAGTTGGATCCTTCACAAACTGAGCCACCCAGGTGCCCCAAAGATTATCTTATTCTTGACCAATGTTCACCTAAATGTATAGAGTGAAATACTAATTTCAAGAGATAAAATAGGTGTGATATGAAAAAAAAAAAAAAGCCTAAAGAAAAACTAAGTTCTATGCTTGAATTTGGGAAATACCAGCTTAAAAAAGTTCCCTTTATGGCAGTGTTTCCTAGGGCTTTTTTTTTCTAATGCTGTTTATATTTCCATATAGAGGAAACAACACACTTTTGGAATCTATATCTGGCTGAGAAACATATGTTGTAAATATTGCTCTCAGATGAACTGATTCCTCAGAGAGGTTCTAAATGTGAATGCTCCAGTTTGCCATATACTGTGTCAGTACATTCAATTCAATTCAGTGAAGTGTTCAACATTAAAGGGAGACCACTGACAGCTGCTAAGACTAGTGTATGTGTCTCATTGTGAGTGCTGCTGTTTCATTTTGTGGTTAGTTCTTCTATACATCATCCCAGTCTCAACCTGACTTCAGGAACATTTTGACAAATGTTTGACAATCGGCAAAAGGACATAGATAAAAATAATTTCTGCAAACATTCTCATATTAACTTCTTTCTAGAATTTTAGTTCCCTTGTATTCATAAAATCCTTTAATACGGGCACCTGGGTAACTCAGTCTGTTAAGTATCTGACTTTGTATTTCAGATCTGGTCCTGATCTCACAGTTCATGAGATGGAGCCCCACATGGGGCTCCATGCTGAGTGTGGAGTCTGCTTGGGATTCTCTCTCCCTTTCTCTGTGCCCCTCCCCTGCTCATGCATGCATGCACACACTCTCTCTCAAAATAAATAAACATTAAAAAAATAAAATCTTTTAATAAAATTGAATCTCTGTATATTAAGATATTGACCAAGACTATAATTGTAGCCAGTGGCACTGTTTTTTTACATTGGAAAAAGACATTCACATCCATTTTATTCCTCTAAGGAAACTTTTTTTTTTTTTTTTTTTCTGGAATTTTTCTTCCTTAGAATGAGTTCCATGCTATGGTATAGATAGCTCAGTACTTCATTTTGTTTTTAATAATTTCAGTGTCCTTTCTGTTATCATCCTCTAAAAATTAGTGACAGGAATTAGACCAGAGTGGGGAGGGGGCCATGGGGGGGTTGGGGGAGGGGAGAAGGAGTCTTCTGTCAGTGAAGAATGTTAACCTGCCAGGTTTTCACTTTGAAGTTCATTCTTGTCTACACATCTAATTAGGTTGAATAACCAAGAGTGAGATAAGAGTATAGGTGAATTGTGATCTCAGAAGATATGCTGCTGCAAAGCTGATACATTTATAAGACTTGAAGTGTTCTTTTTCTCTTTCACTTAGGAAGTAATCAAATGTCACTGAAGCAAAGTCAAGATTAAGCCCTTGAGAAAGAAATATCTTAGCTGTAACATTTTCCTGGGCCCTCTGACTGTGACATTTAAAAAAGCAGGGCTGGGTTGTGTGTGTTGGGGGATTACTCTTATTCTATATCACACTATAGCTCTAGAGAATAAGGTACTACTTTACAAATATATGTGTATATAAAATTAGACCTAGGACTCTAGGAAGAGATCCAAGATACACGGACTGGCATTAGACTTGTAGTCCGAGAATCTGTTGTATTCTGGTTTTGACTGTAACCTGAAAAAGTTGTATTAGCTTAAGCTAGTTTCTGTATTCTCTAGAACCTATTCTGGACATCATAAAAAATGAAAATCAGTTTTACCAAATAGGATATTTTTTGAAGAACACATACAATGGTGTACATGAAGATATTTGTAACTACTAAAATTAGGTACACGTATTGGTTATTAGTATTATTTGCATAGGAGAAAATAGGTAAACACAAAGATGGATTCCTGGTTTTCTTCAGGTTTATAAGAAATAAGAAAAATAAATAAATAAATAAGACTAGCATAATGCTGGTACATGCCAGGAAATATATTTCTGAAAATGAATAAAGAAATAGTTTTTTTTCTTCTGAAATCCATTTGTTTTCTAGGTGAAATAGTTGTTAACAAATGATTTTAATTTTCATCAATTACTCATTAATGAAAGAGTTTTGTGACCCTAGGTGAATACTAGTTTTCTAGAAAAGAATTTCTTATGGAACAGTAGTTATCTATTTCCCTATTTATATCTATATTTTTTAAATTATTGAACTTTGTTCTTCCTTTTGATACCCCTAATCCTTTATGTATTCCACTCTTATTCAACATTTTCATTAAATAATATCACCAAGGGCACCTGGGTGGCTCAGTCAGTTAAGTGTCCAACTTCAGCTCAGGTCATGATCTCGGGTTCTTGAGTTCGAGCCTCGCGTTGAGCTCTGTGCTGACAGCTCAGAGGCTGGAGCCTGCTTCGGATTCTGTGTCTCCCTGTCTCTCTGCCCCTCCCTGGCTCATGCTCTGCCCCCCCCCCCCTCAAAGATCAATAAACATTAAAAAACAAATCACCAAATTTCAGTTATTTATATACCACTTTCACAAATTCTGACATACCATTGTATCACCTACATAATAATTTACTTAATAATATTTTAATGGAAAACAGAGTCACTTGCCATGACCAATAGCAATGTACTCTTTGCAAGGAACTATTTCAAACACTCTACAGGGAAGTCTGGGTGACTCAGTCAGTTAAGCGTCTGACTTCAGCTTAGGTAATGATTCTCACAGTTTGAGCCCTGCATCAGGCTCTCTTCCGTCAGTGTGGAGCCCGCTTCAGATCCTCTGCCCCCTCTCTCTCTGCCCCTCCGCAGCTTGCACTCATGCCCTTTCTCTCTTAACCTCAAGAATAAATAAACATTAAAAAAACACTTTGCAAATATTAATGGATTTAGTCCTCACAATAACCCTTTGAGATAGATTGTATTGATACCCCTATGTTAGATATGTATACTGAGACATGTAGGAGTTATGTCCAAGATCACACCCACAATATATACTGGAGCCCAGGTTTGAATATAGGGCTGGGGCTCTACCCAACTGCACAATACTGTTATAAATAGAAGACAGCTTTAAAATGTCTATCGGTAAATAATGTAATAAAAATTTTAAATATCTGCCCAAGTTTCACTCAGAATTATCTGAAGGATAATTGTTGCAAAACACTTTTCCTGGGAAGGAGAATCTGAGAAGGAGATTAGGATTCAGGAAGTTTATTAGGGAATGCTCTCAGGATCAATGCCACTAGGGAAGAAGAGAATGAAGCAAGACTGAACAGAGGGAGAAGGTAGGGACAAAGGTGTCAGCTCACACATGGCAAGCACCGAAAGGCTGGCTCTTCAGAGTTGCCCCAGGTGGAGATGATAAGGCTGGGATTTTATACCTCCATCTCCTTGACCACCCCACCTGTCCCCTGCCCCAGCCCACTGCCTCCATTAATCTATCATTAAATGCAATCGGCCCCAGGAAAGCAGTTCCACCTGGGTCAGTATGTATGCGAGTCTATTGTTAGACTTTCTATTTGGTTCCAGTTGTCTACTCATCTATCCTTGTGCCAGTACCGTACTACCTTAACTACCGTAACTATATGGCAAGTCTTGATATGTGGTAGCATAAGCTCTTCCAATTTTTCCTGTTTTTCAAGAGTTTTGTTTTTACTCTAAATCCTTTGTGCTTTTATCAGACTTTTAGAATCAGCTAGGTAATTTCCAAACGCACACAGATACACAGATACATACACACATACATACCCCTGCTAGATTTTGTATTTGAATTGTATTGAAATTGTGCACTGATTTGGGGGTAACTGACATCTTAGAAATATTGATAGCAAGATTGAGTGATTGAGTCTTTTAAATCTAGTCATTTGGCTTTTCCCTCCATCTGTTTATCCAAAGGGCTGTCTATTTCTTCAAGATTTATTTATTTATTTATTTATGAAGTTTATTGTCAAATTGGTTTCCATACAACACCCAGTGCTCATCCCAAAAGGTGCCCTCCTCAATACCCATCACCCACCCTCCCCTTCCTCCCACCCCCATAAACCCCCAGTTTGTTCTCAGTTTTTAACAGTCTCTTATGCTTTGGCTCTCTCCCACTCTTTTGTTTTTTCCTTCTCCTCCCCCATGGTCTTCTGTTAAGTTTCTCAGGATCCATAAGAGTGAAAACATATGGTATCTGTCTTTCTCTGTATGACTTATTTCACTTAGCATCACACTCTCCAATTCCATCCACGTTGCTACAAAAGGCCATATTTCATTCTTTCTCATTGCCAGGTAGTATTCCATTGTGTATATAAACCACAATTTCTTGATCCATTCATCAGTTGATGGACATTCAGGCTCTTTCCATAATTTGGCTATTGTTGAGAGTGCTGCTATAAACATTGGGGTACAAGTGCCCCTATGCATCAGTACTCCTGTATCCTTTGGGTAAATTCCTAGCAGTGCTATTGCTGGGTCATAGGGTAGGTCTATTTTTAATTTTTGGAGGAACCTCCACACTGTTTTCCGGAGCAGCTGCCCCAGTTTGCATTCCCACCTCTTCAAGATTTATTTAGGGCCATTTTGTCTGTGCTGATTTGATATGTCAGCATTATCATAGACTACACTGCCATGTGTATTTGGTTTCTTTCTGAGTTATCACTACAGTTCCACTGATCTGTCTTTGAGAGCTGAAACTACACTATTTTAATTAGAGAGGCTTATAATGTCTTTTAATATGTTTTGAAGGTAGCTCTCTGACGTTACTTTTCCTTTTCAGAGTTTTACTGGCTATTCTTTCTTGTTTATGTATACATATGACCTTTATAATAAACTCAATTACCTCCAGAGAAAACCTGAAAGAATATTTATTGGAATTATTTTATTTTATTTTTTTTTAATTTTTTATAATATATGAAATTTATTGTCCAAATTGGTTTCCATAAAACACCCAGTGCTCATCCCAAAAGGTGCCCTCCTCAATACCCATCACCCACCCTCTCCTCCCTCCCACCCCCCATCAACCCTCAGTTTGTTCTCAGTTTTTAACAGTCTCTTATGCTTTGGCTCTCTCCCACTCTAACCTCTTTTTTTTTTTTTTTTTTTTTTTCCTCCCCCTCCCCCACGGGTTCCTGTTACGTTTCTCAGGGTCCACATAAGAGTGAAACCATATGGTATCTGTCTTTCTCTGTATGGCTTATTTCACTTAGCATCACACTCTCCAGTTCCATCCACGTTGCTACAAAAGGCCATATTTCATTTTTTCTCATTGCCACGTAGTATTCCATTGTGTATATAAACCACAATTTCTTTATCCATTCATCAGTTGATGGACATTTAGGCTCTTTCCATAATTTGGCTATTGTTGAGAGTGCTGCTATGAACATTGGGGTACAAGTGCCCCTATGCATCAGTACTCCTGTATCCCTTGGATAAATTCCCAGCAGTGCTATTGCTGGGTCATAGGGTAGGTCTATTTTTAATTTTCTGAGGAACCTCCACACTGCTTTCCAGAGCGGCTGCACCAATTTGCATTCCCACCAACAGTGCAAGAGGGTTCCCGTTTCTCCACATCCTCTCCAGCATCTATAGTCTCCTGATTTGTTCATTTTGGCCACTCTGACTGGCGTGAGGTGATACCTGAGTGTGGTTTTGATTTGTATTTCCCTGATAAGGAGCGACGCTGAACATCTTTTCATGTGCCTGTTGGCCATCCGGATGTCTTCTTTAGAGAAGTGTCTATTCATGTTTTCTGCCCATTTCTTCACTGGATTATTTGTTTTTCGGGTGTGGAGTTTGGTGAGCTCTTTATAGATTCTGGATACTAGCCCTTTGTCCGATATGTCATTTGCAAATATCTTTTCCCATTCCGTTGGTTGCCTTTTAGTTTTGTTGGTTGTTTCCTTTGCTGTGCAGAAGCTTTTTATCTTCATAAGGTCCCAGTAATTCACTTTTGCTTTTAATTCCCTTGCCTTTGGGGATGTGTCGAGTAAGAGATTGCTACGGCTGAGGTCAGAGAGGTCTTTTCCTGCTTTCTCCTCTAAGGTTTTGATGGTTTCCTGTCTCACATTCAGGTCCTTTATCCATTTTGAGTTTATTTTTGTGAATGGTGTGAGAAAGTGGTCTAGTTTCAACCTTCTGCATGTTGCTGTCCAGTTCTCCCAGCACCATTTGTTAAAGAGGCTGTCTTTTTTCCATTGGATGTTCTTTCCTGCTTTGTCAAAGATGAGTTGACCATACGTTTGTGGGTCTAGTTCTGGGGTTTCTATTCTATTCCATTGGTCTATGTGTCTGTTTTTGTGCCAATACCATGCTGTCTTGATGATGACAGCTTTGTAGTAGAGGCTAAAGTCTGGGATTGTGATGCCTCCTGCTTTGGTCTTCTTCTTCAAAATTCCTTTGGCTATTCGGGGCCTTTTGTGGTTCCATATGAATTTTAGGATTGCTTGTTCTAGTTTCGAGAAGAATGCTGGTGCAATTTTGATTGGGATTGCATTGAATGTGTAGATAGCTTTGGGTAGTATTGACATTTTGACAATATTTATTTTTCCAATCCATGAGCAGGGAATGTCTTTCCATTTCTTTAAATCTTCTTCAATTTCCTTCGTAAGCTTTCTATAGTTTTCAGCATACAGATCCTTTACATCTTTGGTTAGATTTATTCCTAGGTATTTTATGCTTCTTGGTGCAATTGTGAATGGGATCAGTTTCTTTATTTGTCTTTCTGTTGCTTCATTGTTAGTGTATAAGAATGCAACTGATTTCTGTACATTGATTTTGTATCCTGCAACTTTGCTGAATTCATGTATCAATTCTAGCAGACTTTTGGTGGAGTCTATCAGATTTTCCATGTATAATATCATGTCATCTGCAAAGAGCGAAAGCTTGACTTCATCTTTGCCAATTTTGATGCCTTTGATTTCCTTTTGTTGTCTGATTGCTGATGCTAGAACTTCCAGCACTATGTTAAACAACAGCGGTGAGAGTGGGCATCCCTGTCGTGTTCCTGATCTCAGGGAAAAAGCTCTCAGTTTTTCCCCGTTGAGGATGATGTTAGCTGTGGGCTTTTCATAAATGGCTTTTATGATCTTTAAGTATGTTCCTTCTATCCCGACTTTCTCAAGGGTTTTTATTAAGAAAGGGTGCTGGATTTTGTCAAAGGCCTTTTCTGCATCGATTGACAGGATCATATGGTTCTTCTCTTTTTTTTTGTTAATGTGATGTATCACGTTGATTGATTTGCGAATGTTGAACCAGCCCTGCATCCCAGGAATGAATCCCACTTGATCATGGTGAATAATTCTTTTTATATGCCGTTGAATTCGATTTGCTAGTATCTTATTGAGAATTTTTGCATCCGTATTCATCAGGGATATTGGCCGGTAGTTCTCTTTTTTTACTGGGTCTCTATCTGGTTTAGGAATCAAAGTTAATACTGGCTTCATAGAATGAGTCTGGAAGTTTTCCTTCCCTTTCTATTTCTTGGAATAGCTTGAGAAGGATAGGTATTATCTCTGCTTTAAACGTCTGGTAGAACTCCCCTGGGAAGCCATCTGGTCCTGGACTCTTATTTGTTGGGAGATTTTTAATAACCGATTCAATTTCTTCGCTGGTTATGGGTCTGTTCAAGCTTTCTATTTCCTCCTGGTTGAGTTTTGGAAGAGTGTGGGTGTTCAGGAATTTGTCCATTTCTTCCAGGTTGTCCAATTTGTTGGCATATAATTTTTCATAGTATTCCCTGATAATTGTTTGTATCTCTGAGGGATTGGTTGTAATAATTCCATTTTCATTCATGATTTTATCTATTTGGGTCATCTCCCTTTTCTTTTTGAGAAGCCTGGCTAGAGGTTTGTCAATTTTGTTTATTTTTTCAAAAAACCAACTCTTGGTTTCGTTGATCTGCTCTACAGTTTTTTTAGACTCTATATTGTTTATTTCTGCTCTGATCTTTATTATTTCTCTTCTTCTGCTGGGTTTAGGCTGCCTTTGCTGTTCTGCTTCCATTTCCTTTAGGTGTGCTGTTAGATTTTGTATTTGGGATTTTTCTTGTTTCTTGAGATAGGCCTGGATTGCAATGTATTTTCCTCTCAGGACTGCCTTCGCTGTGTCCCAAAGCGTTTGGATTGTTGTATTTTCATTTTCGTTTGTTTCCATATATTTTTTTATTTCTTCTCTAATTGCCTGGTTGACCCACTCATTCGTTAGTAGGGTGCTCTTTAACCTCCATGCTTTTGGAGGTTTTCCAGACTTTTTTCTGTGGTTGATTTCAAGCTTCATAGCATTGTGGTCTGAAAGTATGCATGGTATAATTTCAATTCTGGTAAACTTATGGAGGGCTGTTTTGTGACCCAGTATATGATCTATCTTGGAGAATGTTCCATGTGCACTCGAGAAGAAAGTATATTCTGTTGCTTTGGGATGCAGAGTTCTAAATATATCTGTCAAGTCCATCTGATCCAATGTCTCATTCAGGGCCCTTGTTTCTTTATTGACCGTGTGTCTAGATGATCTATCCATTTCTGTAAGTGGGGTGTTAAAGTCCCCTGCAATTACCACATTCTTATCAATAAGGTTGCTTATGTTTATGAGTAGTTGTTTTATATATTTGGGGGCTCCGGTATTCGGCGCATAGACATTTATAATTGTTAGCTCTTCCTGATGGATAGACCCTGTAACTATTATATAATGTCCTTCTTCATCTCTTGTTACAGCCTTTAATTTAAAGTCTAGTTTGTCTGATATAAGTATGGCTACTCCAGCTTTCTTTTGGCTTCCAGTAGCATGATAAATAGTTCTCCATCCCCTCACTCTCAATCTAAAGGTGTCCTCAGGTCTAAAATGAGTCTCTTGTAGACAGCAAATAGATGGGTCTTGTTTTTTTATCCATTCTGATACCCTATGTCTTTTGGTTGGCGCATTTAATCCATTTACATTCAGTGTTATTATAGAAAGATATGGGTTTAGAGTCATTGTGATGTCTGTATGTTTTATGCTTGTAGTGATGTCTCTGGTATTTTGTCTCACAGGGTCCCCCTTAGGATCTCTTGTAGGGCTGGTTTAGTGGTGACAAATTCCTTCAGTTTTTGTTTGTTTGGGAAGACCTTTATCTCTCCTTCTATTCTAAATGACAGACTTGCTGGATAAAGGATTCTCGGCTGCATATTTTTTCTGTCTAGCACACTGAAAATCTCGTGCCAATTCTTTCTGGCCTGCCAAGTTTCAAAAGAGAGATCAGTCACGAGTCTTATAGGTCTCCCTTTATATGTGAGGGCACGTTTACCCCTTGCTGCTTTCAGAATTTTCTCTTTATCCTTGTATTTTGCCAGTTTCACTATGATATGTCGTGCAGAAGATCGATTCAGGTTCCGTCTGAAGGGAGTTCTCTGTGCCTCTTGGATTTCAATGGCTTTTTCCTTCCCCAGTTCAGGGAAGTTCTCAGCTATTATTTCTTCAAGTACCCCTTCAGCACCTTTCCCTCTCTCTTCCTCCTCTGGGATACCAATTATGCGTATATTATTTCTTTTTAGTGTATCACTTAGTTCTCTAATTTTCCCCTCATACTCCTGGATTTTTTTATCTCTCTTTCTCTCAGCTTCCTCTTTTTCCATAACTTTATCTTCTAGTTCACCTATTCTCTCCTCTGCCTCTTCAATCCGAGCTGTGGTGGTCTCCATTTTGTTTTGCATTTCATTTAAAGCGTTTTTCAGCTCCTCATGACTGTTCCTTAGTCCCTTGATCTCTGTAGCAAGGGATTCTCTGCTGTCCTGTATACTGTTTTCAAGCCCGGCGATTAATTTTATGACTATTATTCTAAATTCACTTTCTGTTATATTATTTAAATCCTTTTTGATCAGCTCATTAGCTGTTGTTATTTCCTTGAGATTCTTCTGAGGGGAATTCTTCCGCTTGGTCATTTTGGATAGTCCCTGGCGTGGTGAGGACCTGCAGGGCACTTCCCCCGTGCTGTGGTGTATAACTGGAGTTGGTGGGCGGGGCCGCACTCCGACCTGATGTCTGCCCCCGGCCCACCGCTGGGGCCACAGTCCGACTGGTGTGTGCCTTCTCTTCCCCTCTCCTAGGGGCGGGATTCACTGTGGGGTGGCGTGGCCCGTTTGGGCTACTTGCACACTGCTAGGCTTGTGATGCTGGGGATCTGGCGTATTAGCTGGGGTGGGTAGGCAAGGTGCACAGGGGCAGGAGGGGCAGGCTTAGGTCGCTTCTCCTTAGGTGATCCACTTCAGGAGGGGCCCTGTGGCAGCGGGAGGGAGTCAGATCCGCTGCCGGAGGTTTGGCTCCTCCACAGAAGCACAGAGTTGGGTGTTTGCGCGGAGCGAGGAAGTTCCCTGGCAGGAACTGGTTCTCTTTGGGATTTTGGCTGGGGGATGGGCGGGGGAGATGGCGCTGGCGAGCGCCTTTGTTCCCCACCAAACTGAGCTCTGTCGTCCGGGGGCTCAGCAGCTCTCCCTCCCTTTGTCCTCCAGCCTTCCCGCTTTCTGAGCAGAGCTGTTAACTTATGACCTCCCAGACGCTAAGTCGCGCTTGCTGTCGGAACACAGAACGTCAGGCCCCTCCGCTTTTTCAAGCCAGACTCCGGGGCTCTGCTTGGCCGGCGAGCCGCCCCTCCGCCCCGGCTCCCTCCCGCCAGTCCGTGGAGCGCGCACCGCCTCGCCGCCCTTCCTACCCTCTTCCGTGGGCCTCTCGTCTGCGCTTGGCTCCGGCGACTCCGTTCTGCTAATCCTCTGGCGGTTTTCTGGGTTATTTAGGCAGGTGTAGGTGGAATCTACTTGATCAGCAGGACGCGCGGTGAGCCCAGCGTCCTCCTACGCCGCCATCTTCCTGGAATCCTCCTCTTATTGGAATTATTTTAAATCTATCATTTAAATTTTAACTTTATACCTGTAAGAAAAATGACATTTCTGTGATACTGAATCTTTGGTTCAATGTCCATTTTATGTATTTTCACTAGTTCGTCAACTTTTTGTTTTCAGAAATGTTTAACCTGTATTTTTTTTATGTATTTTCAAATATATTTTTTATATATTTTGCATGTTTCTAATGGACAAATCGTGCTCAAAATAATTATATATTAATTATATTATATATTATATTAGTATATAAATTATATTAATTATAATATAACCATTATAGTAATAATTATATTACTGATAGATAGTATATCTCATTTTTTGTGATATTAGAGGAACAGTAAATACACAGTTTTTTGTCAAATAATGTAAGCTACTTTTGTGGTTATTTATACTTAGTATTTTATTACCAATTTTAAATGCAACAAGTAACTATTTTCTCTTATTGCTTCCTAGAACACATAAAGGCTTTACTGAAAACAATAAGAGTATTCTTTGCTCAAGAATAGAAAATCTTTAATCATTTTCATGAGAAAGATTAATATAATTAAAAATATTATATAATGACTGTTATATCACCTTAGTACCCTTGGTATTCTTTGATGCAGTAGTAAAAAGATTAGCATACTCTTCAAAACATTCTACACAATGTTAATAATCTCTGTAAGGACTAATTAAATTTTATCTTTAATTTAAAGAAAAGATTTAGAGCCCCACTTTAGTTTGTTGTCATCAGAGTAATCACATTAGGAAAGCCTCTTTCTGGTTACACAAATATTCCTGGCCGATAAATGCATATGGACGATCCCTTAAACCATATTGCTCTATTCTACTTAAATTTCTTTTTTCCTTTAAAACATCAGCAGGCCTTTTTTTATCACATAATTTTCTACATATAAATAAAACAAACCAGATATAATTTTAGTTAGTGTCATTTTCATGTAATTTAAAATTTTTTCAGTATTCTATTTTAGCTTTATTTAAATATGGATATATGGGGAGACAGATAAATATTAGTTAACATCCCTTTGTTCTTTGACAATTAATGCCTCTGTTGTCAACATGAAGCCATTCAGGCTTTTTGTAAGTTATATTTGCATAACTTTTGCTCATTTTAAATGATACTAGGTGAGTTTTCTTATTAATTTTTTTTTAATTTGAGAGAGAGAGAGAGAGAGAGAGAGACACAGGGAGAGAGAGCGTGAGCAGGGGAGAAGGGCAGAGAGAGAGAAAAAGAGAATTCAAAGCAGCCTCCCCCCTCAGAACCAAGCCCGAGGCAGGGCTCGATCTCATGACCCTGGGATCATGACCTGAGCCGATATTAAGAGTGGGACGCTCAACCGACTGAGCCTCCGAGGTGCCCCAATATTAGGTTGTTTTTACCTCTGTCATTAATTTGTAAAACTTTTTAATATTATCCATTAAAATTCATTTTTGGTGTCTCCATGAGAGATATTTCTTTTTTTTCTTTTAAAGTTTATTTATTTATTTAATACTCTCTATACCCAAGTGGTATTCAAACTCACAACCCTGAGATCAAGAGTCATATGCTCTTGAGGTGCCTCGGTGGCTCAGTCAATTGAGCATCTGCCTTCACCTCAGGTCATGATCTCACGGTTTGTGGGTTCAAGCCCTGCGTTGGGCTCTATGCTGATAGCTTGGAGCCTGGAGCCTGCTTTGGAGTCTGTGTCTCCCTCTCTCTCTGCCCCTCCCCCGCTTGTGCTGTCTGTCTGTCAAAGATGAATAAATGTTAAAAAAATAAAAAATAAAAAAAGTAAAGAGTCACGTGCTCTTCAGTCTGAGCCAACCAGGCACCCCTCCCTGAAAGATATTTCTTCTAATCTATTATTTGTTTATTGTGTTTAATTATAGTTTTTCCCATATTTTTTTCTGCTATTTTATGGTTAAATTGTCCTGTCTTTATATCCTCTGGGTCACCTGTCTTGGTTAGAAAGATTTTATTCTCAGGGTGCCTGTGTGCTCGGTTAAGCATCTGACTTCAGCTCAGATCATGATCTCACAGTTCGTGGGTTCGAGTCCTGTGTCAGGCCCTGTGCTGACAACTCAGAGCCTGGAGCCTGTTTTGGATTCTGTGTCTCCCTCTCTCTTTGCCTCTCCCCAACTTGCACTCTTTCTCCCTCAAAAATAAATAAAATTAAAAAAATTAAAAAAACATTTATGATAACAACAAATCCCTGCAATTCCTAGGCAAAAATCTAACAAAATATGTACAGTACCTATATAACAAATAGTAGAAAGCACTGATGAAATAAATCCAATAAACCTTAGTAAATAGAGTTGCATCATGCTCATTGACTAAAAACCTAATTTTGTTAAAATGTCATTGCTCTCCAATTTGATATATAGATCCAGTGCCTTTCCAATCTATTTTTCATGAGACTATTTTTGTAGATATTGATAAGCTGATTCTAAAATATATATGAAAAGACAAAAGAATTAGAATTTCCAAAAAGATGAGGAAGAATGAAATTGGAAGATTTACATTGAAGATTTTAAGATGTACAGCATACCTTGGAGACATTGCAGATTTGGATCCAAATCCCTGCAATAAAGCAAATATGGCAGTAAATGAGTCAAATGAATTTTTTGGTTTCCTAGTGCATATAGAAGTTACGGTTACACTATAGTGTAGTCTCCTAAGTTACAATAACATTATGTCTGAAAAGCGGTGTGCATAGCTCAATTAAAAATTAATTTATTACTATAGACTCTTTTTTTAAATGTTTACTTTTGAGAGAGAGGCACGCACTAGGTGTTGTATGTAAGTGATGAATCACTAGATTCTACTCCTGAAACTAATATTACACTATATGTTAACCAACTGGAATTTAAATAAAATCTTGAAAAGACAAAAAAAGATTTATTACTAAAAAATGTTAGCCATCATTGGAAACTTCAGTGAGTCATAATCACTGATCAAAGATCACTTTAACAGATGTAAAAATACTGAAAAGGTTTAAAATGTGTGGTTACCAAAATGTGACACAAAATAAGCAAATGTTGTTGGAAAAATGGCACTGATAGACTTGACTGATGCAGGGTTGCCCAAACCTTCAACTTGTAAAAAAAAAAAAAAAAAAAAAGAAAGAAAGAAAGAAAGAAAAAAAAAACAGGGCATTATCTGAGAAGCACAATAAAGTGAAGCACAATAAAACGAGGTATGCCTGTACCTAAAAATCTACATTATTTTATATTGACTAAACAGACATCTAGACAATTTGTACTGACTAAAGATGGACATAGAGATCAAATGAACAGGAAAGAAAACCCAGGTTTAGACCCATACACATATAGTTAACTGAATGTTTGGGGTCTGAAGAAATACTAAACACCTGATTGATACAAGCATGGTCCACTGATAGGTGATCAGATTAGATGGTGAAAGTTCAAAGAGAAGGAATATTTGCATCATCTCAAAGTATTTCCACTAGATGTGTATTAAATACTAAAATACTAACTTACATTGGAGAACTTGGCAGATACCATCTTAACGAAATAAAGATTAACATGACCAATAATAAAATATATCAATATCATATATCCCTTGATAATCGGACACAGAGAAGAAGAAATAATCTCTCTGGTATTATTACCCCCCAAATATACCCTCAATCTTATAAGAAAACATCAGAAATTCAAACTGAGGGGCATTCTATAAAATAAATTAACAGTGCACTTTTTTTAAATGTTTATTCTGAAAAAGAGAAAGAGAAAGAAAGAGAGAGGGCATAAGCAGGGGGAAGGGGAGAGAGGAGAGAGAGAATCCCACACTGACAGCGTGGAGCTCAATCCCATGAACAGAACCGTGAGATCATGACCTGATCCGAAATCAAGAGTCGTGCACTTAACTGACCAAGCCACCGAAGTGCCCCACCAGTACACTTTAAAAGTATTAAGATCATAAAAGACAAGGAATGGCTGAGTCACAGATTGAAGGATACTCAAAGGACATGCCATCTAAATGCAATGCAGAATCTTGGCTTGGGTCCTGTGATATAAAATAACATTAGTGGAATACCCAATGATATCTGGATAAAGTATATAGTTAATCGTGTTGTACCAATGTTACTTTCTTAGTTTTGATAATTCTATATTTGCACATAAAAGATTATTTTTAAAGTCAGTTAGAAAATATTATCTCTGGAATTATTCCAAACACTAACTCTCTTTTTATTTTATTACTCAAAATCTATAGCATGTTTTATAATTTCTGTAAGACTATGTGAGTCAAAAATAAAATAAATTAAAAAAACGATGTGAGTCTTTCTTTGTGTCAGGTAAATTTGGGATGGTAATGTGATGATAAATTGAGTTTTGGTTGCTAATTTACAAAAAATAGAACAAGGGGTGCCTGGTTGGCTCAGTCAGTTAAGCACCCAACTTCGGCTCAGGTTATGACCTCACGGTTCATGGGTTTTGAGCCCCACGTTGGACTCTGTGCTGACAGTTCAGAGCCTGGAACCTGCTTTGGATTCTGTGTCTCCCTCTCTGTCTGTCCCTCCCCCGCTCATGCTCTGCCTCTCAAAAATAAATAAACATTAAAAAAAAAAAAAAGGTAGAACAAGGAGGATTCCAATGCTAGCTGGTTAGTTTATGTTAATTCCTAAAAAATTATTGCTATGTCATCAAAATCAGGTAGAATGCTTATAATGAAAACAAACACGAATAGTAATAGTAGCATGGATTGATTATGAGCAAACTCTAACACTTTAACCTAGTTTTACAGATCTTCCTTGACTTAGGATGGGGCTATATCCCAATAGAGCCATTGTAAGTTGAAAATAACATTAAGTTGAAACTGCACTTAACACCTCTAGCCTACCAAACATCAAAGCGTAGCCTAGTCGACATTAAACCTTTAAACCAGAACATTTCCCTTAGCCTGCAGTTGGGCAAAATCACGTAAGACAAAAGGTATGGAATATCTCAAGTAATTTGTTGAATACCAATGTGAAAGTGACAAACATAAAGCGTACCATTTGTTCACCCTCGTGATTAGGTGGTTGACTGGGAACTGTGGCTCACTGCCACTCAATACCCAGCATCATGAGAGTGTCGTACAGCATATCACTAGCCCAGGAAAATATAAAAATTCAAAATTCAAAGTACAATTTCTACTGAATGTGTACTGCTTTTGCACTTACAAGGGATGGTCTCTATTTTGCTAAACTCTCAAATCTTAGGAAATATGTAATACTTAGGTTCTTCATTTTCTACAAGGCATTAGACAGATTCCATTATGAGATCCTTGTGATACAAGTAAATGCATTCCAGTATATTGAACATTTGTATCCAAAACTCCTGATAAATGGTCATTTACTCTGTCATGATAGTCACTCCCTTTCCTTATGCTTTCAGCTCCTGTGTTTGTCTTCCTTCTTCTATTCACTAGGCAAACCCACAACCATGGTGAATTTAGTCAATGATTGCTGCATTAATACTGTATAACAAACAACCTCATAATCTCAATGTTTTCTAACCATAAACACTCATTTTTCTTGCTTGTGAATCTGCTGATTAGCTGAGTAGCTCTTCTTTAGATTTTCTATCAGTTTCAGGGCTGCTCTATATGTTTACTCATTGTGGGATGTACCTAGAACATTGTCTCATTGTGGCTGGAAGAAGCACATGAGGAGAAGTTCTAGGGTCCCAACTTGTATGCTGTCACCTACCCTGACATTCCATTGGTCAAATCAAGTCACACTTAGTATCATTGGAGATAGGAAATATATTCTGTCTGCCTTAACATTGGAAGTATTGAAGTCTAATCACAATCAAACCCTGGCCATGAGCATATAATGATAATAAAGGGGAAGAGTGAAGTATCAGGAAAAGTGGTCCAGTCTCCTACAGTAGCCACCGACCAACTCTGTCTTTTCTTTACTCGCACGCACACAGGTAACTGAATATGGGTGGGAGACAAAGAAAAAGAAACAAAACAAAACAAACCTCTGAGTTTATTTTCATTATTAGGGCCGAATGATTTGTGTTCCTGTCACAAGCCAGCATAATATTGACACCTTGATCTGATGGCCCCTGCAGCCACCAACCCACTTCTCTCTTTTTCTTTAAAGAAAAATTCCTAGGAAAAGTTTTCTGTCCTTACTGTCTCTGCTTCCTTTTTTTTTTTTAAGTTTATTTATTATTTGGAGAGACAGCATATGTGCACATGGGGGATGGGCAGAGAGGCAGAAAGACAGAATCCCAAGCAGGCTCTGCAGTGTCAGCGCAGAGCCCAGTGCAGGGCTAGAACTCACAAACCATGAGATCATGACCTGGGCCGAAATCAAGAGTCATATGCTTAACTGACTGTGCTACCTAGGCTCCCATCTCTGCTTCTTTATCTCTATTATCAATTCTCTTATTCACTTCAGTGAGAACCTAATCTTAACAACTCAACTAAAATTGCTTTTGTCAAGGAAATCATGACCTTCATGTCCCAGAATCTACAGGTCAATGCTATGTTCTTATCTTACTTTATCTGTCAGTAGCATTTGGTATAGTTGACTCTTCTGTCCTTGAAATGTTGTATTAACTTGACGTTTGGTTTTCCTCCTCCATCATTGTTTAGCCCTTGTGAGTCATCTTTTCTGTCTTTTATCTGCTATGAGAACTCTACTTGTTAGCTTGATTTAAGGCTCAGTCTTATCTCTTTCCCAGTTATACTATCTTCCTGGCCATTTTTATAGGCTTGTGGATCCTATCTATTCATTGTAAACTCCTAACTTATATCTCCAACTCCAGAATTTCTCTTGAGTTTCAACTACTTATTTTTTTCTTCACATGGATATCTAGTAGGTATCTCTTACTAAATAGTACTCTTGATATACCTGTCCCCTCACAAGCTAATTTCTTACTCAAAGATTTCTCCATCTGAGTTAATGGCACCATTATTTATCTAGTTCATCTTGCCAAACACCTAAGAGTCATACTTGATTCCTTTTTTTTTTCCTCGCTGCAAAATCCCAGACTATCAGTGAATGGTGATCACAAAGCCATAAATGTGTATCTCATTTCTGACTCCTTTTTTCTACCTCCACCACTTTTACCTTCATCTATATCACCCGAACTACTACAATTGCCTCTTTTATTTGTCTTGCACCCTATACTCTGATATCCTCACAGAAGAGAGTGGTCTGTTGTAAAACATAAATTGTGTCCTGTCATTATGTTGTTTTAAAATCCCTGTGTCATCCAGGGCCATTTAGGTTTAGGTTTTGGGGCACCTGGGTGGTTCAGTCAGTTAAGTGTCTGAATTCAGCTGAGGTCATGATCTCGCAGTTAGGGTTTGAGCCCCACATTGGGCTGTGTGCTGACAGCTCAGAACATGGAGCCTGTTTCAAATTCTGTGTCTTCCTCTCTCTCTGCCCCTCCCCCACTCATTGCTCTGTCTCTCTCTCAAAACTAAACATTGAAAAAAAATTTTAATAAAAAGATTTAAGAAAATAAAAACCTTTAGGTTTTAAACCTCCCAAACTTTGGGAGGCGAGGTCAGAGAGGCCCCCCATTATCTGGTCCATGCTTTTTTTTTTTTTCCCTGACCATACCTCCTCTAATCTCTCCCACACTTCACTTAGCTGCTACAACATTCTGAACTGATTTCTATTTAAGAGTTTAAATTGCTCACCCTTCTGCTTGGAACACTCTTACCACACCTTCTTGATTACCCACCTCTAAATCCCTTAAATGCCTCCATTCAGTGTCTCTCTTTAGAGAAGTTTCCCTGAAAACAGCCTTCACTAATTCTCTTCCTAAACAATTAATTTAAAACCTATTGTGTAGTTATCTACTTATTTATTCCTCTTTTTTCCCCCACTTTATATTAAGTTCCACACCACAAATGATATTTTCTCTCACTCCCTACAGTATTCCCAGCAACTAAAACAGTGCCTTGTTCAACTCATTCATATACTAATATTTATTGAGAGCTACTATCTCCTAAGATCCTGTTCTAAATTCTGTTGATACAGCAGGGAGCTAAAAAGACAAAAATCTCTGCCCTACTGGGATTTACATGCTAGTAGGAAATGACAGGCAATAATCAAATAGGATGAGGAGAGAAAATAGGTAGGGGAGGGGGATAAGGCAGGTCGTGGTGCTAGAGGTGCAGGGCTTTTTAAATTTTTTTTTATTTATTATTGAGAGAACACAAGGCGGGGATGGGCACTGAGAGGGGAACAGAGGATACAAAGTGGGCTCTGTGCTGACAGCAGCAAGCCTGGTGTGGGGTTCGAACTCACAAACCATGAGATCATGACCTGAGCCGAAGTCAGGTACTCAACCAACTGAGCCACCCAGGTGGCCCTGGAGGTGCAGTTTTGAAAAGGGTCATGAATGAATTGGCCTGCAGAGATGGCTATAATAAATGGCTGATAGAGTCTCATCTGAGTCTATACCGTCTATATCTTGTGTAAAACCATAGAATACTTAGCAAATTTACGTATCACAAAAAGCAGGAAGAGAAAGCCAATATGCTAGAATGCTAAATGGATATTTAATCCCACTATTCCATAATGTTTGGCTGAAGTTTTCAAGACAAAGTATTAAGGAAATAATAGAATGTCTGCCATGTGAGTGCAAAGCATCAGTAGCATAAATTGAATAGGGTTGTGTGCAGCTTGGGAGCACATTTTTGGTTTTGTCTTAATTCTTTTTTTTTAATGTTTATTAATTTATTTTGGCGGGGGGAGGGGCAGAGAGAGAGGGAGACAGAGAATTCAAAGCAGGCTCTGTGCTGCCACTGCAGAGCCCGATGCAGGGCTTGAACTCACGAATGGTGAGATCACAACCTGAGCCGAAGTCAGACACTTAACCAATTGAGCCAGCCAGGCACCCCTTGTCTTACTCAATTCTTGATAACATACTTTGTAGTAAGATTATCTCAAATTTAAAGTAAGTTTGAGCAAAATCGCTTTTCACAGGTGTTAGAAATAGGTAATTGTTCCGAATCACTTTGCACAGATTAGATCATACCTGGATAATTTGGGTCGGTTAAACAGGCCAAATATTAAGATACTGGAAAATAAAATGCTCCTTTGCATGGATATTGAGTGATGAAGGGTCTTTTGTCATATCTTAGGAAATGGCTAATAAATACCTGGTAAATGGCTAGACAACTCTACTTATAACCAAAACCTCCAACAAGGCATATTGTTTGGATTTACATTGATGCTGCAGAAACCACACATAGTTACAGTTGTGAAGAAAGAATGAAATTAGAAATTCAGAAAATCTTCCATTATGGATAAGGCAACAACAGTCCACATGTCACAATTTAGGTAGAAATGGTGATGTCCCAATGGGCAGGTAGTCCATGGAAATGGGAATTCAATGACAGTATTTGGATATCCAGGAAATCATTCATTATAGGTGGAAATATAACATACAGTTGACCTTACTGGTTTGGGGCTGCCTCTTGAAGGACTTCAAAAAACAGTCAAGACAGTCAAAATCTTGAATCTTTGATTTAAATAACTAGCAAGACATGACAAATATATAGAACCAGGTCTAGTGTTTGAGGGAATAAATGATAGCATGGAAAAGTGACTTTTCCAAATGTGGAAGATGGAGTTTAATATTCTGTATTGCTGCTGCTGACAGCAGAACTTCGACCAGAGACTGGTAGCTCTAAGCAGTGGAACTAGGGCCTAAAACAATGAAAAACCTTCCAATTTTGTTTCATGAACAAACTGAGTACCTTAAGAAATAGGAATCCCTCATCAGAGGATGAGTTTAAGTGGTTGCCGAGGGGCCATCTTCCAAGTACTATTTAGAATATGTTCTTATATTCACTGGCAGGTTATATGTGAGGACCATTAAATTAGAACTCAAAGATTCTGTCATTCTGTGTTAATGACATTAATAAAAACAGATCTGGGGCGCCTGGGTGGCTCAGTCAGTTGGGCGGCCTACTTCGGCTCAGGTCAAGATCTCGCGGTCCGTGAGTTCGAGCCCCACGTCGGGCTCTGTGCTGACAGCTGGGAGCCTGGAACCTGTTTCAGATTCTGTGTCTCCCTCTCTCTGACCCTCCCCCGTTCATGCTCTGTCTCTCTCTGTCTCAAAAATAAATAAACGTTAAAAAAAAAAAAATTAAAAAAAAAACAAAAACAGATCTATGTAGGTTTGTTTGCTTTTGGAATAGCTATTCTCATTTTGATGCTAGGTTTACAATATTTTGTCTTTCTTAAAAAACTGGCCAGGTTTTGGGGCGCTTGGGTGCCTCGGTTGGTTGAACATCCGACTTGGGTTCAGGCCATGATCTCACAGTTCATGAGTTTAATTCCCACATTGCGCTCACTGCGGTCAGCTCAGAGAGAGCTTCAGATCCTCTGTCCCTCTCTCTCTCTCTCTCTGCCCCTCCACCACTCATGCACTCTCTCTCTCTCTCAAAAATAATCATTTTTAAAAATGGAAAGCATTTTTTCTTAGGTGCTAAAAAAGCCATAAGAAAGAAAAATTTGGAATAAAAGTGCTCAGATAGCAAAGTAAAAGACAAATTATATACTTTTTGACTACTTTTGGAATCAAACAAGGTGTGAGAGAGTAAAATTATGTTTTGTAATGTGGAATATACTCTTTCAAGTTTTATTGGTCTAATAATGTTTTTATTATGTTGGGATCAAGGATCAAGTGTCTGTCTTAGGAGAAACATAATAAAACATGCTTAAAATTGAGTATTTATCTACCTCCATAACACAGAGAAGAAATCAGGGCAAAAACACTGAAGGTCACTGGCGTAGAATCCAGTATGAAAAAACATAGAATGCACCAGCTTCTATGCAAGAGCCTCAAGAGATGGAAGCTGTAAAGAAAGTGTTGTGAGATAGTAAAGGTGGTGACAGTTTTAGCACATTGGGTCACATTTGGAACACTTAATGCAATTGTGTAGACTTTGAATTTTTGTTTTAATTCTTAGAGACTGTTAAGTGAAATATGTTCTATGACATATTTGGTACATCTCATGACATGTTTGGTACATTCTAAAAAAAAAAACAAAATTTCTGCTTTATGCTATACAAATATTATATTTTTCATTGTTTTTGTATGAAAAAATATAATATCAGACTCCAATTCCAGAATACGTATTACATTCAGTGAGATTGATTAAAATTTTCTATCACTCCGAACTTTAATTTCAAGCAAAAAAAAATTCCAGAAATAACAAAGTATGTTGGCTCAGAAGAGTTTAAAATGAAAATCAATATACATCTGTCAAATGTAATCAGAGCTTTATCTGAAATGTCAAAAATCCAATTACACCTGAACTGAAATTGTTAGTTTTTTTCTTCTTCTTCTTTTAGCTGGCAATGCTATGTATATTTAAGTCTAAAAGTAAGATCAAATGCATATAAGTTGTCATGATCTCCATGAGTAGGAAATAAGTACACAATTGAAACTCTCTACTGTCACCAGCTCTGTGGGCAAGTCAAAATTTAATCTTACAGAGGGATTAGATTTACTTTTTTTTCAGCTATATCCTAAAAGGGACCCAATGAATGCATTTTATGAAAACATTCATTCCAGGATTTCTCTATTTTGACTAGGCATAACCACTCGTTACCTTTTGCTACTTGTATTCTACCTGAATTCTGGTAGCTATAATGGGTTTCCTTTCCTGTGCAACTTGGCATATATTGGAGTCCCTGACCCCTTGATAGGAACAGAAGAAACCATCATTAAATGTTATTCATTTTATTATCATATGTAAATGGGACTGTGATATTTATCACAGCTTCTATCAGGAAGAAAACTGATAGAAGGGAAAAGGTAAGTGGGAAGACACCTTGCAGACAAGTACTCACTTCCCGAGTACATTAGCAAAGTCTCCACATTTGACATTACGGTTGATCCTCAAACAACATGGGTTTGAACTGCTCAGGTCCACTTACATGCAGGGTTTTTGTTTGTTTGTTTGTTTTTTACAGCGCAATATTATAAATGTATTTTCTCTTCCTTATGGTTTTCTTTCTTCTTTAATGTTTATTTATTTTTGAGAGGGAGAGCTCCAACAGGGGAGGGGCAGAGAGAGATGGAGACAGAGGATCGGAAGCAGGCTCCACACTATCAGTGCAGAGCCTGATGTGGGGCTCAAACTCACAAACCATGAGATCACAACCTGAGCTGAAGTGGGATGCTCAACTGACTGAGCCACCCAGGTGCCCCATCTCTTCTTTATGATTTTCTTAATAACATTTTCTTTTCCCTAGCTTATTTTATTGTAAGAATACAGTATATAATGCATATAACACACAAAATATGTGTTAATCGACTGTTTATGTTATCAGTAAGGCTTCTAGGCAACAGTAGGCTCTTAGTAGTTAACTCTTTAGGAGTCAAAATTTATATGCAGATTTTTGACTTTGCAAAGGAGTTGACACCTCTAGCCCCTACATTGTTAAAGGTTCAGTTGTAGTTGGTTACTTGTGAGGGCTGAGTTTTAAGAAAGCTAAGTTCATGTATAGCTAAATATATGCATATAGTTTAGGTAGTTAGAGAGTGTTGAATAATTGGTGGACTATTGTCAAGCCATTAGCAAGTCCTTATATGTAATATATATTTGCTAAATTATCTGATCTTTCCCATTTCCAAAATCTCATCCCCAAAGATAGGTGGAGTGTGAGATCTTACCACCACCATTTATTTGTCTCCCATGTGGAGGTATGTAATTATCCAGTTAGCCCTCTATATTTCTGTTACCATATGAACACCAGTTCTTCTGAGTCACCCTCATTCTCAGCATTTCATATCCCCAAGAGCAGTGCATCCACTTTTTATTTTGGTTTTTATTTAAATTCCGGTTAGTTCACGTACGGTGCAATATTAGTTTCAGGTGTACAATATAGTTATTCAACACTTCCATACAATATCCGGTGCTCAACAGTACATCCACTTTTTTTTTTTATCACAGCATCCTCTCCTTTCCAAACTCTAAGACTTTACCACACTATCCTCTAGAATTCATGATTTGTCTTAGGGAAAATACTCTCTATCCCCAAATCAACTTATCTGAATGTTTCCTGTATCTTGAAACCTGACCCTCCTCTGACAAGATACTGTTTCCCTGTAATTAGAAAAATCCTCATCAGCTCTGTGAAATACACTGTTGTTGTTATTGATAGTTGCATTGAATATTCTTTTTAATTTTTTTTTAAATATTTATTTAGAGAGAGAGAGAGAGAGAGAGCATGCGTGAACAAGTCAGGGAGGGGTAGAGAGAGGGAAAGAGAAAATCTCAAGTAGGCTGCACACTGACAGCATGCATCTGGACACGGGGCTCCATCTCAGGAACTGTGAGATCATGACCTGAGCCAAAAAGAGACATTTAACTGAGTGAGACACCTAGGCACCGGATAGTCGCATTGAATATTCTAATTAGTTTATTTATATCCCTTGATTTTTACATGTTAATGTTTAGCAATATTTTTGTCATTCCAAAAGAAATTATAGAATGAAGAGAATTGTAATATAAAAATGAAAGATCTGTCTTGAATTGTCTATAAATATTGAAACAATTCATACATAATAAAATACTCATATCTATTGGAAGTCTGGTTTTGCCAAGACAGCATAGTCCTTTTCTTCCCACCCCACTCTAGCCAAACATCAATGGAAAAACTCCCATGTGCCCCACCCTGATAACCTCAGGAAGGCCTGGTAGATAAATGATTTTCACCCTCCCACCTTCCTGCCTCACAAACATCACACTCTGATTGCCTTCCCCTCCCCCTCGCCTGTCTGTTGTGTTGATAAGGCTAAGCAGCAAAACTAATCTATCATTCCCCCCAGCTAAAGTGGGCTATGCTCCAGTTCCCTCGCCACAGTGGTGTTGGTGGAGCCAAGAGAGGAGCTTATCTTCTCTTTCTTCCCTGGCAGAAGCAGGTGGAGTTCAAACTATCCCACTAGGGAGGTGTCAGCATTGTTGTAAGCTGAGAGTGTGTCCCCACCCAAGAACAGTGAGACTTAAAGAGCTGGTGCCTGGAGGATCTAGTCACCTCTACCTACACCTGTTGTCAGTGAGACTGAGCAAATTGGTGCATTTTGGGCTAGTAAGCAGTCCGATTTCTTCCCATTGGTGTCAGCAAAATCCAGTAGGGTGTACAGCAGGGCCAGCAGCCACTCCTATTCCATCCTATTCCCTGGAGTCAGTGAGATCCAGTGGGGACCACAGTCTACTCCCCTTGTAAGCATCAATAAGGTAAAATGAAGTGTTGTGAGGCAGGGTAGTTGGCATGTTGCTTCTCTTCTTTCCACATGTGAGCCAGGACCAGTGGAGAACTGAGCCTCCAGCCCCACCTAGCATCAGTGAGGAAGAATGAAGTGGTGAGAGGTGGAGCTAGCTGGCACTCTGCTTCCTCCCTTCTCTTTTCTTCTCTTGGTCGTTTCTCTCGAGCCCATCAGGGAACAGAACCTCCACTCCACCCTTCTGCAATGAGGCGATGTAAATCAGTGCCTCACATTCTGCTTCAACAAATAATTTTGAATTCTCATCACACAAATGAAAGAACAGAAAATCTGAGAAAAAAAATCTAAGTTAAAGAACCAAATTGAAGTACTGGTAATGATGAAATACATTAGGTTAAATAAATATCTCGCTGGATGTGATCAAGAGGAGAATGGAGATGATGGAGAATAGAATCAGTGACTGTGAGGACAGATCAATAGAATCTACACAGACTGAACAACAGACAGAACATAAACTGAAAAAAAAAAATACACAGAGGTTCAGGGACATGTAGGAAAATAATAAAAGAGATAACTGTCATATCAGAGCCCAGAGGGAGAGGAGAGCCTGTGACTGAAACACTATTCAGAGATATAATATCTGAAAACTAGTGATGGAATATATAAACCTAAAGATTCAGAAGGCTAGTAAACTCCAAACTGTTTTAAAGCAAAAAGAAGTGGCGCCTGGGTGGCTCAGTCGGTTAAGCGGCCGACTTCGGCTCAGGTCATGATCTCGCAGTTCCTGAGTTCGAGCCCCGCATCGGGCTCTGTGCTGACAGCTCAGAGCCTGGAGTCTGTTTCAGATTCTGTGTCTCCCTCTTTCTGACCCTCCCCCGTTCATGCTCTGTCTCTATCTGTCTCAAAAATAAATAAACGTTAAAAAAAATTAAAAAAAATAATAAAGCAAAAAGAAGTCCATAGCAAGACACATCATAATTAAACTTCAGTAAACAGAAGACAAAGAAACAAACCTTGAAAGCAGCCAAAGAGAAATAGTGCATTACTTACAGGGAAACAGCAATTCAGATGACAAGAGATTTCTCATCTGAAACCGTGGAGACCAGAAGGAAGTGATACATAATTTCCAAGTACTGAAAAGGAAGAACTGTAAACTGTAAATTTTATATCCTGAGACTATATCCTTCATGAATAAAGAGAAAATAGACATTCTTAGATGAGGGGAAAGAAAGACATTTTGTTATAAGCAAATCAGTCCTTAAAGAATGGCTAAAGAATATCCTCTAAACAGATAGGAAATGATAACATAAAAAGAATTAGAACTTCAGAAAGTGAAGAATATCAGAATGGGTAAAATAAATATTAATAGACCCTCTTACTTCTTTTGAGTTCCTTAAATCATGTTTGCTGTTTGAAGCAAAAATTACAAAATTTTGTGATATGGAATCTATTTATCTATTTATCTCTATCTCTATATCTATAATCTATCTAGAGAGAGAGAAAACAGTCTTAAGATAATTATATTTGAAATGTGGAGCAGATAAAGTGATCTAAATGGAAATAAGGTATATTAACTATATTTTCTTATTTTCTATATTTTTGATATTCTGGTGTCTGGGACCTTGTTGGGACCTGCCTCTCCCAGGGTTAGCTAATTCCTAAAGATAGTAAATGAGTCTTTTGGGAGAGCACCTTTTGTATGCAAACCAGCAAATCTAGAGCCTGTGCCTCCCACATCTCTTCTATTAGGCTTTTACGTTCTAGGCCAATATTCTCCTATCCTTATCACCCCAGGGTTGGGAACCCCTACACGCCAAAGCCTACTGAAATTACTCAAACTAGTCATCCCTAAACCTACTTGGCCTACTTACCCTACCTTGCCCATTGCTTCCCATGAAAACCACAATAAAGACTCTCACCTGTTCCCTGCACCTCATGACTGACTGTGGTGCTTCTTCATGTGGCACTGCGTGGCATGGCACGTCTCCTGTTTCTAGGGGTAGGTGAGTATAAAAATTTCTTCATGACAGTCATTTCTGTGTCTGCATGTGTTACCACATGTGATTAAAACAAATCCTGGGTTCGTTTTAAAATGTACGTTACATACACTTCATTCAAAGTAGCTAAACATTGTTACCTGTGGAGAGCAATGGGTTGCATATGTATATTAAATTATCACTTAAAAGAACTAAGATGGGGCACCTGGGTGGCTCAGTCATTTAAATGTCCAACTCTTGAGTTCAGCTCAGGTCATGATCTCACAGCTTGTGAGTTCAAGCCCCATGTGAGGCTCTGCACTGACAACGTGGAGCCTGCATGGTATTTTCTCTCTCTCTCTCTCTCTCTCTCTCTCTCCCTGCCCCTCCCCTACTCTTTCTCTCTCAAAATAAATAAATAAACTTAAAAAAAAATAAAGAAAAGAACTAAGAATATAATATGAATATACTCAAAAGTACCATAAATCAGTTAGAATCCTAAAATATGTTCAAGTAACTCATGACAGTGTCACCACACATAACATAAGACATGAAAGAAATAAAGTAGTGTTACAGGCATCTGTAAACACATAAACCCAACAACTTAGGGGGAAAAAAATGATCCATTTCTAGTGAATACCAAACTACTAGAATTCACCAAAGATGAAATAGATAATATGAATAGTCATATAGCTATTAAAGAAATTGAATTCATAATCGAGAAACTTCCAAAAAGAAATTTTCAGGCCTAGATGGCCTCAATGGCAAATTCTTTGAAACATTTTAGGAATTAACATTAATCGTTCTCAAACTGTTATAAAAAAGAAGGAGGAGGAGAAGAAGAAACACTTTAACATATTCTGTGGCCAGCATTACCCTGACACAAACCCCAGAAAACCATAATCAAAGAAAACTACAGACTAATACTGTTCATGAAATTAGGCACAAAGATCTTTAACAAAATATCAGTAAATTGAATCCATCACCATATAACAAAAAATATGCCCACAACCAGATGGGGTTTATTCCACATAGAAAGGCTGGTTCAGTATTTGAAATTTCATGAATGTAATCCACCCTGTTAAAAAGATTAAGGGGAGGGGTGCCTGGGTGGCTCAGTCGGTTGAATGTCCGACTTCAGCTCAGGTCATGATCTCGCAATTTGTGAGTTTGAGCCCTGCGTAGGGCTGCTGACAGCTCAGAGCCTGGAGCCTGCTTCGAATTCTGTGTCTCCCTCTCCCTCTGCCCCTCCCCTGCTCACTGTCTCTCTCTGTCTCTCAATAATAAATAAACGTTAAAAAAAATTTTTTTAATTAAAAAAAAAAAGATTAAGGGGAGAAGAAACTGCATGCCGATCAATATAAAAAGCATTTGAATAAACCCAATATCAATTTCTTAGAAAACTCTTTACAACCAAAGAATAAAAGGGAATTTTCTCAACCTGATAAAGAGCTGACTTGATAAAATGATAGCAAATGTTGAATTTAATTATAAAACATTGAGTACTTTCTCTCTAAAATAGGCAGCAACACAAGGATGCCATTCTCATCACTTATTTAGCATACTACTGGATGTCCTAGCCAGTACAAAAAGGCAAGCAAAGGGAGCAGAAGGCAAATGGAATGCAAAGGAAGAAATAAACTGTCCTTATTTTCATATCACATGATTGTCTGCCAGGAAATCCTAAGGGATCTTTAAAAAAAAGAAAAAGAAAGATTTGTAGAAGTATTAGGTGAGTTCCGCAGGGCTACAGTAAACGAGAACAACATAGCACACGTGCACAGATCATATTTATATATACTGGTAGTGAAAACATGGAAGCTGAGAGTAAAAACATAACACCATTTACAGTCTCTCCAAGTAAATAAAATACTTGGAAATAAATCTAACAAAACATATATATATGACCTATAAACTGAAAATGACAAAATCAAACAAAATATAAAGAAATTGAGAGATATGCTGTATTCATGAGTTGCAAAACTCAATATAGTAAAGATGTCAGTTCTATCCAAACTCATCCACGGGTTTATAATGCAATTCCTGACAAGATGCTCACACCTTCTGCAAATTTAACACACACAGTGCTAAGCAAATAGTTCTTATATTTCATTAATAGCAAATTCCAAAGGAGGAAAAATTAATAAATTGGACATCATCGCACTAAAATATTTTCCTCTGTAAAAGCCCATGAGAAGGTGATGAAATGGAAAACTACAAACTGGGAGACAGTGTTTGCCAAACTTGTGATAAAGGGTTAGTATCTAGAATATATAAAATGTACTGAAAACACACTAATAAAAATACAATTAAATTAAAAAATGATCAAAGAACATGAACACGTATTTAACCAAAGAGAATATACTGATGGTTGATAAGCACATGAAAAGGTGTTCAATACAATTAGTCTTTAGAGAAATGCAGAATAAAACCACAATGAGATTTTACTACAAACACATTAGAATGGTTAAAATAAAAAACACTAACAACATAAAATGTTGGGAAAGATGTGGAGAAACTGGATCGCTCATACACTGCTGGTGGGAATGGCAAGGGTGTGCAGAATATTCATGCAGATTTATTATAATAGCCTAAATCCGCAAACAACTTAGATGCCCTTCAATGGGTGAATGGTTAAACAAACTGGTCAGTCCATAACATGAAGTACAGCAATAGAAAGTATGGCAACACAAAAGAATGAAGCATTGATAAGCACAACTTGATTGAATGCCCAGGGAATTTTGCTGAGTGAAAAAGCCAACCTCAAAAATTTATTATGGTAAGATTCCATTTATTTAACATTCTTGATGTGAAAAATTTATGGAAATGGAGAATAAATTAGTGGTTGTAATGATTCAGGGATGGAGTAGGGGTTCATGTAGGGTGTCTATAAAAGGTCAACCAGAGGGATCCTTGTGGTGATGAAACTTTTCTATATCTTGTCTATATCAATATAAGTATTCTGGTTTTTATATTGTTTTATAGTTTTACAAGATGTTACCATGAGAGATAACTGGGTAAAGGGTACATGGGATCTCTCTTTCGTTTTCTACAACTGCATGTTTATAATTATTTCAAATATTTTTGTACTGTATATGGATGATATCATGTTATAAGGGAATAGTCTAAAGGATAAAGGCATACACTGTGTTTGATATCTGTAGTAACTAAAGATGTTATTTGCAGTAATAATATGTTTTTGAAACTATTGCTACTTATGAATTGGAGACTGTCTTTAAGAGCTCAGTGCTTAGTGACATTTACTGTATGTGCTGCTGCCTAACGTAAAGCATGCCCAGTTCTCCAGATAATTATCATGAATGTTTATTAAATTATGTCAGCAGCTGAGTATGATTTCACATTTTTAATAAAATTTCTCTTCCTATTATGTCAAATGACCAATTTTTCACACAAATAAGCACAGGTTCCAATCACACAGATTTGTAATTATGATCTATAGCATAAAGCAGGTGGATTTCTTAGCTAGGCAGTGAAGCTACTCATTTTGTTGTAAAACACAAAGCTACAGCTTTTCTTATGCACAAATATCTGGATGCCTGCCCCTTAGAAAAGTCTCTATAACCTGAAATTTAGACCTACTTATGCCACTAGAATATTTCCATGCAGACAACAGAAATTGAACTTATTAAAATAGTTTATAAGGACTGGGCTTGTAAAGTGGAACCCAAGGCACGGTGCCCCCTTTTTTGGCCATTTTATGCAATTTTGTTAGTTGCAGAAATACAGGTAAATATTCTAAAAGAGATTCCTGTTCCTGTCCCCCTGACTTCCTGGAGGCCCAAGGCTCAGTCTTCTCTTCATTTCTATCCATGCTCATTCTTGATGAGATCTCCTCATTCAATCACACATGAGATTCTAAGAACTTCTAAGTTGATAGACCCAGCTTCATCCTCTCCTTAAATCCAATTCATATAGCCACGTGCTATCTCCACAGTGCCCGCTACCGATGTTCACAAGGCTTCTCAAACTTCCTTAGGTGCTCTGTGCAAATGACACTTTATCAGAGAGGCCTTACTGACTCTCTCACCCTTTATTGTTTTATTTGCACCATACATATAAATACATTTTATTTATCGTTTGACTCCTAATGCATTCTGGAATGCATGACTCAGGAAAGCAGGGGATATTTTTTTTTTCACTATTTTATCCCTAGTGCTTATTATAGTGCATGGCCCATAGTATTTTTTGAATGAACAAGTGAAAGTATAAAATAATGTAGAATCAATGTATACTGTACAAAATGGGATTATGTGGATGGAACTGGAGTAGTACCTTCACCATAGCAAAACCTTGATATGTATATTATATTAGCTTCCTTTTTCATGAGAGGAAAATCTCAGAAATTGAAGTAACTTTCCCAGTGCTAGTGAGTAACAGAGCAAAGATTTAAACTTCTAAAGCTCATGCTCTACACTGTATCATAGAATATTCCTGCAGGTAAGGAGAGAGATCTTACACACGCATACATACACATATGCACGTTTGCACACACCCATATACACACACACACTACTTAGCATGGTGCAGGGGCAAGGAGGACATGGTAATTGATTGATAAGGTATATTTGCTGTAGTAGTAGACATTATTTTATTTTAAAATTTTCTATGGGTAATTTTAATTGAAATTAAAAATGGGTACTTTCCAAGAAAATATTCAATTCCCTAAAATTAATTTTTTTAATCTTATCTTTTCTATTTTATATGTTTTCTATTTTCTATGTTTATAAGGAAACATGTTATCATAGGGTTTTACAGCTGGAAAGAACATTAAGGTATTCTGTTCCACACACTCCCGTAAAGCTCAAAACCCTGCTGTCATCACCATCAGTGTTTGTGTGGCGTGTATTTGATGGCCTTCAATCATAGAAAATTCTCTCCTTCACTGTGTGTCTGGTTGGGAGACTCTGATAGTGAATTTTTCATTCATTTTGAGCCGACAATGAAGTGTTTACATGAAAATCAATATTTTCTTTAAGTATTACTTTGTTTTTATTTTTGCTAATGTATTCTTGGATTTAAAAAGCAAACACAAAACGTGAACTTACAGGTGCTTAGTTCATGGTGTAAAATTTACCTTAGCAATCATATTTGTGTTGAATAACTCCAAAATCTTTTAAAACATTTTATGTCTCAAACTTAACACTTTTTTTTTCTAGTAAGCATGGATTTGTATCTTTTCCCCAGTTACCCATTTTATCAAATATAACCTTCCACTTAGTGCTTGCTTTTTCTATGCTAGCCCCGTTGATAGTGTCTTCTTTGGACAACTTCATTAAAGCTCAAGCATTAGCTAGCTCGTCAAAAGATGGAGTAAAGCAGCAACAGGCTTTAATCCTTCACAAAGGAAACACAATCTCTGAAATGCTTTTCTTGCCGTTCATTAGATGCCCCATTCATTTGATGAGGTACACGTAGGAAGGGAAGAATGCTTCATCTACAGCTTTTCCGTGATTATAGCAGCCAAATAACAGAGTCAAGTTTCTTTATCTGCCCTATGTTTTGAGAGCCTGGAATTTGAATTTCTGTAAGCAAATTCAGTGGCATCCCATGCCTCAGCCTCTAGCATAACAAAAGAAAAGACAATTTCATGCATTAGTTTGCTAGGACTGCAATAACTAAATACTAGACTGGGTGGCTTAAACAAGATAAATTTATTTTCTCACAGTTCTACAGATTAGGGTCCAAGATCAAGCAATCGGTGGCAGGGATGGGGGGGCTGGTTTCTTCTGAGGTATGATTGCCTTCCCACTGTGTCCTCACATGGTCTTTCCTTTGGGGTGTGCACATACCTGGTGTGAGTCTTTGTATCTGACTTTCCCCTTTTTATAAGGACACCAGCCATATTGGATTAGGGCCCTAGAGTACAGTCTTATTTTAACTTAACCACCTCTTTAAAGGCCTTAAGTTCTGAGATACAGGAAATCAGGACTTCACCATATCAGTGCCATTATTAATCATAATTTAAAGATATTTGAAATCAGTTATTGAAAGTATAAAGTATCCAAGTAGAAAGTAGATAGATTTCATGTTTGAAAATGGTTGATGAGGGGCGACTGGTTGGTTCAGTTGGTTAAACATCCAACTCTTCATCTCAGCTCAGGTCATGATCTCACAGTTTGGGCCCCTTGTCAGGCTCTGTGCTGAGCTTGGAGCTTGCTTGGGATTCTCTCTCTCCCCTCCCCTTCTCTCTCTCTCTCTCTGTCTCTCTCAAAATAAACTTAAAAAAAAAAAAAAAGAAAGAAAATGGTTGATGAAAAGTCATGTTCATCTTGTACTCTTATTTAAAATTAAAATTTTAAACTTGGACTCTTATTTAAAATAAACCACTATAACAAAAATAATAGCATGGCTCAGGGTGCTAATATGTTTCATAGTATCTCTTTGATTACCTGACATGGGCCATTTCTAATGCCATGCTAAATATTAGAAATTATGCTGTGGGAAGCAGTAATGTCATACCACTAAAGTGATTAAACATGACTCTCCCAGGATGAAATACTTTCATTACTAAAATGAGGATTATGCTCACTTTACTCTCTTGAGAAGATTTTCTTCTAAGAAGGCAGGAAATCTCATAGCCATTAAAGCATTGTACAACTTCTATATTTCAAATGGGAGATCAGTGCATAAATATTTCTAACACCTTTAATCAAAAGAGCAATCAAAATAGCAGTTTTAAAATATACTGAATAAAATTTGAATGCTAAGTGCAATGAGGCCATAGGAGATTTCAAAGGTAAAACAGTAATATCACGCTTTGTAACGTTTCCCAGACACTAAGCGTGAAGTATTATCAGGGTTTTGAAAAATTCTATAAATAATGTAAACCTCTCATAAAATATATCAGTCCATAAAATTAATTATGTAAAATAAAGTGTGCATTCTTAAAACCCTTATTAGGGTTTCAAACCTCAAGAATGATAACTGTAATGGAAAAAAATATATATGGGTGCAGTTAGTATGTGCTTCCTCTATGGAAATGGAATAAAACAGACAGAGATAGGTTCAGAAAATATTTTGAGTTTAGAATATGCTTATCAACCTAATGAGTATAGTGATCATCATACTGACTGGATTTCCTAGTCAGAAGATAGAAAAAATTAACGTGGTTTCTCTCACCCTCCTGCTAAATACATATGAAAATGCCAAAATAAGACTCTAGCAAGTCTGAAAAGTAAAACTATCTGAAAAGCTCTTCCAAGAATTTAGAAGCACGTCATGCAATGCCCAGATGAGAAATATAAAATAAAGGCCATATTCTTGCCCTTGGATAGATCATGAATAGACAAAAATGTCAGTGATCCCAAAAGTATAAATGTAGGATGATTCCATTAAAAGTACTATTTGCTACCCCATCCATTTCCTGGAACTAACTGTGTATTTCAAATGTAGAAAAATTCTTTTACAAAATGAGTTGGAGGAGGAGTCAGTTAGTCCCACTAGAAAATAAAGCATCTATAATTACAACAATGTGTCACAAATGAAGAGAAAGAAAGACCAAAGAAATCTAAGGAATCCAGGAAAAGAGTCAAATATGTATGCACATGCCATGAAGGCAGCATTGCAAATCAGTGAACTTTTAAATAAGTGAGTTTGTATAACTAGTCCCCCATAGGAAATCGGTAACCTTGGAAACGTTCTTGTTCATTTCATATGTATGGATAAGTTACCGACGGATCAAAAAACCATAAAAATGAAAGCATATAGGTATTAAGAAACCACGGGTAGATTTTTTAGCAGATAGAAGTGAGAACAGCTTTCCCGTCTCTACTCAAAGTGTTGCACAGGATAGTGGGAAAACCACGAAAATAAAACTCATTTGTGAGACACAAGATGAACTTGATAAATTCTCAAAGTTCTTGTTGATGTTAAATTTCAGTGATTTCATGTAATAACAACACAGTGCTTCTTACTATTCAAGCATATAATAACAATTAAAGAAACTTATGATCACTTCAGCAGAGAACTGTGTCTACTTGTAGACTGCTAAAACATTATGGCTGCAAATAGGCTATTGGATTTTTAATTAAATGGGCTTATTTATCATAGCACTGTCTTTCCACACTTTCAATTCAAACATTATAAGAAAGCATGGTGTTGGCAATGAATTACTCTTTTGTATCTTTGTCTTGACTCTTTATATCATCTAAATGTCTAGGTTTTATTTTCAGTCATTCTAAAATCTATTTTTACTGGTAACATAAAATTTTGTAAGGGTAAATGATCACTTCTTAATTTGATTTCCTTAGGGATACAGGGATGGTTTATTCAATGCCGCTCTTACTCTTTTTATCCTATTCCAGCTCTTGCTACTTTTATCCATTTGACTGCAATGATTCATTAAACATCTAGAGTTCATAAGGATGACGTTGAAAGTGACAGACATTGTTTAGATGTCTTAGTAAGCCACACAGTCTTTCGTTGGGACTTTGGCAAATTGTCTCAATTCCTCCACCTCTAAAATAAGAAACATAGTAGCACAGAATTTACAGTGATTTTCTGAGAATGCGGTGAGGTATTGTGTGAAAAATACAGAGCCTGGCATATAGTGAGTACTCAATAAATACTAACTGGTAATCATATTAGTTATTGTTATTAACTATGATAGGAGACATAAGAACATTTTCATTTCCGGAAGAACTAAAATTTAAAATTTGAAAATTTGGGGGCGCCTGGGTGGCTCAGTCAGCTAAGCATCCAACTTTGGCTCAGGTCATGATCTCACAGTCGTGGGTTCAAGCCGAGCGTCAGGCTCTGTGCTGACAGCTCAGAGCCTGGAGCCTGTTTCGGATTCTGTGTCTCCCTCTCTCTCTCTCTGCCGCTCCCCTGCTCATGCTCTGTCTCTGTCTCAAAAGTAAATAAACATTAAAAATAAATAAAAGAAGAGAAAAGAAAAGAAAAGAAAAGAAAAGAAAAGAAAAGAAAAGAAAAGAAAAATTTGTAAGAATTTGGAGGCGGGATGTTTTGCGGAGGGGCCATTTTCTGTTTCCTTTCTTGATGTCTTTAGTAGTTTAGTGCAGTGTTTTCATCTGAGACAAGATGGCTGAAAATCATTGATTTTATAACAAAGAATTTTTAAAAAACAGGATGTAGTCAGTAATCTTTTATTTTCTTATAAAGAAATAGTGTTATTCTTCAAAATAAAGGAGGACATCCCAGTACTTGTCCAATAGGTAGGATGTGCATGTTTTTTCCCAAGTGTGGTCACATGACCATCTGCTTCTGGATCCCGTGAGGAGCTACTTACACATGGAGCTTTTGGGCCCCAGCCCAGTCTGAATAAATCAGAATATATAGTTGGGGCTTAGTAAGCTCATATCTTACAAGTTTTGCAGGTGGTTCTTTTGCAGAGTAAAGGTTGAAAAAGTCGAATCCATTAGAACACAAGAAAATGCTGTCGGTGTTTCTGTCTTCTGGTTTTTACAACCTGGCCTTTCTTTCACAAATAAGCTTCAGCTTCCCTCATGGATCAAGTAAATAAATGAACAGGTTGCTGGTAACAATTTTGGTGCTCCAAGCAGAAACCTGGCACTGTTATGGTCTAGAAAAAAAAAAAAGACAAGAAATTAAAGTGTCAAAAATTGCAGTACTTTGGCTTTTGGAAAATGTAGTAAGACTTGAAAAGACTCATGGATTTTATGGTTCTTTTATCACTCTGGGAAACACAAACCAGAATTCTCAACATTTCCTCATCCCTTCCAGCCTCTTCAGGAGAGGCTTCTTGCCTCAGGTTAAAATGTGTTTTTTTAATAGCATTGATGGCATTTGAGGAAAATTAGTGAAGCCAGTGAAGTGCCCTTATAATTTAGCATAATGCATTTTCTTGTTCTGAAGTGATTATGAAAAACTGATAACCAGTAAAAGAATTAGGAGATTGTTTTCTGCTGTTAAAATTATACTCTGAAAATGTTTACCACATTAAAAATTAATTGTGTTTTTTACAGGAATCACATTGCCTCCTAAAGAGAATATAGATATCCCAGTGTTATTTATGCCCAACACTATGAAATTACACAGAACAATGGTCATTGTCCAAATGATGAGGGCAAATAGAGAAAGTTGGCCTATTGACAATTTTGAAGAATTAGACACAGAAATGAAAAGGTAACTTATATATATTTATTTTTAATTGTTTTATTTATTTTTGAAAGAGAGTGCACAAGTGGGAGAGGGGCAGAAAGAGAGGGAAACAGAGGATCCCAGTGGGCTCCGCACTAACAGCAGCGAGCCTGATGTGGGGCTTGAGCTCACGAGCTGGGAGATCATGATCTGAGCTGAAGTCGGATGCTTAACCAACTGAGCCATCCAGGTGCCCCCAAAAGGTAACTTTTAAAAAAGGACATTTAAGGAAAATGATTTTATTTTGATTGGCATTGACATGATCACTTTCTTTTCTGTGTTATGTAACGTAAAGTCCATGATTTTAAATTCTCTGAAGTGTTGAAATTTGTATGTTTGGAAGAGGAAAATACATTTGTTATATGGGCATAGTATATATCACTTGACGTCCAGAGTGATTTGAAGTTCAGGGTGATGAAAAAGTCAACCTTAAGTATCATGTCAGTGAATCACAGAGACGTGCAAAGGACTCCTTTTTGACTGGGAAAACAGTTACTGCTGAGACGCCAAATAATAAATCTCTAGAGAACAACCTGAAATAGCTTGTCTTGGCCAACTATAGAACTTGTGATACTGGCATTTACCAAGTGATGGCACTGTTCCAGGAGGTATGACACCCTGAGCAAACACCGGCCTGACTACTGCCATACTGTGTCCTTGCAGGGTGCGGGCCGCCTGTCCCTTCTTTGCTTCACTGAATTTTAAGCAAACTCCAATAATGATCAAACTATGTTTTCTCTGCTTTTATAGTTTAATTAAATAACAACCTAGAAATCTTAATTAAAACAAAATTCTTCCTATGGGTGCCTATTTCTTTTCCACATTTTTTTAAAGTTTTATTTATTTATTTTGAGAGAGAGGGAAAGCACGAATGGGGGAGGTGCAGAGAGAGAGAGAGAGGGAGAGAGAGAGAGAGAGGGAGGGAGAGAGAGAGAGAGAGGGAGAGAGAGAGACAGAGAGAGAATCCCAAGCTGGCTCCATGCTGTCAACACAGAGCCTAGTGCGGGGCTCTAACTCACAAACTGTGAGATCATGACATGAGTCAAACTTAAGAATTGGACGCTTAACCGACTGAGCCACCCAGGCGCCCCTCTTTTCCACATTTAAAAAAATTCTTAGGGTGCCTGGGTGGCTCAGTTGGTTAAGTGTCTGACTTCATTCAGCTCAAGTCATGATCTCACAGTTCATGAGTTCGAACCCCATGTCGGGTTCTCTCCTGTCAGCACAGAGCCCACTTCCCATCCTCTATCCTCCTCTTTCTCTGCCCCTCCCCTGCTTGCATGTGTGTGTACTCTCTCTCTCTCTCTCTCAAAAATAAACATTAAAAGAAAATTCTTTCCTGTGAACCCATTAGTGTCCATTCTGCCACAATTTTTACCATTCCTACAGTCAGGACTGCCTGTCTATTTGTGGATCCCAATGTAAAATGAAAATGTGGGGACCTTTGTTCAAAATGGTTAAGAATTTCAAAGCACTTATCGCTATGTGTTAAACACGCATGGACCAATTCTAAACATGGGGTCCTCGTGCTATTTGTTGCACAGGTCACATGCTTATGCAGCTGGTCCTGCCTGCTGTGTCTTATGTTTCATTTCTAACAAGAAAAGCTCATTTCAGCAATGACCAGAACGATGTCCTAGTACTGTTGTCATCTTGATGGTTTTCGCAAATGCCCTCTTTCTTTTAGCTGATATCCCCCCAAAAGTAAATTCCTTGTCACCTTCTGAAGTCCTGTACTCCATGGCATTTTTGTGTTTTATGCCTCACCTGTGCAATTTAGAATACAACCCACAGGACCTGTGTTACCTCTGATAAATCATGTTTTAGTCACATCAGTAAATGCCAATACTGACTTTTAAAAGTAGGGGGAAAGTTCTTCAATTTTAACTTCCACCTCATGATGGTTGTGTTACATTTTTCTTTGTGATAATTTCCCAGGGTTTGCTTTGACATGTTTATAACATTTGCAGAAAATGATTTGTATTTCATAGTTTTTCTCTACCGAAGTTTAAATTCATGAGCTCTGCTAAAATACCATTAGGTTAAAAATGAATATTCTCTTTTATGCTAGTATTCAAAGTGTTCATAGTTTTTGTTCACTCTTCCTCATTTTATTTCTCATTAGAACAATGGGAACAGCAAGTAGAGAAATCCGAGAAATACACTGGATATACCCTATTCTTGGACTCCCACAGGCACTATATCCTAAATGCCCTCCAGGTAGGTATATTTTAGAATCCGGGAATACCAGGATTCAAAGGGATCGATCATAGAGGTTCCCTTATTCCCACCCCCTTCTTATACAAGTGAGAGAATGAAGGTGCAAAGAAAGTCGTGAACTGAACAGCCCTACTGATGGGAGCGCTGGGACCGATTCTGGTCTCCTCACAGTAAGTCCAACGATCCTTTCACCAAACCATACCATGTCCTGTTGTTCTTCCAGTTGGTGAAACCTAGAAATCAGCTAAGATTGCAATAACATTAGCTTCAGGCCCCTGTAGCCCACAGTCGTGAGGCCCCCGGAGCCCTGCTCTAGATCTATCTGATCCTCAGGTACTTTGGTTCTTGGGTCACATTTTTTTGCCAGATTCCAGCTTCTGTGCAACTTGAAGTCTCATCCAAGAACCATCCAATGGGGACACTGATCCCTCTATTCTCAGTTGTCCCAGACACTAAACTTGTACGATGTCCTCCAAAAATCAATCAGAATGTACTCAGGGTTTCTAGGAGGTTCACTTCACTACCATATACACAACGTAAAATCCCTCCCCTTAAAAGGCCTTTCTCTTTCTCAGTGAGCCCTCTTTTTCTCCACATACTCCAAACTTCTCTCAAGCTTCCTTGTGTTCTCTTTCCTCAATACTCTTCTCACTTCTGCATTCCTAGGTTTTCTCATTTTCTTCCCACAGTTAGCCTAAGAAATGCAATTCCTCTTGGATATCCATAAAGCAACCTCTTACTAGGCCTTAGGCATAGTTCTTCATAACTAACGATTGCTGAATTGCTCAGCAGTGCAAAGGGATATCTGTTTTGGAGCCCCCCCCACTCGACCAACACAGATGAGCTGAAAGCAGTCTTGAAATTTTGAATTTTTCTGCTCCTTCTGATACCAACCTTTGGTAGTGAAATAGAGTTAGTCTTCTGCTGGCATATATTATGTCACCACACTGAGAAAGAAGAGAAAATACTAACTTTTGCTTGTGGATAATAGCGTTTCCCTGGATACATTGAAGGCCAAGGTTACATATTTCCTTGTGTCGTTTAATTTCAACGGGAGTAAAAATCCACATATCTAGCAGTACCTTTGACAGTAAATGTCATTTGTTTTACTTGAAGTATTTTTGCTCTTGAGTTAAAAAATTATCAACACATAAATGTTTCAAATATACTAAATTATCTTCTGACTGCTTCACAAACATGCCAAAACATTTCTTTTATTTCCTTCTAGAAGAAAATTGTTTGTATACTTTCCATAGAGCTGAACGGTTCAAAATTTATGATGCAGTCATCTGATCAAAGTGATGTAATAAAGCCTAGACATTACTCTGTTGAAATACTAAGAGCAGCGTTGCTGATGTTGATGGCAGACACAGATTTGTTTTTCCCAGATTAAAGCTTTAAAGCAGGCTTTTTTCTTTCAGTCTGAAACAAAGCCTATGCAAACATAAAGGCATAAATTTCTTGCACAGTTTTCTTCAAAGAAAGTTAAGCATGCTGCAAAAACAGAAAGGCATTTTCCATCAAATCACTTCTCTTGGTAATTACTTGATTTTTAAATTAAGTATGAGTTCTATAAATAGTCTGTGTCGTGTTAGCACAACCCCGTAGTAACATCAGCGTTCTGAAACAGATTGTATACCAGTTATTAAATCATTTTAGCAGAATTCTAAAGCCTATTCTAGTAATTATTTTTATCTACAAATGCCCTTGAGAAGAATAAATGAGTACAATTATATAAATACATATTGCTTCCTTTCTGTACAGTCCATCCTTCATTCTTATGAACACATCAGAGATAACACATTGCTTTCTCTGCTCAGCTGTATCACCATCGATGTTTATTGTTTCTCCTCTGTTTTTATGTGTCTGTCATTCAGGTTATTCTTAAACCCAGGGTACTTTTGTCATTCTCTGAGCCACCTTTTTTGTGTGTGTATTCCTATCTGCTCCTATCCATTGGGACAGATAATTGGAAAAGGACTCCACTACTGTCACAGTGTGAAGACAATGGAATGTGAATCCACTGTGATTGAGAAATCCGTGCTTTGCCAGGGCACTAATTTCCAAAGGACTTAGAGGGACAAGACCAGTGACATGATACTAATTGTAACTTTGATCACACTAATTTCCAATTTAATGCTTTAAGACTGAAGCTAATTAAAACCAAAGAAGCTTGTACATTTCCTTCAGTCATGTCAACCCTCTTAATCCACATCTTGTATTTCACTACTTATTCTAAGTCCAAAATGTTCAATACCAACCTGCAAATTTTAGAATTAAAAATAAATTGATGTTATATATTTTTGTACTATAAATGTGATATGTATGGTGAAAACACATAAATTGGAGGACATTATCTAGTTGTACAGTTTAGATGATTATAGTATTATTGGTGCCACACAGTATAGTGCAATACATTTTAAAAGCTTTTTGGGGGGTGCCTGGGTGGCTCAGTTGGTTAAGCGTCTGACTCTTGATTTCGGTCTGGTCATGATCTCACAATTTGTGAGTTTTTTTTTTTTTTTTTTATTTTTGGGACAGAGAGAGACAGAGCATGAATGGGGGAGGGACAGAGAGAGAGGGAGACACAGAATCGGAGCCATCAGCCCAGAGCCCGACGCGGGGCTCGAACTCACGGACCGCGAGATCGTGACCTGGCTGAAGTCGGAGGCTTAACTGACTGCGCCACCCAGGCGCCCCAACAATTTGTGAGTTTGAACCCCGCATCAGGCTTTGCAATGTCAGCGCTGAGCCTGCTTGGGATTCCCTCTTTACTCGTCCCCTGCTCACTCTCTCTCTCAAAATAAATTAATAAACTTTTTTTAATAAATAGGCTTTTTTATATTATCATTCCCTTTTATCCCTTATGTTAAATTTATGTTTTATGTGCATCTGAAGTGATAAAAATATAACAGTTAATATATTTTTGAGAAACAATATTTTTATTTATGTGGATGTGGGTTCAGCTTTTGGCTTTGTCCAGCCAAGCCCAGGATGGTAGAAAGGATTACTCAAGACTCCGTACAAGTCAAGAGAGGTGAGAGGGAGGCAGAGGGAAGTCTCCCCAAGCTGCTCTCAAGCTCTGTATTTATTTATTTTATTTATTTAATGTTTATTTACTTTTGAGAGAGAGAGAGAGAGTGCTCAAGCAGAGGAAGGACAGAGAGGGAGACACAGAATCCAAAGCAGGCTCTAGACTCTGAGTTGACAGCCCAGAGCCCAATGTGTAGACGTGGGGCTCAAACTCATGAACTGTGAGATCAGAACCTGAGCCTAAGTCAGATGCTTCACTGACTGAACCACCCAAGTGTGCCAAGCTCCCGTATTTATTGAGCATACATTTAGGGAAACAATCAGCAATATGTCGGTGGGCTACGTGCCAGTAAGAACATATAGAAAATGTCAGAAAAACAAGTTAAGACGGGGTAAAATATTCCATGCGATAACATGGCCTAAGGAATTTATGAGCATAGGCAGGACCTAACCCCTAGATACACATTAACCAGGTAAGCAAGGCATGGCTGCTGTTTTCAGCAAGGCCAGAAAGCAGTGTTCTGCTTTGCAATGTATTCCCTATAATCTCCTAACCCAGGACATAGCTATTTGATTTCCCACATGTGGACTCTAGTATACTTGGCCCCATGATATTATAGAGCTAATGCCAAAGGAATACATTAATACTCCGATGTGTAATGAGTAGTTGTACATAGAAACAACATTTTGGCTTCTCACAAGATCGCTGACAGCTTCTTCTATACTTGATATAAGAAAACATTGAAATTTAATTTATTTAAAAATATATAAAGTTTTAATGCTATATGTTAAATTAATATGTAATTAAATTTTAACATTAATTTTAAGTACTTCATTAAAATTTTATTTTTAACTGTTAGTGTATTTTTTGTAAAGATTTTATTTTTAAGCAATCTCTACACCCAACATGGGGCTTGAACTCACAAACCTGAGACCAAGAGTTGCCTGCTCTACTTACTGAACCAGCCAAGCACCCCTATTAGTGTATTTTGTAAATGTAAAGCAATTCACAAATGAGAATCAAAATATTTTACTGAAATGATTTAAACATGAATTTTAAGGTACAAGTGAATAAATAGTAGGAAATCTTTTTAAAGTGTTATTACAAAATAAATGTTACAGAACTTATTTTTAAAAATGATTTGAAGGTGTTTGCTGTAATATAATTTTATAAGTAGAGTTTGGTAATTACCACAATGAACATACAGATAGCTGAAAAATTCATGTGTTCATGACCACCAGTTGAATTACTGACATAACTAGGTCAGTTCCTGAATCAAATTTTACATCCTAATATACTCTTCTGAAATGCAGTGTGTACCTTCCAGATTAACCTCTTGTCATACTATTTTTATATATTATTTAATATTCTTATTTGCTTCTAAAATGTCAATGTATATACATATTGCATGACTGTGTGTGGTATGTGTGTATGTGTGTGTGTGTGTGTGTGTGTGTGTATTAATGCCAGACACAGTAAGTCAAAGTATGCTAAAGGATATTTTTCATGACATAATTCATTTTCTTCCATCTCAACTGGAAATATTTCTCTCCTGTAGTTGTTATAAAATGTCAGTCCAGGAAGCGGGTAGAAGAGGAAGTGGAAGTCACGCTGACTGGTGATTTTTTTGGAGAAAATCCTATCTTAGATTCAACAGATTTTATAGTGATTCCAAAAAGAAATTCATGTAAATTTGACGAAGATGTGGATGGTAAGAAAACAACAGTCATGGATATCAAAAATGGTAATAAGTAAGATTCAGTTTCCTTAAATTGCAGGATTATTCAGGTACATGAAAATCCATGCCCAGTATTTTTCAGTTACAATATATCATTAAACAGTGCCCAGCAAGTGTTCAGTGATGTTTGTTTTCTTCACATAGTGGCTATTTCCAAAAGGAAAATAATTATAGTTGTTAATGCATTTATAAGAATCAGTTATGATTCTGTCATCAGTGAAAAGAGAAAAAACTGTAGAAACTGTAATTTCCATGTCCCTTCAATTTTTTATTAAAGTTTATTTATTTATTTTGAGAGAGAGAGAGAGCAGGCAAGGGGCAGAGAGGGAGAGAGAGAAACCCAAGCAGGCTCCACACTGTCAGCGTGGAGCCCGACTCGGGGCTTGAGCTCAACTCCGGGCATGAACTGGAGATCATGACCTGAGCCGAATCAAGAGTTGGACGCTTAACCGACTGAGCCATCTAGGAGCCCCAGTGCCCTTTCAGTTTTAATCTCTTCCTTTACTCTCTCTTTCTAATTTAAAGAACATGATTCCAAGTCATGTGTTGCAGCTTTAAATTCAGAAATACAACCTGCAATAAAATGTTCCTTATTTAGGGGCACCTGGGTGGCTCAGTCAGTTAAGTATCTGAGTTTGGCTCGGATCATGATCTCATGGTTGGTGAGTTCAAGCCCCATGTGGGACTCTGTCCTGACATCTCAGAGCCTGGAGCCTGCTTCTGATTCTGTGTCTCCTCTCTCTCTGCCCCTCCCCTGCTCACACTCTCTCTCCCTCTCTAAAAAATAAGTAAACATTAAAAATTTTTTTTGCAAGTTCTTTATTTAAATATATCAAAAATGTGACATAAGTTAGATGTAATCCTCAAATAAATTTTGTATAATAATCCCTCTGAAATTTAAAGTCTTAAAGAAAACTTTCACAAAGTTAACATGAAGATCTGGCAAAATCAAATCTCAGTGATGCAAGATCTGTTTTTCAACTGTCTTCCAGATGACCTAAAGGAGAATTCTCCTATTTCACATTGAAAGGGAAATTTCTTATGTCAGTATTTTATTAAAATCAAGGGGAAAATCAATGTTTATGTATAATTTGAAAAACCAAACCAACCATGTAATTAAGTGTGAAATTTCTGCAGAAACAAAATAACCTCCATAGTTTTCTCATTCATATCTATAGTTTCTTACTTTACTCTCAATATTACTATCTTTGTGTCTGATTTAATTATTTCTGTGATAAAAGAATATAAATGAGATATAACTGAAGAGAGTGCTAGAATACATGAGTATAGAAGGAGTGTACAAGAGAGTAAAATAGTTTTTAATTTTTTATAATAGTGGCTATTTTTTAAATGTTTATTTTTGAGAGAGAGAGAGAGAGTGTGCGCATGCACATGCAAGCCAGGGAGGGTCAGAGAGGGGAGGACAGAAGATCCAAAGCAGGCTTCATGCTGTCAGCACACAGCCCAGTGTGGGACTCAAACTCACTAACTGTGAGACCATGACCTGAGCCAAAGTCTGATGCTTGACCGACAGAGCAACCAAGGAGCCCCTAGTGGCTATTTCTATTAAATAATAAATGCTCATTTTAAACAATTCAAGAAATTTCTGGTGATATGGATAGCCGCCCGCAACTCAAGTCAGTCCTACTCCAGTGGTTGTTACAACATAATAAATTTGATATTTACCCCTTGTGCTTCCAGCCACACCTGAGGGATGGAAACATGCCAGGAATTTAACCAGCTATTTTAACCAAGACCAAATAACAATAAGAAACAAGACAGGCTTATTTCTCTTTCACACGAGAGCCTAGACTTGTAGGAGGTCCAGGGAGTGTGGTGCCTATGTCCCCTGAGATCATCCAGGGACCCAGGTTCCTTTTCTCCCTTTGCTGCACCATCCACTGTGTTGTCCTCATCTGCATATCAATTGTGCAGGGACATCTGCAGTGGAGAACAAGCTGGTTCCCTTTAAAGCTGTGACCTGAAGATGCCCAAGTCATTTCTTCTTGCATCTCATTGGTCAGAACTCAGTCATAAGGCTACATCTCACTGCAACTGAGGCCAGGAGATGTAATCTCTTTGTCCAGGCCCAGATGAAATTACCAAAAAAGAAGAATGGAAAAACATAACTATTGGGAAGACAAGGAGCAATCTCTGCCGTAGTGTATTTACTATGGACTGGTAAGATCTATCTATTGTCAATCCATCCCAAAGTCCTTACTGGAAACTTTTAATATGTTAAATATTTTTCTGGTCCTGGAAATTCATACCTCCCATCTCTCTCCTACCATGAGACTTCTGTCCCCACTCTTTAGGATAGAGTTTCAGTCACTTTCTTGGCAACATGTCAGGTGTCCTACTGTTTAGCTTCGTTTGTTGAAGTTGTAAAATGTAAAGCTGAGGAGTTTTGTTTTTTGGTTGTTTTTTTTGTTTTGTTTTGTTTTTTTGTTTTTTTGTTTTTTGTTTTTTTTTTGTCTGCTTTTCTCTGCATGCCTACCTTTCTCGTCTCTTCTCTGGCCCACTTTCTCTTCCTACTCATCAACTTATACACATGGCTCAGTCATGATCAGTCAATCCTCTTTCTCTTCCAAACACCCTTGGTATCTTCCAAAATAGATCATTCAAACTAGGGTTTTGTTCTTTGCAGACAAGCATTCTGAGAGTAAATATAGAAGCAGATCTGGAAATCATAAATATTTCTTAAATGAATCACAAGAATGTCAGGATAATCTGTCCCCCCAGCCCCCCCCCCCGACATACACAATCTCATTATAAGATTTGGAAGGTAATGTTTTAAAATCTGGAAATGGAATTATGAAATGAGGACCTATGTTACATGTACCCAATGCGTTTCATAAAATCTTTGGAATTACAAAAAAAAATAGTTCACACTAATTATTATCTTTTTATTTACTAGCTAGTTATTGATAATATGAACTATATGATTGCACAGTGAAACATTTAATTTTAATTATGTTAATTTATTAGATATTTCTTTTTTCTGTTTGGATTTTAGTTTTTGTAATTGCAGGAATGTCAACTTACTCATAGACTGTTTAAATTTATAAAAAATGAAATAAATTTATATGAGGAGAGGGGAATTTTCTATTGCAAGCCTGTTCAATTGCTCTTTATTTTTAAAATTTATTTATTTGAGAGAGAGAGAGAGAGAGAGAGCACGAGAGGAACAGCAGAGAGAGAGGGAGAAAGAGAATCCCAAGCAGGCTCCATGCTCTGTGCTGAGCCTAAAGCAGGGCTTGATCTCACGACCATGAGATCATGACCATGAGATCATGACCTGAGCCGAGATCAAGAGTCAGATGCTTAACTGACTGAGCCACCCAGGTGCCCTAATTACTCTTAATTTTAAAGAATATCTGTTCATAATGAAATCAGACTGATGCAATCCATTTCCATTTATCTCAAAAATGTTATTATAAGTTTAATACAGATTTTGCCTTACTGAATCACGTAGTAGCATTAGAGAAATGTTGGAATTATAAGTGAATGAAACCCTGCTGACTTTCTTGTCTTCAATGAAAAATTCTGATTATTTATGTAGATCAGGGATAAAAATACTGTGTTTTTAATCTCACTATTCATTTACATTTATTTATTTTTGAGAAACAGAGTCAGACAAAGCATGAACGAGGGAGGGGCAGAGAGAGAAGGAGGCACAGAATCTGAAGCAGGCTCCAGGCTCTGAGCAAGCAGTCAGCACAGAGCCTGATGCGGGACTTGAACCCATGAACTGTGAGATCATGACCTGAGTCTAAATCGGACGCTCAACCAACTGAGCCACTCAGGCGCCCCTAACCTCAGAATTCAAATGTGTAACACAACTGTCAATTTCCAATGATAAATCTAAGCACTTTTTATTGAAATGGAACATAATTTTAATAAACAGCCAACTTATAGTAAATGTCCAGTACCTTTCTGAAGTGAAGTAATTGTTTTGTGTGTCATCCTGCTGTGCTTAAATACGTTTTAATAATTGTGTGTTCAAACCTTGATTTCTATTTGCAGTCTATCTTGTTGAAGGCAAAACGTTGATGCTTCTGTGACACTGTGAAGCAAAGTACAGAAATACTCATATATGAGAACCATTTTAATATGTGCTTGCTACATTAAATTACTTGCATTACACCTTTGTCAGGTTGCAAGCTAAAAAAAATTATAATTCTGATCATAGAAATTGATTAAATGTTATTACTGAAAAAAATCCACTTCCTTCTATATAAGCAAGGTCTCTAAGGAAGCTGCCAATATCATGTTGGGAGGTTTGAAAGGCATATTAAAACAACTTCTCAGCGTGCCTGGCTCAGTTGGTTAAGCATCTGACTTCGGCTCAGGTCATGATCTTGCAGTTCATGGCTTCAAGCCCCACATCAGGCTCTGTCCTGACAGCTCAGAGCCTGGAGCCTACTTTGAATTCTGTGTCTCCTTTTCTCTCTCTCTGCCCCTCTCCCACTCATGCTCGCTGGCATTCTCTCTCTCTCAAACATTAAAAAAAAGACATCCTCTCACAAATAGCTCTTGAAAATACGCCTTTTGATATGACTCATATTTCACTGCTTCATTACTTTTCATGATGAGAAATAATACTTAATATTAAAAAAAAACAATTTGAAAGGTTTTCAGGCTTATCTCTTCCCGTGATTCCCCCTAAAATAATTTTTTTCTGTGTTCAATACCACCAAACTCAAAGAGCTCATCTATTTTTTTGGCTGAAGACATTTTAATTTGTGAATGTTTCTGTTCTGAACCATGTCCTCTATAGAAGTAGATTTGTTCGGTCCCCTCCCAAACTTAATGTTTTTCTCTATCTTTATGGTACCTGAATATTTGATAAATCCATTAACCTTTCCTTTGGTAAGATCTTGGTTCTTTTCCCTGCCCATGTTTGAAAGATGCGACCAACTTGCCTGCACTCTCTGTAAGTCTGCCTGCTTGGCTTTCCCTTCTCACCTATTTCTTTAAGAACAAGTCTGACCACACTGCCTGCATACTATCTTAGTCTTCAGTGTATATACAGGCAAACCAGCTCTTTTTCTCTGTGTAATTTCATTAGAGTTTACCCAGCACATTAGTGTTCTCAAGAGTCATGTTGTTCAGCCAGTTTGCCCTTCCACTGGTCTCCTAAATCCATGATGGTGGAAATTTAAAAACTCTCTGGCTTGGACTGTGATGAGGGTTTAGGTGTGATCACTAATTAAACCCTTATATTCCCTCATCCAAGTTTATGACCAACTGAGAAGTAGATTAGAAATAGGCAGATGGAGGGGCACCTGGGTGGCTCAGTTGGTTAGGCGTCTGACTTTGGCTCAGGTCATGATCTCACGAGCCACGAGTTCGAGCCCCACGTCTGGCTCTGTGCTGACAGCTCGGAGCCTGGAGCCTGCTTTGGATTCTGTGTCTCCCCCTCTCTCTGCCCCTCCCCTGCTCGTGCTCTGTCTCTCTCTCTCTCTCAAAAATAAATAAACATTAAAAAAAAATAAGGCAGATGAAGATCAAAAGGTTACCTCCATGAATTATAAAGGTGAACTGAAACGTGACCTTGGCACTGTGGCCTCATTGGGGCTTATTAATTAAACCTGCCACCAAAATGAAGTGCATTCACCCCCAAACTAGTCACCTGTGTAGGCTCCTGGCAAGAGCAAACAACCTACCCATGAAGAAAGCAGAGAAAGTATACATTCGGGATTCAAGGCACTGGGAAAGAAAGAAAAAGTTCTGCTCATTTGCTCATATTCCATTCCTTCACCAATATTCACTGATCAAATACATTGCTTTTCCTCCTATGGCAGGTCATAATGGAGGAGGCAGATTGATGCAGAGATTTTCTTTTCTTCCTCTACTTTTCCCTTCTTGTGAGTGAATAGACCTCTCCAGGTAAACATGATAAGTAAGGGATAAGAATCCTCACTGCTCCCTTCCCATCAGTCTCCTTTTATCTTCATCATCCTTACCTAAGAGTTCAAAAAAATCCTACCAGGCCTCATTAAATGAAAATGCCAGGACTTCCCTGCTCTCTTTCCACCCTGTCTTCTCACACACACCATTGAGTTAACCAGGATTGATCACTTTCATATCTTTTTCATTCAGCAACAGTCTTGCGAGCATCTTTGCTGGCAGATACTTTCCTGAGCCCCAGAGATGCCAAAATTAACAAGTCACACAGACTGTTGTCAAAGAATTCAAAGAACATCTGTCCAATTTGTGCACCTGTAGTATTTAAATCAACTGGTATTGCCCTACTGGAATATTATTATACATGGATATTTAGACTGTATTTTGCAATGTCACTTCCGTAAGATTACAAGTTACTCTGCATGGGCATAATTTCCCCCTAATTGTATTTGTTCTTCCTAAGTAATTCTTGATCTATGCAGTCTTTGTGCCTCCCTGGGGATTAGTTCATTCAATGACTATCTCTATGAGACTTATTCCGTGAGAGTGGTTTTATTGTTTAGGGTTAGAACTGCACATCAAATTCATGCCTCTTTTATTTTCCAAATGTTCTATAACTTGAGGCCATTTTTCTTTGATTATTCTCTTATCTTTTGTGTGTGTCTGATTTGATAGTTTATGTGTCACACTGGTCTCCTTCCAGCCGTCTTGCTGTATGTTGTTTGCATGTCATATGTAAATTTGGTCTGTGGTTTGGTCTGTAACCACAAACAGCTCCTGAGAAACCTGTCATTGGTCCTCCCCTTGGCCTCCAGATTTGCTACTTTCCTCTGTTTCTGTTCATCTTACTTTCTCTGCTGAACTCACTCTGTTAAGGCCTCAGTCCCAGCTGTTCTAATGAGACCACCCTTGACAAGATGATCACCCTTATCCAGTGTGCCTAAGCCTGTGGTCAGATTTGTGTCCTGAGCTTACTCAGCCTGTCATCAACATTTACCATTTGACCCAGTTGAAGGACTTCCTGCTTTTAGTTTTCATAACTAGTCTTAATATTTTTATCACATTGGTTGTCTCTTCTCCATTTCTCTTGTTGGCTCAACTTCTTCTGACCAGGATCTAAATGTTGGAGTGACCAAGGGCTCTATCCTGAGGGCTGCCACACACCAGTACATAGGTTATGTCCTGAACATTTCCAGAAGCTGCTAATGGTATCTTCTCAGCAATTGTGCCACATGACAGGCCTGATATCCTAGGTGAAGTACAGAGCCAGATACCTTGGGTTCTTCCATTTAATCTCTTTAGAGCCTTGAGAAAATTACTTTACCTCTCTATAAACTCAGTTTCTTCACCTCTAACATGGAGATAATAACGGTATCTACTTCATAAGATATTTCTGGGGATTAAATATGTAAATGCGTGGAATCCTTAGAAAGCATATTGTTCTCAGTGTGTGTTCTGTAAGTGTTAGATCTTACGATTATTATCACTCAAAGCTCTCGTTGGGTATTTTGTGACAGTGATGTACTAGAGTGTCCATCTTCAGTCACTGACAAATGATGTTTTAAAATGGAAACATGGTCCTCTAAATGTCATTCAGTAGGTTTTCTCATTAATACACACAAGAGTATTCTATGAAAAAAAAGGTACAAAAATATGGGCCCTAAGTATTGGATAGAGACTAATGCTGGATGCTGATTGCCAAGAGTTCAGATCAATATTTATGTTACAAGAAGTCCCTTTACTTTTTCTTTTCGGTGCCTTGTTTGGAATGAAATGTGTAAGAAGAGCATCAGATGCGTGGCCCCTTTCTTCCTTTAATTTTTCATGTTGTGGGGGCGCCTGGATGGCTCAGTCGGTTAAGGGTCCGACTTCGGCTCGGGTCATGATCTCGCGGTCTGTGGGTTCGAGCCCCGCGTCAGGCTCTGTGCTGACAGCTGGGAGCCTGGAGCCTGCTTTGGATTCTGTGTCTCCCTCTCTCTCTGCCCCTCCCCCGCTCATGCTCTGTCTCTCTCTCTCTGTCAAAAATAAATAAACATTAAAAAATTTTTAATTTTGCATGTTGTGGTTTACTGTACTTGTAGTCAGAGTGGAGGAACATGCAGTTATTTTAAATTAATCAAAATGTCTGGTCTATTAGATGACCTTATGAAAGTGAAGTAAAAACATGTTAATGAAATACCCCTGCCAAAAGATTTGCAACTTTGTAAAAAAATAAGAAGAGTCGCTCATTCTTCATTACCTGTTCAAAGAGAATAGCTGTAGATAGTTTATCCAATAATCTCCATTTTCTTTGAATACTGTCTTCATCTGTTTCAAATTTGTCTTTAGCACTCCATTCATTCCTTCTGTGATTAGGATGTTCTCACAAATGTGTATGCCTGTTATTAATGAAGAGAGAACTGCAGAAATTTAGGGAAAGAACATGAATAACCACGTTCATTATTCCTCAATAGTCTTTTCTCCATAACTAAGATATTTTTGTTGGGTTTGCTTTGACGTGTATTTCTTACAGATTAAAATGCATATGGTATTAATAATACATCATTTGAAAGTGTATTTTGTAAATTAATTTGTTATAATTCAATACTTTTGGATTATTTATCACATTTAGTTGCAGTCTTTAAAAAAAATTGACTGATGTTCTTCCACATTGAATAAAATTCAGTCCTTGTCCTGAGAAAATTGACCGTAGTAAAAGGAACTGTTGGCCAACATAGCTCCCGCTGCATGATTTATTGGCACTATGATACAGGCATTGGGCTGAATGATAATTATGCGGGGACACTATCTGGGTGGGAGATATACCCCTTTTGTTTTACATAATGACTCTGCTGCCATACCCAAATGATTATCACCATTATTATTTTGTGACACAATAGATAGACATGGATATGGATATGGACATAGATACAGGCATCTGTTATACATAGATACAACTCTCTGAAACGTATTTGATGAAATAATTTGCATATATGTAAAGGGTATGAATACAGGACAGAAGTGATAAGCTTGTGATTCTATTGATAGTCATAATTGCTTATGTATCTCCTGCTTTGTATATGGCAGGGCATTATTTTATCTTAATCTTCCTCTTACCCTTGTGCAAGCCACCACCTGGCCTAAACTATTGCGGAAAATTCATTACATTCTCTCCTAACCCCTTTTTGCTCAGTTTACTATTAAAAGAGCACATTACTTACATACTTAAAACACTCAGTGACCTCCTGTTATTCTTAGAAGTCCCAAATCCTCACCATACTCTCCATAGTCCTGCCTACTTTGCCCACTTCATCTTTTGACAAATTCTTGCCACTTCCTCTCCTTTACCCACACAAGCTCTTTCTCAGAGGGGCTAAGCTGGCTTCTACCATGGAAAATTCCCCCATGCTGCTCTGATGCCTAAGAGGCACTTTCTTAATTTCTATTTCCAGGTAACCTTTTATCACCTTTCAGTTTTGGTGTATTTGTTTCCTCCTCAGGACCTTAGCAGCCAGGTTCCCAGGACTAATGCTCTCATAGCATTAGTGGTATCACTAAACTAGTGGTATCACTGGTAGTTTATTGCCATTTCTTTCCTCTCAGACATAAGCTCCATGATGACAAAAACCATGCTTGCCATTTCAAGGAAAGCTTTTTACATGCTGTTAGAGCACAATTGAAGTTAAATATATATTTATCCTATTCGTATCATGAATGCAAGTGCCTTTTTGTTTTAAAGTTTTACTTATTTATTTAAAGAGAGAGCACACATGCACACGCATGCATGTATGAACAGGGGAGGGGCAGAGAGAGAAAGGGAGAAAGAGAATCCCAAGCAGACTCCATGCTGTCAACACAGAGCTCAACATGGGGCTCAATCTCAGGACCATGAGATCATGACTGAGCTGAAATCAAGAGTCGGATACTTAACCAACTGAGCCACCCAGGCGCCCCTCAAGTGCCTTTTAAAGGATTTGCTAAAAACAACAGAATGTTCCCTCCATATTGAAAAATGTGTTAAAGTAGTCTGAAGGACTGTTGACTTGTAAATTTGAAATTGTAATGTGTATTATGGGAAACTACATTTATTTAAGTGCCTTTGTGTGTGTGTGTGTGTGTGTGTGTGTGTTTAGAAATGTGCAGTTATTCTCTTAAAGCTATGAGCTAGGTTTGTCATAAGAGATTAATTTTATCCAACAATCGGATAATTAATTTATCCTGGCATCAGGGGCTCCTATCAACCCAGTCCACAGAAGAATACTATATAGACTCTCTCTAAATTATGAGCACAACAAAAGGCATGTTTCTCACTTAGTAATAAGACATTCCAAATAAAATGCAGAAACTCTAACAGATTACTTCTATGGTACAATACAGAATGTTAGTTTATTGTGATTTTATCCAGCCTAATTCTTTCCCTCTCCCTTAGGTGCTCATCTGAGTATGTTGCAGTTACAGACAAGGGGGATTTGTGTAGTTTGAAAAATATATTCATATTGTTTCCACTTGTCCCACCTCCTATCCCCTAGCTGATAATCATGTCTCTATTTTGTACCAATGGATCTTCTTATGATTACAATTATAACATCCATAGTGACAGATTCCCCATGGGAGGTTCAATGCTTCTGAAACTAAATTTAGCTTCTCATTTCTTGTCTTCAACCTGACATAAGCATTCCCATAAAGGCTTCAGTAATTAAGTAGAAACAGATGCAGAGCTCAACTACATACAGTATTTGCTTTAAAAATATTATGTGATTTGAATGCAATGCAAATTTCATCTCCCATTAAACACTCAAAATTCTTAAATGCTCTTTCTCTGTATGGATTATGGCTTCCTATGGAACATTTCCATATCTCATTCCCAGAACAAAATAGACACATTATATGTAGACACATTGATTTTGCTACAGCAAATACAGGTTATTGATAGGAACCGTACTTGCTGATTTTGTCAACAGGATGAAAACCAGCTAGCTATCCAGGATGTCAGAAATATACTTTTACATGTGAAAAGAAGAAAAAGGTCTTGTAAGGCTGTGGGTCAGCCAGTTATTTTACATTAATAAGGTTTGCCAGATAATCATTAAATGTGACTGGGGCTTGTTATTGCCATGCTGTTTTTCAGAGTTCTATAGCAGATATTATAATCAACTACTTCTTTTTTATGTTCATGTTCATTTATTTTTGAGAGAGACAGAGAGACAGAATGTGAGCAGAGGAGGGGCAGAGAGAGAGGGAGACACAGAATTCAAAGCAGGTTCCAGGCTCTGAGCTGTCAGCACAGAGTCCAACATGGGGCTCGAACTCATGAACCACAAGATGATGACCTGAGCCACAGTCAGACGCTTAACCCACTGAGCCACCCAGGCACCCCTATAATCAATTACTTCTTAAAGATGGTCTGGTTTCTATACGATTGCTTAAAGAAGGGTGGCCATCAGTTCTGTGAATCCAAGGATCACGTTTACCTTTATACACTACAGACCAACCTTAGAAATTAGCTCAGCTGTGGACCAGGTCAAGTTATGGTTCCCTGACCTCTCTTCCATGATCTGTATGCAACAAACTTTTCAAGTTGGCATTTGGGATCCTTACATGTATGTGGAGAGTTAATATAATAGATGTTTGTGCTTCTCTTACATGAGCCAGTATTGGATTTAAGGTATTTTTCACATGTACCCAACAAACCTGCTATAACTTTCCTGGTTAAGAAAATATGGTTAACGAGATTGTCTCTAATACCCCAAGACTAAAACATGAAGAACTCTCTCTTTTATTAAAATATACCAGAATTTGAAAATTCTATCCTAATAGTTTGGGATGCTGTTTTTAATATTGTTTAAACTTTAATATTGTTTAAACTCAAACCTTTCTTTATAAATTATAAGTCTATAGGCTTGTAATACATTTGTTATATTATTTATATTTTATGGTAAATATTGATAATTAGTTTCTATCTGGATATTTCTTGTTTCATAAATCTGAATTTTAAAGAATTAAGGATGGTGAGAATGGTCTTCTGCATTTATTTTTTTATTCATTCATTCATTTATTTATTTACCTTTTAACAAAATCATAACTGAGCACCATTATATACCTGGTAATGCACTGGGTATTACAAACACAAAGGTGAATCACTTCTCCCTCCCTCTAAATACCTGTGTGTTTTAGTGTTGACAGGTAATTGATTTTCAACCTATGTATATTGAATTAAATTGAAATGCATTTTAATCTTGATTTTCTTAGATATGTCTATAAAACGTGAATTTGAATATGAAATTCAATTTGAATCTGACGTTGTGAAGTCTAACTTGGAATCCTGCGTGGCTTTGTATTTGATCAAAAAATCTTTTAATGTTATGGCTAAAGTGATAACATTGGTCTTCAATTTGATATTTGCACCAAAGAAACCATTGAGGTAAGCATTTTTTCTTTAAATAATATTTTTACTCTTTGAAACTATATATTACTACTCTTTTAAACAAAATAGTGTTGATTTTTCTCTCCATCTTTATATTTGGATTGTATTACTTCTTTGATGCTGTTGAGGTAAATATTTTGGACTAGATTATCCCTATCATCTATCAAACTATGAACAGTATTCTGATGAGAAAAAGCAGTCCAAAATGATTAGGAATCTAAGAAATCCTTCCCAAATTGTGACCTCCCGAAGATCATTAGGGTATAATATTAACAAAAGAGAACAGTGCACTTTGTAAAAAAAAAAAAAAATTTAATTTTTTTTAACTTTTTATTCAGTTTTTGAGAGATGGAGAGAGACAGAGCATGAATGAGGGAGGGGCAGAGGGAGAGGGAGACACAGACTCTGAAACAGGTTCCAGGTTCCAAGCTGTCAGCTCAGAACCTGATGCAGGGCTCGAAATCACAAACCGTGAGATCATGACCTGAGCTGAAGTCAGACGCTTAACCGACTGAGCCACCCAGGCACCCCTGTAAAAAATTTTTAAAAATTACTGACTTGGTACTGTGCATTGGAAGCATGATGTTTCTTGATACTACTTCTCAGAACCAGTTCGAATGATAAAACGTGCCTCAGTTGTGTTCTACTTGGCAGTTGCTGCCATTATGCTTTTGCCACCAAACCATAACATTGCCCTGACCTTAGTAAGATTTAAGAGGATCATAGTGGAATCTGTGAAAATAGTGACCTTTGAATGTCTGTCTTCTGGGAAGCCTCATCCAGTGTCTTTATACTCCCTTCTTAGGTAACTGGTACTTAGCACATGCAAATGCTGTATGATAGGTCACATGTGAAATAGAGCCTTCTTTGTGTGTTAATACAGAGATACTGATCAGAACCACAGTATACACAAAGCACAAAGTGCAGCCTGGTAATGAAAAGACAGTCAAAGTATTACCTGTGCTTTTACTAATTTTTGTAGTTTGACTATGTATTTGAAGTAGCCAGGCATGTATTTAAAGTGGCTTTGAATATGTAGTTCAATAACAAAAAGATACCAGTGTCATCTTCAGGAAACGGTAATAAAACCAATCTGCAAGAAGATAGTATACTGTAATCATTTATTTTCTCTTTTATGTTGATAGTTTTCTATGATTATTTGTTATTTTTTTTTCATACTTAGCTTTGTATTAAGTTGACTTAATGATATGGAAATTACCAGCAACAACCAGAAGGGGAGAATGTTGCCATTAATGAATAAGAGCACAACCAGTGTGGGGTGGGGACACTTGGGTGACTCAGTTGGTTAGGTGGCCAACTCTTGATCTTGGCTCAGCTCATGATCTCACGGTTTGTGGGATCGAGCCCTGCTTGGGATTCTATCTCTCCCTTTTTGTCTGACCCTCCCCCTGTCTCCCTGTCTGTCTGTCTGTCTCTCTCTCTCTCAAATAAACTTAAAAAAAAAAAAAAGAGTGGGGCACCTGGGTGGTTCAGCCAGTTAAATGTCCAACTTCAGCTCAGGACATGATCTTGTGGCTTATGAGTTTGATCCCCGCATCAGGCTCTGAGTTGTCAGGCTCTGGTATTTGTCTTTCTCTCACTAACTTATTTCACTTAGCATGATACTCTCTCCCTCCATCCTTGCTGCTGCAAATGACAAAATTTTATTCTTTTTGCATTATATATATATATAATGTATATACATATATATAGCCTCTTTTTTATCCATTCATCTGGTCATGATCTCACAGCTTGTGGGTTCGAGCCCCATGTGAGGCTCTGTGCTGACAACTCAGAGAGCCTGGAGCCTGCTTCGGATTCTGTGTCTCCCTCTCTCTCTGCCCCTCCCCTGCTCATACTCAGTTTTTCTCTCTGTCTCAAAAATAAACATTAAAAAAATTATTTTTAAGAGCACAACCAGTGTGAATTTATACTCATTCAACATTTTGTGGATTTAGAGCTTCTTGGTGAATATTTGAAAAACTGATTTGGGACGACTTGTATGCATGATTCATAAATTTTTGTGAGCATTGTATAACATTCTGATGTAGTTTAATCTCTTTTGTGCATATATGTGTATATTCATTTACTTTTATAATTCCTTCTTCATTATTTATTTGGGATGATTCACTGGAAGACACGCAGTTAAATGAGAAAAACCAAAATAAAATTATGAAAAAGATTAAATTATGAAAAAGAAAAAGAAAATAATTACACCTAAACCATGCTAGATAAGTAAAATAAGTATTGAGTTCAATTCTTCCTGTTTGGCAAGGTAAAAAAAGAAAACAAAATTTTCATGTTTTGGTAAAGACAAAATACAACATTATTTCACAGCAGTTAATACTATGTAATGTTTCACATTCATCCTTTCACAGGATAGTGTTATATATAATAGAAATAATTGTCATTGGGGCGCCTGGGTGGCTCAGTCGGTTAAGCGTCCGACTTCGGCTCAGGTCATGATCTCACAGTTTGCGAGTTCGAGCCCCACATCGGGGTCTGTGCTGGCAGCTGGAGCCTGGAGCATGCTTCGGATTCTGTGTCTCCCTCTCTCTCTGCCCCTCTCGTGCTTGCTCTCTGTCTCTGTCTCTCAATAATAAATAAACGTTAAAAAAAGAAATAATTGTCAGGGCCCTAAAAGCTGGTTTTACAAAAACAAACAAATAAAAGATTATTTCTACAGGTCTTGACCTTTTCTTTCAATAAAAATCAAGGGTCTAATACAAAAACGTGAGAGATCTTTAGTTACTGTGGTCATGAGTCAGATGATTCTCACTTAACACAGGGCTAAACATATTTTTAATAAATAGAGAAATAATTGATATCATTTGTCTTAGGATATCTTAAGAAATAATAATCTTAGCTCAACTTTCTCCTGAAACTCTTTACCTGCTGTTCTTTCTGAGAGTTTTATATAAAAGGATTGTGATTTCTTTGTCCAACCTGACATAGGATATTGCAGCCACACCATTACATGTTTGCATTATTTCCACCCTAAGCCAGCAAACAAGTAACCATTCGTCGGTTTCACCCATTGCTCCATGTGTCCACTCTCCTTCATAGCCAAATGCTTAGAAAGGCTATCTCTATTCATTTCATTAACTCAGCTGACATTCAATTATATCTCATTATGTAAAGTGTTTGTGGTATTTTAATTTAAATTAAAATTGCAATTTAATTTTTAAAAGCCTTTAAGTCAATTTTATGAGCTTTTGTGAGTGTCCACAGAAAATATAATTTTTCTATGTGAAACAAGAATTGGAAAAACTTTCTCACAATGTTTCATTTTGAACAGAAAATTTCTATATGGTGAAAGACCTGTTTGGGTTTTGGTTTTTTTTTTTAATGTTTATTCACTTTTTGAGAGAGAGAGAGAGAGAGAGCAGAGGAGGGGCAGAGAGAGAAAGAGACAGAGAATCCGAAGCAAGCTCTGCACTGAGAGCAGCAAGCCCAATGCGGGGCTCGAACTCACAAACCACAAGATCATGACCTGAGCCGAAGTCGTGCACTTACCTGACTAAGCCACCCAGGTGCCCCTAGAAGACCTATTTGTATAACACCTGTGGCCTTTTGCTAGCCTCGTCTTGGATTCTTAAATATTATCATACTCTGTGCTCGTTACAAAAAATTTACAGTCAATTATACATATTTTACTGGTTGTTAGTAAATACCTACAGAGTAGATAAGCTGTGCTAGAAAATAATTATCTTACAGGGAGATTGATAATATAACCAAAGACCTAAAAGTTATTCCTAGAATGTAATTAACAGTCATCTACATTTTTTAAAGAATTACAAGTCCCAGTGTTTTACTAAAACCACCAGGTTTGCTTACATTTTCAACCTAGATACTGATCTACTATATCGTATTCTCTTTTTGCTTGTTTCCCTATAGTATCCTTTATAATCTTTTTTTTTTTTTTCTATTCAAGGACTCAAATTACTCTGAAAATAGAGTGCATAACAGATGGGATCTGGAAGTTTCCCATAACATTGGTTGGTACTGAGCCTGATGTGGATGATGTCATTGATATTGAAGGGGTTGGTTTATTTAAGGAATCTATTGTCGACTTCAGGCTGACAAGTCAGACGAGGTAATATATCAAGCAAAAGTATGTAACTGGTTTTGTGAATGTAATTTATGCTGAACTGGAAAACAAAATTTAAGATGGAAAATTCTATTATGTCATCTTTTGCTTTTTAAGCCAGAGAAGTATGCTACTAGGAACCAAAGCTGTATGTATTTCATAATTTTTAGTTAAACATGGGAAAACAGAGCCTACAAAATGAAAACCAAAAACAAGAGACAAAAGTCAATAGATATTGAAATTTAAGATCATATTTCTATTTGCTTTTCAAAGGATGTTATTAATGTATATTTATAGCCCACTCTTATTTCTTTATTTTAATTCCAGTATAGTTAACATACAGTTTTATGTTAGTTTCAGGTGTAAAATATAGTGATTCAACAATTCTATACATTACTCAGTGCTAATCATAATCTTAACCCCCTTCACCTATTTCACCCATCCCCCCACCCTCTCCCTTCTGATAACCATCAGTTTGTTCTCTGTAGTTAAGAGTCTCTTTCTTCATTTGTCTCATTCTTTATTTTTTTTCCTTTGTTCATTTGTTTCTTAAATGCCATATATGAGTGAAATCATATGGTATTTGTCTTTCTCTCGCTAACTTATTTCACTTAGCATGATACTCTCTCCCTCCATCCTTGCTGTTGCAAATAGCAAAATTTTATTCTTTTTTATGGCTGAATAATATTACATGATATATATAAAACCTCTTTTTTATCCATTCATCTATTGATGGACACTTGGACTGCTTCCATAATTTGGCTATGCATTGGTTAATGCAGCAATAAACAAAAATAGGGCCACGTTTATCCTTTTGAATTAGTGTTTTTGTATGCTTTGGGTAAATACCCAGTAGTGCTATTACTGGATCATAGTGTAGTTCTTTTTTTAATTTTTTGAGGAATTTCCATACTATCTTCCACAGTGGCTGCACCAGTTTACATTCCCACCAACAGTGCACAAGGGTTCCTTTTCCTCCACATTCTCACCGACACTTGTTTCTAGTGTTTTGATTTTAGCCATTTTGATAGGTGTGAGGTGATATCTCATTGTAGGGTTTTTTTCAATTTTTTATTAAATTCCAGTTAACATACAGTGTAATATTAGTCAGGTATAGAGTTTAGTGAGTCATCACTTACATACAACACCCAGTGCTCATCATAAAAAGTACCCTCCTTGATACCCATCACCCATCTAGCCCATCCCCCCCCACCTCCCCTTCAGTAACCCTCTGTTCTGTATAGTTAAGATCTGTTTCCTGGTGTGCCTCTCTTTTTTTTCACCTATGTTCCTCTGTTTTGTTTCTTAAATTCCACATATGAGTGAAATCATATGGTATTTGTCTTTCTCTAACTTATTTCACTTAGCATAATATACTCTAGCTTCATCCATGTTGCAAATGGCAAGATTTCATTCTTTTTGATGGCTGAGTAATATATCATTGTGTGTGTGTGTGTGTGTGTGTGTGTGTGTGTACACCAAATTTTCTTTATCCATTCATCAATGGATGAACATGAACATTTGGGCTCTTTCCATAATTTGGCTATTGTTGATTATGCTGCCGTATACACTGGGATGCATGTGCCTCTTCAAATCAGTGTTTTTGTATACTTTGGTAAATACCTAGAAGTGTAATTGCTGAATCATAGGGTAGTTTTATTTTTAACTTTTTGATGGACTTCCGTACTGTTTTCCAAAGTGGCTGCACCAGTTTGCATTCCCACCAACAGTGCAAGAGGGTTCCCCTTTCTCTGCATCCTCCCCAACACTTGTTGTTTCCTATATCATTAATTTTAGCCATTCTGACAGGTATGAGATGATATCTCATTGTAGTTTTGATTTGCATTTCTCTGATGATAAGTGATTTTGAGCATCCTTTCATGTGTCTGTAGGCTATCTGTATGTCTTCTTCGGAAAAATATCTGTTCATGTCTTCCACCCATCTTTAAATAGGATTATTTGTTTTTGGGGTCCTGAATTATGTAAGTTTTTTATATGTATTGGATACTAACCCTTTATCTGATATGCCGTTTGCAAATATCTTCTCCCATTCTGTCAGTTGCCTTTTAGTTTCATTGATTGTTTCCTTTGCTGTGCAGAAGCTTTTTATTTTGATGTAGTCCCAAATAGTTTATTTTGCTTTTACTTCCCTTGCCTCAGGAGACATGTCTAGGAAAAATTTTAAAGATAAATGAAATGTTTTTTTCCATACAATTTAATGGCTTGGGTTATGAAATGGTTTAAGTAGAGACAATCAGGTAACCTATATTGATTCTTTTTTATGCATTATTATTCTGCTCCACCATAGCTATCCTTGTTATAACAGAGGCAGCGTGACCATGATACTTTTACTTATCTCACATGTAAAATATATTTTTTTACCTGTTTTTGAGATATAATGTACATGCCATAAAATGTCATTGTAAGTATACATTTCAATAATTTCTTTGAAAAATTATAGAATTTGTAATCATAATCACATTCAAGGTTTAGAACTCTCCCATTTCTCCCCAAATTTCCCTCAAGCCCCTGTTCCCACCCCCAGTCTCAGGCAACCAGTGATTTGCTTTCTATCTCTATAACCTTGCCTTTTCTGGATATTTCATATAAACAAAATCACCCACTATGTAGTCTTTCTTTAACAAAAGAAACAAAAACAAAACATTATTTTTAAACAGTGCTAGGTTTACATCAGATTGGAGAGGAAGGTATAGAGATTTTTCATATACCTCCTGCCCCCACTCATGTGTAGCCTTCCTGATTATAAACTTTACCCACTGGAATGGTATTTGTTTTTTTTTTTTTTTTTTTTTTACCAGGGATGGACCTACATTGACATATTATAATCACCCAAAGTACATAGTTTACCTTAGGGCTCACTCTTGGTGTTGTATATTCTATGAATTTGGAAAGAATAACAATGGCATATATGCATCATTACAATACAGAGTATTTGCACTCAAATTTCCTCCATGCTCTCCCTATTCATTTCTCTCATACCCCTGGAACCTTTCTATTGTCTCCTAGTTTTGCCTGTTTTCAGAACGTCATGAAATTGGAATCATGTAGTGTGTAGGCTTTTCAATCTGGCTTCTTTTACTTAGTAATATGCATTTGAGGTTTATCCATGTCTTTTCATGACTTGATAGCGCATTTGTTTTTTAGCATTGAGTACTATTTCACTGGATGTACCACTGTTTATTTATCCATTCACCTACTGAAGGACATCTTGGTTGCTTCAAGGTTTTAGCAATCATGGGCAAAGCTTATATAAGCATCTGGGTACAAGTTTTATTGTGGATGTGTTTTCATCTGTTTGGAGTAAACACCCAGGAATATGATTGCTGGATCTTATGGTAAAAATATGCTTAGTTTTGTAAGAAATTGCCAAACTATCATCCAAAGTGGCTATATCATTTTGTACTGTCACCAGTTATGAATGACAGTTCCTGTTGCCCTACACCCTCGTCAGCAAATGAAGCTATCAGTGTTCTGGATTTTGACTTACTTACTTACTTACTTACTTATTTATTTATTTATTTATTATTTTTAAAGTTTATTTTAATTTATTTTGAGAGGGGGAGGGGCAGAGAGAGAGAATCCCAAGCAGGCTCTACACTGTCAGCACAGAGCCCAGTGTGGGGCTTGAACTCACAAACCGTGAGATCATGATCTGAGCTGAAATCAAGAATCAAATGCTTAACTGACTGAGCTACCCAGGTGCCCCTGGATTTTGGCCATTTTAAAAGAAGTGTAGTGGTATCTCGTAGTTTTAGTTTGTATTTCCCTGATGACATATGATGCAATACATCTTTTCAAAGGCTTAACTTGACACCTATAGATCTTTGGTGGAGTGTGTGATGAGGTCTTTGGCCCATTTTTTAAACTGGGTTGTTTGGGTTTTTTCATTCTTGAGTTTTAGAGTTCTCTGCCTATATTACATAGCAGTCCATTATCAGATGTGTCTTTCACAAGTACTTTCTCCCAGTCTGTAGCTTGTGTTCTAATTCTCTTCATATGGCCCTTCATAGAGTAGAAGTTTTTAATTTTGCTGGGGTCCAATTTACCAATTTTTCTTTCATGGATTGTGTCTTTGCTGTTTTGTCTAACAAGGCATCAGCATACCCAAGGTCATCTACTTTTTCTTTTATTTTATCTTCTAGGAGCTTTATAGTTTTATGTTTTACATTTAGGTTTGTGATCCATTTTGAGTTAACTTTTGTAATGGGTATAAGGTACTTGTCTAGATCATTTTTTTTAAATTTTGTATATGGATGTCCATTTGTTCCAGCACCATTTGCTGAAGAGACCATCTTTGTTCCATTGTATTACCTTTGCTCCTTTGTCAAAGATCAGTTGGCTACATCTTTCTGTCTATTTCTATTTCTGGGCTTTCTGTTCTGTTCACTAATCTGTTCATTTGCCAATACCACACTGTCTTGATTACTGTAGCTTTATACTAAGTCTTGAAGTTGGGTAGTCTTATTCTACAACTTCCAAAGATATTTCAAATTATTAGATATTTTTGTTTACATGTGAATTGATTTAATGCATTCAAACAGTTTTCCAGGACTAGTGAAACAGTTTCAATGATTTCATCATAACTAAAAAGTTCTCAAATGCAATACTGGCAAAAAAAAAAGAAAGAAAGAAACAGTTGGAAATAGGCTCCCCAAATTATACTTTTTGATTATACCCAATGTTGTTACCCTTTGCTACTTATATATATTTTATTCCACTAATAGTTCAGACGGTTTTTACTTTACGTTTGAACAATTGAAATTACCTCATTAGATTCTCTGCCTCTCGTCCCTTTCATTCCAATGTACTTTCTACATTGCTGTAAAACCAATCTCCTTAAAATAATGTTATTAACATGTGACTTCGCTTGTCAAAAGCATTTGATGGTTTCCTATTGCTTTCCCAAGGTGACATCTAAATCATGCATGCTGTTCATGGTCCTAGCTCACTCTGACCTTTCCAATTTCTTCTTTCTACTGTCTAAAACAGATTATCTGCTTCATTCTTAAGGAAAAAAGAGTCACTATTCTTATCCATTACTCCTCACCTGTCTTCAGTTTCTGTCTGCTTCTAAAATGTCCATCGTATCTCCTCTCCACATTTCTAAAATCTTCTCATTCCTCTTGTCATCACAATATAATCTTACTTGACCATTTATGTATGTACATATATATATATGCATACATATATACACATATATGTACACACATATATACATATACATATATATACACACATTACATATATATCTATTCCTTAGGCATCGTATATAGGATTTTTTTTGCAACTTCTATGTCTTTTGTATTTGCGTCTTAGACTTTGTTCAGAATTAGTTCCCATTAAGTATCTAGTAATGAATCAAACTTAGAAAATAACTTAAAATTATTCATTTTATTCATTCACCAAAATTTCCAAAGATTAATATTTCAGTTAGGCCAATAACAGGTATTCTCTTAGAAAACTTACTGTTGTGTGCAAGAGAACAAAATGACATTCTACCTTAATATGGAAATATAAACCCAATATGAAACACATAGTATGGTCACATTTTGGAGGGTTATAAGATTCTTAATGTGTTTTTATCCTCTAAATGCTTGAATCAGAGTTAGTATTCAATAATATTCATTTAATTGTGAAATCAACTAAAGGTACTGAGCTGATTCCTGCAGGCAAATTCAATTATTGCATATCATTAGGGAATAAGCATATGGAAAGGTGGTGTTTTTTTCCAATTATATTTTACTCTAAAGAAAAGGAGATCCCCATGGGACCATGTTTTATTCATCTTTGTAAACTCACTACCTAGGTGCACAATAAACTATTTCAATCAACACGTATTTTAAACTGAGTCTTGAAGGTTAAGTTGTCATTTGCAACACAGATTAGGGAAGAGGGAGTGGAGAAGTTCCAGCAGGAGGGTATTATATATGTAAAGTTCTAGAGGGATGAGACAGTGAGTTCTATTGAAAGAACTGAAAGTAGTTAGAACCGCTGGAATTAGGAGTACCATGGGGAGACTGGGAGCAGATGACATAGATTGGCATCCATTCAGAAGTACTTAACTAGAGAACCATTGGACTCCTGGGCTCTATGATTCTATTCATTCATCATGCATTAGGGACAGAGCAGAATGATGTAGTGACCATTTCTGATTTATTAATTCAATAGTTATTGCACATCTCCCTTGTTCCAGTCCTCTGTGCTTATAAATCTGTTGTGTGGTCAACAATTAGAGTATATATTTGATCTTTTTTTATCTCTCATTCTTTAAGAACATGAGATTCTAGAGCACAAAATCACCATTTAGTATTTTGTACATTCTAGGACTTCAGTAAATAGTGATTAGTGAGTAAATGAATAAATTCATGAAATCAGAATAAAGGGAAACATCTCAAGGATCCACCTTATCCTTATTATCCACCTTATTATTGTTATCCACCTATTTATAATATTTATAATACTTATAAATATAAATATTTACAATATTTATAATACTTACAATATTTATAAATATAAATATTTATAATACTTATAATAGGTGGATAATAATAGTTATTTAGAAATCACAAAAGTTAGAAAATAAAATATTAAATAGATATTTATTGTGTCAGTATTTTAACTTTTTGTTCCATATAGAGTTTTGATGTCTATTTTAGTGTTTACTGATAAATAAATATATATATTATATCTCTCTATGTAATACCTTATTTTCCTTAATTGAAATTTAACATGGCCATTTAAAACACTTTGTCAGTGCATGTGCTATCTCTAGATGATACAAAATTTTGATAGCAAAATTTACAAGTAATCAACTTTCAAAACAAATGCATTTGGGTGAATAACAAAGAAAAAGAGACAATTTATCTGGAAGAAATGTAATTTGCTGATGTAAGTTTGATAGGTATACAAGGCCCTAATGTTCCCTCCTAAGATGTAGTCATTGGGATTAGCTAAAAAAAAAAAAAAAAAAAAAAAAAAAAAGGAAGGAGGAGGGTCCATGATATAAAATCCTCACATCTTGAGTCAAAAAATATCCTTTACCTTTTTCATAACAATCCAAAGATATTACTTTTTCTCTTCATAAAGAAGGAGATATAAATATTTCTTGATGTTAAAGCAGCAGCCTTGTAAATAGTTTAAAGCGTACTTTGAGTAGGTTTATAGTGCATGTGGTGAACAAGACCTTAAATCGCAAGATTGTTCCTTAAAAAAATGGATAATATTTAGAGGAGATCTAATCAATAAATGACACTATTAATAATTTTTTGTGGTCATAAGACTAATCTCATTTGGATCAGGAAATGGGTAAAACAATTATATTTTTTCAATTCTTCTATAAAATTATCACACTAATTTAATCTTTGGGAGTAAAGATCTATTTCTTCACACCAAAAAGTGACAGATTGCTGAGGGTCTTATATGTACAGTACTGCAAAATGACCAATTATTCTTTTTTATTTTAAATATAATTTATTGTCAGATTGGTTTCCATACAACACCCAGTGCCAACCCAACAGGTGCCCTTCTCAATGCCCATCACCCACTTTCCCCTGTCCCCAAACCCCCATCAACCTTCAGTTTGTTCTCAGTATTTAAGAGTCTCTTAAGGTTTGCCTCCCTCCCTTCTCTGTAACTTTTTCCCCCCATCCACTCCCCCATGGTTCTCTGTTAAGTTTATCAGGATCCACATAAGAGTGAAAAACCTGTCTTTCTCTCTATGACTTATTTCACTTAGCAGAATACCCTCCACTTCCATCCACGTTGCTACAAATGGCCAGATTTCATCTTTCTCATTGCCAAGTAGTTTTCCATTGTGTATATAAACCACAACTTCTTTATCCATTCATCAGTTGATGGACATTTAGGCTCTTTCCATAATTTGGCTATTATTGAAAGTGCTGCTATAAACATTGGGGTACAAGTGCCCCTATGCATCAGCACTCCTGTATCCCTTGGGTAAATTCCTAGCAGTGCTACTAGCAGTGCTAGGATTTTTTTTTTTAAGACACAAAATTTAATTTAATAGAAATTTTGTTTGTAGTTCTTACATTCTCAGTGTGACCCGAGCTGGAACCCACTGCCCCACCAAGAAGTGGCCCAGTCCTGGGAGCAGGGGAGGAAGGGAGGTGGTGGTAGGGGTCAGAGCTCAGGCCCTAGGAGCCCTGTTCTTCCTCAGTGCTGGGGGGCTGGGGATGCCACCCTCTTCTCCTGCCCCCCTCTGGGATCCAGGAAGGAGAGCAGTTGGAGTCTCGGGCCTGGGGCTTCTCCTCTACATTCCTCTGCCCCCTCAGGTTGGAGGGGAACTAAGGGATCTGGGGAGAGAAGGGGACAGAAGAAGGCAAAGATGTCAATCAAGAAAGAGGAGGATCAGGAATAAGGACTAAGGAGAATCAAAGTCAAAACACCAGTTTAAAAAAAAGGGGGGGTACCAAAACCAAAATCCACCCCAAATCACAACCCGCCTGGAAAAAATGAAAGTTCTCCAGTCTCATAGGGTAAGTCTATTTTTAATTTTTGGAGGAACCTCCACACTGTTTTCCAGAGTGGCTGCACCAGTTTGCATTCCCACCAACAGTGCAAGAGGGTTCCCATTTCTCCACATCCTCGCCAGCATCTATAGTCTCCTGATTTGTTCATTTTGGCCACTCTGATTGCAATTTTTCTTTTTTTAAGTTTATGTATTTATTTTGAGAGAGAGAGCAAAGAGCAGGGGAGAGGCAGAGAGAGAGGGAGGAGAGACTCCCAAGCAAGCTCTGCGCTGTCAGTGCAGAGCCGGATGCAGGGCTCAAACTCATAAACCATGAGATCATGACCTGAGCTAAAACCAAGAGTTGGATGCTTAACCAACTGAGCCACCCAGGTGCCCCCAAATGGGCAATTATTAAGAGCAGCCCCTGTAATACAAGAAAGGATGAATGCCAGGAAATTCATGGCCAGTAGTATAGTAGCTGGCTTATGAACAGGCACCCCATAAATATTAATTGAAGGAATAAGACAAATTAAGAAGGAAAATTATTAGAAATTCATGTCTTCAGCCACTCAGTATAGCCATATAGAGCATCTGGAGAAGGAGCAAAGTATTATCTTTGCCATGAGGAAGCAGAAATGTATTGTATAATACCATTGAGATTTTTTTAAATGTTTATTTATTTTGAGATTTATAGACATTTTTTTAAATGCTTATTTATTTTGAAAGAGAGAGAGAGAGAGCACACACATGTGCGATTTGCCCAAATGGGCAGAGAGAGAGGGAAGGAGAGAATTCCAAGCAGGATTTGTGCTGTCAGCACAGAGCCTGATGCAGGGCTTGATCTCACAAACTCCGAGATCACAACCTGAGCTGAAATTGAGAGTCAGTCACTTAACCACCTGAGCCACCCAGGTGCCCCAAAACATACATCTTTGATAAGACTTTATTTTTAAAGCCAGTTTTTTAGGTATGCATAAAAACTGCACATGAAGTACAGAGAGTTCCCGTATACCCCCATCCCTAAACCCCAGCACAGTTTCCCCTATTAATAACACCTTGAATCAATGTGTTACATTTGTTACAATGGACACACCCATATTGATATATTATTATTAACTAAAGACCATAGTTTACATGAGGGTTTACTTGTTGTGTTATACAGTTATATGGATTTTGACAAATGTGTGTCAGACATTGCAGTATCATACAGAATAGTTGTCACTGCCCTAAAATCTCCCCATCTTTCACCTATTTATCCCTCCCCACTTTCTGAGCCCCTGGCAACCACTGATCTTTTTACTGACTCTGTAGTTTCATCTTTTCCAGAATGTCATGTGGCTGGGGTCATATAGTATGTAGCTTTTTCAGACTGCCTTCTTTCACTAGCAATATGCATTAAAGGTTGGTCCATGTTTTTTTGTAGCTTCATAGCTCATTTCTTTTTAGAGCTGAAAAATGGACATTTGGTAGATTCTAGTTTGGGGCAAGTATGAAAAAATGTTGCTGTAAACATTTATGCAGGTTTTTGCATGGATGTACATCTTCAAATCATTTTGACAAATGCTTAGTATTACAAATGTTGAATTGTAGAGTAAGCATATGATTAGGTAGGTAAGAAATGGCCAAATTATCCTCTAAAGTGGATAATTTTGCATCCCCAGCAGCAATGAATGAGATTTCCTAATGTTCTATATCTTTATCAGCATTTGGTGGTGTCAGTTTTTTTCCATTGTAGCCCTTCTAAAAATAGTGGTACCTCATTGTTTTAATTTGCAGTTGCCTAGTGTTAATGACATTGAGCATGTTGTTATATGCTTATTTGCCACTTCTATATCTTCATTGATGAGGAGTTTAAGATTCTTTACCTATATTTTAATTGGATTTTTGATTTTGTTCTTGGTGAGTTTTAAGAATCATTTGTAAATTTTGGATATAAATCCTTTACAGGTACTTGTTCTGAAAATATATTCTCTCAGTCTGTAGCTTCTCTTTTCATGCACTTAACAGTGCCTTTGACAGAGAAAAACATTTTAATTTTAAGAAAGTTCACCTAATCAATTTTTTCTTTCATGGGTTGTACTTTTTTTTTTTAAGTAGACTTCATGCCCACTGCAGAGCCCAACGCAGGGTTTAAACTCATGATCAAGACCTGAGCAGAGATCAAGAGTTGGACACTTAACCAACTGAGCCACCCAGGTGCCCCTCATGGGTTATGTTTTCAGTGTTATATATAAAACCTCATCAGCAAACCCAAAGTTGCTTTTTTTTTTTGTATGTTCTCTTCTAGATATCTTACAGTTTTGCCATTTATATGTTGGCCTAACATCCACATTGAGTTAGTTTTTCTGAAAGGTATGAGATGTGAGTGTAGGTTCTTTATTGATTGATTGATTGATTGATTGCATATTGGTTTCTGATTTGTACAGTGCCATTTGTTGAAAGACTATCCTTTCTCCATTAAATTGCCTTTACTCCTTTGTCAGAGAACAAACACAGTTGCCTGTGTTTATGCAAGCCTGTATCTGGGCTATCTACTCTGTTCCATTGATGTATATACCAAGTTTTTCACCTATTCTGTACTACTTTTTTTAAAATTTTATGTTTATTTATTTTTGAGAAAGAGAGAGAAAGAGACAAAGCATGAGCAGGGGAGGGGCAGAGAGAGAGGGAGACAGAGAATCGGAAGCAGGCTCCACGCTCCGAGCTGTCAGCACAGAGCCCAACGCATGGCTCAAACCCACAAACTGCAAGATCGTGATCTGAGCCGAAGTCGGATGCTTAATCAACTAAGCCACCAAGGCGCCCCTATACTGTACTACTTTTATAGTAAGATCTGAAATTGGGCAATGTGAGTCCTGCAACTTCCTTTTTCATTATTATATTAACTATTTTAGGGTTTTTGCTTTTTCATATAAACTGTAGAATCAGTTTTTATGTGTCTCAAAATAACTTTCTTATATTTTTATTGACATTTAATTAAATCTACAGATAACATTTGAAAGAATTGACATCTTAATAATATTGAGTTTTTCTAGGCATGAACATGGAAACTCTCTCCATTTATTTAGTTCTTCTTTTGTTTCTTTATCAGAGTTTTATACTTTTCCTCATCTAGACCTTGTACATGTTAGATTTATACCTATTTACCTCATTTTTCAGTGCTAATGTAAATAGTGTTGTGTGTTGAGTTTCAAATTCCCGTTCTCTTGGGGCGCCTGGGTGGCGCAGTTGGTTAAGCGTCCGACTTCAGCCAGGTCACGATCTCGCGGTCCTTGAGTTCGAGCCCCGCATCAGGCTCTGGGCTGATGGCTCAGAGCCTGGAGCCTGTTTCCGATTCTGTGTCTCCCTCTCTCTCTGCCCCTCCCCCGTTCATGCTCTGTCTCTCTCTGTCCCCAAAATAAATAAACGTTGAAAAAAAAAAAATTAAAAAAAAAAAAAAAAAAGAATATCTTCAAATTCCCGTTCTCCATTGCTGGTACATAGGAAAATGGTTGGTTTTTTTTTTAATGTTTATTTATTTTGAGAGAGAGAGAGAGAGAGAGAGAGAGAGCAGGGGAGGGACAGAAAGAGGGAGAGGCAGAGTATTCAAAGCGCTGACAGCCCAGAGCCCCATGCCGGGGCTTAAACTCACAAACTGTGAGATCACATCCTGAGCCAAAGTCAGACGTTTAACCAACTGAACTTCCCAGGAGCCCCGGAAAGTGCTTGATTTTTGTAATTAATTTTGTATTCTGCAACTCTGCTGTAATTGCTTATTATTTCTAGGTAATTTTTTTTTGTAAATTCTTTGGGATTTGTTACATCATCTGATCAAGGTCAGTGTTATTTCTTCCTTTCTGATCTGCATACCATTTGTGTCCTCTTCATGTTTTATTATACTATCAAGGACTTCCAGTATGAAGTTGTATAGGAGTGGTGAGAAGGAACTTCCTCCTCTTGTTTTCAGTCTTAGGGAGTTTCTCATCATTAAGTTTGATGTTACCTGTAGGTTTTTTATAGACTTTTTTTTTTAATCAAATTGAAAAAGTTCACTTTTATTCCTAGTTTGCTAAGAGATTTTTTTTTATCATGAATGGGTGTTAGATTTTGTCTAATACTTTATCTGTATCTTTTGAAATGGTCATTTGATTTCTCAGATTGTTGACGTGATGAAATAAATTAATTGATTTTCAAGTGTTGAGGCAATGTTGCATACCAGGAATAAATCCCACTTGGTCATGTTGTATAATTCTTTTTATACACTGTTGGATATGAATTGCTAATACTTTGTTGAGGAATTTTGCATCTCTGTTGATGGCAGATATTGGTCTTTAATTTTACTTTCTTGTAAGGTATATATCCTGCTTTCATATTAGGATAATGCTAGCCTCATAAATGATTAAGAAATGTTTCCTCTGCTTCTTTTTCTTAGAAGAGATTGTAGAGAATTGATATTACTTCTTATTTAAATATTTGGCAGAATTTGCAAGTAAGGGAAGCATATGTTTTTTTCAGAACAAGTATCTAAGACAAAGTACAAAGAAAGACTTCTGCTATATCAAGGAATACATACTTCTGTGAAAATCTAGGAATATAAACGTGGAAACATCATGTTGAACTTTGGATTGAGGTTTAAAGAAGAGAGAATGGAAAGAAGATTATAGGTCATATAGAAGGATACTGGCCATGGGGGATAACCTTCTTATGCTAATGATAAAAATGGCAAAAAAAAAAAAAAAAAAAGCACTGGGTGCTGTATGGAAACCAATTTGACAATAAATTTCATATTAAAAATTAAATTAAATTAAAATCTGCTTTAAAAAATGGCAAAGAAGCAAGATGGAGCAGAGTCAACCTCTATCCATATATCTTCTTTTGATATCTTTGATAAGAATATTTAAATAACCTGTCTTACTGATAGGTTTACTATCAGAAGGGATACTATACTCTGCTATTAGTTTTAGCTTCATGATATAACTTCTTAATTATGTAGCAGTCATGAGTGTGAGAAATTATCACAATAATAAGGAAGGGAAATCTGGACATTTTGAGGTTTATAATGCTATCGTGCAGCTTATGAATAATTTATTCATTCTGAATTTTGGATTTTAGGAGGGTCACTAAAAGTCTCAAGGGTATCTAGAAGTATGAGAAAAACAGAATGAGGTGACCTCCTAAAATCTCTCACCACAGTTCTGGAAAACAAAAGATAGCAAATAAATTTACCCTATGGGAGCAAAATATAAATGATGTTCATATCCAAAAAATAGTCTCACTACCCAAACCAGTAATAGGGCATATTGCTTTCAGTCATTCATTCTTTTAATTTTTTATTCATTTATTCAGTGGATTTGTTTATCACACAAACATTTAAACAAATATGAAAGTTTATCTCTTGTGACAAGAATTAAGGGTGTTGTGAATGCATATAATGAGGAGATTTGGCTAAGGCATGGAGGCCAGGGAAACTTCTCTGGGGAAAGGTTTGAAGATTTACAGGAAGAAGGTGAGGAGGAAGGGAAGAGCATCACAGGCATAAAAAACATATGGGTGAAGATTCTTTAGTGGGAGAGAGCTAGATATGAACAGGTGGCCAAGGAACACCAGAGTGGATACGAAAATGTGTCTTCAGGGGTATGGAGGGTAGGGAGATGCTGGAGAGGTCATTTGGAGCCAGACTATGCAAGGCTTTTTAGGTAGAATGACCAGAAAATTCACCGTCCAAAGGGGAACTTACTGGAGAATGAAAGACTCAATTAATAATTAGGCTTGGCAACAAAGTAAGCTGGGGCAGGTCTGAGCAAACCAAACCAGTTCTTACTGGCCATGGTAAGAACTTTGCTCTTTATCCAAAGAATAATGGAAAGTCATTAAAGTATTATAATCACAGGAACGATCTATCTGGAAAAAGAACACGTCAGCTGAAATGTATATAAAGATTAAGTATGAAAAGAGGTGTGCTATTTAGTTGTTGCTGTTGTCTAGACAATAAGGGATTGGTTGGATACTTGATGGGAGAAGTAGAGAGGGAAAATCTATAGAATAGAGAGGCTTCATAGAGATTAAATCTGTGAATTTAATAATGGATTTAGAGACCAAGACGTTACACCTTGTTAGAGATTCTTCAGTAATGAGCCCTGGGATTACCTATCTGGTAGAAGACATCATGATATCGCATGGATGTTGGGTTATATGACCTGTGATTTTAGAGTGATTGTAAAAGGTACATTATGTTTAATTTGTCTCCAAATGTTTATTGCTAATATATAGAAGTACAGATATGTGTTTATCTTGTGTCCTCCGAATTTGCTGAAATTTATTTGTTCTACAAGCTTTGTTGTTTGGTTTTTTGTTTTTTGTTTTTTGTTTTTTTTTTTTTTTTGATTCCTTGGCATTGTCTACATAGACAGTCATGTCTTTTATAAATAGGGACAGTTATATTTCTTCATTTCCAATCAGTATGACTTTATTTCATTTTATGCCTTATTTCACTGGCTAGGACTTTCAGTACTGTACTGAAGGAGAATGAGGACAGTAGACATCATTGCCTTTTTTCCCCAAACTTACCTGGAAAGCATTCAGTCATTTATCATTACCTATGATGTAAGCTGTGGGATTTTTACAGCGAATTCTCATCAAGTTGAAGTTGTTTCCCTCTGCAGTAGATTCCTAGAACTGCTGTTACAAATTACCACAATCTGGGTGGCTTTAAACAGTAGACATTTATTCTGTCACAGTTCTAGAAGAGAGATGTCAGACATCAAGGTCTTGGCAGGATGATGCTTTCTCTCTAAGTTCTAGGGGAGAATTGGGTCCATCCCTTTTTCTTTGCTTCTGGGGTTGACCACAAACCTTGAGCTTCCTTGCTTTGTGGACACATCTGATGCCATGTCATATGCCATGCTCTTCATGTGTGCTTCTCTGCATCTCTTCTTGTAATAACATCTGTCATCTTAGATTAGAGCCCACCTTAATTCAGAATGTCTTCATCTTGACTTGATTACATACACAATGACCCCATTTTCAAATACAGTCATATTCACAGGCACTGGGGGTTAAGACTTCAGCATACATTTTGTGGAAGACAGTTCCTAATTTCCCTACTCTGATTTTCTAACAGCCCTTATCAAGAATGGGTGTTGAATTTTGTCAGATGATTTTTCTGCACCAATTGATAGTATCATGCTGTCTTTCTTCTTTGGCTCGTGGACATGGTGGATTACACTGATCAGATTTCAAATATTGAACTAAATTTGCATTTCTGGAATAAAGTCAACTTGGCCTGGATATATATTGTGTTTTATGCATTGCCAGATTAGTTTGCTAAAATTTGGTCAGGATTTTTGTACCTAAGTTTATGAGAAATATTGGCTTATAGCTTACTTACAAATTGTTATTATTGTCATTACTATTATTAGTGTACTGTCTCTGTCTCATTTTGCTAAATGGGTAATGCTTGGTACAAAAAAATGAGTTTCAGAATGCTCCTTTCTCTTCTATTTTTTGGAAGATACTTTTTACAGTTGGCTATAATTCTCCTTTAAATGATTGGCAAAATTGGAGCACCTGGGTGGCTCAGTCAGTTAAGCTTTGGCTTCAGCTCAGGTCGTGATCTTACAGTGAGTTCAAGTCCCACATCGGGCTCTGTGCTGACAGTTCAGAGCCTGGAGCCTGCCTTGGATTCTGTGTTTCCTTCTCTCTCTGCTCCTCCCCCATGCTCTGTCTCTCTCTGTCTCTCAAAAATGAATAAACGTTAAAAAAAAATTTTTTTAATGATTGGCAAAATTATCCAGTGAAATCATGTGGGCCTGGAAGTTTCCCTTCACTAGCTTTTTAAAATTACTGATTTAATTACTTTAATAGTTGTATACTTATTCAGCTTATTTATTTCACATTGTGTGAGTTCTAATGGCTCTTGCTCGGTAATTGTTCCTTTTCTTGTAAGTTATCAAATATAGGGGTGCCTGAGTGGCTCAGTCGGTTAAGAGGCTGACTCTTGATTTCAGCTTAGGTCATAATCTCACAGATGGTGAGTTTGAGCCCTGTATCCAGCTCTGTGCTCACAGTATGGAGCCTGCTTTGGATCTTCTGTATCCCTCTCTCTGCCCCTCCCCCACTCATGCTCGCTGTCTTTCTCAAAAATAAATAAATGTTAAAATTTTTTTAAGTTATCAAATATATGTGTGTAGTTATTTATAATATCCCCTTACTTTCTATATCTGCAGTGCTTATGTGGTATCCCCTCTTTCATTTCTCAAATTGGTTATTTGCAGCTTTTCTTTTATCACTATGAATTGTGCTAGCAGGTTGTCACTTTATTCACCCTTTTGAAAGTATCAACTTTTTGTTTCATTGATTTTCTCTGTTGATTTTCTGTTTTGATTTTAATTGACTTCTCTTATTTTTGTTTTCTTTTACTTGCTGTGGGTTTACTTTGGTTTTTTAAAACTAGTTACCATTATTTTTATTGTGGTTAGAATATTTAAGATCTATTCTTTTTCTAATGTTTATTTATTTTGAGAGAGAGAGAGACGAGAGAGAGAGAGTAAGCTGGCGAGGGGCAGAGAGAGAGGGAGAGAGAGAGTCCCAAGCAGGCTCTGCACTGATACATGCAGGCCTCAATCCCACACACTGCGAGATCATGACCTCAACCCAAATCAGGAGTCGGACGCTTAACCACCTGAGCCACCCAGGCGCCCCTAAGATCTATTCTATTAGTAACTTTTGAGTATATGATACAGTATTCTTAACTATAGTCACCATATCACATTGGATCCTTAGAACTTGGTCATCTTATAAATGGAAGTTTGTACCCTTTGACCAACATCTCCCCATTTCCTCTACCTCCCAATTCCTCTCAACTAACATTCTACTCTCTGTTTCTATGAGTTCAGCTTTTTTAGATTTCACATACAAGTGAGCTCATAGAGTATTTGTCTTTCTCTGACTTACTTAGCATAATGTCCTCAAGGTGCATCCACGTTGTTGAAAATGACAAGATTTCCTCTTTCTTCTGGCTAAATAATATTCCATTGTAAGTATATATCACATTATCTTGATCCATTCAGCTATCAGTAGATACTTAGATTATATCCATGTCTTAGCTTTTTGTGAATAATGCTGCAATGAACATGGGAGTGCAAATATCTCTTCTAGTAGTGATTTCACTTATTTTGGTCATATACCCAGAAGTGGAATTGCTGGATCATATAATAGGTCCATTTTTTTAATTTTTTGAGGCACCTCTATACCATTTTCCATAGTGGTTGTAAAAATTTACATTCCTACCAACAGTGTTCAAAGGATCCCTTTTTCCACGTCCTCACCAACACTTGTTGTCTCTTGTCTTTTTGATAAGACTAACAGGTGTGAGGTAATATCTTATTGTGGTTTTGATTTGCATTTCCCTGATGTTAGTAATCATCATGTACATGTTGGCCATCCATATGTCTTCTTTGGAAACATGTCTATTCAGGTTCTCTGCCCGTATTTTAACTGAATTATTTGTTTGTTTGCTATTGAGTTATATGAGTTCCTGATATATTTTGGTTATTACCCTCTTAAAGATAGATGGTTTGCAAATATTCCCTCCAGTTCCTCAAAATTCTACAAAACTGAACAGAAGCTTTGTAGTTTGAAGTAATCCCACTTGTTTGTTTCTGCTTTTGTTGCTCATGCTTTTGATGTCATACTGGAAAATCATTGCCAAGACCAATGCCAAGGAGCATTTTCCCTGTGTTTTCTTGGAGTTTTATAGTTTCAGGTCTTTTTTTTAATATTTTATTTTTTTACATTTATTTATTTTTGGTAGAGAGAGACAGAGCACAAGTGGGGGAGGGGCAGAGAGAGAGGGAGACACAAAATCTGAAGCAGGCTCCAGGCTCCAGGCTTCGAGCTCCGAGCTGTCAGCACAGACCCCAACACAGGGTTCGAACCCACAAACCACGAGATCATGACCTGAGCCGAAGTCGGACACTTAACTGAGTGAACCACCCAGTCGCCCGAGTTTCAAGTCCTAAATTAAGTCTCTAATCCATTTTTTTAAATTTTCATGAATGGCTTAAGTGTCCAATTTCATTCTTTTGCATATAATTATCCAGTTTTCCCAGAGCCATTTAATTAAGAGACTGTCCTTTCCCCATTGGGTATTCTTGGCTCTTTTATCAAGTATAAGTTGACAGCCTATGTGACAGTTTATTTCTGGCTTTGGCCTCTCAACTCTGTTCTGTTGTACATGTCTGTTTTTATGCCAGAACCATACTGTTTTAATTATGATAGCTTTGTAATATAGTTTGAAATAAAAAAAATGTTATTCCTTCAGCTTTGTTCTACTCAAGATTGCTTTGTCTATTCAGGGTCTCCTATGGTTTCATGTAAATTTTAGGATTCTTTTTTTTTTCTATTTCTATGAAAAATGCCATTGGGATTTCGATGGAAATTGCATGGACTTTATAGATGGCTTTGGTTGTATGGATATTTTGACAATATTAATCCTTCCAATCCCTAAACACAGTATACCTTCCTATTTGTCTATTTCTTTCATCAAAATCTTAAGAGTTTTCAGTGTAAAGATCCTTAACCTCCTTGGTTAAATTTATTACAAAGTATTTTATTCCTTTAGATGCTCTTGTAAAATGGGACTGTTTTCTCTATTTTTCAGATAGTTTGTTGTTAGTGTAAGGAAATGCAACTGATTTTTGTATGTTGATTTTGTATCCTGTAACCTAAAAATTTTGCTTATTGATTCTAACAGATTTTTTGGTATAGTCTTCAGGATTTTCTATATGTAAGATCACATCATCTGTAAGAAAAAAGGTGATTTTACTTCTTTTCTGACTTGGATGCCTTTTGTTTCTTTTTCTTACCTAATTGCTCTCACATGGGCTTTCAGTACTGCGTTGAGTAGAAGCAGTAAGAGTGGCACCTTTGTCTTATTCCTGATCTTAGGGGAAAAGCTATCAACCTTTCACTACTGAGTGTGATGTTAACTATGGGCTCGTCATATATGGCCTTAATTATGTTAAGATTTGTTCCTTCTAAATCCAATTTGTTGAGAGTTTTTATCATGAAAAGATGTTGAATTTTGTCATATGCCTTTTTTGTATCTATTTAAATGATCATGTAATTTTTATCTTTTATACTGTTAATGTGGTGTGTCATATTTATTAATTTGTTTATTCGAACCACCTTTGCATCCTAGAGATAAATCCCACTTGATTGTGGCATATGAAACTTTTAATGTACTGTTGAATTCAGTTTGCCAGTCTTTTGTTGAGAATTTTTGAACGTATATTTATCAGGAATATTGGCTTTTAGTTTTCTTTCCTTGTAGTTTCCTTACCTGGCTTTGCCGTTAGGGTAATGCTGATCTTGTAAAATAATTTGGAGAATGCTTCTTTTTCTTCATTATTTTGGAAAAATTTAAGAAAGATTGGTATTAATTCTTTTTTAAATATTTGGTAGAATTCACCAGTGAAACCATCTGGTCCTGGGATTTTCTTTTTTGGCAGGTTTTTAGTTACTGATTCAATCTCCTGACTCATACTGCTCTCTTGGCATTTAAGGTAGCAGTCACCTCCTCCATCTTTACTGACTGGTTTCAATAAAGAAATACCTCTTTCAGTCCTACTTGGGATTCTGAGTCTTTCTCAGTGCTTTTCTATGTGTATGTCTGCTCCATACCTCTTACTCTATTGTTATGGCAAAATTCTGTCCACCATGTCAAGCCACTCTGAGGGCTGACAGCCTCCCTTTCACCTTCCCTTGGGTGGTGCTGAATGTTCAATTTTGTGGTTTCTTACAGACCTTCAGAGTTGGGCAGATTTCTGCACATTACTCACTAGCCACCTATAAAGGTTCTCTCTTGCTACTGTAGGGGGCAAACACAGGGAAGTCACCATGGGGTGAGAATGTATGGGGGCAAGGCACCCCCATATCCCGAGTGCTAGGGATGCTTGTGGGCTAGCTGGGGGATCTGCAGGTGAAGTATCCCCATTGGTTCTGTGTGGGTTTCTTTTTCTTTTCTTTTCTTTCTTTTTTTTTTTTCAATGTCTATTTGTGAGAGAGAGACAGAGAGAGAGCACAAGCTGGGGAGGGGCAGAAAGACAGAGGGAGAGAATCCCAAGCAGGCCCCTTGCTATGAGCACAGAGCCCCATATGGGGCTCAATCTCACAAATCTCGAGGTCATGACCTGAACTGAGATCCAGAGTCAAAGGCTTAACTGACTGAGCCACCCAGGCATCCCTGTGTGGGTTTCTTAGAGTCTGTGACATAGTAGTATCCATGTCCCTTTAATGTCTTCTAAGAGTCCTATGCTTACTCTTCCAGCAGCTCCTCTGCCAGGGGGAGTCCTGGTAGGTAGGGACCTTTTTCCTTCTCTGTAGCCATGACCACAGTCAGCAAGTCAGTCGCCTGGATATGGAGCTGCATTCTCAAAATGGCTGCCCTCAGTCTTAGACCGCACCAAAGTTTCATGCACAATCTCCTACATGGATCCCAAAGCTCCCACAAAGGTACTTTGGTCTATGGATGGATACCATATTATTGTTCTTATGGAAGATATGAGTGAAGGACATCTTATTCAGTCATCTTCTGATGTTGTTCCTGTTTTTATCATTTTTTAGTTTTTTGAAGTCAGAGCTTAGAGTATTGATTTGAGATCTTTACTTTGTTCTATTTTAAGTATTTATTGTGATAGATTTCCCTCTAGGCACTGCTTTAGCTGCATTTCACAAATTTTGATATGCTATATTTTCATATTTATTCATTTCTAAATGTATTTTGATTTCCTTTTGGCTTCCCTTTTATCAAGAAAAGTATGGTTTATTTTACACATATTTTAGAAGACTTCTGTTATCTTTCTGTTATTGATTTCCAGTTTGATTCTATTATGGTCAGAGAACATACTCTATGATTTAAGTGATTTTTATGTTTATTGAAAAGAATGAATATTTTTCTTTTGTTGGATGGAGTGTTCTATGAATATGTATTAAAGCTTAGAGGTCAATCATATTGTTCAATTCCTTTGTTTTTTTTTTTTTTTTTTTTTTGATGATTTTCTGCCCCATGCTTCTAAAAATTGATGAGGGGGGAGTATTGAATTCTCTAGGCATAATCGTATTTCTGTTTCATAATTGTATTTATAATTCATAATCTATTTCTTTTTTTCTGGTGTTACTCTATGTCTTTTTAAAGTTCTGATATTTGGTACATGCAGATATGCAAACAGGATTTCTGCATCATTTTTGGTGTATTTACTCTTTATCATATATCTTTCTTTGATAAGTGTATTGCTTTGAAGTCTATTTTATCTGATACTAATACAGATACTACTATTTTACCTGATATTAATATAGATATTACTACTGCTTTACTCCTGCATTTTAAGAAATAGATGTTTCCATGGTATAATGTTTCTCATCCTTTTACTTTTAATCTACCTATGTCATTAATTTGAAGTAAATTTCTTATAGGCAGCATCTAGTTTGATCATCTGTTTTTTTTAAATCAGTTTTTTTTAAGTTTATTTACTTTGAGAGAGAGGGAGGGAGGGAGAAGCAGAGAGAGAGGGAGAGAAAGAATCCCAAGCAGGCTCCACACTGTGAGTGCAGAGCTCCACGTGAGGCTCAGACTCAGGAAACTGTGAGATCATGACCTGAGCTGAAACCAAGAGTCTGATACTTAACCGACTGAGCCACCCAGGTGCCCCTGATCATCTATTTTTGATTCGCTTTGCTAATCTCTTATCTTCCATTGGTGTGAATTTGCATTACTAATATCTAAAGTAATTATTAATATCTTAAATTTATTTCTGCCATTTTATTATTCATTCTGTTTGTTCACTTCCTTTCCTCTACTTCCCTTTTCTTGCCTTTCTATTGGTAATCTGAACTGTTTTTAGAATCCGTTGTTATTTACCTATAGTTTTTTAAATATATGTGTCATTGCATAGTTTGTTTTTAGTAGTTGATGTCAATATTACCATATTCATATGCAACAATTCAGTCTACTGCTATAGACATTTTTCTACCTTGAGGTAAGTATGTAAACTTCATTTTCATTTGCTTCCTTCACCCTCCTCACTTTTTAAATGTAAATGTCTTAAATATTGTCATTATATATATTGAGCATCATGCCTGATGATGCTATAATTTTTGCTTCACTTGTAAAATATAATTGTAAAAACTCATGAGAAGGATAGTCCATTGTACTTACCCCTATTTTTCCTCACTCCATTGTTTTTCTTTCCTCCTGAAGAACCAGCCTCCTTCTATTTTCATTTATTTTTGTTAAAAGAACTTCCTTTAACTATTCTATAAGGTTAGCTCTGCTAGTGACACATTCACTTAGCTTTCCTCAATCTGATCCTGTCTTTACTCTCCCTTCATTATTGAAGAATATTTTTATTTGATATAGAATTCATGGTTCAGAGTTCTTTTCTCTCATTAGTTGAAAAATATTGTGCCACTTCCTTCTGGCTTGCATGGTTTCTGAGGAGAAATGTGCTGTCATTAAATTGTTGTTCCCCTGTAGGTAACATTGCATTTTCTCTAGTCTCTTTCAAGATGTTTTCTTTGATTTTAGTTCTCAGAAGTTTGCTTATGAGTCTTGTCATTTAATGTCTACTGTCTCCATTAGCTTGAGTTCAACGAAGAGAGGGACTAGGACTGTCTTGGTCAGTGCCAGACAATTATTAGATGATTAATAAGAGATGCTTAACAAGTATGCTTTGAAAGAATGAAAATCCCCAAGTATTTTGGTTTCCACGACAATAAGTAACAGTGATTTTTTAATATAAATTTGCCTCAAAATGTACTTAGGAACAAAACAAATGCTTGATGCATTTCTTAGGTTTCTGATAAATACTAGCATACATAATTATTTGTGGTTTCTATTGAAAAATCTTGTAAAACTTTTAAAACATTTTTTAAAGTTCAGTCATAGTTTGTTAAGAAGTGTCTTTGTATCCCTATTTACTGCATAAAACCATGACATCCATATATTTGGTGTCTTTGCAAAGTAAATTGTTTACTGTAATCAAGAAAATTTTTAATGGCTCAATCAGCTACAAATAAACACAGTTATGGGCATGATTAGAACTCTGCTCTTCTAATAACTTAATAAATATTCTTTACTGATTGGCCTGTATAACTTTCTCATTTTGGTCAGTTTTAAACTATCACCTTTGCAATCAGGAGTGCAAAAATGACTTTCTGTTTATTGGCAGGCAAGAAATTTTAATATCATAATTGTTTACTCTGAGAAAATTGCCTCTTGAGCAGGAAATCCATTTTCCTTCATCCTGTTTTATATGTGCATCTGGCCTGCACAACACTTGGGCTTTGCCCACAGTCTTCATTATTACAGGTCTGTTTTAGATGATCTACAACATGTTTCCCTTACAGGTGAAAATTAACTAGAGAGAAGCAAGAATTGCTCCCTAAAATATAAGAAAGTGAACTGATTTCATAACCTGTATGGGCCTTTAATGAGTAAAATGATCTTTATTCTTTCCCAGTTGTGGGAAATAAATAATTCATAGAGTTCAGACTATCTGAGCCATTGTATTCTATCCTTGTTAATATTAATTAATCACTGTGTAATATTATCCTGTATTTAACTTAATGAAAACGTAGAAACGAAAGCATTTGAATTCAAAATAACACAAATTCCATCCTTCATTGCCTTATTTGGAATTGCTTTTGACAGCTACAATTATATAATTCAATAATCAGTTATAAGAGATTACAGTTTTAAAAGTCTGAAAATTTGGGGTATACTTATAAAGGAAAACACTCAATAAAGACATAAAATGAAATGTATGAGTTTTCTGGAAGAATAGCATCATAATTATTTCGTCTAAATTGAAAAATTACACTCTCATTGGTCTATTTTCTCTCCAGATCTAATTGGAAACCCCTTGCATTTGCATAGTTAGTGGAAGGGAGACATCAACCAAGGACCATGTTTACTGTCAGAAGGAGGAAAGACTATGCATGTTACATCCTACTGAATATCCATTTTAATTCAGATACCAATATGATTCATTTCCCCCAATGTCTTGGAAAATATCCTAATTTGTATAGGCTCTGACCATATCTGTAAAAATATTTTACAGATATGCTGAACCTGATATTTTTTATGATACAAGGTCAAGATTGCATCTATGTCTCACTCAGCCTTCTCAAAGTAATAAACTAGGAGCTCAGTTCTCACTTTCTTGATTTCTTTACATTAACTTTTTTCTCATTTCAATCCCAACTGATTTGGAACATACTTTCATACTTTCAGTTGGTGTTTGGAAAAAAGTAAGACAGTTACAAAATCAATTTCTTCGAACTGCCATTGAATTTACTTTTGTGTTTTTACTGGGCATCTTGATTTTTTTAATATCTTGAGGGTTGTTTTTTAATGCTACAACAGAAACTGTGGCATATGATTCAGTTTCTAAAACAATACAGTTTTTTTATGCCCTTGTATATTTTTAAGTCAGAGAATAAGGCAATTACGGCAATGTATTTGTGTAGAAGAAGCAAAAGGGAAACAATCATTCTTCTTTACAATTCTTTTCTGCGTTCAGTTTTAATTAATATTACAGATATTCTTTCAAGTGTTTTATGTAAGATTAGAAGCAGCTAAAGAATTTTTGAAAATAAAAATAAAATTAGAAGCAGCTAATATCTTTTATTATAATGTATTTCCAGAAGCATTAAGTGCCAAGAGAGTCTCAACAGAAATCTTAAATATACCTGTATTTTTATAGATTTCAATAAACATTTTCCTAGTGGATGATTGCATTTCTCAGAAATTTTAGGTTATATCATCATATATGTCAAATGCACTCAAAATATGAAATAAAATTTGATTCTTATGTGCTGAACTCTGACAGCCCTCTTATATTGAGTAAATGAATTAAAGTTACTGAAATATCCAAAAATGCCAACAGAATATTTTCTAAAGTATAGATTTTAACTTTGTTCAGTTGCCACTCTGAAGATGTAATAATGCAACCCTTATATTATTGACACAGGAGGATTTTTTTAAAGATTCAACAGAAAATAGAATTGTCCTCATTAAACACATTTAGTGTGCAGATTTGGGATACATTTTTGGTACATTATAATGATTGAAGCTCTCTCATGAAGGTGCAATCACATGTTGATCATGTCTACAGTCATCTGAAGGCATGATTGAGCTAGCCGATCAAAATGGTTAACTCTGACAGTTGGCTGTGGATGCTAGTGGTTGGCTAACAGTGCAGCTCTCGTTGGCATATAGTGCCTACATGTAGTGTCTATATAACGTGTGTCTCAAGTAGTTGGATTTTGTACATGGTGACTTCTTCCTCACAGTATGCATTCCAAAAGAACCACATGGCATTTTCTGACATTGACCTAGAAGTTATGCAACATCACTTCAGCCACATCCTGTTGGTTACAAGAGAGTCACTATGCTGGCTTGGATTTATGAAAGGGAACAGAACGTAGGCCTCACATTTCAATGGCATAAGTGTTAAAAGAATGTGTCAGTATGCTATGGTGGAATCTACTTCCTTGAGTATTTTAAGCGTCTTCTAAGTCAATAAACTCTCCCCAGGTTCCTCCTAGATATCATCACCAGCTGGAATTCTTCTTGAGTGACAAGGCTCAGATCATGGTGGGCAACATACCAAGCAGCAGAAGGGGGTGAATTTATTTTCTCTTCATGGATCAATTTTCTAGGGCATTTGAAAACTATGCTGTACCAAGTCTGTCTTTACATTTATATTAGGTGACTCATTGATGTAGATAAGCTACTGACTATATCCAGTTTACTTCCCATCTCTGAGGAGGCTATACCTGGTTAGGTGTTAGAAATCTCAAGTCATTCAGAAGATCTATGAAATTAGTGGGGGAACGTGTGAAAAAGAAACAAGATGGGTCAGGAAGACAGATTGACTAACCATATTCAGCATTTGACAAGCTTCCCCACAAACCAACTCAGCATCTCCTGTTTTTTGTTCTTTTTGGGGTGTTTTTTTTTTGTTTGTTTTTTTTTTTTTGTTTGTTTGTTTGGTTTTTCAGTTATCAAGAGTGAAGTAAGTTCTGAAGGTAAATGACTCTGTGCCCTAATGACTACCCATTTTTCTTGTTTGCTGAGCATACAGGGCAGGGAAAAGAGCAGAAAATACTGTATGGCAAGCCATGAAGTGGTAGCTATTCTGTCTCTTAAATTAATCCCTACAACATAGAATCTCCAGGCAAGGAGGAAAGAGAAGGAGCCAAGAAAGGCTATTTTAAGAAATACAGTTCATTTTTTATTTTCATTATTTAAAAGGACCATAGTTTGGGGCACCTGGGTGGCTCATTCTGTTAGGTGTCTGACTTCAGCTCAGGTCATGATCTCACAGTTCCTGGGTTCGAGCCCTGCATCTAGTTCTGTGCTAACAGGTCAGAGCCTGGAGTCTGCTTCGGATTCTGCATCTCCCCCTCTCTCTGCCCCTCCCCTGTACTCTCTCTCTCTCTCTCTCTCTCTGTCTCAAAAATAACTAAACATTAAAAAATTAAAAAGACCATAGTTTGTTGAGGGATAATTGTGGGTATGATGATTTAGAGATGCAAAATGTTCTGAAGAGTTCAGAGAAACACATAGGAGAATTCAGAGGTTCAAAACAGCTGATCTATTGTTCTTAGTGATATTGTTATTTAAAAAAAACCCTGAAAATAATGGGTTTTCAGTAAAGATCAGAGCTGTGTTAAATACAGGACAATATGAGTCCACTTAAGTTAATATTCGTTATCACCCCATTTTTCTTATTTCTCTGCTGCTCTACATAAGATCAACACAGTAAACAAAATAGTAAATATGTGTTTCATTCCAACTAAATGTTTAGCATGTATAGAAGTATTTAATTTTTAAGATACTACTAAATAGGTATCACTGTATCCACTTTACCTAAACACACACACATGCACAAACACACATCTTTACACAATCACTGCAAAGAACAAAGCGAATTACCAGCTTTGGTAATGTGTAGTAGGCAGAGTGTCCATTTAGATAAGATGCCTCAGCTCCTGTCTCCTCTCCTCCAATTGACACCTCAACAGAGAAACCCTTCTTCACATCCTATTTCAGCTTGGTATCCTATCAACCTCACATTCAGACAGTTCTGAGTTGTGGTAGGCTAGAAAACACGTCAAACCTCCGAGCTATATTTTCAGTATCAGTAGCCCTGGGGACACTGATCAATATTTCTGTTCCTTTAGAGGTTTATAGCCAGCATTAACTTTGGCAGATGTAAGCAAAATAGGCACCCTCCTGAACAGTATGATTTAAGAAATGCCGCATACTTGAAGGGTTAGTTTCTAGAAGTATCTGTCATAACTGGGATTTGCAATTCTTCTATCAGAAGTTTATTCTTTACTGTTAAGGTTGTTATTTTTAATTTTTTTTTTCAATTTTTTCCAACTTAGGTATGATTCACAAATAAACATCGTATATATTTAAGGTGTACAACTCAACAATTTGATATACATATGTATTGTGAAATGATTCTCCAAATCACAGTAATTAACCTATCCACCTCACATAGGTACCTTTTTTGTGTGTGGCAAGAACACTAATGATTCACCGTCTTAGTAAATTTTGAGTATACAATACATTATTAACTATAGTCTCCATGCTATACATTAGATCTCCAGAATTTATTTATCCTAGTCTGAAAGTTTGTACCCTTTGACCAAAATCCTCCCATTTCTTCCACTCCCCAGCCCCTGGGCAATCACTGTTGTACTCTGCTTATATGAGTTCCACTTTTTTTAGCTTCTACTTATATGTGAGATCATGTAGAATTTGTTTTTCTGCATCTGGTGTATTTTACGTAGCATAACGTCCTTCAAGTTCATCTATGTTGTTGCAATGACAATGTTTAACTGTTTTCTTTATGGTTTAATAATATTCCACTTTATATATAAACCACATTTTCTTTATCCACTCATCTGTTGCTGGACACGTAGGTTATTTCTATATCTTGGCTATTTTGACGAATGCTGCAATAAACATGGGAATGCAGAAATCTCTTTAAGATACTGATTTCATTTCCTTTAGATGTATAACCAGAAGTGGGATTGCTGGATCATATGGTAATTCAATTTCATTTTTTTGAGGAAACTTCATATTATTTTCCATAATGGCTGTACCATTTTTAAATCCCACCAACAGCATACAAGTGTTCCCTTTATATGCATGCCACTTATTTTTTTACTTCTTGATAATATCCATTTCAACAGGGGTGAGGTGATATCTCATTGTGGTTTTGATTTGCATTTCCCTGATGATTAGTGATGCTGAGCATTCTTTTCATATATTTGTTGGCCATATGTATGTCTTCTTTGCAAAAATATCTATTTAGGTCCTGTGCCCATTTTTAACAAGGTTATTTGAGGGTTTGTTTGTTTGTTTGTTTGTTTGTTTTTTGCTCTTGACTTGCATTAGTTCCTTATATATTTTGTGGTTTTTTACTGTTTATTTTTATTTTTGAGAGGCAGAGAGAGAGAGAGAGAGCATAAGTGGGAAAGGGACAGTGAGAGAGGGAGACACAGAATCTGAAGCAGTCTCCAGCATGTGGGCTGTCGACACAGAGCCCAACATGGGGCTCAAACTCATGAACCATGAGATCATGACCTGAGCTGAAGTCGGACATTTAATGACTGAGCTAACCAGGCGCCCCCGTTTCTTACATATTTTGGATATTAGCCCCCAATCAGATACATGATTTACAAATATTTTCTCCAATTCCATAGGTTGCCTTTTCATTTTGTTGATTTTTCCCTTTGCTGTGCAGAATTTTTTTCTTTTGATATAGTCCCACTTCTTTATTTTTGCTTTTGTTGCCAGTGCTTTTGATGTCGTATCTAAACAATCATTTCCAAGACAAGACGCTTTTTCCCAGTGTTTTCTTCTTTTTTTTTCACAGTTTGTTTTTATGGGATTTAGGTCTTATATTTATGTCTTTCATCCATTTTGAGTTGATTTTTGTGTGCAGTGTAAGATAGGGATCCAATTTCATTCTTCTGCATGTGGTTATCCAGTTTTTCCAGCCACATTTATTGAAAAGACTATTTTTTTTTTTTTTTTTTTTTTTTTTTTTTTTTTGCCATTCAGGATCCTTTGACACTAAATGTGGATTTTACAATTTTTTTCCTATTTCTTTGAAAGATGACATTGGGATTTTGGTGGGAATTGCATTGATTCTGTAGATTACTTAGATTGCTTTGGGTAGTATGGACATTTTAGCAACATTAAATTGTTCCTGTCAATGAACATAGGGACATCTTTCCATTTATTTGTTTCTTCTTCAATTTCTTTCAACATTATCTTATAGCAATGTACAGATCTCTAACCTCCTTGGTTAAATCTATTTCTAATATTTTATTCTTTTTCATGCTCTTTTAAATGGGGTGGTTTTTCAATTTTTTTTCAAGTAGTTTCTTGCTATTGTATAAAAATGCAACTGATTTTTACATATTGATTTTATATCTTGAAACTTTGCTGAATTCTAACAGAATCCTAACAGAGTCCTACCAGATGTTTTGTGTAACCATTCTCCATATACGATTATGTCATCTGCTAACAGAGATAGTGGTCTTAGAGGAACAGCTTTGGCTTTTCAGTGTTGAGTATGATGTTAGCTGTGGGCTTTTCATATGTGACCTTTATTATGTTGAAGTAATTTCCTTCTATTCCTAGATTGTTGAGTGTTTTTATCATAGAAAGGTGTTGAATTTTGTCAAATGCTTTTTCTGCATAGATTGAGATTATTATGTATTTTTTATCCTTCATTCTGTGAAAGTGGTTTATCATACTGACTTTCTTATGTTGGACCTTCCTTATATCCTATGGATAAATCCTATTTGGACATGGTATATGATCCTATTAATGTGCAATTGAATTCCATTTGGTGGTATTTGTTGAGGATTTTTGCATCTATATTCATCAGGGATGTTGGCCTGTAGTTTTCTTTTCTTGTGTCTTTTTCTGGCATTGATATCAGGATAATATTGCTATAAATAAATTAAGTTTGGAAGTATTCACTGCTCTGCACTAGCTTGGAGGAGTTTGAGATAGATTGGTGTTAATTCTTCTTCAAATATTTGGTAGAAGTCACCATCTGGTCCTGGGCTTTTCTTTGTTGGGAGGATTTTGATTACTGATTCAGTCTCCTTAGTATTGATAGATCTGTTCAGATTTTTTATTTCTTCATGATTCAGTCTTGGTAGATTGCATTTTTCTAGGAATTTATTCCCTTCTTCTCAGTTATACAATTTTTTGGGCATATAATTGTTCATTCAGTCTCTTATGATTCTTTTTATTTCTGGAGCATCAGTTGTAACATCTCCTTTTTCATTTATGATTTTACTTATTTGAGTCTTCACTCTTAGTCTAGCTCAATGTCAATTTTGTTAATCTTTTCAAAAAACCTACTCTTAGTTTGACTCTTGGTTGATTTTCTTATTTTTCTTTGTTTTATTTCTGCTCTCATCTTTATTATTTCCTTCTTTCTGCTAACATTGGGTTGAGTTCTTTTTTTTCTACCACCTTGAGGTGTAGAATTAAGTTGTTTACTTGAGATCTTTGTTCTTTTTTAATGTAGGCTTTTTTTCACCACAAATTTCCCTCTAAGTACTACTTTTGCTGCATTATATAGGCTTTGGTATGTTGTATTTTCATTTTCATTTGTCTCAAGATATTTTCTAATATGTCTTTGATTTCTTCTTTGACTCCTTGGTTGTTCAAGAGTTCGTTGTTTAATTTCCACACATTTGTTTATTTCCCGGTTTTCCTTCTGCTCTTGATAGCTAGTTTTATTCCATTGTGGTGGGAAAAGATAGCTGGTATAATTTCAGTCTTCTTAAGTTTATTCAGGCTTGATTTGTGACTTAACCTGTGATCTGCCCTGGAGATTGTTCTATGTGCACCTGAGTAGAATGTAAATGCTGTGGCTGTTGGATGGAATGTTCTGTATATATCTGTCAGACCATTTGGTCTGTAGTGTTGTTCCAGTCTTCTTTTTTCTTTTTGATCTTCTGAGTTTCCCATCCATTATTGTAAATGGGGTATTGAAGTCTCCATTTTTTTTTCAAATAGTTCATTGCTATTGTATAAAAATGCAACCGATTTTTACATATTGATTTTATATCCTACAACTTTACTGACTTCATTTATTAGTCCTAAGAGATTTTTTGTGTAATCATTCTACATATATGATTATGTCATCTGCTAACAGAGATAGTGGTCTTAGAGGAAAAGCTTTGGCTTTTCAGTGTTGAATATGATGTTATTTCCATTATTCTATTTGTCTATTTCTCCCTTAATTCTGTCAATCTTTTGTACATACATTTAAGTGCTCTGGTGTTGGGCATATATATATAGACATGCATAATTATTATATCATTCTTATGAATTGATCTTGTCATTATATAATGTCCTTGTCTCTGGTTACAGAGTTTTACTAAGTCTATTTTGCCTAATATAAGTAAGGCTATCCACACTCTCTTTTGTTTACCATTTGCATGGAATATCTCTTTCCTTCCTTTAACTTTCAGCTTATGTGTATCTTTAAATCTAAAGTTAGTCTTTTGTAGACAGCATATATTTGGATCTTGTTTTTTATTCAATTAGCTCTGTGTCTTGTGACTGGGGTGTCTGTTTTATATTTAAAATAATTATTGGTAGGGAATGACTTACTGTTGTCATTTTGTTGTTTTCTCTATGTTCTTTTGTCCATCTTTTCCTTTGTTGCTGTCTTCCCTTGTGTAGTTTTGATGGTTTTTTTTTAGTGACACACTTTGATTCCCTTCTCATTTTTCTTTTTGGTATCTTCCATAGGTGTTTGTGATTACAGTGAAGATTACATAAAACAACTTACAGGTTAAAAAAAATCTCTTTTAAGCTAATAACCACTTTAACTGAATACAAAATCTCTACACTTTGTTAGTGATGCACAGATTACACATTTTATATTGTATACGATTAATACATTTTATAATTTTTATTTTTTGTACTTTTGTCTTTTAACTTCTCTGCCACAATTAAAAAATGGTTCGTAGGGGCGCCTGGGTGGCTCAGTCGGTTAAGCGTCCGACTTCAGCTCAGGTCACGATCTCACAGTCCGTGAGTTCGAGCCCCGCGTCGGGCTCTGTGCTGACAGCTCAGAGCCTGGAGCCTTCTTCGGATTCTGTGTCTCCCCCTCTCTCTGAACCTCCCCCGTTCATGCTCTGTCTCTCTCTGTCTCAAAAATACATAAACATTAAAAAAAATTTTTTTTTAATAAAAAAAAAATGGTTCGTATACCCCCATTACAGTATTCAGTGTTGTGTATTTTTCTTTGTATTTACCCCTACCAGTGAGCTTTGACTTTCAAATACTTTTGTGTTGCTGTTTAACATCTTTCCATTTTAATTTGAAGGACTCCCTTTAGTATGTTTTGTAAGACATGTCTAATGGTGATTTACTCCCTCAGCTTTTATCAAGAAATTCTTTATCTTCTTCATTTTTGAAGGACAGTTTTGCTAGATATAGTATTTTGGGTTGACAGTTTGTTTGCAGCAGTTTGAATATATCATCCCACTCACTTCAGGCTTACAAGGTTTCTACTGAGGAATCTGCTAATGGTCTTACAAGGGTGGCCTTGTATATGAGGAATCCTTTTTTCCTTTGCTCCTCTCAAAATTATCTTTTTGTCTTTAACTGTTGACATTTTGATTGTGTGTTTCATTGTGGAGTTCTTTAGTTTCATCCCATTTGGAATATGTTGGACTTCATGAGTCTATGTTTCTTTCCTTCCTCAGATTTGGGAGTTTTTTGGCATTATTTCTTTTAGTAAGTTTTCTTGCCCTCATTTCCCTCTTCTTTTGAGACTCATTACATGTATAGTGGTCCACTTGATGTTGTTATATAAGTCATTTAGATTTTATTTACTCTGTTTCATTTATTTTTCTTTTTGTTCCTCTAACTGAATAATTTCAAATGACATGTCTTTGAACTCCCTAATTCCTTCTGCTTGATCATATATATCCATGGTTGAACCCCTCTAGTGAATTTTTCAGGTCACTTATTGCCATCTTCAGCTCTAAAATTGTTTGCCCTTTTTTATATTTTCTGCCTCTTTGTTTTGTTCATGTATGGTTTTCCTGAAAGTGTCGAACATCTTCATGACAGTTATTTTGAATAATTGGTCACTAATTCCCATACTTTCATTTCTTTATGGTGTGTTTCTAGAGGTCTCTTTTGTTCCTTTAACTGGGTAATTTTTTCCTGTTTCTTCATGTTCTTTCTAACTTCGTGTTGGTATCCACACATTTGGAAAAATAGCTATCTCTCTCAGTCTTTATGGACTAGCTTCTTGCAGGGAAAGATCTTCACCACTTAGACCAAGTGGGGATCCTGGGGACCTCTCAGATTTTTTTTTGTGAGTATATCTCTCTGAACTTGTGTGTGAAGATTACTAATTAAAGGAGTTTGCTGGTTTCCTTTTTTTTTTTTTTTTTTTTTTTTCAGGAGTTCCTAGCTTCTTGCTCTTTTGCTCTCTGTCTTCTATACTCCGGGCACTCTGAAGCAGCAGCACACCACCCAGATCTTTGTATTTCCCCTCAGCAGCCTCCAGGCATCTAGATTTTGCCACGTTCTGTCAGTTTTCTGAGACAAGATAGAAACCAGAACCTTGAGCAGCACACTGAAAATCCAGAAAATTGGACACATGTTCCACTCTTCTTTTTCCACACTTAGGGAGAAGATTTTGAGCTGTACAATTTCTGTCTGCTCTACCCTGGCACCTCTGGAGCACTGCCACCCTGTCCACTTTGTTCTTAGAAGCCCCCATGCGTCTCTAGTGTGTCAGGTCCCATCAGGACTTCAAGATAAGCAAGACAGAAGCCAGTCTCTTGGGCAGCTGTCCTCACATTCCAACCAGAAGCCCAATTGTTGGATATCTGGTCCACCCTTCTGTTTCCTTCCCCGGGGAGAAATGGAAACTGAGAATTTCTTCCTAATCATGTGGTGTTGCACTGGTGAGGAGGGCACACTGTGCTGAGAGCATGCCACGGATTTTCTACTGACTTCCAAACAGCTGATTTTGTGCTCCCCTGGAAGACAGAAGCCTCTCAACTGGTTTCTGAATGTCTCACAATTGGAATTGATCTTTGTATTGTTGTTGCTTGGGAGAAAAGAGGTTCTGGGTCTTCTGTTCCACCAGAACCCCTGAGTATTCTGTTGTATACATTCATCTTATTTATTGCATCATGCGTCATTGCCTAGCACTGGTAGTAAGATGTTTTAAAACAACAACAATAGGGGCGCCTGGGTGGCTCAGTCGGTTGAGTGTCCGATTTCGGCTCAGGTCATGATCTTGCGGTTTGTGAGTTCGAGCCCCATGTCGGGCTCTGTGCTGACAGCTCAGAGCCTGGAGCCTGCTTCAGATTCTGTGTCTCCCTCTCTCTCTCTGCTCCTCCCCCACTTGTGCTTTGTCTCTCCCTCTATCAAAAATAAATAAAAAATGTAAAAAAAATTTTTAAAAACAACAATCATAATGACTGACTGTATTAATATTGATTAATCCATATAGAGCATTTGCCACATGTCAGGTACTGAGCTAATTGCTTTATAGGGGTTATTACCTTCATTGAACAGGTATGAAAACTGAGGTCCAAAAAGGTAAGTTGTTTCAAGTTATGCACTTAGATGGAGCTGGGATTCCAGTCCAGGCCATCCATATCCATAGTCCACTTTCTCAAACCCTCTGCGACGATACTCAATACATTTGCTGGGTGGATCACTGAGTCCCGACCAGAATCTCGCACCTCCTTTTCTGTGATTCACTGTTGGATCTGTTCTAGGAAACCGTTCTTTGCCTTCTACTTGCATCTCCCCTGTCACTTTGGTTACAAAATTCCTCATGTACAGCCTGCCATGCAGCGTGCTCCTCCCCTGCTTTATTCTACCAGAGGAGTTTCTCAACTTCTCTCTCAGTCCTCATCTCAGATATAATCAACCTTAATGTGAAAATGGTCACTTGAATCCTAAATGCCTCTCCGTTCACTTCAGATCATAGCAACTCCTCTTCAGGCTCAAGAATCTTTTAATAAACCTGCAAAGTACCTTCATCTCACTTCACAAGTGGAAAGCTAAAGGAAAGTGAGCAATCACATTGGAATAGTCATAAAAACAAAGGCTTCCTGATGGCTGTTCTAGCCATGCATTTTAGATATGAATTTATTTACAAATGATTGCATTTTAATTTGGGACACTGACTTCTCCACATTTTTATAGAGACAGCATTTTACTCTTTGTACAATAAAAACATAAGACATAATTTTAAAAAATCTTTAAAATTCCATCTTGTCACCCTGGGAAGAATGACATTGTTCAGTAATTTTAAAAATGCCTCCTCACCATGATAAAGTAACAAGCATCAGGCTCACAGATGCATGGCAGCATTAATGTTTAACTGTAGTCCTGTGCAACAGGATATAAACTCTATCCATCAAGTTCTCACAAAGAGTAATGATAAAACTTAAAGGTTACTATTTGTATTTTTGTTCTAGAAATCCTGAGCCATTCACTGCATACTTCCTACCTGGCAGTGATCCTGCGTTTTTTGTAAAACCTAAGGTTGGAAAACTTCTTCCTCTTGACACTGAAGGAACTCTCATCATTGTGGGTTTTAAACCCCAAATGTACAGTAGGAAGTACAAAGCAACATTAGCAATACAGGTAAAGTGATTTGTATATTCACATATTGTTTTCTGTAATAACCTATTCAAGAACTTCAGGTGATTTGAGATAGAGATTTTGGAATCTTTGATGAAGCCATAAGGTATTGCCAAAAGGTTAAAGTCTAAAATGAAGAAAATTAGGGGTGCCTGGATGGCTCAGTCGGTTAAGCATCTGCCTCTTGATTGCAACTCAGGTCATGATCTTGTGGTTCGTGGGTTCGAGCCCTGTGTCGGGCTCCATGCTGACAGTGTGGAGCCTGCTTGGGATTCGCTCTGTCTCCCTCTCTTTCTCTGCCCCTCCCCTGCTCTCTTCTGCTCTCTCTAAATAAATAAATAAACTTAAATAAATAAAATGAAGAAAATTAAATAGAAGATAAAATTTATTTTTAATTGAGAAAAACAATGTAAAGTGGGCCATTAATATAAAAGTCTGCTCAAGTGATCATCTTAATAAAGTTAAGGTAAACACAATTTTGAAAATTTATGCAGCAAGCAAAATTTCTCCATAAGATTTCACACATGTATTTTGCTAATAGCTTCTAGGCTAAAGACAGCTTTCAAACTATTTATGAAAAGATGCCTATTGCCAGTGTCTATTTTCAGTAGCACAGACACAAAGGACGTGTAGTTATGTTTCAAGACACAACCACTGGTGCCAAAGTGATTACTAGACTTCTAAATCAGACACTAATTAGGCAGTGCAACGGGCAGAAAGATGTGTTGTTGCTCTTTTAATGAATAGAGAAAAGAATAATGTTGAATATTTCTTGAGAAAATTGTTTATATTTTTCATCTTTCTGGGAGTTTTTACAACCCAGGTAATAACAATACAAAGCCTCTGGGGCCTTGCCGCACATTGCCCTTTGCTGTATTGATGCTTGGTTTAAAATGATCATATTGTACCTATTTCTTAAGAAATAATGACATACTCTTACTCTAAGGGATTAAATGATATATTTAAAAACAGGTTTACAAACGAAAATGATGTTTATTTTACCTAGTGCACAGTTGACATTTTTGAAATGAATTACTTTGGAGGCCTTCCCAACATAAGCTGTGCCTGTTTTCCCTATGTTGATTTGACAATTAAATCACTGGCAGCAGAATTGAAGGGTTTCTGTGAGAGAGTAAGTTGACATATGGGATCAAATGAAAATATGAAATTTTCATTTAGTCTGAAGTGGTACAGTTTGATAAAGCTTATGTGGAAAATTGATATTGAAATGTGTTGAAGAAATCACTTTTGTTGACTCTATTTTTATTTTGGAAAATTCCAAATGTGAATATGAAGAGAGTGAATAATTACTTCACATACACTCATCATCCAGGGTGAACACTTATCAAATCAGGGTCACTTCAAGTGTATTCCCACCCCCTTCCCCATATTCCATATTATTTTGAAGAAAATCCCAGACGTCATATTATCTTCAACTATTTCCTATTAATCTCTAAAAGACCAAAATCATAACCATGATACCTTTATCACATCTGAAAATTAACAATAATCCTTTAGTATCACAACATATCAAATCTCCATTTAGTGTTCAAATTTCCAATTGACTCACGCATCTCATATTTTTTAACTTAAAAAAAGTATTAACTTATAAGAAGTTGCAAAAATAGTACATAAAGTCCTATGAATACTTCTCCCAGCTTTTCCCAATGGTGAGATTTTATAGAGCTACAGTAATATATCAAAAGAAGGAAATTGACATTGACAAAACATTGTTAACTAAGCTAGAGGTCTTCTTCCTCCACGTATATGTGGTGTGTGTGTGTGTGTGTGTGTGTGTGTGTGTGTGTGTGTGTGTATTTCTAGGCAATTTGAACCCATGTGTAGATCTGTATAACTACAATCACAACTGACATACAGAACTCTTCCAACACAACTGAGAGAATTGGCAACATTGTGGAAACTGTGTCATGCTCTTTATGGTCACGTCCAATACCATAACTCCTCCTTTACCACAGCAACTGCTAATCTTTTCTCCATCTCTTTGATTTTCTAATTTCTAGAACATTACATGAATGGAATCATACTCTGTGTGACCTTCTGAGATTGGCTTTTTATGCTGAGCATAATGCCCTCGAGATTCATAAAAGTTATTGCAGATATCAAATCAATGATTTTGAAATCATGATTCAAATATTGTCTTTCTGACTCAAAACCCTGCTCTTAATGATGTCACACACGATGTCTCATATGACGTCTCACATGATGTCTCACATGATAAATGTGAAGAAGTTTTAAAGTTTCATTATCTAAATAAAAATTACCCTGCATATGGTATTATCATCTTTTAAGCTATTGATGTTAAGCATTAAATCAATTAATACTTATATATGAAACATATGATCTTCATTGTGCTTTACTTAGAAACAAAAATTAAGATCTTTAAGAACACTTTAGTTAAATATTAGCCCACACAAACTTCAACAACTAAATTAGCAAGCTTCATAAGTTCTCTTTCAATTAAACCATATTTAGAATGATTAAAAACTGCCTTTTCCCCACTATTACAGAAGGCATATAGCACTAGTTTTGAGAGACTTAAGTAACTTGGTCAGACTGTTTACAAAAAGCAATGTCACTCAAAGAGAATAGGTAGTCCACTAAACTTTCCATAATAAATCTTAAATAGTTTATACAAAAATGTGAAAGCTGCCAAAATTATCCAAGATAAAACATATGTTTGTGCAAAAGTAACATAGATGGACCTGTTATAGCTAGAGACATAACCAGACATAAGTAATATGTATATAAATACATTGCTTTTATGGGAATAAATCATTGTCATAAAACTGTGAAATGGAATATATATATATATTATATGTATATAATATATATCTTGGTTTGTATTTCCTCCTAAGCAAAAATCCAAAATAAGGATTCAAATCCAAGTAGCACATTTGCTATGTGATCTAAAGAAACAGATGCAGGGAAGCCAAGATGTGAGACAGAAAAGGAATAAAAACAAATAAAGAGTGCTTTATCAAGTCAATTACCATAGTGGGCAACTGGAATTTCATCTTACAGAATTTCTATGGAAAATAGTATGGAAGACACACTGTAGACTATTTACATCAATGGGGCTAGAGAGTTGGGGGTGTTTTTACATCAATCGAACATCCTTATGTGAAGGAAAATGTTATTTAACCCAGTTATAGTATAGTTTTTGGTTCCGCTTTTACCTCTTTGATTCTGAATACACAATTACTATGAGCACTGGATGGAAGAGCCAGTTAACGACTAAAATAGGGGCATTCCAGGTGTGCAAGAAAATCCTGCATTTAACATTCTTCGATGGATATCACATTACCCCTTACACCCTGACTCATGTTATTGCAATATTCACTCAGCCTGGATTTATCCTGAATGAGTTTTCGGAACACACGTGATCCTAATCTTATCGTGGAGAAGAAGGCCTAGATAAACACAGCATCAGGAAATTCTGCAAGAGCAGTGGGATTTAAGTATGAACATAAACATGCAGAAAATGCTAGGCTTTGTAATTCACTTCTGCCGTCCTGTGCATATATACAGAAAAAAAAACCAAAGACGATGGATCTTTAAAGAAATCCCTAAGTGGTACTAACTTGGATTTAGATTATGACTGTCATTAATGATTTTATACAATGCTCAGTAATTTCAAATGGTTGTATTATTTATAGATTTTCATAATCTAAAAAAACAGAAGCTCGACATATTTTACCAGTCCGTTCTATAGCCACAGTTAAATTCTCATGGATAAGTTCATCTTGGAAGGCATGGTTTCCATTAGTTATGTAGTTCATGCTGGGCAACAGTTTCATGCAAAGAAAATAGATTGCTTCCCCTTAGATCATATGGATGCTGAGATCACCCTTGATGCAGACCTCTATCTCTGAGGGACCTTTTAGTGAGTGGTTCTTTTTTTTTTTTTTTAATGTTTATTTATTTTGAGAGGGAGGAGAAGAAGGGCATAGAGAGGGGGAGAGAGAATCCGAAGCAGGCTTTGCACTGACAGCACAGAGCCCGATGCAGGGCTCGATCCTACAAACCATGAAATTGTGACCTGAGCTGGAATCAAGAGTTGGATGCTTAACCAGCTGGGTCACCCAGGTGCCCCGTGGTTCTTAATTCATAAAACCAAATGCTTTCCTGAATTTATTTTCCATGTTAATTATCTATTACCGGCACACTTTCAGTTTTGTACCTTTCCCATACCTTGCATGGAGAAGAGAGAAGGTATTCTCTCAATCCTTGAATATTTCATGTGAAATTTCTCCTCTCTTTGTTTCCAGACACCGGACATGTACTGGTTGTATGATATCAATGGGTTACCTCAAGTTACCAAGCCACCGATGAATGTCAAAGCCAAAGTTGACACTAACAAGATGTTTGATAGAAGGCCAGTTGGTCAGCACAATTTTATCCGTGAAAATGCTAAACTCATAAGGACAGGGGTGTCCTCTACCATCAAGGGTGCGCCTTTGATGTTGAAGAATAAATAAATACTTTTTCCCAAAATATTTCTTGAGCTTCAGTAGAATTGAACATATTTTCATGATTGTTCTTTCGTCTTCTGGAGTATTTCTAAGGAGTAACGTTTCAATTATAATAGGCCTTCTCTACTTTTTAAACTGACTAAATCTATTCTCTGAATATGTTTTACCTGATTTCTGTTATGTGTATCTTTGAAAATAGACTGGTTGAAAATTATTGGGATTGGTTCCCTTTTAAGTTACAGAGTACATTTGTAGCAAAAGAAAAATGATTTCAGCTTAGAAATCCATGCACATAAGTATATGTAGTCGATATGCTTCTACAGTGAGTCTTTAAACAATATAGATATATTTCAAAATGATCCTGGAGAAAATTCATTTTCTCAAAGTAAAAGAGAGCATTTTGCTCGGTAGTTGTCAGAAAAATATAATAATAAACAGCAAATACGGACCATCTTTAAGACACTTTGGCACAAATGACTGGCTCTGCCACGAATTAGTCATTCATATGATTTTAAGCAAATCGCTTCCCCTTTCTGTGCCCTATTTTCTTACGTGCAAAACAAAAGAACTATACTAGGACAAGAATTTGCAAACCATAGATCTAGTCTGCCACTTCTTTTTATACCCCTACTAACAAATAAGAGACTTTTGCATTTTTAAATGGTTGAAAAAATTAATAGAAGAATATTAAGTAACACAAGAAAACTGCATAAAATTCAAATTTTATTGTCTATAAATAAAGTTTTACGGAAACATAGCCACAGTCATTTCTTTGTGTATTGTCTGTGCCTGCTTTTGTGCTCTAACAGCAAGGTTCAATGGACAGAAACCATATAGCTACAAAGTTTAAAATATTTACTCTCTGGTACTTTATAGAAAAATTCGGCAACCCTGTACTAGGTCAGAAATGGCCTTTAGGAATCACTGTAAATGGACTGATTATAATTTCTTCACATGGTGTTAAGTGGAATTCTAGGGAAACGTCTATGCAGTCCATTAGTCTTGTCTGCAGATACTCAAGTAGAGGAGAGTAGAGGCCCATGTGTCCCAGATTTTTCTTCCCCAAAAAAGGACAAAAGCTAAAATTCTGTGAGTCTTCAAAAGCCTGTATTGTTCTCTGGCTCTCTAAACATGTTTCTTTGAGTATAGAGTCATAGATTATTTGTCTGTCCTTTCTTCTGCCATACCGTATGTGGGAGGAGGGGTTTGGTCAGTCTCTGAGTGTATTTCTCACAAAGCCTTTATAAAACTTCTCCAAATCCTTAGGAAAGTAAAATCATATTTGCCATGAATGTATGTAGAGATCTAAGTGCTGTTATATTTTGGTGTTTATGGTAATGCATTGTATTTACATAATCTGAAACCTTCTCATATTGATCCTTCCAAGAATCACAACTGCTCTCCTATCTGAAGTGCTCCAATAATTTGAAACTGTCACACTGTACACTTTCCACTATTTCTTAGTCCAGCACTTGTGACTATCAATGGTTCCTAAGGCCAAAAGGCATCACATTAATTCAGAGACTAGAGCAGTTACATGGGGAATAGAGTGAATAACCAGAAAGAAGTCTAACAATATCCACAAACTTCTTCCTTATCTCTAGAGGACAAGTAACATACTATAGTGTGCCGACATTTGTGGCTTTATATTGAAAAAGGAGTCTAAAAAGGCAGTAGGAGGTTTTACCTGGAGTTTCCTATTTGGGGACTTTGATTTGCTCTTTAGCAAGTGAATTTCCTATAGAATGAAAGATAAGATTTTTCTGGAATCTAAAGGTTCCATGTGTGCTGACACTGCACATTTAAATTTTTTTTAATGTTTTTTAATTTATTTTTGAAGGAGAGAGAGAGAGAGACATATGGCATGAGTGGGGGAGGAGCAGAGAGAGAGGGAAACACAAAATTTGAAGCAGGCTCCAAGCTCTGAGCTGTCAGCACAGAGCCCGACATGGGGTCCGAAGTCACCAGCCATGAGATCATGACCTGAGCCGAAGTCGGACGCTCAACCGACTGAGCCACCCAGGCGCCCCATGCTTTAAAAAGTACATAATGCTGGGGCATCTGGGTGGCTCAGTCGGTTGAGCGTCCGACTTCGGCTCAGGTCATGATCTCGTGGTTTGTGAGTTTGAGCCCCACTCAGGGCTCTGTGCTCACAGTGTGGACCCTGCTTGGGATTCTCTCTCTCTCCCTCTGTCTCTGCCCCTCCCCCACTTGTGCGCGTGCTCTCTCTCTCTCTCTCAAAATAAATTTAAAAAAATAAAAATAAGAAATACATACGCTGATTTATCATTGTAGAATCTTTGAACCTTGATCAAAGATCTGTTAATTTACTCATGTGTTTATGCCTTTACTTAATAAAGCAGGCGCTAAGTATTTCTCCAAGCTAGGGTCTGTGCTCAACCTTGATTTAAAAACAAACGAGCCCTAATCAGACCTTTAGTGCAAGTGCCCCCTCACTAATGGAGAAGACAGGTGTGAGCAGGTAGTTTCCAGACCATATGGAAGGTGCTGTGACTGAGATCTTGTAAAAACACAGAGGTAAGGCCCTGCCGATGGAGTGAGAAAAGGCCTCAAGGAAGATGTTCCATATGGAGTTGGAGTCTCCCAGGTATGAAAGGGGAGTATGACCCCAGACTGGGAGAAGGAACATGTGCCGAAGCAGACAGATGTGACAGAACATAGCATACCCAGGGACAAGCAGTGGTTGGTGGTGAGGCTAAATGATTTGGGGAGTGGTAGAAAATGTGGGAACAAGTATAGGTGGAACACAGGAGCTTGAAGTAACTCACATTCTTAGCTCAGGGACTATATGGAATGAAGGGGTAAGAAAATGGATTCAAATTTGGATGCATTACTTTAGGTAAATATAGGATATGTATACTGAAATGGCCAGTTAGCAGATGGATATATTCATATGGAACTTAGAACATGGGTTTGATGCTGATACACGTTTTGTGACTTATTGGTGAATCGTTAGGAGTCAAAAACAAAGCTGTACAGGATAATGCTTAGGGAAAGCTTATAAAAGCACTGGTTCTCAAACTCTAGTATGCAGTAGAATGATCCGAGCTGCCTGCTAAAACTGCAGAGTGTGAACAGAAACATTTGAAATGAAGTAGGAATGTCAGGGGGCCCTAAAACGGAGCTGGGAGGCCACTGGGGAGGCTAGTCTTATGCACATCCACACCTGGGGGGGAACATGAACTTTTAGACTGTGCCAGTCACAAACTGCCACAGGCTGTTGGAATTCTCAGAATGAGGCTTAGTTTTCTTTACTACAACCTAGCAACTAGCACAGTAATCAACCTATCGTATATAGACCAACGCTAATTATTTTTGCCTATGCCAATCATAATTCTTTCAATACAATTTACATAAGCCTGCAGTTTTTGCCTCTATAAACTTTGTCTTTCTCTTCCTTCCTCGGAGCACATTTCAGGCTCCTACCGAATCTGTGCTTGTGGTATTCGAATTCCTAAGGACCCCAAATAAACTTTTGGTTTGCTTTGCAGCCTCAGTTCTTTCTTGTTTGGCAGGAGTTTTTACAGGGGTTACTCTTCTTCATTCTGATTCAGTATATTTGGGGCTAGAAGCAAGACTCTGCATTTTAATATGTGCTTAGGTGTTTCTAACGTTTGCACATTACGATACAATATTGAGGAAGAGAAGAGGGGCATGGATAAAACTCTGAAAAACATTTAAAGAGTAGCAAGCATAGCAAAGAGGCCATGGTGTAAACCAAGAAGATATTGGCTAAAGAGAGGAGAAACACCTGGATCCTGCTCCTGACTTTGGGGTACACCAGTCAGGGCTCTTGTCCCCGCTGAGCCAACCAACGACAGAGCATAGTTCCTAGAGAACAGACAGGACAAGGTGGGGTAATTGCCACTGGGAAAGAAAGGGTTAAAGGGGGATTGTAAGAAACCTGGGGAAAGTTTTGAGCCCCATCCAACCTCCCTGTTGACACATTGTTGAAAGATACTCGCAGGAAGAAAAAAAAATGTTTTTCATTTAGGGTTTTTCTTCTAACCAAAACGAATATTGTAAGGTTTTGTTTGTAGCAATTGTTGACTGAGAACACAGGCAGAGCTAAAGTAAAAGCATTTATTTGGCGTCTTAGAATTGCAATTTGGGGAGCACAGATTTGGGCAGCAACTGAAATTGTGTCCCCTCAGGGAACAAAAGTGAAAGATTTTTAAAGGCAAAGGGGAATGCTTTTATCTTTGTTTACAAAGGTTTGTGATTGGTGTTGGTGGCATGAAACTAATCTTGGGCTGACTGTAATTGGTTGCTAAGGTTATCACTAGGCAAAGGAGCATTCCTATAACAAGTTGCAGGTGTTCAGGCTGAGTCCTTAGAGTATTTGGGTCTGGCCCATTTCTAAAGTTCATGCTTCTGCCAGTGAGGATGTGCAGAAGGCCCACCTCCTTAATGGCCTCCCGGCTCCATTTTAAAACCCCTGGATATAAGTGAACCCATTTCATTTCACCTTTCACACAACTTCTTTCAGTCTTTTTATTTCTAAAAATGTCTTCATTTTGTCCTTTCGGTTTTTTTCCTTGTTTTTTAAATGTTTATTTATTTATTTTGAGAGAGAGCGCGAGCGAGCGAGTGAGCATGCGAGGGGCAGAAAGAGGGAGGGGAAGAGAGAGAATCCCAAGCAGGCTCTGCACTGTCAGCGCACGGAGCCTGGTGTGGGGCTGGATCTCGTCAACAGTGAGATCGTGGCCTGAAACTGAAATCAAGAGTCGGATACTTAACTAACTGAGCCACCCAGGTACCTTGTCCTTACTTTTGAATTACACTTTTTCTTAGTATACAATTCTGAGTTCATTATTATTTTTCTCCTAAGCACTTTGAAGCTATTTTCCTTTTTCTTTTTTCTTTTTTTCAAGTTTCTTTTAGTAATCTCCACACCCAACATAGGGCTTGAACTCACGACCCCAAGGTCAAGAGTCGCTTGCTCCAGCTGAGCCAGCCAGGCACCCCTGAAGCTATTTTGTATGACCTTTCAGAGAAGTCTCCTGTATGTGAAGTTTTTAGCTTTTAAGTGAACTTACATTTCTTTTTAGCTTTAAGAATTTTTTCTTTCATTGCTGATTTCCTAAAAAGTCTCGATTATGTATCTAGCAATGGATTTATCATGTTGTTATATTATTATTATTATTATTATTATTATTATTATTCTACTTGGTACTCAAAGTGCACTATCAAGTTGAATACTTTTATCTTTCTTCAGTGTCAGAAAATTCTCAGTTGATATCTTATCACATATTCCTTGTCTGCCATTGCCTGTATTCTGTATACTGGGAAAGGCATCCCAAGAGATCCAGGCCTAAAGTTTAAGTGTAAAGGATTTCAGTAGATCTTGGAGTCGTAATGGCTTGTGCGTATATTTTACCACTTTTATCTCTTTGCTGTGTGGTAGGTGAAGTATTCAGTGCTATCTTCCAAATCAGTAATAATGTCTGCAGTAATGTTCTTTTTAGAGTTTATCCTATTGATTTTATTGTCTATATTGATAATTAGTATTTCTCATACTTAATATTTTATATTTACCTCTTTAATAAATGTAACTTCTTGTTTAATATTTTCTTGTTCACTCTTGAATGTTAAGTTTTTATCTGAGTAGCCCAGCCGTGCTTACTACAAAACATTTCACAGGCGAGAAAGAAAACCGAGAGGCAGAAACTTGCAATGAGTCAGGATTGTCTGGTACTGGACAATGAGTGTTAAGAGTATGGTGGATGTACTAACAGGAACTAATAAATCACCCCCATCCTCTAATACTGATGTAGGAACTTTTGACATCTGTATAACGGAGAGAGAAGGTCATCCTTATTACATGCACAGGTGAGCAGTATTTGTGTGACACCAAGAAAATGTTCATCCAAAGTTACCTGCTTCATTCATGCCTATAATTCTGTTACCAGTAGTTCCATGTTGCACATCATCTCTTTCAAAAGGCAAATATCACTGGATCCTAGATACAAGTCCGCAATATCCATGTTAATCCTCACATGAGCCCACAGTCAGTTGGCTAAAGAGCAAGGGACTGATCTGGGAAAAACCATCAGATTCCCTCTCTAGAAATTTGGCATTGGAACTGGAGAGACTCTTTTGGTCTCAGTTACTTGATTAGGTAAACTTTGGTGCTGAGGGGTAGCAATGTATACAGCAGGCAAAACGTCAGTAAGTCCCGACTTCAGAGGGGGAAAGAAGTTACATGTTCGTGGAGAGACAAACTGGAGATGCTATGATATATCTTCCTTACCATTCCGGTGGCTTGTTCACATCACTGGGGAGGTCGGTCTATATTCCTCTCCTTGAATTACACCTGAATCCTGACAGATAGCTCCTTTACGCTTCAAATTCAGGTGTTAATTCTTTACTCTGAATCTGTTTAAACAGGAAGCACAAGAATACTAATATATGGCATAAGGGATATAGGAGGTTGATGGCCTCCACATTTCACTGGAGTCAGATCGAGTTGGGGATGAGGGAGGTAAGGTATAACCAGACACAGAAATAAATACCAGGAGGTACCTTATTTGTATATCTGAGTCAAGTACTTGTTTTTTTCATTCTCACACGTTTGTGTTTATGTGTGATAAAATATACATAAAATTTCCCTTTTTAACCACTACATACATTCACATTGTGGTTTAACCATTACCAACATCTGTCCCAGAACGCTTCTCATCTTTCCAAACTGAAACTGCGTTCCCATTAAACAGTAACTCCAGTTCTCCACTCCTTAGAGCCCTGGCAACCACCAGTTCTACTGCAGTCTCTCTGAATTTGACTACTCTAGGTCCTTCATATAAGTAGAATCATATAGCATTTATCCTTTTATTACTGGCTTATTTCACTTAGTATATTGTCCTCCAGGTTCATTCATGTTGTAGCATATGACAGAATTTCCTTATTTTTATTTATTTTTTAAAGCTTATTTATTTTGAGAGAGACGAGAGAGAGAGAGAGAGAGAGAATCCTGAGCAGGCTTTGCACTGTCAGTGCTGAGCCCAACATGGGGTTTGATCGTACAAACCGGGCGATCATGACCTGAGTAGAAACCAAGACTCAGGCACTCGACCTACTGAGCCACCTGGGTGACCCAGCATTTCCTTATTTTTAAAGCTGAATAATACTCCACTGTATGCATACACCACATTTTGTTTATCCATTCATACATCAATGGACACTTGGGTCACTTCCATATTTTGGCTGTTGTGAATAGTGCTGCTATGAACATGGGTGTACAAATATCTGGGACCTTGCTTTCAGTTATTGGGTATATACCCAGAAGTGGAATTGTTGGATCATACGGTGATTCTGTTTCTAGTTCTCTGAGAAACCACCATGCTCTTCTCCATAGTGCAGCACCATTTTACACTTGCAACAGCAATGCACAAGGGTTTTCAATTCATGCACATCCTTGTCAACTGAGTTGGTAAATGTGTGTATGTGTAGACCTTCTTTTGCATTATTTTTTCCCTTGTTAACCTTCTGATGCCTGCAGGGTCTATAATGATACAACCTATTTCTTTCCAATTGTTAGAAAAATACTAGTTTCTCCCTATTTTTCTTCTTGTTATTTTTAATTTTTTCTCTGTTTACTCCATTGTTTCTCTGCTTTCCTGGCCTACTATGGGTTACTTGTACATTTTCTAAATCCCATTTTGATTGATCTAAAGGGTTTATAAGAGTACCTCTTTGTATAAGTTTGTTATGGTAGCTTTCTTATTATATATTTGTAATATCACAGTCTGCTGGTATCATCATTTTATTGGTTTGAGTGAAGTATAACACCCTTACTTCTTTTTTTCATGTTTATTTTTGAGACAGGGAGAGAGAGAGGGAGAGAGACATAGACAGAGAGAGAGATGGAATGCGAGCAGGGGTGGGGCAGAGAGAGAGGGAGAAACAGAATCTGAAGCAGGCTCCAGGCTCTGAGCTGTCAGCACAGAGCCCAACACAGGGCTCGAACCCACGAACTGCAAGATCATGACCTGAGCCAAAGTTGGATGCTTAACCCAGGCACCCCTCACCCTTACCTCTTTTTATCCTCCTTTATTATATACTTAAAAGAATTTTTTCTCTACATGTGTTTGGAGCCATATCAGATAGTGTTATAATTTTTTCGTCCAACATCACCGTAATTTAGAAAACTCAACAGAAGGCAAGTCTATAGTATTTACCCATATGTTTCTGCACTGTATTCTTTCTTCCCTTCTTATGTTCCAGTATTCCTTTTTTTATAACATCCTTTCTGCTTAGAGAAATTGCTTTCACCTTTATTTTAGGGTAGGTCTCTTGGTGACAAACTCCACTAATATTCCCTTGTCTAAGATTATCTGGGCTTCTTCTTCATTTCTGAACAATATTTTCAAGTGGATATAGGATTCTAGGTTGACAGTTCTTTACTTTCAGGGCTTAAAAAATGTTGTGCCACTGCCTTTGTGCCTCCATGGTTTCTAATGAGAGATTCATTGCCATTATCATTGTTCTTTCCCTCTAAGTAGGGTGTCGTTTTTCTTTAGATGCTTGCAAGGTTTTTCCTTTGTTTTCATTTTTCAGAAGTTTGACTCTGATGTGGGCTGGTATGGATTGCTTTGGATTTATCCTGTTTAGAATTTTGTCAGCTTCTTCAATCTGCTGTTGTAGGCCAAATTCTGAGAGTTTTCCTCCATTATTTCTTCAAATGCATTTTCAGCCCTATCCTTTTTCTCCTTTCGTTCTAAGACTCTGATGACATGAATATTAGATTTCTGTCCCCGAGGCTCTGTTCTTTTTTTTTTTTTTTAATTCTCCTTTTCTCTGGTATTCACATTAGAGTTAGAATTGTTCTATCTTTCAGTTCAGTAGTCCTTTTTTCTGTCCCCTCCCTTGTACTTTTGGACTCATCCAATGGCGTTTTAAATTTTCACTTATTGTGTTTTTCACTTCTAAAATTTGATTCTTCCTTATATCATCCATTTCTTTGCTGAGACTTTCTATTTCTTTAATGAGATACCCTCTGTTTCAAACATGTTCATATTACTTTTATTTTTTGTTGTTGAAGATGGCTGCTTTAAAATCTTTGCCAAATCATTCTAACATCCCTGCCACTTTGTTGTTTGCATTTATTGATGGTCTTTTTTCATTCAAATAAGGATCTTTCCAGTTATTTATATGAAGAAGGATTTTAATGTGAATCTTGTACATTTTGAGTATTATGTTATGAGATCCTGAATCGTATTTAAGCCTTCTGTTTCAGTTGGTTTCATATGACAGCATTCCAGCAGGAGAAGGTAGGACACCAGCTTGTCACTGCCAGATGAGGGTAAAAGTACAGGTGAATCACTCAACCTCCATTGATGCTCAAGGATGTGGGGGGCTTCTCATTACTGCTGGGTGGGGTAGGAGTTCCTCCTTTCCACTTGGCTTCCCCTGATATCTCTATGGCAGGAAGGGCTAGGCATGCCTCACGCCTGCTCTTCACATGGCGACACTACAAAGAGGGTTGTTTTGTTTTTTGTTTTTTGTTTTTTGTTTTTTGTTTTTTTCATCCTGAGTGAGAGGTGGTGAAAGTCCTGTCTCTCTATCACCCCAGTTGGGAGGGGCAGGTGCATCTCATTGCTGCCCAGGCCTTCCATGTGGTCTCCCCTGACAGTATTGGGAGCAGAGTCTTACTACCTCCTGGCAGGGATAAATATGAAAGCCCTGCCCCGCACCCAACCTTCTCTGGCACCACTCTAGTGGGAGTTGTGGCACTTCATTACAGTCTGGCAAGTATGATTGTGAAATTCTGTGCCTCCATGTGGCCTTTATTGGTAAGGGTGAGTGTGAAGTTTTTCCTACGGTTTTGGGCTGGAGTAAAGATGTTATTTTCTGATTTTTCTGTCTGCGAGGCTGACCTTGTCCTAGTCCTTTCTTGAGTTCCAAGGTTGTCCTTAGCCAGTCTGCCTTCTTCTCTTCATCTTTCAGAATTATATGCGTAACTTATTATACATACTTAAGTTGTACATATTGGGAGGACAGGGGATAAATACATTTACTCCATTTTCCCAGAAGAGGAGGTCTAGCTCCATATTCATTTAATTCAGAGGGGAAAAAAGTGGATGCTTTCAGCATGATTGTCATCCATTTATTTCAAAAGTCAAAAGGAGCTTGGTGCTATTAACCTCTCTACTCTATGGGAAGCTGACTTTCAGCATGACTCATAGATGTCTTTGGTATTTTTCTACTATCTGCTTCCGTTTTGTCAATACCAATAGAACTTCTAAAGTGTAAGGGCTCCAGGTTACACCCAATGCAGTCAAGGTAAAGGGCCCTCTGCATTAGTGAGCCTCTGAACACTAGCCTCTGCAAGCTTACTCAGCATTTGAGTCCAGGCCTTTCTACATGTCTGGCAGTGCCCTGTCCCACAACACAGGCTTGGGAAACCCCAAAGAACATCTCCTGCCCCCTTTGACAATAGCTCCAAGCACTTGTTACTAAGGTCATTGCTGTGAGCTTGGTGAAAATATGTTAGCTTTACTGTTCTTTTAAAACCATTTCCTCTTTGCTGATCATAAACTTAAAAAAATAAAACATCTAGATGCTTTGATTAAATGAAGCAAGGAATCAAGCATAATGTCCATAATTCTATGAGAAAAATGACCTAATTTTGCCTCAATACTTATTTGCCCCTTAGATATTCAATATTTGCATTTTTTCTGAAGTGACTTCTTGCACTAAAATAAATGACTGAGGAATGTCTTATTGCTGACACAGATCACAGTTTGTGGCTAATGGAATGTTAACTGCTTTTTAAGTAACTCTGAATAAACCTGCTGATCCATAAAAGATTCATCTAAAAGGAATCCACTGATGTGAAAAATCTTCTTCCGTATTCTAACTTGTTTCAGCCATTGCAATGCTGCGAGTGGCACCTGGCTTATAGAAGGATATTTTAATTGGGAGAGGTGACACATTTAATAATATGCCAAGGTTACCATTTAAGAAACAGACACTTCCCAAGAGAAAAATGATTATGCAAGCTTATTCTCTGGTGTAAAAAATCATCTCCACAGTGGGAAGGTTTGTTCCATTTCAGAGATCAGAAATGCAGTGCTGAAAAAGCATTCTGAAATTTCCAGAGACAAACAAAACCTGTGACTTCAGCTTCATCCTTGTGTGGTTTTGTATCTGGGACAACCACTCACAGAGGACCGTGTAAAACTTGAACAAAAGCAAAAGTCAACCCCTCCGTAGAAGTCTTAGTGGCCTGAAAATCCTCAGTGTCTAGAGCACCTTCCTGCCTTGTGTGCCTTTGTAGGATAGTCCAGCTCAGGTAGAAAATGGTCCCATCCAGATTATGGTTTGGAAATGTGGGCTGGTGCTTCCTGTGGCAGCACAAATACTAACATTGGAAATGTGGGTCGTGTACCTTTCTTCCAGGTCTGCATATTATTTATCATTCTTTGAAATAGTGATACATCTGAAAATAAGATGTATATGAAAAAAGTTCAGAAATAAGTTATTTATAAGGCATTTTTAGGGCGCCTGGGTGGCTCAGTCCGTTAGCCTTCTCTTTTTTTTTTAATTTATTCATTTTTGAGAGACAGAGACAGAACACAAGTGGGGAGGGGCAGAGAGAGAGGGAGACACAGAATCCAAGCAGGCTCCAGGCTCTGAGCTGTCAGCACAGAGCCCGATGTGGGGCTCGAACTCACAAACCATGAGATCATGCCCTGAGCCGAAGTCAGACACCCAACCAACTGAGCCACCCAGGCGCCCCAGGCCTCTGACTCTTGATGCCAGCTCAATTCATGCTCTCATGTTTCGTGGGATCAAGCCCCACATTAGGCTCTACACTGACAGCATGGAGCCTGCTTGGGATGCTCTCTCTCTCCCTCTCTCTCTGCCCCTCCCCTGCTCTTGTTCTCACCCTCAAAATAAACACACTTTTTAAAAAGACATTTATTTTCATAAACCTCAAAAAAAGGTAAATATTTTATTAAGCAAAGCTCCTAGACTTATACCACAGTCCTCCAGGAATAGATATACCTAGTCATTACTTAAATAGTAGCTTACAAGGAGTTGTGTAAGTTGTGCGGCTACATACACGTATGCAGGCTGTAAATTGTTTTATGTTGTTAACTTCTGTGTTTAAGAATAGAAAATGATGAGTCCTATGACTGAGTGGGATTTATAATAAAGAGAGATGATACTAAGTCTATAATTCAGCATCACTGGCTCCTAATCACATTTAAATTACATTGCCCAAGGAGAATCTCCAGATATAAGGTCACTCTGGGACCAAGCATTGGGTCCTTGGAAATCAGCCAGTCCAGAAGTGTCACTGCAACAGGACCCTTCTATAGGTCTGAATATATAATGTTATTTTCTATTAAAAATATTTTAGTAAACAGATCTCAAGTGTAAAGCTCAATGAGTTTTTACTTCTGTATACACCTATGATACCAGTACCCAGATCAAGATATAGAACATAGCCAGTTCCCAGGAAAGCTCCACTGTGCTGTCTTCCAGTTAACCCTCTCTCCATTGGGTTGCTCCCATTTCAAATGCCATCGATACGGAATAGTTGTGGCTGTTTTGAACTTCATATAAATGGAATCCTATAGTGTGTCCTCTTTGCTGTCTGGCTTTCTTTCACATAATATTTGTCTATGAGATTCATCCACATGTTTATTTCTATGAGTAGTGTTTTCTTTTTATTGCTGAGTTAGTTATATCTCATTGGATGACCGTGTCACATTAGATGAAGATATCATGTGTATTTATCATTTCACCTATGGATGGACATTTGTGTTGATCCCAGGTCTTGGTCATTATATACAAAGCTGCTGAGAACATTCTTGTTGATGCTATTTGGTGCACATGGGTACACATTTCTATTGAGTATATAGTCAAGAGTGGAATTGCTGGATCCTAAAGTGTTTGTTTTATAGCTTTACTAGTTGCTGTTGAAGAGTTTCCCAGTGTGGTTTTACCAATTTCCCCTCCAACCACCAATGTGTGAGAGTTTCACTTACTTTATATCCTTGCCAACATGTGGTATTGCCAGTCTTTTAAATTTTAACTATTCTAGTGGTAGTCTACTGATACCTCATTGAGGTGTGAACTTGCATTTCCTGATGGCTAATGGTGTTGAGCACCTTTTCATATACCAATTAACAATCTGAATTGGAAGCAAGCTCTTTTAATATAAAAAGTATCGTAATGCCCTGAAGGTCCATCCATGTCCTCTTTTGAAGGCTTTGTGCTAAGTGAGGTAAATCAGACAAAAACAAATACTGTATATCACTCATCTGTGGAATCTATAAACACTGAACTTGTGAAAACAGAGAGTTGGAATGATGGTTACCAGGGACTCAGGGTGGGGGAACTGGGGACATGTTTAAGGGAACAACCTTGAGCTAGTAGATGAATAAGTTCTGAGGTTCTAATGCACAACATAGTGATTATAATCAGTGATACTGTATTATAAACTTCAAAGTTGCCCAGAGACTACATCATAACTGTTCTCAACACAAAAAAGAAGTGATAATTATGTGATGTAATAAAGGTGTCAGCTGACGCTACTGTAGTAATCACATTGCAATATATAAATGTACTGAACCAACACACCTCAAACTTACAATGTTATATGTCAATTATATCTCATTAATAATAAAACATAAATTAGATCTATTCATTTTTCTTTATAGATCTAGATAAAAACAGCTGTCATTTAACAAATTCCCTGAAACCATTCGTTATTATTTCAATTTAATATACTTAAAGAACTCGGAATCACATGACCACAGGCCAGTGGTATGAAAGGACTGTCAGTGTCAAGCTTTATCCCAGAGCTTTTCCAACCTTTCACTTTTTGTTCTCTGCTAATCGTAAAATGTCCACAGCACAGTGTCCATCATAAACAATCAGAGAGGCATGTGACAGACAACACTGACTAAATCAGTTATGTCTCAAAGGTGATAACTAATAGAATATTGCAAAGGTTAGGAGTTTATGATAAGATTTCATAATTCAAGATTAGTGGCATTTTGACAAACATAGGTGTTTTATCATTTTCTCTGAGTACTGATTCATAAATGCACATGTATTGTTCATAATGTATACGCATGTGAATATGTGTGTACAACTACTTAGACACACATGCTACTATAAATGAGCATCCGTCTAAAAAGCTCTTAATTGTTCATTAAGCCTCACAAGCTGGTGGCAAAGGGGTTAAAGATCACCTGGAAGTTACACAGGCATACCGACCCCAGAGCTCTGGGGAGGTGGAATGAACGAACCAAACCCTGAAGCTGCAATTAAGTAAACTATGTCAGGAAACCCACCTACACTGGAATTGGGTGTTGCCAATCAATCGTCTTGTTAAGAATCAGGTGTAGCCCCACTAAGCAGACGGGGTTCTCCCCTTATGAAATCCTTTATGGGTGCCCTCCTCCCATGATCAGGGGCTTAAGTGGGGTTCTAAATGAGACAGACAGTCTAACTCTAAGGCAACAGATGTGGGCCCTTGGTTCTACCCTAACCACCTCACACCCCCGGGTTAGGGAGTGATTGATTACCTGTGATTACCTGTGAGTCTCACCACAGATGCTCACCCCTTTAAACTGGGAAATGCTGTATGGGTGAAGGAGTGAAATGTCCAACCTCTAAAACCCCTCTGGAAGGGCCCGTTCACTGTCATTTTGTCCACCCCTACTTCAGTAAAGGTGGCTGAGGTGGGTCCCTGGATTCACTACAGCAAAGTGAAGCTGGCATCTCGAAGCTGGGAGTGCATTCCTGATCCATCAATGCCGTGCAAACTGACCTTACCGAAGAAGCCATCTGCAACTCCAGAGGCTCCGGGAAACTGCAGCCTTGTTTCAGTCACTCCAGAAGCTGACTAATCTACCCACAGCAGAAGCTTGAGGAATCGATGGTCTGGCCGAACAAATAGACTGTTGGTATTTTCTATATGTTTCCTTACTTTAATGCACTGTCACCCCTTGTTCCTCGCTGTTGTGGTTCTTGCTCTCCTTTTTGCCATAGGTTTGGCAGAGGCTGCCCCAGCCATCTGGGAGTGTGGTGAGAGGTTTCTGTTAGCACTCGCCTTCCTTTGGTGGATAGGATGCCTCGTTGGTATTGTTTGCTTCTAATCTGGACCCCTTCTGTAGACCTCAGTTCCTCATCATGTGACCTATGTTTTCATTCGCACAACAGGGTCAGGCCAGGGAGTCACTTGGACCTTACTATACCATACCCACTTCTCATGCCAAGAAAAAGTCCTGGGGACCTGCAGACACAGTAAGATCACCTCTTCTATCTGCCCAAGGCAGAGTCAATTCCCTTGTTTTGACCTGCAGTACTCCCCAACTGCACAGCACAGGGGAAGTGCCCTGCAGGTCCTCACCACGCCAGGGACTATCCAAAATGACCAAGCGGAAGAATTCTCCTCAGAAGAATCTCCAGGAAATAACAACAGCTAACGAGCTGATCAAAAAGGATTTAAATAATATAACAGAAAGTGAATTTAGAATAATAGTCATAAAATTAATCGCTGGGCTTGAAAACAGTATAGAGGACAGCAGAGAATCTCTTGCTACAGAGATCAAGGGACTAAGGAACAGTCAGGAGGAGCTGAAAAACGCTTTAAATGAAATGCAAAACAAAATGGAAACCACCACGGCTCGGATTGAAGAGGCAGAGGAGAGAATAGGTGAACTAGAAGATAAAGTTATGGAAAAAGAGGAAGCTGAGAAAAAGAGAGATAAAAAAATCCAGGAGTATGAGGGGAAAATTAGAGAACTAAGTGATACACTAAAAAGAAATAATATACGCATAATTGGTATCCCAGAGGAGGAAGAGAGAGGGAAAGGTGCTGACGGTGTACTTGAAGAAATAATAGCTGAGAACTTCCCTGAACTGGGGAAGGAAAAAGGCATTGAAATCCAAGAGGCACAGAGAACTCCCTTCAGACGTAACTTGAATCGATCTGCACGACATATCATAGTGAAACTGGCAAAATACAAGGATAAAGAGAAAATTCTGAAAGCAGCAAGGGGTAAACGTGCCCTCACATATAAAGGGAGACCTATAAGACTCGTGACTGATCTCTCTTTTGAAACTTGGCAGGCCAGAAAGAATTGGCACGAGATTTTCAGTGTGCTAGACAGAAAAAATATGCAGCCGAGAATCCTTTATCCAGCAAGTCTGTCATTTAGAATAGAAGGAGAGATAAAGGTCTTCCCAAACAAACAAAAACTGAAGGAATTTGTCACCACTAAACCAGCCCTACAAGAGATCCTAAGGGGGACCCTGTGAGACAAAGTACCAGAGACAACACTACAAGCATACAACATACAGACATCACAATGACTCTAAACCCGTATCTTTCTATAACAACACTGAATGTAAATGGATTAAATGCGCCAACCAAAAGACATAGGGTATCAGAATGGATAAAAAAACAAGACCCATCTATTTGCTGTCTACAAGAGACTCATTTTAGACCAGAGGACACCTTTAGATTGAGAGTGAGGGGATGGAGAACTATTTATCATGCTGCTGGAAGCCAAAAGAAAGCTGGAGTAGCCATACTTATATCAGACAAACTAGACTTTAAATTAAAGGCTGTAACAAGAGATGAAGAAGGACATTATATAATAGTTACAGGGTCTATTCATCAGGAAGAGCTAACAATTATAAATGTCTATGCGCCGAATACCGGAGCCCCCAAATATATAAAACAACTACTCATAAACATAAGCAACCTTATTGATAAGAATGTGGTAATTGCAGGGGACTTTAACACCCCACTTACAGAAATGGATAGATCATCTAGACACACGGTCAATAAAGAAACAAGGGCCCTGAATGAGACATTGGATCAGATGGACTTGACAGATATATTTAGAACTCTGCATCCCAAAGCAACAGAATATACTTTCTTCTCGAGTGCACATGGAACATTCTCCAAGATAGATCATATACTGGGTCACAAAACAGCCCTTCATAAGTTCACAAGAATTGAAATTATACCATGCATACTTTCAGACCACAATGCTATGAAGCTTGAAATCAACCACAGGAAAAAGTCTGGAAAACCTCCAAAAGCATGGAGGTTAAAGAACACCCTACTAACGAATGAGTGGGTCAACCAGGCAATTAGAGAAGAAATTAAAAAATATATGGAAACAAACGAAAATGAAAATACAACAATCCAAACGCTTTGGGACGCAGCGAAGGCAGTCCCGAGAGGAAAATACATTGCAATCCAGGCCTATCTCAAGAAACAAGAAAAATCCCAAATACAAAATCTAACAGCACACCTAAAGGAACTAGAAGCAGAACAGCAAAGACACCCCAAACCCAGCAGAAGAAGAGAAATAATAAAGATCAGAGCAGAAATAAACAATATAGAGTCTAAAAAAACTGTAGAGCAGGTCAACGAAACCAAGAGTTGGTTTTTTGAAAAAATAAACAAAATTGACAAACCTCTAGCCAGGCTTCTCAAAAAGAAAAGGGAGATGACCCAAATAGATAAAATCATGAACGAAAATGGAATTATTACAACCAATCCCTCAGAGATACAAACAATTATCAGGGAATACTATGAAAAATTATATGCCAACAAATTGGACAACCTGGAAGAAATGGACAAATTCCTAAACACACACACTCTTCCAAAACTCAATCAGGAGGAAATAGAAAGCTTGAACAGACCCATAACCAGCGAAGAAATTGAATCGGTTATCAAAAATCTCCCAACAAATAAGAGTCCAGGACCAGATGGCTTCCCAGGGGAGTTCTACCAGACTTTTAAAGCAGAGATAATACCTATCCTTCTCAAGCTATTCCAAGAAATAGAAAGGGAAGGAAAACTTCCAGACTCATTCTATGAAGCCAGTATTACTTTGATTCCTAAACCAGACAGAGACCCAGTAAAAAAAGAGAACTACAGGCCAATATCCCTGATGAATATGGATGCAAAAATTCTCAATAAGATACTAGCAAATCGAATTCAACGGCATATAAAAAGAATTATTCACCATGATCAAGTGGGATTCATTCCTGGGATGCAGGGCTGGTTCAACATTCGCAAATCAATCAACGTGATACATCACATTAACAAAAAAAAAGAGAAGAACCATATGATCCTGTCAATCGATGCAGAAAAGGCTTTTGACAAAATCCAGCACCCTTTCTTAATAAAAACCCTTGAGAAAGTCGGGATAGAAGGAACATACTTAAAGATCATAAAAGCCATTTATGAAAAGCCCACAGCTAACATCATCCTCAACGGGGAAAAACTGAGAGCTTTTTCCCTGAGATCAGGAACACGACAGGGATGCCCACTCTCACCGCTGTTGTTTAACACAGTGCTGGAAGTTCTAGCATCAGCAATCAGACAACAAAAGGAAATCAAAGGCATCAAAATTGGCAAAGATGAAATCAAGCTTTCGCTTTTTGCAGATGACATGATATTATACATGGAAAATCCGATAGACTCCACCAAAAGTCTGCTAGAATTGATACATGAATTCAGCAAAGTTGCAGGATATAAAATCAATGTACAGAAATCAGTTGCATTCTTATACACTAACAATGAAGCAACAGAAAGACAAATAAAGAAACTGATCCCATTCACAATTGCACCAAGAAGCATAAAATACCTAGGAACAAATCTAACCAAAGATGTAAAGGATCTGTATGCTGAAAACTATAGAAAGCTTATGAAGGTAATTGAAGAAGATTTAAAGAAATGGAAAGACATTCCCTGCTCATGGATTGGAAAAATAAATATTGTCAAAATGTCAATACTACCCAAAGCTATCTACACATTCAATGCAATCCCAATCAAAATTGCACCAGCATTCTTCTCGAAACTAGAACAAGCAATCCTAAAATCATATGGAACCACAAAAGGCCCCGAATAGCCAAAGGAATTTTGAAGAAGACCAAAGCAGGAGGCATCACAATCCCAGACTTTAGCCTCTACTACAAAGCTGTCATCATCAAGACAGCATGGTATTGGCACAAAAACAGACACATAGACCAATGGAATAGAATAGAAACCCCAGAACTAGACCCACAAACGTATGGCCAACTCATCTTTGACAAAGCAGGAAAGAACATCCAATGGAAAAAAGACAGCCTCTTTAACAAATGGTGCTGGGAGAACTGGACAGCAACATGCAGAAGGTTGAAACTAGACCACTTTCTCACACCATTCACAAAAATAAACTCAAAATGGATAGAGGACCTGAATGTGAGACAGGAAACCATCAAAACCTTAGAGGAGAAAGCAGGAAAAGACCTCTTTGACCTCAGCCGTAGCAATCTCTTACTTGACACATCCCCAAAAGCAAGGGAATTAAAAGCAAAAGTGAATTACTGGGACCTTATGAAGATAAAAAGCTTCTGCACAGCAAAGGAAACAACCAACAAAATAAAAGGCAACCAACGGAATGGGAAAAGATATTCGCAAATGACATATCTGACAAAGGACTAGTATCCAAAATCTATAAAGAGCTCACCAAACTCCACACCCGAAAAACAAATAACCCAGTGAAGAAATGGGCAGAAAACATGAATAGACACTTCTCTAAAGAAGACATCCGGATGGCCAACAGGCACATGAAAAGATGTTCAGCGTCGCTCCTTATCAGGGAAATACAAATCAAAACCACACTCAGGTATCACCTCACGCCAGTCAGAGTGGCCAAAATGAACAAATCAGGAGACTATAAATGCTGGAGAGGATGTGGAGAAATGGGAACCCTCTTGCACTGTTGGTGGAAATGCAAATTGGTGCAGCCGTTCTGGAAAGCAGTGTGGAGGTTCCTCAGAAAATTAAAAATAGACCTACCCTATGACCCAGCAATAGCACTGCTAGGAATTTATCCAAGGGATACAGGAGTACTGATGCATAGGGGCACTTGTACCCCAATGTTCATAGCAGCACTCTCAACAATAGCCAAATTATGGAAAGAGCCTACATGTCCATCAATTGATGAATGGATAAAGAAATTGTGGTTTATATACACAATGGAATACTACGTGGCAATGAGAAAAAATGAAATATGGCCTTTTGTAGCAACGTGGATGGAACTGGAGAGTGTGATGCTAAGTGAAATAAGCCATACAGAGAAAGACAGATACCATATGGTTTCACTCTTACGTGGATCCTGAGAAACTTAACAGGAACCCATGGGGGAGGGGGAGGAAAAAAGGAAAAAAAAAAAAAGAGGTTAGAGTGGGAGAGAGCCAAAGCATAAGAGACTGTTAAAAACTGAGAACAAACTGAGGGTTGATGGGGGGTGGGAGGGAGGAGAGGGTGGGTGATGGGTATTGAGGAGGGCACCTTTTGGGATGAGCACTGGGTGTTGTATGGAAACCAATTTGACAATAAATTTCATATAATAAAAAAATAAATAATAAATAAATATATACCTGAAGTTTAAAAAAAAAACAAAAACAAAATACCACAGACTAGGTGGCTTAAACAACAGAAATGTATTTTCTCACGGTTGGGGAAGCTGGAAGTCTAGGATCAAGGTGCCACCAAGCTTTGGTTTCTTTTTATTAATTTTATTGCGGTTAGAACACTTAATGTGTAACATAAGAACTTCACACTTAAGAAATTTTAATGTGCGATACAATATTATAATCTATAGGCACAATATTGTATAGCAGATTTCTATAAATTATTCATCTTGCGTAACTGAAATTGTATATCTGTTTTCTTCCATGAGTTCGGGTATTTTTGATATCTCCTATAAGTGGGATCATGCAATATTTGTCCTGCTGTAACTAGCTTATTTCACTTAGCATAGCCTCGTCCATGTTGTCCTATATTATAGAATTTCCTTTTTTATGGTTGAAATTCTCTTGTATGTGTATACCACATTTTCTTCATCCAGTAATTTGTGGATGCACACTTAGGTGATTTCCACATTTGGATTACTGTGAATAGTGCTACAGTGGGAGTGTGAATACCTCTTTGAGACCCTGTTTGCAATTTTTCATGGATAAATACTCAGAAGTGGGATGGCTAGATACTATGATTATTCTATTTTTAATTTTTTGAGGCACTTCTCTTTTCAGTAGTCACTGCACTATTTTTCATTCTCACTAACAGTATAAAGGGGTTTCAACTTACCCCCCACCTCACCAACATCTGCTATCTTTTGTTTTTGTTTGATAATAGCTATCCTAACAGGTGTGAAGGGATAGGTCCATGTGGCTTTGATTTGCATCTCCATGGTGATTAGTGAGGTCAGCATCTTTTCATATACATGTTGGCCATTTGCATATTGTCTTTGGAAAAATGTCTGTTTAGATCTTCAGCCCATTTTTAAATTAAGGTTATTTGCTTTGCTAATAAGTTGTAGGAGTTTCTTATATATGTTGGAAATTAATCTTTAATCAGAAACGTTTTGCAAATATTTAATCCAATTCCCTAAGTTGCCTTTTTATCCTGTTGACCATTTCATTTGCTATGCAGAAGCTTTTTAGTTTGATGTAGTCCAATTTGTCTGTTTTTGCTGCCTGTGCTTAGTGTCATATCCATGAAATCACTATGAAGACCGATGTCATTGAATATTTTCCCTTATGTTTTCTTATAAGAATTTTACAGTTTCACATCATATGTTTAAATCATTTTGAGCTGTTTTTTGTGTATGGTGTAAGATAAGGATCCAGTGTTATTCATTTGCATTCAATTTTCCCATCACCATTTGTTGAAGACTTTAGTCTTTCCCCATTGTGTACTTTTGGTACACTTGTCAAAGATCAGTTGACTATATATATATATATATATATATATATGGTTTTATTTCTTTTTTTAATATATTTTTTATTTTTTTTAATGTTTATTTTTGAGAGAGACAGAGTGTGAGTGGGGGAGGGGCAGAGAGAGGGAGACACAGAATCTGAAGCAGGCTCCAAGCTCTGAGCTGTCAGCACAGAGCCCAGTGCGGGGCTTGAACCCACGAACCATGAGATCATGACCTGAGCTGAAGTTCGATGCTTAACCAACTGAGCCACCCAGGTGCCCCTCTTTTTTTTTTAATGTTTATTTTTGACAAAGAGAGAGCTCACGAGCCCAAGTTGGCACTTCTAGACTCCACTCAAATTTCACATCCTCAATGAAAAGTTTATTGATTGTCCTTCCCCAGAAGAGTTAGCTTTCTCCCTCTGTGTTCTTATTTACATCTTACATTCCCATCTCCCTCAATGCATTGTAAGATTGTTGAGCTGAGACCTAACATCTCATTCATTCTTATATCCTGTGCCTCTGATCATTCTCCATGCTCAATAGATATATATTTCTTAAAGAATTTCCTTGGACTACATTAATCCCTTTCATTGAAAATCAAATATATGTGATTGGGTGATTGGGGAAAATCATGATATGGATACTTAGGATAGAGAAAAATTACACAATTTATGAAGAATTCGAGGATTTCACCAGTTCCTCTGGCTACAGTCCAAAAACAGGTAAAATAATCTGAGTAATTCTGTATGCATTGCAGTTCAAAGAAAGACAAGAAGGTGAATATATCAGTTAGAGTTAAAATAATACTAGTTTATAGCCACCTTTTAATCCTCAGAGGCATATGAGGGAGGTACCCTTTTTATCTCCATCTTGTAGATAAAGGAACTGAGACCCAAAGTCACACAGCTAGAAAAGGACAGAACCAAGATTTTAACCAAGATTTCTCTGACTTCAGAATATGTTAAAGTAACACACTGTTTTAGCCCATTTGGATTTCTACAACAAAAATACCATAGACTGGGTGGCTTAACCAAGTCATTTCTCACAGTTTTGGAGGAAATCCAAAAGATGAAGGGTCCAAGATAAAATAACCAGCAAATTTAGTGTCTAGTAAGGGCCTCTTTGTGGTTCATAGATGGCCATCTTTTTGCCGTGAACTTAAATAGTGGATTTGAGGAGTACACAAACATTCGGTCCACAGCCTATGCTATTTCAAAAAGTATGAACTATTTCAAAAAGTACTAAAGCAGCATTACATGAAATGTAAGGAAAGCTAAGTTCAGTCAAAAACAATCTTTCACAAGCTGAAAGTTCTTCTGCTGGGTCAGCTCACTTAGCTAAACATATGATTTTTCTTAAGGATACAAATCTAGTGATAAAGGTTATGAATCACTCATAATTCCCTCACTTCTGTGATTCAAAATTCTGATGAAACAAATACAAGCAATGGTCTGTCCATGAAAAATGTTTTGTTCTAAATGTACTTCCAGGCATGAGTTTCTGTGTTAGAACCTGGATTTAACCATGAACTCCATGGGGTCTGCCCTCTCTCTGGACAGTGCACCTCTCCTCCCTACAAACACTATGTCATGGCGTGAATGAAGTCAGGAACAGTGAGTGGCCAGGAACAAAGGATATCTCATTCTTGTCAATAGTGATAAATCTAGCTATTGTCTAAACTTGCACACTTAAAAATTAAAATTGGCTTGAAATCCCATTTGCTAGTTAACTGTGTTGGCAGGAACTTGCTGAAGTAATTTTGTTTCTGTAGTCCCTATACAGCTTTAAGCCACTCACCTAATGTGTTTAATGTTATAATTAAAACCAGGAAACATTATAACCAACATATAGATACCAGCACTACTCTCATTTGCTTGAAGTCCCACTCTCCAAGGTGTCATATTTATGGAAAATTCTCCACAGGGTTCTTGTTAACCTCAGCAGCTAATGCATTGATGCAGAACATTGAGTAAATCCCACTCACTGCATGGGAACTCCCAACAAGCTCCAAATGCCCATTAACCATATGGCTTTGATGTCACTCTGATCTTTTGTGCTCTTAGCCAGAGACCCCACACTGGCCAGGAAACATTCCTTCCATTCTAAAAAAAAAAAATCATAGCCTAGAAATATACTGCCTTTCTTTACAGATAAAGCTGGGTATTAATGGAGGAAGTCAATTCAGAGCATACCAATAGCACGATCCCATGTTTTGTAGCCCTTTCCTTGCCATTTGACGACAATGGCGGGTCACTTTTGTTTGAATATATTAAGTGGTTTTCCTTAATCTTTTCTCTAAACCAACATTAAAGAGAATGAAGTAGAGTCTTGCAAATTCTTGAAGCAATAATATAACCAACTAAGGGAACAAGATCATGCTACAACTTCTGGGAAAACACGATCAGGATAGAGGGCTAACTTACTTGACTCATTGTATTTACCCCAAATCTTAGGGAAATTCCTTGGTTGCCCCTTTATAGCTCTCTATCAGAAAAATACTATTCTGACAATTTATTATTACTTATAAGAAATGGCACAAAGATAATATTTTTAATGCATCTTGGAAACAATTCCTCTCAAATATGTTGTAACACATCAAAGTTTCTGATGCTAGGTCCTTACATGATGCAGTTTGAAATCTAAGAAAATGATTTAAACTTTATTGATTCAAGCCATCATTTTAAATTATTTAGTCTTAAGTATGCAGATCATTTCTTTAATTTCATATTTCACTCTACATGTGTACCTGAGCACAGAACATTTATAGCGTAATTTTAAATGCACTGTGTTGTTTGATGCATGTGTATCTTCTCTCCCTCTCTCTACACTAGCTCCTTGTCAGCTATGGTCACCTGAAAGTGAACCCTCCATGTTCTCTGTAACCAAGATCTCTCTTCTGAGTTTGAAATTTGCATACCTAGTTCTGTAGTTTCACCTCCATTTGGATGTCTGCACAGAAAACTCAATTTCCTCGTGTCCAAAATTGAACTCAAAAGTATGCATGAGTACACATATGCACACATACACAGATACTCCAAAAAAGGTACACTAAATTTTTTATGAGATTAAACACATGTAGGGTAATATGCCTTATGTATTAGAGGAAGCAAGTACAAGAGAGAATATAATGGGAGCACAAATGGGGAAAAGGTAAAAATTAAAATTAAATGCACAAGAGAGATGCCACTCATAGATGGGGAATGTCCGTGTATTTTAACATGAGTCTGAACTACTCAGCTTTACATACCTGAGATTTGGCCTGGTGAAGAGTCAGTAAATAATCTCAGTAAAATAGTTAGATGGCTGACATCACCTAGGACAACATGTATATCAATAGGGCTTTGTCATGGGTCCATAGCTGACATTGAAATTAAATTTGTGACCTCATGAGTTATGCAAGATAGTCTTGTCTTTGACAAAGTAACTGTTAAAAGTTCCCAGGTATTCTCTTGGTCTGTGTCCAGTGAAACCCAGAAATATATATGTGCTATTCTTCCAGAGAAAGTGTAGGTGAATTTTCAAGTAAGTTGAAATAATATCAGCAATTACCAAGTATGTGCTATTCACGGTAAACTTCATGGTGTGGATGCAGGGACTGTGTGCTCACCAGTGAACATGTGTCCATGCTGTCTGCCTTCTATGAGCTCAGAAGGTGCCTAAATAAATCTTGAACTTTGAGGAATCCTTGTCTCTCTTAACCTGGCCTGCTCTCACTTTTGTTGAGAAAACTGAGGCAGGTTACATGCCAATCCTCCATTAAAAATATACCTTTCAGAGAGCTCTGAAAGTTTAAAGAGATTTTCTTTCCATTGCATATAATTACACCATAAAGTTTTATTTTTCTTAGTTTCTTTTTTTTCTTCTTCTTAGTTTCTTAATTCATATTAATGTGACCTATCTAAAGTACATTTAGGAGGCACCTAGGTGGCTCAGTCAGTTAAAGTGTCAGACTCTTGATTTCAGCTCAGGTCATGATCTCACAGTTCATTGAGATCGAGCCCTGCAATGGGCTCTGCAATGACAGTCCAGAGCCTGCTCGGGATTCTCTCTCTCTCCTTCTCTCTCTGCCCCTCCTGCGTGCACATGTTCTCTCTCTCTATCCCCCACCCCAAAATAAATAATCTTTAAAAAAATAAAAAATAGAATACTTTTATAGGATTAAGTCATTGCTGTTATGCTCAGAGTGTCCTTTTAATGTTTTCTGTCTCAGTTGCTGCTTTCCTGTCAAACTTGGCTACTCTTTGGTCTGTGTGGAAGTAATATTATGAATAAGACAGCTAGTTTAAATGGACTTTTTTAAGGGGATTGGACAACTTGTTTATAGAATCCAAAGTTTTACAATCAGTGAACCAGTTGTCCATCACTTGCTACACTGTCTGAAATCAAATGTTTCTATTATGTTCCTAACATCTGGAGACATTTGGAGAAACTTCTTTCAAACAATGATACACTGAGCCTATTAATACAGAGTATATCTGCATGATAGAATAGCTTCCAACTGTCACCTAAAGTAATTAGCTGTTATCATTTCACGTGAAGTTGTGGTGAATGAGGAGGACTCACAAGATAAATAGCTTCCCATTCAAGAAACTTATAATGGTACTGCCACAAAAATAACAGAATATTAATGTTGTAGTGCCTACCTTATGCACCAAATTGTACTTAGAAAAATCAGACATACATGCTATAGATACATAAATAGATATGTACCTATATTTCTATAATGTATGTGTATATTAATCTGATTTTACTCATTTGACAACATAAATTAATATTTACAATATCGCTAATTATGGGAAATAGGACTTGTAAAAACTGAATGCTAATTTGACTTATAGATGCAGCATCATTTTAACGTTTATTTATTTTTGAGACAGAGAGAGACAGAGCATGAACGGGGGAGGGGCAGAGAGAGAGGGAGACACAGAATCGGAAACAGGCTCCAGGCTCTGAGCCATCAGCCCAGAGCCCGACGCGGGGCTCGAACTCACGGACCGTGAGATCGTGACCTGGCTGAAGTCAGACGCCTAACCGACTGAGCCACCCAGGCGCCCCTTTAGATGCAGCATCATTTTAAACACATGGGTTGAATTGTGTCCACCCCCTCACCCACTAAAAAAAAAAGGGGGGTCCATATTTTGAAGTCCTAACCCCCAGTACCTCAGACTGTGACCGTTTTTGGAAGCAGGGTTGTTGCAGATGTAATAAGTTAAGATGATGTCATATTGGAGTAAGGTGGGCTTCTAATCCAATAGGACAGTGTCCGTATAAAAAGAAAGACATGTTCAGACAGATAGGCATGTACATAGAACACCATGGGAAGATGGGAGTTCTGTGGGCACATGCCAAGGAAATACCAAAAGGTAGGAGAGAGCCAGAACTATAAGACAATAAGTTTCTTTTGTTTAAGCAACGGAGTTTGTGGTACTTTGTTACAGCAGCTCTAGAAAACTAATAGAACACACGTTTGTTTTTCAACTCTATTGATTTTGATAGTGATGGTGAGATGAATATTTACCTAAATGGTTATTCTCTCCAATTATTTTTTTTAATAAACTGTATTAAAGTTCACATATAACTTATGCACCCATTTAAGGATATAGTTTGAGTTTCAAAAAAAATGTATATACCATTTTGGCCAGTTTTTTAATCAAAATACAGAACTTTTTCACTAACCAACCAAGTCTACCCATATTCCGTGCTGTCATCCCTTCCCACCTCCTGATGCACATAACCTCTGATTCCTTGTTTTTTTTTCATTTTTATTTTTAAATTTTAAGTCCAGTTAACAGTGTTATATTAGTTACAGGTGTACAATATAGCAATTCAATAATTCCATGCATCACCTGGTTCTCATAACCTATTGAACCCATCTACCCACCCTGCTCTGGTTTCTTTATAAATTAAATTTGCACTTTCTAAAGACATGCACATGAAATTAGATAGTCTGTGTTTTTGTTTGTTGGGGGGGGGAGGGTGTCTGTGGCTTCTTTTAATAAACCTGTTCTTAAAATCCATCCATGTTGTTGTGTATATCAGTAGTTGCTTTTTATGGCTGAGTAATTTTTCATTATATGTGTATAATATAGTACGTTTATCTATTTATCAGTTGATACAGATTGTTTCCAGATTTTGGACATTAATAATAGGGTGCTAAGAATACTCATGTTCAAGATTTTATGTGGACATGTGCTTTCATTTTTCTTTTCTAAATAACTAGGAGTGGAATGGGTAGGTCATAGTATATTTTAAATGTTCAAAGAAACTGCCAAGTTGTTACCCAAAGTGATTGGCTCTAGTAAAGTATGAGAATTCCAGTTGCTCCACATCTACACCAGTGGTTGCTCTTCTGGAAGACGTGTATCGCATAGTGGTATCACATAGTGGTTTTAATTTGCATTTCCCTGATGACTAATGATGTTGGTCATCACATGTGCTTATTGGCCATTCCTTTATGTTCTTTTTTGAAGTATCTCTTCAAATTTTTCCCAATTTTCACTTGTGTCATTTGTCTTCTCATTATTGAATTGTAAAACACACACTGTATATATTTGATAATATATTAAATATTTATATTTATAATATTTATACTAGTCCTTTGTCAAATGAGTGCTTTGGGAATAATTTTCCCTAGGTTATGATTTTATTTAATTAGTTTCCTTAGTACTTTTCATTAATGAGCCAAGGTTTTCAATTTTGATGCAGTTAATTTTTAAATTTTTTTAAAGTAATCTCTATACCCACCACGGGCCTCGAACTCACGACCTAAGATCAACAGCTAGTTGCATGCTCTACTGGATGTGTCAGTCAGGTGCCCTAAAGCAGTTTATTTTTTATTTTATGATTTGTACTTTTTGTATTCTATCTAAAGGTCACAAAAATATCTCAGGATCACTTTTTCCCTTTTTTTTTTTTTTTTTTGGACAAATGTTAATTTTAGTTTTTATGTTGAGATCCAACCTATTAGGTATTTTTTTCTTGGTATGGTATAATGAGTTGATTTAGTTTACCCTTTTTAGGTGTCTAACTCTTCAAGCACCTTACCCCATTTGTTAAAGAGATTATCCTTTTCCAATTGAAATAGATGGGCACATTTGTTGAAAATGAATTGATTACATATGTGTGGGTGTGTCTCTGGACTGTGTATTCTCTTGTACTGATCTATGTGTCTATTTTATGCCAATACTGCACTGTCATATTACTCGAGATTTATACTAGCTCTTGAATCAGGAGAGATATTTGATATTTTCCCCCTTGTTTTGCATAATTGTCTTGACTATTCTAGTCTTTTATGATTCCATATAATTTTACAACAAGCTTGTGCATTTCTACAATTAGACTGCTGGTATTTTTATTACAGTTGTGTTGAATCTGTAGATGAATTTAGGGAGCCTGGACATCTTAGCAGTATTGAATCTTCGTGTCCTATTTCTTGCCCATATTTTGTCAAAGTTATTTTGTATTTTTTAATGATCTTTATATTCCGATTGTTTGCTAGTTCATAGTAATACATTGGCTTTTTAATTTACTACAATCTTGGGTCACCTGGGTGGCTCATTCAGTTAAATGTCTGGCTCATTCAGTTAAATTTCTGGCAAGGTTGTGATCTCACAGTTCATGAGATGGAGCCCCACCTTGGGCTCCATGCTGACAGTGCAGAGCCTGCTTGGGCTTCTCTCTCTGCCCCTCCCCCACTCATGTGCACCCACTCTCTCAAAATAAATAAACTTTAAAAAACCCTTACTACATATCTTGTGACTGCTGAATTCATCAATTCTAATTATTTTTCTCTAGGCAGTTGTGTCATATGCAGATAGATTATACTATTTCTTGCCTTACTGTACCTGGTAACACATCCGGTATAATAATGAAAAGAAATGGCAAGAATGGTCAATATTTGTTTCTTTCTGTGCTTAGTGAGAGTGCATATATTCCTTCACCAATAAGAACATTGTAGGTATAGACTGTTTCATAGATGTCTTTTATCACTTTGAGAAATTTGTTATATTCCTGGTTTGCAAGAGCATCTTAATGATTTTAATCATTGATGGATACTGAATTCTGTCAACTTTTATTCTATGTCTCCTGAAATGATTTTATGATATTTCTTTATTCTGCTTTCATAGTGAATTACTTTGGTTTTAAACTTTGCATTATTTATATAAAATCTTCCTGATTGTGATTTTTTTTAAATATACTAGCTATTCAATTCTTGGTATTTTATTGAGAATATTTTGTCTGTATTTATGAGGGATGTTGGTCTGTGATCATCTTTTTTTTTTAAGCTTATTTTGAGAGAGAGCTTGAACACAAGTGAAGGAGGGGCAGAGAGAGTAGGAGACAGAGAATCCCAAGCAGTTACTATGTGACCCAGGATTCCACTCCTACACTTACACCCAAAAGAAATGATGACCTATTCCTACATACATGCTTATATACTCCACTGTTCATAACATTAATCCTAATAGCCCCAAAGCGAAAGCCGTCTCCACGTCCATCAACAAATGAATGGATAAGCAAAATGTGGTATATCCAAACAATGGCATATTACTTGGCAAAAATAAAAAAGAGGTAATGATCACGTTACAATATGGGTGAGTTTGGAAAACCTTAAACTAAGTGAAGGAAGTCAGTCACAGGAACCACGTTTTGCATAATTCCATTTATATGCAAGGTCCAAAACAGGCCTACCCATAGAAGTAGGAGAATACCATGGCATGGACAGAGTGTGTAATTGTCAATGATTGCTACAGGTTTTTCTTCTGGAATGAAGAAAATATTCTAAAATTGATTATCCTGATAAGTGTGCAACTTTGAAAGTACTAAAAACCACTGAATTTTATAAATTTAAATAGATGAATTTTATGTTCTATGACTTTTATCTGTTTAGTTGTTAAACAAAAGATAGAATAACCAAAAAAATAATACCATTCTCACTGAAAAGAAAGGAGAAACCTTTGGGAAAGAGGAAGGATAGTTTTCCCTCTGCAATGGGAAAAAAATAAAAGACTACATGCAGGTCCAGAGAAAATTTATGGCAATAAAAAATGTTTGGTGATAAATGAGGGAGACCAAGGGAGAAAATGCAATATTAAAGACATGAGGTTTAAAAAAATTTTTTTTTAAAAACATGAGGTTTAACCTCAAGTGATTAGCAGAATTTCATAGAGGTAGAATTGGATGCTTGAGAACTGAAGGTAGGAATTTGGTATAAGTGATAAAAGGAACACAATGTTGATAATTACAGAACAATGCATATTTAAAAACAACAAACAACGAGTCATAAAGAGGACCTGGCTGAGGTTGGAGGCATTGCTTTGATTTGAAGCCAATTTACTTTTGTAACTTTCTTTGTCAACAAATAGTAATATCTGCAATAGCAGATAAAATACATTATGAAAGTAAGATACAATTAGAGACTTGTCAGCAGAAATTCTACTGAGTGAGGAATTCGTAGATTATGGCCACATTGAAATGGATGAACTCCATGTTGGAGTCTGTTTTTATAGTCATCCACTAGAAGATTTGGAGAACAAGGGGAGGAAAGAGAACCATTGAATAGATGCTATATTAGTTGGTTAGAGCTGCCATAACAAAATATCACACACTGGATGGCTTAAAAAAAAACAGAAAGTTTTGGGGTCTAGAAGTCCAAAACTAAGATGCTGGCAGGGCCAAGCTCCCTCGGAACACTCCAAGGGAGAATCCTTTCTGGACTCCTCCTAGCTTCTTGTGGTGGCCGGCAGTCAGTCCTTGGTGCTCCTTGGCTTGTAAATGTATGATGGTAACCTCTGTCTCCATCATCACAGGGTCGTCTTTTCTTGTGCCTCTGACTCTTCTTATAAGGACACCAAGATAAGGATTTAAGGCCCATCCTAATCCAGTGTAACCTCATCTTCCCTGGATTACAATTGGAAAGATCCTATTTCCAAATAAGGTCACATTCTCAGGTAGTAAGGATTAGGATTTGAATATATTTGGGGGGGAGACACAATTCAACCTGAAATAGATGCAAGAAAAGTGGGAAATCTAAGTTAGATTTATGGAGCAGAAAGGAAAGAAATAGGTAAATGAGAGAATAGAGAATTGTGTTTCATTTTATGTAATCAAAGGAGAAACCTAAGTCAAATATCTAGGGTAAACGTTTTACATTAGGTGTTTAGGGAAGCTTATATTGACTCTCCAGCTTATGCCATCTGACCTTGGGAAGGTTCTTTCTGTGGTGATGATATTTTTTTTCCTTTTACACATCAGTCACATTTTCTTTTTTCTTTTTTTTTTTAATTTTTAAAATGTCATTGTTCAGTGTGACTGTCTCCACGATTAAATGCCAGTACTCTTCCTCTGAATATTAAGTGTTTGTAGGTGGCTTCTTGGCTGTGACCATTTTGTTCTGTTACAGTTCTTTATGCTAATTGCATAGATAATTAAAGAACTAGTGCAGCTGTTATGTTCACCAAAGAAGTACGACTCTTTGCCTGCTTCAGAGAAGAGGAGGACTTGATCTGTGATTATAGATGCACAAAAACAACCCAGGATAATTCAATTCCATACCTTTATTAAAGTATTGTTTAGATTTTGCTCTGAAACTATGGATCTATCTACATTCCCAATATTGTTTCCTTCAGACCATCCGCAGATGTGATAAATAATGTTAGACTAGTGTTCTCAATTAATATTCCTGGCATGGTCTTTATGTTGTAAATATCTGTAGGCAGAGATGGAATGTACTGATAAAAGTGGGGATGTATTTCTCAGGTCTTTCCTCTCTGTCTTAACCCACCATATATTCAACTGAAAGGCTAAATGACTACAGAGTAGCAGTGAGGAAACCAATAGCTATCCTATGTATTTGGCAAACATTCATTTGGTTTCTATTCTATCAATTCTCCCTCTAATTTAACATACCAAGTTCAACCAACACTCAATACCAACATACTTATTAGCCAGGCTTACTTTTGTGATCAGTAATGTTTCAGGGCTTTTATTCCATCTTCACCAATTTAATTTTCTCAAACCTGTTTTGATATCTGGGCTCAGAGATTAGTTTTAAAAAAGAGTAACGGGCTCCTGGGTGTTGCATTCCCTTAGGAGACCAACTCTTGATCTCGGCTCACGTTGTGATTTCACAGTTCATGGGTTCAAGCGCTTCATTGGGCTCTGAACTGATGGGTGTGAAGCCTGCTTGGGATTGTGTCTCTCCTCTCTGCTCCTCCTCTGCTTGTGCTCTCTCTTCCAAAATAAATAAGCTTAATTTTTTTTTAAATAAATTTAAAAATAGTAAAAGTTTTAAGATACCATAAAATTGCATGATTTTTTTAAGGGAGGGAATAAATTGACACAGGAAAATACCTAGACAAATCAAAGCCTTAGGATATATACTGTTTAAGATTATACCTGATTAATTGATTAATAAGGAACTTGGACGTTGCCAAGAGGAGATCCTAAGGGTTTTTTTTTTGGGGGGGGGGATGGGGGAAATGCTAATAATCAAAACAATAGGCTATCCACATCTAAATTCAAAAATTTTTGTTAATGTTTAATTTAGAATAAAGTTATAAAAGAAGCCTGAATTCAACATCTTTTAAACATGATGGTTTTTAGACTATGTACTGCTTTTTCTCCTAGAGAAATTTATCAGCAAACTAGGAGGCAGATTACTGATGAAAATTCAAAATGATTACCAAAAAGTGCCATTGTGGGCTGATTGTGAGTCATATAGTATAAGGGGACAGTAGCATGCACTTTGAAGCCAAAGTGCTTGAATTTGAATGCCCACACTGTAACTGTGTAACCTTTGACAAGCAACTTAATCATCTCTTAGTTCTTACATCTGTTAAATTGGTATGACTTAGTACCTATCTCTTTCAGGGTATTACGAAGATTAAATGAGTCATTACATGTAAAGAATTCACAGTGGTTTAAGTGCCTTGAAATCGTTACTCTTTATTAGATTATTTTGGCATTATCAATATTGTACCCAGTAAAACTTAAGTATTTTAAGACCAGTTTCCAGCTTTCAATATGAAGAAAGCATGTGATCTAGCCATTTGAGATGGTGTAAAATAATCTGGCTGCACAATCTTAAAAAGAATTTTGTCTCCAGATTCCTTGGCGCCAATGCATGCAAATGGGGAAGAAAATACATTAATTCATCATATGACTTCACTCATGTGAGGAATTTAGGATACAAAACAGATGAACATATGGGAAGGGAAGCAAAAATAATATAAAAACAGAGAGGAGGACAAAACATAAGAGATTCTTAAATACAGAGAACAAACTGAGGGTTGCTGGAGCGGTTGTGGGAGAGGGGATGGGCTAAATGGGTAAGGGGCATTCAGGAAGACACTTGTTGGGATGAGCATTGGGTGTTATACATAGGGGACAAATCAGTGGATTCTACTCCTGAAATCATTGTCGCACTATACACTAACTTGGATGTAAATTTTAAAATAAATAATTATTTTAAAAAACTATTTAAGGGGCGTCTGGGTGGCTCAGTCGGTTAAGCATCCAACTTCGGCTCAGGTCACGATCTCACAGTCTGTGAGTTCGAGCCCTGCGTTGGGCTCTGTGCTGACAGCTCAGAGCTTGGAACCTGCTTCGGATTCTGTGTCTCCCTCTCTCTGTCTCTGCTCCTCCCCCGTTCATGCTCTGTCTCTCTCTGTCTCAAAAATAAATAAACATTTTTTAAAAATAAATAAATAAATAAATAAATAAAAAACTATTTAAAAAAAGAAAATACATTAATTCACAGGGTTTTTTTTTTAATCCAATTGGTACAAAACCTTATATAAATGATGTGAACGATAATTTAGGTTTAAGAATACCTAAGTATGAGACAAAAGGGCTCGCCCTAATTTTTCCCTTTACCTTAGGCAAGTCACAGTTTCTTAGGTTTTCTACTGATTCCTTCCACTATTGAGTGATGAATCTGCCAATAGTGAAGACAAATGCTGAGAATTCAAAATGGCGCCTTTGTGAGGGAAAGGGAAATAATTTTACCAGATGGAAGGCTGATTACAATTAATACCTTATATCTTGAGAGCTCTGCTGTTTTAAAGGATTAGTTGAACCAGAGCCAGGATTCTCCCAGTAAAGTGAAAACTGAAATTGCCAAATAATCCATTTAAGATTCAGCATGCCAGTTAATTAACAGGCAAAATATTACTCTATTTTCTATTCTTGTTGACCCTGATTATGAAGAGAAAGTAGGGTGGTTGCCTCACAGTGGGGTCAAAGTGAATATGAGTTGGGTATGGAATTCAAGAGATTCCCTGAGGGACTTCTTTGTACTTCTGTGTCTAATAATAAACCTTGATGGAATATATAGCAACCTAAGGCAGACAGAATCTTTAAGGACTCACATCTTTTAGGAATAAAGATGAAAAACCATGATCAGCTGTAAGCATAGGAAAAATTGGGTAATGGAAGAAGGCAGTTAAAAATACCTATGTTGTGACCAACAATAAAACATCAAGATATTAGATTTAAGCTTTTTTTTTTCTTGCTGGTTTTGTCATATATTCATTTGTATTACCCAATTTATGGCCTCTATCTTCTCTTGAAGTACTATTTTCTATAGTGTGTGTTCATGGTCCTCAACCTTAAAATTTAATATTAAGATTACAAAACATCAAAAAAAAAAAAAAGAATTCTGACTAAAAGAGAAGAATAACATGGAGTAATAAAGTAATATTGGGAGTTTAAGGTTTCATATTGGGAGTAGAAAGTGAAGGTGTCTTATTTATATCAGAGATAACCACATGAGGTTAGGTGAAAGCAGGATGTTGTTGCCATTTTCGCTGTTTGAAAGTTAACTATGATATGTATAGATGTTGACTTGTCAAAGGGGCAGAATGTGCCACATTGTGTCAAATCAACATGCTCCAGACCCTGATTTACACTTGCTTCTGTATCACAGAGGGGAAGCCTCAAAATTAGATTTTTTTAAGACTCCACTGCTAGCAGAGTTCTGAGTTAAGTTTTGCCAATATGAAGCATCTATATCAGATTTGAAAGGCAGAAGAGGAATAGAAGCTGTGCTTACCCAGCAGCATTAAAAAGAAACCCTTGGGAAATTGCAGGTGAGTTTGCAGAAGACTTAGAGTGAGCTCCTGTGAATTACTTGCTTTTGTCCTACAGACAGCTGAGGCCATCATCAGTGCCTTCCACAGATTCCTACACTTCCAGATTTCCTGAAAGTGCGGTGTTATTTCTCTTTTACTTTTCTAGTGCATTCAATGATTAATACTCTAATTTCTTATATTAAATCCCTTTCTGCTTGAGATGTTCAGGGTAGCCTCTGTCGTGCAGACTGATTTCTGATGGATAATCATGGATCCAGATCTCATGCCGAGCAAGAAACATTTGGAGAGTTAGGAACGAAAGTCATTAAGTCAAAATCATGCTTGAAAATTCCTTGGGGAGGTGACACATTAGGGACTTAAAAAATTAAAGGGTCCAACACATGATTTGTTTTCTAAGCATGGGAGTAGGTTGCTGTTCTCTAACACCAAACGAAGTGATTGGCTGGCTTTTAGAAGCCATGTTGTATGAAAAGCACATAAATTTAAACACTAGAATCACACTCAAACAGCTACATACTTTGAGAGGCATGCCTGCCCTGGGACCAAAGTAACAGTATATTCATGCTTCTCACCTTATTTTTCCTTTAGGATAAGAATTTGTCACTTTATCCTCCTAAAAACATAAAATTGAATGTCCCTAAATTAAATATGTATATAATTTGTATACCTGAATTACCATCTGTTAATTGCCCTTTTGTTTCCTTGAATTCTAGTTATAAATATGAACATATTAGAGATCTTAAATAATTCAAGTTTTCTCGGGAAATTTTTGTGTGTGACCTAAACTTGTCTGTTATCCTCACCTTCATGATGTAATTCAGGTAACAGAAAATTCAACACTGCCACAAGTAAGTCTCTAGTAGAAATACATCTAATATATAGATCTTGAGTTCTTGGTGAGTAATCAATTTTTGTAAACCACAGCAAAATACCCTAATGTGAAAACCCTAGATCACTAATGTGCTTCTGTTTGAGTTTGGGAGTCGAGTTTCTACCTAGCCTATGTCAACAACTATGAAAGGTCTCACAATTTACATTCCTTGCAAACTAGTAAGTTAGTCTGCTTCAAAGATATTGTGAGAAAACACAAGACTCCTGTGTCAGAGATTTGCATGCTATTTGCTGTGAGTTATAATGTATCAGAATATTTGCATTAGTTTCCTTTGCCCCAAGTTCTGTAGGGCCAACAAATGGGACTTTATAGATGTCTGTACAGTGAGTTGCATTTCAGAAGAACATCCCTGAGATCAGAGAATCTCCGTCATTTTATAATGGGCAATCAGCATGCCTTCCCTTTGATCTGGAGGGAAATACTGTGTTAATTATAGGACAGGAAGTGAACCTGCCCTTTGTTCCAGAGACATTAACTCTATCTTCCAAGATTGTTCATTATACAAACATCCTTGAAAAGAGTCTAGAGCAAAGGTACTTAGAGGCTCTGTTAATAATATGTGCAGAACTACATGAGACCCTTGGAGAATTGAGTCTTAACAGATTGCCTATGCAGTCTGAGGTTGATCTCTTCTTTGTGACTTATTTTCTACCCTTGGGCTATGTGCTATCAATATATTGCCTCCTGGAATAGTGTAATTATGTTTAACCAAGGATCTATAAGAGAAGGTACCTCATTGTTTTCAATAACGTGAACTCTCATAAATAAATACAGTAAGGGAGCAGTAGCTCTGACATTCATGTCCCTGATGCAAAGCCAAAGTGGAGAAGAAAGAGCTCCATCAAATTCACTTTCTTTTTGTATGACATCTCGTTAAATACTCTTCATCAATTTATAACAGATGTGCCTGAGAGAACCTACCCTTCTGTTCTCTTCCTGCCCTTACCTTTGAAGAATTCAGTCTAGGTCCCCTTTCACTTGACTTCTCTTGGGGCTGATTCCTTGAGTGCACACATCCAGAATACCTCCTATGCTTACTTCTTAGGAATCAGGATTAAGACTCCATTCAATTGGTCTTTCTTGGATTTTTGTCTTCATAGAGCACACATGCATGCCCCTTCCTGCCCTTTCCACTTAGAAATTCTGTGTAGGACTCCCTTCCGTTGGCTTTCTTTCAGGGCTAATTCCTGAGTGCACACATGGAAGCCTCTTCCCACCGTTTTCCCTTAGGAATTTTTCTTAGGAATCCTTAGGACTCAGTTTCACTTGGCCTTCTCTTGGGACTGAATCACTCAGTGCACAAATAGGACACTTCTCATCCTTATTTCTTAGTCACCTAAGTTAGGACCAAGTGAAAGCACTTGGCCTTTTCTTGGGCCTTTTTCCTGAGGGCACACATGCCGGAATTGTCTTTCCCCTTTGTGAAGGAAAGGTCTATGTAATCCAGCATAGACTTTCACTTGGCCTTCTTTCAAGTCTGAATCCTGAATGCAAACATGCAGGTGCCTTTCCCTCCTTCCATCTTAGGGATCCTGCGGTGGATGCCCCATCGCCATGCCTTCTCTGGTCTATGGTTCCTTGAATGCACGTAAGTGGGCCACTTCCTGTATGTTCCTCTTAGGAAACCAGCAAAGGACTCCCTCTCACTTAGCCCTCACTTGAGGCTTATTCCCTGAAAGCATCTATGTAGAATCCATCCTAACTTTCTTCTTAGGAACCCTGTGTAGGACTCTTTCACTTGGCCTTCTCTAGAGCCTGATTCAAGAAGTGCACATATGTTGCTGACTCTCCTCTCCATGGCATACGTGTTAAGACAGAACCTGGAGTGCAGTCAGTGCCTTCTTGTTTTACCATACATGAGAATTATTTAGATGGTATATCTTGGTGGCTCTTTGCATAGGGTGGAGCCCCAGTGCCCCCTCTTTTTTTCTTGTATTCCTGATATTTGTTTGCATTTGTGATAAAACTTTTTTCATTCCAAAAATCAGCTTATTTTATCCTTGAGGGCTTGGAGCTCAGACTGTGGGGAGCCTATTATTTAAATGTAGCACCCATTGGGATCTCATCCTGAAATCTGAGATCTAGATCTCCCTTGCTTGGTTAATACTTGCCTAGTTCCTCTCTCTGCCTTAGAAATATTTCCAAAATACAATGCAAAACTCAAATTCTAGATCCCAAATCTTGATTCTACATGATTTACAACATCTACTAATGCCATGTCTCAGAGGTCAGAAACAAGGAATAGTTTATTATAATAAATCACTGCAGTCTCTTGAGAATCTATGGGCTAGTGAGTAAGATGGTTTGGTGTTATGGGGACAAAGAATCTCCTGCTCAAAGTCAAGGATTAACAACCTGGTCTAGAAGGCAGAGCGTGCAACCTAGGGCATAAGCATCAGAGTTGAAGGAGCCCCTGTGAGTCAGCCTTTTCTTCAGATACACTGAGCACAAATAGAACACCTTGTAATCACTGTGAAAAACATAAGAAGTTTGAGGAAAATGGAAAGCAGGATATGAAGGAAATGAAATGAAAACTGACCTTGGCCAGATTTATTCCAAGAGACCATTGGCTCACCACTCTTCTATCACGTGGCCCTGGAAGCCTTGCGAGATAATCAAAAGAAAAAGGATTGGCATGAAACCATGCCTTCAGCTTTCAGGGTATAAACCATGCTCTTTGTGAACTCGAATTTTCTTGTTTCAGGGCATTTTTAACCTTTTTTTTTTCTCTTCTACAACGGATATTTTTGGAGCAAATGGATAGCTTATTTTGACAGGAAATGGGATCATTACCTTGCCAGCTTATGGCAGTGTTCAAGGTCAGTTTTTTTCTGAGTAAAGAAAAGTCCTTCCCTACAGATATGTGAGTCACCTGCTTCAGAGGACTCAGAAGTTATGGAGGAATGAAAGCCAGGCCGAATAGACACGCAATTGTGCACATGCACAGCTATGATAAAATGTGATAAAATGTGGGTATATTGTAGGATGATCAGTTTCATTCTCCCCATAACAGGCGGCCATAAAATTTTTCCAATTCTAACTGTAACTGACAAAGCCCTCTTCACATGCTTAGGGTGCAAGTAAGTTCACAATGGTTTTAATAAAGTCAGTATTTCTTTGAGGTCCCATATCTGCATTGCAAGACTACTCACCTCTCCTCCCATAGGCGCATCACCAACATCATTCCACTCCTGGTAGATGAGTCAGAGATCACTTTCTGGAATATTGTATTCTGTGGGAACATGTCTGGAGTTGAAACCCAACTAGAAGTTGAGCATTTCCATATCCACCACTGGAAGCAGGTGACCGGTAGCTCACTGTGAAGCCAGAGATTAACTGCCATGCAAAGAAATCCAGGAAGGCTGTTCCCAAACCTCTATTGCTCGCCAAGGTGACTCACTGTAGCATCACCCAGAGAGCCAAATTTGACTCCACCCTGCCCCTACCTCACAGTGTCACCTTCCATGTGATTTCAACAGTCCCACATCATTCCTGATTACTGATACATTAATACCTTTGCAGGCACAGGTTTTCTCTTGGTTTCTGTTCCTGTTGTCATCTGGGGGCTGAGAGGTGAGAAGGGTAGGAGAGAGTAGAGATAAAATGCCCTCTCTGCTCTCATTGTCACAGTCAGCTGTGGCTGCCACAGAGCACCATGGGTCATTGTAAACTATGGTACAGACTACATTATAACCTGTTCTTTTACCATTAATATGCAGCCATTAATCTCCAAGCCATCCCATGGTATTGGAGTTATGTAGTCATGGGAAGTTTTCAGGTCCAGCCAATGATGCTTATAACCCCACGCATCAGAGACAGTGGGTGGTTGTTTACCAAACCCATTTCCTTTTATTTATGTGTACCTTTTCCAACCTCCCTTGCAACAGATGGGGCCATGTGGATGGAAATGATGGACACCATTTCCAGGTCCAACACAATAAAATGTCTCTTGAACTATCCTCCACTCTGTTCTGACAGACAGAAAAAGGAATACCAGCAGGAGATCTTGAGGTCCTATGAAGTACTAGTGCTACGGAGGGAGGAGCCTGATTTCTGCGTCCTTCTATTGAAGGCCATCCATCAAACACCCACGTTAAACTGTTGCAGGAGGCAGCACTACATTTGAGTTCTGTTAAGCCGCTAAGATTTGGGGGTTGATAGTTACAGTGGTTACCTTTCCTAGTCTAATACCTCCTGATAGTTTAAGTTCTCATTTAGACCTTAGTTATCATTCCAAATTCCTTCCTACTGCTCTCTTACCTGGTTTATTTATGAAATGTTTTCAAAGAATGTGGGATCACAAAATAGACAGTAGTCATATCCCATATAGATCTTTTTTTCTGAAGAATATTTGGCCCCTTTGCTAATTTGTTTTTTCTGACTGACTGCCTCTTCCTTCAAAAATTATGGAAACTGGGGGGCACCTGGGTGGCTCAGTCAGTTAAGCATCCGATTCTTAATCTCAGCTGAGATCTTGATTTCAGGGTCATGAGTTCAAGCCCCGCATTGGGCTCCACACTGGGTGTGAAGCCTTCTAAAAAAAAAAAGGTATATGGGAGCTGGAATTCTCACAGCCTCTGTGGCTGAATAGATCATCAATTACTTAGCAAAAGTAAAGGAAATTATCTCTGGAAGATTTTACTTTAAACTCCAAAACTTACTTCATTGAAAGTTCTGTGATAAATAATGCCACAATAAAACACATAGACAAAGTACCATGAAAGAATGTTGATAAAAAGATTCACAGAGTCTGTAGATAGTGACATTATCAGACATATTGGCATTTTTTTTTTAAGTTTTGTTTTGAGAAAGAGAATGCCAGTAAGGAAGGGACAGAGAGAGAGAGAGAGAGAGAGAGGCTCTGTCAGTGCAGAGCCCAACAGTGGGGCTCAAACCTACAAACCTGAAGATCATGACCAGAGCCAAAGTTGAACGTTTAACCTACTGAGCCACCCAGGCATCCCTGGAATTATTTTTAAAGAAAGAAAAGGGGTTTCTTTTTTTTATTATGACTATAATAAATTATACTATTTTTCAGTAAATAATTATCTACCTCCCATATCTCCTAGAGAGGAGTATGCCGGCTTCTCCCCAGCCCACTGATGTTTAACTTTCCCACATGACTTGCTTTGGCCAATAGAAAATGGTTTGAAGTAACAGTTTGCCAGTTCCAAACCTAGGCATTGTGTGTCTCCTCCCACCCTTCTGGAAAATTTAGATTTCTGCCATGGGAAGAATAATGCCCCAGGTAGCCAGCCACTGCCGTTTGAGCCTGTGTTTCAGAATGAGACACATGGGAATACCTGAACTTTTTTTTTTCTAGCTTTAAGCTGTAATCAACGTATAACATTGTATGTGTGCAATGTGTTGATTTGATATATTTATATATTGGAAAATGATTACCACCATAGCATTAGCTGGCGCACTCTTTCATCACATAAGTACCAGTTCATTTTTTTGTGGTGAGAACATTTAAGATCTACTGTCTTAGCAACCTTCAAATATGTAATACAGTATTATTAGCTCTAACCACCATGCTGTGCATTAGATCCCCAGAACTTTTAATCTTTTAACTGAAAATTTTTACCCTTTCACCAACATCTCCCCATTACTCCTCAGCCCTCAAATCCCTGGTAAACACCAATCTACTCTGTTTTTCTGAGTTTGGATTTTTTAGTTTCCACATACAGGTGAGATCATACAGTATTTGTCTTTCTCTGACTCATTTCATGTAGCATAATGCCTTCAAGTTTCATCCAACTTGTTGGAAATGACAGGATTTCCTTCTTTTTTGTGACTGAATAATATTCCATTGCATATATACTACATCTTCTTTATCCGTTCATCCATTGATGGATGGGTTGTTTCCATATCGTGGCTATTGTGACTAATACTGCAATGGATATAAGAGTGCAGATATCTTTATAAGGTTCTGATTTCCATTCCTTTGGATAATTACCTAGAAGTGGGATTGCTAGATCATATGGTAGTTCTTTTTTTTAAGGTTTTTTTTTTTGGTTTTTTGTTTTTTTGTTTTTTTAAGAGAAAGAGAATGAGCAGGGTAGGGGCAGAGAGAGAAGGAGAGAGACAGAATCCTAAGTAGGCTCCTCACTGTCAGCACAGAGCCCAGTGCGAGGCTTGAACTCATGGACTGTGAGATCATGAGAACTTTCTTGTTTGTTTCAAATTTTTATTTAAATTCTAGTTAGTTAACATACAGTGCACTATTGGTTTCAGGAGTAGAATTCAGTGATTCATCACTTACATACAATACCCAGTGTGCATTACAAGTGCCCTCTTTAATACCCATCACCCATCTAACCTATCCCCCATCCACCTTTCTCCATCAACCCTCAGTTTGTTCTCTATCTTTAAGAGTCTCTTATGGTTTGTTTCTCTCTCTCTCTTTTTTTTTTTTTTCCCCTTCGCATAAGTTCATCTGTTTTGTTAAATTCCACATAGGAGTGAAACCTCATGTATTTATCTTTCTCTGACTAATTTCGCTTATCATAATACAGTCTAGCTCCATCCACGTCATTGCAAGTGGCAAGAGTTCATTCCTTTTTATGGCTGGATAATATTACATTGTGTATATATACCACATCTTCTTTATTTATTCATCTCAATAGACATTCTTTCCATGGTTTGGCTATTGTTGATTGTTTTTTTTTTTAATTTGAGATGTAATTCACATGTATTTCTTATTTCTTTTTTTTAACATTTTTTAAGTTTATTTAGTTAGAGGGAGCAAGAGCTCGAGTGGGTTAGGGGCAGAGAGAGAGGGAGAGGGAATTCTTAGCAGGTTCTGCGCTGTCAGTGCAGACCCCAATGTGGGGCTCAAACTCATGAACTGTGAGATCATGACCTGAGCCAAGATCAAGAGTCAGACACCCAACCGACTGAGCCACCCAGATGCCCCATATATTTCTTATTTCTTAATCTAGACATTTATCTCTTATAAACTTCCCTCTAGAACTGCTTTTGTAACATCCCATAAATTTTGATATGTGGTGGTTTCATTTTCATTTGTCTCAACATATTTTTTAATTTCCTTTTTTATTTCTTCTTTGACCTGTTGGTTGTTCAAGGGCATGTTGTTTAATCTCCCCATGTTTGTGCTTTATCCAGCTTTCCTCCTCTTAGTGATTTATATTTTTATAACACTGTTGTCAGAAAAGATACTCTGTACAATTGAAATCTTCTTAAATTTGCTAAGACTTGGGGCACCTGGGTGGCTCAGTCAGTTGAATGTCTGATTGTTGATTTTGGCTCAGATCATGATCCCAGAGCCATCGGATTGAGCCCCACTTCAGGCTCCACACTGACTGTGAAACCTGCTTAAGAATCTCTCTCTCTCCCTCTGCCCCCTCCCCTTGTGTACTCTATCTTAAAAAAGAAAAAAAAAATTGCTAAGACTTGTTTTGTGACATATCATATGATCTATCCTAGAGATAATCTGTGTGTGCTTGAGAAGAATGTGTATTCTGCTGATGTTGGATGGAATGTTCCGTATATGTCTGTTAATTCCATTTGATCTAAAGTATGATTCAAGTTTCCTTGTTGATTTTCTGTCTGGATGATTTACCCATTGCTAAAAGTGGGGCATTAAAGCCCCCTACTATTATTGGATTATTGTCTATTTCTCCCTTCAAATTTGTTAGTATTTGTGTAATATATTTAAGTGCTCCAAAGTTGGGTGCATATATGCTTATGATTATACCTTTTTGAGGAATTGACCCCCTTATATAATGACTACTTTTGTTTGCTAACTATTTTTGGCTTAAAGTCTATTTTGTATGATAGAATTATGGTTACCTTGCTTTCTTTTAGTTGCTACTTGCACAGAATGTATTTTAATATCCCTATACTTTGAGCCTATGTGTGTCCTTAATGCTGAAGTGAGTCTCTTGTCAGTAGTGTGTAGCTGGGTCTTGTTTTATTGTTTTGGGGGGTTTGAGTTTTTTCGTTTTGATTTTTTTTTGTTTGCTTGTTTTTGTTTGTTTGTTTGTTTGTTTTTGTCCATCTTACCCACTCTATGCCTTTTGATTGGAGAATTTAATCTGTTAATATTTAGAGTAGTTGTTGACAGACTAGGGCTTATTAATGCCATCTTATTTTTTTCTGGGTGTTTTATAGTGCCATATTTTTTCTTCTTTTCTTGTTGCCTTCCTTTATAAACTGATCATTTTCTTTTTTTTTAATGTTTTTATTTATTTTTGAGAGAGAGAGACAGAGAGCATGAGCAGGGGAGGGGCAAAGAGAGAGGGAGACACAAAATCTGAAGCAGGCCCCAGGCTCTGAGCTATCAGCACAGAGCCTGACATGGGGCTTGAACTCGTGAACCGTGAGATCATGACCTGAGCCGAAGTCGGACACCTAACCAACTGAGCCACCCAGGCACCCTATAAACTGATCATTTTCTGTTGTGGTATGCTTTGATCCTCTTTTCTTTTGGGTATCTATTGCAGAATTTTGCTTTGTGGTTCCCATGAGGCTTACATAAAACATCTATCTATATCTCTATACCTACCTATAGAGACAGAGATACATAGATGTCTATCAGTCTATTGTATGCTAATTACAATTTAATTTCAATTACATACAAAAATTCTGCTTTTGCTCCCCTATTTTATGTTTATGATGTCACCATTTACATCTTATTATGTTTTGTATCCATTAATAAATTGACCTTATTTTTAATATGTTCGTTGTTTAAAATTTATGCTAGAGCTAATTAGTTAACATACCACTAGGTTGCAGTTATTACGGTTTTCTGAATCTGACTATATATTTACCTTTACCAGTGTATTGTACATTTTATTACGTTTTTATTTTACTATTTTTTTTATCTTTTGCTTCAGCTTGGAGAACTATTTTTGGCATTTCTTGTAAGGCAGATTTAGTAGTGATGAATTCCTTCAGTTTTGTTTATTAGGGCAAGTCTTTATTTGACCTTGAGTTCTGAAGGGTAACTCTGGGTAAAGTACTCTTGGCTGGCAGTATCTTTCAGTACTTAGAATATAGCATCCCATTCTTTTCTGGCCTGTAAGTTCTCTGCCGAAATATTTTCTGGTTGCTTTTTTGGGCTTCCCTTATATGAGAGATTTTTTTTCCTTGCCACTTTTAAAATTCTCTTTGGCTTTAGACAGTCTTATTATTGTATCTTGGAGGAGATCACTTTGGATAGAATTTTGAGATGACTTACTAGCTTCATGAACTTGGATGTCCAAATCTCTCCCCAGACTTGGGAGTTTCTAAGCCATTATTTCTTAAAAGAAACTTTCTAGCCCTTTATCTCTCTCTTCTGGGACTGCAACCAGTGCATTCATTATTTCTTTTGCTGGTGTCCCACAAGTTCCTTAGGCTTTCATCATTTCTTTTCATTGTTTTTCCTATTTTCATCTCTGATTGGGTAATTCAATTGATCTGTCTTTGTAACTTGCTGATTCTCTCTTCTGCTTGTTTAACTCTGCTGTTGAAGCTCTACATTGAATTCTTCAATCATTATATTCTTCAGCTCCAAAATTTGTTTGGTTGTTTTTTGTTTTCTATTTTTTTGTGTAACTTCTCATTCTATTCTTGTATTGTTTTCTGATATCAATAAACTGTTTGTCCATTTTCTCTTGTAGCTCTCTGAGCATCCATAGAACAATTATTTTGAGTTCTTTTATTGGATAATTCCTGAATCTCCATTTCTTTGGAGCTAATTGCTGGAGGTTTGCTGTATTCCTTTGGAGACCTATTTCCCATTGTGATTCTTCATAATCTCTGTAGCCTTGGGGTGATGCCTGCACACTTGAAGAAACAGTCACCTCTTCCAGGCTTGAGGGACTAATTTCAGTAAGGGAAGCCTTTCACCTGTGCATAAGAACATAATGGCTTGTGGTATGACCTTGAGGTTAGTGGTATAGGGTGCCAAGTGTGGAGACGCCTGGTGACACCAGGTCACAGAGGGCGTGAGGCCTCTTCAGCTCAGGTCACTGTAGTTCATACCTTTGACAACTCTGTGGTCCTTGGTGAGCACTGTTAGAGGATTACAATGGCTACTAGGGTTGTTGGGGTCCTAATATGTGTCTCAGGTCTGGTATCTAGGGACTAGGGCAGGCGGTGATGGTGGCCAGAGCCAATGGTTTGCACACATTCAGCTGTGGTGGTCATCTGCAGGTACCTATGTAGTGGCAGAAGCCAGTTGTAGATACGTTCATAGTGATAGGGGCCAGGGCAGGTAGCAAGGGCCATTGCCCACTATGGACTCACTGACAGTTGTGAAGGCCCTAGCTGTTGGCGTGCTGTCCTGTGGATGCACAGTGTCCCTCTATGTATACATACTGCCATGGAGTCAGTTAGAAAGGTTTGGCTGGGAGTGTGCAAGTGCACAGCTGGAGGGCCTAGCTCTACATGAGCACACTGATGTCAGCCAGTGATAAAGAAACACCTGATTTTGGCCTACAAGCAACTGCCAGGGCCCTGGTTGTCCATGTGCTCTCTTGTGGATGTAGACTCTCCCCCAGGCATGCACACTAGATGCCAGTGACTGGCATCAGGCAGGTGATGTGCAGGTACACAGCTGGATGTGCTAGGCTTGAGCATGGGACCAATGCTGGGGTTCAGCCAGGGGGTTCTAGGCTGGTGTTTGCAGCCTCATAGCTGCACAAGTCAGATCTGGCTGTAAGTGTGGCTCCCAAGCTTGTAGGGATGAGGCAGAGGGACTCAGGCAGTTGGCATCTTATACTTGCAGAGGTAGAGACAATGGATTTCTGCCAGTGCAGATCCTGGAGTCTGGTGGGTGGGTGGGGCAAGCAGGGAGGGACTCGGGAACCTGGCATCGGCAAATGTGAAAATCTACTGGGTGAGAGCTGGAGAGATTTTCAGGGATCTGCGATGGAAGACCGACCTTTGGCTTCATAAGTGGTGAATTCTGCAGAGTTTGATGAGCAGGTTTGTAGAAATCATGATTGTTCCTATTATATGCTAACGACAGCCTCTGCTTGCCATCCCTGTTCCTAGCTGGATTCATAGTATCTCAGCTTTGCTGGCTTGGCTGCAGTGAAAACAAAGCAGGACCTTCACACAGTGTCCCAAGAAGCTGGCCAGTCACCCTGCTCTTTTCCTGCCCAGAGGAACTTTTTATAGCTGAGAAGTTCTTTCTTGGTGTTGAAAATGCCAGCTTGGGGGGGTGGGATAATGTAGGCAAAATGAAGTCATCATCCTTCTTTTCTTGTGCAATTATTCTGGCCTTTTGGTTCCACTGTGTTGTTAAAACTGCCTAAGTTGACTCTAGAGATATTCCAGAGCCATAGTTGTCTGTGGATAGTGTCCAGTCATTAGTTTTTGTGGTGGGTTCTGAAAACTGGGTTCTCCTATGTTGCCATGTTTTCCCCCACGATCCTGGGAAGGCACAGCCTGAAGTACAGCTTTCTCTTAATCATACGAAGGCATTGTATTGGCTAGTGATGGGATTGACCATTTCATTATTCTTTAAATGCGTTATATGTGTTATACATACTATTTTATATGTGTAACATTTGATTAAAAACATTCTTCTTTTTTCAGCAGCTAGATTATCCATACTCCTTCTTCAGTGAATAGGATGTGAGGCACATTAGGCTCAGGCCCTTGAGGAATAAAACAGGGTCAGCTACTATATGATCAAAAATAGTAGAGAGAAATACTGTATTTTTGTGTGCTAGGTCCCACTAAAGAAAGGATGAAATCAGTATAAAAGGCTGTAATTGATTCATACATTGTATGGCCTTGGAGAACTAGATTACCTGTGAAATCAGTGTATGTTTGTTTTTCACTTTAGTACCAATTTGAGTATAATGCAGCTGTAAATGTAGAACAACAGCTCTTACTTTCATTGACATTCCAAATTAAATCTATAGTCCTACTTTCTATCAATTTCGCTGATTCATGAAAAGAAGTAATTTGGGAATATTTACCTTTCTTCTACTAATTAGAATTGTTCAGATCAACAGAAATTAAATGGGATAGGCAGGATGGAGAAAGGATCTGAGAGCAAATAATACAAGTAAGTGCAAAGTTAAGAGGTCAGTTCCAAGTTTGGGTCCAGGTGTTGTGGGATAAGAAGTTTATACAATTTTGAGATCCTTATGTAAGGATAATGATGCCAGATTATAAATACAAAATTAGGCAAAAAACTGAGTACATATTTGCAATGAGAGAAGGAAGGACTACAAATTTTGGTTGTCTTCAGAATTCAGATTCCTTTCTCTGAGAAACCTTAGGAAATTTTCCAGCAATGCCTTTATAAATTAGTTTCCTGTTTGCAACCTAGCTCCTTCTCTCTACCTAGAATACTCTGCAACTCCTCAGAAAGTTCCAGCATTCCCACAGGCCCATGCAACTGAGAGGTTCTGATGATGCTGAAGCATCATTATGCTTCCTAGGGAGTCCACCTCTGATGAGTAATACACCAGATTACCTATTTATACCTCAAATGTTGTCCCTTGGCTATTTGTACCCTAGTAGCTGGCTTCCAATTCACCTCTCTGGGAGCTGACTGGGCTGGCATTTGCTACTCCCTCAGGGGCTACAGAGAACAAAGTGACTATTTTAAACAGACTTGTAGGCACTTCCCACAGCTCCTCCCCCTGTCTCAGCACAGAGCAAGCAGGTAATGAAGCCCAGCTCCCAAGTTCTCCTTGGAAGAAGTTAACCTGCACATTTAGCACCCCAGATTTTCTGCTGCTGAAGAATGTGGCTTCTTACTTGCCTGTCTCTGAGAGCGAACAGGATGGGACCTGTGTCAGGTGCTGGAGGCTATGGAGAATACAAAGCAGAAGCCTGAATGAGCATGGGGGCAAGTGTTCCTCCTCACACCCTCACACCCTCAGTGTGGAGCAAATGGGTGATAAACTCAATCTCCAAGCTTTTCCATCAGGAGCAAAGAAGTTGGACCACACACGGAGCACCCCAACATTTCTTGCTACTACTCAAGGAACTGATTTCAGTCTTGCGTATCTCAGAGCATAAACGGGACGTGATGTACTCCAGAAGCCTGAGGACTGCTATGAACAGGACCATGGCTTGGAATCACACAAAGGTTTGAAAAGCACCTACAGTTTCTGGTTGGGCTGATGCGTTAGTGTCTTCGCCTGTCCATGGCCAGTCTGTGAAGACTGGGAGAGGTGGCTATTAGGATGCACAAACCCTAACACAGAGTAAAGGAAAATAATGAAACAGGAAAGTATGTTCCAAATAAGATAAATCAGCTCTAATGAAGTAGAGATATGTGAATTACCTGATAAAATTCAAAAGAACATAAAGATGCCCACTGAAGTCAGAGAAATGCATAAACAACGTGTGTGTATGCGTGCACAGCTTTTATCAAGGACTCTGATTTTTAGTTAAGATTAACGAACATTTTGCATTAGTATCTTCACAATCTCAGCAGTGTAATATGTTCAGTAATAAGGAAGGTCAGACATTGATACTGTGGTAATTAAGAGCCAAGCCATGGTTTCTACTTGTAATTACTTATGTGATGATCACAACAACCCGATGAGATGAATTCTATTGTCCCCATTTTACATATGAGGAAGCTAAGACCCAACGTTATTAATTTTTTCAGCATAACAAAACTAATAAGGTGTGTATGGGCTTAATTACAACATTCTATTCTATCGCCCAGCTGCACCAACAACAGATGGGTATGATATTTGTGATGTGGTGATCCTCGGCTAAAAATGCATCTTCGTCCACTGTGGAAAACCACTTACTTCACATCTTATCACAGCAGTTTAAGAGCATGTGGCTGGAAGTATATTTGCTTTTGGATTTTTTGTTCATATGCTTTCTAGGAAAACTCCGCTAATGTACCAGAACACAGCTCTGTGTGCTTTGGTAGCGTTTTTTCTTTTGCAGTTGGAGTTTGTTTTTCATGAGTTCAGGAACCATGTCTTTTATTTCCCCTCAGTCTTCCAGAATCATGGCATGGTGCTAGGCTCATAAGAAGAGAATAACAAACATTGGTTTATTCACTGATAGTTTTTTTTTTATCCACAAACCACAACTGACAGTTATCTGTAACTTGCATTTCTTCAAAGACATTCAACAAACATTCATTCAAACAGGATTCATTGAGAGTCCCTTTTGTGATAGGGACACAACAAGAATAAAACATAGTTCTGTCATTGAGGAACTTCTGTAAAAATAGGAAGAGACATATGTAAACAAGTTATGTAGTGATGTGATATAGAGCAAATGTTAGGATTCCATAAATGTGTGATAAGTAAGTGAGCTTCAGTGGGGGTGGAGAAATCTAATCCTGATTTTGCTAAGAAATATTGGACTCATACACTATTAGAACTGAAAGAAATTTTGGGGGATTATTTTGTCTAATCCCTAATTGAATAGGCGAGAACCTGGACTACTAGGATATTGAGTGGGATTTTCCCTGTTAGTCCAAACCTGATGGTGAAGAAAAACAGTTGGTTTAAAAAACAAAAAAGAAGATCTTATGAATCCAATTAATCTTAAAATGGCCTTTCTATGAGGACCATCCACTCAAAGGCATTTAGATGGAACAGAATCAGATCTGCTACTAATCATGCACCCTCTCATCTCAGAATTAGCCAAGACCTAGAGATGGGAGTCTGGGAAAATAGGTTCTACTTACATAAATGGATTAGAAAATAGCTTAAGGCCAAAAGCCGTCACCCTGGGGCAAAGGCGCCCAAGGTTAGCTAGCCAGATATTGTAATGGGATCACAAGTAACTTGTTATATCACCTGCAGGAAATTACTTTCCATCTGGTACCAATATCACAAACTCCACTTGCTCTCCAGACCCTTTGCTTCTTACACACACAAGTTAATGATTACTGTCTGATTGTTCTCTCCACGTTCACGTGTGTAAGATCTTGTTTTCTTCATGTTCACCACATGGATAATATAGCTCATGAGCTCAATAAATACGGAGACGAAAGGCCTGTGTGGGGTCTTGTCTCCTCTCAGACATCACTCTTTCTTGTTCGTTCTCCTGCTGGAGGAGAGAGAACTCCAGGCTCATAGTCTGTGACATGGGAGGAAGGAGAGTCCTCATGCTTGATAGTTTTGAGAGAATGCAGAGTGCCTAAAGAAAGGCTCCTTCTTTTCCTCTCCAAAATACTCCTCCTAAATCCAAGTGGTTATAATGATGGGTTTTTTCTAAGGGAATTTATTGTAAATTGTGGCTGAGTCTTCAAGAAGGGAAGACTGGGTTCTTTTTTCTTACTTTCTCAACTGGTGAAAGAGCTGACCTAGGCCGGCTGACTAGTGACTACGTCCCCGACATGGCTGCAGAAAGAAGTTCCTGCTCAAACCTCAGAACACGCCTCCTCCCCTTGAGTAACTTATGTTTTCTAAGAAAGCAGGCTACAGATTGATGCATTCTTCTGAAGTCTGAGGTGGGAGGAAGGGGAGTGTGAGAGGCATGGAAAGTGTGAGTAGAAGAGGGAGGGCTTCTCTCAGGTAGGGGCCAGAGGCAGGAGCCCTCAACCCTGTCCAGGCTTAGAATGACCTGGGAGCATTTTACCCCTCCCCAAACCAATTAATCAGAGTCTCTGGGGATGGTGTTTGGTGCTAGGTATTTATATAGCACAGCAAGGCTGACAGCCAGTGGTTAATAGGTGACCAGTGAGAAACGTTCTGTGTACACTGAGGCCAAACATGTTAGAGATCCTCAAACACAGTGGCTCTTAACACAGATTGCTGAGCCCCACCCCCAGAGTTTCTGATTCAGTAGGTCTGTGACCACCAGGCCCAACATTTGCATTTTTAACAAGTTCCAGGTGATGCTGCTAATTGCTGATCTGGGACCACACTTTGGCAGCCAATCGGCTGAGTCCACAACCCTTCCCCAGCCAATCGGTTAAGGCCATGATCCCTATAAAACCTTTGTACTTTTGAAGCTCGTGCTCCTTCTCCGGTATCTCACCGCTGTGTTCGTGCAGGTAGGAGTTTGAGCTCCAGCTAGCTCGAATAAAGGCTCTTTGCTTTTGCATCGGACTCGGCTCCCTGGTGGTCTTTGGGGATCATGAATTCTGGGCATAACACTGGATGTAAGGGGGAGTGATCAGAGTTTTGGGAATAGTTTGACAGGAATTCTCTGCAAGATCATGGCATCGTGAATAGAAAGATTGATGCCACTTTCTGATCTAGACCTTTCTGAAGATACGAGTCCCACTGAAGTGGTTTAGACCAGTAAGACTTGAGTGATTATGGGGGCACCTGGGTGGTTCAGGTGGTTGAGCGTCCCACTCTTGATTCCAGCTTAGGTCATGATCCCAGAGATGTGGGACCAAGCCCTATGTCAGGCTCTGCACTAAGCATGGAACCTACTTAACATATTCTCTCTCTCTCTCTCTTCTTTCCCCCTCCTCCCTCCTTCTCTCTGCACCTCTCCCTCACTCATGCACTCCCTCTCTCTCTCTTTCCCTCTTTTTCTAAAAATAAAAGACTTCAGAAACTGGTGTAGGAAGGCTTGGAAAAAATATGGAGCCTCTTCTTCCCATCCCAGTTTTTCATAGTTCTTGCAGAAGGGGGCAATGGTGGTTCCTGTAGCTCCGGGAGGAGCTCCAGTGTTTCTCAAGCCACTGACGGGCTAAACATCGGGATGCTCAAGTCAGAGCAGGTATTGGAAGTATGAAGTATTGGCGGGAGACCAGAGGGAGATAATCCATTACTGCTGCTAGAGTGTTGCAGAGTCAAGCTGATGCCCACCACACACTTACGTAGCAGTAGCCGGAGGCAGAAATAGAACAAATTAAACTGAGACACCGGCCTCCAACAGGCAACGTCACGTATGAGTATTTCTATGCCCCTGATTTTCCTCCCTGTTCCCAAACCTACAGTAGCTACATGTGTAAGAACAATGTGGAAGAAATATCCAAGACTCCAAGGCATACATACAAAAAGTACTATGTTGTAGGAAGTAGGAGTGAGAAGGGCAACAAACCACAACCTGTATCCCTCCACTTCCCCGGACACACAAACCCGATGCTAACTGTAAGATCTTTAAAATAATGTAGTATTAGAAAATGAAATAGGACAAAAACTGGGGTGCCTGGGTGGCTTGGTCGGTTAAGCGGCCGACTTCAGCTCAGGTCATGATCTCACGGTTCGTGAGTTCGAGCCCCTCATCGGGCTCTGTGCTGACAGCTGGGAGCCTGCTTCAGATTCTGTCTCTTTCTCTACCCCTCTCCTGCTTGTTCTCTATCTCTCTCAAAAATAAACATTAAAAAAATTTATAAATAGCACAAAAACTTAATATCCTGAGATAAAAGATTTACCAAATTTTATAATGGACTAGAAAGGGGAAAATTTGATATTTCATAGTAAAAAGTAAAGACTTTCACATTTATAATTGAGCCAGATCACAGTGTACCGAGGTGGGAGGCATGGGAGCTTTCCACCCCGACAGAGAAATTTATTATTGTTACTTAAAAATATTATGTGCTGATAATAAGTACATACAAACTTTTAGTAGAGTTTATTCTCTAGTATTTCTCTAGAGATATTGCACTCTCTGTACTTAGGGCAGTGTCTACCAAACCTCCTTCTTGTTAGACAATGGCCACTTGAGACTCCTCCCAAAAACGAAACTTCTTTTCCTAGGGAAAAGTTAAGTACAGCTGGTAAGCTGGGGTGAAACGTGAATGTCAGGAACCCTTAGTAGCTGCCAAAGGACCTGTCCTTTGTAAGCTTTGGAAAAGGGAGCAAGTGATGATTGTCAATGTGTAGCATCCCCTGGTGGCCATCCACAGGGTCGGTATGGCAAATCAGAAGACTGCCATTAAATCTAAATAAGAACCAAGGTGGTGGCTTCATTTGCAGTCATCTACCAATGGATACTTTTCGGTGCTAGGGGAAAGCCATGGACTCCTGACTTCCAGAAAATATTTGGGGAGCGCTGCAAACGGGTAGTCTGAAACAAAGCCACGTGGGGGCTTCCTAAAGGCTCTTGGATGCAACTGATTATGATGATCTTGCTGGATAATTTGCTTGTTTCAAGTGCATGATTAATGGAATTATTATTCATAATTAGGAAATGCCCAGAGAGCAACGAAAACAAACAAGGTTCTGACTAGCTATCAGTAATTGTCAGGCTCATGCTAATAATGCCCTGGAAATGAAAAGGCACTGACATTTTTTTCTTTAACTTTATTAAGAATGCCCTTACCTAATAACAAGCTGGTGCTGTGGGCAGTGTATATCCTGCAGATTATGTTGCCTCAAAGCACCATTCCTCCTGGCATTCCCTGCAAAGTATACAGCTGAGGCCTGTCAGATAGGATTGCTTAATTAATTAGGGCCTTTCTAGTAGTAGCCTTTGTAGACAATACCCCCCTCTTCCTCCTCCTCTCTTCTTCAAATCACATGTGCTGCTGGTCCCTTAAGGAGACAGTATATTGGAGGAACAAAATCTGTTAGCTACCAGTTTAGCCTGTAATGAAAAAGCTTTATAAGGCCAATCAACTCGGTTTTATTAAAATGGCTTCTCTTCTTGGGGGGGGGGGAAGGGAGAGAAAATCTTAGCAGCTTTCTTGCTGTAGAAACAGCTTCATTTTTTGATCATCTTTGCTACAACTAATCAAAATACTGTCCTACTCACCTGCAGAGTATTGCAAACCACAATGAGCTATAGAAAGGCCCTGTTCAGAGTGAAGGACCATTTGTAGAGACAGTTGCCAATTTCTCCAGTGGAATATCTTTTGGACTACAGTGATCAGGAAAGCCTGGCTCCCCTGGTCAACCATTCAAAGAAATGAAACAGGGATGAGAAGAAGGCAGACAACAGGCCTCAAATGTATCTTGCAGTTTGCTTCTTCTTTTGTGTGTGCTCTTACAGAGTTTTCAAAAGAATGTGTGGCTACCATGCTGGATGCAGATGTTGGGGTTCTTTACAGGTCTGGGAGCAGATCTAAGCCTGGGTGGTTCAGTCAGTTAAGTGTCCGACTTAGGCTCAGGTCATGATCTAGTGGTTTGTGAATTCGAGCCCCACGTCGGACTCTGTGCTGATAGCTCAGAGCCTGGAGTCTGGATTCTGTGTCTCTCTCTCTCTCTCTCTCTCTCTCTGTTCCTCCCCTGCTTGTGTTTGCGCGCTCTCTCTCTCTCTCTCTCTCAAAAATAAACATTAAAAGAATAAATCAACTTAATGTCTTATTTACCCTTCTTTCTATAATTTGTTTTAAAAACAACTTAATTCTCAAACTTTTGTCCTCTGGGAATGTCAGATTTTTCCATAGCTGGGTAATATTTTTAGTGAGCAGTGTACTATTTTCAGAACAAATGTTATATTAGCCCAAAAGCTACATAAAGTATTATAAATAGGATTCTTTTTTCCATTGAGGGGTGCAAACAAATTCATAGGTGCTTCCCACTTTATCTCACAGGCCTCTGTACACTATTTTGAACAAATTAAGAAGAAAGTGTCATTAACACCAACCAGGTTCTCTTTAAAATGAAGTGTATGCTGTGCAGGGCAGTATAAACTGTCTCCAGGAGCCAAATATTAAAGTGAAAATATTAAACCACACTTCTTCCAGCAGCAGCTGACTACCCAGTCTTCTCAAAGACACATGGAATATTCTTCAGGGTATATCCTATGTTAGGTCACAAAACAAGTCTTAACAAATGTAAGCAGGTTGAAATCTCACCAACTTCCTTTTCTGACTACAGTGGTGTGAAACTAAATTTAACAAGAGGAAAAAATCCCAAATATATGGAAATAAACTCCTAAACAACCAATGGGTCAAGGAAGAAATCAAAAGAGGAATAAATATTTTGAGAAAAACAAAAATGAAATCACAACAGAACTTAAAGCAATTCTAGAGGCAAGTTTATAATAAATGCCCAATAATAAAGATCTCAGAGAATCTAAATCTATACCTGAAAAAACTAAAAAAAGAAAAAAACAGCCCAAAGTTAGCAGAGAGAAGGAAATAAAGATCAAAACAGGAAAAAAAAATGAAATAGAGACCATAAAACACAATAGAAAGCGTCAATACAATCAAGAGCTGGTTTTTTGAAAAGGTAAACAAAATTGATGAAACTTTAGGGAGATAGACTAAAAAGGCAAGACTCAAAATCAGAAATGAGAGTAGTCATTATATCTGATACTCCAGAAATACCAAGAGAGTCTACTACAAATCATTATACACCAACAAATTCTATGACCTAGAAGAAATGGGTAAATTCCTAGAAACTTACAACCTAATAAGACTGAATCATAAAAAATAGAAAATCTGAATAATTTTATAACTAATAAAGAGATTGAATCAGTAATCAAAAAAATTTCCAAAACATAATAGTCCAGGAGTAGATGACCTTACTGGTGAATTCTACCAAACATTTAAAGAAGAATTAATAGTCACTGTCAAACTATTCCAAAAATGTGAAGAAGAGGGAACACTTCCAACCTCATTTTACAAGACAAGCATTACCCTGATACCAAAGCCAAGTAAGGACAATATGAGAGAAGAAAATTAAAGGATTATACCTGATGAATGCAAAAATCTTCAACAATATAATACTAGGAAACCTGATGCAGCAGCATGTTAAAAGGATCATATACCATGTCAAGTAGGATTTATCCTTAAGATACAAGGATGGTTCAACAAATGCAAGTTAAACGAAAAACACCACAATAACAGAAGGCAGAATAAAAATCATCACAATAGATGGAAGATGACGATTTGACAAAACACAACATCTTTTCATGGTTAAAAATATTCTCAACAAATCTGGTATAACAAGCCCACAGATAACATTATACTCCAGGATGAAAAGATAAAAGCTTTCTTGGGGCATCTGGGTGGCTCGGTTGGTTAAGTGTCTGACTCTTGATTTCAGCTCAGGTCATGATCTCAGGGTTGGTGGTTTTGAGCTCTGCATCACGCTCAATGCTGACAGTGTGGAGCCTACTTGGGATTCTCTCTCTCCCTCTCTCTCTTTCTGCCCCTCGCTCACACTCACTTGCTCTCTCTTTTATTTTATTTTATTTATACATAAAGTTAAAAATTTTTAATTTTTGAACAACTTTTTCTCTAAAATAAACAGGAAAGGGATGCCCATTCTACTTCCATTCAATATAGTAACTGGGAGTCCTAACCCAAAGAAGTTAGACAAGAAAAAGAAAAGGCATCCAAACTGGAAATGAAGAAGTAAAACTGTCAGTTTGCAGATAATGGCATCTTATACATAAAAAACTCTAGGGGTGCTTGGGTGTCTCAGTTGGTTAAACGTCTAACTCTTGATTTTGGCTCAGGTCATGATCTCCCAGTTTGTAAAACCTAACCCTGTGTGGGGCTCTGTGCTGATAGTGTGGAGCCTGATTGGATTCTCTCTGTTCCTCTCTCTCTCCCTCTCCCTCTCCCTCTCCCTCTCTCTCCCCACCCCTCCCCTGCTAGCACACACACTTTCTCAAAATAAATAAAAATTTTTAAAGAACTCTAAAGACTCCACCAAAACATTGTTAGAACTGATGAGGAAATTTAGTAAATTTGCAGGATACAAAATCAACATGTAAAAATCCCCTGTAATTCAATACACTAACAACAAATTATCTGCATGAGAAATTAAGAAAGCAATCCCAGGGTGCCTGGGTGGCTCAGTTGGTTGAGTGTCTGACTCTGGCTCAGGTCATGATCTCGTGGTTTGTGAGTTCAAGCCCCACATCAGGCTCCACACTGACAGTTCAGAGCCTGCTTAGAGTTCTCTGTCTCTCTCCCACTCCCCTTCTTGCACTCTTTCTCAAAATAAACATTTTTTTTTAAAGCTATCTCAATTACAATAGCATCAAATACAATAAAATGCTTAGGGATGAATTTAACCAAGTTGATCAAAGACCTGTACACTGAAAGCTAAGACCCTGATAAAAGAAATTGAAGGAGACACAAATCAATGGGAAACACATCCTGTGTTCTTAGATTGGAAGAATAGTGTTAAAAAATGACCATACTACTAAAGCGATCTACAGATTCAATGCAATCCCTATTAAAATTCCAATGCCATTTTCACAGAAATATAAAAATTCTAAATTCTTAAATAGTAAAAATCCCCAAATATGATTTTTTTTAATAGGAATGGATCCTGAACAAACTTCTGATACCATTATTCATTTTTAAATGTTTATCTTTACATCAACTACTAAGAAAGCACTTTACAGTAATATAACTGTAACTAGCATTATTTGAAAAGAATAATGTGCTCTCATACTCGAATATGTAAGAAAGAATATCAAGTAGTAACCGTCCATGCTACAGAATTGCAAGAAAGACGACAAATCTTTCCTACTAATACCTTTTACCTCTGTCTCCAAATTTTTACCCTACAATGAATAGAGATTAAGTTATCATCAGGCCTCATAGGGTAGAAATGGGGCCAATACAGTTCTCTGTTTTCAATAAAATGGTGTGGGAAGGGCATGTGTTCCTAGATCTTCCTGCATGCTTTCCCTGAGGACCTGCTGACTCCATTTTGTTCTCTCCTTTAAAGGGCCAGGATCACTTCACACTAAGCCTTTTATTGTTCAGGAAAGCAACATTTGAACCCTCAAATAAAATTAGTTTTAAAAGACCGTGAAGAATCATGTTGCAAATGTTAAAGAAATGATTATCCTCACCACACTTTTTATTTCCATGGTTCAGTCTGCATCAGTGTAGTTTGCCATATATCTAAATAACAGCGATTCTTTGAACCAAAATTACAGATAGAACGTTTTCACTTAAGGTCCATAAAAAATAAATTCTATGGAGAAATGGCTGTGGGAAATTCTAGAGATGATGGATAAACAGGCAATTGTGAATTAATCTTAACTAGAAGATTCCCTACTTCTACAGCCATTACCTACTTGCTTGTGTTTAAACATCATTAATGAGATACAAAACTTTCCATTACATAATTAAGGAGAATTCAAACACTCTTAGGAGAGCTAATGCAACTAATTTATAAATAATTGAAGTCAAGATACCTCCTGACACTGGGTCTAAATAAGGATAAAGTAGGAAAGAAAGATGGTACTTGAATGAGAGGATCGTGAATTGTCAAAGAAAGAGGTCATGCTCTTTCTGTTTTACAATTTTGTCCGCAACTTCCTGGCCACCAAGAAGTGCTAGAGACATATTTATCAGAGTGATAAAGGCATAACTTTAAAAAAGCACACATGGAATTTTCTCCTCAAAGCACCAACACGAATTTAAAAGGCTTGAGATTCATCAATGGCAATAATGTTGGGTGGAGAGGAAGAGGTATCTCAACAAGGCTGAGAAATCTAAACATTGGGAATATTGCCCTTCCTAATTCTCTGATGGAAATCTGTATCTATTCCTTTGCTCCTGGCCCACCTGTCTTCCCTGACTATGTTACTCCCAACTCCTCAAGGGAAGCTGTGGGGAAGTAAGTTCTACTTACATAAATGGGTTAGAAAAAAGCTTAGGGTGGAAAGCCACCACCACAGGGCAAAAGCGCCCGAGGTTAGCTAGCTAGATACTGTAATGGGATCACAAGTAACTTGTTATATCACCTGCAGTAAATTACTTTCCAACTGATGCCAATATACTATTGTACTTTGGTCACAAACTCCCCCTGCCCCCCAGACCCTTTGCTTCTTACACACACAAGTTAACGATTACTATCTGATTGTTTTCTTCACCTTCACCACGTGTGTAAGATCTTGTTTTCTTCACTTTCACCACATGGATACTATCTTGTGAGCTCAATAAATACGGAGACGAAAGGCCTGGTCAGGTCTCTTCTCCCGAAAGTTAGCTTCTTTCCTCTTCAGTCCTTTGTCTGCTTTTCTTGCTGGACAAGAGAAAACTCCCAACTCGGTGTCTGCGGTAGGAAGCCATTCAACGGTTTTCCCAAGGCTTAAGAAACGTTGACAGGTAAAGATCTGGTTTTATCTGAATACCCTGTAATGAATCCAATGAAGAAACGATTTGAGGAGTGCAAAAGTAAAGGTCAAGAAAATGGAAAAAAAAAATTGCTCTTATAAGTGGTGTTTCAAATACCTGGGTTCACCTATATAAATATATCTTGTTTCTAACAACTGATGAGCTTCTTACTGGTAACATGCCAAGGCAGGCCAAACTTCTGCCTTTCAAAAATCTTTTAAGCTGTGTACCCGTTTGGTGAGGTTTTTAAAGGACATAGCTCATGTTTACTAAAAATAAAAAACTAACTTCATTCATAATGTCTATATGATTTATTCTGGGCCTGATGGCCTAGAAGGACGTTTCTCGCCATTCAAAGGACTTTAAAAATGCTTCGCTGGAAGCCTATGTGGGGTTCCCTAAAAGGCAGAACCTGAGATAAGTGTTTTATTTAGAAGTTTTTCATTCCTTAGAAACTCTTTGGGGAATAGCAAAATGAGTCAAGAAAGAGAAGAAGGTATAAATGGTGTGTTAGTAAGATAACTACTACCACAAACAATTGGAGCTTAGACCCACTGGGAACCTATGGCCTGACCATCTTTGGTTGAGAGCTGTTTTTTGGTGTACTAACTCTGCTGGGCACTTTAGTCTGCCCACTACACGGGCTGATCTGGTTCCCAAAAAAGCCCTGAGGCAGAGAGTATCAAGTGTTTGCAGGAGGTAGCCTTTAATATGTTGAGGTAAATGGCGAAAGTAGAGAGTAGGGCACTAATAGCTTCAGATAAGGGTCCCCGGTCAGTTGAAAAAAATGCTAACTTCCATTTCCTGTCCAAAACAGTCTAGATTGTCGTGACAGAAATCTTTGAAAGTCTCTTCTCTTCTACAAGGTCATTCAGATGCCACTTGTTTCTACGTGATCGGGCATATATCTGTAGGCTGAAGATAGAGGCCAGTTACAATGTTGTACAGAATGGGTTGTCATTTTTACACCCCGTGACAGTCACACACCCATTTAGGAAATTTGTTGTTCAGTAAGTATACTAGTGACCTCTCATGGGCTTGCTGGAGATTTGCAGTGCATGGCAATTCCTGAGTGGCATGCTTACTGCACAGGAGGTCATTGTTCTATATCATGGTCCACTGCTTAATGCAATGTCCCAAAAGCCAGAAGGATGGTTTTCTCCCTTTCTGAATCTCTCAGATGAGAAACTTTCCCAACATTATTGTTATTGTCTCTGTAAGTTGATTTTCTATCAGAGTTCGAACTTTAGGGAAAAAAGGTTCTAGCTTTTTCCCCAGAAATGAATCTCCATGGTGATATTAACACATTCAACTCAAATAAAAATACTCTATTATTATTACTACAAATATGGGCTATTTGCAATATCTGTAAACACTTTTCCCTGCAATTTGAAGGTTCTTTTTGGAATCCGCAGACGTTTTTGTAACTGGTTTACTAACCTTCAGTTGCTACAAATCTGAGTTCTATTTCAGTATTGCTTTATGAGAGGAGAATAGTTAATTATGTTATGACTGGTCTTCCTTTAGTATTTGTGAATCTTATGAAAACCTAAAGTCTGGTGATACTTCTTGCTGACTTAGAATAATTTTGAAACTTTTGAATTATGACATTCAGTACAAATTATAAAACTGAAATCTCTCCTTGTTCACTTTGTACCTGAATTTAAAATAGGATGTTTGATTCCATGACTGTAAAGCAGTTATCAACCTCGGATAAGAAAAGCGAAACCCAGAAAATGGAGTTGTTCTAGGTCCCAAAGCTTTCTTACTTGTAAAAAGAGGATGATAATAGAGATTCATAAGTTTATTATAAACTTAAATGTGTAATATATATGAAGCATTGATAAAGTTTTACAGTTTTTTTAATCTCTAAACTTCCTCTTATTTTTGCTTTCCATTCATCTGAGATGCAAAAAGGAGGTATAAATTTTTCTACAAAGATGTATATATTACAGGACATTCATTCTCAGTTGTATACTTCATGACATTATTAGAGCCTTATGTGATAACAGTCTTAATGTACTGGACGATGTGTTAAATTGAATCTGAATAATGTACTATTTCAACAGCTGGTTCTGTGAAATGGAGTTTTCTAGATTCTCATTCACATTGTCTGTATTTAAATGCTGCCAAGTGCTTTAATGGAAACAATACTAGATGATGACCTTGCATTAGTCCTATTCAATCATTAGTTGACCTTGGAACATCAGGAATACCATCTTTCTCTGTTTGTGTAGTCTGAGGAACTCTGCAAGTTACCTGTAAAGTGAACTGATAAATTCACAAAGCTTCTATCTCCTAATATTTAATGTTTTGTACCTCTAAACTTTTGTGATTAGTCTTGGTTTCCATATTTGTCAACTCAGGCTGTGCTAACAAAATACCATAGACTGCTTAATCAAGAGAAATTTATTTCTCCTAGTTATGGAGTATGGGGAAGTCCAAGGTCAGGATGCTGACAAGGTAGAGTTGATTTGAGACCTCTTCTCTGGCTTGCAGGCAGCCACCATCTCTCCCCAAGCTCACATGACCTATTTTTTGTACACCTAGATAGCAAGCTTTCTGGTGTCCCTTCCTCTAAGGGCACTAATCAGGTCATGAGGGGCCCATCATGTAACCTTAATTACCTCCCAAAGGCCCCTCTCCAAGTACCATTACATTTTGCATTAGGACTTCAACATAGGAAGTTTAGTGTGACAAATTTACAGTCAGTAACAGTCTTGCAATAGGATTTATTCTGGACCCAGTTTATGAACCCCCCCCCCCTGCTTATTTTTAAAATCAGTTTCAATTTAAAATTCAATGGATTCAATAATGACCAGTTTATGATCAGCAGCTCAAGTCACTTGGCCACCGAGTATCTAGGTGCTCTGTCTTTACAAGGGTCCAGTAGCACACCAGGAGCTCATTTGGGAGTTTATTTTAGAGGAATATTTCTTTGTTATATGGGATATAGTATATCTCCAGAACTCTCCAACTCTGCTCTGCAACTTTCCTATTGGGACTTGCCAGTGACTTCACACAGTAGCTTTATCCAACCTGGATACCTCTAGCATAATCAGATGTAAGTCCTGTGACCCAAGGGTTAATGCAACTTGTTCCTCACACTGGACTTGCTGAAGATCCCTCTTTCAAAATGGGCCCCACTCAAAACAGGAGTCATCCCATATATGGATGACAGCAGTGTCCCCAAGTGTAGTATATATGCTAAAGCAACCAACATCTAGTGCTTTGTCCTCAGTAGCTACAATACCCAGAAGTAGCACTGGCCCATTTCACCATCACTTTGACTGGTCTCATTGGGGAATCTAACTCTGCCAGATTAGAAGTCATAGTTTCCAGAAGGGGAATAAACGAACAGTGACACCTGAAGAATTCCACTGAATTGAAAGCACAACGACCACCTGTCAATTTGGGACTGCTTCTGTCCATGGGAAAGCAGTCCAAGTGACTGACCTGTGTGACGGAATATACTTTGTTGAAGAGCAAGGATGCTACTGTGCAAGAGGAGCAGAGGGGGCTGTAGCTTGCACCTAGGTTTTTCACTGAGGCACTTCTCATTGCTTCCATCCCAAGAATTGCTGTTAATGGGCAATAGTAGCAACATACCAACTGAACAAGAGAAAGATTAACAAGGGCATGGACCCCTTGGAAATGAAGTTTGGTTTATACTACCAGGAAAGCAACCCAGAGAAGACTAAGTACTGGCAGATGATGATGGAAATATCTAGTTCCAGTCAATGGGTAGATGATGTATGTCTATTACAGCCTCAAGGCCAGGTACAAGAGTAATTGTAAAAGTATATCGTGAGATTAGAGCTGACAAGGATTGGATTTTCACCTTCATGGTGCAAGTAGATAGAATGGATACAATTGATTACCCTCACTTTTTCATTTCCCCAGGTTCTCTTGGACCTACATCACTCCATAACCACCACTTAAAGACTTACCTCCTTAGTGGATGGCCTCATCCGTCATTTTCCTGGCTACATGTCTTAACACTCCCAGCTGTCTCAGACTCTCAGGATGATCCTACGTTTCTCCATGGTCCCAGAGCAGCAGGCACCACAGCTCAGAACCCCCAGGGCTATACCCCAGAGAAGCTATTGTTCCTCTCACCTGCTTTGTGGTTTATAGGATATCCTGCCCCATGAAATGGGGTTTGATTTTTTTTTTTTTTTTTTTTTTTTTTTTTTTTTTCCTGGTGGCTCCCTGGAAGAGCTCAGTAACACAACCTGGAGGCTTTGGAAATTGACGTTGCGTGTGGCAACCTTGTGTAGTGTGAAACAGTAAGCAAGGCTTTGTTAATTTCTAATCATTCTTCTCACATACTCTTCTGTGGTAAAATGACCTTCTATAGCCTCTCAGGGGCTGGCTTATGAGATCAAGCAATCAGCTACATTGTCTTAAGAAATTGTGACCCGCTTGATAGTACAGTCCATTAGATTTATTTTCCTTTATTTTTCTGTGTGTATTTTCTTTTTGGCCTCAGTTCCTCCCCTGTCACATCACTTGCTTCCCTGGGATTTCACATTCCTCCTACTCCATCCTCAATGAAACATTAGAGTTTAAGCTTTGTTAGAAACTGTTTTCTAAGGAACTTAGACTCAGATGAGGAGGTTTTAAAAATACTTATTTTTGGTAAAGCGCAAGTGGGGGAGGGGCAGAGAGAGGGGGACAGAGGATCCAAAGCAGGCTCTGCACTGACAGTCTGACAGTAGCAAGCCCAATGTGGGGCTCCATTTCACAAAACTGCATTATCATGACCTGAGCGAAGTCAGGTGCTCAACCAACTGAGCCACGCAGTTGCTCCTGAGCTGAGGATGTTGAATGGCTCAGGGCATGCATGCAGTGGGTGGTATATAAGAGGGAATCCTAGGAAGATGAGGGAGACTTCTTGTCATAAACAGGAAGAGGAAGCCCATTATAAGGGAAATCAGAGAGAAATGAGGCGATAGTGAGATGCATGAAACAGAAAAGAACAGAAACATGAACATCATGAAGGAGGGAAATTACCAGATTTAAGCATTGTTTCCCTTGAGGTTTTTCTTAGGGACATCTGAAGAGTAATGAATTTGAAATAGGAAATGAAGAGTCTTGTTGCCAGAACAAACATGAATTCTCTGAAGAGCGCAGCCTGTCAGGAATCTGTCCTCCTTGCCCTTGAAGATTTTTTGTAAAAGAATTCCATGCAGATATTAGGATCAACACTGTTACATATTGAGATAAAGCAGATATGGGCATGGCTTGGCTATTGACTTGTAAAGTCACCAAGAAGCAAAAACTATCAAGGAAGTCAAAGAATAGTAAAAGCATTGTGCAAATGGTCTTGTGACCTTGGCTCCTTTAGGGGTTTTCTCTACATGTCTGGATCCTGGTGTAGGGACAACATATATACTAATGTCCAAAGTTTTCTTTAGGGCCAAATAAAGTTAAAGTTCTCTGGTGCTAGAATATAAATATAAATACAAATATTCTGTGCCAGTGATTTTTTTTATTAATATTTTATATCTTTATTTTTGAGAGACCGAGAGACAGAGTGTGAGTGGGGGAGGGGCAGAGAGGGAGAGGGAGACCCAGAATCTGAAACAGGCTCCAGGCTCTGAGCTGTCAGCACAGAGCCCCACATGGGGCTTGAATCCTCGAACTGCAAGATCCTGACCTGAGCCAAAGTCAGATGCCCAACCAAGTGAGCCACCCAGGCACCCCTGTGCCAGTGATTCTTAAATGTTAGTGGGCACCTAAATCATATATATTCTATTCTTGTAGCACGAGGAGCGGAGAGAGGCAGAGAGAATCTCAGACTTCACACTTGGCACACAGCTGGATGGGGGCTCGGTCCCACAACCCTTAAATTATGACCTGAGCTGAAATCAAGAGTCAGATGCTTAACCAACTGAGCCACCCAGGCCCCTCTGAATCATACATTTATTTAAACATAGGTTGCTGGGTCCCATATCCAGAGTGTCTAATTTAGTAGTTCTCAGTGATGCTGAGATGTGAAATTTTATAATGTTTCTAGGAGATATTTCTTTTGGCCAACTGGGGACCAAACATAGGAGTAATGTAGTCTGAATCTAAGACCTTCTAAGATTTTGGGTTACAAGGAAAAAAGTAAGGAATTGTGTTACTGAATATCCATGGGAGACTGTCAGAAGAACAAATGTGAAGTTTAGAACCAAGACCATTCTAGAGAGATCTACAATGGCATGCTAAAAATCATTTCCCCTTTAGTTTCTTTGAACATTTGAAAATTAAATCTTTAAATGGACGTTTCATAAATAGCTAGCAGTTGAATTAAGATTGTCTGTAAAAGGTCCATCCTACAGCAATTTTTTTGCTACCTAGGCATAAAGTAAATCTTTCTGGAAAACTATCTGGGTGGATGAGCTGAGATAACTTTTTTTAAAGCAGCTTCATTGAGTATAATTGGTGTATAAAACTAATACATACGGGGCGCCTGGGTGGCTCAGTCAGTTAAGCAGCCGACTTCGGCTCAGGTCATGATCTCACTGTCCATGAGTTCGAGTCCCACGTCAGGCTCTGTGCTGACAGCTCGGAGCCTGGAGCCTGTTTCTGATTCTGTGTCTCCCTCTCTCTCTGACCCTCCCCCATTCATGCTCTGTCTCTCTCTGTCTCAAAAATAAATAAACGTTAAAAAAAAAATTTTTTAAAAACTAATACATACAAGTTGGTAAGTTTGGAGATGTGAATATACCTTGAAATTACCACCACAATCAAAGTAATAGACAAATTTATTTATTGACTTCCTTCAGTTCCATGGAGAGGAAAGAGATGCTGAAGTGTGTATGTACCTCTTTTTTTTTTCCATGAGACAAATCTGATGCTCTCAAGCATTTCTCTGAATATCTTTTGTGAGAAATCAAAGAGGCATTGAAAAATTGCTGTTTGGAATTTATCAAAGTAATAACAGCTGTATTGTAGGATAGAATTTGTCTTAAAATATAGATTACATAGGTTCTGAGATAGTTCTTTGGTGTTTCAAGGGTGTTAGGTAAAAATGGACTAGACCGCTGGTGTGTACCTTGACTGCACATTAGAGCTCTTAAAAACTCCAAAAGCTTGGGGGTGTCTGGATGGATCAGTTGGTAGAGCATCTTACTCTTGATCTCAGGGTTGTAAGTTCAAGCCCCACATTGGGCATGAAGTGGACTTAAAAAGCAAACTCAGGGTGCCTGGGTAGCTCAGTTGGCTTAGCGTCTGACTCTTGATTGCAGCTTAGGTCATCATCTTACCGTTCTTGAGATCAAGCCCCATGTCAAGCTCCATGCTTGGGATTCTCCCTCTCCCTATCTCTACCCCTCTCCAGCTTGTTCTCTCTTCCTCTACCTCCTACCCCCACCCCAAGATAAATAAACTTTGGGGGGGGAACCCTCCAAACTCCTGACCTCATTCCAAATCAGTTAAATCAGTCTGGGGATGAAACTCCAACATCAGGGTTTTTTAAGGTCCTGGGTGATTCCTATGAGCAGACAGATTGAGAATCACTTACCTAAAAAGAAAACAGGTCAGTCATCTCCCTGAAAATGTTAGTCTATTTCTAGCAGGACCAGAGTGGCATTTTCCACAAAGTAAGATAATCTTTGACTCTTTTTGAAGACAAAATTGGTGTTTTCTTAAAACAGCTTCACTAAATTTGTTGAGACACTTGAAAAACGCTGAGAATATATTTTCATAATGTCTCATAGGGAGTGGAAAGATGTTTAAGAAATAGAGACTGGGAAGTGCTGAGGCTCTGTGTTGAGGCTTGTAGGCCTTCCTCTGGATTGAGGAATAAAATAAATACTAGAAAGAAAGTCATGACAAAGAGGTTAGTGGAGCTCTGGAGGAACAGGTAGGCCCTTGAACAAACTGTCTAGTTAGGAGTGAATGGTTGTACAGCAAATGGCCACAATATTGGGGCATTGTTAAGTTGCATAGCAACCCCTTTGAAATGGAGTCCTCAGTACCCACTGCCAAACCCCTAATTCAAGGCACCTTCCATTGCTTGGGCCTTGGGGCTGAACAAGCACTTGAGGGGGACTCCTTTTCACGGTAGCCTAAAGACCTCCAGTACAAGTGATGCCTGTTGATGCTCTTACCTTCTTGTGCTCCACATCCAAATTCCTTGCTATGGATAAGTCCCGTTGAAACCTCTTGGATGTCTATTTTCTAGAGCAAGAGAATGCATCTTTTATTTAACCGAGAGTTTGTAATGATGGATAAACCTATGATGTATGGAGGTACTGTGACAATTCTCTAAAGCCAGGCAAAATCAAAATACAACCATTCTCATTTTGTCTTTGCAACCCCTCTGCTTTCAAAAGAAAATAGATCCGAAGTCAATTATTGGCTGGGTGGTATATGAGAAAGTTCTTGAATAAAAGGACAAATTCAAAGATCTCAAGCCAAAAGTTGGATTTAAATATAAAAGCCAGCAGTGCCTGGGCGGGTCAGTCAATTGAGCATCCAGATTCAACTAGGGTCACGATCTCCTGGTTTGTGGCTTTGAGCCCTGTGTCAGGCTCACTATTGTCAGCTCAGAGCCTGCTTCAGATCCTCTGTCCCCCACCCCCACCACCACCCCTCTTACTTGCATTCTCTCTCTCTCAAAAATTAAGATTTACAAAAAATAAAAACCAAAAAATGAAGGATGGGAAAGGAGGGCTGGTGTTGAGAGGTCCAAGATGGCACATGGCTGAGGCCGGGGTGTCTGGTAAGGCTGCATAGAGGGAACCATGGGGCCATGGGGTTGGTAATATGGCTGGCTTCCAGACAGGAATGTTGTGTCAGAAAAAAAGTTGTTTACAAGTATAAAGGAAAGGACATGATTGCTATTCTAAGTAGTGTTGTCTTCTTCCTTCTTCATAGCAGACCTGATTTCCTAAAGGACTTGATCAGTCATTAATATTTGGTTGGGGGGGGTTAATCTTCAAATGTTGGCTCTGTAAAGATTATACGCATGGCCATGCCTATCTTAAATTAGAGGAAAAGCTTTATCTGTTTGAAAGCAATTGTGGCTGCCAACATCCAGTATAAATGAATTTTGAAAGGAAAGTGAGATTTTTCCCAAATATCCGCTAAATTTCTCATCCCTTTAGGAAGTTAGATGTGTTAATTTTTAAAACTACATTTAAAGAAGACTGCTCTTCTCAAGATCATATGTGGAAAATAGAGCCAAAAGAAGAGTGTAACCATAAGAAAAGCATCAGGTCAATTAAAATCTATACTATGTGAAGGACAAGAATAAATCACTTCTAAGTTATATTTGCAGTAAGTAGAATAAGGGAAAAGATGGGCTGATGTCATGGTAATAGATAACAGAAAGGAAAGACCTCATTCATGATACTTCGGGGTTCCCCCCCCAATCAGGTAGAGGGATTATTAAAAAGAACAAACATATGAATTAAAAAGAAATTCCAGGTTGCAAGTTGGTGAAGTGTTTCAGGGAGAACAGTTCCTGGTTGAGAAGGAGTATGTTTTTGGAGTACTTGATGGATGTTTCCATATATGGTTTCTTTGATGCAAAGTGAAATCTGGGTGTACAGCCTGCCTGTTCCTCTCCCAGTGTTCTGCCAAGTTGTCAGATTAAAACTGCACCTAAAGACTTGAAAGTATGAGAACTGTCCGAAAAATCAAATTTATAAAAGATTTTGCACTATAGAGTAATATATAATGAGGTTATCAAAGTTTGAATATTCTCTGAAGAATCCAGAAGACATGGAAATTTGCCATAAGGTTAGATATGTACACCTACATTTCCAGTTTTCAGGTTGGAAAGGAGAGAAAATGACATGATCTATAGCCTTGGGAGAGTAGTATCATTAGAAAGTCAGGCATTATTATAGATAAATAAAAGAATTTTTAAATACTATATTTTAACTTTTCTAATATTCTATTTTAGCTTCTAATATTCTACTTTTTAAAAAAAGTCTTTGTTTTTGAAAGAGCTCATACGAGGGAGGGGCAGAGAGAGAATCTCAAGCAGGCTCCACACAGTCCCCACAGACCTGACATGGGGCTGGAACTTCAGAACCATGAGATCGTGACCTGAGCAGAAATCAAAAGTTGGGCACTTAACCAACAGAGCCACCTAGGTACCCCTTTAATATTCTACTTTTTTTTTTTTTAATTTTTAATGTTTATTTTTGAGAGAGACAGGCAGACAGGGACAGAGGATCCAAAGTAGGCTCTGCACTGTCAATGCAGAGCCCCAAATGGGGCTTGAACCCACCAACCATGCGATCATGACCTGAGCCAAACTCAGATCCCCAACTGGCTGAGTCACCCAGGTGCCCCAATATTATACTTTTTAAAGAGAGCCCTAATCACATGGATCTTGAATAGATGCACTAAGAATAAATTACGAAAAGCCAAATTTATTTTTTTTGGAAGATCAACTAGACCCATGAAATACAGAATATAGATCTGGATTTCAAGAAAGTATTAGAATATACTATTCTCCTAGGGGAAAAAAGAAAAGTAAAACTAAAGGTAAATAATCCCATGTTCCAGGTATTTTTTTATGTGGTTGGTTTATCATGGCTTAAATGCTGCTTATAAATGATTTGGCATAGCTGCAGTAGAAATCCACTCTGGGGGCATTTGTACAGGCCACTGTCTTCAACACTACCCTCTTCCTGTCAGTAGTTGGGGTGAAATCTTGAAAGGTTTCTTACTTCCCTGTACCTGTCAAAATAAGTGGTATGAAGTAGACTATGTTCGGTGGCAGAATGGAAGTTCAGAAACATTCTTAGTAGTTGGAAAGGTGAAATGGATCTACATATGCTCCTATTTTTGCTTTTGTTTTAAAGTATTCTCTCTGCCCAGTGTGGGGCTTGAACTTAGGATCCCAAGATCAAGGGTCTCATGCCTCATCAACTGAGCCAGGCAGGCAGGCACGCCTCATATTTTTGTTTTTATAGTGCTACAGGGAAATAGTTTGCCCTTGAGGTCAGAACTGATGAAGGATAGAATGAATGATAGATTAATGATAGTGAGTTCTTTGGCATTAGTTGAAGTGTGGTTTGACTAAACCCCGAGTGGTTATAAGAAAAATCAAGGAGTAACATGTCTTAACTAGAAGGCTTGAAGGTATCTTCCGATTCTGAGAATGTTAAATATTTCTGAAGTGCCTACCACGAGTAAGTCATTATTTCCAGCCTGGAAGTGGATTCAAAGGAGCATAGAGCCTTGGCCTTTAAACGTCTGACAATGAGGCTGTTCCATCAGCATACACTTCCAAAGACATCCAGCATCTGAGCACAGCTCAACATGTCCGCCTTCACCAGCCTGGTCCCAGTTCCTCTCTGGTCTGAATGCCTGTTGCTGAACAGAGCTCTCCACTTCTTCTCTGTCCCCTTCAGTCTGATCTCAATAAGGCGGTTTCTGTGCTATTTTTCAAACATGCTGGGCAAGCCCCCGATTCAGGACGCTTTCTTCTGCTGTTTACTTTACCTGAAGTGTTCTGTGAGATACCTGCATGGCTTCTTGATCGCTTCCTTCAGGTTTTGACCAAAAGTCCTATCTCAGTGAGGCCTTTCTTGGCCACCCGAACTCTCCATACTGACACTTACTGTCTTGAATGTTTTCTCTTTAGCACTTAACACTACTTAATCTACTACATACACTATTTTAAATTCTTGTTTGTGTGCACCCCCACCAGCATGTAAGTGGTTTTTATCTGTATTGTTTCCTGCTGTCTTCCCAGTGTTTAGAACAGTGCCTGGCACAGAGTTAATGTTCTAAACACTGATAAAATGATAAAAGTCCATCATGGGACCAGCCATGTTTATTAAGCATTCACTTGGGGCCTGGCACAGAGCTAAGCACTTGGCATGCTAACGTGGCCCTGGGTCCTCACAACAACTGAGTTGCAGGTAACAGGTGAGGAAACCAAGGTTCAGAGAAGCCAGGTAACTTGTTCAGGGTCTCAGAACTGGTCAGTGCTGGGCCAAGATAATGTTTAAGGATCTATAGCCCTACCATTGTCCAGCTCATTCAGTCAAAAGTGTGTCCCACCTTACACTTCTCATTGTTCTCAGCTTAATCAGAGGATTGGGGCACATATCTTCCAGGAAGAAGAGGCTGTTGACCGTGATTCTTTTTACTTGGAAAGACTGAAGGCATTTCCCAGTATAGATTAAATAGATCTTACCTGATGCTGCATCTCCGGGAGGTGAGGACCTTTGGGTTGCCATGGTAATGGAGAGCAGGTGCTTGTAAACTCATTTCCTGTGTAGTGATGATCTCTTCTTAGTTTTAGCTGGGAACAAATCTGGTAACTTGTTATGATGTGTCTGTCACCAGTGCTGCTGTTTCTATTTAGACCTATATCTGTTTGGGTTTTTTTCTTCACTTTTTTACTTTGAAACTTAACCACATTACAGACATTTGGGGGGAAAAAATTTGTAATCCTTCAACCCAAGACCACCTCATACTATACTTGTTTTTATTATTGACCTATAATTCATGTGCCCTAAAACTTACATTTTAAAGTATACAAATGAGCAATTGTTCTACATTCAAAGAATTTCTACAAGGTTCTGCAAGCATGACCAATATCTAATTCCAGAATGTTTTCCCTATCCCAATGAGAGAGACTGTGCTCATCAGCACCAACTTCCCAGTCCCCACTCCTCACAGCCCCTGGAAGCCGTGAATCTACTTTCTGTGTCTATACATTTGTCTATTCTGGATATTTCACGTAGATGGAATCCTACAATATGTGGTATTTTGTGACCAGCTTCCTTCATTTAGCATAATGTTGTAAAGGTTCATTTATGTTTTATCATGTGTCAGTACTTCCTTGCTTTTAAATGTCAAATAATATTCCCTTATATAGGTGGGCCACACTTATTTATTCCTCAGTTGATGGCATTTGGGTTCATTCTGTTGTTCATTCTGTTGCTTATTTTTTATCTTTATATTTTTTTAATTTCTTAAAATTTGTTTTTGAGAGACAAAAACAGTGTGCACAGGGGAGGGGCTGGGAAAGAGAATCCCAAGAAGGCTCTGCACTGTCAGCACAGAGCCCAATACGGGGCTCAGATTCTCAAAACTGAGATCATGACCTGAGCCATATCAAGAGTCAGATGCTTAACTGACTTGAGCCACCCAGGTGCCCCTATTTATTTTTTTAGAAAGTAATTCTGACTCCACCATCTATTAGCACTTTGGCATTGAGACAAAATCTCTTCAACTCTTGATACTAAAATCCTTTTTCAGGAGTTTTTCTTTTTAACTTTTTCAAATTTTTTTAAGGATTAAGTGAAATAAATCATGCAAGCAGTTTGGTGGGTTGTAGATTTCTAGTAATAGTTGTGTCCCCCTATAGATGGTCTTCACTGTCATTATGTGCCCTGCCACCCAACAAATACCAGCTCTCTTCTGGATACATTTAACTTCTTTAATTTTCAGAAAGTAATACATAATGAATAGAAGGACAGCACTGGTATATGAAAGCTGAAACTCTCCCCATGACTTTGGCTTACCTGAATGCCAGTGTCTTCTAAAACCTTTCTGCATTGTTAGTGTTGAGGACACAGGCCATCTCTGTCTCAAAGCCAAAGCACTGCCTAAAGTTCGTGGTCTAGCCTCAACCTACCTACTCTAAATTCAGAATCCCCATTCCCTAGAATTTATTTACATATACAGGTCCTCATGTTCTCTACTCTTTGTTCAATCTCTTCAAAAGCTCTGAAAACTAGCTTCTCAGTTCTGTCCCTTATTAGCTGTATGAAATTCAAGGTCTTTGTTTACTCCTCTTTAAAATACAGATGATAACAGGTGTAAGTTCATAGTTGTTAGGGTTGAATGAGATAATGCACAAAAGTGTTGTACAGCATAGCTGACAAACGGACTGTTGAAGGAACGAACACCTCACGTGAGGCCTCGAGAGACTGCAAGAAAGATCCTAATTGCCTTCTCTCACTATTCACCCTTGTTTTCCTTTGCTTACAGACTATTTTGCCCATTTTTTTTTATAGAAAGGGAATAATTTCTTGTGAAGTCCTTAAACCATTCTCCAATTTTTAGTCTCTAGTTATTTCTTGTACTCACACCCTATTTGGCATCTTACTTGATACTATTTGATATTTTTCTATAAGCTTGGCCTTATATTAAAATCTAATCCTGGGATACCTGGGTGGCTCAGTCAGTTGAGTGTCCAACTTGGGCTCAGGTCATGATCTCACAGTTCATGGGTTCGAGCTGTGCACTGGGTTCTGTGCTGATGGTGGGGACCCTGCTCGGCATTCTCTCTCTCTCTTCTCTCTGCCCCTTCCCTACTCACACATGCACTCTCTCTAAACTTTTTTAAAAAGAGAAAATCTATTCCTGTCATTCTTATTTAGCCAGTCACTTACTGAATATCTAGCTTCTGATTGTCTTACTTTGGTAAATGTTTTTGTGATGAACAACCTTGTAGCTAAAATCTGTGCACATTCATTATTATCTACTGAGATGAAATTGTCAGTCTAAATTTCTTAATCAAATGGCAAATATATTTTTAAGTCTTTTGACAATGCGTTGAATTGCCTTGCAGAGAATTTGTAGCAATGATCAACAAATAAGACATTGTAATATCTCTCTCGTTTATCACCCACCGAAAGGGAGCAATGAAATACTTGCTATTTTTATAGGCAAATGTAATCAAATTGTAATATTATTCTGTGCTTAAGATTGAACATACCTTCGTATACTGATTATTTGCATTTATTCTGTCACAAGTTGTCTATACATTTTTAATACCATGTTTTGACTGGGATATTTTCTCTATCCCCCTTTTTTTTTTTCTGGATGTTAAAGATCATGAATACTGAACTCTTTGCTGAATATCCTGCTGGCTTCTCTAGAAGCATCAGAGAATCAATATGCTGGGGATTGATTGGCTGCCTTCATTCTAGGGATTATAAATAAGTTGTTGACAGGACAGGGTAGGGTATGTGTGAAGCACTTGCTGGTCAATAACTTTACATCTGGAAAGAAAAGGCTTATTAACAGAAAGATAACATCTAATTTCAAGTAGAATTTTGATAGTGAATTTTGAATTCATTCTCTTCTACTAAAACTCCTGAACACATTATAGGTTGCCATCCAATGTCCTTGGCATTAGTTACCTATAAGGAAAAGGTCACTTTTTTGAAGCTTCCTTTTGAACCTTCCATTTTTGAAGCTTAGTTCTAATAGATGGTTATAGTCCTCAGCACTCACATACTTCCTGCTGTGTGTCCTGCCCCACTTTACTCATACTTCTCTGCCTTGGGTTGCATCCTCACAGGATTTTTATGATCTTGAACTCAACGCTACATCCAGACTATAACTTTGTAAGAGTATTGCCATTTAAACCATTCAGCAAATATTTATTGGTCCCCTGCTGTATTCCAGTATCTATATTATTCCCTATACGTACCATCTATTTCTTTCCACAGAGCCATCCACAAGATAGTACTTTAACCCAAAGGATATTGGTTTCAACAATTAAGGCAGGCTGGTAAAAGAGATACTCAGAAGAGGGACACAGAAGAGGGTAAACTTTTTACAGTTATTTTGTAAACCTCCCTAATTGGCATTACTCTATTTCACAATGGATTTCACAGCCCCTGATGCTCTGTCTTTTTGAGCTGGAAGCCATGATGTCTATGATCAGTGACAGAGGAGGCAAATGAAATGATCATTTCTAATGTCGAAGAGGATCATGCCACTCCAAAACAAACAGATTCAAAACATTCAAATGGCATTTGTTTAAACTATGTTTGCCTCATGTACAAAAAAGGCAGTTGTTGCCAGTAGGGTTATTAATCCCACTTGCTTGGGATATTAACTTGAGGAATAATACTGTTACCAATCAAGTATCCATCTTGAAAATGTCTCCCCTGCACTGAAATGGTGGCATATAACACTGCAGGCTAAACTGCTTGCATTGGCACTTGGGGTTCTAAAATCCACCATACAGGAAAGATTTGATCCCAGCTTCTGTCCTCAGAGAAGACTTGATGATCCAGGAGCTCTTATAGTAGGCAACAACACACAAATTGAGTATTCACCACATAAGTTTTATTGTTGACAGGAAGAAATCACTCTAGATAACCAAAAGCAATTGTGCTCTCTTAAAATTGATGATCAAGAACTATCTACTTGAATGCGGCGGAGGCATTCATAAATTTGCAACTTGTGTGGGATGCTTTGCTTAGAACCAAAATGTTATTCAGCATCCAGAGTTTTTCCAGTCATGTGAGTTTTGGCAGATTGTGACCTTGTACAGTATTTGTCTGACTGACTTATTTTACTTAGCATTATGTTCTCTAACTCCATCCATGTCATTGCAAATGGCAAGATTTCATTCTCTTTTATGGATGAATAGTATTCCATCATATATATACACACACAACTTTTTTATCCATTCATCTATTGATGGACACTTGGGCAGCTTTCATAGTTTGCCTATTGTAAATAATGCAATAAATATGAGTGCATGTATGCTTTTGACCTAGTGATTCCATATTTTGGGGTAAATACCCATTAGTGGAACACTAGATCTTATGGTATTTCTATTTTTAATTTTTTGAGAAATCTCCATACTGTTATCCACAGTGGCCATGCCAGTTTGCATTTCCACCGATAGGGCAAGAGGGTTCCTTTTTCTCCATATCCTCGGATACACTTGTTTTCTTCCTTATACTAGCTAACCATTCTGACAGGTTTGAGGTGATCTCTCATTGTGCTTTTGATTCATATTTCACTATTTGATTAGTGATACTGAGTATCTTTTCGTGTGTTGGCCATCCATATGTGGTCTTTGGAGAAAAGTCTGTTAAGGTCCTCTACCCATTTTTAATCAGATTGTTTTTTCCATCCCTTTACTTTTAAACTATATGTATCTTTACATTTAAAGTGGGTTTTGTATAGGCAACATACACTAGGTCTTAATTCTTGTCCCACTCTGACAATCTGTCTTAATTGGTGTGTAATTGGATTAATCTCTATCATGTTTGTTTTTGTTTTTTTAAAAAAAACATTTATTTATTTTTGAGACAGAGACACAGCATGAACAAGGGAGGGTCAGAGAGAGAGGGAGACACAGAATCCGAAGGAGGCTCCAGGCTCTGAGCTGTCAGCACAGAGCCCGATAGAGGGCTTGAACTTGTGAGCTGTGAAATGACCTGAGCTGAAGTTGGATGCTCAACCGACTGAGCCACCCAGGCAGGCACCCCAATATTTACTTATTTTTGAGGGGGGGGGGGACACAGATCCAAAGCAGACTCCAGGCTCTGAGCTGTCAGCACAGAGGCTGATGCAGGGCTCGAACCCACAGACCATGAGATCATGACCACCCAGGCGCCCCACACATGGAGTTTATTTTATGTCAATTACAATTCATTAAAACTGGATAAAACAAATAGAATACTACATAACCTGTCCAACAAAGCACAAACGGAAAACAGTACTATCTTCTCCCCTCTGAAGCATGTTCTTACTCTGCAAGCCGTGCGGCAGAGTCCTCTGAGAAGAAGTAGCTACCTATCTGGAATGGAAGGAGATAGAATGAAGGAAGATAATAGGAATTTGGGTTGTTCTTAGAATATTAGCATCTCCTCCTGATATGCAAATTAACCTAAAGAGAAAATGAAGCCCAAAGTGTGGTATTTTAATTCCAAGTTGCCGGCGTTGATCTGCTGTGTCACTGCGTCTGTGGGGCAGAGATGCTGACAGCATTGACGGGTTCATGCCCCTACCCCGTGAGATCTCTGACTCTCCAAGAGAAAATTCTCTGCCCCAGCCACAGGTGACACGTCTAGCATGGAGGCAGCTGTTAGGCAAAGGACAATGGGGTGACTGTCAGACTTGGAAAAATAGTGCCTACTCAAAACCACTGAGCTGTAACCTGTGTTAGGGCTCCGGTTGTGAATGTCTTCCAGTTCTGTCCCCTCAGCACGTGTGGCATATAGTAGGTGCTCCCTGAGGATCTTCAGAATAAATGATTGGATGGCTTGTCAATTCTAAAAATCACATCCAGGTCACTCTCTTATCACTATATTTAGATTCCAGAGTTACAACACTATAGATATGGCACAATATTTAATTTAGAAAAAGGTAGAGATGAGTATCTAAAACAAATTATGGAAATGATCTAAAGATTTCAATTATCTGTGCTTCCTCTACGAGCTAAAATTAAATCATTTATATCATAATCAAGTGTTCTCTGCAACTGCATTTTGCAATAAACCTCTGGCTTTTACTAGGGGCAGATCTATCTGTGTTAGCAGATATAATGACATCACATTAGCTTTTAGGTTTTTCTGCTTGTTTTTCCACAAAACTGAGATCATAACTTACCTGAAGAAACATTACTTCCATTTTTGTAAATATTCATGATTAGCTAGATTTCTATATTGATTAAAGCATAATGGAAGTTTTATACAGGCTAGCTACATTATACATTACAGGGCATGAATCAAGAAAATGATGAGGTGTGCCAAATACAAATTGAAAAATGGTAAAAACATTTATTTTCTACCATCCCACTTTAAACTGTTAGTTTAAAAAACAACTGTTAGTTTAAAGAAAAGAATCATTTTCTTCTTAAACGATGGAGACTTACAGAAATTTAAATGCTATTTATTTTCAGCAAAAGGCCCACCTCTTTTTCCTTGTCACTTCTCCAGGTCACACCATGTTTGTTTGATAGATAATATCAATTCCCTGGGTTTGGAGATTTGAAGCTGTTAACTTTCAAACCCCCTCTCTTAGCAGACAAGTTCAATCAGTATAAAGAGCACAATGAGGCATGGAATTGTTATGTTGCATTATGCAGTAATATGATTTATTCCTTGAAACACCTAAAAAGGAAGAAATCCATTTCTGAGGCACAAGAACATGTATTCTGCTTTGTAGGCTAAGATTAATTTAGCATGACCAACAAGGTTTCAAAGTCCCCCTGGGAAAGTATTCCTGTTTAGATGGCTCGGGTGTGAAGCATATGATGTTACATGGGAGTAGCAGATACTATGGAAGCACAGCGGGGACAGGGATCCAGAATTTCATGGTAAGGAACCCATTGTTATGAGACTATGGAGCCCCTTTTCTTTTCTGTCTGTGTCAGGGAGATGCTGCCATTCGGTGGCTTCTTTTGCTTCAGAAATGTACTTACAGTGGACTTTGAATTTGTGATTGTTAAAAAAGAAAAAAAAGACCAGCTAATTGGACTGTAAAAATCTATCAAATTGCTTCTACAGTTCTCTGGAAGAAAGGCTTAAACTGTTTTATTTGTTGTCTCTGTTGAATAATAACGATATTAGGCTTCTTTTTTTTTTTTTTCTTTGGCCATTTCCCTGCAGTGAGATTCTTTCCAACTTAATCCACTAATCTGTAATTAGCAGTGGATAACAACATCTTGATTCTTTCTCTTGGTTTGTTTTCCATACACAAAATGATGTGATTAGCAATATGCATTTAGTAATCCATTTAGAAAAAAGGGGAATGTGGAGGAATTTGGTTTACTGTCTGGCCTGACTTCCATATACTAATCCTCCTACCTCTTACCCAAAAGGGGGAAATTAAGGCAAAGATAATTCACTTTTGCTGTTGAAGGGGCCAGAATGTGTACTGTGCAATGCAGTTTTAGATCTTAGGTGGGCCATATTTGCGTCAATGAAGCCTCAAAATGAGAAGGAAGGAGGGAAAGGGATAGGCACGAGGAGAACCCACTTCAGAAGCACTGACAATTAAGACCGGGACTCTGAGTGTGTATACCTTTGGTATATATCACAGACAAAAATTAAAACATGATAAAAGCTTCCTCTTAGAGGAGTGTAAAATGTATCTCAATGTACTCAAATACTTGAGAATTATGTGACAGGGCAGTGTGAATGATAACAGTAATTATTAGTACAATAGTACATACTTTTATAAGTGGCCTTTGCTTATTCATATGCCCATGGAAATCTTCCTAACAAACTACCTTCTTCTTAAAGGAGTGCAGGGACCATGAATACTTTGTGAGTTATTTCTGGTTTTATTTAACAAAAAAGCAAATAAAAATCAAGACCTCTTGTGTCCCATGCAAATTGGTGTAAAACCTTTTAGTGAGCCCATCATTTTAGTAAACACAGGCTATCTCCTACCCTATAGTGGTCCTAACTAAGCCAACTTTGAATCTTTATTTTTAAATATCAGAACATACAAAGGACCATAAAGACAAGGTCTTCTATCCTCGTGGGATTAATACACTGTGTAGATTACTGTAGACTACTGTAAGAAGGCAGCAAGAATGGGGGGAAAGAAAGCATTCCTCACGGTGGATGTTAAATTCTAGGAAAAGCCAAGAAGTAAAATGATGAGGGGAGGGGGGGGCAGGCTTAGAAGGAGCTACCAGTGAGGGACCAGGTCCTCAAGAGTGTTCTTACTACTTGGGCTGCTCTGAGATCCTGAAGCCAGCTTGATAGGCAGTTAAGGGGAGACTTCTTCGTGAAGAAGAATCTTGAGGTGTGGTGCACCTATGCAAGGAAGTATAAACAGTGCAAGAGATACTCTTGGAAGCGTTGTGTGCCTCTTTTGTACTAGGTTTCCAAAGGAAAACATGGTATTAGAGAAGGGATAAAAAGCAAAATTAAAGAGAATGATACTCTTGGGGCCAATGGCTGGTTCAGTTGGAGGAGTGGGTGAATCTTGGTCTTGAGGTTGTGAGTTCGAGCCCCATGTTGGGTGTAGAGATTAAATAAAACTTTTAAAAAAATGATACTCCTAAATATATCATGTAGAACATGTAGCTGGTTTAGGAAACTGTTTGATTGTTGTTCTCTATCACAAGTTATTGTAAGAGTCATTAAACTTCTAAGACCAAAGTCTCCAGGATATTTTCCAGAAGAAAACCTACTTTTCACTGAAGGGGACAAAAATCACCAATAAGCAGGGAAAGGGGTAGTGGCTGTGCATAACCTGGAAGGGCATAGACTGGAAGGTAGAAGTGACACTGTCCTAAGTAAGCTTGCTCTAAGGAAAAGGCCAAGGACCACAAGGTGGGATCCAAGAGTGGCTGTGGTCCTGTGTCCTGGAGTAACTTGATTTGCCTTAAAGGGTGAATGAGTAGTCATAAGTAACCATTGGAAGGAGTTTACATTACAAAAAGAGATGAGTCCTATTTCTGTATTTCAGGTGGTCCATTTATTTTTTTGATATTGAACATTAGTAAAGAATATTGATCATTTGACTCTCAAAAAGCATAATACAGATTTTAGTCAAAACATGTTTTTCCAGCTAGTAAAATACATGAAATCTTGAATTCTTATGTAGTACTGTGTAGGTATTTATAATAGTACATGATAATTTAGAAAGTCATACATCTAGTATTCTATTTAGAATAGACTTGGTTAAAGAAAACTTAGTGATGTAAATTTCACAAACCACCAACACAGGCGTTAGGTGACAGATTTTAACTTTGGTTTCTTTCCACAAATTAACCTAATTTCTATCAGTGTTGTCTACCCCAGACCCTTGCTCTCTCTGATGCAATGATGACATTAAGATTTTATCACCTCCAGATCAGCCTACTTTGGCAATTTTTCCATCTTTTAAATTTATTTATTATTGAGAGAGATACCGTATGTGTGAGTAGGGAGGAGCCAAGAGAGGAGATACAGAATCCGAAGCAGGCTTCAGGCTCTGAGCTGTGAGTACAGAGCCTGACATGGGGCTTGAACTCACGAACTGTGAGATCACGACCTGAGCCAAAGTCAGATGCTTAACCGACTGAGCCAGCTAGGTGCCCCTCTCAGTCATTGAAGGTTTAACTCTAATTCAGGATTTGAACTGTAACTCTTCAGGATTGATGTTAGACTCTTCTGACTTACACACATGCTACTATATCATTGGTGGGGAGGCAGCATTTAATTTCCATCTTGTTCCATGTTGGTCCTCTGCTGGCATTTAAGTGCTGTAACTGGGGCACCTGGGTGGCCCGGTAGGTTAAGCATCCAGCTTTTGGTTTTGGCTCAGGTCATGATCTCAGGGTTTGTGAGTTTGAGCCCCGTGTCAGGCTCTGTGCTGACAGTGTGCAGCCTGCTTGTGATTTTCTTTCTCTGTTCTTCCCCTGCTCCCACTTTTTCTCAAAGAAAATAAAGTGCTGTAAGTTATGCAGTCTTGTCTTTGTTTCCTCCCACCTTGCCATCAGGAGAAATTCACAAACTCTGTTGAATCCCAAAGCAAGTCCAAAATGTACTCTTTGTCACATCATACCCTCAAACTAGCTTTGACATCTACAGGTCTGCCAGTGGTTTTTCTCTCACCTAGCACACGTGTTCTTTTGTGGCAGTGCTTGAGCTTTTAAATGTTATCTGTTTGGAACAATGGACCACTAATACCTGGAACGTACCACACCTAATCCTGTGTTGCATCTCGTGATTCTTCAGGGGAATTGTCTACAAAGACGTGGAGCATCTTTTTATGTATGTGTTGACCATTTGAATGTCTTCTTTGGAAAATTATGTATGCGCGTTCCCCACCCATTTTTAGTCATATTTTTTTGCTTTTGAGTTGTAGGAGTTTCTTGTATAGTAACCCTCTATCTGATACATAGTTTGTAAGTATTTTCTTGCATTCCATGGGTTCCGTTTTCATTTTATTGTTTGCTTTGCAGAAGCTTTTTGGTTTGACCTAATTCCACGTTTGTTTTTGCTTTTGTTGCTTGTGCTTTTGGTATCAGATGCAATAAGTCATTGTCAGGGCACCAGGATTGCTCAGTCAACAGTGCTTGCAACTCTTGATCTCAGATGTGTGGGTTTAAAGCCCCACACTGGATGTAGAGATTATTTTTTTTTTAAAAATCTCTTAAAAAGAATATTGTCAAGACCCATGTCAAGTATTTTTTTTTTTTTTTTTTGTCTGTGTTGACTTCTTTTTATGGCTTGATGGTTTCAGGTCTTACTTTTAAGACTTTATTCCATTTCAGGTTAAATTTTGTGATTGATGTAAGTTATAGGTCTAATTTCATTTTGTTACATGTGACTATACAGTTTTCCCAGCACCATCAATTGAAGAAACCATCTTTTTCCCGTTGAGTGTTGTTGGTTTCTTTGTCAAATAATAGGTTGACCACATACGCAAGGGCTTATTTCTGGGCTCTCACTTTTGTTCATTGGTCCCTGTTTTTTATGCCAGTACCACACTGTTTTGATTACTGTAGCTTTGTAATATATTTAGAAATGAGGAAGTGCTGTGTCTCTAGCTGTGTTTTTCTCTGTCAAGAATGTTCTATTCAGGGTCTTTCATAGTTTCATAGGAATTAGGATTGTTTTGCTGTTGGTGTGAAAAATTTCTTTGGAATTTTGATAGTGATTACGTTGAATCTGTAGACGACTCTGGGTAATGTGGACGTTTTAACAATATTAGTCTTCTAAACAATGAACATGGGATACTTTCCATTTGCTTGTGTCTTTTTTTAATGTTGATTTTTGAGAGAGAGTACAAGAGGGGGAGGGGCAGAGAGCAGGTGGGGGTTGGACAGAAGATGGGAAGGAAGCTCTGCACTGACAGCAGAGAGCCCTTTTGCAGGGCTTGAACTTAGGAACTGTGAGATCATGACCTGAGCCAAAGTTGGATGCTTAACCAAGTGAGCCACCCAGAAGCTCCTATTTGTGTCTTTTTAAATCTCTTTCATCAGTGTTTTATTTTCAGCAAATGGTTTTTTTAAACATCATTGGTTAGATTTATTCCTGCATATTTTACTGTTTTTGATGCTATTAGAATTAGGATTGTTTTATTTTTCAGATGTTTCATTGTTACTGTGTAGAAATGCGACAGACTTTATCTGCTTTAACTGACTGCTTTTTGAGGAGAGGTACTTTCCTTTAACTCTGTTAGGGATTCTAAGGCTTTCTCAGATCTTATTATGGACATGCCTGCTCCACCTTATTTTCGAAAAACTCTTAAGATGAAATACCTTTCTTCATTCCTGCAAAGGCAGCCTGGAGGCTGATAGCCTCCCCTTTGCTCCATTTTCAAGCATGTGATTGTTGTATCACTGATAAATTTGGATGGGAGGTCTGGTTCCCCCACTGGACATGAGCTTCTTTAAGTTAGGCTTTTGTATTCCTCATCTTCTTTAATTCTGAACAATTCCTGGCACACTATACCAGCTGGTATATAATCATTGGTGATATAAATAAAATGAAGATTCAGAGTTATAAACAGCCTCAAACCCACAGATGCATTATCATAGGGGATTTTTCAGAAACCTGTCTGTGGCATACAGACAAATCGATGTTAACTTTACTAATGGAGTACAAATCGATGTTAACTTTCTGGATTTCAGTTATGTAGCACATATCAAGAACTTTGAAATACTGTTATTCTTTTAGCCCTAAATTCTGCTTCAGAAAAGCAGTGTTCAAAAGTAAATCATGAGGGGCGCTTGGGTGGCTCCGCTAAGTGTCCGACTTTGGCTCAGGTCATGATCTTGTGGTTCATAAGTTCAACCCCTGTGTCGGGCTCTCTGCTGACAGCTCAACAGCCTGGAGCCTGCTTCAGATTCTGTGTCTCCCTGTCTCTCTGCCCCTTTCCTGCTGGTGCGTTCTCGCTTGCTTGCTCGCTTTCTCTCTCAAAACTCAACCTTTAAAAAAAAAAAGAGAGACCCAAATAAGGTTTGTCTTGTTTTGTCTCAGTTTTAAGTGATGGTTACTCAACTCAAAATAATTCATGCAGAAAGTGGAAATGTGCCTTCTCCTAAAATTAGAATACTAAGGCAGTTAACAAAATTGAAGGAAGAGTTGCACCACCCAGGGTCCAAGGTCTGACAGTAATAACCAGAATATGCCAGGATATGCCAGGACTGTCTTGGACTCCATCTATCATTGCACTTAACTTCATTCTTTAGAGAGTTTTCCTCTCAAGAAAAAAACATGGCCCCAACAGCTACGGATTCCCATCCTGCTTGCGCACCTCCAGATGGAGAAGATTTCTTCACCTATTCTCCTAGCATCTCTCTCTCAGACCAAAAAAGGTCTCAGATTAACCTACCTAGGTCATGAAAACACTCCTTGATTAGTCACTGTTCCTAAGAGTGTGATGGAGAGTGTTGGTGAGCCAAAACCGGGATAGTTGACGACTAAAATAAAAAATAGGTCAATAAAGCATACATCTGCTGAATCAGAATTCTTTTGCAATATATGCACCACATTTCAATATTAACAAATGTTAAAAATAGACTCGCAACTATAGTGAGGTGGTTAACTAAATTACGTATTACTAGAATATAATAAAACATAACCATTAAAACTGATTTTACAGAATGCTTAAGGATAAGAAAAGATAGTTGTGATAACAAAGCAAAAAGAAATAGAATATAGTATACACAGGAAATAAAGTTCTCTTAAGTATAGAATTATAAGTTATCTTACTTTCCTCACAATTTTCCAGATTTTCTAAATTTTTTCTACTAACCATCAATTTTAGAATAAAATTATTTTAAAATATGTAATAAGTATCAGGAAAGTGTCCTGGCTGATCTTAGGCCTACAGAATAAGAGTTTGTAGGCCTGGTAGAGGAGCCATATGGAAATACAATAGTGTTTGTTTTACTACCATTTTTTCCGTATGTCCAAAGTAGTGCCTGAAGCTTGGGGTTATAGGAGTTATATGTTGTGTTTATTATTAGAATCTGTTACAAGAGTACATGGGTGTTTCCAGAAGCTCTTCTGGAATTGAACTTTGAGCTAAGTCATCCAGGAATTAATATTCTGCTGGTAATGTGTTCAAAATCAAGGCAAAATTGTTTTGACAGTGCATGTTGGAAAAAATTTTAAAATTCAAACACATCACATAGCTAGTGACCTTGCAATCCTGGATCTCCTTACCAAATAGGAACACTAAGAAGCACTGAACGTTTATTTTATGTTATTCTAGTTTTAGTGAGATATAATTGACGAATAAAAATTATGTTTAAGATGTACAGTGTGATGGTTGGATATCCAGATACATTGTGAAATAATCACCACAGTCAAGCTAATTAACATATCCATCACCTCACGTACTTACCATTTTTTTTTATGTGTGGTGTGAATGCTTAAGATCTACTCTTAGCAAATTTAGAATATGTAACAGAGCATTAACTATAGGCACCATGCTATACACTAGGTCCCCAGAACTTATCGTATAATTGGAAGTTTGTATTCTTTGACCAGTATCTCTCCATGTTCCTCACCACTCCCCCAGCCCCTAGCAACCCACTGTTCTACTGATTCTATGAGTGTGACTTTTTAATGATTTCACATATGAGAGAGTTTATATCGTATTTGCTTTGCCAAGTGTGCCACGAAGACAATGGGGAAAGGATAGTCTGTTCAATAAATGGTGCTGGGAAAATGGGATCTCCGCATGCAAGAGAATGAAATTAGATCCTTATCTTACACCATCCACAAAAATCCATTAAAGAATTAAATTTTAAGACTTGAAACCATGAAACTCCTAGAAAAAACGTAAGGGAAGATCTCGTTGACATTGATCTTAGCAATGAAGTTTTGAATATGACCCTAAAGCACAGGTAACAAAAGCAGAAAGAAAGAAGTGGGACTATGTCAAACTAAAAGCTTCTGCACAGCAAAGGAAACAATGAACAAAATGAAAAGGCAACTTAAAGAAGGGGAGAAAGTAAGTGCAAACCAAGCATGTGATGAGCAATCAACATTTTAAATATCAGGCTCTTGTGTATGAAAGTCTTTTCTGTTCTCCACTGGGAGAAATGATATAAAACCCCATGGCATAACACCATAAGGTGGAAGATATGAAAAGAGGTTAAAGAAATCAAGTTACTCTTCAGGCAAACTCCAGAGAGAACTAAAGGTGTTCTTAATAGGTCCACTAACTATAAAATACTGATTGTAACTCTTGACCAGTACAAGAAATTCAAATTGCCTGACGTTGATATCTGCATGAATTTTAGCGACTTTAGGGAAGGAAGATTTTGTTAAGTGTCTCAAGTATCTAGTTGAAAGGTTTTTCAAAGCTATGAAAGTAAGTCTTAGTCATAAACTTGCCTTATTTCACTAGAAGCTTGGCAGAAATCCCAGCTATAAACGAGCAAACAAATGTCATAAAGATGGGAGAGCATTCAGTGGGATGGAGTGCCTATGTGTTTGTGCTGAAACTAAAAGACTGTGTGTGTGTGTGTGTGTGTGTGTGTGTGTGTGTGTGTGTGTGAATATTTAAATAATGTTACTAGCTCGTGAAGTTACTTTATGCTGAAGTCAGTGGTAATAGTAAGAAAACCCTCCAAACACAGACAAATGAGAACTACCTCTTAGCGGCTTTTCAACTCTGCTATGAAAAACTGAAGACTTACAGGGATTCAGGCTGAGTTATTTACTGCCTCAAGTCAGGGGACAATTTCTACTCCTCCACAACAGTTTGGGTCATAAAGATAAAAGATAAGATAAAATGAAATACATCTCTGACACTTTCTAGGGAACATGCATCAGTTTTAACATTCAACTGTTTTGAATTGAACTTCCTTGCAGAACTTCTATCCCCTTTAAAGTATAGCTGCCCCCAGTCAGTGTGTGGTTTTTTAAAAAAATTCCTCTTTCCTGGTCCTGATTTTCTGATCTTTTGGCTATAAATCTCACTGAGTTTAGGGCCTCTCCATCTCTCTTCTAAACTTGGAGCATGTGTCTAGGAGAAAACAGACACAAAAAAAGCAAAAATAAAGGTAAAACCCAAACTAAAGCATCACCCTTCATCTGTCGTTACAATCTTGGCTTGTCTAAGTGCTTCCTTACTTTTATAGCACATGACCTGTCTCATCTCCCAGCATTTGAAATCTGTTGCCACTTTTTAATATATTTACCCCATCCATCTCATCAATAGCTACGTTGACCTGTCTCTTTGCCCATTCTCATTGCATGATGCCTTGAAAACTTGGTTTTTCATATATTTTGGCCAGTTCGCCCCGGGGTGGGGGGGGAGGGTTATGTTTGAGAGTTGTTTGGTTTTTTTGGTTGCTGTTTTAGTTTCTTATGCAAGGGTCCTTATTAATGTATCTTGACTGGTAGCATAAGTATGATGCCATTTTTTAAAATATTCTGGGGCACCTGGGTGGCTCAGTTGGTTAAGCATCTGACTCTTGATTTCAGCTCAGATCATTATCTCCTAGTTCATGGGATTGAGTCCCACATTGGGCTGTGTGCTGCTTGGGATTCTTTTTCTCCCTCTCTTTCTGCTCCTCCCCACACACACATATGCACTTACTCTCAAAAATAAACAATATTTTTTTAATGTTTATTTTTGAGAGACAGAGACAGAGACAGAATCTGAAGCAGGCTCTAGGCTCTGAGCCATCAGCATAGAGCCCAATGTGGGGCTCAAACTCACTAACCACTAGATCATGACCTGAAAGGAAGTCAGATGCTTAAGTGACTGAGCCACCGAGGCACCCCTAAATAAACAAACTTAAAAAAAATCCTCCTTTACCCCTCTCATCTCATCAGAAGCCAGGCTGATAAGTTATATTTAACATTCTCTGAGGATCACCCCACCTTTCTGGAGCCCTCAATTAAGTCTAAGTCCAGTCCATGCACAGCAGTACCACATTCTATTCACGGACTCTCACACAATTTCTAGCTCATTTTGCTAACCTGCCTTCAACAATATGGCCCCAATCAACAATTCTAGCCCTTATGAGTTCTAATAGTCACAGTGGAAGTGGTGACCGTGGAGGATATGCTTTGGGACAAAGAGGTTTCTTCCAGATTTGGGGTTGGGTTTGTCTACGCAAAGCCAGATGGAAAGTGGAAGAAATCACGTGAATAATTCAAGACAAGAAAATGTCATAGCCTCCATTTGCTGGATATTTCAGATAAACTGTATTTGAGTTTGGTACGTGTGGAACTGCCTAACTGTTCCATTTGTAGCTCACTTGTGCGAAGAGATCAGGCCTCAAGTTTTTCTGATGCCTATGTTCCTTGCAGGATGCTTACTGTACATAATGTCTTTACTTATCTTGATGTTTTTCTTCAGATTTAAATAACATAGGCTGAATGACGGGCAATGAGGTGGGGAATGGCCAAGTATGTAATTTTGTATGAGTTGAAAGCACTTGAAATCAAATAATCCCAGGGACTTATCTTGCACATTAAACAAGCATCTATAATCGGCTATGATAAACATGCTAGTTTCCAGTTAACTGTCTTTCTTAAACATGTCATATAGAAATTATTTTTAGTATTTGTATTTCTGATCAAGCATTGGACATTGTGCTTTAGATGATCAATGAATGCTAAATGAATGAAAGAAGCAGATCATTTGTTGCTTTTTTGTGGTCTCCAAAAGATTAGAGGTTTTTTTTTTTTTTACCAATCTGTAAGTTAATTAATTTATTCTCACAAGGAAATATTAGAACAACTCAGTGAACATTTGATATACTTAACTTCTGCTTTTTTTCATGCACTCTCTCTTCCAATAACATTTTTAATAACAAAGTCACTCAGATGGAGACAGTATATTCTAAGGTTTTAGGCTAATGTTTCCTAAGCATCCTGCAAATCGACCTCAAATAAGTCATGTCGGATCTAGGGGGAATAGGTAGACCTAGATATTGGTTGGTAGTGCTGATCCCCACAGAAGAGGAGTGAGTCAGCAGCAGAGCTTGGACCATTCCTAACTCCACTGGGCACGTTGGGCCCTGGGCTCCTGCCATTCTGCTCTGACTTCAGGAGACCTGCCCTCACTTTTCAGTGGAAGAGCACATCGTATGATTCACTCATCTTCTACGTGAGATACTTGATAAGGCATAAAGAACTAGAATTACAGGGTTTCATTTTCATAATTACTAAGCAAGTCCTTTTAAATGAAGAGTGAATTATGCCTCTTTGTAATTTGACAAGTAAAGATTTATTTTCTAATCCTTTACCGTGTCCAGTGTGCTCACCAATGGAGAGACTGAGAGACCGAGCTCAAGTGTGACAGCCTTGAACTTTGAATATCACAAAGGCCCCGCTGTAACTACGCTCTCTAGCTGGCCAGTGATTGCAAGGCAAGGCTAAGGGTTTGCCTTGGAAGCTGTTCAAGTTTCATGTTGTAGCATTTAGAAAGGCAAAGTTAAAGATACAGAGACATTTTAAAGGCCGTTTAAGAGAGCACACATATGGAGAGAGGACTACAGTGTGCCAAGAATTATAAGAACCTTTGGTCCTTCTAAATTTTGCACTTTTTTTTTTATGAGAGAGCAGTAAGAGAGGGCAGGAAGGAACCCTGCTGATTTGGCAGCGGGCTTTGGCATGAATATTGAGTCTGAAACACCACTGCTTATTCCCTGAGGGGGACTCTGAAAAGTCATCCGTTTGGGCACATATCTCTGTCCTATTTTTTTTGGTCTGGCAAAAAAGAATAAATGGTAGTCCCCTAAAGGATAAAAATAAGATGTTTTTCCTCCGTTTTATGGTAGTGCAAGGTACCTGGCTGGCTCAGTTGGAAGAGCTTGCAATTCTTGATCTCTAGGTCATGAGTTCAAGCCCCACATTGGAGGTAGAGATTAAATACATACGTACATAAGTACATACATAAATATTCCTTTAAATTATGGTAGTACTTCAGTATTTTCTTTTAGGCTCTGGTCTTCCATAGTAAGTGAGGTACATATTGTCTGTGAGGTGAGGGTGTGAGAAAAGGAAAATGAAAAGGCTTCAGAAGGATGAGTTTTAGTAAGTGGCCCAAGAGACAGCTCAGAGTTGTAGCATTTTTTTTGTAAGCATGTGGTCTCTGTGTTTTCAAAACTGCAAAGGAGGTTCACATATCAATCCCTGCCCAGGTCAGGAGGACAATATAAAAGCAAAGGGAAATAGCTGAATACAAACTTCAGAAGTACAAACTTCAGAAGCCAAAAATTAGTGTTTTGAAGAATCGTACAGAGATCTCCTTATGCCTTGGTACCATGGAGCCTGCTGACTTAATCAATGCAAATCACAGAAGGTTGCTAGGCAACGCGTGTCCTGGTGCGAGTCAGGTGACTCTGTTATTCTTCATAGAGTGCCTATCTCTGCTTTCTGAGACAAAGGACTGCATATCATTTTTCAAGGATGCAATAATAGTTTTGTTTTTATCATTTTAAGGCTATGATATCTTAATCTATGTACTTGAGAACTACATATGTGTATTGCTGTCAAAAATTAGATCATAAGAAAAGGAAAGAGAGAAATGTTAATATTAGAGATGTTTTTCAGTAAGTTGATTAGGGATCAACATTAGGGATTAACCCTGATGTTAATGTAATTTATGTACAGAACTCCTCCTAGCATATGTCCCTGGCATCTTCCAAAGTCACGTGGTCTCCAGAGGAAAAATGCCATTACTGAGAGCATTTCAAAGTGCTTACAACAGAAACCTAAATGAATATATGGAAAAATAGGAAATTGCATTTTCTTTTTTTAAGTTTGCTTATTTATTTTGAGAGACAGAGATAGCATGAGTGAGGGAGGGGCGAAGGGAGAGGGAGAGAGAGAGAATCCCAAGCAGTCTCTGCCCTGCCAGTGCAGAGCCTGCTGTGGGGCTTGCACTCCTGAACCGTGAGATCATGACCTGAGCCGAAGTCAGACCCTTAGCTGACTGAGCCATCCAGGTCGCCCAAATTGCATTTTCATATTAAGCATCATCTGATTCTTCCTGTAACATCATGTTGATATTTCTTTATAACCTGTGTTCTTTATTTACTCGTTTCCCTGCATCTGAATGTCAGCTCCCCAAGTTTTGTGGTTTTACTCTTCATCTCTACATTAGTGGAGCACAGTGTCAGTTTTCACACAATAGTCAAAGGCATATAAATGTTTACTGAGAACCAAATTCACAGAGACACAATTATAGTGGCATAAACTTAATGCAAGTATAATTATATTTCAGTTTTGCCTTGTATATTCTCAGACATACAACTTCCTAAAAATATTTTAACTTTGAATATTAATTTTGTAAATACACTAGGAAAAAACATTTTTATATTTGACTTTCATAGATAGAAGTAGCCTAATTTATACTTAAACATGTTTACACTTCATTGCCCCTATTCTTACACGAATAAACTGGACAAACTGAAAATTAGTGACTTTTCTTGGACCCATCGGAGGACTGAGGTCACAGAGCAAACTGCTACCTCAAAATCTGAAGAGACAAGTGCGTCCAGAGAGACACAGCCAAGATCTGTTTACCTGGAGGAAAAGTTACTGGAACCATGAACTGCTGGACTCATGTAAAAAGTAACTTTGATGGAAAAGCTGGAGGCTGGATGTGGATTAGCACGAGAGTAGGAAATTCTTGGAGGGCCACAGTCTTGGGAGACCCTCCAGACTTTTGTGGGCTTTGTGTCCAGGAACCTTATCAGGCTGTCATGATGAGATTCAAGAAAGATCCCCTCGTGGCTCTGGCAAGAGCAACCATTTTGAAATCTGTTCTGAGCCCTCTCTGTAACAAAATTCTACAGGGAAAGGAAACATTCCAAAGCCGTATCACAGTAGAGGGAGGGAATTACTCCCATCCCAGCCTCCCCCAGTCTTCTGGTCTCAAAGAAGGGGAGGAATGCACAGTCAACAAGATTCAGGGCTTCAAGGAAGTAGATTGTGCTGATACAGCCAGGGAAAGCATTATGTTACTGAGGGGGTGAGTGGAAGGCTCTATCACTGGAGAAAGTCTTGCAAAGGCCACAGTACACAGGGCCCCTCAAAGGCTTAGATTTTAGTCAAAAACTGTAGAATATGCTCCCATTCCTGTATCTCCCACTTCCCCAACAGGACTCCAGTATAATAAGAGTGCATGACCCTTGAGAGTGCTGCAAGACAGACTCCCCACTGAGGAACTATACTTAGGGAAACAAAGTCAAGAGGACGGGGAAAAAAAAAAAAAAAGGCTAGAAGAGTTAGAGATCTCTGGCACGTACAGCTACACCAACTAGTAAGCACAGGCAAACTCCTAGCAAGATTAACATAAAAACACACTGAATGCTTGTTTACCTCAGTTTCCATTACCTGATACAACATGTACAACTTCAACACAAGATGAAAAGGGATGCTGGAAGGCATGGAGAAACAGTCTGAAGAAACAAAACAAGTGTCAGAACCAGATTTAGATATGGCACAGATGTTGGAATTATCAGAAAGGAAACTTAAATTTAGGGCTCCTGGATGGCTCAGTCGGTTGAGCATCCAACTTCGGCTCAGGTCATGATCTCACGGTTCATGAGTTCAAGCCCCACATCTGGCTCACTGCTGACAGTGCAGAGCCTACTTCGTATCCTCTGTCCCCCTCTCTCCACCCCTCCCCCACTTGTGCTCTCTCAAAAATAAAACATTTTTTTTAAGTTTAAAATAGTTATGAGTAATGTGTTAACAGTTCCAGTTGGGGGTGGGGGGGAATGACAATATGAAGGAAAGGATGTAGATGGGTAGAGTAAGCAAAGTGATGAAAATACTAAGAAAAAATCAAAAGTAAATGCTAAGAACAAACAAGTATCAGAAATTTAAAAAACCTTCAGGGGTACATGGCAGGCTGTTGTAAGAGCATATGACTCTTGATCTCAGAATCATAAGTTTGAGCCCCATTTGGGTATAGAGATTACTTAAATAAAACTTAAAAAAAAAAAAAACTGAAGAGGGTCACCTGGGTGACTCATTCAGCCAAGCATCCAACTTGGGCTCAGGTCATGAGTTCAAGCCCTGCATCAGGCTCTCTGCTGTAAATGCAGGGCCCAGTTTGGATCCTCTGGTTCCCTCTCTTTCTCTCTCTCTCTCTGCCCCTCTCCCTTTCATGAGCGCATGGTTTTTTTTCTCTCTCTCATCAAAAATAATAAACATTTTTTAACATTAAAAAAAAATGACAAGGGATGTCTGGGTGGCCAGTCACTTAATGTCCAACTCTTGGTTTCAGCTCAGGTCATGGTCTCAGAGCTTCATGGGTTCAAACCCCACATTGGGCTCTCCATGGGCGGTGAGGAGCCTCCTTGGGATTCTCTCGCTCTTCTCTCTCTCTGTTCCTCCCCTACTCGTGCTGTCTCTCTCAAATGTTAAAATAAACTTTCAATGGCTTATCTGTAGTTAATGGACACCTCTCAAATGCAAAGGGGAAAAAAGAACAAACTGAACATCCAAGAACAGAGAATATCAAAAGGTGTAAATTATGTAATTGGAATATCAAAAGCAGAAAAAAGAATAAAAGAAAAATCTGAAGTATCAATGGCCTAGAACTTGCCAAAAGTTATTAACAGACACCAAACCACAAATCCAGGGAGCTCAGAAAACGGCAGTCAGGGTAAATATCAGAAAGAAAACAACAACCCAAAAGCTATACCTAAGCACATCTTATCTAAACTGCACAAAAGCAAAGGCAAAGGGAAGAAAAATCTTGAAAGAAGAGGGTGGTGTGTTAACACCTTTTCACAGCAACAAGAATAGGAGGACCGTGGACTTCTTGTGAGAAACCATGCAAGGAAGAAGCATATAAATGAAATATTTAAAGTGTCAAAATAATAGCCACCATCCTGAATTCTGTAGCCAGAAAACTTTTCTTTCAAAAGTGGAGAAGAAACAATTTTTTAGATAAATAAAAGGTGAGGGAAATTATCTCAAATGGAGCTGCTTTGTAAGGAATGTTAAGAGAATGTTTTTTCAGACCATGGAAAATTACAAATTTTCATGGAATTTTGGAAGATTCCAAATCTTCCATGGAAGATTCAAATTTACATAGAGAAAGGAAGATTCTGTAGATTTGATAAATGATAAAGAAGGTGAAAATATTTTTTCTTGTTATAAAAAATAACTCTTTAAAGACATAGTAATAGTGAATTAGGTGCTTAGAGCATATGTATAAATAAAATGAATGATAGCAATGTCACAGGAATGAGAGGAAGAGCTGGTAATATTCTAAGGCCACTGGCATTACACATGAATCAATATAGTGTCATTTGAAAGTGGACTTAGGATCATTAAAAATGTATATTGTAAACTCAAGGACAACCACTAATTTTTGTTAAGCATAATTTTTTTAATGTTCATTTTTGAGCGTGTACATGTGCGGAAGTGGGAGAGGGACAGAGAGTGAGGGAGACACAGAATCCCAAGCAGGCTCCAGGCTCTGAGCTGTCTTCATGGAGCCTGATGCTGGGCTCGAACTCATAAGCCATGAGATCATGACCTGAGCCGAAGTTGGACGCTTAACTGACTGAGTCACCCAGGCGCCCCAAGAAGCATAACTGATATGCTAAGAGAGGAGATCTAAAGGTATCATGTTAAATAATCATTTAAAAACAGGAAGGTAGAAAATGAAGAGGAAAAAAGCAAAATGGAAGAAATAAAAACCACACACATGGTAGATATTAATCTAACTATATTGATAATCACGTTAAGTGTGAATAGTCTAAATATACCAAATAAAAGTCACAGATTACCAGAGTGGATTTTAAAAAAGAAAGAAAAACAAGAAACCCACGTTAAATATAAAGACTAAGGTTTCAAATAGATTAAAAATAAAGTATATTCCAGAACAAGTTAAATTCTTAAGGATATAGAGTAACATTACATAATATTAAAGTTGACAATTCTCCAAGAAGATCTAAAAATGCTAGGGGTGCCTGCGTGGCTCAAACATCTGGCTCTTGACTTTGGCTCAGGTCATGATCTCACGGTTCATGGGTTCAAGCCCTGTGTCATATATATGATATATACATGCATAATAAAGCACATATGTACATAACTATCAAAAGTCATGAGGCCAGAATGATAGAATTAAAAGGAGAAATAAAACAAATTGACAATTATCTTTAAAGATTTTAGTAACTCTCTTTCAGTAATTGATACTTCAAGAATATAAAAAGAATATAGGAGTGCCAGGCTCATTCAGTTGGTGGAGTGTGAGACTCTTGATCTTGGGGTTATGAGTTTGAGCCCCATGTTGGGTGTAGAGATTACTTAAGTATTTAAAAAGTAAAAAATATTAATATAGATGACCTAGGGGGTGCCTGGATGGCTCAGTCAGTTAAGTTTCTGACTCTTGATTTCAGCTCAGGTCATGATCTAATGGCATCTGAGATTGAGTCCCATATCAGGCTCTGCACTGACAGCAGGAAGACTGCTTGGGATTCTCTTCTCCCTCTCTCTCTGCAACCCCCTCTCTCTCTCTCGAAATAAACTTAAAAAAAAAAGTATAGATGACCTAAACAGCACTATTAATCATCATGGTCTAATTGAGATTTATAGAATATTCCATCCAACAAAGGCAGATGGCACATTGTTCTCAAATTCACATGAAAAATTCACCTGGTTCACATTCTAAGCCATAAACCTGCCTTAACAAATTTAAAGAATGGTAATAACACAAAATATGTTTACAGATCAAAATGGAATTAAGCTAGAAATCAGTAACATAATAGGAAAATACCTAAATATTTGGAAATTAAGCAACTGTTCTAAAGGAATGGAGCAAAAAAGACTAAAGAGAAATTTGAACAAATTGTGAGCTAACTGAAAAAACACAACAAAAATTGTAGAATATGAAAAAATCAGTGCTCAGAGGGAAATTTGTAGCATTAAATTCATATACTGAAATAGAAGAAATATATAAATCCTATAACTAAATCTTTGATCTTAATAAAACTAGAGCAAGAAGACCAATTTAAGTCTAAAATAAACAAAAATCATTTTTAAAAATCCAAGCAGAAGTCAATGAAATTGAAATTGGGAAAACAATAGAGAAAGCCAACAAAGGCAAAAGCTGTTTCTTTGAAAATATTAGTAAAATTGATAAGACTCTGGTTATTCTAAGAAAAAAGATAAGTTAGTGGTATCATAAAAGAGGGTCCTTAACTGGTGATAACAAGAATATCAAAAGTATAATAAAAGAATGCTACAGAGGTGCCTGGGTGGCTCAGTCGGTTGACCATCTGACTCTTGATTTCTGGCTCAAGTCATGATCCCAGGGTTGTGGGATCAAGCAGTGCACTGGGCTCCATAGTGAGCATGGAGCCCGCTTAGGAGTCTTTGTCTCTCAGTCTGTCGCTCTCACTCTCTCTCTCTCCTCCCTCCTCTCTCCTCTCTCTCTCTCTCTCTCTCTAAAAATTTTTAAAAAGTTAAACCATTTTTTTAAAAATTTAAAAATACTACAAACAACACAATGCTAATACATTTGATAGCTTGAATGAAATAAACCATTTCCTTGAAATACACAAACTATCAAATCTTGTGCAAGGAGAAGTATATAACCTGAAAAACTCTAGTAAATAGGAAACACATTGAAACAATATTAATAACAAGAAAGCACCAAGTGTACAAGATTTCACTGGCGAATTCTATCATTTAAGAAAAACATAATACCAATTCTCCACAATCTCTTTCAGAAAAGTATAAATAGCAAGAACACTTCATAACTCGTTTCTTGAGGGAAGAATTACCCCAATACTAAAACCAAAAGACATGGGGCACCTGCGTGGCTCAGTTGGTTAAGTGTCCAACTTGGGCTCAGGTCATGATCTCATGGTTCGTGAGTTTGAGCCCTACATCAGGCTCTGTGCTGACAGCTCGAAGCCTGGAGCCTGCTTCAGATTCTGTGTCTCCTCCTCTCTCTGCCCCTCCCCTGCTCGTGTTTTTTCTGTCTCTCTCTCAAAAATATTAAAAATTTTTTTAAATCCTGGAACTGATGGGCAAGTAAAGCAAGGTTTCAGGGTACTAAGCCAATATAAAAAGTCAAGCAATGAACAATTGAAATCTGAAAATTTTTTAAACAGTGTCACTTATAATAGCACCAAATAAGTACTTAGGTAGAAGTCTAACAAAATATGTACAGGAATCCTATGCAGAAAACCACTTAGAATTGGTGGGAAAAAAAGATCTAAATGAGATCTAACCCATGTTCATGATTTAGAAGATTCAGTATTGTTACATCTATTATTCTGAACTTAATCCATAAATTCAGTTAAATCCCACCCAAAATCCCAGCAAGCAGTTTTGTAGATATTGGCAAACTGATTCTGAAGCTCATGTGGAGAGGTGAAATACCTAGAATCACTAACATAATAAGGACAAAGTTGGAGAACTCACACTGCTTAATTTTGAGATCTGACCTAAAGTTATAATAATCATGACACTATATGGTATTGAAAGAGAATAGCTATGCAGATCAATGGAATGGAGTAGAGAGCCCAGAAATAGAAGCCCACAAATACAGTCAACTGGTCTTTGACAAAGGGGTAAAAGCCATAAAATGGAGAAAGATAATCTCTTGAACAAATGGTTCTGGGACATTTGGACACCCACATGCAGGAAACAATCTAGATACGAATTTTACACCTTTCACAAAAATTCATTCAAAATGAACTCTCACCTAAATATAAACTGCAAAATTATAAAATTCCTACAAAATAACATAGAAAATCTAGGTGACTTTGGGTTTGACCATGACTTTCTAGATCTAATGCCAAAAAAAAAAGAAAAACTAAATTGAACCTCATTAAAATTTAAAACTGCTCGGGGCGCCTGGGTGGCTCAGTCAGTTAAGCGTCCGACTTTGGCTCAGGTCACAATCTCGCAGTCCGTGAGTTTGAGCCCCGCGTCGGGCTCTGGGCTGATGGCTCGGAGCCTGGAGCCTGCTTCCGATTCTGTGTCTCCCTCTCTCTCTGCCCCTCCCCCGTTCATGCTCTGTCTCTCTCTGTCCCAAAAATAAATAAACGTTAAAAGTTTAAATTAAAAAAAAAAGAAAAAAATTTAAAACTGCTCTGTGAAAGGCACTATTAGATGAAAAGCCACACGCTTAGAGAGATTCTTTGCAAAATATATGCATGATAAAATATAATATACAAAGAGGGGTGCCTGGGTGGCTCAGTTGGTTAAGCATCTGACTCATGATTTCAGCTCAGGTCATGATCTCATGGTCCATGAGTTCAAGCCCCATGTCAGACTCTGCTGACGGCACAGAGCCTACTTGGGATTCTCTGTCTCCCTCTCTTTCTGCCCCTCCCACGCATGCACTCTCTCCCTCTCTCAAATATTTAAAATAAATTATACAAAGAACTGTTAAAACTCAACGATAAGAAAACCAAGTTAAAAAATAGGCAAAAGATCTGGACACCTCACCAAAAGAAGATATACGGGTTGCAAATAATCTTATAAAAATATGCTCTAACCTTATGTGTCAACTATACTTCAATAAATGTTTTTTTTAAATACACTCAGCATCATGTCCTTAGGAAATTGGTAATTAAAACACTGGACACTTATTACCAGTGACTAAAATCCAAAACACTGTCAACACCAAGTACTGGTGAAGAGAGAGAGCAATAGGAATTTCCATTCACTGCTGACGGGAGTGCAAAATGGTGCAGATACCTTAGAAGTTCTTTACAAAAATAAACATAGTTTAAGGATAAGATCTAGCAATCAGGGGCGCCTGGGTGGCTCAGTATGTTAAACGTCCAACTTTTGGTTTCTTCTCAGACCATGATCTTACAGTTGGTGAGATCAAGCCCCACATCGGGCTCTGCACTGAACAGTGCAGGGCCTGCTTGGGATATATATTTCTCTCTGGCTCGCTCTCTCAAAATAGATAAATAAGATCTGGTAATCATACTTTGTGGTGTTTTCCCAATGGAGTTGAAATCTTATGTCCACACAAAAACCAGTGTGTGGATATTTATAGCAACTTTATCCAAAATTGCAAAAACTTGGAAGCAACCAAGATGTCCTTCAACAAGTGCATAAACTTTGGCACATCCGCATGATGGAACATTACTCAGTGCTAAAAAGAAATGAGCCATCAAGCTACCACAAGAATGGAGGAAGTTTAAATGTGTATTGCTAAGTGAAAGTATCCAATCTGAAAAAGCTACATATTGCATGATCCCAACTGATGACATTCTGAAAACAGCAAAACTATGGACACAGTAGAAAGATCACTGGGTACCAAGGGTTTATGGGGGGGGGGGGGATGATAGGTAGAGCACAGGAGATTTTTACAGTAGTGAAATTATTATCCTGATGGTACTGTAATACCATCATCATGCATTTTTCAAAACCCATACAGTATAAAGCAGAACAAATGAACCCTGATATAAACTATGGACTTTAGTTTTTAAAAATGTATCGATAACAAAACAGATATATATATGTATATGTGTACATATATATGTATATGTGTGTGCATATATACCTCAATAACGGCTCATCTTTTAGAAAAAATGTACTATGGGGCACCTGGGTGGCTAAGTCAGTTCAGCGTCTGACTCGGCTCGGGTCATGATCTTGTGGTCTGTCAGTTCGAGCCCCACGTCAGGCTCTGTGCTGACAGCTCAGAGCCTGGAGCCTGCTTCAGATTCTGTGTCTCCCTCTCTCTCTGCCCCTCCCCCACTCACACTCTGTCTCTCTCTGTCTCTCAAAAAATAAACATTAAAAAAATTAAAAAGAAATGTTGGAAAAAATGGACTATACTAATGCAAGACATTAATAGGGAAACTGTTGGGGGAGGGGGTTGAGGAGACATATGGGAACTTCTGTATTTTCTGCTCCATCTTTCTGTAAACTAAAACTCTTAATCTATTAATTTTTTTAAATAAAAGGAATTAGCTATCAAGTCATACAAAGACTTGAAAGACTCCTAAATGCATATGGCTAGGTGAAAGAAGCCCGTTGAAAGGCTGCATACTGAATGTTTCTATCTATGTGACTTTCTGGAAAAAGGAGAACTGTAGAAGTGGTAAATAGATCAGGATTACTGGTAGTTTAGGGTGCGGCGAGGATTAAACATGAGAAGCAAAGGGGATTTGAGGCATCAATGAAACTATTTTGTATGATAATGTAATTGTGGGTACATCACACTATTGATTTGTCAGAACCCATGGAACTTTACAGTACAAAGAAAGGCTGCTTCTATGGGCGAACACGCTGTGAATAAAACAGCTAACTTAGAAATGGAATTTGGGGACATAACGTGCTTTTAAGTTGGAGTCAGTCTTTATTTGAATTTTTCATTGAGTATTGGAGTTGACATAGCAGCACAAACGTGCAGCCCTTCAAAGAAATCTCGGTAATAATAATAAAGAAGCCACACTGTAAAGATTCAGAATGATGGGGGCTTAAAAACTGGCCCTCTCCTTCAGTCCTCAACTTTGTTCCATCTGTTTCTGGATTTATGCCTGTATAAAGGCAATCACATGCTTGGTTCAGTTTTTTTTCTTCTCCCGTTTGATGTTCATAATCATGAGAGAAAGAAGGGTTTTTATGTGCCTTGTTAGCAGTGGGATTATCCTCTGTGGCCTGAAAACACGTGAACACTGTATTGATCCAGATGACCCAGAAGGTCAGAGACTTCTCTTCCACTGTGTCCTCACAGCTATCACCGCTGCATGCGTGTGAACATGCGCAACACACACGCACGTGCATGCGCACACTGCTTCATGTCCGTTGTCTATATTCAGTTCTTTCAGTGTGCTAAGAGCCCTTAGACCTCTGAGTATTCGGCCATGCTATTCCACATGTTAGGATTTCTTTTCCTTCTCTGCCTATAGGCTGATCTTTCTGGCTAAGCCTTACCTGCTGCTCAAGAACCAGCTCAGTCGATGCTAACCCTTCCTCAGGGGCATCCTCAACATCCTCAGGCTGACCCAGAGATGCTTTCGTCTCACGGTCCAGCGCTGCAATGACTGGTTTTCTTCCACATGTCCTCTTCCCACTGCGGGGCATCTTCAAAGTCAGGGAGCTCATTGCCTGGTCTTTCCTACGTACGAAATGAGCGCGTGACCCAATGATGCAGAAGCATGAGGGGCTGTGGGTGAAGGGGAAGGAAAAACCTTCAAAGTGTTCTTGGAATGAAGGCACAGGAAGTACAAGAAGAAAAAAGCCAACTAATAAATTGGCTTGAGATAGTCTGCTACATTTCTACACCCTTTTCAAAAAAAAATAAAAGGCTTGATTACACAAAAGCATAAATTGCTAGAATTGATGGGCCCAGATCCCATTTTATCCCCCAGGAATAGAGTGTTAAATTTCTTTGTAAGAAAAGCAATGGGGAGCCTCATCTGCTGGTCATATTTATGGGTAAGTTTTTGCAGGGATTTATAACTTATCATTTATCAGTTGCTTCTTTTTCTTAACATTTTTTTTAATATATGAAATTTATTGTCAAATTGGTTTACATACAACACCCAGTGCTCATCCCAAAAGGTGCCCTCCTCAATACCCATCACCCACCCTCCTCTCCCTCCCACCCCCCATCAAACCTCAGTTTGTTCTCAGTTTTTAACAGTCTCTTATGCTTTGGCTCTCTCCTACTCTAACCTCTTTTTTTTTTTCCTTCCCCTCCCCCATGGGTTTCTGTTAAGTTTCTCAAGATCCACATAAGAGTGAAACCATATGGTATCTGTCTTTCTCTGTATGGCTTATTTCACTTAGCATCACCCTCTCCAGTTCCATCCACGTTGCTACAAAAGGCCATATTTCATTTTTTCTCATTGCCACATAGTATTCCATTGTGTATATAAACCACAATTTCTTTATCCATTCATCAGTTGATGGACATTTAGGCTCTTTCCATAATTTGGCTATTGTTGAGAGTGCTGCTATAAACATTGGGGTACAAGTGCCCCTATGCATCAGTACTCCTGTATCCCTTGGATAAATTCCTAGCAGTGCTATTGCTGGGTCATAGGGTAGGTCTATTTTTAATTTTCTGAGGAACCTCCACACTGCTTTCCAGAGCGGCTACACCAATTTGCATTCCCACCAACAGTGCAAGAGGGTTCCCGCTTCTCCACATCCTCTCCAGCATCTATAGTCTCCTGATTTGTTCATTTTGGCCACTCTGACTGGCGTGAGGTGATACCTGAGTGTGGTTTTGATTTGTATTTCCCTGATAAGGAGCGACGCTGAACATCTTTTCATGTGCCTATTGGCCATCCGGATGTCTTCTTTAGAGAAGTGTCTTTTCATGTTTTCTGCCCATTTCTTCACTGGATTATTTGTTTTTCGGGTGTGGAGTTTGGTGAGCTCTTTATAGATTTTGGATACTAGCCCTTTGTCCGATATGTCATTTGCAAATATCTTTTCCCATTCCGTTGGTTGCCTTTTAGTTTTGTTGGTTGTTTCCTTTGCTGTGCAGAAGCTTTTTATCTTTATAAGGTCCCAGTAATTCACTTTTGCTTTTAATTCCCTTGCCTTTGGGGATGTGTCGAGTGAGAGATTGCTACAGCTGAGGTCAGAGAGGTCTTTTCCTGCTTTCTCCTCTAAGGTTTTGATGGTTTCCTGTCTCACATTCAGGTCCTTTATCCATTTTGAGTTTATTTTTGTGAATGGTGTGAGAAAGTGGTCTAGTTTCAACCTTCTGCATGTTGCTGTCCAGTTCTCCCAGCACCATTTGTTAAAGAGGCTGTCTTTTTTCCATTGGATGTTCTTTCCTGCTTTGTCAAAGATGAGTTGGCCATACGTTTGTGGGTCTAGTTCTGGGGTTTCGATTCTATTCCATTGGACTATGTGTCTGTTTTTGTGCCAATACCATGCTGTCTTGAGGATTACAGCTTTGTAGTAGAGGCTAAAGTCTGGGATTGTGATGCCTCCTCCTTTGGTCTTCTTCAAAATTACTTTGGCTATTCGGGGCCTTTTGTGGTTCCATATGAATTTTAGGATTGCTTGTTCTAGCTTCGAGAAGAATGCTGGTGCAATTTTGATTGGGATTGCATTGAATGTGTAGATAGCTTTGGGTAGTATTGACATTTTGACAATATTTATTCTTCCAATCCATGAGCAGGGAATGTCTTTCCATTTCTTTATATCTTCTTCAATTACCTTCATAAGCTTTCTATAGTTTTCAGCATACAGATCTTGTATATCTTTGGTTAGATTTATTCCTAGGTATTTTATGCTTCTTGGTGCAATTGTGAATGGGATCAGTTTCTTTATTTGTCTTTCTGTTGCTTCATTGTTAGTGTATAAGAATGCAACTGATTTCTGTACATTGATTTTGTGTCCTGCAACTGTGCTAAATTCATGTATCAGTTCTAGCAGACTTTTGGTGGAGTCTATCGGACTTTCCATGTATAATATCATGTCATCTGCAAGAAGCTAAAGCTTGACTTCATCTTTGCCAATTTTGATGCCTTTGATTTCCTTTTGTTGTCTGATTGCTGATGCTAGCACTTCCAACACTATGTTAAACAACAGTGGTGAGAGTGGGCATCCCTGTCGTGTTCCTGATCTCAGGGAAAAAGCTCTCAGTTTTTCCCCGTTGAGGATGATGTTAGCTGTGGGCTTTTCATAAATGGCTTTTATGATCTTTAAGTATGTTCCTTCTATCCCGACTTTCTCGAGGGTTTTTATTAAGAAAGGGTGCTGAATTTTGTCAAAGGCCTTTTCTGCATCGATTGACAGGATCATATGGTTCTTCTCTTTTTTTGTTGTTAATGTGATGTATCACGTTGATTGATTTGAGAATGTTGAACAAGCCCTGCATCCCAGGAATGAATCCCACTTGATCATGGTGAATAATTCTTTTTATATGCCATTGAATTCGATTTGCTAGTATCTTATTGAGAATTTTTGCATCCATATTCATCAGGGATATTGGCCTGTAGTTCTCTTTTTTTACTGGGTCTCTGTCTGGTTTAGGAATCAAAGTAATACTGGCTTCATTGAATGAGTCTGGAAGTTTTCCTTCCCTTTCTATTTCTTGGAATAGCTTGAGAAGGATAGGTATTATCTCTGCTTTAAACGTCTGGTAGAACTCCCCTGGGAAGCCATCTGGTCCTGGACTCTTATTTGTTGGGAGATTTTTGATGACTGATTCAATTTCTTCGCTGGTTATGGGTCTGTTCAAGCTTTCTATTTCCTCCTGATTGAGTTTTGGAAGAGTGTGGGTGTTTAGGAATTTGTCCATTTCTTCCAGGTTGTCCAATTTGTTGGCATATAATTTTTCATAGTATTCCCTGATAATTGTTTGTATCTCTGAGGGATTGGTTGTAATCATTCCATTTTCATTCATGATTTTATCTATTTGGGTCATCTCCCTTTTCTTTTTGAGAAGCCTGGCTAGAGGTTTGTCAATTTTGTTTATGTTTTCAAAAAACCAACTCTTGGTTTCGTTGATCTGCTCTACAGGTTTTTTAGATTCTATATTGTTTATTTCTGCTCTGAACTTTATTATTTCTCTTCTTCTGCTGGGTTTAGGCTGCCTTTGCTGTTCTGCTTCTAGTTCCTTTAGGTGTGCTGTTAGAGTTTGTATTTGGGATTTTTCTTGTTTCTTGAGATAGGCCTGGATTGCAATGTATTTTCCTCTCAGGACTGCCTTCGCTGCATCCCAAAGCGTTTGGATTGTTGTATTTTCATTTTCGTTTGTTTCCATATATTTTTTAATTTCTTCTCTAATTGCCTGGTTGACCCACTCATTCGTTAGTAGGGTGTTCTTTAACCTCCATGCTTTTGGAGGTTTTCCAGGCTTTTTCCTGTGGTTGATTTCAAGCTTCATAGCATTGTGGTCTGAAAGTATGCATGGTATAATTTCAATTCTTGTGAACTTATGAAGGGCTGTTTTGTGACCCAGTATATGATCTATCTTGGAGAATGTTCCATGTGCACTCGAGAAGAAAGTATATTCTGTTGCTTTGGGATGCAGAGTTCTAAATATATCTGTCAAGTCCATCTGATCCAATGTATCATTCAGGGCCCTTGTTTCTTTATTGACCATGTGTCTAGATGATCTATCCATTTCTGTAAGTGGGGTGTTAAAGTCCCCTGCAATTACCACATTCTTATCAATAAGGTTGCTTATGTTTATGAGTAGTTGTTTTATATATTTGGGGGCTCCGGTATTCGGCGCATAGACATTTATAATTGTTAGCTCTTCCTGATGGATAGACCCTGTCATTATTATATAATGCCCTTCTTCATCTCTTGTTACAGCCTTTAATTTAAAGTCTAGTTTGTCTGATATAAGTATGGCTACTCCACCTTTCTTTTGGCTTCCAGCAGCATGATAAATACTTCTCCATCCCCTCACTCTCAATCTAAAGGTGTCCTCTGGTCTAAAATGAGTCTCTTGTAGACAGCAAATAGATGGGTCTTGTTTTTTTATCCATTCTGATACCCTATGTCTTTTGGTTGGCGCATTTAATCCATTTACATTCAGTGTTGTTATAGAAAGATACGGGTTTAGAGTCATTGTGATGTCTGTATGTTGTATGCTTGTAGTGATGTCTCTGGTACTTTGTCTCACAGGATCCCCCTTAGGATCTCTTGTAGGGCTGGTTTAGTGGTGACAAATTCCTTCAGTTTTTGTTTGTTTGGGAAGACCTTTATCTCTCCTTCTATTCTAAATGACAGACTTGCTGGATAAAGGATTCTCGGCTGCATATTTTTCCTGTTTAGCACACTGAAAATCTCGTGCCAATCCTTTCTGGCCTGCCAAGTTTCAAAAGAGAGATCAGTCACGAGTCTTATAGGTCTCCCTTTATATGTGAGAGCACGTTTATCTCTTGCTGCTTTCAGAATTTTCTCTTTATCCTTGTATTTTGCCAGTTTCACTATGATACGTCGTGCAGAAGATCGATTCAAGTTACGTCTGAAGGGAGTTCTCTGTGCCTCTTGGATTTCAATGCCTTTTTCCTTCCCCAGTTCAGGGAAGTTCTCAGCTATAATTTCTTCAAGTACCCCTTCAGCACCTTTCCCTCTCTCTTCCTCCTCTGGGATACCAATTATGCGTATATTATTTCTTTTTAGTGTATCACTTAGTTCTCTAATTTTCCCCTCATACTCCTGAATTTTTTTATCTCTCTTTCTCTCATCTTCCTCTTTTTCCATAACTTTATCTTCTAGTTCACCTATTCCCTCCTCTGCCTCTTCAATCTGAGCTGTCGTCGTTTCCATTTTGTTTTGCATTTCGTTTAAAGCACTTTTCAGCTCCTCGTGACTGTTCCTTAGTCCCTTGATCTCTGTAGCAAGAGATTCTCTGCTGTCCTCTATACTGTTTTCAAGCCCAGCGATTAATTTTATGACTATTATTCTAAATTCACTTTCTGTTATATTATTTAAATCCTTTTTGATCAGTTCATTAGCTGATGTTATTTCCTGGAGATTCTGCGCTTGGCTCCGGAGACTCTGTTCTGCTAATCCTCTGGCGGTTTTCTCCTTAACATTTTTTAATGTTTATTTTTGAGAGAGTACAAGTGGAGGGGGGGGACAGAGAATCCTAAGCTGGCTCCCCACACTGACAGCTTCAGTGCTGACAGCAGTGAGCCCTATGCGGAGCTTGAACTCAGGAACTGCGAGATCATGACCTGAGCCTGTCACATGTTCAACCAACTGAGCCACTCAGGCACCCCTATCACTTGCTTCTTATAAGCAAGCAATCCCCACCTTAACCAGGCATCAACAGCCTGGTGGTTAGCAGCTAAAGATGGGGTCACACCTACAAGACTGAGAAGAAAATGGACTTTCTCTGTTGACCCATAAGGCCGCCTGGACATTTGCTACCACTGGAGGTGGCTGTACCTGGAGTGTAGTGATCAGTAAACCAGGCACCAGAGTCTTGAGGTTTCTATCCTCATGGCGCTCACAAATGACTCCTCTTTCGCAACCACCTGTAGCAAATCATGGGTAAAGTAACAGAACCTCATGGCAAAGCCAGTTGGATTACCAGGGAGAAAAAGGGGGTCCCTTGGCTGCAGGAGATTATGCTTCAAGAGGGCAGAGTGGACAATCGTAAGAGATGTGCAGATTCGGCCTTTTGACATTGTTTTCTCAGCACAAGCTCCTTGGTTGTTTCCACAACACAAAAATCAATCTCTCATGTTAAAATGCCACTTTATGACCTGGGTCAAACACCTGCAATGAGGAGATTTACTTTTTAGTGCATGGTATTGTCTTGCAAATCCCTCAGCACACTGCTGCTCACCCTTTCAGATTGTTCCCCTTTGGTCAAACAAGCCAAAATACTATGTCTGGGATATTTTTTCTCACCATCAAGATTTCTCCCACACTCTGCTACATTCTCCAGTGACTTTATAAAAAATGTTTATTTTATTTTTGAGAGATAGTGTGTGAGCAGGGGAGGGGCAAAGAGAACGTGAGAGAGAATCCCAAGCAGGCTCTGCACTGTCAGCTAGAGCCCAATGGGGGGCTCGAACTCACGAATGGTTAGATCATGACCTGAGCCGAAATCAAAAGTTGGATGATTAACCGACTGAGCCACCCAGGCACCCCTCCAGTGATTTTTTTCAATTACTTTAGAGTGAGTGGAAATTTTTTTTTAAGTTTTTATTTTTAAGTAATCTCTATACCCAATGTGGGGCTCGAACTTACAACCCTGAGATCGAGAGTCACATGCTCTACTGACCGAGCCAGCCAGGTGCCCCTGGAAAATATTTCTCTTGAAAAGATACCTTTTTTAAAAAAGGTACCTGTAGATGTTCACATTTTGCTTTAACACCAAAGTGACGTTATATAAGAAAAGAGATAACAGCAATCCATCATATGAAGGAAGATTAAAATGAATGCTGTATAAAACGTTCTATAAAATGAGATAAAATCCTCCCATGTGCCAGGAGGGGACGTGGTTTTCTCCCTCCTGTGGAGGAATAAGTTAAGAAAATTTACCTGAATAGATGCCTAGACATAAAATATCACAGGCAAAATTCAACCATGTATTGGAAGGAGGATTAGGAGGAGGAGAAAATGGCAGGATACAAACAGTAATTTTAAACCAAGGACTTACAGATAAATAGTCTTTCGAGGAAAAATGATCATTTCCAGATAGAAAACTAGGTATTTACTCTGAACAAGGCTGTTTTAAACTTTTTCTTTGAAAGGAAATAATATATGGTGAAAAATGATGGAGAGAAATGCCACATGGAATAAAATTAGAATCCATCTACCCTTTTTTGTTGTACTCAGCTAGCAAGGCATCAGGGGTGAGGATATTCTTCCGAATTTATTTTGATCTAACAAAATACTTAAAGTATATGCCCACGGTTCAGTCATTTACACTTTCTCTGGAACAACAGGATTCTAGTGGAGGCTGAGAGTCACAGTCATGCACCTCCCTGGACAGAATGACAGGTGTAGACTCTGTGCCAGACAGTCAGAGTGCTTCTCTGGGACCTCAGGTCTGCTCAGTCCCTCTCAGATGGTGAAGCGATGAGGACAAGAGCCATCGGAGCCAGACTGAAGAACTCATGGAAGAAGCCAGCTTGCAGGAGGAAAAGAGACCACCACAGAGAAACAGGGGCTGGCAAAGAGGGCGCCACTGTTCCCAGTGTCTCCAAGGCCTGGCTGCACCACTGCCCACCTTCCCTTTGGTTACTGGAACTGGTAAAGTCGTCTTTGTGCCTAAATTTGGTCAAGTTGTGTTTCTAGCATAGTCCCTAACAGGATCTTTAAGGGGAAAAACTATGGATTTTATTTATTTTTGTTTGTTTTGTCTTGTTTTGATCTTCTTCTAATACAGTGTTTGGTGTGGAATAGAAACTCAAAAGAAAAAAGAAAAAGAAAAGCAGACTAGAATACTGTCCCTGGCTGCCTCTACCTTGAATGCATATTCATGGTAAAGTGATAGGCTAAATACCACTAATAGTCTGGGGTGCTTGGGAGGCTCAGTGGGTTAAGTGTAGGACTTCAGCTTGGGTCATGATCTCACAGATGGTAAATTCAGTCCCTACATCAGGCTCTCTGCTCTCAGCTCAGAGCCTGCTTGGGATCCTCTGTTTCCCTCTCTCTCTCTGCCCCTCCTCTGTTCTTTCTCTCTCTCTCTCTCTCTCTCAAAAATAAACATTTTAAAAAATTCTTTTAAAAAATACCACTAATAATCTGAGCAAAACAATAATTTCTAAATGGAAATGGGAAATTCAACCTTACAAAGGAAGGTCAGATTTACAATCTCTACTCTTTTAGCAAGTTTTCACACAAGGTAAGGGAAATCTACAAGGTAGGTTTCAAAGAGACAGGGAAGGCAATTGATAGAAAGATGAAGCATCCTGATAAGAAACTAACATTAGTTTGAGAATATTCAATAGGTGGTTTGCTCTGGTTTAGTTTTTGTTTACTGTAATGTATTTTTGCCCTTACTAACTTTGGAGATACATTTTACTATACCTGCCCTAGTTTTAGAATTTCCTTATACTGAGGCACACCTGGCTGGCTCAGTTAGTGCAGCATGTAACCCTTGAGCTTGGGGTTATGGGTTTGAGCCTCACATTAGGTATAGAGATTACTAAAAAATAAAATCTTAAAAGAATTGTTTAAAAAAATTGGGAAGAACCTGGCTGACTCAATCAGTGGAGAATGTGACTCTTGATCTCAAGGTTCTGGGTCCAAGCCCCATGTTGGGTATATAGATTACTCAAATAAAATTAAAATTTTTTGTTTATACTGAATGGGAGCAAATATGCCACCCTAAATTGTACCTCTTTGTCATAGAGATTATTTTGACATGGTTATTCAAGAAAGAGCAGACACTCAGTGGCTATTCATGGATTTTCCATCCTAGAACGCTGGCCCAATTTGTTGACAACCTCTGAGAGAAGGCCCTGGCACTGGTAAATGCTGCTATGACTTATTCAAAGCCTCAATTGGCCACATTTTGGCACTACACCAAGCTTGAGCTGGTTCCTCTAACCCCTGGTCACATCCCTATAGCTATCTAGAATTTGAAACAAAAAAAAATACTGAAGAGTGCTCAAACTGGTAGCTTGAAACAGCTCATAGTTAAGCAAGTTCTGCTGAATAGTTTGGTGGCCACCAATGTTTGGATACAGTTTATGCTGGTAAGATCATAGGCAAGTATGGCATCATTGACTGTAATGTTTGAAGACCAATTTTTAACATCTACTTGTATTTTGTTTATTATTTGAGTGTTCTTAGACCATGTGTGCTCAGGCTGGTATTTGAATAAAATGAGATAATGTATCCAAAAAATTAGCAGACACAGAAGCTCTGAAAATGGATTAGGAGTTACCTTTTACAAGACAAATTTGCATTTATAAAGAGAAATCTCTGTTTGTAAGAGTATCTCCCTGGCTATACCAGGAAGAAGAGAATGACTATAACTCTAGAAACTCTTACCAATGGAGAAGACAGGGCCTTGGATTGTTATGTAGATAACAACCATACCCTTGTTTACTGTGATTTGCCTGATAACTTCCCTTAACTGGCTTCTCACCCCAACATCTTTTGTCTTTCGCTGAAGATGGTATTTAAGGTGATGACATTGGCCATTTGGGGGAGTTACTCAGTTTTCCTGGCTCTCTCCTGTGTACATAGGAGGTAAATTTGGGGTGTTTTTTCCTCTTAATCTTTTATTTTAGGGGTGTTTTAGCCAAGAACCTAGAGGTGTAAAGGGGAAATTAATTTTCCTCCCCAACAATAGATTACTCAAGAGCTATTCATAGCTACATGTTGGTCCAGCACGGAGAAATAATTGTGGTTTAGACCAACAACAGTTGATTGAAGCTCCAGAGGTTTGTACTTTTCTTATAAGGACTTATTAAAGGAATTTGAAAACTATTCTTCTTAGAAAGTTGGGACTGAATGAGACATACAAAAGACAAAGGAAATATATGTAGTAGGTACATTCAAGTAGAAGAGACAATAAGAGAAATTATGATGAAATGCTGCTGTAGGAATAGAGGAGAATACGTGAAGTATAAATAATTTTTAGAGCTTATCCTAGCATGAAATCCTTTTTTTATTGTGTTAAAAAGCACATGAAAAGGGTGCATGGGTGGCTCAGTCTTTTTTTTTTTTTTTTTTTTTTTTTTTTTTTTTTTTTTTTTTTGGCTCAGTCTTTTTAAGCAGTGGACTCTTGGTATCAGCTCAGGTCGCGATCTTGCAATCATGAGATCAAGCCCTATGTGGGGCTCCACGCTGAGCTTGGAGCCTGCCTGGGATTCTTTCTCTCCCTCTCCCTCATCCCCTTCCCTGCTCGCATTCTCTCTCAAAATAAACATTTAAATTAAAAATAAAAACACATAAAAAATGTAAAAGCTCAACCATTTTAAGTACAGTAGTGTTAACTGTAAGTACATTGCTGTGTAACAGATCTCTAGAAAACTTTCATCTTGCAAAACTGAAACTCTATACTCTTTGAAAGGCAGCCCCCCTTTTCTCTATCCCTGTAGCTCCTGGCACCTACCATTCTACTTTGTATTTCTAAGAGATTGACTAATTTAGATACCACCTGTAAGTGGAATCATGCGCTAATTGTCCTTTTGTGGCTAGCTTACTTCACTTAACATAATGTCTTTTTAGGTTTATCCTCATTGTAGCACGTAACAAGATTTCCATCTTTTTTGCAGGGTGAACACACTTCAGTGTGTATCTATGCCACATTTTCTTTATCCATTCATTTGCGATGGATATTTAGCTGCTTGCACCTCATGGCAATTGAGAATAATGCTACAGTGAACATGAGTATGCAAATGTCTCTTGGAGATCCTATTTTCAGTTCTTTTAAATATGTACCTAGAAGTGGGATTTCTAGATCATATATTAATTCTGTTTTTAATTGTTAGAGGGGCCTCCACACTGTTCTCCATTGCAGCTGCCCCCGTTTTGCATTCCTACCAAAAAAGCCACAACTAATAAAGCATTAAATAATACAATATGACCCTGCATACACTTGCAGAAGTTCTTACTTTATGGGAGGAAGAATGCGTAGCTTCAAGTTGACTGAAACCTTGGGGCACCTAGGTGGTTCGGTCAGTTGAGTCTCCAACTCTTGGTTTCAGCTCATGTTATGATCTCATGGTTCATAAGTTCGAGCCTCACGTCGGGCTCTGAGCTGATAGCGTGGAGCCTGCTTGGGATTCTCTCCCTCTCTCTCTGCCCCTCCCTGCTCATGCTCACTCACTCTCCCTCTCTCAAAATAAATAAATAAACTTAAAAAAAAAAAACCTGATAAGTGTACCATTCAAAGAGAAATGGATTCCCACTAGCTTCTGCATGGGATTATACTTCTGCCTCTGAAGTAATCCTGGATGCACATCAGGAAAGCCTGGATTAAAGTGCATTAACAAACCCTAGATCTATTTAGTCAAAGGAAACCTCCATGTGTGCTCCAGGTGTCATTTTACATACCCAGTCAGATGTAGAGATTTATGACAAATTAGCTCCCCCCAGGGAGGTCATGTTAGGGTCCCACAATACCAGCAAAACCTTACAGACTGGTTCCATCCACCCCTCACTAATACCTCATTCAACTTTCCCATGGTGCACAATTTGTGGAATATTTTCCAACACCTTCCAATGTGTGGAGTATCTCTTCTGATATTCAAGATCCAACTTTGCTATATTCTCTTTATTGCAAATAGTATGAACAATTTGTAAGACAGATTATGTCAAATTGTCTTCAGCCACCTACTTTTTGTATATTACTCATTTTGCATTCTCTTTCTGTGTTGTTTTTGCAGTCAACACTTCCTCTCAGAAGACTGAGGGGCATTGTCCAAATATTTTCGTGAGATATAACTAGTATTGTAAAATTCCAGGAGTAAAGGGGCGCCTGGGTAGATCAGTCATTGAAGCATCTGACTCTTGATTTCGACTTTTGTCATGATCTCATGGTTGTGGCACAGACAGTGCTGACAGTGCACAACTTGCTTGGAATTCTCTGTCTCACTCTTTCTGTGCCTCTCCCCCACTTGTGCTTGCCCGCACGCTTTCTCTCTCTCTCCCTCTCTCAAATAAATAAATAAACATTAAAAAAAAATTCCAGGAGAGGGGAGCCTGCGTGGCTCAGTCAGTGAGCGACCGACTTCAGCTCAGGTCATGATCTCACAGTTTGTGTGTTCGAGCCCTGCGTCGGGCTCTGTGCTGACAGCTCAGAGCCTGGAGTCTGCTTCGGATTCTGTGTCTCCCTCTCTCTCTGCCCCTCTCCACTCATGCTCTGTCTCTCTCTGTCTCAGAAATAAACATTAAAAAAATAAAAAATAAAAATAAAAAAAAATTCCAGGAGAAAGAAAATACTAACCTCGGTAATGTTTCAGAAAAGCAAATAAAAACTAATTCTGGGTCAGAACATTAATAAACAATACTATGTTTCTTGTTTATAATTTGTGACTTTCTTGATTATCACTCATCAAGGACTTAACTGATTCACAAGCTGGTGGCCTCCAAATTAACCCTCCCTGCCTACAACTTGTTCCCTTCCAATCCTTTAAATTAAATTACATCAAGTAGTAATTGTTGCTAAAGATAAAATAATAAAAAATTAAAGCAAGTTCCCTAAAGCACAATTTCTAATAAACGCAGCATATATGAGAAAGCAAATTTAAATGAAAGGTACAAATGTATGAGAAAAAAAAATCAGCAGTAGAGCAAAATTTGAGTAGAACTTCAGATGTATTATTCACTGTTGCCACTGTCAGGGCTCATTAGTTCCAAAGAAAAAGTAAGAATATGCATGAAGGAAACTAAAGTTGGTCAGTTCCTCATAATGCTTCCTATTTCTTCAGCAAATATTGCCATTTCACTCCACTTAAGTGAATAATGCTTTCTATTGGTCCTTGAACAACTTCCTGTATACATTGGATGTCACTTAATTTGCTCCCATTATCCTCTGCGAAATACTATACTGGTATTTATTATTAGTTTTAATATTACTGGGTAGGACTATCGCTAAGTAACTTGTTTCCGGGTTACTGAGAGGCTGTCAAAGCCTTAAGAGTATTCCAGTCTTTGCCTTCTGAAATAATCACTTGGCCATACAAAAAACAAAATTATAATTGTGGCTATGTCTACATGATAGCAAAATAACAGATCGATTTAGCTAGAAAAACTGTATGCATATTTCTGGAACCATATACTCAAACAAGTACGAACTGACAGATTTTGCAGATTTTCATTTTAATTTGGGTGTTGTGAAGATATAGCTGACGTGTGACAAAGCCCAAGATCATAAGTGAAATTCAGAGCAGTCCATTTTAGAAATAATCCATACCTATTGTATTTTTTGACACCTACTTATTAACAAAATTTATTTCGTATCAATCATGTCTGTCCTTTTAATGGCCATCACGGTCAGGCATTTCCTCTGAGGTACAGCAGAGTGGGACCTGCCACTAATTTCTTTAGATGTAATACTTTCAGAGTGATGTGTAAAGCATAATGAGGCTCTTTGTTTGGTGCCGTGGTGACAGGTTGGCTCTGTTCAGTTGTACCTAAATCTAAACTAGGGAGAGCATGTGTGATGTACTGAAAAGAGACCCTGGCTTCGGTGACAAAAGAAGTTGTCTTTGTCCCAGCCCTGCTACCACCTTAGTGGAGGATCTTGGAACCATCATCTCTAGCCCCTTTCAGCCTCTGCTCTCTCAATGTCAGAAGGAGAGAGAGAGGGACAAAGAGGGGCAAGATTGGATGGGAGAGAATGGGGAGAAAAGAAAGAAGTGGGGCAAGCCCAGAGAAGGGAAGAAAATAAAGAAGTAAAGGCAAGAGGAAGGAAACAACAAGGAACAAAGGGATCCAATTTTAGAAACACGAATGTTATCACATCTGCCCCTGAGAATTCATATCTCATCTCCTGGCCTCATTCTGCTCTTCCATTTAAACCTACACATGTTCATTGTGTTCATTCTTTTAACAAGCATGTATTAAATATCTACTATTTGTAAACGTTATGCTTTGTGCTGGGAATCCCACAGTAAATAGCCCATCATGCCTCCATTCAAAGTTTTCAGAGTGCTGTTAGGGTAATATGTAAAAAAAAAAAAAAAAAAAAAAAAAAAAAAAAAAAAAAATTACATCGCTGTGTCACTTCAGTGAATAAAATCAGTCACAATGAGGATGATATTTTTTCCATAAGAAAGTGGTTTTTGTTCTGTTTTCTGTTCTGTTTTGTTTCCTTTCAGTGCTCTTCAGGTGTCACTTCTCTTGCGTTTTCTGACATCCCCACTATTTTTAGGCTTTCCTGGATCTGGAGCAGACAGCAAAACAAACCAGGAGGTAGGCCGTTTTCTGCTGCAATAGGATTTCCTTAGTGTCTTGCCAGGATCAAGTTTAATTTTGCAGCTTTATCTTCCAGTTCTTCTTCGACTTTATTTCTCTTATCCACTGCCCCCCACCCCCCACCCCCCATCAGGATCTCCTCCCATTTTATGCCAATCTACTGGTAAGGAGGCTGCCTTAATAATTATCCTGACAGGTCCATTTCTCCTAAAGGTTCTCATCTGTTTTGTCTGGTAGAGCAGGACATGGAACTCCCTACAGAGATTCGTGCGTTCTTGTCTTCCTACTGCCAGGGATTCACGCAAGGAGCCAAGAACTAATGGTTTGGGCCAATACCTAGGTTCACCCTACTGCTAGATCTAGTGTGATACATCTATCCCCTGTTTTGTCTGCAAAGTAACTAAACTGGAAACGAACTTTCTAGGTCATCAGAGCTTTTAAGGTCCAAATATGCGTGCCATCTGTGTTTCCTGAAAGTTATTGAGCAGCATATTGTGCTTGGGAGGCACTCTCTGTTCTCCAAACAGGTATTTATCAATCAACAAATCTGGTGCTTCCAAACTCAACACTTAGTAAGCATCACAGCTCATTTTGTAGGTTTGGAAGAAAGTTGGTATTTCTATGGACAGGCTCGGAAATACTTTCGGAAATGTTTCTACGTGCCTTCCTGCCAAATCCCCCAGCAGATGTATATGCTCACTTCCTACCCATCACCAGGCTGTTTCAAAGGAGGACCAGGACACAGTTTGCAGCCTCCAAGGGAAGGAGGGTTCAACTACTAGAAGACAAACACTTGGGTAAATAAGCCCTATGACCTAATTCAACTTGATCATGCACATTTATTAAGTTGGTTTTGGTAGGTAAACAACAAGAGCAGTCAACGAATTTGAGATGACTAGGGCCCCAAAGCCCCACTTCCAGGTTATAAAAAACACCAGCTTCAGGCCAAATTCTAACATATATCCACTTATTAATTATCCATTATTAAGTATCCATGCAGCAATTCATGCAACTTGGGAGTGGCATCTGATAATTGCATTTTTTAATGCTTATTTATTATTTATTTCGAGAGTGACAGAAAGCAGGGGAAAGGCAGAGAGAATTCTAAGCAGGCTCAGTGCTGTCAGCACAAAACCCATCACGGGGCTCGATCTCATGAACCGTGAGATCATAACCTGATCAAGAAATCAAGAGTTAGCCGCTTAACCGACTAAGCCACCCAGGCACCCCAATAATTACATTTTTGACAAGAATCCTACGTGATCCTGAAGCACACAGAGATGTTAAAACCATTGCCTCAAGCTGTGCATACATTAGAGCTGATGCCTGCATTAGCTGCCTCCCATTTGGTGTTTGGGGGCTAGAAGAGATCGGGGGTGGGGGGGGGGCAGAAAAAGCTGCTCAAAGGATGCCCAGGGAAACTAACACTTGAAGCTGATTGGATGTGCACTGCACATGCCCTTCTGCTTTGTTTATTTTGTAAAGCATAGAAATTATCCGTGTACAATTAAAAACAGAGGCATGGAACCTAATAAAGGCCCAGTGAATCTGCATGCTTGCTATGGGAGAGTCATATGTATTTTGCAAAAGCTCTATGGTTGATTCTAATGGACTTCCATGTTTGTGAATCATTGATACTGAGCTAGCTGGAAGCCACTTTCTATTTCCCCAACCCAAGTTTAGAGTTTCCAGCGACAGGAAAACACTACACTTTTCTGTGTTCAGAGTTGCTATTAATTAGCACTGTGATTTCAGACATGTCACTTAACATACGAGAACTTTGCTTTTCTCACAAGAAGGCACTTTAAGCTAATACAGATAACCTAATAAAATGTTATCCCAAGCCCAGCCATTCAGTTTGCCATAAGTCCTTGTTACAAGTATTGCAGGAGGCAATATTTTGATAGTAACCAATGCTTTTCTTTTTCCCATTATTTGGGATGATCTTGGGTACTCCATCCATTGAGTTGGTGATCCTAGAGTCAAGAGAGGGTTCCTAGAGTCAAGAGAGGATTAACTCAACTGAGAGTAAATAAATCAAATGAGTTCCTGAGTGGATTTTTTTAAACTCGTAGACACACAAAAGTTGTAAAAACCTGGCTTCCAGTAAACTCAACCTTGAAGAAAGCAAACCTAGAGTTGATGTCATATGCATTTAACTCAAAAGATGCCATGAGGATGTGAGAACAGTTTCCTGCCTCTGGATGTATAAAGAAAACATGTATTTGCTTTAGGGAAAACAGAATATTTGGCAGAGGTGATCAAGGGAATTAAGTTGTAGATGAAATATCCCAGGATCATGTTCTAGGGTTTGGTGTGTGACAGAAATCTAGACAGGGTTAGTGGGACCCAAACATAAAGGATTACTGAAAGTCCCCCGGAGAAGTCCCAAAGCCATTTCAACATCTGAAATCTAGAGTAGCAAGTTGTCAGTACCTGTCCCTCAATGTGATTGGTGGCAGAGCATCTAAATGTAGCCTATTCCCTTCAGAGGGATCTAGAAAAGGGCAAGAGTGGGCTGGGGACTCAAAGAACCCTCAAAATGACAGGCAAATGAAGACACATGTTGGTTTGCAATAAACTAGGCATCACACAGCAGAGAGGACATGGGCATTTGAGCCACAGAAGCAGTGTGTAGATGTCAATCAATAAAATCAATTAAGCTTATACATGTTAGGAGCCCCTGACTGGCTCATTCAGTGGAAAATGCAACTCTTGATCTCAGGGTCGTGTGTTTGAGCCCCATGTTGGGCATAGAGGTTACTTAAAAAAATTTTTTTATTAAAAAGAAGATTATACATGTCAGTCAAAGCCAGCATAGGTTCTTAATTTCACTGTTAAATTCTACATTATCAATCTATCTAATCTAGCCAGCCAGCCAGCCATTCCTAAATGTCAGTTATTTGTAAATCCTCCTGGAACAGGGCAAATAGAAGTGCTGTAGAGGGAGAAATTCCCTCACTCCCCTCCCAGGGTTCCTCTAGCTGGTTAGGAATTAAATTAATATGAGACAGATTAATAGAAAAAGCCAAAACTTTATTACATGTGCATGGAGGCCCCAACATGAAATTGAGACCCGAAGAAATGACCCAGGCAGCTTTTATACATTCTAGACAAAGAGACCATAAATTTGTGAGGAATTGACAGGATAAAGAAAACAACTGTTTGGGAAATTTATTTAGTAAAGGAATTATAAGTGGAATTTGGGCTGAAGTAGTACCTTAGTAAAAAGGTAACAAGGTTTATTTTTGTATCTTTCTCAAGTTTAAAGTCCCTATTTCTGGTGATAAGGTTGTCTTTTCTACTTCTTAGGAAAGAGAGAGTGCCATTCAAATGGGAGATTTGTTCCCTGCTTTCAGGGGGACAGAGCAGCGGCTGAGTGTCCCTGCACTAGTTATTTCCTGGGTAGCTTCAATTCAAAAGAAACAGCCTGCCCTTGTGTTACATTTTGGAGTGGCCTGCCCTGGACCCCTATAGAAGGAAAGGAATGACAGGAAATTCCTGAATTAAGAGAGTGCTACTTTAAAAGACTGGGTTTCAAATCGGAATTTACTGAATGTACCTTCAATTTGGAGATTAAATTTTCCACCACTGCGCTGAAATGAAAATTCAAGATCAAAATTTAGTTACAGAGGCAAAACATAGGAACTTGTTTGCCCTCCTGTGGTCGGTGCCTGTACCAAATAAATATTTCTCCACCCAGAACAATTTTGCTTTCCTGATTAGAGGCAAGCTATTTACTTATTATCCAATATCTGTACCCTTTGATGGATGTGGTAATTAAGTCTCCCTCCAGAATTTAGTGCCCTAAAATAGTGACTATCTAATGCAAAACTGCTCATGGTTGGTAGATAACAAATTACATCCATAGCACCCACTATAATCTGACTTAAGCCAATGTGGTCTTGCAGAATCCTTTTTTTTTTTTAATGTTTTATTTACTTTTGAGGGTGCAAGTGAGGGAGGGGCAGAGAGAGGGGGACAGAGGATCTGAAGCGGGCTCTGCACTGACAGCACAGAGCCCAATGCGGGGCTTGAACTCACCAACCAAGAGGTCATGACCTGAGCCGAAGTCAGATGCTCAACTGACTGAGACACCCAGATGCCCTGTGTAATTCTTATTTTTGGTATATAATGCTGCCCCCAAACTGGAAGTGGGTTAAAGTAGTCACTTCTCTCTGAACTTTTCTGTGAGAATAAACTAAATCTTAGAACAAATGCTGGCACATATACAGACATAGATTAATCAAACACTGATTACAAAGACATTAAACAGTTCATATAACCTGTTCTGTGGGCTTTGTGAAGTCCAGATTTCTGTCTCTTTAGGGGGAGCTACCTCCTTGCATGAGAGGGTCACTCTAGACCCAAAACTATTCCAGAGTCCGGAATCTGCAAACATAGTAATTGCCACCATATATCCTCTCAAACTAGTGGTTTTCAGCCTTGGCTACATGTTGGAATTACCTAAAAAGCTTTTAAAATCTTTTTTTTTAAGCTTATTCATTTTGAGAGAGAGAAAGCACAAAAGTGGGGGGTGGGGGGGAAGCAGAGAAAAAGGAAGAGAGAATCCCAAGCAGGCTCCACACTGTCAGCCCAGAGACGGAGTTGGGGCTCTAACTCATGAACCATGAGATATGACCTGAGCCAAAATCAAGAGTCGGATGCTCAACTGACTTAGCCACCCAGATGCCCCCCCCAAAAGCTTTTAAAACCACTAATGCCTTGACAGCTCCCCCAAGGATTCTCATTTTATTGTCCTGTGGTGTGGCTTGAGCATTTGCAGCTTCCCAAGGCATTCCAAGTACGTCCAATGTGCAGCCACGTTTAAGAACCACATTCCTAAAAACAGTTTCAGGATGCATGACTGGTAAGGATTCAAAGCTTGGGCTCCATTGCAAAGGATAAAGCCTACCAACCTCATTAGATTCTTAAAACCTCTTTGTGCAGAGTTGGGCAGTAACTCTTACGTTAGATTCACCCAGTCCATAAATCTTAACTACTTTTTCTTTCTCTACAAGAGTCCATTGACAAAAATCATTGTAGTCAACACACATATTTCACCAATAATACTGTTTCTGGCATTTAATATGTTAATTTGCAAAGCCTAGTTTGCTGATTGAAACACAAAGAACAGAAGTGCTTTCAGTAGCTGCCTCTGGACTTCCTATTTGAGTGCCAGCTGTCCACACTTAAGCTATGCATTGTTCTTTAGCGTGATATCTGGACCCAAGTTAGTGTTTGAAGTAACTAAATAATACACATATTACATACGTACATATACATCTGTGTTTGCTGTGTGTGTGTAGAATTTTAAATATAGACAGTGTAACGCCCCTGCCCACTGCCATCATATATAGGTAATTTGGATCCTGGGTGCCATTTTCAACTCTTTGTATTGGAGTCTGTGTTCTCCACTTCTTCCATTGGGAGTTGATACTTATTTCTCCCAGGAGACTGCATCCTCTCAGCGCCTGCTTTGTCTTCCTCTTACCTCAACGAAGACCTTTTTTTTTTTTTTTTTTAAGTAGGCTTCATGCCCAGCGCAGAGCCCAATGCAGGGCTTGAACTCATGACCCTGAGATCAAGACCTGAGCTGAGATTAAGAGTTAGACACTTAACCTACTGAGCCACCCAGGTGCCCCTCAACAAAGAAAGTTTAATCCTGGTAATAGTAGTGCTCAGCCTTAAATAACATTGAGAAAACAGCACAGAGTGTTGTCTTTGTTTGAAAAGTGCACATAAAATGATCTGATTCCAAAATGCAAATCCCTGACCACGCTTTCTTGTTTATGGGAAAGTCATGGTTCATCTCTTGGCATTAATTGGCTCCAAAGAAACATAAGGAAGGACAACCTTCCCGCTCTCTCAGTAATAGGGTCACCCTACTCCTGAAATCTCTTGGCCCTCAGAAACCTCCTAATCCTGCCTCACCTTCCATATTACTGGTCATGTTTTCTTTTCTTTTTCTTTTAAAGGTAACATTTTATTTTTATTTTTATTTTTTTAGTTTTTATTTTAGAGAGCTCGTGAGTGGAGGAGAGGGGCAGAGGGAGAGAGAGAGGGAATCTTATGCAGCCTTCACGTTCAGTGCAGAGCCTGAAGTGGGGCTTGATTCCACAACCCTAGGATTATGACCTGAGCTAAAATCAAGAGTTGGGTACTCAACCAACTGAGCCACTCAGGCGCCCCAGGCCATGTTTTCTTAATGGTTATGTCTTACTACATTTTTTTTTGTTTGTTTTGCTTTTATTTTTTAAAGAAAACAGGGAACAGGTTGCTTGTCATATAATGAGGGCTTCAGCTGTCATGGAAATGCTCTACCATTTCTGTGATATTGTAATTTATAATATATGTATTTGGTCTTCCCATTTTTTTGAAGGATCTTTTTTTTTTTTAAGTTTATTTGTTTATTTTGAGAATAAGAGCATGCACACAGGGGAGGAGCACAGAGAGAGAGAGAGAATCCCAAGCAGGATCCACAGTGTCAGCACAGAGCCTGATACTGGGCTTGGTCTCAGGAACTGTGAAATCTTAACCTGAGCCCAAATCAGGAGTTGGACCTTAACCAATTGAGCCACCCAGGTGCCCCTCTCCCATTTCTAGCACAGAGCTCCTGAAACCCTTGGAATTTCCTAAGTGGCAAGAGCCAAAAATGTGTCTTTTGTTATGTTAATAAGGCATCTTTTGGAAAGCACCTAAGGATGGGCCAAGGGAGCCAACCACATATTAGAGGGTTGGAACCTTCACTCCCACTGACCTTTCTCCCCTCACTGACCTCCAGAGAGGGAAGAGGGCCTGGACGTTGAATCCATCTCCAATGGCCAATGATTGAATCAAATGCCTATACAATGAAGCCTCCACAAAAACCCAAAAGGACAGGGGGCACCTGGGTGGCTCAGTCGGTTAAGCGTCCGACTTTGGCTCAGGTCACGATCTCACAGTTCGTGAGTTCGAGCCCCACGTCGGGCTCTGTGCTGACAGCCCAGAGCCTGGAGCCTGCTTCACATTGTGTCTCCCTCTCTCTCTCTGCCCTTTCCCTGCTCATGCTGTGTCTCTCTCTGTCTCAAAAATAAATAAACATTAAAAATTTTTTTTTGTTTAAAAACCCAAAAGGACAGGATTCTGAGGGCTTCCAGGTTTGTAAACGTAAGGAGATTCAGGGAGAGTGTCGCCCCTGGAAAGGGCATGGAAGCTCTGCACCCTTCCCACGTACCTCACCCTGTGCATCTCTTCCATCCACCTGTTCCTGGGTTCTATCTTTTTATAATAAACTGGCGACCTAGTAGGTACAATGTTTCTCTGAGTTCTGTGAGCCTCAATGGCAAATTAAATGAACCTGGAGGAGGTTGTAGGAACCTCCAGTCTATAACTGGTCTGTCAGAATTCTAGGTGGCAACTTTTACTTGCAGCTGGCATCCGAAGAGGATGGAGAGGGGGCCAGATCTTACAGAACTTGAACCTTTTAATCCTTGGGATCTGCCGCTGTCTCCAGGTAGATAGTGTCAGAGTTGAGTTAAATTGTAGGACAGGTTGCTGGTGTCTGAATATTGCTTGTTGGTGGGGGGGAACCCCCCACCAGACACACACCCACACATTGGATTGGTGACCAGAACCTTTAATTCCCCACTGAGGAACTAATTTGGCTTTTTAGCTCAGGTGTGGACTCCTACTTCCTAGAAAGCCCAAATTGTCAGGCACACTTACACCCTGAGCTGGAATTGCTTTTCCTTTCTCAGAAGAAGTTTATTACTTGCAGGAGCTGCTCCGAGTTCATACAGAGGCATTCATGTTTTTCCATAGCCATCCATAACTGTTTCCCCTTATGCTGACATTCCTGTGTCAGACCAGGGCATGTGATGGATTATGCAATACTCTTATACTCAATCTCCCCATCTCATTACAATCCATTGTTTGCAAGTCAGCAATGACTTCTAAGAGTCCATCTCCTTTCTCTCACAAGGTCAGAGTCTTGGCTGCAAGGTGACTTGCCCCCCTTTCCATCCAGGGTTCGTGTTAGTCCTTGACACAGATTACACTGCACAAAAATTCTTTGGAAACTCAGGCTAGACCCCCTTAGCATGCTACGATTACTGAAGCTATATAATCTCATGTACAAAGATGTAACTTGTGTTACATTTTAGCAAACTTTACCCTCCATTTTGCAATTTGCTGAGGAAAGGAAACAAACACTTGTGGTAAACTCAGCCACTTCTCGATTTCTCTCAGTAGTATTTAGTAAGGAAATGCTGAATTTTCACCTTTATCATCTTTTTCCATCTGAATTACTTTTACTGTGAATGGTAGGAAGGGGAGAAGGATTTGCCATCTTAAAATATATGTCTTTGGCGTAAGGATTATTTTAGGCTGATTAGTTTTTAGAAACAAAGGAAAAGCTCTAAAACCTGAGAAGTTACCCTTTTGTAAAATAAATGTACATATATAAGGGAAATCTCCATTTTTAATAGTGTCTCCTTCTCTGTATCAGAAAGAGGAGAATGACTAAGTCCCTACAAACTCTTATCAGTGGAGAAGGCATGGACTTAAATCTGCATAACAACCTTACCCTTGGTTAATATGCTTTCCCAATCACCTCCCATAACTGGCCCCACAACCCCCCCCCCCCCAACCAACATTTTGTCTTTAACTGGAAATAGTGTTTAAGATGATGGCTTGGGTTATTTGGAGGAGTTACTCAGTTTTCCTGGGTCTCTCCCATGTGTCCAGGAGGTATACATGTGGTTAAACTTCCGTTTGTGTTTAGGTGTCTCAGCCAAGAACCTAGAAGGGTAGAGGGAAAATTATTTTCCTCCCATATAGTAGAATAATTTATACTGCCATATTAGGTTTTGTATTTTGTCCACAGCCACCTGCACACGATGGCCCTGAGGAGATACCTCTGATTTGGTCATCAATCCCATGATGACACGATAATGTCTGCCCCCTGATGCCAGATCTACAAAGGGCATCCATTACCTTCCTCATCTAAAACACTGAGTCCCTTCAAATCTATTGAGTCTTCCTCAGACTATCTCCACACACCTTTCAGATTCACCAGAAATCTGTGGTTCAAAACCTGCAGCATTCTCAGAAAGCCACCCTGGGCCTCAAGAAACTTGAGAATGCAAGCAACTTGGGAGTCTCGGGATTTCTCCACAATTACACTTGGCCTAGGACCATTCTTAGTGTGAGACTCTAGACATTGGCATGGTGGTCTCTTGAAATGCCAGATAGGAAATGGGGAAGAAGTCATGTCTGTGATGTTAGCTCATCATATATTAAGAATTCTTTGGCTCCACCCAACAGCATCCCTTTCTGGGCCTACATCAATGACTTCCTTTCTCTCTCCCAGTTCTCTTCTCTTCCAAGAGGCTGTATTCCTAGGTGTAGGAAAGACCAGCTCTTTCATCATTATGGATTCCTTCATATCTGTTCAGGACTTCAAGGTTTACCTCTCACTGTTCAGTAGAAGAGATTTTGGAACATAAGGAAGAACTTTCTTCCTTCAAATCTTAGGGCAAATAAAAATCAAAACCAAGGAAAAAATTAATTCTCCATGGAATAAAAAAGGAAAGAGAGTTTCCCATTGCTTTTCTTAAGAGTATTTGCTTTAGAAAACTTGCAATTGTTTATGTTTTCTGTTCTTTGAGATGTACATAAGGTTTTGTAAAGGCTAAGTAAGCTTCTTGCCAGTTTTACAACCCAGGCCTGGAGACATCTCTTTGAAATAAAATAATCAGAAAAGATAGCTGCCCCTTCCACTCCACCCCCCCCCCCCGCCATCTACTAGTCTGTCTGAAAGTTTGACTTAAGCATCTAACACCAAGTTGTAACTATTTACCTGTTATATAGATATAAGTTGTATTATCCCTTTGGATAAAAGCAATTAGCTAACAGAGATAGCCACCTTAATTACCAGGTAAATTTAGAATAAAGTATGTGTAACAGATGCCACTGCTGTTTCCTTTTATGTGAAGATTAGTTATCATTTATCTTAATATGAACGTAGTGGATTATATCTGCTTGGCTGTATAAAACGGTAAGGCTTTTGTCATAGTCACCTTAGCTGATGCTTGTAATACACATTGCAGTTTGGTTTCTTGCTTATTTATAATAAAACTATTGTTTTTCCTCTTCTTTTGTGGAGAGGTTTTCTGTGTTGGCAGAAAATACTATTTCTAATCATTTCCTTAATGTACAAAGAGCCCATCTCTTATGGTCAGAAGCCTTGGATATTGAGAATATGTCTGAGTTTTTTACATTACATGGAAAAGCAGCTAAATTTTTTTTTTTGTTTCTTGCAAAAAATGTATCTGTTGAATTGTAGTTTCTGGTAATTATTTAGATGAATCTTCCTACTAAAAACAACTCAAACCTTTAGATAACAATTTACAAACATCATTTTAAAAACCTCAAAGAGCAGATAAGACTCTGGAAAAATTCCAGGCCAAAGTGGTACTCTTAAATGAGAACTAAAATGGAGCTTAGCAGGGGCACCTTGCTGGCTCTATCGGAAGAGTGTATGACTCTGGACCTCCGGGTTGTAAGTTCAAGCCCCATGTTGAGTGTAAAGATTATTTTTAAAATAAACAAATAAAATGGAGTTTAGCAGAACACAGAACAATCAGTCTCACCTTCCCCTCCCTCACACTCAAAGACTGAGCCTCTTTCATTTTGGAGGGTTAGATTCTCTGGCTTGAGTAGGGAGGGGGGTGTTTGGGCACAAATATTGTCCCTTCTAGGTTCCTTGGTCCAATAATGAAACTGATGTAGCATAGACTCAAGGAGAAAAATAAATTTAACTACATACATACAGGAGCCCCACAAAGACATGAAACTCCCAGGCAGGCAGGCAGTAGAGGCCTATAACCATCCTGAGGTAAGGAGAAGGGGGTAGGGGTCTGGGCTTCAAAGGGAAGGAAGACAATTGACAGGAAAATGAGAGGAGCAGCTGTTTGGTAATCAGATGTTTGCCAAACCATGTAGATAAATCTTTTTGATAGAAAAAGTTACCTCTTTCTGGTACAGAACCACAATCTAAATTCTTTTAAATGGTTAAGGGGGAGGTAAGCTTTCCTGAGTCTACTTACTCAGTCTTAATTGTCTTCAGCTCAAAACAATCTACATGCCAAACTGGCACATTTGAGGATGGCATATTCTCCTCCTCAAGGAAAAGAAGGAAAGAGGAATAAAGAAGTCAAGACCTAGGCCCTGCCTCGGGGCACCTAGGTGGCTCAGTTGGTTAAGTGTCCGACTCTTGATCTAGGCTCAGGTCATGATCTCACAGTTCGTGAGTTCAAGCCCCATGTCAGGCTCTGCACTGACAGTGTGGAGCCTGCTTGGGATTCTCTCTCTCTCTGCTCCTTTCCCTCTTGCACTCTCTCTCTCTCAAAATAAATAAATGAACTTAAGAAGAAGAGAAAAAGAAGAGCCTAGGGCCTGCCTCAAGCAGAAAAGTCCTGGATCCAAAAGGGTTACAACCTGAGTGTTTAAGTAAATCAGAACTAATCTCATCCCTAGGGTTGCAGGAAAGTCATCTTGGTGTTGAGCAGAGTGGGAGAAATAAGAAAGGAAAAAAAAATTATGACCAGGAGTGTCTGGCTACCTAAGTTGGTAGAGTTTATGACTCTTAATCTCGGGGCCGTGAGTTGGAGCCCCATATTGGGCACAGAGATTACTTTAAAAACAAACAAACAAACATGGCCATGAATCAGCTCTACTATAAATTAGGACCAAAAAATAAAATTACTAGAGATAAAGAAAATCAGTTTGTAAAGATGAAAAGCTCATTTCATTAATGAGATAAAAGAGATTAGATAGATGGATTGGTCGATCAATTGATAGATTGAGCAATAGATCCACAAAATGAAAAATTATAAGGATAAACACAACAAGCATTATGGGAGATTTTAACATATGCCTCTTATAATCACCATGCAAAAAAATCAATTAAATATATAAGATTTGAATATTATTAACAGACATGGCTTAATGGTTAATGCATGTGTGCATGTAAGTTATTTCATCTGTCAACACAGTACATGATTTTTGATCATACATAGATTACTTACAAATATTGACTAAACAGTAGACATAATTATTATAATAACAGAAAAAGGAAGTGATTACCATAAAAGAGAAGGCTTTATTCTGATAGGAGAAGTTGGGTTGTGGGAAGAGGTTGTGATCAATAGGTAAATGGAATGTTTATACAAGTATTCACTCCCATTTTTTCTTTAAATTACACTTTGATGTTTTATGGATTTTCTGTATGTTTGTTGCATTTAACAATATGCTTAATTTAAAAATAAGGACAACACTTTTACCATTTTCCTAGATAATAACCAATGTGCTTTAATTAATCTCATCCTAACATGTGATGCTGCCCTGCATTTAATTCTATTTATAAACCTATTAGACATTATTAGTACTTTAACACAGTCGACATAAATGTAAATCTACATATATTTACTATTTTTTGTTTTTGCTCTCGTCTTGATTCTGGACTTTCCACTTGAACACTTTTTCATTCTTATAGAATATACCCATAACCTAAACGTTCTGGCAATGTTCCAGTTTTGACTAGATGTTTACATTTTAATTATTTGTTAAAAGTTACATTTATGTGCTTTTCTATATGTAAAAATTAACAAAATTAAATATTTTTAAAAGAATAATTCCAGTTTTTATGTCAAATATTTTTGGATATACTGTTTTTACTCTGGTTCCATGGTTGGCTGAGTATACCGTACACATTTTCCTGTAGACTTCCTCTCTAGTATATATTTTGTCTCACAACGAGAAGTATTTGTTACCAAATTATGATGCTTTCCTTAGACACCACAATATCCAAAGACACACACATAGAATTGATCATGAATATGTGATGTCTTTTTGAGGATCATGGGTTTGGAATTGAAGTTTTAGGTTCAGATTTGGATGCTACCATGTTAGTAGCTGTCTCACTTTACCCGAAGTTCCTTATTCATTCTGAATTTCAAATAATTTATCTGTAAATGGAGAAAATAAGACCATTTGGCCCTTTTCACAGGACTACTGAGAAATACTAATGGAGCAAAATACATGAATAGGCTTTATAAAATGGTTAGTGACCTATGACTTTAGTATTATTTGTGTATGGAGAGGAAAGAATAAAAGTTAAAACGTTTTACGTAAAATGAAGGTGAGGATGTATTTAGGTGTGTGGCGAAGCATTACACTAGAACAGAAATAGTGGGGTATTTTGAGTCAGATATAATTAATTGGAATGATTTAAGTTTCTGCTCCACTACCTGCTAGCTCTAGAATCCCCTGCAAGTTAACTTTCCTGAGTCTCAGTTTCCTCATCTGTTAATTGGAAATAATGATGCCTCATTTACTGCGAGGATCAAATAGAACACTATGTCTGTAGCACTTGGAGCACAGTAAGTGCACCATCAATGTTAGTCTCTACACTACAAATTCAGTACCAAGAATGATGACAATAGAATGTGAGTATAGTGTTGATAGAAAGAGATCTATTCAGATGAGGTTCTCCCCCAAAAGTGAGAGGGAACTGATAAGATTGAATTTCAAAATGATACCACTGTAAACTACAAGAGTTACTGGGAGTTTAAAAAAAAAAAAAAAAAAAAAATCTCTCCCTAAGCCCATCTCTGGCCTTTGCTGAAATTTGATTAATCAGCTTGGTCTTAAGATTAATTGCCTTTTCTCTCCTCTGGCTCCTGCTGGCTTGACAGGAAACATTACTACCCATAGATTCAGCCTAGAGATTTATACTTGAGCTCACAGGGGGAGAAGTGACACCGAGGGGCAGTGTTTGCAGAGAGCTTCTACCTCCACGGCAGAGATTGCCCCACAGTCACCGATCTGAGTGTGGAACCCAATTTGGGACTAAGAGATCCAGAGCCTGCTTCTACTCCCCAGCCTTCTGGGAATGCCTTTCTTTGACTCTGTTCCTACCCCACCTCTCATTTCTACAAGGCAAAAATTGTCCCTGAAAGCAAATACACAAAGCCCACAAATTTCCTTCATCACTTCTGTTTTCCATTAGTTTTTCAACCATACTCTGCCTACCCTTAATGCCCAGCTCCTCTTCCAAAAGGCAAACCAGTAAACAAGCAACAACAGAAAACATGATCATGAGATCTGCAAGCCTCTCAAGTATTAGGCCAACAGTTTTCTTTTGTGGGGAGGCATAAACAATGCTAGCAATAATTAGGTTCAGGGAAGTGGGTTGAAAGGAACGATTGGAAATTAGATGTGAGAAATTTTTACCCTGAGGCCATTCTTTTTTTTTTTTTTTAATGTTTATTTTTGACACAGAGAGCATGAGCAGGGGAGGGGCAGAGAGAGAGGGAGACACAGAATCTGAAGCAGGCTCCAGGCTCCGAGCTGTCAGAACAAAGCCTGATGCAGAACCAGAACTCGTGAACTGTGAGATCATGGCCTGAGCCACCCAGGCACCCCTACCCTGAGCCCGTTGTATTCACAGATATGTTGACTCAGTCAGAGATAGCTCAAAGTTCAGGGACCAGTGTGGGTGGGGGGGAGGGTAAAGAAACTTAACTGAAGTTTGGTTAAAAAGCATTTTGTTCAAGGAGCCTGGGTGGCTCAGTGTGTTAAACACCCAACTCTTGGTGGTTTTAGCTCAGGTCATGTCTCATGGTTCATGGGTTCCAGCCCCACATTGGGCTCTGTGCTGATGCTGTGGAGCCTGCTTGGGATTCTCTCTCCCTCTCTCTCTCTGCTCCTCCCCTGCTCTCTCTCTCTCTCTTTCTCTGTAAAAATAAATAAACCTCAAAAAAAATTTTTTTTTGTAAGCATTTTGTTCCCATTGATCTGTAGAAACAAGCAGAACAGATAATTTTTTATGAGACTAAGAATGAGAATTGGGAGGGTGTGTGTCTGGCCTCATCTTAGGTAAACAAGGCAAGCATTTGAGTCTTTTCTAAGTCCTATGGAGAAGAGTGTTTCTTTTTGTAAGCCATTTCCTTTGTCAACCTAAAATTGTCAGGAGGGAATAATTGAGCAAAAGAGTTTATTTGGGATGGAAGGATTGCAATTCAGGGTGCACAGGTTTGAGCAGCAGCCCAAATTGTGTCCCACTAGGGAGCAAAAGTCAGAGGTTTCTTTTTTTTTTTTTTTTTTTTTTTCAACGTTTATTTATTTTTGGGACAGAGAGAGACAGAGCATGAACGGGGGAGGGGCAGAGAGAGAGGGAGACACAGAATCGGAAACAGGCTCCAGGCTCTGAGCCATCAGCCCAGAGCCCGACGCGGGGCTCGAACTCACGGACCGCGAGATCGTGACCTGGCTGAAGTCGGGCGCTTAACCGACTGCGCCACCCAGGCGCCCCAAGTCAGAGGTTTCTAAAGACAAAAAAAAAAAAAAAAAAAAAAACCAAAAACAAAAAAAAACACGCTGATGTAAGTTGTTTACAAAGAATTTTGATTGTTAACTGGCAGCAGAAAACTCATCTTGGCTAAACATAACTGGTTGCTAAGGCTATCACTAAGCAAATGGCATTACTGTACCAATTTGCTTGGAGTATTTGGGTCTGGTCCAGATCACAAGTTCATGCTTCTGCCAGTGAGGACGTGCAGAAGGCCCACCTCCTTAATGGCCTCCCGGCTCCATTTTAAAACCCCTGGATATAAGTGAACCCATTTCATTTCACCTTTCACAACTTGAACACAAATGGGTAAGAGAAGTTCCTTTAATCATTGCGGTTTTCCCAGAGCATAGGATTGGGGTAAAATTCGACATTGTTAAAGCCAAAACAAAAAAGCGAAACCAACAGAAAGAGCGCAGGAATTGCTTTGTTTCTTCTCCCGCCCTGAGCTTCTCAAAGGCTGACTATCAGGGAAGTGGACTGGCCTAGGAGTGAGACCCAGAGGAGCTGGGAGCCTCAGCAGCTCGAAGGGGCATCGCTTCTGCTTGCTCAGTCCGCAGCTTCCTCTGCCCTGGGGGTAAGACCCGTGTGCAAACCCAGGTGCGCGGACATAGTGTCCAGTGAGAACCAGGGACGAGACGGGTGATGAGATCTGGGGCCGCCGACCGCAGAAGGTGGAAGAGCACGTTTGGAGCCTCGGAACTTAAGACGTGGAGAGTGTGACACGTGGGTGTGAAGCACGGAGGGCAGGTGTGTGACAGCCCTGTGGTCTGTGACTTCACGCACGGTTTACTCGGCACCTGGCACCTGAAGGGCCCTTCACGCGTGTTTCCGCTTTTTAGTCCCTTAAGAAAACTAGTTTTAAAGTGCCATTTTACAGATGGGTTGACTGAGGCCCGAAGAGGTTATGTGACTTGTGGGAACTGAGGTCGAGAGCGCTCAGGCCACCAGGAGCCAGTGGGGCTACAGCGGTGACGCCAAGAGTCAATTCATAGATTAGTTTCCAGTTTGTCCTTCAATAGCTAAGGTGATTCTTTTCCGTGTCTTGATTATGATATCGTGCTCAAAAATGAGTAAGTTATGTTCATTTTCCATAAATATATTAGAACTATAAAGTTTCTTCGCAAAGTAAGATTTAGGGGAAAACAGAAATTCACCTCTAACACTAGTGATGAAAACTTAGTGTGTCAGTAATTTAGCCTTCATTTGCTGAAGTAGGACACTGAAGTCAGGATCTCTGTATTTATTAGGCTGTGTTTGCTCTTTAACTAAGGTTTATTCATGTCACAGTTGAACCCTGGTTCTTCCCAAGAGTGAGGATAAAAGGAAACAGCAAGTTCACCAACTGAGTTTCTCTTTACCTTTCTGCTCCCGAGGTTGGTCAGTTACTGGACTGACACCTTCTGTCTTGATGAGCTAGGATGATCCTTACGCTTCAAGGGAAAGGCAACACCGGGTCCCTGATTTAAACTGCAGGATCGTACATTTACTTTTATTCACTGTGGGATGTAATCAAGGCACAATATAACAAAAGCCAGTGTCTGGTTGTCATTTCTTTGGCAGGAGCGCCCAGGGAATCTTGTGCAAGGCTTTGTTCAGACATGTAGACAGACCAGCAGACAATGGGACTTGGGGGAGAACTCGCACCAGGTGGCCATAAGCTTGGGTTTCTTTCCAGGACACCAGTATTTAGTGAAGGAAATAGCAAGGGCCGACATGGCTCTAAATTCCAAGAGGGGCCTCAGTACTTGTAGGCAATTGTTGTAGGAAGGTGGAGGCAAGGATGAAGACAAAAGCCCAGGTGGCCGCAGAACAGTTAACTTGATCCTGAACCTTGGTGTGTTCAACTCTGTTTTCCCCTAAGAGAAGACATATGGCTCTACTTCCATAATTCTGTTGGCCTTAGAGTAGTTGTCCAATGGTGGGAGAGAGCATAAGTAATGAAAGTATAACTAATCATAGTCAACACTGTTTTCATACTTACCATTGTAAAGAAAGAATCTCTGTGTTTTGTTTAAAAACGAACTTGTTAGAGTCATGAATTTATTTGTTGCGGACAGGCATAAAAGGAGAAATTTAAAATTCAAAAGCTTTTTTTGTGGACAAGTAAATCTATATCACATATACAGTAGATGTGTTATGACATTTAGCAAGGACAAATGGATATTGAGCCAAACATCACAAGGCTAGTGTGTGCTTTACAATTTTGGTAAGTAAATCCAATTTCCTATAGTAAATACTCCAGCAGACAGCATTTTTCTATAGAAAACAGAGACAGCAAGCCCCTTATAGTAATTATAGTCTTGAGGTTAAGGGTTATATTGCTCTAGAGATAAAAATAAAACCTTGCAAATGAAAATAGAATATCATAAGAGAGGTTCTTTCAGTTACAACAGATTCGCCCCCAAATCAACCTGATGACAGGGTAAATAATATATAGAGATTAAGTTAAATCAGTACAAAACTCAGGCTTTTATGCCTTGAGCCTTAATGATAATTAATTTGTAACTATATTCCAACTTTCTCTATTAACTTCTAAACAAAGATTAACAGACAAGCTGGCATCCTGCATTCCCAAAAGCACTTGTATCAAGTTTTCTTGTTAAATACTACTGAAATATTTGGTTTATGGTTTTATTTTAACCAAAGTGAATCACATTATTTGGTGGCTGAAAATTTCCAGGTGCACATTATATTTTGGATAGTTGGCTTAGGTATTTTTCAGGTAATATTTTAGGTGACCTTCCTTAAAATTTTCTGAATGGGGTATTCTTGTTTGCATTTTCCAGATAAAGAAACTGAGAATTAGAGCGGAGTTGCCCAGCTAGCATGTGCCAGAGCAGGGATCAGAATCCAGACATTCTGCTTCCAAAGTCCTCTCTCAGAGATGTAGGGGAGGGTGGCCCACGACAGCATGATGGTAGAGTCTGAGGCCCAATGTGTGAAAGTAAAGTACATCCGTTGCTCAGGGCTCCGCTTAGAATATGGTCTCAGGGGATACTTGTCGAATAATGTGGCAGTGCCACCTATGGGCAATTGAGCAAATCTAGTTCAAGTGGACTCTGGGATTACCTAGTGAATGACTGATTTTGTAGGTGAAATTTTTCCTGGTGCTTTTGTGAGTTGACTTGCAAACTGGGAGGGAACTGATGCCACCAGATCTCTGAGTAGTCTGCTTCTTTTTTTGCAGAAATCTATCCAGGCTGATCTTTCGCAGCAAAAATCCATTCATTTGGACGAAATGAATCTTTGACAGTTGAGACAATTCAACTTTTTTTTTTTTAATTTTTTTTTATTTGTTTTTTATTTTTTTTTTATGTTTATTTGTTTTTGAGAGAGAGGGCATAAGCGGGAGAGGGTCAGAGAGAGAAGGGCACAGAGAATCTGAAGTGGGCTCTGCACTGACAGCAGAGAATCCCACATGGGGCTCGAACTCAGAAACTGAGATCGTGACCTGAACAGACTGACCCTTGACAGACCCAGGTGCCCCCATAAGCATCTTTTTGTGATCCTGCTCTTTCAAAGATAAAATGAGGTTTCTTTTTTTTTTTTTAATTTATTTTTTTAAAATAATCTCTACACTCAACCTGCGGCTCAAACTCACAACCCCGGGATCAACACACAGATGCTCTACTGACTAAGCCATCCAGGTGCCCCACTTTCTCTATTTTAGAATGCATTTTTGCTGACAAATTTTATCCCATTTTCCATTGAATTTTTCTATAATATAAAAGAATGTTGTGTCAAGATATAATAATATCCCATTTAAGAATGAAGCTCACTTTCATCTATTTAAAGAGAAAGATGATAATTTGGGGATGACATTTGAGTAATACTCTCATTTACTATATGTCAGTTTTTCCAGAAATTAATAGTTTCAAGTCTGTGCAGAACACAATAGTCCTCTCCACTCAAAGAACAGGGACACTAAATGATCTTTGAGGGTCCCTCAAAGCCTCTTAACATTTAAAAATTTTTTTAATGTTTGTTTATTTTTGAGAGAGAGACAGACAGAGTGTGAGTGGGGGAGGGGCAGAGAGAGAGGGAGACACAGAATCTGAAGCAGGCTCTAGGCTCTGACCTGTCAGCACAGAGCCTGATGCGGGGCTCAAACTCACGAACTGCAAGATCATGACTTGAGCTGAAGTTGGATGCTTAACCGACTGAGCCACCCAGGCACCCCTAAAGACTCTTATATTTAAAGAAAAGGCAGTCAAATAGGGGCATCCACAATAGAGCAGGGGTAGGAG